>NC_139724.1:14018693-15461327 GCF_964211835.1 Anser anser
GGTGGACATACCCCAGGAGTCTACAATAGGACAGCTTCAGCTGTCAGGTAGGCAACAACTGAACTGTGGCACCTCCTGAACTAGGTGCCAGTCAAGCAGTTCATGTAATTTCAATCTAAGTTGCAGATGTAGGTAATTGTGCTGCAGTCCTCTGTGGTGCCAAAGTCCTCTCTTGGTTGTAGTTCCAGGTGAGGCTGCATGTATCTTGCTACCCATGCGCTGCAGTCAGCTCTGTTCTCTCAGGGGCCATACCCTTCTTGTTTATATTTTTAGTTATCTACTCCAGAAGAGAATTTCATGTAGTTGAGTTATTAAATTTTCTGTCTTCATCAGCTCATTTCTGGAACTGACCTTGTACTCAGACCTGGAGATCCAACTCTTAAAAAAACTGTAGAAATATTTTTAAGAGTTGCCTGCATCTGGTTCCAGAAGCCAAAACAGGAGAAATGTTCAAGCACGTGTGTCAGCACATTTATTTTCTACCCAGCAATCAGCCGTATAATCTGGACATAACCCAATTAATCTTCCCTGATGGGGAACTTCCTATTCTGTTTTTCCATTAACTCTCTAAAAGGTTATTATTCTACCTAATCCTTTGTTTAGTCCCAAAACAGCCTGAAAAAGAGGCATCTTGTGGTGTGGGTTGTTGGTGGGTTTATATATATATATATATTATTTATTTTTTAATATTATTTATTATTATTGTTATTATATTTTTTTTGTCTGTGTTATGATGGCTGTTGGTTGTTTCTGAGTTCAGGAAGTATTCCACATCCCACAGGGGAGAAGCACATAACTGGACTATTGGCATCAGTGAGCTATTTGTATATTTGAAGGATTCATTTACAAATGCAAGGAGAACTGTTCTGAAAACTTTTTTAGTCGAAACAGGATGGAGAGATGTGAGAAGCTTGTGGTAAATATGAATGGGAGAACGAGCAGCACGCCCCGTGCCCCATTTACACATTGTGGTTGTATGGTTATTATGCTTTCTGTCGTGCAGCTTGAGTTATTTTTTTCTCTTATTTCTGCCAGCATTGCATGTTTGAATTCCAGCAGGGCAAATGGATTATGATTTTTCAAGTCTGGAAAGGGGTTATTTGGACTTGAGAGTCAAGTGATTTGATAGTCAAAGGGGAAAGGGAGGTGGGGATGGCATGCATCCTGTTGGATTTGATCTGAGATCTCTGTCATCAGTGGAGGAAGGCAGGCATCATGGAAAAGCTAAGCACAGTATATCTAGCAGGCATAAACTTTCATTTCATGGACATCTTGGCTACTTGGGTTTCTGATATCTCAGTTGAAAAATGATTGTTCTGGATTAAAATGTATAGGAAAAACATGAGTTGATAATAGAATGTTTCACAGAATGAAGAAGGAAATGTATCTGTGTTGTCATTTCAGGACCACATGCTGCATGCGTTATAACATTACTGTAGGTGAGCAGCACTGCTACTGAGACAAACTGATGGTTCATCGGCTTTTGGTTTGACACAGGTGGAGTTGGCTTGTGGTCATCATAAGATACAGGCACTGTAGAGCTATGCCTTCAACTCTCCTACCTACAGAAACCGCTTGGGTCTCATGGTCTTGATCTGGATGCTTTATGTTGACTGTATTAAAAGATCACAGGACCACTGAGGGTTTCTAATAGCTCCAAACCAAGTGTCCAGGAACCCACTGTGCAATCCATCTCCAGAGATTCTCCCTGTACCATCAAAGGGACATGCTCCGAGTGCTGCAGATGCTCTGGTAAATCCCTCTGCCCATGGGGAAGATTAGAATGGCAGATGCTGCCTTGCCCCAGGGGCTGTTGGCTGACACTGGGCCCGCTAGCTCTGAGAGGGGGACAAGGGTGCTTAAAACTGCTTGAACTTCCTCCTCCTTACCCTCATTATTTGAAGTTTCTATGCTGCAAAATGCATTGCTTTTCAGTGAGATGATAGCTCCTGTGTCCTCTTGCAAGCAGGAGCTCATTGAAGTAGCTTTGAAAACAGTCATCTGTATTTGTAGGGCAGCAGTGCTTACTGGCTTCTGGCCCATCTCTCTGTGGCACCAGTATATATGTCTGTTCTTCTTTTTCTTCACCTTTCAGTGCCCTCTGTTAGCTTTTTAGATGGGAAGCTGTCTTTCACCCTGTTAGTGAACCTTTGGCATAATGGCACACTCATTCCCACTGGGGTCTGTAAACGCTGTAATAGTGGAACTATTTCTGTATGTGCTTTCTTCCGTCTGGACACTCGGAAAGCTCCAAGTCTGTTTTTTCCTTCTTAATAAAAATAACTAGTTACGCTGCATCAGTATGTATCATCATCAGCAACAACAACCTCACACCAGTAATGCCTGATCTTTCCTTGCAGCAAAAATGCTTGATTTGGTATCAGAATGGTAAATATTTGATAGCTATAAGAGCTACACCAGAAGAATTCACTACACTTAATAATATTTTGATTTTATTTTCTGCTAAGATTTGCTAAAGCAAAAGAAAACGGGAATACTAGGTGCATAATTGTGAAAAATCCAGCCCAAATTAAAGCATTTGCCTTTGTTATAAAGGAAAAAAAATCAACACACTTTCAAAATCTGAAATCTGGTACCTGTTGGCTTCATCCAGCAGGCAGAGAAGTGAAATAACTTCTCCTTTCACTCAAACTCATTCACTAATTGATGGTGATGTCAGACCATAAGAACATAGCCAGACCACACAAGGACTAAAGTATTAGCTGTTTTCCCTGGTGCCCAAGATCCCGAAGTATAATCCTAATTACTGGACATGTCCTTCAGTTGTGAGATTTCCTGTTATTTTGAAGACATTTCCATTACATCTTTCAATAGTACAAGCCTGATTTAGTGCTGTTTTAGGAAGAAATTGCTATATAATGGAGTAGCCCAGGTACATAGGAAACAACAGGTGAGTAGAGGGTTTTTGACTCCAGTTGGGTACTGAGTTAATTTGCTTTTTCCTCTTGGTTATACAAACCCAAGGAACTTGTGGACCTTGCAGTGCGTGTGTGGGGGAAGTAATCATACATTCTTTCCTTGAATCATGTACAATTCTGTGTTTTAAGTCTATAACAGTAGGCCTGCTCTTGAATGGGAGTTTTGGGATAGTAACGTGATCCCAATTTGTGACAGTAGTAACACATGCATGACTGAGGGAACAGGGACAAATTCATTTTTGAAATATAGATGAAATTACACTGGGTAGCAGAAGCACAGTGTTTCATTTCTTAAATATGTTTTCCAGCTAAAGATAGTTTTAACTTCCATTTATATACTTGAAAAGTGATGTTTAATTTAATTGTTTTAAGATTTTTAAACAAGAAAATGAATGATTTTTCCAAATATTTATAAGTCATTGCTGTGAAGTGTTAGACCATTCAACCTCGGTAAGCAAAATTGTATCAAAGTGTTGAAGCAAAATTTTTTATTTCATTGCTAAACAGTTCTTTCGGTTTGGGATGTTCTGAATGAACATAAACATAATTACTCTTCTCTGATTTTTTTTTATATAACCTTTTTTCCTATGCCACTTCCTCTTGTGTACTCCTTTAAGCATATTAAAAATAATTTTTTAAGTACTTAACTTTTTTTTTTTTTTAACTGAACAGATTTTGATTAATAACAATTTTAATTGCAGAAACCAGGAAAGTTCTCTGGAAGAATGCACCTCTGATGAATAGCTGCGTGCCCGTCCCTGAAGCTGCAAACATCCTGAAAGCCCAATCCAGAAAGATGTTTTTGTAAGGTAGGCACATATCAGTATTTTCACTGATATTGAAAAATCAAATGCCCATCGTTTTTTCTTGCTTTAGCTCATCTGTGTTTTGAGTGGCAGTAAACAGAATCTCAATCCTCAGCAGAAAATGAAAACTGTACAGTGAATATTGATGATATGCTTTAAGCTTACAAATCAGAAGGGTAACTCTGCGAACATGTACTGAGTAAACTCCAAAGCACACACCTTTAACATAAGGGACCATGTCAGAAATAAGCCCTTCTGCTTAAACTTGTCAACTCCTTACTGTCTATGAACAGCATGGAGATGCTCAAATCCAGTCTTCCAAGGCCTGTATTTGTCACATAGTTAGAGCTGGTAATATTTTGATGATGGATTTTGTGTTGTGTATACTTACAAATGTTATTGGTCTTTCTAGGGCTCATGTTTCCCATTTCAACACAGAGTTCTGGGAATCTAAACCATAATGCAGTTACCAAGACCATGTGTTTCTGCTAGCATCAAGATGACAGAAATAAAGATTTCACAGAACTCCTTAAATGTTTCCATGGCTGAAAGAATATGTATCAAATATATATACATATATATATATATTTTTCCCTTAAGCTTTTTAGGAACATTTTATTTTTTCCAAGAATCCTCCCTGACCAGAGCAGGGAAAAATGTAGCTCAGAAGTGACCGTGCTCTGCTTCATAGCAGTCTGACAATCCTGTGTCTACCCAGGTACCATTTTCCCATTTTGCTTTCAGTCATCTCACTGAAAAGTTGATTCTGAAATTCGAACCACCTCCAGCAGGACTCAGTGCACAAATGCTGGCCATTTTTCTAACTCCCCGTTGACACTGCTAGGTGATGTTTAATTGTCCCATTTTGACTCCCATTGCTGTAAATCAGAAAGGAACACAGAGAGTGACTTGGCTCAAGAAGGGCCTTGCAAAAGTCCAACAGCATCACTGGCAGTAGGAAGTCACTGTGGAGCTCCAGTGAACTCCAAACCCAAGGCCTTCAGTGCTGTTTTCTGCAGCCAGGTCAGGGTATAGGGTTTGGCTCTCATGGCCAAAAGCAATCCTGTTTCTTGCAGCACGCTCCTTTTCATACTCTGCTGTGGGCAGCAGCAAGGGTGTTCTCTTCTGCCTTGCCACCCAGGAACTCTCACTGCTGTGTTTGTGTCTTCTGCCTCAGTCCTCCAGGCCAAAGAGAAGACGGAAAGAAGCCAAACATGTTCCCATCTCATGCTGATTTTAGATATATGGATCAGTAGAAAAATAAACTGTTTCTTTTGTGTACGTTATATACATGCTGTTTGCTTCTGGGATGGCATTCTCAAAGCCTTCTGGTGACATTTGGACTTAAGATCTCCTTGAGAGCCAGCAGGAGCTTGCTGAGAGTCTGATGTCTGCAGCTGTTTAAGAAGAGTTAAGGTTTTATTGTTTTATCTTACCTAAACATAACGGGTGTGATGCATTTCCTTCAGATCTCCTGTCAGTGCTCTGCAGTATTGGCAGTTTTGTCTGAGCAGTGGAATTGGGAAGCTGGGGGTGAAGGGTGGAGGCACCCCCTGTCTTCTGGGGCTAGGGGGAAGAGGGCTGACAGTGCAGGCTGCCCATCTGTGTGGTGCCAACCCTAGGAAGCTGTGTCAAGAAGTTAAATCAGATATTCTGGGATGCGAATGAATGAGATTTTGGACTCTGATATGCATGTGCCGAAGAAAAATTTTTCATCCCATTCCTGCCAGTGACTCAAATGCAGCCGTCTGGCACCCAAGTGCAGTATCCTTTGCATCCTCAGGCTGTGTGGAGTGCAAGGAGGTTGTTTCCCACACATACAAAATTGTGCACAGTGTTCGTAGGCCCCAAAGCTGCCTGCTCTGTCTGAGAGCAGAGGGAGGGTCAGTACTCGGAGCTCCTGGCTTCCTCTGACTCTTGCTCATGCTTGTTTGTCTCGGGATTTTTATAAAAAATACTAATGTCACTGGCATGACAAGAATTAGCTGTGAAACCCTAACAACTTGCATTTAATAAATTGCAGTTTTCCTATGATACAGAGTATCTTGCAGTGCAATGAAATACCCCCCTTACTGGTCTGCTAGTCCTTAAATAATTTCTCCAACTCAGTTTATGTCTTTCTCTTGCCAACTTGGAGACTTATATTGCTTTCTCAGTTAAATCATCGGCTCCTAATGATCCAGCTGAATTTTTATGCCCAACCTATCCCCCAGGAGACTTTTACATACACTGTAATAATATTGTTTGCTTGGGCGCTAGCAGTTAAGTGTTCTAGCACCTCGTTTTATAGTCTTTGGTACATTTCTGAGAGAAAAAAGTGCTTAGGCTATTTATGAGAGATGAGGATGACCGTTGTATTAAGGCTGTGACCACGAAGCACGTGCTCAGCTTTATTTAGATGCTCAAAACTTTACCTGTAATTAACATTCCTCCCTATACTGGGCAGGTTACCTCTCCTTTGTCGATGTCACTGCTGCATCGCTGATGCCATTATCACAGACAACAGGAGCGAAGGGACTGGAAGCTGGGCACTGGCAGATGTATTACAACAGGGCATCTTGACTTGACGGATCCCAGACAGCCTCTTGCTGTGTCTGCTCAGCTTGCAGGCTCTTTAGGATGTCTCCCGCAGCCTACCTGTTGTATTTGATGCTGTGTTAAGTGTGAAGCTGAACTAAGACAACTAAATTAGCTGTTTTAGATAGTTTTTTCTTTCTTTGTTTTGGTTGGTTTTGTTTTGAAAAACCATACTGGTTTTTGTTATGTAAAATCATAGTGTTCCTGGGCTGTCAGAAATAGAAATGTCACCATAAACCAACATTGTCAGAGGTTTTCAGTCCAAGAACCCCCTAATAAATAAATAAATAAATAAATTACTAGCAGAGCCCTTGCTAGGAGGCACAGCTTTCATGGCTTTGCTTGTTTCTTTCCGTTCTTGCTTCGATCTTGGCTCACTCCTTGAGGCCAGGTACCTACCGCAGGAGCACAGAGGCCCCGCTAGGTCTGTACCTCCCCTTCCTGGCAGGGAGGCCCTCCTTCACTTGTGCATCTGCTAAATTGCTCATCAGACTTTGTTCTTAGCATCGTTCCCCCTGGCACATGGCATAGGGAGTATGCATTCATCGCTCCTGCCACAAAGCATTGGAGGATAAGCAAGCTACGCTACCTACTGGCTAGCTGACAGCAACTATCTCAGGGCAAGGGACGTGAGGACAGTGTGTGTTTCTGTCCTTGCTGCCTGTGGAAGGTTGGTAGCAAGAAGCTGAGAATAGAGATCTGGCTTGAGGCAGCTGTGGTGCGGTGGGTTGAATGTCCCTATACTGTCTATAATCTGGGGCAATTGCATTTTTCCCTGTTGTGACAGAGCCCTGCCACCTTGGCCCACAAGCTGGCTTCTGTTTTGAGTTTTCCACCAAGACTCAACAGTTCCTGCAGACAGCTGGAAACAATTTTCTTACAATGCAGCGTTATAAACTTGCAGGCTGCAGTCCAAAAAAGGTAAATAACATCCTCTTTTTGATTTCAGAAGTATGTTTCACTTGGGGGGGGATGTATTATGCAAAAAGAGGTTTTATAGACCACTGACACATCTTCCTACTCCAGAATGTCTTTATTTGCAAAGCACTGAGATCATCTCACAGGCTAAATCTCTCTTTTGAAGTCTGAATTCCTGCCCAGCCATGCGATTCAGTGTACCAGTAATTTTGAGGACATATTGAGGTGTTACAGAGTAAGGTATTATTAAACGAGGAAGATGGCAAAGATTTAGAGAGTCGTGTTTTGTTTCAGTACAGGAATATGTGTGCTGTGTGCATGTAAAGCAGTAGTAATTGCTGCTCTCTGCAGGAAGCAGGATTGAGATTTCTGTGAATAATTTAAATTTCTTCCCAAAACTCATTATTTCCCCTTTCCTTGTGTTGCAGCCTATGTTCTTCATTTACTTGGTAGAGTTCTGTGGTGCTTTGAGAAATGCTGTGTAAATAATAGGCTAACGATCCCTATTCATCTAGCCTTGTTCATGCTGTTTGAGATCATTAGGCGGACACTGGGCCCCCTCCTACCCGTGTCAAATTGCTGTGTGATTTCTAAATAATGATTTTGTGTCATATAACTTAGAGAGGTTAACAGAAACTCATGGACTGTAAATATAATATTGGTGCTTGGGCATAGTAAACGTGTCATGAAAGTCTGCGTTACGTAGCACAGTCCCTGGTATTGAATATGGAGATCACAAATGATTTGCAATCGCTATATTACAATGTCCAGGACAAGATTTGCACAGCATCAGTGTTGTGCTACTTCCCATTAAAATCAAAGGGAGTTTTTCCACTGGCTGCAATTAAAGCAGCTGGGCAGCACTGAGCTGGAGGGCTAAAGGCACATCCTTCCAATCACAGGTAATTCAATCAAACCAGTTTGTACTCTTGTTTGTTTACTTTTTGAATGGATACCACATACAGCTGCAGGGGAAAAGAGCAAAGCAAGTCAATTTGATCATCTCCTGTTCATTTCCTGACACTGTCCGCAATGATAGAGCAATTTATATTTATTGGCAGGGGAGGAACACTTTGTGGATGTGAAGTTATGACCATCACAAAACACCCTTTTAACTGTACCACAGCAATTCATTAAGTTGAAACCCTAAGTTATAAATTAATAACTCTAACCTAGAAACAGCCAGAGGAGCCTACTCATAGGCTTGCAGTGGTGTTTCTCTCTCTGGACTGAAGTGAGCTTTCAAGGTGAGTGTGTGCAGTAGGCTTCATTCCTCTGATTAGTCAGATAGCTACAGGTAAACTTTTTGGACTTGGGGTGGGGAGGGGGGAGATTTGCCAGAGAGGGAAAAACTTGAAAAATCAGCTCCAACTGTGATAGAGCTCTCCTTTCTTGGGAACTGCAAACCTTGACTTGTGGCCACATCAAACAGTATTTCTGTGAAAAGCACGTTAAGGAATTTCAAACAGAAGATCTCATAGTTTTCAGTGGACTACTGCACGTGCAGTTTGTTGCATGAAGCTGTAGGTGACAGGTAAGATGCAGGCCTATACCCTTTTGTGAAGTGAGAGCCGTGCTCCTCCTAAAGCACTGCTGATATTTTGTTGTCGCTGTCAGATCCAGACTTCAGCCAACACTTGGCTTTACTGCCATTCAGGGGGTGGTGGGGACGTGGGAACACTGTGCAATGTCTCCATCTCAGAGTAAAGGTACTGAAAAAAAGGTGATTTAAAATAATAATAGTAATAATGGTTCTCGTGCAGTCCGTGATACATTTCTTCCCAGTGACAAATGTATCATGGCAGCATGTGCCCATCTGCTCCTTGAGCCATAGAAGAACATCCTTGCCAATATCTTACACGTTCAGCAATTGGTACCACGGGGCCATAGACTGCTGTGAAAGCAGAAGGTGGCAGGCAGTTTCCCAAGGACACAAAGTTCATGGGGCTAGGAAGACTGCTTGCCTCTCTGCTTCCTGAGCAGCATTTGCATTTACTCGCCGCTTAGAACAAAAGTTGGCTGAAGGGCAGGGATTGTAAAATAAAATGTTCCTAAAGCATACCTGAGAACTTGTGATGGGGTAGAGGAGAATGACATCCAAATTGATGCCTCCGCAGTGGCAAAGAGGGCAGCAGGAGCTCAGCCACTTTAATTAGGCACTGGAGAATCTGTTACCAGAGCACACTGTAGGAAACCAGGCTGCATAGTTCAGGCTACTTGTTATTAACAGGGTAGCCTGCAGGGGCCCTGGGCTTGCAGCAAAAGTTTGTTTATAATGCAGCACATTTTCCCACTCTGCCATAAGGGAAGTCTGGATGGGGTTTAGAAATCATATTTAACTCTTTGCTAGGACTAGTCTATGCTCAAAACAGAGTCCTGGCCTCCATTCTTCTCCTAACCTTGCCTTCTTTTCCTTTTTTTCTGACCTGAAACTAATTTCCTATGAATTGTGTGGGTCACACACGCTCCTGCGAAAAAGACAGAACAAAACAGTTCATTTTGCTTGGGAACCTCAGAATTCCCAATCCGATGGGGAAAGATGTGTGAGCAAAACCTTGGTAGGTAAAAGATCCTGCTGCCCTTAGGCTGTAGAGTTCCTTATATATATATATATATATATGTGTGTGTGTGTATATATATATATATATATATAAATAAATTTATATACACCCATATAAAAGAAAAAAAAAGGGGAGGGATTTGAATGTGTAGAGGGTAATCAGTCATGCAGGCTTCTGTGATCCTTTTGGATGAAACAAATAATTTTAATCTCTGTGTTTGTATGAGAGGGAACAGCAGTATTTATTTAGCAGGTGTGTGGGCACACTCGCTCTGAAGCACACAAAGAATAATAAATCTGTATTTACAAACCTGAGGAAGCCTGCGCTGAAGTCAACATGTTAAAGTTCTGAGAGCAGCTCGAGGGATGATTTGCATTGAGTGCTTTCTCCCATGTTTGCCGAGACAGAGAAAGGTGTTGACATAACATGTGTTTGAAACATTGCTTACACTTTCTTACATGAAACTTCGGCTCCTGTTTCGAAGTTTGCCATATGCTGAGCTGAAGCAGAAAAATACTTTAAAAAAATACTTAAAAATCCCTTGTCAGATGCTTTGCTAGATGAGAGAAAAGACAAGAACCAAGTACAGTATGCAGAGAGCTGACTTCCACCCATTAAAATCTTAAATTTACGGCCTATTACTCACAAATTTAACTAGACAGAGAAGATCAATATCAGAACTCTGCTACCAGCATTAGTTGCTGTATACTCCAGCGAAGAATAACACGATTTTGTGGAACTCTTTGGGAGAAGTCAGGAGCTGGACTTCAAAGAGGTCTTTATTCGGTAGGAGGTTATGCTGTTTAAGACTAGAGAACACTGCTTAGCGGAAAGAGGTAATTAGAAAGCAGTAGTAAATGCCACTGCTCCAGCAGCATGGAAAAATGTAAAACACTATCACTGTGTGCAGCAGGCTGCAAAATGAGAAAGCTGTATGGGAAATAATGGTTCAGAAAATCAGTGCGTTAATGGATAACGGAAGGGAGGACTGCTCCACATTCTCATTGCTCGGGATTTTGTCCTGGGGAGGCCAATGGAAAGAAAGCTGAAAGAGGGGAAGCGCTTCAAAAACCCATGCGTTCCCTTTGCAGGCAGGAGGAAATCGGAAGAAAGCCTACATTCCCACTGAGCGATGGACAGCCTTCTCTCTTGTCCTGCATGGCTGGTTTCTTTTCCCTGCAATCTCTCTATTTAATCTTGAGTTGAGATTGGATATTTTCCACCCGATGTGCGTCTTCACCTGTAAAAATGGGGGTGGTGGTGGTGGAGGCATATAAGGTCTGTATTACTCACTTGAGCAGATCAGATGTGCATGTTCTTTCAAGGTTTAATGGTTTCAGGTGAAAAAGTTTAGCAAAGAACTCCCAGATAAAGAAATAGCACAGAGTGTGGGCCCCTGCTCTTTTTAACTACCACAGCCAGTTTCCCGAGACCCTGGTTGTTACATCAGCTCTGTTTTTCTCTTAAGCATACAAGGCCTGCCTGAGGGGACCAGAAAGCCACCAGGCCTGTGAAGCTGTGTTCAGATCAAGCTCCCTTTCTGGGAAGAAAGATGTTAGCTTTTGCAAGATGAATCACTGCTTTCTCTGCACTCAGCAGTGGGAAATGTAATAAGTGATGAAAGAGCTGATGAGAGCACACATGCTGTCCCGTGACGCTAGTAAGTGGTCAGAGGAGCTTTGCTTGTGATTTGCAGTCACCACGGTGTTAAAGGAAACCATGAACTGGACAAAGGCTTGGGTGCTTGCTTTACATCATCATAGTATTCTACCCTCCATTCATAAGGGCTCTAATTATACAAGAAAAGGTAAATAGTGCTTATATTTTCTCCACACAGTGTGAAGTAGGATTGCTGTTGTGCTGTTGAGACTTCTCAGGTCTAACTGTAGATATTTATTTTACGGGGAAGAAAAGATGATTAACTTAGTCAACTATGAGCGAGCCTCCATGCAGACAGCCTTTTGTGCCAGCCTGGAGTGAGAAATGAATAGGGTGTCTGTATGTGTCAGGGTTTGTATGACATATCTCTTTAAAACCTTTCAAGTTTTAAAGACCCTACATTAAAAACTATTTGAAAGTTATTAAATGTCATCACATGTCGCTGAATTTATTTTATTTTCGTGTAAGTTTAAAAGTTCACAGATGTTCTAGTCACTTCAGCTTTTGTCCTGTGCCTTGCTGTGGCTGCCATGCAATTTTCTTTGTTTCTTTTTAGTTCTTTGGTTACACGAGTGACAGAACAGTCCTAAAATGTGACACTGTCCATCAGTCAAACTTGCCTCTTTTGGGTTTGCTAAACCTGGTTGTTGGTGTTGAGTGACTTGCAAATGCTAAGAACAGTGATTTTTATTTATTTTCTTCCTCAAGTTCTCCTTCCTCTGGTTAGAATTCATGGCTTTTGTGGTTCCTTTTGAGCACTGCATATTTATCGAGGTCCCTTTTATTTCCTTTTGCATTACATAGAGCACTGCAGCTTTAAATTGCACTATCACAGGTGGCAGCTGGACCTGATTCAATTCTAAGTGACTGTAAATAAACCTCCATATTTCAATAGAGTAAAAATTGTATTACTATTTTTGCACAAATAGGCAAGACAACAGCCATGTTTATTTATCACAGTGCAAAGATACCTGTACGAATTTACAGCTTTTCCTCTGTAGCATAGGTGCTTTCACCCAGTTGCCCTAATTCAGTCTTCGAGTCCTTCTGTGTCAGAGCAGAGTGTGCAAGTCACCCAGCCTCAGCTCCTACTAGTGTGGCGTCTGTTCTAAGCTAGGTGTCATGGCTTCGGTGTTTTGTAGAGGTCATCATAACTTCTGGGCCTGTATCTACAGAGAATAAGCCTGGACAGCAAGCTTGGAGAATGGGTCAGATTTCTCTCCAGCAGCTTTAGCAGGTAGGATAGGATCCATCTCCCCATATCTTTATTTTGATGGTACGCAAGTGAGTTCCAGTTCAGACATAGACTCTTATTAAGAAAAAATCTACTGAATGAAAGAGGCTGGGACTGTTCAGGAACTGTTATTATACAGGTATTACACTTCAGTACAAGGATTTGGATTGCCCTGGGACCTTGCAAGATTTGGCTTTTAAAGAAAACTTTCTGTACAACAAGGAGGCTCTCACACGTTCCTCTCTTCATGTGCTCAGTCAGAGGTAAGTGGGTTGTGCTGATGCAACGGGAAACAACATATGAGACGGACACTTGTAGCAAAGCCTGAAAATACATGTGATCTCCTTGTCCAGGAAGAAAAAGGAAATATAATCCAGAACAAACTGTTAAAACAGTGACCAGGGGTATTCTTGGATCCAACTGCAACCTAAGCTTCAAGGGGCACCAGGGATCTGGTGTTGTTATTTGCAAAGGTTCCACTAGAGTGGAAGTGGTGAGCATGTGACAAAGCTAAGAGCAGGAAACTGCGGGACTTGAAACTTTAATAAGCCCTAAGGCTTTCTGCAGAGTTCATTGCTTCTTCTAGATCCCAGTGGCAGCTACTTGCCTGTCCAGGTATTGAATAAAGATGTACTCAACGAGTCCAGTGGCAGAAACTGCCTGCTTCCTCCTAGATGCTGTTACTGTGGGGAGATGCTTGCTGGTAAACTCTTTAGCACTGAAAGCAAGGCTTATGTTGCGTGTTCTCTATTTAAACACACATCTCCTGCATTTGCAGATCCCGTGGCTGGAGGAGCTGCTCTTTTAAGTCTTCCTGAGCTGCAGCCTAGCACTGTCCCTGGTGTAGGACCTAAGAGTAGGAGCCAGCTTTTGGTAGAGCTGATAGGTGGTAAATCCAGCCAACAGCTGTGACAAAACTGTACAGTAGCATAATTATAATAATGTTTTAAAATATTCCAGTATCACTTACATGGATTTTTTTTTTCATCTTACACTTTGAAAATAACCTCTGATCATCTGTGGAAATGCATCTAGCATCTAAATGGAATCTACATGTTTCCCTTGGACATAGAGTTTTGGCTAGAGCTTTGTAAAGAAAAATGAAAATCAGACAAAAGACCCTTATCCTTTGATAATGGTTCTGTTTCAGTGATGTCTTTTAATTATGCTTGCTGGCTGTGTAAACTTAATTGCATTAGAGGCTGCTAATTATCTGATTAGGAAATGCTTGGCTGTAATGGCTTATTTTAATGAATTGACTATGTATGCACGTGATTTTTAGTTGTTTAGCTGTTAGTTCAAATTGTTAAACTCTTTAAGATGCTTTGTCTTTTTTTTTCTTTTTTTTTTTTAATATAGTATGTGACACATGAACACATCTGTCTTGATCTTGAGTGGTTTTTGCCTGCCTGTAAATAACCATATTTCTGTCGCTCATGCTTGTTTTGGTCACCCTCCCAACCTTCTTCCCAGCCCCCAAAACTGCCTCTAAGTCATCCATTAGGTCCTGAGACTTCGTAGTTAGAAGCTGAAATCTGTATAGATAATCCAAAGAAGGACACAGTGGCGTATTCTGCTTCTCTGAACTGCCTGAGATAGTGTCAGGTTTGCCAGAAATTGCATGAGAAAGGAAGATGGCACAGAGCTAGCATCTTCTGGCTAATAAATTCCAGAGGATTTGGTCCTTCAGGTCATCTTGCACATCTGGATTGTTTGGCTGAATGAGGGCTCTTATCTCCAGCCTAGGGGTCACGGCCAAGTGATGCCATGAGAATAAGAAGCAGGGGTGTGAGCCTGATGAATCTCATTTCTCCAGCTGCTTATGTTAGTTCTTGGGAACACAGCAAATTATAAATCTGTAAGTAGAGTCATGCCCAGGAACATTTCTGAACAACTGTCCAAGCTAAAGTAAGGCATTTGTTCCGTGGTTTCAATTGATTTTCAAGGAGTGATGTCTTAAAACACTTCTTGCCCTTTTGAACACTTGCTGAGTGCCAGGGGGATTTCGGAGTCATTGCAGAAATGATGATAAAGGAGATGAGATTAAATGAAAGAAGTTCAAGATGTTTAAAACTCCCCTATTCATTTAACCTTTCCAAAGTGGCATATGAGCCACCCATATGGTTTTGAAGTTCTAGAAAACAAACAAAACCAACAAAACAAATAAAAAGACACTTTGGCGTAGACTGAGAATTTTTATCTATGCCTTACTTAGGGTAACTCTCCAGCTAGAATTTTCTATGTCAGTAATGCTGAAGGAAATGTGTGCTCAGAAAGCGAAATATAATTGCGTCATGCAGCAGATTTTTTGCTTCTGATTAGGAGCCAGGGATAGTATAAAGCCTGAGTGTGCTGCTCAGAAATAACAGCAAAGTAATGATAGTGTCTGGAAGTTTATCTTAATGTATAGATGCTGAGTAAACTGTCTGTGAAGAGATAATGTGTGTGTGTGTTTGTGCAAGTGTGTGAACCTACGTGGACATTCTGGTAACCAAGGCAGGCTGACTTCTCGATCTGTTAGTCCAAGAAAATTTCTGTTGGAGCTTCCTGGCTGTGGTTTAGCCTTATTCCCGTGCTTGGCTCTCACATGGAGTCCTGCCTTCCTTTGCCGTGGACTTCCTCTCAGATTCATCCAAAGTGGGTTTCTGAATGTTCCCAAAGCCAGGCAGTCCTGCTTATTAACAGATATTTCCTGGGGGATAAGATAGCTGCCATTGAATAAGACTTGTATCACGCTGCCACTCCCCTCCAAGATTTCTTGTCTTAATAGCAGTGCCCAGCACAAGTAGTCCCACTTGCCTATTTTGGGTCTGTTTACTCCAAAAGAAGTAACTCCATTTACTTGTCCCTCCCAGTGTCTGACTCTCAGGAGCTGGCTGATGACCAAATGAAACCTCAGACCCGTTCGTCTGCTTCAGGAGTGAAGTGGAAGGTGTGTGAGACAAATCTCAGCTCTCACCTGCCTGGCCTAGAACAGCAACCCTAAACACGCAGACAGGATCTAATGACAAGGGATTAGGGTGTATATGGAAAGCAGCTAGGCTAACATGAAGTGTTCAATGCAGTGGCTTTGAATTGGTTCTTGTGGCAGAGGTCAGGGTCATTTTGCCTTCAGCAGAGGCATCTTGAGGCTCCTGCTGAGCTTCCGTGAGCACACGTAATTGCAGTTCTGGAGCAGGGCTGGTTACAGCCTGTCCTCCTGTGGAAGGCCACCAGCTGCCTGAGCTGTAGGATGGTGCTGAAGGGGCGAGCTGCACAAGCCAGGAAAGCTGGGGACAGAAAGCAGCAGAGGATGGGAAAGCTAAGAGGGATGAGAAATACGGCTAGAAGGAAGGGGTTAAGGTAAGAGCCACTGCTCAGTCTTCTGTCTTGCAGAGAGCAATTAGGAACTCGAAAGCAAGCCTCTGTCCTGCTGTAGTCTCAGCTCTTGCTGCCAAGTGTTGCAAGTAAAGGCAGGCACTGCCACTTTGCATTTAATTGCTGTTTGGTAGATAAAGCTTTAACTTTTATTTTCTTTTTTCTTTTTTTTCCCTTGTTGCCACCTCCAGTGTCTGCAGGTGGAAGAGGCAGAAGAGATTGCTTCAGAAGCCCCTAACATGACAGCCCTGCAGAGCTGGTGATAAGAATTAATCTCAGGCATTTTTCTTTTTCTTCTTCTCCTGGTGGTTGAGAGTGTAGGTGGAAAGGTCTATGGAGATGCTCTGAGACTAGTTCTTCTGTTTTTTGTTTGTTTTGTTTGGATTTTGTTGTTGCTGCTGTTATTATTTATGCTCTCGTTTTCCTAAAGGATTAGTATGGATATTAGATGTGTAAGGGCAGAAAGAATATAAATGGAGGGGGAAGGAGTTATCATGAGTTATTTCTTTTAGGGGAAAAAGAGAAAAAATATTTTGATGGTTTGTTGTGGGTTTGCTCTTGGATGTTTTTCAAGGTAATGGTGCAGTCTATAGTACCACGTAATGCAGGCCTTATAAAGGGTGTTTTTTCCTAATCAAAACAAAGCTTTCTTGAGTGTTTTACCAGGATTGCAGATTGTGCAATATAAGCACGTAACGGTAACTAAGTATAGATCCTTGCCGTGCTGAAGGTAGCCAGCAGATTTTAATTTGCTCTGTGGATTTGCATGGCTGTGTTGAATATTACTTCCATCTTCAGAGATGCAGTTATTATGACTGTTCCCCTCCCCGGTATCTGATAACATTAATGCCAAGATTAACTTTCTCTTTTCCTTCCATACAAAAAAGGGATTGGTGTAATAAAAAGCAAATTAATATAGCCTGCTAAGTGGGAATAGCCAGCTATAAATATCCAAAGCATTTCCTGTTAATTACAGTTTTGAGACTTGACTTGCAATTTTCTGCTTTTCCTTTTAAAATATTAAAAAACTGACAGTGATGGGCTGAAGAAAAACCTTAAGAGAATGACTGCTACTTTTCATTAATTTAAGGCGCATTTTCTTCAGTAAAAGGTTTTCAGAGTTGAAAGGCTCAGGAGCTCAGATTCCATGGAAGCCTGTGATACCTGGCCTCCCCCAGTGATGAGGTGTAGGTGAAAAACCTGCCTGAAATCTGTTTGTAAGAGTGCAGTAATAGCCACTGCAAAGATGGTAGTTTTGGATTAAACAGATCATTGGCAGATGTCAAAAATACAATTAATGGTGTAGAAATAGATTGGAAATTTGCATGGTATGAAAACTGTATATCTAATTTGTTCCCAGAGGATGTATTTAAGTATAGCTCCATTGACTTTAATAGTTACTTGACACTTCAGAGTAGTGTCAGTGAGAGGAAAATTGAACCCAATTTCCTTAGAGTAAGCAACTGCCGGAGAACTTATGAATTAGTATTTTTTTCAGATTTCAGTTATGAAATTGTAATTCCACATTATCTGTCTCAAACATAACTCTATACAAAGAGTTATTTGCACTTCTTTTTGATTTTATGGTCAAAGTTCCTGAATGAAAAGGCAAGATGTTTAGTGTTGAAGTCAGTGAAATACAAGGTTTAAGCACGTCTAAATTGCCACACTACTGGCTGAAATACCCAAGATGGCTTTGAGTGCTTCAAAATGGGGTGAGGTTGACACAGCCAGCAGTTCAGTCTGGCAATACAGACTCCAAGCTGATAATCTTGTCTTGCTAGCTGGCAGGGGCCTCAGGACGGAAGTTAGGGAGGAATTTATAATCTTGTTCTCAAGTGCCGAACACTTCGTGGCACCCAGCTTCCAAAAAATTACTCTGAACGTCCCATTTTCTGCATTCTGCATGACTGAGTGAGACTGCAGCAGCACTGCACTGGGCTGCTATTCCTGTCACCCAGGACAGTAGCTAACCTGGTTGTCTATCATCACAGCCATTTGTCCTTCTGGTGCTGCTGTTGTTTACCACACGGAAATTGTTCAGGAGTCATGATGCTTAACATGCTTTAAGATTTGGGCGCACACTGAGATGTGTGTGCAAGACGGTAGATTTAATTTCTGTTAAAAAAAGTTTACAGAAGTTTTAAGTAAGGTTTCTATTTGAGTTAGAACTTTTTTTTTTTCTTAGATCATATTAATTTGTTTAGGAACACAACCTAAAACCAACCCCAGTTACACAAGTAGAGAAAAAATTCTAGTTCCCTGTGCATATAATGATTGGAAACTTCTCTGTCTGTTGCTATAAGTTTCTTAAGAAACATGAAGGCAGAGAGAAATTACACTTTAGTAGAACTTTCAACAAGACTTCAAGCCTGAAGCCTTTTAAGAAAACAGGGTATTTACAGCATATGAGAGTTGCATATACAACCATTCATTTAGCCATGCAAAGAGAACTCCTAAAAGGTAGAAAACAGGCGCAGGACTCCGTGATCCATTTTCACAGTAGTAGAAGATTGCCAGTGGACTTCCAGAGGGTTTGTGCTGGAATCAATGCTGATATTCATTCATATTCATCTATTCATTCTTAGTATATACATAAATGAGCTGGAAAAGGTGTGAATTGCTATTACGAATGTTCATTAGTACTATCACCAAATGTTACTCTTAACAGCAAAGATGAAGGCTGCCTGAAAAATTATGAAAGGACCTTATGAGACTCTGGACAAGCCATTAGCCTCTGGGAATATTGGGAATATTAAAATTAGAATAGAAGGGAATATAAAATACATCATCATGGTGCTGTAAGAGGCTGAGGCCTGCTTGTATCTTGAAAACATGGCATGACTCTGGTCCCCTCATCTCAAAAAGGACGTAGTGGAGTGTGGAAAAGACTCAGAGAACAGTAGCAACCCAGCAGAGTTGTGAAGTGGCTTCCATGCCTCTTCTCTGGGAAGAAGGCAACCTTGAGGAAGTACGATGGAGGTTAAAAACGCTGAATGATAAGGCAAGGATCATAAATTAAGTATTCCTTCAATACCAGAACTGTGGGCCAGATTCCAAAGAAACAAAACTATTCTTCACATGAAATTTAATTACACTGTAGAAGTCTTTGTAACAGCCTGTCATGAATGCTAAAAATGTCCTGGTTTCTGTGAAACACTGGATAATGAGTACATGCAAGGAGTAAATGGTTGCCCAGAGTCCTGGGGACGTTCTTCAGAGGTGAAAGTACCAAATACAGTGGATCAGTTCTTACCTGTTCCCCTAGGCATCTGCTTTTGGTAGTTGTCAATGAAAGAATACTGGCTCAGATGGACTTTTGGCCTGACCCAGTGTGCTACCCTTATGTTCTGAACATAAGAGACCACGTGGTCACTCTCGTATTTATAAATTCTTACTACCTCAGAAACTGAGGGCAAGAAATATAATTTCCATCTTCTTCCTTCTTCTGTCCTCCCCAAATGATAATTACATTGTTTAAAGGCTTCTAGAAAAGTTTGAAGTCTGTACACTGAAGTAACATATAGATAAACTGGCTAAGAACTTTCACTGCCAACAGCACATAGATGGCAAGAGCCTACAGCATGCAATTTAGCAAGGCTTTTCTCACTCAGTAGTGATACTCTGGGTGTTTCTTCAGGGCTTCTTTTTGTCTGTTGTAACAGGGGCACATACTGATCTCCTTCTTTTACAGGGGAGTTTGATGAAGCTCGTTTCACATTGGAAAGCTGAAATCAACTCAAATTGTGGGTAAAAATCATAGAGTCATAGAATATCCCGAGTTGGAAGGGACCCACAAGGATCATTGAGTCCAACTCCTGGCTCCACACAGATCTACACAAAAATTCAGACCTATGACTAAAAGCACAGTCCAGATGCTTCTTAAACTCCGACAGGCTTGGTGCCGTGACTGCATCCCTGGGGAGCCTGTTCCAGTGCGCGACAGCCCTCTCAGTGAAGAAGCTCTTCCTGATATCCAGCCTGAACCTCCCCTGTCACAGCCTGACACCATTCCCTCGGGTCCTGTCACTGGTCACTACAGAGAACAGATCGGCGCCTGCCCCTCCCCTCCCCCTCGTGAGGAAGCTGTAGGCCGCCACGAGGTCTCCCCTCAGCCTCCTCTTTTCCAGGCTGAACAGGCCCAGTCACCTCAGCCGCTCCTCGTACGTCTTCCCCTCTAGGCCCTTCACCATCCTTGTAGCCTTCCTCTGGACACTCCCCAGCAGTTTCACGTCCTTTTTGTACTGTGGTGCCCAGAACTGCACACAGTGCTCGAGGTGAGGCCGCAGCAGCGCAGAGCAGAGCGGGACAATCCCTTCCCTCGACCGACTAGCAATGCCGTGCTTGGTGCACCCCAGGGTAGAGTTGGCCCTCCTGGCTGCCAGGGCACACTGCTGGCTCATGTTCAGCTTGCTGTCAACCACAGCCCCCAGATCCCTCTCTGCGGGGCTGCTCTCCAGCGTCTCGTCGCCCAGTCTGTACGTGTAGCCAGGGTTGCCCCGTCCCAGGTGCAGGACCCGGCACTTGCTCTTGTTAAACTTCATGCGGTTGGTGATCGCCCAGCTCTCCGGTCTGTCCAGATCTCTCTGCAAGGCCTTTCCACCCTCAACAGAGTCAACAACTCCTCCCAGTTTGGTATCATCAGCAAATTTGCTCACAACACCTTCTAGTCCTACATCCAAAACATTTATAAAAACGTTAAAGAGAACTGGCCCTCAAATGGACCTTGGAGGACCCCACTGGTGACCGTCCGCCAGCCTGATGCGGCCCCATTTACCATAATGCTTTGAGCCCTACCCGTCAGCCAGTTATTCACACATCGTATGATGGTTTTGTCCAGCTGGATGCTGGACGTTTGGTCCAGTAGGATCCTATGGGAAGCTGTGTCAAAAGCTTTACTGAAATCCAAAAAGATCACATCAGCTGTTTTCCCTTGATCGACTAGATGGGTGATCTTATCATAAAAGGAAATCAAATTTGTTTAACAGGTCCTACCCCTTGTGAACCCCTGTTGGCTGGGACCAATAACACCAAAGAAGAGAAGAAAGTGGTTTTACTGGTTGTTGTTTATTATTATTGTTCTTTTTGTTGTTCTTGTTGTAATGTATTTATTTATTTATTATTTTTCTTAGGATAATTCTATCAGTTTGTTGCCCTGGCTTGGGAAGAACTGGTAACCAAGCATCTTGAAGGGCCTTTACGCTGCACTCCTGCGCTTCTTCCAGGCAGACCTGAAGACTTCTGCTTCTTCAGAGGAGCAGCTGTCTGTGTCACTCTTTTGAGGGATCTGCTGCTCTTCTCTGTGCACCGCCTTGCAGGGCGCGGCTTCGTCTTCAGGCACCTCTTGGGCAGCCTTCTTGTCCTCAGGCCGAGACACCCCATGCCCAGCGTGGCCTTCGGAAGGGTTCTCCTGTCGCCCCGGTGCAGCAGCCCAGAGGAAGCCGAGTGCGCTCTTGCCCACTGCTTGGGACTCCGTGCAGAAGAGGTGACACCTCTACAGGAGAGGTGGGGATGGGGGAAGGGACGGGGAGGGGGGGGGGGAAGAGGCCATCCTACAGGCAAGCCTGCATGATGGTAACTGGATGGCCTCTCCCCCCTATTTGCGGAGGCGGAGGCAGGGCCGGGAATATGGAGCAGTCCGGGCGCTTCTGCGAAGACGGTGGTATGGTCTCGCTGGTGGGAGCCCTGGCACGATGACGCTGTGCCATGTCAGATAGGATGGAGGTGGATCCACCTCCATCAGCTCTTCCTCCGCAGGTGGATCCACCTCCATGGGCTCCACACCATCCGCCGCGGCTGCTCCTTCTCGGCCAGCACTCCTCCGCCTCCACTTCTTTTCTGGTTCTGCGAACCACTTGCTCCAACAAAGGGGTGGGCAACCATCAGCCCAGGACCTCTTCATCCCAACCATGGTTGGTGCTCGCCAGAGGACCTGGGAGATGAGTGAGGGGGGGGGCAGGTGCAGGGGCTTTTATAGGCCCCAGGACAAAGGGGGGGGGCAGATGCCACTGTGACATCAGGAGGCCTCTGTGATGGCCGCTGTGGTGGTGCGCCATGCCCCAGGCCCAACATGGCCGTGTTGGGAGGGGGCTTGTGTGGCCTGAAAGAGGCCCTCGTGTGGAAGGAGGAGGAGGGTCAGGGGGGCTGAGGGCCCCTTTCCTGAGGGTGCCTCTCTCGGGACGTTTTGCTTGCCAGAGAGACAGGCTGCCCCTTGGGCACAGGGACTGCCCTCTGCCTCCCCTCCTGTGCCCTGGCCTCCAGCCCCCTCCTCATCTCATTCCTGGGGTCCCTGTGTCACCAGAGGGTGGCAACAATGTTTTGGGAGGGTTGGGGGTCTTCCATTACCCCCAACCTCTCACAGACGTGGCTCCCTGCACGAGGTGCAGCCCCCCATGCCTGACAGGAGCTGGGATGGGGCGAAGCATGCAGATATCCCACCTGTGGGAAAGGGTGGCGCGGCCGGCCTGCGCTAGGTCTGCCAGCAGTCGATCAAAGCCTTGCTGGTGTTCGAGTGGTGTGCCAGCCCTTCCTTGCCGTCCCCAGCACCTGCCCCTGCCCTTGGAGCATGAGGAGGTGCCATCTCTTGTGCCCCCAGCCCCAAGGGGTGTCTCGGTCTGAGGACGGGAAGGCTGCCCAACAGGTACTTCAAGATGAAGCCACAACAACATGAACAATGATAATAATAAACAACAACCAGTAAAACCACTTTCCTCTCTTCTTTGGTGTCATTGGTCCCAGCCAACAGGGGTTCACGAGACCTGTAGACTTCTGCTTCTTCCGAGGAGCAGCTGTCTGCGTCACCCTTTTGAGGGATCTGCTGCTGCTCTCTGTGCACCGCCATGCAGCTCTGCAGAAGAAAGAGCCCCAGGCTCACACGTTTCCTTTCCCACAAGCGGGGCTGGTTTGGAACAACCTGCTGTGCGTGCGCAGTGTAGCCACGTGCCACGCAGAGATACCAGCCGAGCGCCCTGAGCAGCGGTGGCATAGCAGCGTGCTGGCACTACTGGCTTCTTAACTCTGCACGCACGTGCCCTGCTTCCAGTCCTGCAGCAAGGCTGCTGGTGGCACAAAACTGGGAGGAGCGGCTGATCCACCGCAAGGCTGTGCTGCCGTTCAGAGAGACCTGGACAGGCTGGAGAGCAGGGCAGAGAGGAACCTCACGAAGCTCAACAGAGGCAAATGCAGGGTCCTGCACCTAGGGAGGAATCATGGCATCCTACATCCTGGGCTCCTCACGAGCAGGTTACAAACACCGGCGGAAACCAGCGGTGAGATCCCCGCCTCCCCAGGGCCCGGCTGTGTAGGCCCAGGCAGAAGGTGCTGCTGGCTCCGCCCGCGCCTCCTCAGCCGCCCTCACGAGGGCTGCCGGGCCCTGGCGGCTCCCTCGGCTGCCTCAAGGGGCCTCGGGGCAGGAAAAAAGCCCTAAAAAAACGAAAAGCCCTGCCCGCCGCCATCCCCAGCTCCACTGCAGCACACCGCTGCCCCGGAGCCCAGCGTCTCCCGTCGGGGCTCTTTGTGCAGGTGCACAGCTCTTTCACGTCTTGGTAAGCAAGTGGGTGTTTTATCCACAGGCCCTTAGGCCTAGGCGCTGTGGTGAAGCAGTGTTACCAGGATGTGCAACATCACGTCCTTCATTTGTGCTTTGCCTTTATGTTGCTGGGGGTGGTGGTGTAATTTTTGCTTTTGAAAATAATCCATAAATGACAATGGTGTTTTTAGTCCTCGCTGTTGAAGTGTGTGCATCATTTGCATATGGCTGTGAGCTTGCTATTCTTGGGCCTGCAGAAGTCCCTGGAAAAAGCGGAATAGATATTTTACACCTTGATTTGGGGGAAAAAATACTGAGGGATACTTCTCTCCTTATGTCCTCTGGCAGTGACTCCAAAGAAAACCAGGTGGTAATGATGACAAAGGGCAGACTCAGATTTTTAATGCAACTTAACAAAAGTGACAGTGAGTTGTTAGATTTTAATTTGAACGTCTTTAATTAAAATCTTTAACCTCTGAATCCTGAAGCTCATTTAGAGAACCTGATGGGGAAAAAGTGAAGTGAAACTGTCTCTCATTTTGAGAAAGCACCAGAAATTGGAGTCTGGGTAAAATTCTTCCTCCTGCTATCGAAGCTGGCTTTATCTGGCCAACAGGCCAAAGCAGAGGCCTTCAGGGATAACCTGAAATGTGTTTTAGACATGAAATGCACAGAGAAGACCCTATATACCGTCTCTGAATACTTTGATACCATTATGACAACCTTCCTATCTGATTTTATTTATGATTACATCAAAATTACCCTCCTGGTAAAATGCACTATAAACTTTAATTGAATTCTGCTAAGCTCGCCACACTGTCGAAGGCAGGAGGAGACTGTCACGGCTTTTTATGTGCAATATAATTGCTCGCTTCTATTTCCTGAACGCTTTTAAAAACTTTGTAGATGTTAAGAGAAATCCCAGAACAATAGAACCTGCCCACGTTGTGGACTCCTCTTAAGCACCTTGCATATAAATTTTTCCATCAAGCATGGTGTCTTTACATCTTTCATCTGAAAGTGTCCACATATCTTCTCGCCTTGCCAACAACAATGTACCACTGTGAGAGGGTATGAAAATGTATGAGCACTACCAGAAACACAGATCCCTGTGGATCGTACCTGGTTCAAAACTACTTACCTGGTCCAGGCAATGGAAAATGCCACAAGCTGCAAAAGAATACAAGCCAACTAATAATGTTTTGTGTTCTGAGCAGAGGAGAACACCAAATTTTGCAGGTTGTTTAACCTCGAGTGTGCAAGCAAGAGTGTGCAGTGAAGGAAAAGGGAAAACTAGCAGGCTTCTGTTGAACCAAAAAGAGGGAGTGTTTCTGTCTAGCAGAAGAGACAGCCCTTAAGGCTTGATATTAGGTAACTCAGGTCTCTCCAGGAGACTGCAGTGGCTGCAGTGGTTTCCCAGTAAAGCAAGCCTAGTAAGCTACCCTGAAGGAAGTAATGGATGGCACCACAAATTTGTGATACACAAACCGAAGGTTTCAGACTACTGGGCACCTGCTCAGAGCATCCTGTAGGCTCCTTCATAGGAATTGCAGAAAAATGCACACTGTAATTTTGAATGAATGCATTTGAGGAGTTGCCAATGTCAAAAGACTGTTGAAAGAAAAAAACCACTGTTATCAAGAAAGTTGTGAAGAAGGGTCCATCTGAGGATAAAGGTCTCTTCAACCACAGTACCAAGTCACAGGCTGCTAGAGTAGGAGTGCTGAACTTCCCCTGGCTTCCTTAGAAATTGTGGTCTAGTTCAGCTGGCACACTGACCTCTTTTGCAGAAGTGCAATGTTGTTTCTTAAAGTGGCTACCGAAAGTAAAGTAAATGTTTTTCTTGCTTAAATTAGCAAACTGAAGTGAGTACCTAGCTATTACAAATACATTTTTTGGCTCGTGAGAAAGAGACAAGATCTTATTTCAAATGAAACGTTTATTCATGGCAAATCTATTTGAAGGAAATTATTTCATTTGTATTTATGATGTAGGATCATAATAGGATTTTTCAGGTGATGTTGATCTCGGACAATCCTGTGCTCTGGTCAGTGATCTTATCTCTTGAAATAGCCCTAGCTAATTCATCATTAATATGTGGGCAGTTCAGATTGATCCTTTATTTCTCAATCTCGTCTTAGTTGTCACCTCTTTATGTGGTTGTTCTTTGAAGTTAAGGGAAAAAAAATCAAGGTAAACCAACTGCAGGAGTGATTTTCATCTACTTTGATTCTGAAACTTTCTTTGGGTTTCTAAACCATTTTCTATCTGCATAAGCTGCTGGGACTTTGCTCTTGCTTGTATTCAGTGGGGTAGCAGTCCATCTGATTCCAGAAATCCCTGCAATCTGTAGTGTCTCTTTAATAATGCAGCATAAATAATTACCAACTTGCTCTGCATAATTGATATTTCCCTTGTTTCCATTGCAGCTTCCTGATTACATTGACAAAATCATACTTTTGCTTTCTCACTTTTTAAGTTCTTACCTTGAAAACTGAGTACATCTGCTTCATTAATTCAGTGTAGGTGACAGCAGGCATGGGCCATGGCCCTTAGTGCACTGATTACAGGGAGATAATACAGACAGTTTCTTATTAATATGAATATAATCAGTTTATTGTGGTAGGGTCTGGAGTCTGCAATGAGACAGGGCTCCCTAGTTTTAAAAAGAAGAGCAACCTCAGAGACCAAAACAACTGAAAAATACAAAAAATGGAATTGGATGGGAAGACCTGCCATTAGTGAAGTTTAGATAATTGCTGAGTTCCCCTTGGTGCAACGTTCTTTTTCCAGGCCAGTCCTTCCCAATATTGATTTTTGTTGTTGCTGTTTGTGTGTTTATTAAACCAAAGATCTGCCTAACATCTCTTTGTAATCTTCATCCCTGTGTTGTTAAACTAGCTTTAGATTAGAACTGAGTGAAGATTTAAGTTGACATTTTGGATTTTTGCCTCCTGTTTGTTTTTTTTTTTCTCCCATCACTCACTTTTCTTTTGTGAATGATTTTGTTGTGTGCGCAGTTCAAATCCTGTGATACAGCTGACTGATGGTCAGGAGCTTGATCTTCTAGTCTGCCCTGCATTTCATTTAGTGAACCCTCTCTGTCGGGACAAGCTAAGTCTTATTCCCTGTCTCTTTACAAGAGTCCTCTAGGGAGTTTGTTTAACATGTTTCCTTCAAAACCTACATATTGGGACACTCTTCCTACAGGCTCATAAATAAATTACAAATAAATTATGGGATGCCTTTGAGTTTGGGAACCATTTCTGTTCCCAGCTGGTCTATAATCCCATTTGAAATAAGGGGCTGACTTTCCCGTTTTGCTACCTCTGTGTCCACATTTTGGGATGAAAGTTTCTGTCTCAAGGTAGTTAAATGTGTGAGTTGATGACATGTAATTGATACAGCCATGTGGAGTGATGAGTATGTGCTGCAGGTGATTGGCTTTGATTCTGACAGGACGTGAATGTAGTTGTTATCACATGTTATCACAGATAACATGACTTGCTTGAGCCTTCCCAGGTCTTCAGTACTAAGGAAAGCTAAACACACTAGCAAGTATTGGGCAGTTGTCCTACAGATTGCTTAATGAAAGCTGGGCTCAACTATCCATGTTTGAATGATTCTACAGTCAAAATGAGCAACCTTGCAAGAGGAAAAGAGAAATATTTTCTCTGTAGTCATCTCAACCTGTATCTTAGTGTGCTAAAGGTAATCCTCGTAAGTCTTAAAGGACATGCAGGTAATTGCACCCTGTTTAATTTTCTTAGAGGAATTATGGACTTGGTCCTGGAAGTAAGCCCTGATTAGGACTTAGCAAAACTCTTGTTCATCAACGGTCCCTGTGCTCCCCAAAGAGGTGGCTTCTTACTTTGAGTTACACACATTTTTTCAGTAGGACCCCGTTTGTTTTGTGTCTTGCGAAGTCAAGTACTGCACTGTTGCTGACCATGCTTTTATTAGCGCAGCTTCTCAAACATGCTTGGATTTGACCCTGGAGAGACATTTCTGAGGGTAAGGAAGTACGTCTGCAAACAGTGATTTGTATTCTGTGTTGTGTTCCCGCTCAAGGGAGAAAGCCTGGCACAAGGAAGCCTGTGATGCCTCATGTAAGGCAGGGAGATCAGTCACTTGTCTGTGACAGATGCAGACAGAGCAAATGGTGAAACTGGGATAGAGAGGGGACAGAAAATGAGGGGTAACAAATGATGAATGTTTGGGAAGTGCAGTCGCTTCCCTGACAACTTCTCTCCAGCTCCTAAACAGATAATGTCTCTTTTCCTGAATGGTTCCTATGAATGTGAAGTGGCAATTACTTATTATACACGAGCCATCAGAGCTGGATGCTGATATGGAGAAGAGAATTATATGTTTCAGCTGGAGACCAGCAGAACTGTACAATTTCACCTTCTCTATTCTGTCTGAAAAGGTATAGAGGGGAGAACTGTACAGTGAAAATGCAGGCAAATAAACCAAGTGTTTG
Source organism: Anser anser (assembly GCF_964211835.1). Classification (NCBI taxonomy): domain Eukaryota; kingdom Metazoa; phylum Chordata; class Aves; order Anseriformes; family Anatidae; genus Anser; species Anser anser. The sequence goes on from NC_139724.1 coordinate 14,046,756, forward strand.
AAGTTCCTCTTTATTTTGATGTAGAATAGAATCATAGAATAAACTGAGTTGGAAGGGACCCACAAGAATCATTGATACCAACTCCTGGCTCCAAACATGACCACCCCAAAATCAAACCATATGCATGAGAGCGTTGTCCAAATGCTTCTTGAGCTCAGGCAGGTTCGGTGCTGTGACCGCTTCCCTGGAGAGCCTGTTCCAGTGCCCGACCACCCCCTCAGTGAAGAACCTCTTCCTAACATCCAGCCTGAACCTCCCCATCACAGCTTCATGCCCTTCCCTTGGGTCCTATCAGTGGTCACCAAAGAGATCAGCACCCGCTCCTCCCCTCTGCTTGTGAGGAAGCTGTAGACCTCAATGAGATCTTTCCTCAGTCTCCTCTTCTCTAGGCCGAACAAAACAAGCGACTTCAGCAGCTCCTCATACGTCTTTCCCTCTAGGCCCTTCACCATCTTTGTAACCTTCCTTTGGACACTCTCTAACAGTTTTCTTTCTTTCTCATATTGTGGCACCCAGAACTGCACACAGTACTTGAGGTGAGGAAACATCAGTGCAGAGCAGAGTGGGACAGTCCCTTCCCTCAACTGCCCAGCAATGCTGTGCTTGATGCACCCCAGGAGACAGTTAGCCCTTTTTGCTGCCAGGGCACACTGCTGGCTCATAATCAATTTTCTGTTGACCAAAACCCTCCAGATCCTTTTTCACAGGGCTGGAGTGTATCTCTTGCTTGGACCATCTTCCATACCACTTTGTGGAAACTGTTGAGCAAGATTGCCTTCTCAGATGTCTAACTTCCTACATTTGATATTTCAGGTGTCAAATGCTTGGCATTACTTACACTGTTTCCCTTACTGTCCTGTCCTAGAATAACCTGTTATCTGGGGGCTCCAAGTGAAGAAAGTCTCTGCAATCTGCATAATGCTGATGTGCCCTTGGTTTTGTCATCAGGTGCTGTCCTGAATAGTTAGGAGCTTCTCCTTGTGTTCTTCCTTCCGAAGTCTTGTACTTATGCACCCTCTAATACTGCAGTAAGTCATGTTTCTAGTATCTCGCACTTACGGCTTATCCTTTCCCTGAACGGAATTTCACATACAGGGGCTTTATTTAGGGTATTTTATTATTATTATTATTATTATTATTAAGTATATGCTGTTTGTGTTATAAAAGGGAGCTAAGGGAATTTACATTTGAATGGCAGGGAGATAGGTTGTGAGGTTCTTGCATTCCTAGGGTGAAAGTGCAGAGAAGGTGTTTGTAACCTCCCAGAGGTGCTTTACATCTTGTTGTAGGAGATTCTGTTGCCTGAAAGAACAAACATCAGCCTTGGTCCATGTTCCGTTCCCATGGAGGTATGCTCGACCTCACTGGTTGCACTCCAGCTCAAAGCACGCTATTGTTTAAATCCGTTTGGGATGAGGCAGAGATGGATAAATGGACTTCTCTTGTAAGTCAGGAAATACGAAGTTTAAGAATATAAATACAAGCAAATGCATGCTCATTTTCCTTATTTATTCACGCCATTACCTGCCCAAAGCAACACATCTCCTCAATTCTAACATTTTTTTCATGCAGTGGTAGGTTCACAAGATGCACACATCTGGCTTGCAAGCTGACACAATACCTGTGTTTTTGCAACTCCGAATGTCTTGTATTACTGTTTGATCTACCCCTTGGGCTCAGCTTGCTTTGCTCACCTCCATTTTCCACTGTGAACTTGCTGCGGCGCTAATTTCCATCATCTATTCCAAATTCCATCATCTATTCCAAATTCCATCATCTATTGTTCTCCAAAAGAACCCAGCAGAGAAATGTCTGTGTGCTCCGCACCTTGCAACTGCTGTGACAAGGCCCTGAGACTAAAATTGTCCCGGCAGCTATTCTTGCAAATCCCAAACCCACCCAACCAACCAGACAGCTGTCTCAGCTGCTTACCTGTACCTCACGCCATGGATATATGTGTGCTGCCAGCTTGAGTTACAGGAGAACATTACAGAATGTCTTTTCCAACATCAGAGCGTTCAGTCTTGAATTTTCTTCAGTGGGGAAACAAAAAAGTATCTGAGCGTGAAGCGTGAGTTCAAGCTATCTGTTGTTCGAAGGTCTGTGTTGTGACATTGATTTGTTTGGGTGCAAGATATCTTCGCCTCTAAAAGAAATTCTGTTGTGAAAATGATAAAAAGGAAGCATAGAAATGCATGTGTTTTTCCTTTAGTTCTGTATTTGCTTACATTTAATATTTGAAGAGAGGGAACAGTTTCGATGCCAAATGCATGAAGAGAAAATACCTAAATTTGGGTCACATAAGCACCAAGCAGGTTTATTTCACTTTTGAGGTCAGGTATCAAGACAAACACAAAAAAGAAATACTGTGAGAAATATGTAGAAAGTCCTTGTTGATTAACAGGAAAAAATCTTATCCTGAAACACAGATTACATACTTTCCACTGTCTTTAGAAGGCAGATTTTGCAAGTTGTGCCTCATGTTCAGGTATCAGTGTCTCATCTCAATTCAGGTCTCCAAAGCTTGTCCGAAAAGAAAATTCTGACAATAAATATGATTCATTGGACTCCTGATTTCTGTCTGTCCTGTGGCTCTATAAGGCTTTTAAACTATTTCCAGCCTTGAAATGATTTGTCTGCTCTTCCTACGTTACAGCACAGGGTATAAACCTGGATGAGCAGAGTTAAGAAACAAAATTAAGAATAGTCTGTCTGTTTTTGCCTAGGATATACATCTTGGACTGTGCTAGAAACTGCAGGAATAAAATAAAAACAAATTTTAAAAAATAGTAAAAATAATAAATTAAAAAATAAACAAAACAAGCAGGAGTGACTCAAGTCTAAAAGCTCCAAATAATTAAAAAATCAGGGAAGGGTAATGTTTTACTGTAGAGTATATATGAGTTCTTTTAAAGTTAGCTAAATAGCCTCTTTAGTAACATCTTCAAGGGTTTGTTTGGAACTTGGAGGCTACAAATACAGCTGAATGAAAACAATGTTTCCTCTCCCCGTCATGATTCTCGTATACCATGTGGTATATGTTACCCAGGTTCCTGTGAAACAATTGCCTCAACACAAATGCTGAAAATTGACATGATTTTAAAAAACAACTAAAGAAATTTCTAAGTCCAGTACGTGGAGCTCTGGCTCAGGAAGACTGAATTGCAGATGCTGTGAGACTGAGAGTATGTTGTGGGGAACTTGGCTAGGGAAGAGGCTGAGCCATGCCCGAGCTAACCTTGAAGGGCCGTGATGTGGAAGTGCCCATAAGGACCACCTGGTGTTGGTGCAGGGCTCCTTGTGAGTAGGATCAGCTGACCTCTGATGGGTCGTACTGTCTGGGACCCTGTTCCATTCCTCATTTAGCTTAATGCTGTACAAATTAAAAACAGGCCTGGTTTTTGTTCTACTGATGCTCATTCCTTGGGCGTTGTGTTCTAGACAAAGCGTTTCCTTCTTCTCTGGGTAGCCCGATACAGCTCTTGGTGTCACCCAGGCGTGTACCTTGTGCTTATTTGTGAGCTTTTGTCTCTGCCACAGAACAGCTGCTAAACCGTTTCTTACCCTGGATAATGGATTAGATGGCCAGATGGGGAAACTGTGATAGCCCAAGGTTTATGTAAATACTGCAGGAATTCCCGTCACCACCCCAGCCTAGTGACAAAATTTTATACGAGCACTTCTGTTGCTGCGGAAGGAGGCTAGCCAGTGCTAGCAGGCTTGTCTGCAGTGGGAGATGTAGCTTTAACTCCACACTCTGGCAGCGATCTCGTTTTAATGTGGGTAAGTCAACCTGCCTGTACTTTAGCTCTTTCAGTCGTAGCCTGGGGATACAAGCATCAGGAATCATGCAGGAAACCAAGAAACGGGCTAAAGACCGCAGGATGCCCTAATACTATGCTAATGGATGCATAAGTACAACAGGCAGCACTAGGCAGCAGTACAAGGCTCTTATGTCCCTGGTATGCAGAGTATGCTGTCTAAGAAATGTGTTTAATACCTGTAGGGATGGTATTCTTTATTGAACTCGCAGTAATTTCTTCTTTGTGCTTGTTATTTCACTCAGTAGGTTTAGGGCAAAGGTTACCAGTTGAGTTTAATTGTGATAAATGAACATTGTTTTAGCGAGATGGGCTAATACACTAGTTAGCAGACTTCACTGACAAGCCCCAAAGGAATGTTTTTAGGGCAGCTTGTAACAATCAAAGGAAGGCTTTTTCCAGGGTCTTGGCCAAGTGTGAACTCATACCATCATTTCAGAAGATGCCAGTTATAAGTCTGTTGCTTGACTGCTTTTATTCCTTTTTGTTTTGGGGGGCTTTTTTCCTCAAACATATCTTTGTTTGGCAGCCTTCCTGAACATACTGTGCTGCCACAGTATGAGCATGTCCATATGCTCTATTTTTAAATAAAGCTTTTAACACAGCTGCTGTTGTCACTGCTATTTGCAGTGGGGCATGGATGCCCAAGCCCTACTGTGGTTGATGTTACAGAGGCACAGCAAGGATACATCTGCCCTGCCTTTCAGTTATGATCTCAGCAGCTGCAGTAACTTTACTGCATACCTCTGTCCACAGGGACTTAGCACGATAGGAGGTTGTAGTTCTTTGATCTGTGCTCCCTTTTCCTCAGATCCTTTGACTCACAGTCCTTATTAGTCCCTTTTCGTCTTGAATGGTAAGGATGTATTCTGTGTTGTGATCTCAGAGTCAAAGGTTCACAGAAATCAGGACTGGAAGGAACTGCAAGAGGTCCTTCCTCTAGTCTCTTTGCACTGAAGTGATGCAGGGCCAGCTTTATTTATTATCCTTTATAGCTGAAAAGAATATAGTAGTTTTGTTTTTTTCTTCTTTTTGAAAGGATAGACATAGATCTTCAGATCTGTAATTGCAAACTTTATCATGTTCTTGTGTTCTTAGAGGACTGCAACTGCAGCAGCATTATTGTGAAGTTATTTATGGCAGAAGATCCTGAAGACCCCTTAGGTCTAGAGAAGCCCAAAGCAATCTATTCCATTGCTTATCCAGAATACTCGGTGGAAATTTGCTCTTGTAGATGCTGTAACGGCTCTTACAACCTTGTTCTTTGCCAGTGGAGACTCACAGCTCATTTTGTGCATATTTTATTTTTATTTTTTCAAGGCAGGATGGTGATACGTTTTGGGTACTACTCACTTTTACGGAATCTGATAACTAATTCCAGAAGTAATTGTAGAAAGAAGTTCAGTGTAAGGAGAGAAAACTTCAGTGTAAATCATTGCAGCTTTGCCACTTTGAGTTGATTATGTTGGTTGGCTGGGAGTCTGGGCTTGTGCTTGACTCTCTATATATCTGAAAAATAGTCTTCAATAGTAAGGTATTATTCCCTAAGTGTGGATGCAGTGGTTTGATTTTACTAGAGGTTACCTCCTCTTTCCGAAGCTCCTGTTTCCAGCAGGACAATTTCAGAAATCAGGGCTTGTCTTGGGTAGGAAGTTTTGTCAATGCCATGTTTGTAGTGATGGCTTTGACGTAGGTCACACTCTCCCCCTGTGTTTTGCCATTTCACAGATTAATGCAGTGCGCTGTGCACAGAACACGTAGGGGCTGTGTATATCATGCTAACAGACAGTGTTTGCAAAAGCTGTAATTCACATAGGCAGAGTCACAGCAATGAATTAGTGCTTTTGGCATTTGGGAGAGAAAGCCCATTTGAAATCCAGCTGCTTGCCAGCTGTGGCTATTCAGGGTGAATATTACACCGACTGCTTTTTTCGCTCCAACTTTTCATTTAAAAAGTGTAATGAATGATTTTATTGCCATCTTAAAAGTCTATTTATAATCCATTCATCACAAGATGAATGTGTGCATCTCATTCTCGACCTCTCTTTGATACTGTACAAAGCAGTGTTACTTAGTTTAAAGTTTTCTTGGCACAAATGCTAGACATTCACATTTCTTAACAGCTTGACTGACCTTAACTGTTCACTCCTGTACTTCTAAAATGTGAGCTTTAATGGGTATTTAATACATATCTATTTCTTGCTAATTTTTTTTTGTTTCTCTATACCTCTTCTTTTCACAAGCCTTGTGCTGCAATATCTGGGGAATGACTAGGAGGGCTTGGAGGTTTTTCAGTATGGGCATAACCCTGTTAGTTCCTTCTTAAACTGCTATGTTTTTTTTATACCTAGGTGCCTAAAGGAAGGTATCTGATAGTCATTGGTCTGTTTTAAACCTGCTAGCTCTGGTAGCTAATAGTGAAGGTACCGAAGGTACTGAAGGTACCGAAGGTAGGTAGCAAAGCAGGAGCAGTGCTAGCAGAAGGAACAGCAGAGGCTTAAACATCCAAGATGGGCAAGGAAGGGGGTTTAGATCCTTGAAATATGTGTCTGGGCATCACATTCAAATATTTCCTCCTAATTAAGGCCATTTTCTGCCTTGTGTTCATGTGTTTAGCTGCCCTGCCTCAGCTTTGCCTTTGGAAACTGGGAGATTTATGTGTGTGACCATGTTGTTCTAAGACATGTTTGTCATCCTGTACTCTTCCATGCTGGCTCTTCTGTCCTATGATTATTAGAAAAATTGCTTTTCTGCCTTACCCAAGTAGGGGAAAAAAACAGTCAAGATAATTTCTGGAAAAAAAAAAAAAAAAAGGCAAGACAGAGATGCCTCACTCCTGCAGCTTGGCAACCTTGGTATGAAGCCAGCCTTGGGGTAGAGCAGGAGCTAGACTTTGTTGCTGTAAATCCTCCTTTGGAGGGGCCCCTCTGACATTGCTGCTTCCATCAGAAGCCCAGCCTCTCAACCTGGGAATCTGAAAGGAGGGCTGGAACAACACCCCCCTGGGTGCAGCTGGGCTGCAGAATATTGGAGGCTGCCCTTGCTCCAAGAAAAACAAGCTGGAGGCTGTACAGCCTGGCCGGTGGGAGTTCATGGCTCGCGATGCTTACTCCAATTTAGAAAAAAAAAGCTACTTTTTCATAATTGCCTGCCTAAGCAGGAAGAGAATTGCATCCATACGCAAGTGGTAATTGAAGGGAACAAGAGAAAATGAAGCTGAAGGATTTATGACAGGGGAGGTATGAGGTATGGAAGAGGGATCTTAATCACAGAAAGCCAGGCAAGTAGATATGCCTTGTGCAAAGGTGTGTGTTTCTGAAGGCAGTGGGAAAGATTCAAGGCTGACCAGACAGCTTGAGCCCTTGTTATGCACTAGAAGATCGAGAAAAATGTGGCATGTATGCTATTTCCCTCTTTGTTTCTTCATTTCCTTGTATGTAGAGCTGGGTCTGTGCAGTCTTGTCTGGTATGCTGTGGCAAGTTCTTGTGCTGTCAGTTTCTTTTTGATAGCAGAATGTGAGGCACAATGGCATGTTCTGAGGCTCCAAAATTCATAGAAAGTTGCTCATCCTTGCTCTTTTATTTCTATTCATGACCAGAAGTATTTATACACCTAGCAGTTACTCTCTTGACCATCAACTGAAAGTACAAATCCAGGAACAAAAAAAGAGTTGGTTCTTAAACAGTGAGGAGCATATCTGTCTCTCTTGAGTCTGTGACTTCATTTCCCTAGGGCACATAAGAGCAGGCAGTGTGTCAGCGCTGGTCCCCAAATCACGTCACTTCGTTGTGAAACTTCCAGTCGGATTTGGGCTGTGTAAGGTGAGTCGGACGGTTTGTGTTACACCAGCAGTGCAGATGATGGCATCCCTAACTCTTTGCGTTAACTAACTCCCACTGCATCCATCTTATCTCCAGATTCCTTCTGTACTTGCTTACTGGATGCCACATTTTACTGTTGCGATGTATTCAGTGTTACTCTACTTTCAGAAGTTTCAAGCTTTCTAAAATGTCACCGTAACTGTATTCGATAGCTTTCTTTTATCTGTTGCTAGCTAAAAAGAAGGAGAAATGGCCTGTGAGAGGTAGCATTAGGGATAAGAAACTGAGAAAGCAAAAGAAAATTACTTGCATATGACTTACCAGGGAACTAATGGACTGGGAAAAAGAAAAAAAAAAAAAAAGGGAAAAAAAAAAGGTGCAAATGCATTTAAGTGTGTGAATACTTCTAATGATACAGACAGCGTCTGCTTTAGTTCCTACTTGTGTTGCCATGTGATGTACAGCAGCAGGAGTCATTAGCTGCCCAAAGAGCTCCTTGCAGTTACCACTCCTTCCGTGGGTGTGTAAGCTGTGCTGTGTCCCTGCTGAAACGGGACTCCATCCCGCACATGCTTATGCGTGCACCCAGTTGGGTTAAGAATGTGGGAGTTGCTTGTTTAAAGCTGAGTGTGCACACCATTCGGTGGGGCATCCAGGCCATTTTAGAGTAATGTGATACAAATTCTGGGGTTGGTTAAGAAGCAGAAATAAATACTTTTTTAATATATCATGCAATGAATTCCAATTTAAATACTGTGTTTCGGAAACACGCAGGTTACCCCGTATCCAAATCTGGTTCCCAACATAAATGGTATTTTTTTCTCTTGAACTGAAATTGTCTAATGTTCCTTAGCATCCTTGTAGAAAAACAGAATTCTGTGTAAAGCTTGAAGTCAGCTTTTGTTTATTTACTATTATGTATTTCATTTTCTAAAGGGTTTCTCTTGCCCAAGTCTTTCAAAGCTATTACCTAACTTCATGAATTTCCAACCTAGATACACTTGCAGGTTGTATTTTGCAGATAATTCTGGGTCTTTGTGGGCTATTTAAAGTGGCTAAAACTGCCCCCTCCTCACAAAGTCAGGCATCTATGTACCTTCATGCAGATTTAATATCTCTTTGATGTTTTTGCCAATGTGCTGTCCAGTATTTAGAAGTCTAGTCACAGAAACTAAGAATAATATTGTTTGGAAGGACCTTTGCACCTTGGAAAGTCTTGCTAGTAATTGTTGTAAAATCACTGTATGAGTTAGGAATATGTTTTTACTTTCTAATATGAAAATCAGACCATGAAATTAATATTCAGACACAGTAGAGTAGTCCTTTTCATTACTTAAATGGGCTTAATTGGAGTTACAGCAATTTTAGATGGCGTACTAGCAGCACTATATAAATTAGGTATGCGTTCCTATGAATAATACAGCCATTATCCAATTCCCCTTCTTCTTAATTTCATTTTCCTTCTTAGAAGAAGTTAAAGCTTTTGTCACCTACTTAATACAAATGATATTTTGCTCTTAGGAAGGAAATAATAGAACGATAAATGGTGTCACACCGTAAGACAACAGTGGGAATGTCACTGGGAGCAGTGGTACAAGGCTTTTGTCTTCTGCAGTAATAACTGCCTTGAATTTTGCCATGGTTTCAGCATGATGATAAAGTGTAATGTGCCATGACCTGCTACACTTAGCAGACAATGGCAAGATTTGGAGTCAGCAGTAAAACCTCTTTGTTGCTTTTTCTACTCGTGCTCACATCTACACTTGTGCTTGTTTTCCTTTATAATTGAGTAAGAAATGTCTGAATGTACTGCTGTCATATGCATCCATTCAGAAATACTTCCTGAAACAGTGACACTGCTCTCATAATCCTACATTTACTAAAGGGCTGCTCTCTTTGTGTAGATGGTGTGCTAGGTGGTGAGTTTGACTCTGTTAGTAGATGAGAGAAAGGAGGTGCATCCTTGTGGTCACCTAACATTTTTGCTCTTGGAAGTTAGTGATTTTGTACATGTTGCTTAACCTCCAAATTATCCAGAAGAGTGAGGATCCTGGACAGAGGTGGTCTAGGCAATGCTATAGCTTTCAGATGGAGATGCCACTGAATTAAACTTCCATGTAGTAGCTGTTTACTCAGTGTTTTTAATAGGTGATCTAGTATCTCTGCACAGAGCAGTACGTGCTTTCTATGAAAAAGGTCCTATTTTTCAGACTTCAGAAAGCCCACCACAACTTCATTTCCTCAAATGAAAATATTCTCCATTTTGTTATCCTTCAGCAAATGCTTGAAAAGATTCTACTAAAATGGGAAATTTCCCTTAAAAACTTTTATTTGTTTGAAAACCACTCTTCAGAAAAAAAAAAATCTGGAAAAAACGAAAAATTTAACTTTTAATTTGCGTTTGGTATTTTATCCACCTTCTCAAGAAGCAGTCAAAGATTTTAGTACCCAAATGAGAACTGGGTTTGCAAAGCTTCTCAGCTTTCACTGGAACTTGAATGTTTCTGACTTTGAATCTTTTGAACATCCTCTCATAACAAAGTTGCTGAATAAGCATATTCTTTCAGCTCAATTCCGGGCTACATTTTAGGGTCAGAGTTACTTTTTTAATGGCCATTTGAGCCTTTCTGATAGTTTCCATTCTCATAGTTATTCAGAAATGTGCATGAAATGGAAATGGATTTGAATATTTATCTTGCTTCCCTTTCCAATTACTTGCCATGCTTTTTATAGGCTTAATTTTTCCTTCAGTATTTATGATATATTCTTGTCTGACTTCACTTCTGAGCAGTTGTCGTAACTGAGACTTAATGACGGTTTTTGATGGTGAGTATAGATGCATTCAAATAAAACATTTTATTGTAACATATTCTAAAAACTTACCAGGGGTATTAATTGCACCGTTAGTGATTCAAACAGCGAACTGAATGTTTGGTTTGTAGAGCCTTATAATAACAGCCAAATAAATCATTGATACAAAACAGTTTGTTAAAGTACCTTAAGTTTCACCTCACTGCTTAGGAAGCAATATTTGTTTTCTTTCCTACATTCAGTTGAACTTGTTCACAGATAATCTATCCTATATGCACTTGAAGTTCTCAATTTTTGTAATGAATATTTCTAGAAGTATTTTCTTGATCAGCGAGTTTTTGTGAGCAGTTGATTGCAAGTAATTGGCAATCAAAATGCAAGCTGTGCTGATTCATTTTTATTAGACATATCACTTATAACAAGGTATTGTTTCTCTCCCCAGACAGAGGTTCCATTTCAGGGAAATATTAAAGCAGAAATTTCAAAGGGACTTCAGAAAATGCGTAAAGGTAAGTATGTTCCTAAGCACTTTACTGAATTCAGACTATAATGAGAGTAATTCTTAAAAGTAAGTTTCTACTATGAATAGTTGTGTTTATGAGTTTTAAAATCCACTTTCTGTCTGTGTTCTCCAATGTTAATTTAAAACTTGCTGCTTCCATTAACATCCCTGCCAGGAAACTCACTTGCCAGAAATAGCTGTAGAGAGGGAGCAGAACAAGAATGTGAATGCAACCACAGCAAATGCTGTTTTTGAGTGAATAGTCAGGGGAATAGGAGGTACAATTCCAATCTAATTACAGCCTAAACAATGTATGTCATCCATTGAACTAAAGGATTTAGAATAAAGGCTCTTTTAATGTACATTATCTAGCCACCCAAATATGGAATGAATTTGTTCACTCTTTGGTGTTGTGTTTTTTTCACACAATGAGTTATACAAGACAAATGGATGTTTACTGCTCTCAGGTTCTTCTCTTTGCCATCAGAACAAAAGATTTTCAAAAGCAGTGGTATTGAATCAAATGTACCTATGCATATTGGCAGATATGACCATCTCCCTCCCTAGTTTTGTCATGTAATTTAAGGAATGCAATCCACAGCACTCCAAATGATGTTTGTCAAGTAATCTACAGCATGTCATACAGAGGGGCTCAGGCTTCATTAGAATCTCATTCCTAGCCAGAGGCTGGAGGTGGAGGGCTTGGTACAGGTAAGTAAAGTTCACTGCATGATCAGAGCCTGAGGAGGTCAAATTTCTTCTGACACCTGCCAAGAGATAGGCCTGCTGTGCAGCTTGTTACAAAAAAGCAAAAACGTGTGGTGGACTTTTTTCTGGACAGGGTAGCCCAAGCCTACGTTTAGGTATCTAACCAGGGGATTGGCAATTTAGGCTATCTCCAGTGATCTTAACAGTATCTTAGCTCACCCAATAAAGACACTTCATTTACAATATTGTAAAACACTTATATTTTCAATGGTTAAACACACGTGTGCACACACAGGTTCAGTGAACTTTAACATATCTGATGTCATGCTTTTAACTGTATTAGAAATCTAATCTTTTTTTGGCTGATTTTCTGAGTTAGCACTGGGTACTAAATTTTCATTATCAAATGTCTGGTTATTATGTGTATAATGTATTAATGATGTAATTTTATAATAGCTGAAAATATATTCACAGTGGTGTAGCATTTTACTTGCAGAGTTTGAAATTGTAATCAACAACCTGTTCTTTAATTTAGAAAAAAGAACTGTATCAAACACAAATATTAACCATTGTATCTTTCAGTGATACTTTTAATAACAAAAGAGCTGGAAGTAAGTCACTAAAACTATCAAATGAGTATGTGCGTGTCCATCCTTTACTAAGGAAACAGGAAGACTTGCTTACCTGGCAGAAATCAAGGAAAGAATAGTTTCTCCGTATTGTTTTACAAGTATTTCTATGCAGTTTATAAATGCAAATACTTTGAGTGTATCAAAATACTGATTTTTGCTTTCTCATCAGCATTTCCTGATTGGAGTACGAGGGTAGATTTTGATTTGATGAGAGAAAAATTTCTGAGAGATCTTGTCCTACTCAAAGCATTGTGGCAACTTGCACAAATAGGTGTCACTTGCGGATAACTAAATACAGATAGATGTGAAACAGTGTAAGTACTTTACAGCTTGTTCTCTGCAAGAGCATGGCGAAGGAAGAAAAGCCAGAGTGCCAGCGGTCTGTTGCTAGGAGAGGATGGAGTCCTCAGCTCTGCTGCTGGGTTCTCAGCTCTGCTACTGATCTGCTGCACACAGTTGTGATATTTCCCCTTTCATTTTGTTAGGTCAGTTACAGCATCTTTATGGTCACAGTGAGACAGTAAGCTCAGTTGGTCCCTATCGGTGCCTTCTTAAATTTAAGTCTAGGAAAGCCATCTTCCACTGCAGCGTGGGCTAGGTGAGAGTTAACCTATGCTGTCACCCTCCGTTTTCTGCATTTTCCTCCTGGGAAATACAGCCCCACTTGAGTAGGAGTCAAATGGGTTTATTAACAAAGATGGTTGGAGAGAGGAAGTGTTTTAAGGCTACCTGGAAATTTTAAGTTGGAGGCCATGTGGGATTTCACATGTACTGGCACAACGCTTTGCCTTAAAGCAGCAGAAGGTTAAGGAGCACAGTGTCTCTTCGATATCCATCCCTATAAGCATGGTTGCCAAGGTTATTGTACATAAGCCAAGAAGTCCATAGTTCCTGTTTGCTAACAGTTGCTGTTTCAACCATTTTAAATATTTTCTGTGGTTTTCACACACAGTGGTTTGTGTCAGAAGGGCACAGATCCCTCAGACAGTGACTTTTACAGGCCTTGGTAGCTGTCACCTCACAGCAGCCTAGAGCTCAGTGTGGCTCAGTTTCTCCTGGGAGCATCACAGGCTGAATTTTTAAGCCTAGAGCCTGGGCTCCTGTGTTGATTGTTGTTTCTGTGCTGCTCCCTTTTGTATCGCAGTATGATGCTGACCCAGGAGTTCACGGCATGCTGACATGTACCAGACCTTTGAACAGCATAATACTCTCAGCAGCTTCAGACAGCGGTTGTTCAGCAGCAAATGAAGTTGGTCAGCCAGTGACTCAGCTACACACACACACACACACATTCTCATCCCATTAATCGCCGTTATCTCTGGGAACCTATCAACTTGCCTAGCAAACGGCTTTTGCAGAGGGCTTTGGAGGGCCATCAAATTCAGCTTGCTTTAGACAGCTTTTATAATGGACCCCGCGTAGGTCAACCACAGGATTTGAACTGTGGAATTTCAGAGCATTAGTGAGCCAGGAAAGGGCAAGGGCTGTCATTCTGAAGCAGTAACAGAGTCATTAGTGACTGAGGTCAGCTGGCAAGCAGAGGAGGAGGGAGACCACACCAAAATGCATGGAACCTGTAAAGCAGTGGGAAAGCCATGTAAGGTGTTTTCCCCTTTCACACCGTGCCCTGCTGTCACACCATCCTTCCTCAGTCACGGGGGAGATAGCCCAGCGTTGAGGTGTGCAGAGGTCACCTCCATGCCAGCCCTTTCACTCCTCACTCTTTCAGCAGTTGGACTGGTGTGCTGCTGGGGTGGACTTCAGCCTGTGAAACAAGCACATGTAGCATCTATTAATGTATTAACCTGGCTGACCAGATGGCAAAAGGCTCCACACTGCCCTGAACTCTCTGAGAAGAGACTAAATTGGCTAGGATTCCCTAGTTGGGGTGAGAAATGACAGAGGGAGGATTACGAGAGACTTTTTATGAAATTATGAGAACTGGAGGATGAATGGGAACCTTTAGTTTGTGGCTTCTTATTAAGTAAGTGGGCCTCAGGTTAAAGCAAATAAAAGGAAGGCTTTCTCTTTACCAAGTGTAATTAAATTGTGCATGCAAGTTGTTGCTTCAGGATCCTGTGGGGGTCAGGAAATGACATTAGAGTCATTTGTAGAGTGTACGTCAATCCATGCCTAGTAAACATTGTGGTCCATCCTGCCGAGGTCTTCTCCTGCTGAGACGATTTTTAAACTTTGCACAGCCAGTATGAGGGGAAATACCACTTTCTTCTCTGCATTCCTAAGCATCGGTACTAACTGTTGTCAGAGACAACATCCTGGATAGAATGCTTGATATAAATCTATATAGTCACTTCGATGCTTTAAGAAGTTTTTGATCCCTCTCTGAATTAAGACTTGGGGTCTGCAGCTTGGTATTTTGTAGCTTCAACCTGTCGGTACGGAACTTTCTAATGGGGTTAACTCACTTCCCAGCCAGTGGACTGGCTGTCGTCTTACCAGGGAGGAGAGGGACGAGTGATTTAAAGTAAATCATCCAAGAGCTGTCTTCTCTGATCTGCAACGTGTACATCCTGTTGCTATTGCAGCAGGATCTTCATGGGAAAATGAAAACACAGAATTTCATCTAAAGCATTCATTCTCCCAGAGTACTTTAAAGCAGACATGATTTTATATTCACAACACAAAAACTTGATCCATTCAGTATTTCACTTGAGCACGTCATTTATTTTCAATCTCCCTCTGAGTAAAGAAAGGTACTACAATAATAAATGAAAACATAAATTCCTTTGAATTGCTGTTCTTTACTTACTTTTTATATTGCTGCTGAGATTTTTTTTTTCTAGCATTGGTTTCTCTTCCTTGACCACTTTCTGATCTATCCAGTGAAATTTCTTAATGTTGGCATTAAGAAGAAGAGATAATTCTCTCTAAAATGCTGCCGGGGGGCGGGGTGGGAGCACACCAAATATTTAAGGATTGGTATGGAGAAAGTGACTAACTCAGTAGCTCGTGGGCATTCAGCAGGACTGCCTTCAGCTGCATGTATAATCCTATGCATTTTTCTTCCTCGTCTCTCATATCGAAGGTAATTGCTCATGACTGTTTTGGAAAAGTGTGTTCAGCTTGCATGTTGCATCACAATTTTTCTGTGGAAGTTCTTGATACTGTCCTGTTTTTGGAACAAAACCAAACGCCAGAGCCTCAGCATTCGTGATGAAATACAGTTCTTGTTTTCCACACGGGCCTGCCGGTGACATGGAAATGCTGGCAGCACAAAGCAGCTGTTGTGACACAGCTTGTCAGGAAAGGAAATCTAGACCTTGGGCTTTCACTGCCCTGGGCTTCTGGTGACAGGTGCCCAAATTCTCCTATGAAGAAAGGCTGAGATAGCTGGGGCTGTTCAGCCTACAGAAGAGAAGGCTCCGGGGTGTCCTTCTTGCAGCTTTTCAATACTTAAAAGGAGCTTATAAAAGGGATGGAGAGCAGCTTTTTGCTCAGTCAAATAATGACGGGACAAGGGGGAATGTTTTAAACTAAAAGAGGGGAGATATATAATAGAGGTTAGGGGGAAATTCTTCAGAGGGTGGTGAGGCACTGGCACAGGCTGCCCAGAGAAGCTGTGGATGCCCCATCCCTGGAGGTGCTCAAGGCCAGGCTGGATGGGGCTTTGGGCAGCCTGGTCTGGGGGGAGGTGTCCCTGCCCGTGGCAGGGGGGTTGGAACTGGAGGAGCTTTAAGGTCCCTTCCAACCCGAGCCATTCTGTGAAGTGGCCACTGCCTTACTGGTATGCTTGCATCTACACACAAGACATCATTAAGTCACAGCAAAGAGGCTAGGCATCCAGGGAGTACCAGTAACGAGATTACCACAGAACAAAGGACTTCCAGGTATGACCAGATGCCATTACATCTTTTTTGTTTTAGCACTGCAGTTTCAGTGAGCAATTCTTTATTCTAGACAATGCAGATGTTGTGTTCTTATAACTGTTAGTGCTACTATGAGAAGGAAGAGCCAGCCTGAAATACTCAGTACCTAGCTCTCTCAGTGCATAGTGCACAGTTGACACTTAATTTCCTTTTTAATCTCCTTTAGTACAGTAATATACCCACATTTAATGTAGATATGGAATGAGAAGCCCCGATTGCTTATATAGAGAAATACGTCTAATAATTGCCAACAACACAAAGTGGCTGTAATCCACAGTGTGGGAAACAAGTGAGGCCAACAGGCTTGGGCTGCTGCTCATGAGGCAAGAAGCAAATGATGCTTTTATGAAGTGTTTTGTTCAGGAAGCTCTGTTAAACTTCACCAAATATTTCTTTAGATAAATAGCTGTCCTCCTGCCATTTCAGCTACATGGTGGATCAACTAACTGTGAGTTGTCCTTATCTTGTAAAACTGAGTCAGTCGTTGAGTGGAAGAAGTGTGAATCTTTGCAAGTCCTAGGACATATATTAGAAGCCTTTAGACCTTTAGAGTTGCATGTTCTTTACTTGTTAGCTGAAGTTTCTGAAGTATTTTTCCCAGTAAGTGATACTTTTTATACAACTGAGGAGCCCCTTGAGGGACAGCTTACAGTTCTAAATTGTTTATAAATTCTAATTAACCTTTACTTCAATAGATGCTGATTTCTGCTAGGTTAACATATACCTGGGGAACAGTAAGAAGCCTCTATACAGTATGCTGCCTTATGCAGAACTTGTGACTAAGCACGTCATTTTAGTTGCTGTTGATGTGGCTTAATCAAAAAGCTCTTCTAAGTTTTTATTTTATTTTATATTTTATTTCATTTTATTTTCCTGATTGCAGATGCCAACAAAGTCGCATGAGAATTTTCATACCACGCAATATTACCTGCAGATAAGCACTACCATAAGAAAGCAGGGAGACAGCAATGGATACACCAAGGGCCACATTTAAGGGAGGAAAACATCTACATGTCTTATAGGCATGTAAATCCTTCTCAGGTTCTGAGTCAAACTCCCTAAGACTTTTTAAAAGCTATTGGCTCCTTAAGGCCAGATTTTTAGCAGTATTCGTAGGAGTGTTGGAGGACTGTGAACTTTGGTCAATTCAGCATTAAACACTTCAAGATACAGATAAGTACCTAGTCAGATTTTCAGAGGATTTTCATAATACTAGGTACTTAGGCATTTTTCAAAATTATGCTACTGTCTGTATCTGCATCTTTAAGCCCTTAAATACTTCTGTAAATCCAGACCTAACATCTTTAGGCTGCTTCTGCATGTTAGACTTCAGCATTAATTTTTTTTTCTGGTGAAACCAAATAAATGTCCTACTTTTTGGAAATCAGCAGGAGCTAGTCAGAACTTTTGAAGGTCAGACTTTGATTAGTAATATTCTTAGCTCCCTGAGGTTTGTTGCTTTAGGTCTGTTAGTAAATTTTTTCTTGAGTAAGTTTCTTATGCTGCTTGGCTTCACACTCAGCTTCATTGTGCAGGGTTGGAGCCTCTGAATCATGCTTGGGATATAGCCCTACGTTGGCACCCGAGGTTGCTGATGTCAAGGGGAGGTGCAGCAGGCCCAAATTCCACATTTGGGAGTTTAGAGAGAAAGCAGAAAATGGGCCAACATGTCCAGGAGCTTTTAGTCTCTATCTGCTTCTCATTTCATAGATGTTAGCTGAGGATGAGCACAAGACTGGAATGCATTTAAGTATTAGGGTGGTAAGGGGCCATAAGACTTGGGTATGTGTCAGGTTTTGGATAAAAATAATGTTACTTCTCTTCCTGATAGCATGAGTGTAGTGATAAGCCCTGAGGGATCATACTGCTCTCTGACAGCAGCATCCAAGATCCTCCCTCTGCTCTGGAGGCGTTTCATTTCAGAGAAATATAAGTAGAGTAATAAAAGCTTCCTCCCCACCCTCCTCCCAGAGCAATTCCTCAGCTCATAGCTGCCTGTCCAGAGCTACGTCAGTAATGCTCCAGCATTCAGCCCAATAAAAATTTTGTCAAGGAAGCATAAAGTTCCTGTCAGATCTTTTCCATTAAAAATCATTTTTATAGCAGTGAGCTGTAACAAGCATACGGCTATGGAGCAAAAGTGTGAAATGATGAGAAATTTGGACAGTGTTATCAGCCAATGGGGACTCAGTGGCAGGCCACTTAGAATGCCTCCAGAGTACGGAGCGTGACAACCAGAATATTTTTCACAACAGATTATAATGTAAGAAATTTATTACAGATCTCAAAGGGGAATAGCCCACACCACTGATTCCGGTCCTGCCTCCCAGATATACTACTCAGATAATATAAAGTCATAACTCTCTTTAAATTATTTATGAGCCTGTCCCACCTTAGATTAAAAAATATTTCTACTGGAGACTTCCAGGGTTAATACCTGTAGCCTTGTGTTTGATTTGCTGAAATGTACAGTTATTTCTGTTGTCAACAGGAGGTGCATAGCATTTTCTTTTTCTGGTAAATATAGAGCCGTAGCTGGCTGTGAACTCATCAGAAACAAGACATGAAACCATGACCAGAACGCGTAGATCTAATTGTAGTCAGCTACTGTGTACAGCCAAGGTGGAGTAAATTCTTTCAATGAAAGAATTTGCATTGTGGGTGCTGACTGAAATGAATCTGATTTCATGGGATAGCTCTGTTTAATGTTTCAGGATACATCATGATGACATGAACCAAACCTGACATTCATCAAATTAATTCCTCATTTTCTATCCAGAAGTAAGGAATGCTGATAACGTGCAGCATATTTGTAGTAGGCAGCAATGCTTGTGTAACAGACAATGTATGTCAACTAGCAGTTCTGAGCATTCATGAAGGAGCACACTGTGCAGTGACTTAAGAACTGGAGAATCACAGAATGGTTTAGCTTGGAAGGGACATTAAAGATCACCTGGTTCCAACCCCCTTGCCATGGGCAGGGACACCTTCCACTAGATCAGGTTGCCCAAAGCCCCATCCAACAAAAATGTAAGTACTCTGAGCTAGTGGCTTCCATTGTGAAATTGGAGAGTTAACAAAACTGTGAGTGCACTGTGATCTGCGCCATAGTTTAGGCTGTCATAGACCAACCAAAGATGCTAGAAATGTACCAAAGATTCATACAGTGGTAAAAATGAAGAGTTTATGAGCAATGCAGAACTGATCATGGGAGAGATACTTGATGACATGCTTTGAAGGTAACAAATTGTTTGGGACAAGGAGAGTTGTAATGAGAGCAAGATTTAGCCACATCTGTCTGCAGGAGGTTTACCTTTGCCTTCCGAGCATCTTGTGCCTGGTCATTATGAGATACAAGATGATGGGCTTGAGGGCACACAGGTCTAATTGGATCTATTGTTTCTTCTATCAGCTACTTCCAAACAGCAGTGTTCTTCATTTGTTAATGATAGGTTAGGAAAAGGGAACCAGAATGACAAGGCTGACCAAGATCCAATTTAACAGTATACTCTCCTAGGGACCCTGTTTCTTAATAATGTAGGAAAATATCTGCAAAAGTCTGTTCCCTCTGTTTTCAGTGAGGCTTCATGGTCATACTGACCATGAGCTGTTCCAAGGAGCAGTGCTTACCCTCAAATCCAGCAGTGGTGTGGCGGTACCCATGCTGCAGAACTGAGCAATGGTTGCATGGCTTCTTACTATTTCACCTGTGAAAGAATGTAACTGCTGTGAAAACCATGTCCATGCTGCACAGGTAAATTAAGAGTGAAATGAATATATCAGCGCTTTCATCTTCAGCAGGGTTTTGCTTTTAGCTCTTAGTAGTGCTGCCCAAAACTCACTCTGTGTATGATTGCAGATTCTTTGTTGTTGTGTGAAAGAAGAAAATAAAAGTATGCCAAGTGGCTTGCAGTAACGGTGAAATTAAAGGGAAAAGTGATAAAGCAAGATCAAAGCAGATAATTGCACAGCACCATAACCTGAACAGAGTTACAGGTTACTATCTGGTTGGAGGACTTCAGCTTGTGTTGCAGAATGCTTAGGAGAAAGTGGCTGAGGTCAGTCCCTTTGAGGTGGTTCAGTATAGAGGGATTGTGTCTTGGTAAAAAGGGATGGACACAATATAGATAGTCATCATATCAATTTCCATCATTAAACGTAGTTGATACAATATGTATGATATATGTGTAGTATTTGGGGTAGGTGATTTTTAACAGTGAAGTAGGCCAATGGGCTGTGGAAGTAAAGGAATTCTATTTTTCTTCTGGTGAGTCCAATTGTTACTGTTTTGTTAGCCAACTGTAGAATACAGTAAATAAAAGAGGTACTTCATTACCCGAGGAAAGGAAACCTTGTTCATTTTAATTACAAAGAATGGACAGACTCTCCTGTGGATTAAAAGGGAATAAAATGAATGTAGACGGTATCCCCAAAGCTGTCTTGATCCCTTAGGAAAGAAAAGAGGAGAGATTGAGCAGGAAGGCTACAGTGCTCCCAGCAAGAGGGGTGAACTTAAGAAAGCTTCTACTAGATGTTATTCACAGCGTAACACAGAGGTGTAAGGACATATGTCTGGTGGGATAACTCACTTGTTGAGGGAGAGAGAACTGCTGTTGATTTCATCTTATTATAAGAAGGTTGAGTATGGTCATCATTGATGTCCTTTACAATTGTCTAGTTGAGTTTAGTGCAACTCTGGACAAAATATTTTTCTTGGCTTTGTCAGAACTCGAAAAGAAGGGTCTGTCTGCAAGCACACAGCTCTGCAGGACTCGCTCTTTTCATCTCCAAAGACCAGGTGGAATCAGGTCAGGGACTGAGAGGAAGCAGGAATGAAATGTCTCCCTAACATGCTCTAAAGGTAGTGTGGTGCTTGCTTAAATGTGCTTGGCAAGGACATTAGACCACCACGAACGTTTCAGTTCTGATGGATTTAAACATCCATCTGTACTTTTCCTTAATTGGGTCACTGCGCTTACTGCTGGAAGTGGGGCTGAGGGCTCAAACTAGAAAGAAATTGCTTGTCATGCCCTCTTCCAAAGGAAGGTTTGAATGAAATAGCTTATTTTTACTGTAAATTGTGTTGTTTGATTTTATATCCTGATGTATCGGCAATTTCATCACTTGGACGTCTTGATTTATTGGTTTTATCTTAACCATGACCTTAATTTGATCATCACATTGTTCTGCCTTTAATTAGCTTGGTAAAATTGTAGTATATTAACTCAGTGATGTGCTACTTTAAGTGCCTCTTTTCTTGCTCATCCTCTTCAAGAAAATTCATTTTAAGAAGTCAACAGGCTTCATCTATCAAATTTTGCAGTATGGATACTGTATTCAGTGGGTGCAAATAACCTTTGGTAAAGAAGATTGCAAGCCAGTAGTTTTTGAGACCAACCTAATAGCCAAGTCCCTTGGCCTACTAGAGAAGAAGCATCGCTGTACCAGAAACCATAGGGTGGTACAAGGATAATAAGCCATTCCTGAAAGAAAATTCACAAGCAGAACACCTGCCGAAGTGCTCCCACGTGATGAGTTGTATGGATTAATGGCCTCTCCTAGAGCCAGCAAAGACGAGGAGCGGGACCATTTCAGTGAATAATTTACAGGGCTTCAGAAATCAAGACCTAGTTCATTGTGCTCATACAGACAGCTTACAGATAGGATTCTGCATAATGAGCATAGACCCAGAGGAGGAGTTGTGGAGGACATTGTCTGGGCACCCAAATTCCTTCTCCTGTCTAAACCTGGATGACTGAACTGCAATGCTGCTGCTACAGCACAGCAAATGGGTCAACTGTGGGTGGTAGGATGGCCCCTCTCAGCTTGATGCTGCTGGGGAGATGGGAAGAAGGAGGGGAAAGAGCATGCTGTTTGGCAGTGGGAGGTGGAAGATGGTGCTGTTGAGAGGACAAAGGGTACATCATGCTTTTGAGGTGGCAGGTATCCCAAAAACTGGATGCTGCGAGCTTGACTGACAAGATGTGTTTTCTCAGCAGACAACTGTGCATAGAATCATTTAGGTTGGAAAAGACCTCTAAGATCATCTGGTCCAACCTTTAACCTAGCACTGAAATTCATTCATTAATTAATGTGCAGTTAATTAGTCAGATGCTGCCCAGAGGTCTCTGTTTTCTGGTACCAAGGATAATTCAGTTATGTCTAGCCCCTAGAAACAGCCCCAAAGAAATGTTGGGAGGTGTCTTATGATATAAAAAGCCACCTAACTGAGTGCACAAATACACAATTACATGTGCACAGCCACGCAGGTGCTTCATGATTATAAAAGCCATTTCAAACATTTGTGGGATGAGAGGCATCGTTGCTGTCTTGCAATGGACGGTAAGAACACTCAAAAGCTCAGTAGCAAGTAAGAGGTAAAAAGAAACTTAGAGAAAATACAGTTGAAACTGCTCCAGAACTTAAGGTTTGACCAAGAACGTCTGCCTCATGACTGTGAGTACAGGATTTCATCTTGCACCACTGCAAAAGCAGTTGTGAAAAATACCTGGGGTTTGTGCTCTCTTGTTGTGTTTGCAAACTCCCTGCCCTGATGTATACGTCAAAAATAGGGAAACACAGAGGAGAAAGCAGTAACTTTCTAGAAATGAGCACTGAAGTAAAAAGTTCTAGTCCGAACACTTAAAAGCAGTTTCCTTTGTATTTGCTAGCTCTCTGCATTTCAAATGGCAGTGTGGTCTGCTGCAGGGATTTATACTGGTGTCCCATTAATATTTATCTATTCGTGCAAACCAGTCTCAACTATTTGTGTTCCTATAGGCAGCTCCAGAGATTTTATTATTATTTTTTTTCAATTAGGTCACATTTATTTGTAAAAACATACATGTTTTTGCTTGATCACTTCTAATGCTTATACTGTAGGAAATGGATGTGCTAGAATAATTTTCAGGCTTTTGTACTAAAATACCTCTGGAGGTGTTCCTCCACAATATGCATGTTGTGCATATTCTCTAAGCAAGTTTTCATCACCTGATGGTTTTCATAATTTCTTCTGGATTCCTTGATTTTGGTGAGTAACTTTCTGGAAGTGTAGTACCTAACACTAGACACGGGGCTAAAACTGGTATGGAGCAGGGCAGAAGGATTAGTTCTATTTATTGTATAGGCTTGTCTTCTTTTGCTATGTCTCAGACATTTATGTTTGCATGTTGGCAACAGCATTTTGCTGTTGATACATGCTCAGCTTTTGTCAAATATGTGCTTATCAGAAGGTGTTTAAAACACGTACAGAAAGCAGACTGAGGGTGGGAGAGTCTTCGCTAGTACTTGGAATTTGAAGCTGTGTATCCAAAGCGGAGTTTGGGTGCGGCAGTCACACTTCAGGCCAGATTTTGAATCCATCACTCCAAGTGGACTCCACACACATATTCACAGGAGTGGAAAACTCAAACAGGTAGCTGCTGTCTAATGGAAAAAAAGTTTTTAATTTCTGCTCTAAACAGCACTGTTTGTAGCTTTTCACCAGTTTGGAGTGAATAAGCTCAAGCTCTATTACAGCTTTGGCAGAATTTGAGTAACTCCAAGCGGGTTAGATTTTTGTTAAACTTCATTTGGATGCTTAGGCATTTTTTTCTGCTATATTAAATAGACCGTCTAATATATTTTGATTGGTAATGCAGCCTGAAACCTCCTTACTTAAAAGCTTTATTGCTACCGGAAGTGTGTGTTTTCACACTGTGATGGAGAAAAAAGAATCTTTCTGGTTGGAGGCTGGTGTTTCCAAACTGAGAAAATTGCCTCTCTTTTTATGACAGACCTGAAATTTCCACTCTGTGTGCCCCAAGTTGCTTGTGGATAATGCTCCTGAAAGGAGAATTCAAATTTCACAGTGGATGAGATGCCAGCTTTCAATCTGCTACTGAAAACCTCAGTTTCGGCAAGATAGGAAAGTAAGGCTATTTATTAAGATAAACAAAAGCCATCAGCATGTACGAACTGTTGCCTTGCTGCCTTCTGGGTGGCTAGTTCATATTCATTCTACTGAAGGCACTCGTGTCCTTTTATCCAAAAGCATTTTCCATTCTCATTTTCTTTTTTTCTTCTGTCCTACTTATTTAACGTGAAAGCCAGTTAAAGCGTGATAGCCAAGTGGAATCAAAGTGAAGGAGCATTGTTTGCTTCTTCGTAACCAAATGGAGAAAGGTGTTACAAGGACACAAACAAGCTGTCTGCTGTTCAGTGCCACAGGTGTGCTGCTTTCAGAGATCTATTTGAAGGCATCCAGTGGTGCCCATATTCAAGGCTGTTTCTTAGGAGGAAATAAACGGTCTTAACTAGGAAGATGCCCACAAGTATATAATAATGCTGCAAATATAGTATCTCAGTGACTTAAAATTGCTATGAAGTTGCCCTTCAACGGTGTGCTGAGTGTCTGAGAAAAGTCTTAGTAGAACTGATTGATTGTGTTGAAGAGAATGACTGCTGCAAAGCTATTTCTTTTCTTTTATTGAAGAGCTGGGATTTTGTGTCATGTTTTCAAAAGCATCAGTTACCTGTCTCATGCTGAATCTGTGTGACAGGGCTGAAAGTTCCATGTAATTTGTATTTGTGCATTGGTACAGTGAGAAAGTGCCCTGCCAAGACGTTGCATCACTGGTGTGCAGGGCCTGTTTTCTGCCAAGGAGAGCTGAAAGTCTTCAGGCTGTACTGAGTTTGGCTGATGACCGTGTGTAATTCAAAACTTGTGGCACTCTGCTTTGCTTAGTAGCAAGAGTTTCTTCAGACCTTTTTCATGCCTAGGTAAGGGTGATACTGCAAGTTGCAGCCTTCTGCCTTGAAAAATAATTGTGCATCTTACCCCTCAGGCACAACCTTTCCTGTGTCTCCAACACAGAATGTTCCTGCATCGCTGTTGTGCTGCAGATGAAGATGTAAGGGTGTGGGTGGCTGGTAAAGAGGGCACTAAGCCTCCCTTTTGTGCCTAGGGTTGCAGACAGGCAGATGATATGCAGCCCTGATGTGCATCAGTCAGCATAGCCGAAGTCATTGCAGAAAGGAACTGAGCTGTACTTGTGCGTGGAGCATAGGTCCAGGGACAGAGCTGGGCATCTTTTGCCAACAAAATGCTGCCTCTTCCACAGAGCAGGCAAGAAGAGCTTTAGGCTTTTACACTTACTGCAGAAATATTCTATGGCTCTAAGTGTGTGTAGGTCATTAACAGAGTGCCATCTACCGGCCCATGGTGTCTGTGTCTTTAGGACAGGTGAAATGAGTGCTGTCGCTCACATCACATGGCTTCCTGAATGCAAGGGGACAGTCTAACTATAACTCTTCAGCTGGTCACAACTTTTATTCCTTTTCCAGGCTTTACAAAGTCTGTAGCAATCCCCACATGCTGTACATGGCAGAGCTCATGGACTTAGACCCACCTCCTGCCACTTGAATCATAGAATCAGAATCACAGAATGGTTTGGGTTGGAAGGGACCATAAAGATCATCTAATTCCAGCTCCCCTGCCATGGGCAGGGACACCTTCCAGTTCACCAGGTTGCCCAAAGCCCCATCCAGCCTGGCCTTGAGTACCTCCAGGAATGGCACATCCACAGCTTCTCTGGGCAGCCTGTGCCGGTGCCTCACCACCCTCAGAGTAAAGAATTTCTTCTGCATTTCTAATCTAAATCTACCCTCTTCTAGTTTAAGGCCATTACTCCTTGTCCTATCCCTACATTCCTTGATAAAGCGTCCCTCCACAGGTTTCTTTTAGGCCCTCTTTAGGTGCTAGATGGTTGTTATAAGGTCTCCCTGGAGCCTTCTCTTCTCCAGGCTGAACAACCCGAACTCCCTCAGCCTGTCTTCATAGGAGAGGTGCTCCAGCCCCTTAATCATCTTTGGCACTCCTCTGGACTCGTTCTTATATGTCCATGTCTTTCTTGTGCTGGGGGCCCCAGAGCTGAATGCAGCACTCCAGGTGGGGTCTCACAAGAGCAGACTAGAGGGGGAGAATCACCTCCCTTGACCTGCTGGCCGCACTTCTTTTGATGCAGCCCAGCATACGGTTGGCTTTCTGGGCTGCAAGCCCACACTGATGGCTCATGTTGAGTTTCTCTTCAACCAGCACCCCCAGGTCCTTCTCCTCAGGGCTGCTCTCAATCCATTCTCTGCCCAGCCTGTATTTGAGCTTGGGATTGCCCCAGTCCAGGTTCAGGACCTTGCACTGGGCCTTGTTGAACCTCATGAGCTTTACACAGGCCCACCTGTCAAGTCTGTCAAGGTCCCTTTGGAATAGAGTGCCAGGTTGCCTGGACAAACTGATTCGATGGATGGTTGAGACAACTTGTTTAAGGGTTGTGGTATCTCACAAAAGGGGGTACATACTTAGCTTCTGCCAAACGTACTG
The DNA here is from genome assembly GCF_964211835.1 of Anser anser. Taxonomy (NCBI): domain Eukaryota; kingdom Metazoa; phylum Chordata; class Aves; order Anseriformes; family Anatidae; genus Anser; species Anser anser. The sequence goes on from NC_139724.1 coordinate 14,073,296, forward strand.
CATGTATAGTTCTTCTTATGCATGTCCTCAGGTATGCTCCCTTGCGTCTTTAAATACTTGGGTGGAAAAGCTGGGAAGTTCAGCTGCAGCACCAAAGAAATGCAGTTCATGAGGTTTGTGGTTTTTGTTGTTGTTTGTTTAATTAATTCAATAAATGTATTCAATGAAACGGGAGCCATATCAAAGCAATCAGCACCAGGAGGTTCTTTATTTTTTTTTTTTTTTTAATTAATATTAAATCTAGCTTAGTTCATGCTGCTAAGCTTTATTTTTCATGCAGAGCAGATTTCTGTGCAGCACAGGTGCAGGCTGAGAGGATGGCAGGGGCCATCCTGCCCGTGTAGGAGGCAGGTAGGTCTTCCAGCACTTGGGAAAGGCGGGGTATGATTGGGGGATTTGTAGCTCAGAGCTGTAGTAAAAAGCAGCTGTGTTTCTTTTTGTTCAGAAGAGAAGAGGAGGTAACTTGTGCATTTCTTTCTGTGGAAGTCCTCTGACAGAACTTTGTAACAAAAATTTGTCCTGCTGCTTCCTTTGGTTAGGAGAAAGCAGTTTTTCTGCCTTGCAAAAATGTTTGACATTTAAAGGATATATGAAAAAATCCATTCTGCAGTAAGAGGAAACCAGAGCCCTAGAAAGTTTTTCACCAAGAATAACAAGTACTAGAATAGACTGGGCGACTCATTCAGGTGATAGAAGCCCCAGTCTCAAGCTCTTGTTAGAAGAAGGAACTCGAACTCAAGCCTGGGCAGACGCCCAAACCACACAGATGTTCCTGAGGAAGGTCTTTGTCCCTCGGGCGTCTGCTGTCCATCCACTCTTGAGAATCACGGTGACAGCAGCTCTCCTTACAAAAGAACTTGGCATTTTCCTGCTGGAGAAATATATTTTCTAAAAGACTGCCATATGTCTTGAGCACACACTTTATTTAAACATCCAAAATATTGAAATAAGAAGCTGCTTGCAGAACAATCGCGTTATCATAAAACACACCCTGCTAAGAACATGATTTCTGTTTCCATTTAATGTGAGGCAGTGCTCCTCATTATTCTCTCTGCACACCGAGCTTCATCTAAATCAAATTGAACTGAAAAGGACAATAGTGCCATTGATTTCTAGTACTAAAAATAATGCATAATAACCTCACTGTACTGTCAAATCTGTTCAGTGAATGAAATTGCTATCACAGAAGATGTATCATTATTCATCAACATTATTATCCTTACCAAGCAGGCTGGTATCTTCATTCAGGTCATTTCTATGGAACTTGACTTAAGCAAGAAGTGACAACATGATTGGTGTTTCTTGGTCACCCATGCACATCCAGGAGGTGTTCAAACATCTTTGTTCACGTGAGGAGAGCAGGGAGGTGCCTCCTGCTGAATGTGTAACTGGGGCTGTAAGGCATGGAAATCTGCAACTGAGTTGAGAGTAGGACTAGGTGAGGGCATGCACACTGTTTTCTTTTTTCTTTGTGTGTGTGTTTTAAATCTGTAGGCAACTGCGCCAGCAGCAAAGATTCTTGGTTTAAAAACATGCAAGACTAAAATCACAACTAATTTGCTCTATTCTACCAGCTAAGTTATGAGCTTTTTGTTTTCTTGCTTGTTCAATATAGGGGAAGTCCTGTGGTGCAGCGCACCAAGAGTTATGTTTGGGGACAGGGAGTCACTGTTGCATTGGAGATTCAGCTGCCGTAATCTGGCTTGGGTTCACAGATGACATCTCTCTTCTCTGAAATGCCCTATGACACGGCTTGATGCACAGGTCTATGCTGCTAGTGTTGGTTATATTTAGATGATAACCACCTCATTCTGGAGGGTCTTTTAGCCAGTCTTGGAGACCATAAGAAGTAGGAAGTCCATGGCATCAATAACATAGAAATTGTGAGAGCATTACTCAGGGAAAGTGCTCAAGCCAGGTTCTGGTCAGAGAGAACCACCAACAAAAGTTGACACCAACCGTGGATTTTATTGTATTGTATTGTATTGTATTTTTACTTCTTGCATTATTCTTCTTCAAACATTCACTGTGAAGAGTTCCTGATCTAATATACCCTGTGCTTTATAACAGTTTATCACTTCCAGCTGAAATCCAAAACTAATCTCCACCTCCTTGTTGGTGTTTGCTTTTGCACTTCCAGAGGACCTACTGCAGAAGGGCAAAGGTGCCGTGACTGGGGCATGTTTCACTGGTTTCCGCGTTTGGCTGCTAATGGGAAATACTGGCACAGGAAAGCTTTTTCACTTGGTCGTCTCAGCCTCTCTTGTAAGTTCAGGCTGACTGCAGGGTTTGGGGTAAGGGGAGGTAGCTGAATCCAGCCTCTAAAGTTTAAACTGACTGCAGACATTTACACAAGGTTGCAGTTCTGTTTCTGTGTGGGTAGTCATCTGAAGATGCACAAAATAAAATAAAAATATAGTGTGTATGATGTCCAAAGACTTTCCTGATAAACCCCGTATTTCGGCTCCCAACATCTAAGGGCCCTGCACAATCCTGCCAGCATTTGGTTTAAGTTTCTGACCCCCCCCAAAAAAGCCACTTATTTCTGTTATGCTCTTCTTCCCAAGCCCTCTTTTTCTCCATCCCCCTTGGATTTCTTAAGGGAGGAAGAGCATGTGAGTGGGAGGAACTGGCATAGCGCAGAGTGGTCTGCGTATGGTGAAATGCTGGTGGTGGGGCTGGAGACCAAAAGCTTTTACCATCAGAGCCAGTGGAAAACTTGCTGGCTTAGCAGGGCCTTTCGAAGCAGGGAAGCTCTGTTAGATGGCGTTGCAAAAGGATAGGAGCTCTCGGAAATAGAACAGATCTTTAGCTAAATGCAAGGCCAGGATGGCACGCAGCTCATTTAGAGGGCTGCTCTCCAGCAAGAAATTTCTTCGGCTCTCCTTGTGGCGTGGACTAATTCAGCATTGAGCTGGCCGTTTACTTCGCGTGACCTAGGTGACACCTGCTGTGGAAGCGTGCTTCACACAGCAAGGCTGGTTGGTAATAACCCAGCTCTTGTGAGCTCCTGGCCAGCGTCAGAAGCCATATTTTCCTAATAACCCTAAAATATGTTTTGTTTTAATGTGATTGTGGATATTAGGTTGAACCTTTCCCACTGTCGGGGATTTCTGAAACCTTAATTGCTTTTCCAGCTTAATTGCCCCTGGAATGAGATCAGGAATTAGCCTTTTGCTAATGGGGAAATATTTGAGAGCTGTTATGGCTCTGAAACTATTATTTTTAGACCTAAATTAAGATGGGGAAATGAGATGCAGATAGCAATCAAGGTTTCACCATATATACACTAGAATGCACTAGGAATTACAGGATTAAATGCAGCCTAAAATGAGCCAAAGAACCTGTTCCAAATGAGTGTTCTTGAGATGAAACGCCCAGCACATTCTCCCAGCTACATGCAATCTTGATGCTTATTTTAATGCAAAGGTCTTGTTGATAGGCCTTATTCCATTAGTAAATTCACTGGGCTTATATATTAAAAGGACTGAAATCATTCTTTATTGGAATAATACGGGAAGATTTTAAGGTTTGCATTTTTCCCTCGTCTTAAAGAAAAACTACGAGATTGAATAATGACCTAATTGGTTTTAGCAGCTGCTCTGCCAGCATGTGGAGAACTCATGCGGTATGTCTTGTCATTGGGAGACTTTAACCATTTCTGAGCACTTTAAAGCTCTGGGAAGCAAAGCAGTAATACCTTGCAGTACTTCTGAGGCATATGCAAAATTCAGGTTTCAGCAGACACAGCTTAAAGCACAGCAGTTGTGAGAGTGAAAACTCGAGTGTAGCAAATTAGCAGTTTTATTTTATACCCAAGTCATTACTCAAAGATAGAAAACTATGCCAGAAAAGCACAGCATGTGATAAAAATGAATGTTATTTTTATTCTTAGGAAGAAACTTTCATAAAATTGTTACTAGTGTTGCGATTCTCATTACTTACTGATTTGTTTAAAGGACCCTTCTCATTTGTGGTGGTCCCTTTGAGAAGAGAAACCACGCAAAAACCAAGCAAACAAAAAAAGCAGAGCCCTCAGTCAAAAAGTCTTGCAGTTCAAGCTGATCATTCTGCGTATTTAGGTCCCTCAATCATCTTTCTACCAAGACTTTTCAATTTGTGGGGCCTGTATAAACTAATATTTTGAGACCCTGTAGAAATGTAACATATGGTTCTTTAATTAAAGGCTGTCAAAATGCATATGTGCAATATGACCTAACTAAGATTTCATTGGGGAAAAAAAAAATATCACTTAAACCTGAATGTAAACAATTCTTGTTTGTTTTGGTGAAGCCAATGGAAAAAAATCCCACAAATTAGTCTCTGGATCTTGCATTGCTTTTCTCTCTCTCTCGTCTCCTTTTACCCCATAAATGGGGCTGTTCCATGCTGGAGACCTCAGAAATCCTTCAAACCCTCTGGGAGAAGATACGCAAACATTCAGCTCAGAGATAGAGACAGGAAAATTAACTGGACCATCCCGGTCCAAGCAGGTGAGCTCGGAGACCTTCTCTTTTGGGAGAGGATGGGGAAAGACATGAAGGGGCCCCCTGTATCTGAGACCCATTGTCTTATGGCTGAACATGGTGAAAAGGGAGGAGACATACTCCCAAGGTGGTGTACGTGCCCAAGCACACCTTGACTTTGCTTGGAAATACAAATATGCCATCAAACTGATCCTGTTTGTCAGCAGAATTGCGGGGTTGGCCAACAAACAGAGGTCTTCTCCATGCCTGGCTGTCGGAGAGGCCATGGGTTGCATTGCAGCTGTCATGGGAACATGTGGTTGTGCAGCTGATCCCTTTCCAGGTGTTTTCTCCATTGAAGTAGGTAGGTCTGTTCTGGATTCCTCCTGGCAGCTGTCTGGTTCCTGCAGTTTTTTTTGCACACTGTGCAAAACCAGCATGAACTGCTTCCGGCTCCATGATGGCACGCTGGTTGTGCTGGCAATGCACCACTTCTGTTTCTACAGGATAAGTAACATAATTTCTAGGAAGTCTGAGAGCTAAAGCGTATCTGGCTCTGACAGGGACAATCAGATTTATGTAATTTTCTGACAGACAGTTAAGCTTAAAGCTGTATGAACTGGAAATGCCCTGTCAAGTTAATATTTTAGAAGCCGAAGGTTTTATGAGGCAAGACACTTAGACCTCTTTTCACAAAGATGCTGGTGCTTTCTCCTGTGTTTCTAGAAGTCCTCAAACGTTGTGCAGCTATCAGACAAGATCCTACACATGTAAATCTGATCCTTATTAATGTTAATAAAAAGAACATTTTTAATGAGGTGCATGTTTGGACTATACCATGACTTACAGGCTTCGGAGTGTGTGTGACAGGCAGCAGCAGTTCTCCTCCTTTATTTGCAGCAGGAACAATAAGCATGTTTGAAGCTCACTAATGCAGGAGAGATGATATAAAATGACTTAAAAGCTGAAGTTGGGTTAATATTTTCCAGCCAGTGCAATGCTCTGAAGGTGTCCAGAAGCGTTATGGCAGTTCCTTACTGCAGCCACCTTATTACACTGTTCCCCTCAAGTAATTTAGGAGTTTCATGGGTATTGGCATGAAGCCTCAAACCTAAGGTTTAGCTACGATGTGTAGGTGCCAAGGCCACGAGGGACATGTAAGGCTGAGCTTGGTCTGCTGCAAATAATTCTCCCATCCCTGTCCGTCTGTGTCCTGCCAGGAGGGTGGGTTGCTTTATGCTTCCTGGCTCTGTGTCGCAAGCTGCAAATTGTGATGGTGAAGTACGTTTTTCAAAGAGAAGACAGCTCAAAGTTAATGTGAGGTTTGTGCTGTGGAACAGGCACAATGTAGATTCTGCACCATGGCTGGGTGGTCTGACTGCCCCTGGAAACGTGCACAGGGACCTGATGTGCACCAGTGACTGCAGGCCTTGGGGCCCCAAATGAAACTATTTTAAAGGAGTCTGGCTTTAAAAGGTCAGGATTTGACCAAAACAGCTTGTACCCTGACTTTTGTCAAGATCTAACAAAGGCAAAATGATCTGGAGATGCCAAACTGTCTTAAGACTGTTGATGTGCTTTTTAATTTATTTTTTTTCCTCCTGAAACTTCCTAATTAGAGGAGAGTTTCTCTAGGTGACTGGGTTTGTCACACGGGTATTAGTGCAGGATCAAAATCAGGAGGCTTTTGGGACTGTATTGTCCCAAGTTCAAGGGGCATTCATATTTCTCCTTGTGTTTGATGCGTGTGGCATAGGATGAGGACAAAAGCTCGAAGTGCACAAGTCTCTGTCAGGGTGAAGAACACAAATAATTACGTTATTTAAAAACTAAAAAAGCAAAACTGTTCTTCTGAGTAGCACAGCTTGTGCTCCGACTGTAATTCTGCAGCAAATTACAGTACTTTGGGATCTTCTTGCTGGAGGCAGGGCTTAAACCTAATTTTCCCTCTTCTTATTATTACAAAATAATTGTACCTGTTTCTTCTACATTCTCATCAATTTTCAGTGTAAGGGTTTAACTAGCTATGATGCTAGCAAACATGTTTAAAGATGACAGATACCTTTCCCCTCTACAAACACATTCTACTGTGTTTTTTGTTGTTATTGTTGTTGTTTTTAATGAAGTAGTTCTGAAACCTAAATGTCTCTTTAATGCTTTAATATCTCCTTCAATTACATACAGCACCTCAGTAAAGAAACAAGCATGCAGGAAATGAGCAAAGGAGATGGTATAAGGAGTACAGCAGCGAGAAGAGGCACTGGATTACTAAAAATACTTCTGTTTTCGTCTTCAGATGTAGGTATTCCACTTGACTAGTCCCTATTTATCTGTCCAACAGCAATTGACAGGAACGCATTTTGAAGGCTTGTCAATTTGAGTTAGGTGCCTTCCTGCAAGTTACTGTGTGCTGAGGAAGTGGGGCTAAGTGTGTTACGGTAGAGAAAAAAAAAGGTAGTTTCTGGAGTCATGATGCTCTTCTAACAGTTTGTTTAGGAGAAGCAAAAAAAAAAGAAAAAGAAAGCCCTTTGGGAATTGTACAGTATAGCATAATTGTGTGTCTCATTAAAATGCTGTTCCGTTTATTATCCTTGCGTTTACTACAGTAGGGGTTTTGTTTGATGTGATGATTTATGAGTGCTTCTGAAATGGCAGAAAAAGCAGAGTTTTTGGGAAAGGAGAGATGAATGATTGCCCTTATAAGACTATGGGATGCAGAACTGTAGCTTTGCTTGGCAATACTTGTCCAGTTTGTAGAGTTCCAGTTATTCTGTAGTCTTTCAGCGGGGTACAAATCTGTAATCATCAGTGCTGAATGCATATTTTTCTGAGTAAATGTTTTACTTAGATTTTAGGTGTGTTTCTGGTTTGCGGGGGGGGGGGAAGATTTACTTGGTGGCAGTATCAAAAATACATTTGAAAGAAGCTTAGGAGCATTTAAAATATTAGTGAACCTCAAGCAGTTTAGCAAAATTGATGGGATTTTATGAAACGCTTCAGTGTCATTAAAGGAACATTTTTCTCACCCTCTCCCTGTCCTTTCCTGCAGTGTTACCTGAAACTTTGGCAAGTTGGTGATGATTTCTTTTGGTTTGCTGTTTGAAGATCTGAATGCAGATGGTCACTTGCCACAATTGACCCTAGCTCAGTAAAACGAGTGGCTTAGCTTTCTTCATTTCAGTGGAGTAAATCCAGAAATCAGTGGCGTGCTGGTGATTTGAGCACGTAACATGTTGAAGGTGAGGTTAGATTACATTTGTATGGAAGCCACAGAAGTTTTGTGCAAAAGCTTTCATATTAATGTAGCTACACCAGCTTGGATCAGAGGAAAATATTCCCGTTGACCCAAGTGGAGCCTTGTTGCTTACATGAATTTTTGATAAGATCTTTATATCTGTGAATTTTCTGTTTACCATTTCTTATTGATTTTCTCACAAATCCTTTGTTTGTAATCTGCTTGCTTACTTTTTGATGGGCACTTTAATAACACTTTTTTAAATTTAAATTTTATTTAATCCTTCCTCTTTCTAATTACCCATATTCTGTAACATTTTAAAAACAGACCAGAAACTCTGGCCCTGTGTGCCCTACAGTATGTTAAGCCTTGTTTAGGCTTACTGCAACACTGCAATCAGAGTTCTTGTAGCCTTGAGGGAATTTTCTTGTGTTTCTTAATTTAATTAAGCATTTCCCATTAAGTTTAATTATATGTTAAGATGGAGAATTCTTCCTGACCCAACAACAATAAGCGTTTACAAAACAAAGTACAGTTCTCACAGGATTTCTTCTGGGACATTATCTTGTTTGGCAGAGTAAATAGTTTAACAGAGATTTTAATATTCTGAGTTTTTGTGAAGCCTGTTTTTTTTTTTTATCTCCATTCAGCTCACTGGAACCAAGTTTGGGAGACAAGTTTCCACAACACAGTCGTTATTGCTATTAAAAAGTGAGGATCACACCTACGCTGTCTGATTTTGTCCAGTAGCGGTAAGTTTGCATTGGTGCAGTGCTCACCCAAACATTTTGACACATAATCACTTCCTGGGGATTGTCCATTACCTGTTTTGAGGCCATGGCATGTATTGAGTTTATGCCCTGTGTCTGTGTGCTGTCAGCAATGAGCTCTCTGTGTTGGGAGCTTTGGCTAATGTGTAATGTAACTAGGTGTGCAGGTAGCTATGCTGATCTTAATTAAAATGCTGCAGTATCATCTGAAAGCTCCTTCAGTGTTTTAAGAGAGTATTGTTGCAGGTATGTCACCAATAACCGATGTATTTCCATATTTCTACTCAGTGGGGTAACATTTTTTCCTATATCTACATGACAGTGATTGAAATTACAGATTGCTCATTGATCTATTGGGCAGAAGCTATTTCATACTCCGTTTCAAAGTTTTGCGTTTTGGGGCTTTCGTGTGTGTTAAAGACAGTTTGCTATTTAAGGAAAAAAAAAAAGTGACATGAGAACTGTACATCTCACATGCTAAACGCAAGCTTGCTGAAGGAATTTCTTGAAGGCTGTTTCTGTAGTCTCCCAGCTGGCTTATGATAGCACAACATGAAATTCTAGAAAGAGCAGAGTCCCATCAACATCACATCTGTTCAGATCACTCGCTTTTTAGCTTCCATGCTGAAGTTCATAAATATGAAAGGAAAGAAGGCTCACAGTTCTGTCTGATATGCAGCACATTTTATGGTATCAAAATTTACTGTAACTATTTTAGTCAAATACATTATTCTGGCATGACCTAGATATAAACACAGTAATTTTACCTTTTATATAAACAGCTTTTCACATTAAAAAAAAAAAAGGGTTGTTTTACAGTATTTATACGCGCAGAAATACCTGCTATAAAAGGTAAGCTCCTGGCTGTGTTGGTTTTAGTGGATTTCACTATAAATTGCCTTTGTAAAGAAAGGAGGCTTGGAGCCAGCCCACCTTGCTTTCTCTCCCAGGTTGAGCTGCTCACAACAGGTAGGAAGTATTCAAAGGACGTTTGAAAGCAAGTTGTCTGTGGGGAGAAGCTGTTTCTTCTCCGTGGTCTGCTGGAGGTATGGCCTGCACTGTTGGTTTTAGGGGCTGCATTTTAGTGTAGGGCCGAGCTTGGCCCTGATAGTCTCTGCAGTGTCATTTATGAGTGGAAATGTTGTAGGTGAGAAATACCCAACCAAGTCCTATACCTTAAAAAGTTGCTCTAGTTCATGAAGTGATATTCATAGGCCACATCACAGGGGCAGGCTTGCTTTGCCAAGCTTCAGAAGGTGACTATACTTTGAGAGGTGACTTGCTTGGTGCCACACCTGCATATAGCTTTCAGGATCAGCAGACCAGAGCCTTGTTGGTTTTACGCTGCTCTGAGCACAAGATTACCATCGCTTGTGGATTTATCATGGTTCTTGTGGTACCTTTTGCCACTGGTCTTGTCTGAATCCAGTCAAAAAAGTCTGTAGCCTCCAGTTAGATGCTTGGAAATCACTTACGTTGAACACAGATTAAAAAAAAAAAAAGAAAAAGAAAAAGTCAGAAAAAAGGACTTGTCTTTCTCTTCCCATTTCCATTAAAATACCTTGTTTCCTGAAGCCAGTCTCTTAATTTTGCAACCTAACTTGAAACTTTTGGAATTGTTAGAATTGGCAGCACAGGAAGGGACAGAAAAATGCAAAGGATTCATGTGATTCCAGGGAAGACTAGGCTTGAGTTCATTCCTGAGGAGCTGTGCCAATGCTTAGAGAATAAGCGTGAAAAGTCCATTTTTCTTAAGAAAATGTGTCTGAATACACAAGGCAAGGTAGTCTGTTGAATAAGAAGATCCTGATTTTATGCAATCATTTTTCAAGACAAATCCTTCTTTAAGATCTTTATGTAGGTTGTTTCTGTCTTTAGCTCCTGCTCTTTGGAAGGATAAACATTGAGTCACGTCTATTGGTGTTTGAATTTGTAGTTTAAGATGATCTGATAATGATAAATTAACTTTCCTTCCCTCAGTTAGTACAAGAGCAAATGCTGCAGTAAGTTGCACATTATATGTATTTCAGAAATACTGAAAACAAGTTTGTTTCTTCCTTTGTTAAATAGCTTCAAGCTTCTAGTAACTATTACTAGTTTTCAAAAACTAAAGTTTTATGTTTTTATATTTGTATATAGGTTTTATATTTTGCCTAAAAAATTAGAAAGTTTTAGCTGAAACATAATATAACACATGCCAAACATTTGTGGAAAGGTAGTATTTATTTTTTGACAAAGAGCAGAAAGTCAGCAGTTCTCTTTTTAATCAAGCTTGCTCCTTAGCATTGAGGTTACCACTTTCTGACTTAAAAATACATGTCATTGGTGATCCACTTGCTGTTTAATAAAACTTTTGTTCTAATGAATTAAAAATGGGTTTAAGATTCTGTGTCTTTCCAAATGTGCCACGAGCACATGGATACTTTGTCTTGGAGAAAGGGATATTCACACATTCTTAAGTACTTGGAAAAGACCACAGTGGCTGTACCGTATTGTATTTGTTAGGTACACAGATTTGTTAGGTCACACAGATGACCTCCTGGCACTGGATCAAAATTACTTTATCAGAATTCAGCACTGCTGTTCAAGTGTGAGAGAAAGGCAACGCTAAAGTGGGTATAAAGCCTATACAGCTGGACCTACAGAATGTCTTATTTTTTACCTGAGATAGGGAGATTTTTCTCCTATCACTTGTTGATTTCTCACACCTGCCCCTTTATTCTGCCCGGTTGAAAACAGCGTACAGGGAAAAAGAAATTCTGCTAGAACCGCACATTGTGGCTGGTAACTCTATGCATTTCTTACAGCCACACTGCATCTTTGCCGTCGCTGTTAGGAATCCACTTCAGGTATGATTCAGGCTGTCAAAAGATGTGGAATTGAATTCTCATCCTGGTTGGCTGTGGGGTTTCCAGAGGCCAGTGATCTCAAGAATTTATGCAGTGTATTTCCCCCTGCCTGGTGTCATGGCATGGCTGAAAACCATATGGTGAATCCATCTGTGTAGAAAAGCTAGCTGACACATCATGGGACAAGCCCGGTAGCAGGGCATGTGAAAGAGCAGGTATAGCAGAGGACAGGCTGAGCATGTCTGAGAGCAGATTTCCTGGGGCAGCAGTGGGGGAACTCCAGCAGAGACACTGGATGGGTGAATGGTGGAGGAGGTTTGCAGCTGTGAGAGCCTAGTGCTGCCTTCTGGCTGAGTCATTGAACAATGCATTTAATAATATTGAAAAATATTGAGCAAGCAGCAACCAGCGTGAGTGGCAAACAACTTTATCTGCTTCAAGGAGACATTAAGGGATTACTTTCTAAGAAGCAAAGGAAGGCACTTTTCAAGGAGTGGGTATTGAATTGTTAATGCATGCTGTGTACGTTCCCCTCTCTCTTTGAGTGCCTACACTGGGTAGTCTGGACAAAGATGCTCTGCTTCATACAGACATTACAGCAAGAACATGGATGAGAATGGGGCTTCACTTGATGATATGTGTTCATTGTGTTACTAAGCGTCTGGGTTAGGTTTCTTATGTTTACTCCTATCCATGTTTTCTTCTGAACAGCTATAGACCATAAGCATGGAGCCAGTGAGGGTTAAGGGTCGGTGGGACGTGCAACACACCAGTAAGAGCAGAAACATCCCTTCAGCAGGCTAGCTCCAGAAGCAAGGCTGAAAATGAAGACATTTAGAGATGAGGTCTGTACACAGTTGCATTGCCTGGGTTCCTTCTCTGACTGTCATAAACTGCTTTATTATTGCTACCTGTACAAAGAGTGCTAGTGGCCACTCTGACCCATCTTTTTGTGAGCAGAGAGCAAAGAAAAATCAGGTCTGCATCAGGTCTGTGTCTGCAAGATCATGTATGTAGTCAGTTCCTACCCAGAAAAAGATTGTTGGCTGTCTGGTTGAAAATTGAGAAGGTACTTTGCTAATTGTTTCGGACAGAGGAGTTGAGCCTTAGTGTGCTGATGCCTTGATTTTTGTCTTTCTACATGCAGCATTCCTTCTCTATTGGTTTTTAAATTATTTTTGAGCCGTTGTTAGCTGCAATCTTAAACTGATGACACAGCTTTTCTGAGAGGGGGGGTGTTGGAAGCCGTTTGAAAATTGATATCGCCAACCTATAGGACCAATAATTGAAGTGGTTTCTTGCAAGTGGTGAAATCAAATTAGCAGCCCAATTTGCCTACGATTTTCAAGTGGGGAAAAAAATGGCACTCCTATTTTTGTCTGTGATCACTGCCTTGAAGATAAATGACTTTGCTCCTTGCTGCAGGCCAGTGTACGTAGCCTTAGACACTACACAGTGGTTTTTTTTATCGTTGTTTTGTTTTGTAATTGATTTTTTTATCAGAAATTTTCAGAACAATTTCAAACCCAAATATCTTCCCTCTGCCCTTTTATTTCTTACTTGCTCTCTGCCTGATTTGGCTGTCAGTATAGTGCACTGACAAATAAATCATTGTCAGGGCTCAGCTCCCCAGTGCCCAAGTCATGAGTCCCAAACTAACCCCGCAGTGCTGCAGAGGTCCTTACTGCACAGCTTTGTCAAAGCTTGCTGACTTTGCGGCATCCCGTTGTGAAGGCAAACATATGCCGTGAAAGACACTATCTTCTTTACACAAGAAAAAACTAGAAACAAAGGTGCTGTACAATACAATATAAATACATTTAACATGAGCAGTGTGACTCCTTTGCAAGGCATGTGGCCTGGTGGGTTAAGCACTGGTCGCCCGTTTCTGTGTGACCTTGAGCAAGCAGATTCCACCCCTGTTTCGTTGAACACTTGCTGCATACCTGGCTCTCAGTTCTGGGCTTTGCTGCCTGTCTGATTTCCCATGTATAGTGCTAATAAGCCATCCTGGAAAAGCCTCACTTTCTGACAGTGTTGGGGCCGATTTCTGCAGCTTGCCCTCAGAGCAAGGGAAAGATACAGCATTGCAACTCACAGCTTCACTGCTGCCCTTTGAAAGCTTCGCACAAGGTTCAGAAGACGCTAGATCATTGCTAAGTGTTTTGCCTTTGTTCCTTTTCCAAAGCATTAAAATCTGACCGTGCAGCCTGCAGAGGAAAGCTTCTTTAAAATACAAACATGTTTAATGAAAGTTGACAAAACCCAGCAAAGCCTAAACTCCAACTGATCATATGGTGCAAAAGCAAATGAGCATTTGGGAATTCTGTGCAAGGCTGTTTCAGCTTTGGCATGCTGGTGCTCGATTTTATGGGGTCTGTGGGTTGCTGTAATCATTTAACTTCTCACCGTACTGCAGACATTTGCAGTGAGCAGAAGGCATCAGATGTAGGATAGTGAACTTTTGAACTGCTGTGAAAGCAAAATGTGCTAAACTGGAGAGTGAAAGGTGATGCCACCAGCAGCCTTGGAAATTTCACTTCGTTTAGTTTTTCAAGGATAAGAAACAGATGAGAGAAAAACTTTGTTGTTGTTGTTGCTTGCTTCAATAAGGAAAATGGTAAATTCATTTTTCAAGACAAATCAGAAATGGGTACTATTCACTTCTTCAAGGAAGGCCCGAGAACAAAGACACAAACATTAGAAGTGTAGGAAAGTGTGCTAAGATTCTTTTAACTTTGCTGAAAAGTAATCAAAATAAAGCAAGAGGGGTTAGAAAGACTGCAAAGAACTTAAAAGATGAGCAACCTCCAGAGAGACCCTCCAGGAGGTACCACATTTATATTATTAAAAACAATCTTCATCTGCAAGTTATCAGTAAATGAGAATTTTAATAATAAATTATCTCTGTGATCATTATTTTCTTTCTCTTGGAATGGCAAAAGACAGATGGCAGCTGAGCTGTTGTGCCTGCTGCACAGTGCACTTCTGATCATCTGTGCTTGGGAACATGCACCTTGGCTCCCCTGCTGCCTGCTCGCAGGTCCCTGAGGAGAGGTAGGATCCGTGTGTTGGAGGCAGAGCACAGAAGCAAACTGTGAAACCTGCTAGAAGAGCTGTAGAAGGAATCGGGGTTGTAGCATGACTGGAGGATGGCAGCATCCACGTCAGACTTGGTGAAAGAGGAACGGCACAGATGTGGAACAGAAAGGTGTGTCTGAGGAGCACAAAGCCCCTTTTGCTGGTGGCAGTACTTCTGTCCTGCATTTGGAAGCCTTGCCCAGAGCTATGTAATTAGATACCTGCAGTGAGATTTTAGCGCTCTGACCCTGTCCTGTAATTGACATTTTTTTGCTTATAGGCACTTAAGAGAAGTATGCCTTGGGATGCATTTCTTCTTAGGGTGACTGCCAGTTTGTGACCTTACTTCTGGTTTTCATCCCCTCCAATCTTACGCATGTATCCTTTGCTTTCCTGCAGGGAGAGAGAGAGATGCAGACATGTAAATGATCCTTCTGGAACTCTTGTACAGGATTTCATAGTCTGTCACAGAGGAGCAATCGTCTGTCACATTAATATGGTTCTTATTACAGTATTTATGTCAAAACCCCTGTCTTTCATCATTTTCATTAGCATGAAAAGTAAGGTTTTAACAACTATGGTAATAGGTAATAATGTAGCATTAGAATATAAATCTAGTGACAATACAGATACCCATGAAGTGACAGGGAGATGTTATAATTTGCTTCCAGCACTTATTTTAGGGACAGATTTGTGTAGGTGGCGTAATTTTTAGAAAGTTTTTGCTATAATTATCAAAGCTAACAGGAACTCTCGGCAAAGAGTAAAAGGTAAAAGAAACCCTTGGTCTGTAATTAAAGGCAAGAAGTTACAGTTCCAGATGAGCAGCTTTCTGGTGGTGCTTGGCACACATTCCCTTTCGAATTCTGACCAACGTGTGCCTAAATGTTGTAGTAACAGGTGTATTCGTGGTCAGACTTGGGTAAAGGAAGGACACTTTGAAAACAGTATGTGTTCGTGGGCACGGGTAGGTAAAACGTCAACAAAAGTGAGCAGATCTCTGCTATTTAAGTCAATTATTTTATCTGTTAGGATATGCTTTATTGCTGTCAGAGCTGTGAAGCAGTTTGTAAGTCAGTGACGTTCACTTTCAAATTACGGCAGGATAATGGTCAGCTGTGAAAACACAGCTGGATAGCCAAGGTGAACACCACAGTTATTGGTCAGCACACAACTATTCAGTGGAACTCTTTATAGGGGAAACTCTATACTAGAATTCTTTATAGGTAGGAAAAACACAGAAAAGGACGGTTTTCCTACACAGTAAGGAAAGCAAGAGGAATTTAGTTATCCAAACCAGGACTTGAACACAACCTTGCAGTTAATTTGCAATGTAATGGACTGCTTAATGGCTTTCAGCGGTCAGGAAGTTGGTTTAAGAAAGAGTGTGGGTAACAGTTTTAAAGACATCCAAGTGATTTACGGCACTTGTACACAGAATCACAGAATCTTCTAGGTTGGAAGAGACCTCCAAGATCACCTAGTCCAACCTCTGACCTACACGGCACAATGCGACATGGTGCCGAGAGGAGCAAGGATCATCTGCTGTGCTGCCAGAGCTGAATGCAAAGCTGAGGTCTCTTGGCAGCTCTGCTGCAGAGCCCTGAGTCCCTCTACCCGAAGCACACGTTGGCAGGCCCAGAACTATCTTGAAGGCTGTGTATAGCCTTGTGTTGCTCTTCACAGAATAGCCCATTTATTTTAAGGACCGGAACTGTTTCTACCCTGCAGCACTGTCTCCTCTGGCTGAGCTGTGGGATCAAGTACCACATTCTTGTAGCTGAAGATGTGCACCCAGCCAGGCCGTATGCCCACACCGACTTGCTCCTGAACAAGCCATGAGGCTTGTCTGCACGAGGATGGTGAGGCCCAGGAAAGTAGGACGTGAAAGTGTGCGAACTTAGGCACTCTTTTTTTCCAGTGCAAATCCCTGCACCGGTCTCATAGAGCAGGCCGTCACCAAGAGCATCTGGCCACTAGGTTCAGCAGCTGTCCTGTGAGCTGAGGCTCCATCTCGGTGCGCTGAGCTGTTCCATCAAGCCCTTGATTGGTGACAAGGTGTATTTGTCAACTGCTGCCCTTTTAATTTCCTTCCCATGAGTTAATCAGTCATTGTCACTGGTGGAACTGAGCTGACTGGTACTGGTGTTGGTTTGTGATACAAACTTTTTGTCTGGAGAGATCAGAGTGCTCTGCAAATGAAGGTGAATGCTCTCATCCCCATTTAACTGATGAGAAAAAAAAAAAACAGTGATGAAAAGCAATTTATGAAAAGCAGCAGAGCTGGTAGTTAGCCATTGGGAATAAAATCCTGTCTCTTACTGTCCCTGCGTGGGCTTCATAAATTTCAAGTGTGCATAATGTGCAGCATGAGACATGTTTTGATATATATCTTTTTGACAGACAAATCATAGCCTATCTTTGTGTTTCCAGACAGGATGAGCCTTGTTCCTAAAATGAGATTTCCAGTGTGAATATTCATGTTCACAAAAACAAATTCTGTTTATTTAAGTATGTTGCAGTATCCATAGATCCACAGATTTAAGCACATATTCTTACCTCGTAGGTTGCTCGCTAGGGCACTCACAAAAAGAGTTTGCAACCTGGAATTAGCTGCAGTCAAACGAAATTCACTTGAATTATACAGCTGATTGTCTTTGCATTGGTTAGAATCACTTTGTCTTCTTTTTAAAATGGAAGTTCGGTTCCACGTGAATAATGAACCATCTTTTGTTATCCCCATCACCTTTGTTTCAGTACAGTAGATAATTCATGAAGATGGGAAGCACTGGGAGTCCAGGCTGTCGACTGGTGCCAGTTTGTGCCCTGGGAGGATCTGGCTCAAAGCCTGTCACCTGCAAGAGTCTGTCCCCTTGGAAGCGCGCACACAGCAGAAGGGACAGCTGCGTTGTGTGACTGACGATGGCAGGAAGATGGCTGGTTGCACCATCAAGCATTTGTAATACCCGTGCATGGGCAACAACTTCTCCAAAGTCCATTCTGAAGCAAACTGGCAGTTTTTAGTTACTCTGATAGATTGAGTCTAAATGCCTTTAGATTTGCAATGGGCTGCTACAGCCACTACTTCCTAATTATGCTAGACCTTCCAGCAACTGGCACTGTTTTCTTGGGTTAGACTTCTGCTTGCATACGTTAACTTATGCTTATATCAACATTCAGGAGTGTCGCACTCTGCCAGTAACCTTTGTCTGGTTCACGCCTGCATGCACAGGTGTGCAGACCTGCCAACGTTTACGCTTCCATTGCCAGATGTATCTGCAGAGTGACATCTATCTGCCAACAGTGAGTGACAAGCAGGAAGAAATGCTGCAGGCTTTCTTATTAAAAAAAAAAAAAAAAAGGCTGTTGCCTTTATATTTACATAGCATTGCTGCCTGCTTATTCAGGAGCTCTGAGGCTTATCCCAAGATGATGATTTTTACATCAAAAGTAGATTAATGGAAGTCGACAGCCTCACGTCCATCCAAACGCAGTGTGAAGTGATAATAAGTATAGAATTGCTAGTCAGTAGGGTCCCATGTCACATACTCAGACTAGATAAATGATGAATATGTAATGAAATTACATAGAATTGAGACAGATGGCTCTAGCTTTTGATAAATGCATATATCTTCACAATCAGATAATAATGCCAATGTGTGGAAGATCAATTGGGATATAACAACTTTGAAAACGAAAATCATTTTTCTGCTTTCACTTTAAGATGCACATTTAAATCAGAATCAATCTTAATTTAATTATAAATTTTTTCATCATGAAATTAAACAAGAAGAAGAAGAAGAGAAACCCCAGGAAAAAAATACAGGGACATTTTCATCTTATTTTCTTTGAACTGTAGTTATTTATCCTCCTGCATATAATGAAATACCATCACCAAAAAGAAAAGACAATTATTTTCTCTCCAACAGACGTTAAGATCGATTGATGATCCCCACTATAAAAAGGACTAAATGAAATTCTTGACATCTTTTCAGGAAGATGTCATTTGTTCCTATGAACTCCAGTTATGAGGAAGCTTATAATACGGTCCACCTGTTATTGATAGGGATGTTTAATATTTTACTGACTATTTAAGGTGCAAAGTCCTTGAGATAAATCAACCTCTCCTTCTGTCTCTTGATTTTACCATTTTACTTTAGGTACATCTTTCAGAGAATTGACATGATTGACTAGGGACATGGTGTAAAAATTACCATTTGAAATAACGTCATTACCAAAAAGTAAGGATTTTTGAGAACAAAGTAATTATGAAGCTTATTAAATTCAAAGTTTCTGCGTATTGCAGATTAGTAAAAGAGTAATGGCAGCAACTCATCACATAATTTTTGCATGGTGGTTGTGTATTGTCTGAATTACTGTCACTTCTTTTGAATTTAAAGTTCTTGCTTGTAAAGATAAACAAATATATCTGTCCCTCATGTGCATGGGATTCAGGATATCTTTAGATGAAGTGGAAAGAGTTCGTAGTTTTCTGCAGTCCATCAGCCGAACTTTGAGTACTACATAATGGAGAAAAAAACATAGCCAGCCGAGAGCTAATGTTTCAAGTGCTGCAATGCACAAAAAAAATGCCTTGTGTGTATGAAGAGTTTATAGTCTTTGTTTTTAAATGGTAGCAAGGTGAGAGGAAGAAATGGGCTACTGAAGCAGTTTTGCTAAGTTGGGTAAAATGTAGTACTACATGAGAGCCCGACAGTCCGCTGTGCTTCTTGGCTTCCTGTGCTGCTCCCATGGGAAACGTTACAGGTGAGGTGGTGGTTGCAGAAACCCTGAGTCAAAAGCCAGTCCAAGAGAAGGCAAGTCACGTCTAGCCTGCAGCCAGGGGCTTTCCAAGGGAAAGCCTTGTGTCATGCTGCACAGTACAAATTTCTGCCTTAGGCTGCTGGCTGCAGAGCCAACACAGCAGGAGCACATCTCCTCCCACACCCACGGGTTTGCCCCCTCACTGCTTCCAAAAATCACTTGCAACTTTCTCAAAGTGAGTACCTAAAGCTAGAGGCTCCCTAATAAGGCTTAAGCACCTTAGTACTCATTGAGCAAGAATTCTTTGCATTTATCGTTCAAGTGGAAGAATCTCTAAGTGGCTCAAGCATTTCTAGTGGTATTCATGTCTTCAGTCTGCATTCATGTGAACTCATGGAGAATCTGGGATTTGATCTTAAAAGAACCTATCACTGTGATATGGAGAAATTTTTTCTGTACATCATATCTGTGATAGCTTATTGATCAGAACAAACCAACTTTCAAAGGAGAAAATAATGCCATACATTTTACTTACGATATTTGTGCAGCTGCTGAACAATTGCACCACAGAGAGCAAACTCCTTGCCAGGGGCCAGTGAGGAGTGCTCTGTTCTCACAGATGTCAGGTCTTTTGCTATCTATCAATGCATTTTAAAAACCAAACTTCATTGTCCATTAGGGCAAGTCCTCATCTACCTCGTAGGCCACCAAAGATGGAGAATTCGAGGTCCCTGGCCCAGATGTAGCCTGCAATTCAGTTTCATGGGATGTGTAACTATTTAATTCTTTACATTATAGCAGGTTAACACTGTCAGGGTCATTAAAAGTAGTTGGCCAAAGGTATTAGAAAAAACTCCTGACTATCAGCAAGAAAACGATTTGACATCTCTGTGGTTTAGAAAGAAGTAAAAATGTAATTTAAAATCCTTATTTCGATACTTCTGCTAGAGTATAGAAAAACTTGGAGAAGTGGAGATTCTGATTGGAGATTACTGGTGCTATTAAAAACAGATTATCCTATAGGTGGAATTCACAGTAAATAGCTCTTACATATTGTGTGTGACAGTTTTAGCACCTGCACCATGGATATATGTAGTGAGAGAGGGGATCTGCAGAAATTTAGGAATGCCTCAGAGTTTACCAACTGTCTTTCAGTGACACACGCAATATTTCTGGTGTTTCTCAAGCTTCTGCACCACTATGCCAGACCCTCTCACATCCTTCCTTCCCGTTTGCAGTTGCTGGTAGTACAACCATGAGACACTTTTAGAGGAGGCACCAGGTAGTGGAGTTGGGCAGACTTCTGTGGAAAGTGCTGCTTTGGGAATCCCATAGCCGTAGGACTTAGGGAAGCAGATGAAAAGTCCCCAAACCAACTCACCTTCAGGTTTGCTTGGTTCGTTTGAAAGCTGGGAAGAAGAGGGAAGGGGCAGAACCCAGGAGAACCATTAATGTGACTGTACACCTCTGTCCAGGGCTTTATTTCCTTTGATAATGTGAACGTTTGCCGGCAAAGGCTATCAAATATTCATTAGTAGAAGGCAAAGTGCTGCCGTTCTATTTTTTGTACCTACTTTCTAATATATTTGCAGAGACGTATGTGCATATATTGGAGTCTGTGAGTCTGCATTGTATCATACAGTTTTCTGCATCTCTTTGCAACGGAAAATGTGTTTTTCTTCCTCCGTGTTTCACCCCCTCCTAGCTCCAGCTTGAAAGCTGTTTAAGTAAAATTCAAAGAAAGGAATGCGCTAGAATTGGAAAGATAATTATAAGACCCAAATCCCTCACACTCCACTGGATTCTTTCCCTCCTGATGCGGACTCTGGATTTGCTTGTGAAAGCAAAGAAAAAGCTTTCTTTGGTGCATTGTCATTAAAACAGTTAGAGTCTGCAAATCCTGTACAGTCAAGACAACAGCAGGATTACGTTGGAATTATAAGAATGAGCAACGGGTTCTGCTTAATTACAGAAGTTACGGAGGGAAGGGATTTATAGACCGCCCTGTCCATCTCCCCTCCAGCGCAGGATTGTTCTCTCCAGAGTGCCACTTAGTCTTTTCCCATGGCGTTGCATGTTCCAGGTGGTGGATCATCTGCTGCTTGACTGGGGGACTGCTTGGCTTCTGTGGGGTAGCCCACTAGTTTTAAAATGACATCTGTTGCCAGACCATATTCTCAGTGTGAACTTGAGCAAAATTACTTACTTTAGCATGACTGAAGCCACTGAAGCATGACTTTATGCATGACTTTAGCATGACTGGGCCACTGAAGCTGGGTGAAGAAGGAAGGGTAGCATCTTATGTCACTGTCAAGATGTATCCCTCAGAACTTAGGTTTTGGGTTGGTTTTCTCAATTTTACTGTGGATTTCTTCCTCTTTACTTGCTTCTGAGCATTCAAAAACAGTTCCTCCCCATTATTTGGGTTCATGCCCTCTGGTTTCTTTGTCTTTCCCTACTGTTTTGATAACGTGGACTTTACCTGTAAACAGTGCTTCTGTTTGATCATAGTTTGGCTCGTAGGAAATTCCCTGCTGAAATACTGTGTTTGAAAAAGCAAATTGGAGGAAGCATTGGAATTCTTAAAAAAAAATTATATATATATATATTTTTTTTTCGAAAAGCTGAAAGCTTTTACTTTTTCTCTTATTTAGAGGTTTGGGTTTTTATGGGTAGATTTTTGTGGCTTTTATCTCTGATTTAAAAGCCAAGCATTTTTTGTAGATAAAAAAGCTTTTCTCCCTCTCTGTAACTAATGGCTTGCACACATTTCTGGGCAGTTGAATCTTTCTCTCAGATGTCAGCAGGTTATATATAAAACCTTATTAATTCATCCTAACGCTTAACTCCTCCTAGATGTGTGACTGAGAACCACGTGAGAAATCCAGCCAGTACTTCGTCCAGCAAAACTGCAGTTTCCTATATATCTAGGCTCTTGCTAGTGTCCATTCAAGGTCGGATTCTGTATTGTTTCTGTCAAGATTCTGTTCTCCCACAAAGGATGCAAACATTTAATCACTTTTTCCTAAGCACTCACCTCATGAAGTTGGTCAACATTTCTGTAACAGTGGTATTTTAATTTCTTTTTCTTCAGCCACAAACTCTAGTGAAAATGTATTAAGCTAAGGAAATGTTCTTACTTAGAAGTTTTCTGTTTCATATTTTATATAATCCAGAAGGAAGAAAATTCCTAGCTTGAGGAAACCAAAGCATATCTTTCTCCCTGAAACCTCTGATTCTCCCTGACATGAATAGAAAAAGTCCCCATGCTCAATATATCCCAAGAAAAATATTCAGCATTTTCTGAACAATCCCTGCTTCACTCCAGGTTACTCAAATTATGTTCTTGTATCTTTCCACTCCCTTCTCTCCCTGTAAAGATGAGTCAATTATACTTTTGCTTCCTGACATTCAGTGTCCCTGACATTCACATTTAATACTATCTGTAAAATGTTATTAGCAGGATTCTTATTCTACTTTAAAGTTGCTCCAAATGTTTGAATAGGTACATTTGCAATTTTGTTCCTTGAAAGCAAGCTTCTTACAGACAGAAAGCTAAAACAGCAGAGTGTAAAAACTCTTATATAACAGATGAAACTAAAGGATCGAAGGGCAATTACAGCTAACATATACCTCTAGAAAAGAAACTATTGAAAGAAGAGCCTTTGCATCTCCACTGCTATGACAGCACACCAGCAACACTGCTAGCATCTCCCCCAGTGCTTCAGAGAGTGCCACAGAGAGCTTGGGGTTTGGCAACTAGGTAGATGCCATGTTAGCATGTAGCTTGTCTGAAAAGCACACTTTCCAAATTCTAAGCTGTTGGGCAAGATCTACAGTGGTATTTTATGTTTCGAAAGCAGATTGGTTTTATCAGGGTTTAAGGAATGCATCTCCTGCAACTTCGGTGTGTTAATCGCCTTGATTTTAATAGGCTTCGTCTGCCTAAGAAGTGTAGGTGGTTTTGGAAGCACTTATGGCCTCGTTATGCACATAAAGGGCCCTTGCAGCTCTGGTTCACGCTGCTCATTTTTGCCTCCATCTTCTCAGGAATGCTGTGTTTTAGCCAATCCACGCATTGGCTCAAAAAGCTAGTGGACTTGTAAGGTCAGGAGCCCCTAATTTAAGATCAGCTGTCTGAAGTATGTGTTTTGTCTAAACCTCTGTGTCCTCTGGAGGGTGGAGAGTGGGGTGGGAGGGAGCTCTTCCAGTCCTTTCTTTCAGTCTAGGACTGGATGACACACCTGTGTTTCCACTCTCAGTTGAAAGAGCATAGGACAACTAACTTTTATAGGAACTAAATTCATCACAGTCGTTTTGTCCTGTGTTACAGTTTCTGAACTGATCCCAAGGAATTCCCTGTGCACAATCCTGTGCATGTGGCACTTGGAATGGTTTCAGCTAAGTATCGTGAAGAAAATAGACATCCTAAAAAAATATGCTGCTTTTTCTGGATCCCTTATGTAAAATAGTGATGCTTTGGTTCCTCTTGGAAAGTTGAACAGACACCCAGCTTAAAGGTCTCTCCCTTCATGGTTGTGCTTTAGGCTATCTAGGAAGAGAGAAGATTGAACAGTCCCTCTAGATTATAGTTTCGTGTCCCAGTAGAACAAAATCCCAGGACAGTTCTTTACAACACCATTTTCTATGACAGGGGGAGACTTTAAAATGACTAGAGAGCCATCTATTGCAGTGATCTGTCAATAAACAGCATCGAAACTAACTTTATCAGTAGCCTGAAGTATAATTACAGAGTTGCACTCTGCCAGAGTGGAAGAAAATAAAATGCTAGTGTAACAATCCCTGGAGGTAGCTGGGATCACAAAGCAGCCATCTTTTCTATAAACTGGATTAGCCAGAGGCAAAATGCTTTCATCAATCGATGATTGCCAGAACTTTTTTTTTTTTTTTTTTTTTGGTATTCAGAAAGCTTTAGAAAGTAGAAGCTCAGATAAAGAGAAATGTTCTGCTTCAAAGTGTTCAAATATCAGTTCCTGCAGGCACTCTCTGGGGATTATAGTATTGTTTAGCAACTCCCTGATTGGGGGATTTGGAAGCCTGCAACCACAGAACTGCAGTCGTGCTAGGAAATCGTCGTTGTTGGTGAAGCAGCAGTGGTAGTTTCTGGGCCAAGTTTCTCTGACTTCATAAGAAGGCCAAAGCACCTTTAGAGAAATAGTGTTTGGGATTTGAGCTATAGGCAGTATCAGTCCCGTGAAGTTCTGAGGCATCAGCTCCTTTGTTGGAGAAAAGTGGTAATTCTCTTCCTTGGTCTTTTTTTTACTACATGCTTTTATGCCAACAGAAACTTTCCCCTACTTGGCTGTGCCAAGGCAGGAGTTGTTCCCCCAGCTGTGGTGTACAGAGTTCTGTGGGGAGGTGAAGTCACCAAGATGTTCCTCAACTTTATTTCAGTAGTTATCTCCAAAGCTGTTACTCTCTATCAATGTATGTCATCAAATAAGAGCCTAGAGAACTTGCTCTTTTGACCCACCCAAACCACGGCAAAGCGTGTTGGTAGCAGCTGAGCATTGCTTTGTTATTAAGGCCATGACATGACAAAATCTCCTAGTTCAATGTGTAGGACTGCCAATCCTCAAGCTTTGCAAACCTTAATTGGTTTCCCACAGTACTGGCCTCTGACAAGCCCACTTTGATATATGGGGAGAGTGACAGCTCTTTCTATGAGAGTTAGAGCAAAATTAAACATCTCCTTTCTTTGGCATAGATTTGGTATATTCCACAGCATTTGTTGGATTCGGGATTGTAGGAAGGATAATTTTTAGAAGGTAAGCGTACAGCCTCTATTTTGGCTCTTGAAGGGACTTTCTTCTTCCATTGCCAGCCTTTCCTTCGGCTCACCCAATATGCTCATCTTTGAGTGAGAAACTATTTGAAAAATAGCAGTGTGATATGAGCATAAACCGTTCCTCAGCTATCTGATGCTCTTGGTAAACCTTCAGCACTACTGTAGCCTGGAGATCTCAAGAAGGTGTATGGAGACTGGATATTGAGTTACTGCTAGTGACGGGAAGCATTTTAAGTAAGCTAATTTAGTTGATGTGAAAACTACACCTTTGAAAATAATCTGCATGTTGTGTCACGACAAACAGAAAAGCAGGCATTGCCTTTTTGATAATCTGTCACACATTTTGATGATTTCTGTCACCCGTTTGTAAACTTGACAATTGAAGAATAGGACAGCAAATGTATTACGTGGACTGTTTCCTGAGAGCACCTACTGCTATCTAGCTCCCTAAAAATGTGGGCACTTCGACTACTTCATGAATGACAGGTGCGTATACACAGTAAACAGTGAGCATCCTCATTGACGATACATGTTGAGCCAGTACCACTGAATAGTTTTAGTCCCATTACAAATAATATACAAGCAGTATGGTCATTTTGAGCAGGCAGCATTCATCCAAATCAGTCACAACTCACAGCTTAAATTCCCTTATAATTGCAGTGCAGACCCAAGGAGCTTCTGCCAGTTTTTAAAACTCATTCTTACATTTTGGGTAATTCAAACCACTGTTTGTTTGAGTGTTTTTTTGTTTGTTTGTTTTTTAAGTTAAAACCACTGAAAATAATAATGATAGTGAAAAGAGCCTAGCAGAAAAGCATCTTCTCTCTTCATCAAAACTCTCAACAGATCTTCAGTAAAGAGCATAATTTTTGAGATCCTGTGTTGGGTTAAGTAAGGCAAGGACAACAGCACTGATCCAGAAAAAACAAATAAACAAACAAACAAAAAAAACCACCAACAAAACAACCCACACAACAACAGCAACAACAACAAAGCCCCATGCCACTAACACAAAAGAGGCTGTCATGATTTTTCAAATCTGTTATGTGACAGGTTTGTGATTTGAGCAGTGAGAGTTCTTGGCTTTTGGGAAGCCATGATCCTGTAGTGGCAGCCTTCCCAGCATGAAGTATTCCTGTCTCGTCAAAGAAGCTTTGAAAGGAACAAACGCTATTTCATCACTGTTTTGGAAAACTCTTGTGTTCGTGGCATTTTGTGTACTCTTTAAATAACAAAGAGAAATTATGTTTTATGATAGCCCAGTGATCAAAGGGCACAGTCAGCTGTCATCTGCAGCATCACCCTGCTTGTGTCTGTGGAGCTGCCAGGATTTTTACATGATGCTCTAGCACAGAATTTCCCCACAGGCAAAATCCTGTCCGTCTTTTATTCCACACCATAGAAAGGACAGAGAGAGTTTGTTCCAAGTTGTGCTGTCCCTTTTTTAGGCATCTTCCAAAAATGAGGCCAGAGGAGATGAGCCTCCTGCAGATGGTGCATGCGTTTACTCTCAAGGGCTGGCAGCCAGTTTGCTGCCATTCGTGATCAATGCTGTGGTGACATGGATTTTTGCCACGTGCTTATTCCTCTTTTGTTTCGCTGTGTTTCCAAAGAAAATGGTTCAGGGAAAAGAAAGCAAACCCAACACTGTCGCTATTATAAGTTTAGGTGTCTACTCAGTGGTTTTAAAACCTTCATCTCTGCAACGGGGTTGTATGTTGGTCTCGTAGCTGGTGGAGAAGCTGTGTCCCAGCTAACTGGTAGCTGATGTCTTACAATGTCCAGGCAGATTGCTTCTGTAAGGGGCAATTTCTCTTCCACACGCTGCCTACTCCTCATCCAGATTCAAATACGAGATGGGAAATTGCAGTCTTATTTATTTCCTGAGAGGAAAATCCTCTGTTATTGGAATAAGTGTTTTGAGGTCCTCTTTGTTATTTGATGCATCTGTGTGCAGTTACTGTATGCTACTGATTCTGTTTACTAATAGTTTCTGATTTTTGTTATATTTTGAATGTAAAGAGTTACCAGAACAGGCCTACGTTGGAAAAAATACAACAAAGGATTTCAGTGACTATTGTTAAACCGTCTTTCTTCCTCTCCCCCGTATTAATATTCAGCCCTTTTCAAGTAGTGGTGTGCTCTCTATATAGCTCCAACCAATTGGAGAGATAACAATAAAAGCAAATGTCGAGATGGTTGGTCCTTCATCATCAGAGAATTGTAGCCTTAGGGAAGCGTTTAAATAGCATTTTTGAAGGACTCCTTGTTTAGAAGCTAACTATGAAGTTTTTCTGTTTTCTGAGGCCGTGCGCAGGGTATGAGGCTCAAAAGGAGGAAGTGTGCTACTAACGGACTGTGGGATGAAACTTTGTAGGGCTTATAGGGTCATCCCTGCAAGTGTATGTTGCCAGTGCCATTGGGGGCCAGGTCCAAGCAAGTGCCACAGGGTGACTCCAGAATCTCTGGGATATTACATTCCCAAGCAGAGGTACCTGTGGGTACACGTGGGCTTTGCTAAACCAGCAACAAAGGATTTGTCTTCAGTTGGTGTCAGTCTGAGGTCACTAATCTGTCACTTGCATACCAAAATCTCTGAGTGTCAATGAGGGTCAGACTGCAGCTGGATGACCTGGAGAGGTGCAGATGGAGCTTCAGAGCTGCTCAAACCGCTTACTACCTTATTGCAGTTTTATCTCGAGTGATGAAAGATTTCCCATTCCTCAGGCTAGCCCCTTCATTTCAAATCCCCGCATCCTTCAGACTTCTCTGCACCCCCTAGTGTTGGTTTGCAGACACTAAGGAGCTTGTACCTTTATGTAGGTGATTCATTCCTTCCCTATCATTTCTCTCTTGACATTTGAAATTGGATTTTGCAGAGGTACCACTTGCCTCTAACTGATAAGAAAGGTTCTTTCCCAGCAAAATGGATTTTCTGTCTTGCTCCTCTCCTTGCTCCCTTTATCTGCCCCCTTTTGCATTGTTCATTCTGTTCTTTGCATTCATTTTTGTCTCGTTTCTTTCCTTAAGCACCCCTGCCCCCCTTTCCTTGTCTCCGTTTCTCTACTTTCTCCTCCATTCTTCACTCACCCCCTTGGTCTCCTTTTGCAGACATTGCTGCTGCTCAGCCCACCCGTTTTTCTGATGACTCCCTGAGCTCCCGCAGTGGCTGCACAGACTCCAGCTCCTGCCTCGTCACATCTGGTCTCTGCGTGTCCCGGTCAGCTACGGATCTCTGTTCCACCAACATTGGTTTCATTGGCTTGTTTATTAGGGTTTTTGTTCATGTTTGTTTTGTTTGTTCAGCCACAAATGGGTGTGGTTGGCTAGGACCAGCACGTGTGGTTTAAGAGATCCTGCTTGAATCTGTTGCCTTCCCAGTTTACAGAGAGAACTTAGGCCATGGTCATCATTTGCTGTTGGAGTTTCATTTTGTGTAAATAATTAAATATTGATTGAGGCCAAACAGACTCTAGGCCAAACAAAATTGTAGGTTAGGCATTCACCTGGAAGAGGAAAACCCTGGGCATTGGTGAATTAGCCACTGGGCTAGCTGCCACTCTAGTCTTTTGCTGTTGTATTTTCCAAATGAAATCTCTTTTCTGTTTTGTCCTCTCTTCACAGGGATGAAGGGGTTAGGACAGCAGCCCAGATCCTGAGATTGGGTTGGGGCAATCAGGAATGAAGAGAAACAGAGGTGAAAATGAGAGATGGGGAAAAGAGGAGGCCTGGAGGGCAGGAGGGAGGCTGGATATGCTGAGATAGTGACTGTAGCCAGCTGAGGAGGTCCAGCGATGGAGCAGCAAGGCTTGAAGAGTTGGAGAAGATTGGCTGAGATGTCTGGGGTCTGGATCAGAGCACTGGACGTGGAAATATATTGCTGTGGCATGTGAGGCAGCCAAGACAGGGTCCCACCGTGGCAAAGAGGGCTGAGGAAAGGCTGGAGCTTAAAGCTGCCTGTAGAGGCTCTTGGCAGCACTTCAGGCTCTTCCTCTGTGTAACTTGGAGTGATTTTCTACCCGGTGCTCTTCAGGGCTTACAGAATGGGCTAGGGGAGAGGGAGAAAGGCAACCCGCTGATATCCTGCAGCCCTTTTCGCCGCTGGCAGCATCGCTGCCCGGCATCTGCAGCAGCTCGCCTTTGGTAGTGGAGCTCGTTGGGCTCCCACCGGCACCTTGCAGAGTTGAAAGAGATTTGAACCGCATGGCTCTTTTGTTTAGCAGGAATCACGGAGACAAAACCAAGAGCAGCAATCCTGAAAAGCAACCCCACGTCACCTTCTACTTTAATATCATCTTTTCTTATGCGCGTGTGCTTGACTGTGACTCTCAAAGGATAATTCATTAAAAAACTTTCTTAGAAAATGTAGCCACATGAAGTGACTTGCCATCTCACTACTTTTGCTGTTCTGTTCATTCAGAATGGGAGACTTTTATCAAGTCTTTAATTTATCTCAAAGCTTTATTCCATCATTGCTCTATTTCCAATTCCATTTTAATAATAACAAGGCTTTCTTTTATTTACATTGGTGAAGCCTTGAATTCATAAACTGTTGGAGTGATTTTAATGTAAAATAAGGTTTTATCACTGCATATAAATATATTTAGCCCGAGATTCATTCTGAGTAACCTTTTGTGGGCTCAGAATAAATGTAACACTTTTTATGTGTACATACCACTAGATTTAAAACTAGATTTATGACATTGATTGCCATTGTTAGAAAGTGGGGGAAAATATGGGAAATACTTTCCCAGTATGGAAGGCTGCACCACTTTGAAATAATAAACCATTCTTTCTGACTTCAAAGTAATTTTATAGACATATTTAAAGAACACTGAGAGTTTGTCTACTGCGTTTGTAAGTTTTATAATAAGCCAGAAAAAAGGCACATTGAAAAACGGTTTTTATTCATTATTGTTTGTATTAAAAATACAGCCTGTGATCCACGAACAGCATCAGAGCCTCACCGCATGCTCTGTGCTGAGTATTGGTAAGAAAGGGATAGTTCGTGGCAAAGATACGGGTGGATATTCCAGGCGGAAGATGTTTTCTCATAATTCTTCCCTGTTTTGCAAGCAAGATACTGTCATGCACAGCCATACAACCTCTTGTTTTAGTGTCTCACTACCAACAGAGGAGAAGGTTTTCAGAGGGAGCTTAGCCAAGGTCACAAAGGCGAGTTTACTGCAGAGACAGGAGCTGGACACAGATTCTCACCAGATGCGATGTACCCACTCTAGTACCGTGGTTAGAGCGCCAGGTTACCTTCCTGACATGCACATTGACTTGGCTAAAACTTCCTTGAGCATCTTGCCTGCTGCTGGATTTTTCCTTCAGCTTGTTTGATTTTATTGGCAAACTTGTTTGATCCCCTCCTCAAGCAGATATTGCTGATGCTACCCTTTCTCTTGGAAAAGTTTGGAGAAGTTATGTCTGGTGCTATTAGCTCTGCAGGAAACATTCCAATTGATTTATCAATCGTGCTGTAAAATGAACTATGCAACTGCTGTATTTTTATTAGAGAAGTGACACAGACAAATTTTGTCACAGGATTCGCTCAATAGCTGTTTCACCAGGAGCTTGGAGTGCCTTTCGAGCGGCAGTACCTCTCAGTTATGGATATCCTGTCTTCTTTTTAGTTTTCTTGTCACAAAAAATATATGGTAACTACTGTCTTAGGTGAAATTGTTAGTGACTGAGCCTTTGACCTGTGTGCAAGAAGTAGAGAAAGAGCTGAGGGAATAGAGGATGGGGCAGCAAGCCAGTGCTCCCAAGTTGCTTTGGTGCTGTTGAAGAGAAAGGTGAGTTCTGGTGGAAAGCAGCACTGCTGGTGTGAGACTTTGTGGGTACAGGGGTGGAAACAGCTGGTCACACCCGTTGTCTGCATATTAAACCTTGTCAGTGTTCAATCTGTGGTCTCCATCTCTGTGGGAATCTGTACCCAGTGTACAAAGATCTGAAGAAGAAGGAGAAGAAGAAAAAAAGAAAGAAGCAAGCATTATGTGTGTACACTTCACATGAACACACAGGGAATTGCAGCCTCTCTAGAAAATGTCTGATGGTGCACAGATGGAAGAGTATTGGAAAACTGCATATGTATGTAAGTGTCATTTTTGTACGTGGAATGTAAAGGTCTGGGTTGCACCTTCTACATCTGTAACATGTGCCTGAGTGGATGTTTTATATTCAATACACGTTCGTGTGTCTGTCTTCTGTATGCACTGCATGGAGCAGATAAGGCGGGTGGTTTCCACGTGTGCCCTGTGTACTTGAAGAGGTATCACCTGTAGACAACACCCGATCTTCTTCTCCACTATAGAGTCGGGATTCCTGGGGAGGCCATTACTGAGCTTTCTGGGTGAGAGCCTGTCATGACAGATATCAGCGGTATTCCTCCAAAGCCAGTATACTGACACTGATGTCAGGTTCGACCTCTTTTTGCTTTTATTTTCTTCTGTGGAAATGTTTCTGTCGCTAATGTAGTGCACCAACTGCCTGCCAGATATATTGGACTAGGTTACCAGTGAGCTTATTTCATGGCTACTTTTAGAAAATGCATTTCTCAGACTATTTTTGATTACCTTTGTTCTTGCTTTTCTGGCGGGTTTTGCTTTTGATGTGTTTGTAATCATGTATTATTCCTTAAAGAAAGAGTTTGGAATCTCCTTTTGTTTCTGAGGCAAACTCTCGGCTCTGGGGCTGTTACCAGCTTGGCACTCTTGCTTTGCATAGCTTTAATTTAAAGGGCAATTACTTTTATCTTTCTTTGTGTTCTTGTTGTTGTTGTTGTTGCTCTTTTTCCTTTTTTTGGGTGTCCTTCCTTCCCAGTACCAGGAGCTTTGTTCTCTGATTAGTGTCCTGATTGGCAGATAATAGAATTGAACCGCAGTCCCTTAAGTGCAAGAGCTTGCTCATTACCCCTTGCATCTGGCTGTATTTTTGTAGAATTATAAAGAGATTTTATTTTGCCTGGGTAAAAACAGCCAGTAATTGAATTCATGCTAAAATATTTATTTTCCTATCCATCCTATCCAACACTAGCAGATGGCTGATAGGCACATGGTGCTTAAAACTTTGAATGAGATTTGTAATGTTATTAAAAAAAAAAATCTGGATGGCTTTTGATTCAGCCTTGATACAAAGCGGAAGATTTCTGGGTATTATCTAGTTTGAATTCAAAATTAACTGGGACGAGCCCCAGTGAGAACAAAGAACTTTTTTTTTCTCTTCATTTTTTTTTCCCCTGGATGCTAAAGCCAGTTGGGAGTGTTATGGTAATCCTGTCAGATCACTTGAATATCACAATTTCATCCAGAGATTCCTCTGTCAAAGCATCTTTCATGTTTGATTTGGTATAGCTGTGAGTTTTGCTGCAGGCCACCTGGACAGTTTCTTGACACGTGGATACATACAGGCAGTGCATTTCAGTGGAGTCTTGACATCAATAGCTAAAACCACCAGCGTAAAGATGGTTTGCAAATGAGTAGAGGTAGTTATATCCTTGGAGCAGAACTGGAAATATTTTTATAATGGAAAACACTGAAGGTACATGTAGGGAGTTTAGCTATTTTTCTAGTGTTTAGATGCCCTAGCACCGGCAGACTACTCGAACAATGAAGCATCAAGGTTGAAGATGCGGCAAGAACAGGGACACTGGACAACCTCTGTATGCTGTCTTACTTGGTGACTAAAACTCTTTTTCCTCCAGTTCCTTTTGTGGAATATTGTATGTAGTATAGCCCCTCCATTACTAAACAGCGTAAGCAAAGTCTTACTCTGGGGCCATGCATAATGAGAGTGATGGAACCAGCTCTGGAGCAGAGATTTTTTCAGTCAGCTGAGGATGTAACATAAGAACACAGTGCAGCTGTATTCTTTGCCTGGTCCAAAAGTCTGGCTCGTCCAGTACTGCCTACCAGTAAGGGCCCCTTGCAGCTGCTTGAGGAGGGAGTTTAACAAACAAACCACATTTTGAACGATCTGCCCCACCTTCTGGCAGTGTCTGGCTAAGGGGCTACCTAGATGAGGGGTTGCAACTGGGCTGCTGTACATAAGAACCTGAGAGAGCTGGACTCCAGGAATTCAGCTAATCCATCTTCTAATCTGCTTATTTTTTGGCTTCTGTAATGTCCCTTTGAGTTCCACAAACCAGTTATGCATTGAGTTGAAGAGTACCTCTCATTTCTTTTAAAGTTGCTGCACCGGCATTTCTCTGGACGTCTCAATCTCACTGATAGGAAAAGCAGCAAACAATAGCTCCATAGTCGTTGTCCCCACTCATGATACTACAGACCTCCATTAAAACAATCCCTCTACCACCTCCTTTCCAAGCTCAGCTGTCTGTATCTATAGTCTCTTCTTAAAGCAATGTCTTGATTATTTGTGACAACTCTCTTTTCTCATCTCTATCCTTCTTGAGGTGGAATGGTAAAAACAGTGCTTGAAGCCTTGATGTCAGTGCAACAGGAACATAGATGGAGATGTAAGAAGAGTGCTACAAGTGAGGTCATCCCAAAATATTTTTCCAGAGAATAAACACGTTAGAAACAGCAATCCCTGTTTTAAAAATAAGTCCTCCCTCTGGCTACTTACAAAGTTGACAGGTTGTCTTGAGAGATTTAAAATAGTACCATTTTCTTATATTGTAGGTAAAGAAATATCGGATGTACAAAATAAAGGATGTTCTGAACTGCCTTTAAACTCCCCATACCCAGAATAAGAAACCCCAAAACTCTGAAATACTTGAGTCACTTACGAGGGACAGCATTTTCCTCTGCCATATCTTGATTTAAATTGAATGCATCATATGACATTAAGCGAAATGTGAGTTATATCTTGAAAGACAGCATAACTCATAAATAGTGTAGACATAATCCAGTTGATGGCATACTTATAACCAGATGAATCTAATATCCTGCTTAGCTGTAGGGTATGTGATTTTTGTATATGCTCCACGCTCCTGTAATTGTTTGTTGCAGAGGATGGTGGATTTGCCAGTTGCCATGAGCTCATTTCTTGCCTTAATGCCTTAATATAGATGAATATATTTTTAAGGGTTCTTTGAAATCTCAATCATATTTTAGCAGTTTTCTGAATATAATTTTCCCATGGCAGAGAGAATCTGTGGAGAAAATAACTACAGGCCAAAATATTTATTGAATTACAGACTATTTATCACTGAGTTTGTTTAAAAAGATCCATATGAGGCTTCAGATTTTTTGGCCAGTCTCAAAGATATACAACTAGATATGAAATTTCTTGTAAAGTAAACTATATCATAACAAATGGCTTTATTGAAATTTGCCCAGAAAGATGTAAAGGAGAATGTCAAGAAAAATTATATTCTAACCCTAGTCAGACGTCTCAATCAGGAGAAGAGACAAAAAGTGCATTTCAGAAGTAGTGGAAAGGATTAATTTGAAAAATAACGTTACATCCATGTATATGTATTTGATCTGAAATGGTCGTTCATTCAAGAAAAAAAAAGAAAACACAAAAAACTGTAACTTCTAGTTATTTGACACACATCTAAACAAAGTGTTGGATATTGCAGGAATAATTCTGTGAAATAAAAATAATAGTAATACTGTAGTTTTTGATACTTCAAATCAACAGATCTGCAAATATTCTGATCAGTTCATGGGCCTTTCATAAGTAACAGCATTAGCTGACATTAGAAGCTGTTTTGTGGTTTATTACCAGGGCAGGTTTTATAAATGCCATTAGGGATAAATCACCAAAATCATTTACTTGTCTTGAAAGCAGCAGAAAGGAATAATTGAAAACAAAATAGGAAGGTGTACTTTAGACAACTTGATGATGTTTCAGCCATTAAAAAGCCATGGGAATCTCAAAGTTTGAATATAAACTACTGTCAGTGTGTTTTTTGTTGTTGTTGGTGGTGTTTTTTAAAAATTCTTTTTTAAAAAAGAGCACTTGCAGTTAAATGTAGTGCAAAGTCACATGCCTGTGCAGATACAAATAGGAAGCATTGAAAGTATGGAAGAGAATTTTGGATACACCGTTGTCTCTTCTGTCAATAGGACTATGTAAAAGCATCTTCCAGGTGAGTGTAAATTCCTGGATGCCTACACTACCCTTGTTTGGATGTAATACCTATCAGTCGATGATATATATCAGTGGTGGAGAAAGTGGTACTCTAAAGTTCATTTCTGTGCTAGGGAGAGAGAACCTGGAAAGCTTGGGGCTGGGAATTAGAAGAGGTACCCACGGTGGGTTTCTCCTTTCACTCACCCTTCTTGCAACAAAGCAGTTCCAAATAAAACAAGAGGCTGCTCTACCTGAGAATGGCCATTCCTCATGTAGAACATCCTTGCTCCTTGATTAATGGCATATTTTCCTGTGATTTATGACCATGCATTGATTCAGGTGGCATCAGAATAGTAAGGAAAAAAAATGAGGTTTATTAATAAGGAAACTTGCCTGCCATGAGCTACACTGTGTGATTCTGTTCAGTCTGAGCCCTGCCCATGCTGGGTCCCTCTGGAACAGTCTGGGTTTTGTTTCTCTCCCAGTGGGGACAGTAAAGGGGCTGATGGCTACGTGGAGTGCAAATCCATTCCCTCTTGCCGCTCTGAGCTACAGCCTCGGTCTGCATACAGCCCTACAGCCAGCCTAGGGACAGGACCTCCTTCTGTTTGGCACAGGATATGTTTTTAAGTAAAAACAAACGACAGCATGGCAAAGGAGGAGAAGACAACAGTAGGAAAGTGGTAGGTTTTACTTCAGAAAAAAAGGAACTGCTTCAAACAGTATTTTGATCCTGCTTTTACCCAGGCTCGTGGGATGAGGACAGCAGCTCTCTGGTCCCTCCCAAACTGCCTGCTGAAGAGTTCTCTGTTGAGAAGGCCCATGCTTTTTTCAACGTCTGATAAGTCTTTCAGGTATTTATTTATCATGTTGGTGTAATTAGTTACCTAGAACACTTTTAAAATCTGATATGACACGAGCAGCTGGCTTTATGCAGTTGAACTGTCTGCCTTCGTAAAGTTACTGCAGCACGCGTGGCAGAGGACACGAGAAGCAGACAAAGCTGACAATGCCGACTGCACCTGAAAATGTTGCTTGTGCCGCTCTGCAGCTGATTTCCAGTGGAGACAGGTATCAGCAATTACGTGTGGGCATGAGTGTCATTCGTAATGATGGGTTTAACCTCCTGCTTTGCTTGCAGTTAGCTGTGCCCTGGAACCCTGGATCAAGGGTTAAGGTTGTCTGTAGGATAACCTTCAAAGGGGAGTACATTTGACATTTCCCTGCTATGGGAAGCAGGTTCTGCACTTGGCACTGGTGTCCTCATTATCTGTAGGAAAAAAGCTTGGAAATAGGTCTGGGCGTGCCTTGTGGAGCCCCTGTGCTTTGTCATCTGCAGGCAGACCCAATGTCTTAGAGTGGATTTAATGTAACAGGAGGTTCAGAAAAGCCCATCTTCAAGGTGCTTATGGGACAGCTATTTGCACTGGTGCTGGGGTCCCCAGCTTCCCAGAGAGCGTAGCTGTTCCAGAGCAGGTGTAGCATTAGATGCCTATGTGGGAATTGTAGACTTGGAAAATCAGAACTGGTATTTTTGGGAACAGATCTGGTTATGATATATTTTAGCCAGAGTGAACTTAGCTGCTTATAATTTTCTTGGGTGAACTAAGAGGAAGTAAGGCCAGAATAAGAGAGGAGAACAGGATTAGTTATTTGCTGTTGCTAGTGTTGTTACTGCTGGTCTCAATTATCTTGGGTAGTGTTTTGATGCTCCAGAGGCAAATGCAATGCAGTAACCACTCTGACTTGTGTTTCTTCTTGTTTGGAGATTACTCAGACCCTCAAAATAACTTTAACATCAAATTACTCTTTTTTCATCTGTGAATTCATTGTATGAAAAGAAATGTGTTTATATACGACTTTGTGCCTTATTTATGATCTTTACATTTCAGTCAAGTGTGTTTATTTTCATTATTTTTCTTAAGATACATGAAATCTGCAAAGGAACAAAGAAGGACACATGCCAAAAGCTTGCCTTCAACACTCTTTTAGCTGGTGCTAATTTTTTAGCCATTACTCAAGCAGCTGGCCAGGTCAGCAGAGTTCAGACAGACTTCTTCTGTGCCACTTGCACAGAGTCTGCCATGGAGGAAGAGAAGTCTGCAAATTGTTAAGCATTTGGCAGTGCCTTCCAGTTGTGTTAGATTATAACTGCATCAGTTGCATGATTAAGAGGAAGTGACAGGTAAGCAAAACGAGAACAAAAGGCTCATGCTGTTACAAGCAAATGTCACCATGTCATACATAACTGATATGTGTACACCGATACTTTCTCTAAACACACACATAAGAAAAACAAGAAATAACAAGAGAGGGAACATCTGTGTATGTGTTAATATGTATGTGTGTGTTGTATACATTGACATTTACCTCATGTATACAGGCCTCTTTCTGTGTGTGTAAGCAAATGTGCCCCTGGAATTATGGCACACGGAGTAACAGTACGCTGGAAATGGAGCCTTCGTATGTCCCATCGGTTTGTTTACTGGCTTGCAATTTTCTGTATAGGCATTTGGGATTTTTTTTTTCAATGAAATCGATTTTGGAAAGGTATTTATCAAATTTCTAAAGGTTTTATTTCTCTTACAACCTTTTGTGGATCCAAGTAAAATGAGGAAGTATTCCATACTTGTAGTACTACTATTAAGTATTAGCTCTACTATGAGTAGAAATGACTGCATTTATTTTGTATCATAACACTGTTTTTTAAAGTTGAAAGTTCTGCAACTAAAAGAGCTTTCACGAATGTCCAGTGAGCATGACAGTTAGTTGCATAGATCACAGAATCACAGAATGACCGAGGTTGGCAGGGATCTATGAAGATGATCTGGTCCAACCCCTCTGCCAAGCAGGATCACCTAGAGCACATTGTGCAGGATGGCATCCAGGTGGGTTTTGAATATCTCCAGAGAAGGAGACTGCACAGCCTCTCTGGGCAGCCTGTCCCAGTGCTCTGTCACCTCTCAGTAAAGAACTGACCTCTCATATTCAGTCAGAACCTCCTGTGCTTCAGTTTGTGCCCGTTGCCTCTCGTCCTGTCGCTGGGCACAACTGAAAAGAGACCGGCTCCATCCTCTTGACACCCTCCCCTCAAGTTTTTTGGAGTCCCCACCACTACCTTGCCAGGTGAGACTTGAGCTGAATGTATTACAGGGCAAACTGGTGCTGTTGGTTTCCAGCTTGTATCCCCCCTCTTGTATTTGGGTTTTTTAATTAACCGGGAGAATTAATTAATTTAATCAATTTAATTAACCAGGAGAATTTAATTAACCAGTGGCAGAGTCTGGGTCCTAGTCCTCCAGTTACCCATATATCCCTGTCAGTGTGGTCCTAAGGAGCAGCATTTGGGTCTGGAGGAAAGTTCGGTTTATATTTTAAAAATATCAGCACATACATACCATATATGAATGAAAGTGAAAACATGAAAAAGCACAGATAGCAAGTTGAGCACTGAAAGTAAAACACTGTTCAGGAGATAAGATCGCCTAAGTAACATTAATTCCCTTGTCTGTTTCTGACCAGTACTGTCATGCACGGTTAATGGTCACATCAGAGAAGGAGTGGGCTTTAATACTCAAGATTCACACGAGACACTCATAAATCCTAAAGAAGAGTGTAATTTTGCATCCTGGAGATGCCCAAGTTAAGTAAATTCAGAAAATATATTGACTAGCTTGAGCTTCTCTCATCATATTTCCACAGATAGAAAATGAAAATGCCATTCAGCTTTCCTGCTACTATATATAAAAGTTAAATCTACGTATATCATTCACTCACAGGCCCTTTGGAGGGAGGTTTCTTGTGTTGGTAACAGCAGTCAGAAGCCTTTGGTTGCTGCTGGATAGGGAATTTTCATTTCTTCATATTTATGGTTATAAACCCACAGAAATTCAGAGACAACACGTCCCATTTTGTGAGTACTTAACGTGTGCAAACACTGGTGAGAAAGGGCTGTTGCTTTTATTTCACCACCAAAAGATTATTTTCTTAAGTATTTGCTTCTTGAATTTTCTTATGATGTTACCAGAAAATCTTGACTGATGAAATCTCAAGTGGGCAAGGGGAAAAATCTTCACTAATTTCATTCAAAGAGAGATGAACAGATGTTTAATATTAGTATACCTGCCTATGCATGGTTTGAAGCTAGCTTGAGTGCCTGACCCGGAGGCACCAGAGCTGGTCAGCCAAGCTGCCAGGAGTACATTTCTCACTGCAATTGAAGCTGATGTCTGAGCGTCTCTTTATTTCACTGGAGCCAGTGTTTCGCCCAGGTGTCTGACTCTGCAACTTCATATCTTGGGATGCTTTATTGATTAATATTGTACAAGGTATGTGTATCTTTTTTTCCAGTAAGCATACCTGTACAAGTCAAATATTAATGCCTAGGGTATTCTGTAAATAGCATTCATAATCCTTCTCTGAAGCAACTTTCTGTGAAGCCATTTTCCACTCTGTTTCTCAGAGAAAAACAAATATATAACAGAACTATGAAACTCCTTTCCAATATTTCATTTGCTGGCTTTCAAGCGTCATCCTGGGAGCAATGAGACAAGAAAAGAGTCTTTTCTTTCTTCAAGGTCTGCAGTGAACAGTGTAAAGCCACGCACAATGGATTTGGAAGAAGTTTTATATATTATGACAAGCAAGTGTATCTCCAGGGTGCTCTGCTGTTGTGGAATGTAGTTATAAGCCAAATCACCCATTAAGTCACTGAATGTGGTAAAATTTCTCAGGTTCTTAGAGATGAAAAGCACACGAAGAGACACCCATGACTCAGTTCTTACGAATGCAGTGAAGTAAGGTTATCAGCCTAAATTGTCCCTATTAATCAACAGCGTAACACTCCAGTGGTAGCCCCTGTGAATCTGGGGAGCTTTGGGACTGAGTTGGGTGGAAGGACTCTGACTGCTGGTTTTAGGGTCATGTACTCCATCTGAATCTCAAACTGATCCAGCTGAAAAAAAGAAAATAAAGTATATGTGCTCTTTTCTGGGGACGTGTTCACATGGTTAGGAAATGCTTGATTATGACACTGTTTCTACATGGAGAGAGAACTGGTCTTTGTTTATTTTTTGTTTGTTGCCTCACCCCAGTTTCCATTCTCTCTCTCAGAATTTCTCTTTCTTACCAAGTCCTGAAATTCAGCATTTTGGAATTTGTCATGACAACCAAAGACGGGCATGGCTCTGTGGCAGTATTATTTGTATCGTGCCAGAAATGATTTAGCTTTGGTGTACCTGCAGCGATGCACATCCATATGTTCATATGTCCATACCTTCAGCTTAACTTCCAATAAACCGCTAAAGATACATAAAATGAGGAGAATGAACCCCATTCTCTCTGATAATCAGAGGCCAGTATTGCTTTCACTGCTTTTACTTGCAATGCCTGCCATTGAAGGGATAGTAAGTACTTTCTTTAATCTTTTTTTTATTATTATTAATTTGTCGTCAGTGTTTGTGTACTTGTCTGTGTATTTTTCATACCTGTGATCCAACTGTTTAGATTATGTCTTTGACTTCAGAAGTTGTATTTTGTTAATTAGCTTTCATAGGAAAGGGACAAATTTCATAAAAAAGATTGCAAAGTTAATTAAGGATGAGAAACAAAATAAAAAGAAAGTGCAACAGCCTGACTAAGGAGACAGAAGAAAACATGCAGTACAAAAACGGTATCAAAAACTACGAGAACTCTTAGCAAAAACACTTTTTAGTAATTAAAATGGCTAATCATTAAAGCATGTCTGTGGATAATTTTAAGATAGTCAGCATACATACATCCACAGCTTCTCTTGGCAACCTGTTCCAGCGCCTCACCACCCTTAGAAGTGAGAGTCAATACTTGGAGAATTGAGCATCCAAAGAGTGCAAAGTCACTTGTGCTTTCGATTAGTTTTTATACTAAGTAGTCTACACTGGGAGCTGTAGGAAGGGAGAGCAGAAAAACATGTTAAGGTGGGACTGGAGGTAAATCCCATTGTGTCTCCTGTGACACCTCTGCAAGATATGATCTCCAGTAGTGAAATGGCCTGCAGATGCCATAACTTGTTTCAGCACATGACATCCAATTTTGCAAGGTCTAATGACAGGCACAGAGTTAACTTGGGCTGCTGCTCTAAGCATGCCTGGGAGCTGCTTACAAGCTCCAGCAGCATGTCAAGATGTTTGCCTCATCTTTTTAAAAAGGGAAATAGCCATCAGCA
Source organism: Anser anser (assembly GCF_964211835.1). Classification (NCBI taxonomy): domain Eukaryota; kingdom Metazoa; phylum Chordata; class Aves; order Anseriformes; family Anatidae; genus Anser; species Anser anser. Next base: position 14,114,522 of record NC_139724.1, read on the forward strand.
TGGGCATTTGAAAGAGCATCAGTAAATTCAGGTGGAAACTGAATAGCTATTTCAGTACTTTCCTTTGCATCTGAAGTTAAGTGTTATTTAGGTGTTTTTATTATTATCATTATTGAATTCTAGTGTCAAGTCCCTGAAGACAGGGAGGATATGCATAAGATTTTTATAGGCATTCATTAGGGTTCTCTTTAAACTAACACAAAAGCAATAGAGTTAGTTTTGGTAGACAGTCATGTGTTTCTGTGATGGGATGTTTCTGTTATCTTTAAAATTCTACAGGTGGGATTTAGTTCTCTTGAACTCTGTGGTGTGACTCAGAAGTCAAATGAAGTTATTTTGTTTTCAGTTTTAAGGGCAGTTCTTTAAAGTGTTACATCTAAGAGATGAATGCTTTGGAGAAGATCTTATCCTCAGGTAGCTGTTCCCATCAGTGCAATTACTGTTTTCTATATAGCACTCATATAATTTTCTTTACCGGTCTTTTTTTTTTTAAAAAAAAAACAAAACAAAACTCAAATCTCTTATCCTAAAGAACAGTGGAAAGTTATCCAAAAGAAGACCTCGTTATACTTTTTGCATCCACCGTAATGAATCCTGATTAGGAACCTGTGCAACGATGTTATCCTGATTGGTGGGAAATCGGTGAAGGAAATAACCAATTTTCAATCAACATAATTGGTTGCTCAGGAGGTTTGAAATCTAGAGAAATGGCATTGCATCTTCTGCAGATGTGTTAAAAGATTATTCTGGAATAGCAAAAGAAATTTAGGGTAAGAATTGCACATTTCAGAAAATATGAGTAGTTGTTTGTAGAAAAGTGATGTTTCAGATATTTTAAGAATCATCAGTGCTGTGGACTTTCAATCATTATTAAACCTCAGTAAGTCCACATTTTATAAAAGACATCTTAAAAGAACCAACAACTGCAACCCCCTGCCCAACAAAAAAGGATTCTTCATTGTCATTCACAGCTTTTAAGTACATTTTTATTTGTTTAATGGAGAATCAGTTCTGTACTACTAACCAGCTCTGGAGTTGGTTACATTACACCACCATCAAGCAGTCCAGCTTAGGTTTGACAACGGTGATGAGGTAGAAGCACAGCAAATGGGAATGGCAAAGTCACTCCGTCCCACATAGCAGAATCCCTGCAGTGATATGGTCTCATATTGAACTGGCTATAAATTGGGGGAAGTCCTTGAAGTCAAAGTCTGTGCTGGCTTACCCATCAGGGTAACTTAGTTCGTTGTGTATTATGAATGCATGGCTTGATGTTGTCCGCTTCTAACCTGATTGAACTTGATAAATAACTAAGTGAAGAAATAGTACATAAATTCCCATACAAAACAAGTGTAGCTCTTACTTGTTTTAGCTGTATTTCAAAAGTGTATCAAGGATAGAAATGGGAGTACTAAACATGTCAGTCTGAACCAATTCTACTGAAGCTTTTCCTGCTTTACATTTCTCTGTGAATTGATGGGAGGTCAAAGCTACCTTCATGAACAAGCCAGCGACTTCACTGAAGTAAAGCTGGGCAGCACAGCTGATTGCGTGGCACCACCTCCAGCTAAAAGCTAGCCCTATAATAATGAAGCATATTTGCTACTTCCCTACCTGTGAATTGTGAAATTACAGTTGTGTATGCACATCTCAGAGGAGAACATGGCTGGATGTACATGGCTGTATGCGTATATCCTTGCACATTTTTGCACTTTGGATTATCCTCCCTTAAATCAGCCAAGACGTGAAATGGCCATGCTGTACCTGGGCATAAAACATTTTTGCATCACTGTGCTTTCTTTATCACCTTGAGCTGTCCATTCAAATGTAAAGAGAAGTTTCACTACCCACCTTCAAAATTATAGTTTCCATCTATTAAGAGAAAGAGGCTCAAAATCCTTTTGAGACGATAAATAGCACAAAATGCTTTGATTCATATCTGTGTGCTGGAAGTTTCTCACATCAAGTGAAATACCATGAATACATCATTATTTTGACAGCTTTGTGAAAAAGGAGGCAAGAGGATCGTATTGTACAGATTTAATTTCTGCAGTTTTACAGCTTTGTGTTTTGCAAAAGAATCAAATCCTGCCATCAGTGCAGAACAGGTGGTAAACCGAAGGGCAAAGTGGAGATACTATATAAAGGCCTGTCAGATCTTGTACTTGGAGTGCGAGCCCCCACCAAGGACTCCCCAGACAGAGCTCCTGTGTCTCACACCTTCTCAGAATAGTACCTTTTGTATTTTTTCCGGCTCAGCATTTCCCCAGCTGGAACAGGAGGTCACAGAAAAGGAGAGGATAGATAGCAAGAAGAGAGTTTCCCACCAGGACTATAACAGGCAAAAGCAAACAGACACACTTTTCCTACTGGAAGACAGTGGGATTTCCACCACCACTATGCTAGCTGATGTGGGAATGTCAGTGGGGAAATGCAGAGGGGAAAAGCTGAAGTGCTGAAGACATACAGCAAAGCTCTCAGTTTTCTCCATTGCTGGCACCGCTGTCGAGAACGTTCTTTAGCATTAAGTTAAATTTGGGTGTCTTACACAACAGAGTGAGGGTCCTGTGGACAAGAAGTAACATCCCACTTGCAGTGAAGCAGTTTATGTTGATGTAGGTGGAGGGAGACTGGGAAGAGTCCTTTGTTTCGCTGAGCAGTAGTACCCTCCTATGTTCTCATGTCCCTGTGATTGCTAAGGTTTACCACCCGAACAGTCATGCAACTTGTTTTTAGAAAATATTAAATTTGAAGTACAAGGACATTTAATTTTCTTTTTACTTCCTTTTGAATCATTGTTTTGAGTTTCTGTTTAATAACAGAATGAGAAATAAGACTTCTAGAAAGCCAAGGCCTTCTTGTTTTTCTCTCCTAAGCCATGACTTCAGGGCCTGAGCCTTTATAAAAATAACAGATACAGGCACACAGCTGGTTAGGGTTGTTAACACAAACTTCTTCATCTTTTGCTCCCAGTTGCCATGATTTCCTGTTCCCCTTGATATGGGCTAATTTAGGATTTTAGCAAGCATGTCCTTCCTTGTGGAGCAGAAGCCTGACCTTGGCTTTGATATTGGCTTAAAAGTATTTATATATTCACCAATATTTATATTCAAGGTATTTATATATTCCTTAGTATTTCACTTGTGGTATTTCAATGTTTTTGCTCCCATATCTAGCGTAACACAAAAAATTGCATGGATAATGCAAAATCATAATTAAAACTAAAAGCGAACTGAAATTTTGTCAAAGCTCAGAAAACTTTTCGGTAAAGTTCACATTTTTATGTGCTTGTTATTTTGTACAAATCCATTTTCTTCTTTCCTGTCACATCTCAAGACCTTTTTATAAGGAATCTCCGTCTCTTTTCCCCCTAATTTAAATTCTGCTCTGTCTCTTTGGAATATTAGGTATGGCTTAGCAGTGAAATTATTTTAATGATGTGGCTGAGTGCTCGTATATATTCAGGCAAGCAAACATAAAATGATCATTCTTTATATTAAGGGTCCATCTATAGTTTAGAAAAGGTAATAAATGATAGATTGAAGGCATAGATGGCTCCAGTAGTGGCTGGTGTGTATTACAGAGGTTATTAGCCCATCAGTTGAAGGTATTGTAGATGGCTGCAAGCCAAACGTACGAACAACCTATGCAACGGATGGAGTCCATAACAATTGATTAACTGTGTATTAACATGCAGATTAACCCTTTATCAACTTTTTTTATGAAATACATGTGAATGGCACCCAAATAGCGAGAGTGGACATAAAAGGAGACACTAAATTTCCTTACGAAGGGCAGTTTGTGGGCTCTTATTTTTGTTTAAACATGGAGTGTGATTTGCAAGGGTGCCTGTGCCACCTGAGACTGAAGTCTGTTTTAGAAGAGGCATTGTGTGGTGCTAGGCTCATTTCCAGTCAGGACTAGGCCTGACAGAGGCCAACTAGGCCTCTAAATCACTTGCGCAGTCCTGAGTGTGTTGCTATGCTGATTTTTGTTGTTGTTGTTGTTGTTTGTTTTTATTGTTATCATTTTATCATTGAAGTTTCCGTTTTAAGCCCATACCTTTTCCCAGGGTGTGTGGAAAGGGAAGGGAAGGGAAGGAATTCCCTGAAGCTCCAGAGTGGGCATGAATCATGCTGTTCAATGTCTGGGCTCCCACTGAAAGGGTGACTGGAGTTTAAGTTGTATTTTTGCAGCCACATTTCTTTCGTATTCAGAGATTAGCTACACTTAGGCTTAGCTATACTGGAAAAAGCTCTGTTGAATTGGCTGGGACAAGAGCATATGGTTTGTGTTAAGGAACCTTCCCTCATCTTTTGATCTGTCTCACCCAGCAGATTTGAGCTGTACCTCTACAGTGGTGTCTTTCTTCAGTCTGGTGCAATATAGCTCAAAAGACTAGAAGTCCCTGATATACATTCTACCAAGAAAATATGGGACAGATCTACCAAGAAAATATGGGACATCAGAGACCGATGTACTCTGACCCAAGATGGGCAATCTCATCATGAAAACAAGAGGTCTGCAGAGCTTTTACCACTTGTTCCCAGTAGCTAGAGATTCCAGTAGCTCCTTTCCATAGGCAGAAATCATCATCCTCTTCCTATATTCTAGGACAGAATATACGACAGTAATGCTAATAACTGAAAGAACAAAGTCAGAATGCAAGCTGTAGAGCTAAGAAAATACGATAGTTATTTTGTCAAAGACCCTCACCCGTAACTTTCCAAAGGAAATAGAGGAGCCTTAGGTACAGGATTTGGGGTTTCTCATCCTGCAGCCTGTTACTGGGCTGTGGAAAAATAAGCATGAAAGAATTGCTAGAAGTGAGGCAGAGAAGGGGCTTAGGTAGTCCAGTCTGTCCAGTGCTTGGACAGAGCCAGACGTGCCTGAGCTGCTTCTGTGAGAGATCCAGGTAGTTGTTTTGAAGGTGAGTGAGAGAGACTGCAGCTTCCTCTTGTAGAGCAGTCCAGGGCTTTATTGCTAGCAAGTATTTTTTTTTTCCTTTGAAATGCTAGTGTTTCTTGCTACAACTTAAGCCCGTTATTTTTTTCTTGTTCCTGGAAGTGGAGAAGAGATTGCTCCCTTCTTTTATTTTTTTCTGCAACCATTTATGTGTTTGATTACTGTTGTTATGTCTCCCCTCAGCCCTCTGTCTAGTTGCAGTGGTTGTCCTTGTTTCATGGCTTCGTCTTTTCCAACAGGTAAATTCTGTTACACAAAGTGACTTTGGATCAGGCCCTTTTAGAAGAGCAGCAGTTGCTAAATAAAGTTCAGTGTTGAAAACATCGTTTTAAGTTGATCAGACATTGTATATTGGGATGGCAAGCACGTGTTACTTAAAATCGTGAAGAAATGTTATTTGCAATAAAGAAGGTCACATCCAGACTGCTCCCAATCTTTATTTCTCTTTAGCTACCCAGCCCTATTTTCTCTATTAGTGTACCACTATTTATGATTCTTCAGTAACCAACACTGTAGGCTTTTCTTAAATTACCATAAAATAGCCTTCTATTGACCAGGGACAATAAATCCAGAAGACTACAGTATTAAACCTTTCAATGTTTTGGTTGGTTTTGTTTTTACTTTTGTTTCTTTGCTAACGGAGCTGTTTATCATCAGAGGTTTCCAATAATGGCTCTAGAAAGCATTGATTATTTTTCTGCCTTCACTTAAATTTATAAATTTAGTTTAGCAGAGAATGAGAAAGAGTAAAGCAAAGGTATGAAGGGGTATACATGGCTCCAGGTAGTTTTACTGATTTGTTTTGTGTCTTGTTTTCTCTTATATTTTATATAGGTATAGATATGGAAGAATAAAAATCTGAATAAATGGAAAACTATATAGTTTCTCCATTTATTTTGATAATTTCTTTATAGCATAGACAAATGGGAACAAAGTCATTGTTGTGTAAATCTTGGCAGAGGAGAGGACTGGGCTCTATATTACGTGGCAGAAAAGAGGAATGATCCTTGTGGTTCTTAACAGCCATTTCTTCTCTTGGCATGGCTGTGTGGAAGACAGAGGAAGCAGTGAGCTGTTTTACCCTCAGTTTTGTAGCTGAGAAGGACATGCTGCTGCTGTCTGGTGCAGGTGGGACCTCCAGGACAGAGGGAAGGGAGACCCAGCTGGGGAGCATGGTCTGCTGGAGAGGCTGACAGTGAGCAGGGAGAGAGAGGGCAACAGAGGCAGGGAGGCCCAGGGTGTATGGAAAGAAAAAGGACTTGTGAGGTGTTTTCCTGTGCCAAGAAACTTCTCAAGTTTGTTGATCTGGAGTGATGCAGACTCAACTAAAATTCATGAGTCCCAAGGCCAGGTTCCAGATTGATATGTTCAATTTTTCTTTTATTACAAATGTACTGTGTTTTTGTAGGGGATATCAATAACCTATATATTATTTTGAGTGAACACATATATAGGTATTTTCTGAACAAAGCTGCTGCTTTTATTCCCAAAGGGTGAAAAGCATACTCTTCTTAGCAGGAAGTTCTTAGGCCTGGAGAGTTCAGGAGAAGGTGAAGCTGAATAGGTTTATCAGGACACACTGGGCATGGCTGTATGGTGCAGAGGCAGCAGAGAGAGAAGATTCGGTAAACTGGAGTAAAAGTTATTGAGAGAAAAGGAAGGGAAAGGGAAGGGTTATTTAGTTCGAGTCCATGGTTGTACTCTGAGAACTTAGCAATTCACGTTCCCATTATCTTTTGTGCTGAGAGTAAATTAATGTCTCCAGAACTAGGCTCAAGTTGCCTTCGGATAAGCAATTGGAGGAGAGTTTGCTAATCCCCTCCTGTCAGGCTGTCAGGTTTTTTGCCTGTGCTTTTTTGTTTGTTTGTTTAGAAATTCTCATGAGTATTCATCTCTGCGAAGCTCCAGGTAAGATGACTATGGCCAAGCTGTGACTATGAAGTAGGTCCTCTTCAAAGCACCTTATGAGCACAGGGTTTGACAGCCACATTAGTGATACCTCTGATCTCCTGCTTGCTAAGTTATTCAGATGATGGAGAAAGCTTTGATTCTTCCAGTAGTGGAGGTGGGTTGTACAGAATCAGTAAGGCACAAATGATAATCAGGGAAGATTCCAGATGGGAAATGTTGTTCAGGTTACAGGAATTATGCTTGAACTTCTCTCCATCTTTCCTCATCAACATTAATAAACCAGGCAGTAAAGCATTCAGTAAGTAATGGAGATAAGTTGAGTATCCTGCAGATGTCTGCCTCATGGCTACTTGTGAGCTCTGAGTGGGCACATTTGTGAAGATACCTGATGCTGGTGAGCCCCTGCTATCCATTAAGACATTGGCACAATGCTGGTTATATCGAGTTCCATTTATTTTTTTTCTAAGTTAGTGTCTTTAAGACTTCTCCTACTTTGTTGGATTCGTTTACAGTTGATCAGAGGTTTAAAAAGCTATCAGTATAAGAGAGGTAATAAGCATACCTACAACCCCGTTTACCTGAGTGAATGTCACCTCCTTAGGAAAATAGGCTACAAACATTAGGTTTGTCATCTTTTATACCTGGCTTGTCTTTACAGTGGTCTAACAGAGGAATTTCTGCATGCTGTTGGAGGTGGGAATGAGTCCTATTATATGTTTAAAACTTGAGAGGTTTGGGAACATTTGGAAGTTATTAGCTTAGGTTTGCCTTGTACAGTCAGTTTCCCCCGTCCAGATGAAGCCTGAAACAATTTGGCATGTGCTCCTGATCCTCTGCTATTGATGGATGCCATTTAGCGAAACATTTGCATGATATTTTGAGCAGAAGAAATGCATACTTGAGTCCTTTTCGAGGCCTTGACTTTGGATTTGTTCCAGAAATCCAGTCTTGCTGCCGTTCTTAGCTCCCATCCCAGTTGTTATTTCCCACATGGTATGTCATGAGGTCACGGTGCTGTTTATTCAGGGCGGCCTTTGCTGTGGCCTGCAACTTCTCCCTGCGTGCTGTGCAAGCATGGAGAGAGGGAGAGACGCTAGAGCCTCCCAGCGCCGTCCCCTGCTTGTGCACGCTTCCAGGTAGGCTGTGAAACACATGCTAAATGATGAGAGCTGTAAAGAAGCGTGCTTGCATCCCGGGTCCCTGCTGCTGGGTAGAAAACATCTTAGAGAGCAGATGGTGCTGAAATCATCTAGAGGTGAGCAATTGGTAAACACAGCTAGCGTGTACAGGATGGGGCGGAGGCGTAACGCACCTCCTCACGCTGTGCCGAGGGGAGGCAGGCCTTGTGCAATTTGCTGCAGTCATTCAGACCACCGTAACAAGATCCTGTGGGCTGGGAAGGGCTTTGGCATATGCAGCGGTGGATGGCTGCACTGCAGTTTTATGTTGAAAAGGAAATTCTCCTCAGAAGTCCCTGGCTTACAGAACAGGGCCTCTCTCGGTGTCCCAGGCCCACTCTCCACAAGGGCTGGAGGCATGGCTCGACCTCATGTGGCACTGGCAGAAGGCAGCTGGGGAGAGCAAGAAGCCCTTTAAAAGCCCTTTTAAGCCCTTCCTTAAACATGGAAACTCTTCCTATGTCTGTCAGGAGAGCAGCCTGCTGGGTCTCCTGTATGCCCAGCTAAGAACCGGGCAGGATCTGTCTCTAAATGAACTGGTCTTTATCTGGCTGTTTACAGCTCTTGTGCCATACTTGTTATTTATTTAATGAAACATTCTAGTAAAGTAGAACAGCCATTCATAAGCCCCTGACAACAAACAATCATGAAAATTGCCTTTGAATTTCCCTAATTTGCTTGTAAGAGTCAGAACAATGGGAGAGAATAATTGCAGTTATTAAAAGAAATTGCTGCAGGCAAAATATAACCCATTTTAAAACTCATATCCAGGAAAACAGAAAGGGGGGCAAAAAGGAGAGCCGCCCGGTAAGATGCCTTGTGCTCCCAGCCTCCTTTTGTCTGGGAAATGAGAGACTTCACCTTGCTTTTTCCTCAGGCCCTGTTACTTACAGGGAAAATCAGAGCTTTTAGTGTCAGCGTAGTCCAGCTGTGTGCGGCTGCGCCTCGCCTGGCAAAGCCCTGGGAAAGCTGTTTTCTTCCCGTCTGCTTTGTGCCGGTTCAGAGCTATCCCTCACTGGAAGCTAAGTGTATTGGAAACCAATAGGAAGAAAAAAAATCACTCTAGCATAAACTGCTGGACAGAGAGGACTGAAACTCCTTCCTGGGCCTGAGCTGGAGTGCTTGTAAAGCTAGGAGACCTGTAGGGTTTTCCAAAGAGCTTTTTGTGTCACGTAACCCTGAATGAGCTTTGTGTCCCTGGGTGACTAAAGATGTATTTCTAGAGTCCCTGGGAATTTCTGTTGGCTGGTTCTGGCCTGGCTGACTTTGCGCATGAGGTGAGGAGCTGCTGTCAGCCCTTGCCTGGACAGAAAACCCCTAAGCAATGCCAGAAACAAATAGGACTTTGCCTTTTGTGTGCCGAGCTTCCTTGGAAGACTCAAGCTCCTGAACTGGTTAAACACTGCAGCACTAGGCAAAGCGATGATTAAGCACTTGTAAAACTTGTCCCTCAGAAACCAGATGGCATTGTAAGAAGAACCCATGCTTAACACAAACTGCATGCTTTTGTCCCAGCCAATTCAATAGGGCTTTGTCCAGTATTACTGAGCACGGGGGTAACTCTCCTCTCCGAGTACAAATGAAATGTATTTGGCTCTCCCTCCATTTTATAAGGAGATAACAGAACAAAGGATTGCTGCAATTTGAGGGCATGAACCCTCATTTTCTCTCCAGTCCACCTAAATAGAAAAGAATTTCTTGTTGGCCTGTGATCTTCCCTTCTGCAAGTCAAAGCCCTTTGAGTTCCTGCTGCAAGTAATGGCAGTTTACTCGCAATTTTTCAGCTGCATATGATACCCCAAATTGGCCCTCCTGATGTAATGAAAAGCAGCCCGCCAACACAGAGGGCCTTCCAAAGAAGGCAGGCTTTTGTAAGAGGAGAGAGCACGACTGTGGTAATACTCCTGGATCGCTGTTTCACTTCATGCTTCGCCACGGGAGCAAAACAAGGCAGCGCAGACCTCCGTAAAGTGTTTATGAATATTGCTTTCTGACAGAAATGATTGTCAGGTAGTGGGCAGTGACTATAACAAAATTTTAGCAGGAGATAGTTTTTTTGGTTTTTTTTTTTTGTATGTGCAGGCAGCTGGCAGTCTTAATTGCTCTGAAGGGAAAAAAAAAAACAAACAACCAAATGCAGAAATTCATGTTCTCTTGTCATTTAGGGATGTAAATTTTGGTGTTTTAACTCCATGCCTCCCTGCTTTATTTTCCCTTATCAAAATAAATGTGAGTGAAACTTCCTCTTAGTTGCCTTTTTGTATGCATCAAGAATATCCAGTAAATGTCTCTGTTCTGCATTGATTCAATGTGAGTAGAATTTAACCTATATTCAACATCCAATACTTTCAGTCATTTTCCCAGGTTAGTACAGAATATTGAATAGTCAGTTTGATCAGTGTAATTCAAGGGGAGCTGAGAATCCATATTCATAGGAATTTTACCCACTGTTTACCTTTATGCACTTTTTTTCTTCAGGCTGTAGAACCAAATACTGTTTTGCTGTCTGAAGAGACCTCAGCAAAGGGTCAGGAGTTAAAGAGGAACGACTACATTGTAAAAAGTCATAAAACCTTCCAGGATTAAAAATCTTAGGAGGTAAATGTGTCAATTTAATTGAATTAAAATATTCAAAACCATTCCTTTCTCTGTTTGCCACCTGCCAGCATGCTACAATTCCCTGTGCAGAGTGTCATGGGTTGGTGATGCTGCAAATATACATGTGTTTATAATGTCATTGCCGAATAAGAAATGCTTATCTTAAACTCAGACCATAGCAAGAAAGAGCCTCTGAATTGATGTTTTCATTTTTATAGTCTCCATTTTCTTTTGCATGTTAGGTTTAGGCCAGCATGCAAGAGGGAGTAGGAATAGATAGCCCTAATGAGGAGGCAGCCAAGGAGCTTCCCTGAGCACATCCTGGGGTGAGGCTGATTTAGGCTATGCTCCGTTTAGCTGTTCTGCACCTCTCAGGACGAATCCTCACCTTGGACACCGTTGTTCAGTCATCTAAGATGCAAATTCCCATTATCTAGTCATTGCCACAAGGGCGTTTTTCTCATAGTGGTGTTTGAAGATCTAAAAACATTTTCTGGGAAACTGAACAACCAAACAGGTCATCTCTTAGCAAAGACCAGAAAGCCTCTTACACAAGCACAGATCTAGAGGATTTAAACAAAGCTCCCTGACTTTACATCATGCTACTTCTGCATCCATGCTGCAAGTTACCTTTGCGTGTTACTGTCCTTTAAAAGCGAGTCTACCTTGCAGTCAGTGAGTACATTGTGCTTAGTCACAGTCATTGGAAATTTGCTTTCTGTTCCCGCTAATTAATGGCTTTATACTAAAAGAGGGAAGATTAAGATTAGAGGTTAGGAGGAAATTCTTCGCTCAGAGGGTGGTGAGGCACTGGAACAGGTTGCCCAGAGAGGCTGGGGATGTCCCATCCCTGGAGGTGCTCAAGACCAAGTTGGATGAGGCCCTGAGCAACCTGATCTGGTGGGTGGTGTCCCTGCCCATGGCAGGGGGGTTGGAACTGGATGGTCTTTAAGGTCCTTTCCAACACAAGCCATTCTATGATGCTATGAATATAATCAAATATAACCTATGTTTCTGTGATTCTAATTTATAAAAACAAACAAACAACAAAAAAAAAACAACCCTGAGAAACAAGGTTTATTGTACAGTTTCTTGTAATGTTTAAAGCAACTGAGAAATGGGGGATGATAAGAGAGAAACAGTGGGATGTTGAAATTCAAACTTTTTTCCATAGGTTACACTGTGGCTATGAGGAGATTTTTGTAAAGGTAAGTTTGCCACCTGGACACCCTTTTCTGTGGAAATATAGCCAAAGTTGAACACCACTGGTTCCATGGCAAATGCAAATAAGTGCTTTTCCATATGTATACTTTCTGCTGCATTTTCTAGAATGATGATAAAGATGCTTAGAGAAATATGCTTAATGATTTTAAACACTTTTTATAAATCCAAATAAATACCTCTATAAATACTGGGGAATGTTATGGCAGTTTAAGGCTGATGTAGGAATATTGCAGTTTTTCTTTGGCTTGCTCAAGTATCTCATTGACTTAGATCTTTTCACTGCATTTTTGTCTCATGGGTGATTTTTATGACGTTTAATAATTTCCTTAAATATGTTGGCACAGATGATTTGACACAGCAAGTGGCCTCAACAAATCATCAGCAAAATAGGCCTCTTTTCTCTGTAATTCCTATAGCTAGGGGAAAAAAATGGAGGGATGAAGGTGGAATAGTCCAAACAAATGTATTTTGGTCGGTAACTTCTACCCTCTCGTTTGTACTCTGGAGCCATTATTTCTAGAGTCATTGAAGCAAATAATGTTAAGAGTAAATAGAAGTGTATAATAGAAGAAAATCTCAAAGATTCTTCTGTCATCCTTTCTATTTTTATATGAACTTTTGATGATTTTCTTGCCAGTCTAAGACAGACTTTGTTTTGTCTCTCTTTTTTTTTTTTTAATTTGAGACAGCTTCAATATGGAGCCACACACGCAAGAATGCCAGAATGTGGACCCTCACCTTGTTAGCAATGGTTTTCCCAAGTACACTGGCTCCTGGTTAATCCAGAGGTTTTAAAACAAAGCTTTAAGCCACAAGTAGGTTTCCTATGAAGCTGTTCAGTAAATGTCTTGCCACAGAGTGTGAATTGTAGATAAAGCAATAGGTGCCAAGGGGTTCAGGCTGTTAAAATATGCTTTCTGTTTTACATGGGTAGAAGGCAAAGCAGTGGCAGCTCAGACACAAGAGAAGGATATTTTTAGTTTCAGGAGGAGAAGTGCACAGTGGTGAAATTGTTGATAAAACAAAGGACGACGGTTTGAAACCTGGAAGGGGATATAATATATGAATCTGTAGAAGGTACAGGATACGAATCAGGCACAATATTCCTGGAAACATTGTTGAATTTAGGGACTTCTTTGTGGCATCAGAATATGCTTTGGGCACCTTGGAAATTCTAATCTTATTCATATGGTCACTTCTATAAAAGAAGCCAAAAATAGTTTACAGCAAATAAAAGCAGTAGTGAAGTAAATGTAGCCCTTTATGTATTCCCATACTAATGGATTCGCCAGACTCTTTAAAACTACAACATAGTGTGGGTTACTGCTTCCTCTCTGCCTCAGCAGATAGGATCTACAGCTCCTCACTTTAAAACACTAGGAATAATAAAATGCATTATTAACAAGTAGTCGATTAACAAATAAATGCCCCTCCGGTAAATCCAAAAAATAATGTTTTGAAATACTGCCACCTTCTGGTAAGTTTGGGACAGACAACTGAGTTGCAAGGAATTTGTCATTTTTTTTTTATCAACAGTAATAATTCACTTCCTGATTTTCTAATGTTAGAGACATGTTGCACCATCTGTTGCAGTGCTAGCTTTCACTCTATGTGAGACTATGTACACTGTAGTGTAAAGCAATGAAGAAAATGTAGTACGATTTCTTACAAGTGATGGGAGAAACAGCATGAAACTTGCTTGTAGTAAGGAAAAGCATTTTGGTGCTTCATGTGTGAGTTTAAAGATTTAAAAACACAAAGCCTATGTTTTAAATTGTGTGTGTTAAATGCATTACAGTATTGGAGCTAAAATGTTGGTCTGACCTGCAGGCTGAGCTTGGCCAGAGGAGAGGTATGTGTACTTTGGGTCTTAGAGAAGAGGACTTCCCTATTCCTGTGTAACTCCTGTCTCCAATGTGAGTGTATCATTGAAGGGTTAATTCTTTTTAGTGGTTTTACTTTGCTAACATTCAGATGATACTTGTCCCCATACCACCTTTGTGTATATTTTAATTATACAGATGGTGTTTTATGTGTCCAGTCCCATACCATTACTATATTACTTAAACTTGGCAGTGATAGTTGGAAATAGCTTTCTCCAAGCTGGCTTTTTCTGGCAAAGTTCATCCAGTTTCAGCTTTCTAAAGGTCCTTTGTGCAGTGACAATATATATTGTGTACCTAAATGGCTTGCATATCATTTAAATTCCCTTGATAGGGAAAGTCTGCTTGGCAAAGACAATAAGTTTTTAAAAGTACTAGGAATTAATACAAAATCTAAGCTAATGTGACCTTAAAGTTACCATTTCAAACTCTCAGAATTTAGGCAGTCCGAAACTTAAATTTCTTTTGATTCACTTGGATTTCCCTGAGTCTGTTGGGCTCCTGTGAGATGGGGATGTCAGTGCCATGCTCCACCTGTGGAGGTGTTACAGACATGGCTGATGCCAAGGTCCTGCCTGCACCACGTTTTTCCTAAAAGATGCCCTAAAAAAGTGTTTTCATAGTAGGCACAGTGTTTTTTCCCTGAAAAAATGGGTATTTTGAGATGGTGACTGAGAAAACAGCTTCTTCCTTAAATTGTTTGTTATTTGGGATGTTAACAGGACTTCCAGAAGCAAAGAGAGACAGTGACTCAGAAGCTGCAGCATTGCTTTCTTGTGAATTCATCCCATATCATAACTCTCACCCTGCTAGGAGGTTCTGTGGCTGGGTACTATATGCAGCACCTAAGGGATACATGGTAGGAGTATACAGACCTAAACAGATGCGTTCCAGGCAGAGGGGCGGTACCAGTGGTTGGGCAGGGAAAGCACATCAGCTGTCAGTGAGGATCAAGGCCCTTCTTGCAGTCGGTGTGTTTGGGTGTTTTATTTATGTTCTCCTATTAATCAGCTTCTTAGACTTACTACTACACATAGCATGGCCTTGTGTTTGGCTTGATTTATTTATTTATTTATTTATTGACTTTCAGTTTTCCACCGGGGTAATATTTTAACTCATGAGCTGATTTCAGCCTTATTTTAGGGATGAGAAGTCTGCAGTGTGCTGTGTTTCAACAAAGTTTCTGAAAATAGATGGGCAACTAAAGGAGTCTAACCCGTATCAGTGCCCCACTAAAGGGAAAGACTGAAATTTGAACTCAACTATATAATTGTCCATCAGGGAATCCATGTGCGAGACAGATGTACTGAATGAAAGCACTCAGAAACCAGGCTTCAAAAGCTCTTCTGTGTATGTATTGACTCGTATGTTGGCTTTGAAGGCTCTAAAGTGGGTAGAATGGCTTGTGTTCAGCCAAAGAAGCCAAGTCGTGCAGCGGGACTGGTGCTGCAGTCTGTCTGATAATGGCAGGGGAATGTCAAGCTCTGTTACCTGCAAAGGGAGCACCTTGGAGATGAAGCCTGCTATGACCAGTAATGGGCCACTGGGAGAGGCAGAGGGAAGGACTTGTTTGTGCCTGATTCACAGCTAGGTGTATTTTGTGGGTTTCCATTCTGCTCAAACACGACTTTTCCCTGTAAAAATTATAAGGGATAACCGAGCATCTAGCCTTTGGGAGTTTGTTGCCAGGCCCTAGAGATCTGTTGCAAAGCTGTAGATAAACTTGAGTGACATTACAAACCGAAAAGAAGAACCCTTTTCTCATCAGAGAGGTGAGTACACTTGACTCCTGAACACCTGCTTAATGCAACAGATGGAGCTGTGCTGCCTTCTGTCATCCCAAAGAGCTTATCTTCCTGGCTAAGGTCTAAGTACAGGTTTCTTGTTTCCAGTTCAATATAGAAAAATGTCTTCTGTGGACAGCAAAAATTTCGTTTCTTGAATTTTGGATAAGGGACTATCCCAAAGCTGAGTTCCAGAGCTTCCCAGACTCTGATAGGTGCAAAGGACACAAGTGACACAGCCAGATCTGATAGCCAGCTCTGAGTGTCTTTAAAACAGACCTTAACCATATGTGCAGTGTGCCACTTCTGCTGTTGTATATCGAGCTCAGGAGAAGGCAAGTAACATAATTGCCTTCAGCAAAATTGTCAGACAAGGAAACCTTTTAAAACTACATAGAGGGGGAATGTAATGAGAGCCCTGGAAGGAAGAGGCTAAGAGAAGAAAAATTGGCAGGGAACATTAACATATACTTTTAACAAGCCTTTTCACAGAAAGAAGAATGACCCAGAGGTTTGACTGTTGTAGTTCCTACTTCAGTGAAAGGATTTTGTATGTGCTGCGTTGTAGGACATAAATGCTTATTCCCCCTGTGTTATTTTCAGCTTGGAAGAGCAAGAGGAAGCTTTATTTAGACTATTGAATCCAACCCCACAGTAATACAGCATGTAAAACTTCCAAGAAGTGAAAGGCATGCAGTGCTCGCATTGCAGATAGTTTTAAGGATAACTCCTCAGCTGTTATAACCGTATGTCATACTAGTCATGAATTATTAGAAATGATTTGCTACAGTCTGCATTCATATTACCTCCCAGGGACCTTTCAGACTGGATTTTTGGAGAGAGATGTTTCCTGAACCTTTTTTTTTTTTCTTCTTTCTAAAGAATACTACAGATTTCAGGACAAATCAAGGTTTGATAGAATAAGGACTCCAGATTTGAATTGCCGACTGATACCTAGGAGTTAGAGAGTTAGAGAGTGCACCCTCTGGGGACAATTACGGATAACTATCCACAAGGACAGTTATATCTTGCAGCAATTCCTGTTACAAGTGGAGGGATGATTGTTTGCTTTATGATAGAGGTAGATCCCACTGAGGAGCACTCTCGTAGCCTGTTCCTCTTCTGAGGGAGTGTTTTGGAGAACACCTGTTCTCACACAGGCGTGTGAGAGGAGTCCTAAACATCTTCCTTCTAGGTGAGCTGGAAGCTGTGGATTGAAAGCATCTTTAGGTAAGGGCAGGTGGTGGTCTCCTGGGCCTTAGTGGTTGAATATAAACCTGCAAATAGTATCCTGCAGGTTTAACATAAACCGGTGAAATGCAAGTGAGTCGTATGTTTTTTGTGGTGGTTTTAGGTGTCTGCATGGAGGTTCTGTGCTCCACCCTAGTTGTTTCTTGCTGTCATGTACCTTTCTAGAAAGTTTTCTTTATCCTTCCTCTTCCACTGCAGCCTTTGCCTGCACATTGAGCAGCTCACAGATCACACATAATAGAAAACCTTTGCCCAGGAGATCTGCTGTGGGTGGCTTGCTCTGAACATTGCAGATGTTACCATTGCTTTTCCTTTCTTTTCAAGGTTGTCATTGCCCTTTGAGGAAAGTCTTGCCCAAATCTAGAAATGGCATCCATCCCATGTCTTCTCGCCCAGATCCCAAATCTTATCTGTCCCAGATGGGCATTGGTGAACAGCCTGGATCCCATATTCCTCCAGGCTGGGGCAGCTGAATCACAGCTAACCCTGTGAATACAGGGAGGGCAAGACAGTGATGAGCAAGGTTTAGCCCTTTGCTCGGTCTGTATTTCTGGAGTCAGTAGGGATAAGGTGTAGCCACCTGGCTCTTTGTGAAAACCTACTGCACACTGCGTGGTGCTTCTAGGTGTGGTATAATAACCTGGTCCTCGGTGATAGGGGAAGGAGTCTGATGAGAAAAGCTTTTCGTATGGAGGCGTGTGAATAGAGAAGTGCCATAATTAACAATAATGACCAGTGCCGGTGACATTCCTTTGTGGTTAATAGCTGGCGGTGTGAAAGGCCCTGAGGCAGAGCCTCAGGCTGTTAAGTTAGCAAGTGAATTGCTAGGCTGTTTGACCTACGGTTCATTCCGAATATAAATGGTGAGGCTGTGAAAAACCTCAGCAAAATGTTCATGAGGACAGTCAGGTTTGCAACAGCTCTTTAAGAAGATTCAGAACTGTAAGCATATCTTGCCCCTTCCAGAGGGGAAGAAAAGCAAGTCTTACACAGCTGGGAAGGGGTAAACAATTATCACAAATTCTGCAGTAGGAAGACTGGAAATTTCCATCCTTAGAGCCATTAAGGTTGCCCCAGGATAAGCGGGGGGACTGAAAAAAAAAAGGGGGGTGCTGAAAGATGTGACTGCACCTGGCCTATCCCTTCCTGCAGTATTTCCGTGCCTGGATATTTGTTCTCCAATTCTTCTAAAAAAAAAGAAAAAAGAAAAAAAGGCTGGAAACAGATAGCTGGTACTGAGTGATTCTGCAGGCAGGAGAACAGGGCTTTGGACCAGGAGCGGGCAATGGGACAGCTGTTTGTCAATCAGACCCTGCAGGGGTGTTTCCTGGGTGTAGCTTTTATTGCTGGTTCAGAAATAGTTTGTATTCTGCACAGGTGGTCTTGCCAGAGCAGCCACGTTGCCGATGGCATTGTACTACCACCCCACCCAGGTCTGGCAGGGTGGGATGCAGCAGCCAGGTAAGTCTGAGGCTACGCCAGGGGGGCTGCTGTGTCACAGGCTGAGCAGGGTGACTTTATTTGATGCAAACGCATTTCAGGCTGAGAATATGGTTTCTACAAGTCCTGGCCACCTCAATAAATTCAGCTTTGACCAACTGGTGTGGGGGAGGGAGAGATTTTAGGGGACCCTAAATATTCAGGCAAGCAGAAGCCAATACGTTGTTTTTAGAGTGCTGATTAAAATACTCCATCGTGCTGAACTTGGAGTGGAGGTTGTTCTTAAAGCTTGTTTTTGATTACCTGCTCACCACAAAATCCATTACTGCCCACATTTAATCCTGACTGTCAAAACCATTTGTCTCCATACATTGCCAAGTGAATAGCTACAGATGTTTATTGTGCTGAACACAGGGAGACATGCTAACAAATCTGCTGTAACAAGAAGCAACCCATTACAGCACGAGAAGACTTTCCTCTGAAACAAATATCTTTAGACTTCAGTCTGAAATACAACCTACTGTCGTGTTTTCTGCACAGCTAGCAATTTTACTGTATGACACAACAAATCTCTGTTTGAAAGAGCTGGGTTTTATACTCCACTCAAAATTGGACCTGCTGCAGCGGAGCGTATCAGAATTAGACTGAAGGAGTGGGCTCCTACCTGCAGTTGAGTTTTCACAAAGCTCTGCGGAGAGAGCTTTTGAATACTGCCTTACTCCCCAGGGTCATCGGGTTTACAAAGCCAAGCCATACTGTTAATATTGTATGGGTGCTGCTCTAAAGCAAAAGCCAGGTGACAAGTCCATAGCTGGTATGAAGAAGTACACCACCAGGCATGACATTTTAAGTAGTTCTTTGATGGCAGAAAGATTTGTCCCAGTTTGAATTCATGTTAGATCCCTTCTTTCCAGGTGCCAGTGGCCCCTGCCCAGCCAGGCCTATCTACCGGCGCTCTCCCATCTCATGTCATCAGAGCATCTTACCTGGTGGCTGCCCAGTTCTCTTCACAGCTTCTCCTATCTCATTCGTGCTGTTGGCTCTTAGCATCTTGCTGAAATTCTGCTGGATTTTTCTATTGGATGCATAGCACATCTCTGTCACCCAAAACGTTTCTTTATGAAGTACGAAGCCCTGGCTTCTACCACGTGAAGAGATACAACAAGTTAAAGAAAGCAGAGTTTTCTAAGTTTTTGTTTGTCAGGTCAGAAATGTAAAGCTAATGAAATCATTATCTGCCTTTACTTTCTATACCCCCTCCAGCCACTCTCCAGTAACTTTGCCTGTTGACCAATTTCACCCAGAATTAACATAGGACAAAATTTTTGTAGATACTTAGTTAATGCACAAGTCATGAAAATATCTTTCTGTACCGGGTTATCTGTTAAAAGCAAAGACTGCTATATGTACCTGCCTGTTAGCACACTAGAGAACTCACAGGGAGGAGATATAGCCCCCATTTCAGGAAAATTTCTGCAAATTAGACAGCAGAGTTACCAAAAAATAAACAAAAGTTATGGCCAGGCTGGAGTGAGTCACCTTCTTGATGTGTTGTTTGTTTCAGTGTGGGCCAACTTTCCTCACCTCTTATGGGCTTTTTAGGAGTGATTGTTTTAAGGCAAATACCTGGTGTACCATAATACAGGTCAAGGGATAAAACACTAGCAGATTTTTAAAGTACTGAAAGCAAAGTCTCATAAATAGTCTGCTGGGGAACTTTACTTGGTGGTCTTCTTCAGGTTGGCGAACAACTGGATTAATAGATGTCAGTCTGCACAACCCCAGGCTGTGCGGTGACGCCACTGGAAAGAGACTGCAGCTTCTGAGTTAGGCTGCTGGAGGAGCACCTTTTAAATTCTCTCCCTTCTTTCACCTGTGTGGTTTTCAGTCTGCCTTTGTTCATGATCCTTTGTTTTGGCTGTGAACCTCTCCAGTGACATCCCACCTGCTGAGCAGCTGACGTATCGGTTTGTTTCTATGGAGGTAATATTAAAATTAATGTAAAAGAGCAAACCCCAAAGATTAAATTAAAATAACAAAAGAGATATTACTCACTAAAAGGAAATGAAATGACAAAATTAAACCACAGACCACCAATTAGATTTTCCATGGAGCTTAGGTCCTATTAGGCAACAGAGCAGAGGCACTGAAGGGCTCGGCCTCTCCACACTCCCCTGCTTTTCTGTATGAGCAACTGCATATAGCCTGTTTATGGATCTGGCCCCTTACCCTTGGGGTATTCATCCTAGTTTGTCACTAATTGAGGAGATGCAGCCAGGGGGACCTGGCACAGGTCTTGCTGTGTGTGAGCAGGTGTGGGATGGGGTGGCTTGGTGGGAACAGGCCTTCTCCAGACACCAGCGTTGCTGTGGAACTTCCTCTGTCAGCATTAGTACAGTCTTTATCCTCAACAAGTCTATCTGTTGGCCTGACTGCAAATTTTTAATTTGTCAAGGGCTGTAGTCGTATCGTGAGGTGCATATTTTAGTGTTTTTCTAAGAATGAATGGATTTGTAGTTCCTCTTCAGGCCAGTATTTCAGCTGAGACCTTGGTAGCTCCCGGTGTGATCAGTATTACATTGATGCTCAGCAGATACAGTTCAGCTCCGTGCTACATGAGCAAAACAGTGTCCTAACAGTACTGGGGGCTATGAATTAATTACCAGGTATAACAACTTGGTTCCTTCCTATTCTAGGGGTTGAGACAAGGACAGGCTTCTCTTCTGCTCTTCACACAGCAGCACTCACAGGGTACGGGACTGCTTGGCTGTGATGTGGGGGACACAGGTGGGCGAGCATTTTAGGAGCAGCTCTAGGTGGGTGCTTTAACCTGCAGGTGGAGCAAAGTGGCCCTGAGATGAGAAGATGTATGATGGGCCGGGGAATATTTATGACTAGTAGGGTGGAGTTGCTGTCAAATCTGCAACAGAGGTGGAAGTATTTTGATAGGGCAACCTTGTGCCTCTGCAGAGAAGTTTGAAGATGAAGATAGGCCTGCATTCAGGTTCTGCCCCTTCCCTTCTTTTTTATTACGGTGTTGGGCAGGGCCTTTCCTTATCATGGCCACGTTTGTAAAATGAAAACTTGGAAAGGACAACTTATAATACCTGTATGTAGCCCTGTGGTTACCCCCCTGCCTTACTTGTTCTTGACCAACAGGTCCCCTTTCGCACAAGGCTGTGCTGTAACTCGGTGCTGTTCCCTTGGCTGGAGGTTTGGTTCCTGATGCCATGTGAAGGTGAGGGTGCCATAGGGCTGGCATGGACCAGGTGGACATAATTTGGCACGTATGTGTATGTGGCACTGCCACAAAGAGCTCGGCCTGTTAGATGGTTTGAACTGGACGGGCCCAGCATCTGAGGAAGTACAAGGTCTTTGTTTCCCATTTGCATGGCAGAAGGAGTTGTTAACTTGAACATATGTCTTGGGAAGAGAAGGAAATGTGCTTTATTACCTAGTCTATACTAGGTGGGCATAGAAAAGAGATGAACTTCTGTCATCATGCGGGACTGAAAAATGTAAGTGCTGAGGTGGTTTATTCATCTCCACTCTCTCTGTTATGCCCTAAATTGTTACGTCCTTCCCCAAATGTATTTCTGTTGACACAGTAGGAAGTTGGCGTAACATAAAATATGGGCTAGCTGTCCTGTAACCGCCTTTATCTCATTCACTGTATAAAAAGCTACTATCAGTGATTAGTCACCATCATAGTAAGTATGTATTCATTACAGAAATAACATGCCATCTGAAGTCCGACACGAGCTTTGAGAAAGCAATGTGTTTAAGCACATGGATAATCAGCTACCTCACACTGCAGTACAGGCATCAGCAGTGGCCTGATACCTGAGTTCTGCTGAGCTCAGGGGGATGTTTGGTTTATTTGCTTCCCAAATTTTTCAGAAATGTCTCAGAAAACTGATAGAAAAGGCTGGCGGTGGGTCTCTAATGCTAGAGAGAGCTCTTCTGTTCTGCTGGTGCTGAATCGCTTGTTCCAGTTACTTGAACAGCTTGGCTGCTGTCTCCCATGTTTGGAGAGTAATAATCAGAATAATAAAAGAAAATACTATTCCTGTGCAGCTATGGTAGGCTGTAACATTTTCTGAGTGACTTCACCCAGTCACATTACTACGGCCCCAGAAAGCCTATGTTTCAAACATGATATATTTTCCATTAATGGCCGCTGCACAGCGATGAGTTTGGCTTCAGGTAGGCACATTATATCAGGCATACCTGATTATGGATCGTTGTGGTGAAAGCAGTGTGCAGATGCAGTTTCCTACATATCTATGTGAATCGGTGGGTGGTAACTCTGAGTATACTGCATATCTGACCCAGATACGAACATAGCCAGCTAATCTGTCTCATTTAGCTGGCAACGTGTCTGAGACTGTAGGTGATATGTCTGGAATGCTGAATTGCGTGTCTGACTCAGCAGTTGACTAACATTTCTCATTCTGGAGTGTTTCATCTTCAATGAAGACTAAATATATATATAGATACAGATATATATACACACATTTATATTTTTTTTGTTAGCAGATGATCAAGCACACACCAGAACGAATCAGTCCTACTTAGTATGCAAGAGGGTTTTTTTTCATGTGCATTATTCCTTGCGCTCAGCCGTTATTTTTACAAGTCAGATTTTGGGATGCATTCAAAGCCTGGTGGAAACCACTGACTTGAGGTGCCTTGGATCGAGCCCTGTAAGCAAGACCAGACATTTCCACTCAGCAGGCAAGACTGAATGTAGGGAAAATCCTTCATATACGTTCCTGCCCTGTGATCTACTAAGGTGTCCCAAAGCAACATTTCTCTTTTTTTTGTCTTTGCCAAAAAACTATGTTGTATTTATCTTGGAATGGGATGAGATGGGAGGTGTGTGGCCTTGAAGCTGATACAATGTACAATTTTACTGCTTCCACAGTCTGTTGTGTTTTTTTCTTCTTCTTTTTTTTATTTTTTTTCCTAATGTATTACTGCTGGATGAAACAAAAAGGTGTGTGTCTGTGACTGGCAAAAGCTGTTTGCAGGCTTTCTTGGCTCTCAGCACAGGGAAGGTCCAGCCCCTCTAAGAAGGAATTGTGGCTGTTTTCTGCACAGAGACCGTACTCTGCCATCCCTCTAGTAACCTAGTCCTCTACCCAGCAGGGGATCAGTACACAGTCTTTCAACAGTCCGTGCTCTGCAGGATCGTGTAATTTTTCTTAAAAGGGCAAGATAGGTGGCAAAGTTTGGAAAGCTGACAGTGCGGCACTGCAGGCCAGTTACTGCTCAGCACCACTGTGGTGTTCAGCACCTCCAGGGCTGCGCTCGGGGCTAAGGAACAATAATACTGAAATGTGGCTCAGAGAGGAAGCAGGGCTGCCTCCGTACTTGAGCTGGAAGTCCTTGAGGAGCCATAGGAGAGGAAAAGCTTATCCGGTGAGTTAGCAGAATGCCTAATGGGAAGGGAAAGTGATCATCTGATTAGCATTGGCACGTTATCCTCCAGCAGCAGGTTGCCTCAGGCAGTGGGCACGGAGCTGTTCATCCCGCACGGGTTTCATGTTGTTCTGCTCCGTTTAGCTTCTGCTTTGTTTTGCTTCGCTTATTTCACATTTGGAGGAAGATATAATCAATAAATGTTGAGTACAAGTTGTCTGGCAGAGGGCTGCACTGCTGCAAAAGGCAGTTTTTATTCTTTGTGGGCATGCATAGCTGCACACCTGTCTGCCTGTGCTGTTAGCATGTTTGCTCTTAAGGATGCACAGCTTTTGATGTCAATGGGGATGCTCTCACTGCTGCTGGCCATTTTTTAACTTTTATTTTTTTAAGAGCTGAATCCCCACTGTGCAAATCTCCAGATGTGCCTGCTGCTGTTGAAGCCACACGAGTAGCAGCACCATCAACCCAGCACTTGCTGGTCAAAATGCTGTGGGTGGCAGATCCGTTAGTACAGCATGGAAAATGGCAAGCATGGGTTTATGTCACTCAGCCACCGTGCTCCAAGTTGCCTTTCCTTATGTGAGAAATCCAGTAGGCTTTCTTCTGATTACCAAAAAAAAAAAACAAAACTCTTTAAAGGACAAGGAAAATGTTGCCTGAAATGCTGGTTTGCTGCTTGCAGCCATTCCCAAATCAAGCATGCCCGTTCTTTCTCTGTTAGTTACAGATGAAACTAGGAATGGGAAACTTGCCTACACCTTCCCTGAGTGCCCTGGTGCAGAAATTACTGTGTGGTGAGCAAACAGCCCAGCAGTGCAATAATGCTAGATGTGGGCCTTTTCTCTAAGGGCAGTTGCTGAGTGGTTGAAGTAAATCAGAGCTCTTCCGTATTTGCCAGAGGAAAGTGTACGTCGGGAAGAGTTAATGCACGGTGTTTATCTGCCTTTCTTGGACTGTTCACCGTGCAATGGGGATGATCTGTGATGCTATCAATTCTCCAGCATTTACTGGAATGGCAGCAGGGAGAGCTCTCCTAGTTTAAAGCCTTCCTGGGTTTGGGGCATCATACAGATTAGTAGAGGCATCTGTATGGCTCTGGTCCCCCTTGCTCGAAGTAGGCCCTATAAAACAGGTTGCTTGGGTCTTGTCCAGTTGGAGGTTGAGTATTTTGGAGAATGAAGATTTCACAAGTCCCTTAACTCACCCCTAACTCAGGATGCCTCCTTGTTGTTACAGGATTGCTAGCAGAGGAAACAAAACTATTTAGCAAATACTGGCACCTCTGCGACACTTTTGTGTCAGTGCTGGAGTGGTCCAAACTTCTTTAGGACTGAAGTCAACCAAATATATATCCTCATGTCTTCAGTGAGATCAGAGATGCCAAGATTGGCCATGTTGGAATCCAATATCCAGTGTATAACCTGGTAGGAACATAACTAAAATAGCTGCTAGTTTGTGAAATGGTTGCAGAAGAATTTTATGGGGACGGAGCACAAAAAGAAAGCTTCCTTTGACCTTGTAAATCTCCCCTGGGTTACTGTTGCTGCATGCTTTGAATTTGCATGTTTTTTTCTGAGTTTTATTGGAACTATGGAAAAAAAATGAAATAGTTGTCAGGTATCTTTGACAGTTCAATCAAGTAGGAAGCTGCCATCATGTATTGTGCTAAAAAAAATGACAAAAAATAGTTCTAGGTCATTGTGCTACAGCTTACAGACAAAATGTTGATTGCTTCGCTTAAAGGTAGGATTCAAAGAAACTATGATACTGTTTTCAAAGATCTCATTAATCAAGATGATGTTTGTCTGTTAATGTTTCTGCGTCGTCCTTTCATTAAAATAATCAGAGTAAAACTCCTCCATACAGCTTCAGTTCCTCCCTCCAGCAGTAAGTGCATTAAGCCATAATTTTGAAAACAGATCAGTGACGTGGGTTGCCTGGGTTGAGGAACTGTAAACGAGACTGATTTCCAGAGAGAAGTTGATCATATGCTTCCTGTAAACCTTGTCCATTTAAGTTGAAATACTGACTTCTATAGCTTTTATTTCCCTTTACACTGGTGAATCTTTTAAATTGAAAATGAGTTATTTCTTTTAATCTGACCGAATATTGCAGTTCAGTTACAACTGCTGTCTGTGGAGGCAAGCTGTAGTGCTGCTGACATTTGTCACGCAAGCGTGTGCTGCAGCACAGAATTGGTGCTGGAAATGTTCGTACCCACCCTCTCTTTTAGTGTCGATGGGAGTCGAGCGTCCTATAATTAATTTGCATGTGGAAAACTGCCTCTCTGCCAAGAGATAAAGCAAATGATTTCGAGTTAGCACAATTATGTCATAAAGTGTATTTATCCAGAAGCCTGACTCTTCCAAAATAGGTTTCTCCGTAGTGCATATTCAGTGCTGTGTCCCTTTTGTGGTTTGTACGCCGTGGCTGCGGTAACTGACAGCTGAAAACATCATTGAGAGGCTGTCAAATGTGCTGTCTGCATAACTGGTGATAATCTAACCATTCTTCAGCTTCATGTATCAAACTGCTGGGATAATGCTCGTTATTGGCAACAGTAGGTGGAACTGAGTGATCCGGTTTGGGTGTCAAAGGCCTGTGATGCCGGCAGGAATATTAACCTTACATCAAACCCAGCACAACAATGGTGCCAGGCTGGAGCATAAGACAGGACCTTGCAAACCATCCCGTGCCTGCCTGGACCCTACTCACAGGACTATTCCCAGCACCTGAGAGGAAGAAGGAGCAGTAGGTAGGGGCTCCAGCAGCGATCCATGTAACTTAAAAGCAGGAAAGAGCGATAGAGACCGAAGACATGACGTGTGAGATGGCTGTGTGCTCTTCTGAGCACGTTCCCAGTTGTCTTGCAGCCTTGCCACGCTGCAGAGGCTGGTAAAGAGCAGGGGATAGCTCATCTCCCATCTGGCCACTGTTGTAAAGTCCTGCGCTGATAGCTGAGCCTTGCACTTGCTGTATTTTGTAGCATTTGCAGGGCTGACATTTGAAATATCCTTGATTTAGAGCCAGCTTGCGGCATTATTTCCTGCAGCAGATAGTTTCCGGTTGCAGAAGGGACCGCGCTGCCTGCATTTTGGCAGCTCCTAGCCCCCAAGGTGAGCTGGGGAGGGAAGGTGTCCGACTCCAGCCTCTGTGTTACGAAGTGAACCACAATATTGGGAACTGTTGCTCCTGAATCGCGAGGACATGTCTGGGTGGCTGGTACAGTCAACTTGCTGACTGTTAACTTCAATGGCTTTTGGTCCTTCCAGATGCCGCTGCCATGTATCCTGTTGCCTTTATTGACTGCCTTCCAACACAGGTGCTCTGGCGACAGGCTTGGCATACTCTGCTTTCATAATTAGGGCCTAGATTATTGCAAGTTTTACATGCCCTTGAAGGTCCGCGACTTCGGTTTCTTCACTGTGTTATGCTGAGATGATGCAAAAAGAGCAAACGGCACTGAAATGTGGGGCAGAAATCTAACTCTAGCTACCTCTATGTGAAAAACCTTTAGGGAAGGGCACTGCCAATTTTTCTTTATTTTTTTTTATTTTTTTGCAATTACTTGGAGCTTCTCAGCAGGGAGTCAGCTAACAATATCCAGAGCAACCCAGCGAGCAAGAAGCATAAAGCCAGGAGCTAAGCAAAAGACAGAGATTTCATTATAAATTAGTGTTGGAAATTAGAGCCAGGCTGTGAAATAACCCCAATTAAAATTCAGAGAGCAAAGAAGAGAAAGCTTACCTAGTGACCCCTGCTTGCTGCACAGGGTTAGAGACGAAGCTGTGCTACTTTGGTATTCTAGCAGAACTTGTGCTTCACTGAAATCCTCAAGAACTTAATGGAAAACCAGGGGCCTGATCCTTAATGGATGAAAAGCAGCTTAACCAAACTGACACCAAGGTGGCTAAACTGATCTGTGGGATCCATACTCACTGTGCCAATGTGGACAGAAAAAAATGAAATGGCTCTTATTTTTTGGTAAGCCTCTGTGCTGGTCTGTATGCATCTGTTCAGTGTGTCTGAGCTGTTCAGGAATAGACGCAATGCTCTTGAAATTAACTCCTGGTTGAGAGAAACAGATGAGTAATAAATCAGATCATTACAAGATGATTTTTTGTGGTGATTGTTTGTCGAATTGCTTTCGATCAATTTATTTTGCCAATACAAAACTAAATTGTTCCCAGTTCAGATTTCTAACAAACATTAAAAAGCTAAAATACCAAACCAGCAAAGAATTAATACTGGAATTCCAATGCAATAGCTCCCTAGAAACAAATTCAAAGGCAGACAAATAAAACAAGAGATTAAAAAATACAAAATACTGCAATTTAAAAAAAAATCACTGAATTATTGATACTGCATAGAAAAGATGTCACAGCAGTGCTTCTAATCAGCCTGATTAAAAAAACACACTATCTTTTTTTTCCCCCTCCTTTGATGTCAAGAAGTGTATTGTAAACTTAAAAAGATGTATGTAGTTCAAACAGATTGATCTGGAAAGTTCAAAGATACTGTAATTTTCCGAGTATTTATACTTTATCCCATGTGGTCGAAGTATGTTGCGTGTATACACAGCGTAATCTTTTTAATACTCTTGTAGGACTGCAAACAGAGATGGCTCTTGTACAGAGTGAAAAAAATTACCAGCCTCTATAGAACAGCTCCATGCTGACCTTCCTTGTGCTGTGTCTGTACCCAATGCAATCAATGCAGTAAGTGCCTCACTCGCAGGAGTGCTTTGTTCTCCCCAGTTGATTATTTTGTTATAAATTTACATACAGACTTTGTAAGCTGCCTGATAATTGCGGCACCAGCTGGAAAATTGGAGCTTGAGGGCAGGCTCTGGACCCCTGCTCTCGGAGCGAGGCTGACGTCCTCACGGCCAACGAGGTGCACAGGGCTCGTGGTGGTGATTTTGGTGAGTGATACACCATCCACTCGCCCTCACTGGGTGAATGTGTTTGGGCAGAGCTGCCTCCACAGGAGGCTGATAGCACTGTGCTACTCGGTAGGGGGCCAGAAGGAGTGCTGCCAGAGGGGCTCTACCGATATTAGTTTTTTGCAGAGAGAGGCTCATGTTTTAGCAGGCAAAAATGTTATTTCCCTAATGGGACGGGCCAAGGTTTTCCATATATTAGGTGCTGTGTAACACAGAGAAGCTTTTTGCCCTGGCAGGGAGTTCTTGCCTATGCTTCTGGCTGGCGGAGCAACACTAACAACTTCTGCTGGTGGTAGTGAGTGATGGTTATAGGCTCTGCTGGGGCAAGGACTTCTTGAACTGACTTTCCTATTGTGAGTGCTAGATGTGTGAGGGGTTGGAACCCCTGCCCTAAAAACTCATTTAAGTAAATGAAATGGAGAAAATACCATCATTCCCCTTTTGCAGAAGAAAAATTCACTTGTAGACCAAAGGAGTACTTTAAGGCCCAGTGAAGTAGATGGAAAGGCAGCATTAAGTCGTGGCAGGTTTTGACAAGTTGCTTAGGGATTTTGTGTCTTTGCAAAGGGCTGACTGATCTCAACACTGTCAAGAAGAGATTCAGAGCCCTGCCTCTAGTAAAGACAAAGCTGAATTTAAGGAGTAGTTTTAAGGATTAAAATCTTACAGATTTTTCTCTTCATTATATGTAATTCAAGGCAGAATTTATTTAGATTTTTTTTTTCACAAGAAATGTCATGAGTAAAATAAGACATGTGGGTTCTTCATCTTTTTATGAAAGCTCTCAATTTATTTTGTCATTTCTGTAGACCAGTGGCCTGTGGACGAGCCTGCAGAATGGGCCTTGCTTGCTCAAGGTCTGTAGCAGGGAATGAACCCAACTGGCATAATTGGAGATACATCTATTTACACCAGCTAAAAGATGTGACCCTCTGATCTTTGATTACTCTGGCGAAGCAGGATGCTGTAAGGCAGGGATTTTTCAGTGGTCCTTTATCTGCTTGAATTGTCTGGCCAGCTTCAAGATACAGAGGCTGTAAACAAAGGGAAATTGGGACGGCAAACCGATCAATTACAGAATATTGAAAAGATCAAGGAAGTGGCAGCAGTGCTGCTAAAGCCAATATGGAAAAGCCTTTTTCATCCAATAACCCCGTTCTCGTGACAAAGGTTATAACAAGATGGAAAATGGCACAAGGTGAATGCATTCTGGTGGCAATGATTGCTGTGTGAATTGGGACTGGGTCGTACTTCACCCACTCTGCCTGTCTTCCCTAGATGCTGTATCCCAGGCAACCCAGGCAGAAGGTGTTATATTTATTGTGTCCCCGTTGCTTTTTATCTCTCCTAGCGAAACCCAACATTAAATTCTCTCTCCAGCCTCCACTCTCTTAAACAAGCAGGAGCACGTGGCAGCATTGCATTCACCCAATTTCCTAGTTAGACCAGCAGAATTTATTTCATTCGTTTCTGATTGAGAAAGTCTGTGCGGCCGGTCTCTATTTTCTTGCCCAAATTGCCAAAAAAAGGTAGCATGTTTTCTGCCTCCTCACGGCCAAGGGGTTACCCTGTGCTTTTGGAGACAGCCTTGGTTTCACTGCCACTATGCTGGAGTCTGAAGGCCTTAAAAGAGGCAAGGTATGGAGACTGTACCTAAAGCCTCAGAGATGGCACGGTACCTGCCTGGAAGGGGTAACGCTTGCCCTGTCTGTACTGGATCTGCTGCATAGCTAAAGGCCTTGTGGTTAAAAATACATACAAATAAAAGAGGTGTCAGTCCATTGCAAGATTCCTAGGTTCAGCTCATGAAATTCTTTCTCTTTTTTTTTTTTTTTTCTCCTGCCTTGAAAAGGTTTCTTTGAGCCATTGAAAAGCCTTTTTACATCCCAGAGGTTGTTAGTAAAAGGAGGTGTGGAGGGAGAATCCAGCTTTGGCAGTAACAGGATCAAACTTGCCAGGTCATACCGGTATTATTTTTGATACGTTAATGGATGTTAAGGTCATCTGGGTAAGATCAGAGCTGGTAACCGGCAGCGAGAAAGTGACAGCTTCTTACAGCTGTCCTTGAATGGAGCTTGTGGTGCAGCTGTTCTCTCTCTGTGCAAAGTGTAATGTGTCAGTATAAACCACTGCCTGCAGGCTGTTGTGGTGGAAAGTTTCACCTCCAAGGTGAGAGGTTGGAGTGCTTTAACCCAGCAGGCAGCTCAGCACCAAGCAGCCGCTCGCTTGCTCTCCCCATGCGGGATGAGGGAGAGAATTGGAAAGGCAAAGTACGAGAACTCATGGGCTGAGAGGAGGACGGGTTACTAGGTAAAGCAACAGCTGCATGCACAGCAAAGCAAAACAAAACAAGGAATTCATCCACTGCTTCCCGTCAGCTCACAGGTTTTCAGCCACGTCCAGGGATGCAGGACTCAACGCTTGTAATGGTATCTCAGGCAGGCAAATGCCATCACTCTGAACATTCCCCCCTTCCTCCTTCTCTTCCCCAGATTTTATTACTGAGCATGACACCATATGGTATGGGACATCCCTTTGGTCAGTCTGGGCCAGCTGTCCTGGCTGTGTCCCTTCCCAGCTCCTGCTGCACCCCCAGCCTCCTCGCTGGCAGGGCAGCACGAGAAGCAAAAAAAAGCCCTTTGCTCTGTGTAAGCACTGCTCTGTAACACCTAAAAACGTTGGTGTGCTATCACCACTGTTTTCATCAAAAATCCAAAACACAACATCACATGAGCCTCTACACAGAAAGTTAACCCTGTCCCAGCTCAAACCATGACAGTACCGCTGCTGATCTGGGGCGCAGCAAACACAAGCTGAACACTTAACTGCATACGCAACAGCCACAATACACAGGGTCAGTTATGGGTTAACAACTTTGGGATAAGCTTTTGTCTAGTCCTAGCGGGCCACTTTCCTTTTGCTCAGCTCAAGCCTAAATCATGCACCCTGACAAGGTTGGCTAAAGGATGCACGTCCTGATAGGGTCCCAGTGAAGGCTCCTGTTTCTTCCAGGCTGTTTCTTGCCCCCAAGATATGTTATCCCTAGTGAAATCAAGGCTTTTTTCTTTTCTTCCAGCAGTCACTGCCGGGTACCTGATGCCATTGCCTGTAAAGGGAATGGGAAAAAGAAAGGAAGAAGTGTCAGCCAGAGTCAGAAACAGCTCTGTCTCTTCTGAGAAGTGATTCAGGACTTCAGGGCAGGACTGTGAGACGCAGCTGAAGTCCCAGTCTAAGCGCTAACACTAGCTTGTGAGCTGCTTGCTGTCTTGAATCTCTGGTCACTGCTCAGTTCCAGTGGGCTGAGGGTGGAAGTGGAAATGCCTGCAGCCTGCAACTGCAGCTTGTAATCCTGGCCTGGAGGAGCTTAGCTGCTGCTGATTGAAGATCACGTGCAAGCAGATAAGCCAGAAGAGGATCACACATTCACAAAGCCTGAGAAATCCTGCTCTAATCCATCAGGGCTCCAAGATGTAAAGCTGAGTGTAGCGGTTTGCTCTTCAACATAAAATTCCAATTCCCTTTTGTTTTGCCTGGTGTTCTCCTTCGTGGATTCCTCCACACTCCTCAGCACACCAAGGGTCAGGACTTTGGTCCTCCTTGGCACTTATCTTAGCCTAGAAGAATACAGAGGGTCCTTGCCACATGCCTAGGGGAGTCCTCGTAAGGCAGCTAGGGAAGAAAGAAATTCCCTGCTCTGGTGATAAGAAATGCCTCCTTCTGTGCAACGTTCTGATCTTCTTCATCCTTACCAGCGTCAGGTTGTTCCATTCCCCTCGTTGTGGATGATCAGCTTGTAGCTCAAAAATCAGAGCTGCCATTTCAGAGCCCTTTAAAAGCTCATCCTTTCGTTTTCCCTCATTCTGCAGCTAGGCCAAGACAACAGCTTGTTACTGTTTAAATGAGCCCATCCATATTTTTCCATGAAATTCTCAGTCATTTAAGCCTGGTGTCTGGTCACTGTAATGTTATTATCTGCTCTCTATTTCAAGGCTTTGCTTTTAAACCTAACTAGAGTGTAATACCATTATATGGTCAGAGGCTCCCAATGGAGAGAGAATTCGGAGCCCAATCTGCCATTTATGGGGGAGGGTTGGTTTGTTTGTTTGTTTCGGTATTGCTCCTAGAGAGCTAGGCCCAGGAGGAGGATTCTGCACCATTTAGGTGAAAATAAGGGATATCAGAAGAAAATCTGGAGCAGGGTTTGTGTATGGTATTATATGCAATATTTCTCTGGAGCAGGGTTTGTGTATTGTGGTATATGCAATATTTCTGATGCTTCCCTAGAAGAAGCTGCTGAACAGCTTGTCTGTCAAGTCCTGCCCAACGGGACATGCTACCACCCTAGCCAGAAAGGATATGCCCTAGCCACCTTGTCTTGGGAGGCCAGCTCTAAGTCCACTGCAAATATGGACACGGATTGCAGTGCTGTTGGCACCTGCTGACCCAACACAACCTGACGCTGCTGACTCCTTGCCTGCCAACTAAAAATTACAACTCACTATCCTCCCAGCTCAAATCATTCAGCTTCAGGATGCACAGGGCCTTTGCATCTCCGTCTGGGGCAGGCCTTCAGATTGCCTAAGCGTGTGGTAGCTGTCCTGGCAAAAAAGAGAAACTCCAGATCCTGAGTGCAGTGAAGTCCTGGGAAGCCAAAACAGGACCACGTGTGGCTTTGGGATTTTGCTTTTTCCTCTTTTATGTTTTGGGGGCTGTTTGCCACTCCTGTTTGCATTAGAGCTTACGGGCACTGTATGCCAACTAACAATACGTATGTCATGAAATCGCCAGCTGATACACAAGCCAAACTGCCGTAGTGATCCTCGGGTTGCATTTTTGTAACTGACTTGAATCCAAGGCTCGCAAATTTTAAGTAAACCCACGTTGGCGGAGGTCCATGTACAGAGAAGTATGTCACCATTCTGCTAAGTGACTGGCTCTTCCCCCAGCAGCTCTTCTTTGGTCTCCTCCGAGGCTAAGTCAACTGTGGCTTCAGGGCAGGACATGACAGTCCAAAACGAGCTGAAGAAAACTCTCCAGAATATCTCCCCTCCTCTCCATTACCTTAAAAAAATTAAACTTCTGTTTATTCTGAAGGGCTTCTGTTGCTCTCGAGCCATATCTTCTAATGGGTTTCTTAGAGAAGCATTTTTCTCTATGCAAGTAATTTAAGCCTTACATGCCCTCAAGCCATTTTTTAATTAAAAGAAAAATAGGAAATTCTTGGCCCAAGTAGGGGGCTTATGCTGTTGATTGACTACAGTGAAGAATTCCATAGGAGTGTTGAATTTTGCACTGTCAGATATGAAATCAGCCCTATAAGTATAACCCTGACCTGAGGCTGGGATTTTTAAAATGAGTTTCTTAATAAGAAAGGGAAGAAATAAATTTGACTTTGAATAAGCATAATGCAATTTCCCTTCACACAAATTACTCCTTTATTATAGCACAGATATTCACATTTATCAGTCTAAATGCTTAAGTCATATGCGGCTTCATTTTGCCGGACTCAGCTCGGTCCTGCCTAAGAGAGAAAGCATTGCCAGGGCAGCTTAGTTCATACAGGCTCACCCCATCCAAAAGAGGTAGGGACTGTGTGGTCAGAGCAGTGGTGTGCATGCAGCTCGTCTTCGTGGTTCCCATGGGCATGGGGGGCATCCTCCACTGCCATCCTGGTCTTCATTTATGGGAGGAACCAGCCTGGTTTTTGCCCTCTTCTGCTGACAAGATAGTCTTTAGGTCTAATAGAGAAATGCAGGCAAATTTACAGGGTTGTCATCAAGCAGAATATTATACACTGGTTGTATGACCTTATTTCCCTACCTTTGCTACCAGGACGTGGTCACATAGGTGCCAACCCACTAGTATAGGGCTGGCTGCCGTGGGTGAGAGACAGGTAGCAGTACAGGGGGCTGGTGAATGTGGCAGGGCATGTCCAGTGGAAATGGGGACATTGGGTAAATAAACCAGTCAGGAACCAGTTAACGGTAGAGCTGCCCCTCCTCTCCATCAGGAGCTGGACTCGATGATCCTTGTGGGTCCCTTCCAACTCGGGATATTCTATGATTCTATGATCTACTTGCGTTATATTATGTGCTTTCTCACAATGGGCTGACTTCATACCAGGGGCTGGGGGAGAAAAAGGCTTGAGATCATCACTGTTTCCTATATCTTCCTCTTTATTTCTTTTTCTTTTTTTTTTTTTTTTACCTTGTTAAGGCTGACTTTCTTAGTTGAGAACAGGCTAAGTATGTCCAAAGCAACTCAGCAGCCAGTGAAGATAAAGCCGGGGCTGTCAGAAAATGCCAAGCAGAGGTATTTTTTGTAGGCTGAAATGAAGGATGAGAGAGCCCATTTGGATAAAAAAAGAATTAACCTTGAACCTCTCCCTGAAGTCTGATTCAAACATGAATCTCATTTGTATTAAAAAGGAAAAGGGAAAAAATATATAATTCACTTAGCTCTTTTATGCAGTGTCTGCAGTTTCTGGTTGGGGCGAGTGATGAGCTAAAGAGAGACAGAGCGTAAGAGAAGGTGTTGAGTACAGACATCACCTGCATGGGGGCAGGAGTAGAGAGACCATTAAATTTTTCCCCAAAAGAGTGGTTTGTGCCTTGTCCTCTGGATGGTATGCCAGGGCTGGTCATCAGGTGGAGTGTTGCCCCTTGAAGGCCTTGATACAGGTTATTCTTTGCAATATAGAGAGGGATACCTGTGATGGCACCAGAGACAGGCTCCTTACCTGAGGGGTTGGATTAACCCAAGGCTGTGCTTAAGATTTTGTGAGGTCCTGGTAAGGAATAGTATTCCCTATTGATCCCTGGTTTAGCTCGAGCATCTCTGCATGAAGCTCCTTTGCACAGGGGAGTGTTGCTTGTTGGATACTCTGCTTCACCCAAGAAGTAGTTTATGAGGGAATGGAGGAGCGAGGAGGAGAAACGGTGTAAGATTCAGCACACAACCAAGCAAAGCAAAGTTGCAGGTCAGACAGGAGCGGAGAAATGAATCTGATTTCTTCTTGGCTGATGTGGCTGTGTGATGCTCCTTTCATCGCTCCTGAGCCAGCCGATTCCTCTAAGCTGAACTTGCTGATTCAGCTCAGCCCTTCGATGAGCAACGATCCTGGGAGTCATTTGTTGTGGCTGACAGCCCCTCCACATGCCAACCAGTCCTTTTGGAAGTGAGCAGTCATTTTTGTGGAAAGGATTATCAAGGTACTGGCAGCACCGTGGCAACAGGCTGTCCTCTGGCCCCTGTGGTACAGCCATAAATCACACGGAGAGAGACAGTGAGGAACTACCACAGCCATTAGCTGCTCTGCTTTTTGGGGGGATGAATGTTTTGCCAGTTTTTTCAAATCCAAAGCTTGATGGGTGCCAGCTTCATACCTGATTTCTAACAGGAGGTGGATGTGTGTGTCAATATTGGGAAAGAAATGCACACCTGGGAGATGCATCACCAAGACACAAGGAGCTTGTGGGCTCCTTCTCTGTTTGGATTTTTGGATTTACACATTATTTGGATTTACACATGATTTTTGGATTTACATGTGATTTGGACCTTGAGTGCAGCATGTGGTACAAACTAATGAGATTTACTACCAGGGCTTAGTGGGCTCCTGGGAATATTGATATTGCCTTGGAGTCCCACCTCTCCGGTCAGCTCTTTACCCAGGGTCTTGACTCCAAAGCACTGTGGCTTGAAGAAGGACGTGGCACAAAGTAATCTGTGCTCAGTTCTGATGGTTAACGTGCTCCCAGTTACATACACATTGATTTACAAAAGTGCTGGTGTATGTACTCATCCATAGGCCTGTACATTCATAAAATACCATGCATGTATCAAAAATTTCCACTAAACTCCACTCCCACCACTTTCAAATACCTAAAGAAGAAGGAGTCAGAGAGGAAGAAGTTCTGCAGCGAACTCTGAACAAGTCTACGTGTCAGTATCCATGAGTTGGTGAACCCCCATGTCTGCTTTTGCCTTCAGGTTTACATTCCTCTTTTTCTGTGCTTGAAATCCAACCTGAAGTATATTTTTGGTGATAGGTGACAAGTGATTATTCCTTGGAGAGAGGTGGCAGCTCTCCTCTGGAGTCCTTGCCTGTGGTGTGAGCTGGGCAGAGCAACTGGGCTGCTTGGCTGAGAGGGATCTCAGAGGATGAGAAGGGATTTAATTTTCTTTGAAGCGCTGCAGGAGCAAAGTCCTAGAGAGAATTTCCATTTAGGTCACTTTTTTTTTTTTGATGGAAAAATGAGCTTTTTTCCTATTTAATCAAAAGCCCAGTTTGCTTCAGCAGTTTTGATGGAAAATTTTCAACATAGGTCTTTGTTGTAAAATACCAACACATCAGAATTATCCCTTTATCTCAGCAGATGCACTTTCCAGAAGGGGAATATCTCAGGTGATGAAAAACACAGCAGCTTTGCTGCCTTGACTCAGTCAGACAGGTTTTTGATGATAGAGAATTTTGTCTAAACAGACTCTTTTCATTAAAACTGAAATGCTTTGTGGACAGGTTTTGGATTTGCTCAAGTTTTCACCGCTTATTTTTCTTTCCATAGTTATGTGCAGCGCTGCCTTGTGTAGTGACGGCGTGTGTAGTGTTGTGGGATCGAGACTCTGCTTCGCCTGGATTCAAACTAGTTTGGCCTGAAATGATTCAGATGAAGCCAAGCTGCGGTATGAAAGGCTCTTGTTTTTGAGGCTGCTGGAGGTGTTAGACTGTTTGAATCTCCCATCTGGAATTAGGAAGTGGTGTTTGATCTACAGAGAGAAATTTTGGCCTGACTCAGGTTTGCAGAATCCTTTGTGAGAGGCTGGTTCTTCTTTCCTGAGGGCTGGAGAAGCCTAGAAAGCAGCCCTAGAATGGATGCCTAATTCTGCCAGTGACCACCATGGGTGACTGTGCTAGCATATAGATTCATGAGTTTAGGGAAATAAGTTGTATATAATCCTGTAGGAAGCAGACCGGAGTTTCCCAAGCTCCAGTCTCAAATAGCCCTGATGACAGGCTTTCCAGCACAGGTTTCTTCAGCTCCCTCTTGGCCCTGCTACTATCCTCAAAAGCACATCCAACTGGGAAAAGCATCTATGAAGCTGCAGAAATCCCAGAAAGGATGTACCCTTTTACATACAGAACTTGATTTACAACAGAAACAGCACAATCTCATAGTCTAGCAGGGAAGGAACAAAACGAATAGCAAGCAAATTTCTTTTTGGGGAGGAAAAGTCCTATAAACCATTTTTGCATCCTTTTAGTATCTTACAGAAGAATTGTTCATGTATTCCATAGTGTATGAATGATCCTTTATAAACTTTGGGTACTGCATGCTGTTTCTATAACTTACTGGTACATACATTGCATTGATGTTAACAACCCATGTATGCAACCTTTTGTGATGAAGAGGAACAGATCCTTCATACAACCCCAGCTAAATTATACCTTTGTGACTGCTTGTCTTGAACCACATCTTAATTACACTGACCAGTGATTTCCCACATTAGTCAAAAGAGACTCTTTACAAACAACACTTCTGTGTTTCTTTGACCTGAATGTGAATTTTTTTTGTCAGGGCACTGCTGGGACTGCTGGCTATCTGTCCAAGTAGGAAGAGCAATCTAAGGAGAATTGTTACAGAATTGAAATAAAAGGTGTGTGATGCATTTAACCAAAGATGTCAAATATGTTCTGAGTACTGAGCTTTTCTATCTAGGTTATAACAACTGGACATTACATTAAATGTTTTTACTAACATTTAAACACAGGTAACATTGACTGAGTTTCATGACCCTGCTGACAAAGGACATAGCAAGTAGCATAGAGTCAGAGTCTACTGTGACTGGTGCATGTTTTCTGCTTTTCTTTTCAATTCTGCGTAGCAGGTAACAAGGTGACAACATAAGTGATATTCTAAATAAGTGATGAATCAACAGCTTCCACTGGGTAAAGTGTAGAACAAACTGTGCTTGGCTCTTTCCCCACTTATTTATAACCTACAAGATCAGCTTTATTTCCCTGTATTAGAAAAAAAAAATAGCTCACAACCTCTCTTCCTTTTGCTTGGGGATTGGCAGGAGCTCGTTGAAATCTGTGAACCACAAGGTCACAGGAGGAAAAAATCTGATGGGAAATTCTCCCGGTCTATAGCTGGGTGGAATACGGATTCAGTTCTATCCCAGCAATTAAAGCTTTGGTTTATTCCCTTGAAACCCTTCAGCTGGCATTTTTCAGAGATTTGCAAAAATCTTACAGCATAGACAGAGACCACTAGGAAGGGAAGTAACTTAGAGCAGAGCTTCCAACAGAACTCTTTACTCCGTTCCAGTTGAATGTCACGTCAGTCTGAGCCTCATATTTATTTTCTTTCCCTGCTCATTAAAACTACCACACACGACAGAAAATGCTAGGAAAGGCTTTGGTCTAATTGAAATAAATTGACTTGGAGAATGTGGCTGGGGAAAAAGAAGAGAGAATGCTCAAGGGTAGGGGATCCTGCCCCTCTTCTCAGCCCTGGTGAGGCCACACCTGGAGTGCTGTGTCCATTTCTGGGCTCCCCGTTTCAGGAGGGACATGGAGCTACTGGAGCGAGTCCAGAGGAGGGCTACTAAGATAATTAGAGGGCTGGAGCACCTGTCGTACGAGGACAGGCTGAGAGAGCTGGGCCTGTTTAGCCTGGAGAAGAGAAGACTGAGGGGAGATGCACCTGCAGTCATAACTGGCTTTGTCTCTATGTGACTGAAATGTGTGTGATGTGGCCGTAGTTCTTCAAGAGAACATGGAAAGTCCTGTGCTGAACATCTCATCTGCTACCACCTGTGGCAACTGAAGGTTTTGAAGGGTGCAGGGTCACTCCATTCAGCCAGCCTAACCCAGTGGATTAGAAAACCAAAGACCGATTTTCAATCAACTCAAATTCAGCCAGCCAGCAGGTAAATTTAATGACTTTCTTTAAAAATCCTTCCTTTATCCTTTAGGAACAGTTGGAACTCTGGCCATGAATGCTGTGCGAGGTAGTTTTAAGAATATGAGAGGGGAATTACACGTGTTTAACGCTCACCAGGACGCCGCACCTTGGATGTGGTTGCTTTCTCCTGACCAGCACTGCCACAGGAGCCCCTGCTGCACCGGGCTCTGTGGTGTAGCACAGGGTGGCCATTCAGAAACGGCAGCTGGCCGTTTCCGAACCTTGCACGGGATGGGCAAGGCTCCCCACCTCTCTCACATCTCCTTGGGTTTTGTTTGTAAATAAACCGGCTTATACATCTTCACACTTACAGCTTCACT
Source organism: Anser anser (assembly GCF_964211835.1). NCBI lineage: Eukaryota > Metazoa > Chordata > Aves > Anseriformes > Anatidae > Anser > Anser anser. The sequence continues at coordinate 14,154,415 of NC_139724.1, forward strand.
TTTCTACCTTAAGATATTTCCATTAAAGATTCAGGACCCTTTGCTGCATCTCGTTCAGGTTTGGATCACAGTTCCACAGACAGTTTTTCTTCTCAATTAAGCTCCCAAAGTAGTCAATCTTTAGACAAGATCATTAGTTTGGTTTCCATAAGGCTCAGTGCAGAGCTGCTGTTGTTTTATTCTAATATCTGTAACGATAATAACTGAGAGGAGAAACCATTGTTCATGGTGGGGACGAGGATTTAGTAAAATTATCTCCATAGCTGACCAAAGTGTGACAAAGACAGTGTGTTTAGCAATGGAAGAAAAGTTGCCTATGATGTCTTCCCCGCCAGTGAAGGAAGAGACATCGTGGTGTGTCTGAAGATCTGCATCTCTGCAAAGCGGTGAGACGTAAGCACTATTTATTCACTCCGCCAGCTACAGGCATCTTCTATGGCCATTTCGCACTCCCGAATCCCCGGAGGAGAGGTGCCATTTTATGACCCCAGGGCTGTGGTTACAGCATGAAAGTACAATAGCTTTTTGTTCTGCGGGAGAAGAAAATGATGGTGGTGGTGAATCCAGCAGCTGTGAAAACTCCCGTTAGCCCTCTTTAGGAAAAAAGGAGAATAAAATACATTTGTTCTAAATCAGGGAGCTTGAGCGTTTATTCGGGTTGTAAGAGAAATAGTAAGACCAGACACTATTTGTCTTTTGTCATTGTTTAAAGATGGGTTTTTGCAAATTGCTGGTCCACTCCCCCATGATAGGTAGATAGATAGATAGAAAGAAAAATCATTGTGGCAAATATGTTCTGCCACAGTAGCATATAATTATGTGACAAAAAAAATACATCAGGCTGTGCTGCAGGCAAGACGTTGTGTCTCATTAGTGTTTGGTGGTCTTGATCACAAATAACATGTTTCAAAACTGTCATCTCCTTCTGATTCTTCTTCTGTGCTTATATGCACACACAACCATGCTCAAAATTAGCCAGTTCTTGGAAAGAGACTTCATCTGGCCGGGCCTGTGTCTAATAATTTGTTTGTGGAATTAAAGGGGCACATCCTTCACCCGCGGCACCCAGAGGTACTGAAAGCAGGCAGTAAGGGAGCAGGAATTTTTAGCCAGGTTAATGACACCAAGTTGTCCCTGCAGCTAAGGGTGCAGTCTCACTGGCCGTTTTTGCAGTAAATAATTGAAATCATTGAGGCCAAAATTGCCTGTGCCACTGGTTGAATTTAACACCTTTTTTTTTTTTTTTTTTTGGTATTAGGACTTGAACACAAAGGAACTGTGAGGAAATCCTTGCTGCTTCAGTTCCCTTCACTAGCTGTGCATTGCATTGTTGCTGAAATACCTGCAAGCACCCAGCATTTAGCTCCTGTCTCTGTTCCCATCACTTCAGGCAGTAGAAAGGAAAGAGAGCTTTGTTTCTTGGTACCCACAGGCCTTTGTAGATACACCCCGTCCAATCGCTTTTAGTTGAGTCAATTGCTGCTGATTGATTTCTCACGTACTTTACAGATTGTTTCTATTTTCTTGAAACACCAGTGTATGAATTTTAACGTGCCATATAGTCAGTGACAGACCATAATAAAGCACACCACGTTGACCTTTTCAGTTGTCTGCACTGTAATTTACTGGCTATTCTCCTTCCTCTTTGTTTATGGCTCCTCAATATAACTGGCAAGGAGAAAGTAGGTGGGGCAACTAGGCAAGATGCAGATTATTTAAAAGGCTAAAAATGGACTTTATCATTGCAGTAAAAGTTTATGGTCTTTTGTGGGCAATATTGGGCATTAAAGCGATGATAGGTCATTCTTAGTTATGGAAAAGATTGTAGCTGGAACACAAAGTGACACAGGTTTAACAGGGGAACACAAACTGCAGTCCAAACTCCTGCTCAAGAGTGTTGCAGTTTTCTGGTGCTTCTGGAAAGCTGCAAGTGGGATCTATACATTAAAAAGAAAAGGGATGTTAAAAAAGGGGAGGAAAAAAAAAAGCAAAAGAAAAAAAGAAAAAAAAAAAAGAAAAAAAAAAAGAAGAAAGGCAGCTTTGGTCATTTGGTTTGTTTCATTTGCCCTCAATCAAATTGTTTTGATTCCAGGCTTGCCATTATGTTTTTAATTTTTATGTCTGTGTAGGATTGCAATAAAAAAATACAACTAGAGAATGAGGAAGGGCAGCCAAAGGTTGATTACAGTCTGTTGCTCATTGCATAGATTTGTAGGTTTCTGTGGCAGAAGGGACTGTGATGATCCTCTAAAGTGACCTGCAGGCTTTAAATTTTACCCTCTGAGGCCTGTACCAAGCCTAAAAAACCTGTGGCTGAACTGACTCATAGTTTTTAAAGTCTGCATTCAGTCTTGATTTAAAGACTCTTAAAGAGATGAAGAACATACAGAGAAGACCTCTGGATAATCTCTTCTGCCAGTTAGAAACTGAGGATAAAGAAAAAAGCAAACAAAAATACATCTTTCTGTTTTAATATTCTGAGTTTGGTTTGCAGCTGACAGAGATAGGAATGACGTGTACGATACACTGAGTCTTAGAGCCTTAGAAGCATTAAAAATGCGCTTTCTGCTTGCGTGAATTAACTCAGTGGTGAATTCTTCTTTCTCCTTCCTTCCTAGAAAGCCAAGGGGAAACCAAGAGGAAATCACACCTCATTGATCCATAGAGCCCGACATCACCGGACTGTGCTGCTGAGATGCATGGCTCAGCTGTCCCTGCTGAAGATGCTGACTGGAAAGACACTGCTTGGCTCTGGGAAACCACGGGACTCGCTGTTAAGCATTAGCAACAAGGTAAAAATGTCAGAATGAAGAGATGCAGATATCTGGTAGAGTTGGCTGGAAATTCTCCCTCCTAATGCTTTCCTACTGAAAACTGTGGTTTTGATGAAAGCTTTTGCTTTCCTCAGCAGAATTTATTGTTCAGAACTTGAACATATCGTTTTCATTTGGACTTTGAAACATTCTGGTTTTCTTTGAGGGAAGACAAAGTGAAACTCAGCTCTGCATTAGAAGTCAAAGCTCGGCAGCAGACTTCGATAAATTCAAACACAAGTCATAGTTGTACAGGAAGAGAAAATCTAATTTCCAATTATGGCTATTTATTTAACTTATTTTTTCAGCCACTTCTAGTTTTCTTAAAATATATCAGGGATTTGTAGATATTCAGAAAAGAACTGGCAAAAAAAAATATTGAAACTATGAGTTGTCTTTGAAATATTCGATACTATATTAAAGTAAGAGGAAGCTCAGAACATGTTTTTACAAATGTAGACATTTGTCCTAGCTTTCTACAGTGACATAAATTAGTTCAGCTCTTTTGCAGTCATGGGATCAGATTCCTAGTCGCTCTCAGTCAAATTTACATCTGGAATAAAGTGACACGGCTCTCTTCATGAAATCAGGTGGGCCAGGTATGCAGGGGCATAAACGTAAATTCATTAAGTTACCTGATGTAGATCAGTGACAGATTTGAGCTATTTAGGTTTTTATTGAACTGGCTGAATTACTGGTGAGTTCTTACCATAGATTTCAGTAACTAAGTAGTTGGAAGCAGGGTTGCTTGGTCAGATGTTTCTAAAAATCAGTCCTTGGAGGTGCTAACTCTGTCACTGCCGTTCTCCATGGAATAGCAGAAAAAGGAACACAGAGGAACCATGCTTTTATTGATCATGCACAGAATGCGCTAAATAGTACAAGGATAAGACCTGCAATACATTCTGTACTAGCAATTTTTGATTTTCAATTCTGTCCAAATTTTTTTTATCTTGGATGGTTTTTACTGCTACATGGAGAAATCTGAAGAACATTGTCATGTGCGGGATGGAGGGACAGAAAATCTGACTTTGTTCCTTGACCTACAGAGAGAGCTGAGATGTTTTCTTCCACCGTGGTTTCTGCTTTGTGCCCAAGCAGCCTTTTCCTAGTTCCTCACAGGGGATTTTTCAGATGTATTCATTAATAGCTGCTCTGAGGCTCTGCATCCACAAGGTTTTTCATAGCCAGTAATCCTTAATGAAGATCACAGAAATATCTGAAGAGAAGAATTTGAAATCTGAAATGCAGCAGCAAAGCCCAATTCCAAAAACCACGGAGAACATGAAGGACCTGATGCCGGTGCTTCTTTTGTCTGAGTTTGTGTTGCTGATCGCATAGCTGAGATGAACTGTGCTTAGAAAGCTCACGTCTCGTTTTCCACCACATTTGTGCCATTTAATTTATTCATTTAATTTTCTTCCATGATGGAATAAGTTTTTGCAGCTCTTTCCTTGCAGTCCCAGGCTAAAGCTCCAGCTTTTATGGTCGATATTGCTAAGCATTCATTTTAGGCATTTGCCTTTTATATATTGGGTTGAATAAGCAATGTAAGAAAATAATATGAGAGGATCACTTGCCAGAAGAAGAGTCCCCTGTTTTCATTGGCAGGGCTCAGAGGAGGTAAACTTTCTGGGAAATATCTGTTCCTGATGTGAGATGATTGTCTGTTTGTGCTGACCCTTGGCAAAACTCATCCTGTGCTTGTCAGTGAAAAAAACGGAAAAAAGTCAAACAGGAGATGATAAAGAATGCAAAAGTGGAAGTGCTTCTCAGAAATTCTCTTGACTGTTATGAAAGTGCTTATCCTTGTACTATGCCCCTGAAATTTCCTGCTGGTCTCTCCCAAAGCATTCCTGTACAATACCCTTGTGAAACAAAAGTATTTAAAAACCCCTCCCTATGAGGACATTTATTCTTCCGAAGTTACTTCTGCTTTCCTGACCTCTGCTTTGAGGAGGTGGGTTTGTTGAGGTCTGTTTCTAGAAAGATTTGGGCTTATCCCTGCTTGCAGAATTAAGTTGTTTTCCGTCCCCCGTATGGTACCTGTCAAACCAGACTGTATGTTTTCTCTGATGGCACCTTGTTATCCTCTGAATTGCTTGGAGAATTTCTTTGGAGGTTGTTACTTGCTAAGGTACACCAGTGCTGATGATTTTAGATTTGGTGCACTCTTCTAATTTGCCAGATCACTTGGAATTCAGAATAAAAGCACATATTCAGTTAAGAGCAGCGTTTAAGGATAAAAATTGAGGATAAAATTAAGGATATCCTTAACGTAGTCTGCAGCTTCTACCTCATCCTCTTCTGTCAAACTGAAATCTCTATTCATTAATATAAGATGCAGATTTTTTTTAGCCAAAACAATTGCTGCTAAAATGTGACTATGTTGCTACTATTGCATGGCAGTTATCCTTCTTGTCCTATGTGATTGTGGGGCAACTGTTTTAGTACTGTTAGTGAAGACTTAAAAGCTGAGGAGTCCTTTCTTTGTTCATTCTCAAATAGCAAGGAATCGGCAAATAAATCCAAGGTCTTACACATTTGAAAGAGTTTGTTTTTATCTCATGGTTGTGAGCTCAGGGCACACTACAACATATTTTCAAGCTCTTCAGGAAAACAATGACAAGAATATTTTAAATGAAAATGTGTAGCGTGGCTTCAGGAGCTGGAATTGTAAGAAAGCACACCAACTATCAATATTTAATGAAACGAGAATTGTTGGTCAAGCTGCACAATCCATGTTACTTTTCAATAACCTCTTGCTATAAAGTCCCCGATGCAGTTTAGCAGGGTGATGAGATAAAGTGTGTGTTCTGCTGTGTTACTACAGTTTGAGATTCATCTTTCCTGATTCATGAGAAAGTTTTAGTGTAAATTCAGAAGAAAATTATTTTATCTACAAAATTAAAAAGATAAAAATAAAATCCTTCCCACGCAGCTCACATTAGTAGAAGCGTTTGCCTCACCTGGGATGCTATACGATATTCCAGATTTATTGTGACTGTAAACAACAACTCTGCTTGCTTTATGGCTTTTCTGGGCTCTAACAGTAAAACACAGTATCTCTATCTGGTTGGAATTATGTGTTATAACAGTTTTATTGTGGGGGGATAAAGCTCTGATAAAGATAAAATAGAGTTTTGCTTTTTTGTGTGACCTTGTCATTTGAAAAAGCATTGCACTCTAACGAGATATAATTTAAAAGACCTCTGGGAGCAAATTGAGTTTACTGAGATATTTCTAAGAGTAATTACTTACTGTGAATTGTCAGTGTGCTCTGTTACAGTTCCTTTCCTAGCAAATGTAGATATCTGGGACTGTGTAGAATGGATTAGAGCTCCTACCATTAATGTTTGATGGGAGGCAGTAGTGAAAAAGATGGATGCTTATATAACTGACATTTCCAGCATTTATGGCCATAGACTAAAATGCCAGGCGCATAATTTCAAGTAAAATGGCAGACCCAACTCAATAATATTTAATGATGTAGTAGACCTTGGCTGGGAGAATAGCTAACGGAAGTCATTGCGCTGCATTTATCGAATTGTTAAAATGAGTTGAATAATAATTGTGTTTTGCAGGAGTTTTTGTTTTAGAAATTTATTTCTGAGATCTGGTAGTTGGAAAGTAAATTATTTATCATTCCAGTCAATGCAAAATACTGGAAAGACTTGGAGTTAGTTAACTGATGGCAAGATTTTCACACTGACTTTGTCCCAGTGTTTACAGCGCAGAAATATATTCAGTAGCTCAGGACACAGCTTGGAAGATTCGGTGAGATTGATTTGAAAAGGTAATGGAAGATAAAATTACCTCCCAGAAGGATCTGCTTTTAGTAGTTTGACTCTTTCCAAAGTCGGACCTTTTTGTCTATTGTTGTACTTCCATGAATGTCAGGATTTAGGTGCTGAGGAGGTTGTTATATCAAGAGATCTTTGCATGCCCAGACTGTGACATCGCTGATGATACTGATAAACAGAATATTGACTGCGTCAGTGCCCTTCTGCTGGTATTTTGGAGAGCCTTAAATAGTCTGTGAGGACTTAAGCTGACGAAGAACCTCAAATCGATGGAGGTTTGCAGGTGTCTTGATACCAGACCTGTGGCCACAGTCTCCAAGGGCTCCCTCCCTGACAGGGTTTGTCTGTGGGGAAGGGACAGAACAAAGGTGGCCTGGAAGAAGAGGTGTGCATGGCTATCCCTTTGTGGGCCTCTAGGGCCTGTAAGATTTCCATCAAAAAGCCAGTGCAGCAGTATGTGAAGTTAACTATTCCAGCCAGAAGTGGGTGATAGTGCACGCTTTTCAGTAGTTTCCAGATGAAAAATAGCCAGTATGTACACGCATTCAGGTTCAAAAACAACAACAGCAACAAAAAGCACATCTTTACTTTCTCACAGAGACTTTTGAAAGTGTTTCATTTCTGCCAAAATTTAAACATCTTGTTTTGAGTATTCTACCTATTACCAAAAAAAAAAGAAAAAAAAAAAAAGAAAAAAATGGGCTGGAAAGAAATGAAAGAACTTGATTTTTTCAGATGCCAAGATTAAGTCTTGAATTTTTCAGGTTAAACAAATACCAGATACATCAGGTGAATAAACGGAACACTGAATCACCTCTTCATCAATATGTATGTGCTTCTTTTACGTACATATGGAAGAGTTCTCCAGTTGTGCTGCTTAGCCCTAAGACTTCAGGAGGCACAACAGTTGAGGATGTGAGGTAGAACAGAGGTCCCCTGAGCAGCCTCCCCTCCCTCAACTGCATCCTTAGTGTGCCCTGTGCCTTTGCTACAGTGCCTTGCACCCCTGAAGATGACTTTTCAGTGGGTACAGTCCCGTCAGCCCCAGGCAGAACCAAACAGGAGACAGTGCGTCCCACCCGTTAGGGCTTCACAACAGGTTTTAGTTTTTTCTTTGTGGATTGTCACCTTGAGGAACCATTATAACTCCGTTCCACCATTGACCAGGCTCTTTTGTCCTTTTATGATTTTTTTTTTTACAGAGGCTATATAACTACCCGAGGTAACTGTAGGAAATTTTTACTTGCCGTATACCCATTAGACCTCGTTACTAGCTATCTGAAAAGCCTGGGTCCTGAATATCCAAACTGATTTCTTTCAGTGAAAGCAATGCGTCATTTGTTTTTTCTTTCAAAAAGCCTACTTGTCATGGCCTTGCATATAAATATTTGGAAGCTGCATTGTTGTCTGTCGGCCATGTTGTGGCTCTTAGCAGTACTTAGTGTATGTTTCTGTTCTGTACAGAAGTAAAACTGAAAAGGGGAATAGCTCGACTTCAAACCTGAGAAGTGGACCAGATTAATGTAAAAGTTATGGGAACTTCTGCTAAACTGCAGAACATTTTGAAGTAATTCAAGCATGGGAGGAATGGAAAAGCCGAGGTTAATGGATGTAATGGGTAGGGCTCCCATAAGCCTCCAAGAAACTGAGAGGTGGAAAGTTTCCAGGTCCTACATAGTGGTAGCGAGCATCCCAAGAACAATAGTTCAGGTGCTTACTTTTGACCTTGCTTCTTTGGTACTGCAAGAACCATTTTGCCAACCTGAGCAGCGTTCTGAGCTGATTTGCCTGCTGGGGTAGGGCAAACGGCAGCCCTAAGTGTAAATTGCTGTCAGTGGCAAAATTCCCTCTCACTTCAACAGGGACAGGATTTTCTTGTAGTGCTAAGCTAAGAAGTTCTGCAAATCTAAAGTAAACTGTGTCAGAGCTACCAAAAAAAAAAAATTTAAAATAAAAATACAGAAGGAAATCCCCCCCCAGAGAGTCTCAGCAGGTGCCCAAAAGAAATCCACAGGGTCAGTTAATTCTCTGGATCCTACCCAACTTCTCTTTAAGTTAATTGAAAAAAACTCCCATTGACTTGAAGAGGGTTTGGATGTGGCTCAAACAGCTCTTAGTGGCAGCAGATTGCAAGAAGGAACCCCACTGTGCAATTCCAGCCATCTGCCTATGGGTAAGCATTTGATGATACAAATGTATTTGCTTGGAACATGCAGCAAGGCACTTGGCTTCCAATTAGGCGGTATTTCAGGCTAAAGGAGATCTCTCCCTCTCACCTGCAGCCTTTGTTGTCTAAGATCTATTCTGAGCTAAGGATCTGTAAAGCAGCAACACAAACAGATGCCCAGCAATGTCAGGAGTTTCTTATCTCTGTTCTCCATTTGTAAAAGATAACCAAATGCTGTTGTTAAGTCAGTGTTCAGATTCCTGTGTCTCTGCTGGCTTGACGCAGGGCTGTTTGTGTAAGACAAGACAAAAGTTGCTTCCATCACAAACCCAAGCTCAGTGATGTCATTATCGTTATCAATCTTTTACTACATTAACAGGGGCATTAGATAAGAGGACTGTTTCGGAAACAAAGCAGAGAAGTATGCTGAGTGCAATGTATAAGGGACTCTCTTAATTAGCGCCCACAGCTGTGTGTTGCCCTTTTCAACTAGAAATGGTGAAGAAGGGGAATGATGTGTGCAGAAAGCATATTTGAGGGATGGTTGTCTTTAGTAGTATTGCAACATACCAGAGAATCAAATGAGGTTTGATGTAAAACACAGCCAGAGACTGTGTAAATTGCCCCAGCTGATTAGGAAACAGCAAAGCTGTTAGCATCCTGGAACATGATGCGTGTAACAAAATTGCTTGATGGTGTGAATTTAGAGGAGAGCTACTGAGCAGCCTTATTGTGTGCCAGGCCTCAGTGGTGTCCTGTGCCTGGTTTAATCATCAATTACTGTAATGCTGGGGCAACCCACCAACAACTTAATTATTGTCTGGAGCTCCAGGCCATAGGTGGCTCCTCTGGGCTATGTTCCATAGGAAAGCAATTCAGCCAGTGTGCAGGACTGCGAGAACTGTGCTGTAGCCTCTTTTTCAGGCAATCCTTGGGCTTGGGCTGAAAGCATCTCAAGGTTTTCCTCTGTCAGACTCCGTGTGTATAGGAGACATTCTCTGGTTGGGGAACCCAAGCACAAGGATAAAATGGCTGCAATATATTGTACAGACTTGGGGCAGCTGCATACTCCCAGCGCCGGCAGATGTAGCAGAAGGCACTTCTGGCTGTGGAAGTCATTTCTTTCTTGAGAAGGGTGAGTCTGAGAGCAGCCGAGGTTTTGCACCACGTAGAAAAATCATAGGAGGAAATTCATAGGGGCTGCCAAGACCCTTGCAATGTCTGTCAGTCGGTTTGGTCAAGCCCTTGGACTCTTCTCCGACCAAGTGTTTGTATGCATCCAGGCATGAATGTGTGTTAGTAATCTTTCTGTGCTGGGCTAGATTGTGTCCTTGCTAGAAATTTCCAATATGGGTAATGTAGACCCTTTGCTGCTTGTGTTTTTTTGTTTATATTGGTCAGAATTACATTCAACATCCACTCCTTTGACAAGCAGACATTACAATAAATGTGTTTGAAGCAAGAAGAAAATTCTCTGAAGGAGAGAGCCTTTAGCTCAGCTCTGAAAACCAGCTGTGATCATGAAGCCAGCAGTAGGATACTGTCAGTTTTTCTTTGCTCTGCGGTTGCTCTACAGTGTCAGGGCCCGTAGGTCGTAGGTGGGTGTTTTTTTAGGAAATTGCTGCCTGGATGAAGTATGTTACAATACAAGGATGCGGAGCGAAATGTGAGATTTCACCTTGTTGCAGGCTGCTCTACTGGGCATGGACAGTACAGTGCCAGCAAGCCCCTTGCCCACTCATGCCAAGAGGTCATTGCTTTGCAGAGCACTGTCTATTTCTTAAACGTTCTTAAAAACTTGACATGCTAGGGCACAGGGTATGGATGTGCTATTCACGAGACTGTCGCTTGTTACAGAATGGTGTTGCTGCTGCCCTGTTTAATGGAGCAGAGCCAAGGAAAGGCTGTCCAATGTCTCAAAGAGCTGAGTTTATGAGATCCAAGAAGCCTTTGAATACAGTGAGGTGGGGCTAACTGGCAAGAAAACCTAATTTAGGGCAAAAAAGACTGTGCTGCTCCAACATGGTGCTGTTCCTTGACCTGAGGATCAGGTAGAGATGTGTACGTCCTGAAAGCTCCTGGTGGTCTCTGTGTGTGGCACGTAGCAGCTGTAGAGGCCTGCAACAAGCCACAGGAAACTGAGAGTTAACATGCAGGCCAGCAAGTCCAAGTTATTAAAATTCCCTTAAAGATAATGGATTGGAAGAGCTTGCCCATTGTGCTAAAATGCCCACTTAATTTGAGAGACAAACAGATGGGAAGTTTTGAGAAGGTAGGAGAGAAAAGCAGACGACAGAAGCTGCAGTTACAAGATCTGCTCAGAAATAACAGCGATATATGGAAATGATTTGCAGGATATTGCCCATATGCTTCCCAAACCTGAGCCCTGGCTGCAGTGCTGCCGATTACATCCCCTAATGCCGTCACATCTTTGGTGGTTCTGTAGCTAAAAGGAATTTTGGACGTGAAGCTGGCCGGGCAGCAAGATTAATTTCAGTATTAAAAGCTGATGTCCTTGCCACGCACTCGCTCTTGTAGGGGCAGAACATCAGGCCCAAATCTTCAGGGATCTGCACTGGTCTCCCCATCCCAGGTAAACCTCCTTCCCGTGCCTTGTGTGGCCCTTACACATCAGCTGGTCTCCAGATGTCAAGATCAAGATTTTAGTTGGTGGTTTAGATTTAGCTTGGCTAAATTTAACTTTGACAGATGCTTTTGAATGTCTTGACATAAAGGACATAACCCGCTCCCCACCACCACCACCTCCTTGCAGACAACTTGTGGCACTTTAAGGACCTGTTTGGCTGTTCTTGCTTTCTTAAAATCTCTTAGGGCTAGGATCTAATATTCTATCCCCTTGTTCATTTTTTTTGTTGTTGTGTTTTTCTTCCCTTCTGTATACATGCTTCCACTTTTGAAAGCAAAGAGAAATACCTTCTTTTGTGTGGATCCCCTCACACACTCCAGACACAGACAAATATCCAAGCAGCTTTGGAAGGAACATGTTTTTTTCACATGGGGGAAAAGCAAGGATGCTACAGACCTGTCTCCGCTCTTAAAAACCCTGAACAAGCCTTCATTCTTCTGTTTCTCATCTGTGAACAGGGAGCCATTGTCATTAACCTTCGTATTCTGGGTGGTTAGATGATAAAATATCAAATGAAATTCAGTGTAGAAAAAAAAAATCAAGTGCTGCACATTGGGGAAAAATCAATCTTAGCTGCACACTCAGCAATGGGTCACCAGCTACCTGTTAGCCTTTCAAGGGGAAGATGTTGGGGTTAAAATAGACAGTTCTGCCACAACATTGGTTTAATGATCAGTAGCAGGTGTAATGTTAGGAATTACTATGAAAGAACAGACAACAGGGTAGAAGTCATTATTATAGCGCTGTATAAATTCATGACTCTCACATCTTGAGCACTGTGTATTTCTGGCAGCCTTACATTTTAAAAACGTTGCCGTAAAGCTGGAAAAGATCCAAAGGACGCATCAAGGGCAATCAAAATACGGAACAGCTTCAGCCCAGGGAGCGATCGAGCAGCTTAGGACTTTTCAAGCTGGAAGAGCAATGGCTGGAGGACTGTGAAATGAGTTCATGTAAGAGAAATGGTAGCTCAGTGTTTCTTCCAGGACGTCAAGTACTAGAATTCAGTGGAAAAAGCTGTCACACAGGCTTAAAACAATTCTAGGAAGTTTCTTTACCTTTCATGTAGCTCAGCCATGGAAACTCTTGAGGCAGTACGTTGTAACCACTGGAAGTTTACAAGCATTCAAAAAAAAAAAAAAACAAAAAACCAAAAACCTGAAAAATCCACACAGAAGCAAAAGCAAACTACTAGAAAAATGACAACACTTCTGCATCTGAGGTCTCCTGAGCTTCAAGTACCTGTGCAGGAAGGGAGCGTTATTAGTATCTGTAGCTTTTAATTTCATTTCATTTCATTTCATTTCATTTCATTTCATTTCAACCCTTTCTTTTATCCTTGCTAAGTTCTGCAGGAGAGCTTTTTCTTCTCCCTGTCAGCATTATGGAGAAGTGGCTAGCCTGAACTCCTGCCTCAGGGCAGGCCTGTTGGAGGACTGTCTCGCAGAGATGCCTGTGACCTAATGTTTGCAGGGTGGGTACTGATTTCTTCACTTCATGAAGGACTTTCTTCAAACCTTGTACTACAGTTCATAACATGAAATTGGTCTTTTCTGAAGGAGTGTTTTCTTCCTATGGTTCTTGGGTCTTTGAAGGGAAAGTTAAGAAGAAAAATACAAGAGATCACAAAACACTTATTACTCACAGTGGGATGCAGCAGAAACAGAAAGGCAGGAAAAGGAAGTAAAATACAGATTGCTCAAAAGGGGGGTGAGGAGAGGAGGCAGGAAAAATGCCTCCTATCTAGCAGGGAGGCCAGAATTAATCACTTGTTTATTGATCTTATTAAAACCTGAAAAGGTGAACGCTGAAGTTGGAAGCAACAAATGCCCCAAGACGCTTTGCAAAGCTATCAAATTCTCATCGCCTCATGCAGTGCTGCACCAAGTGGAGGTCCTTTCAGACTGAGGGAGTTGCCCATTACTCATTGGCAGCAGTGTCTGGTCTCCACCAAGTGGATTATGGATTCATTCCCTCTTCCCCATGCGATGTAATTGGATTTCTGGCTTCTTTATAGTCTGGTCTGGTTAATAAAAACACGGACTAGGAGTTGTGACCTGATTTATATGCTGGGCTCTGCTGCTGAGAGCCTGGAGGTCAGTCAGCTCCTCGTGACTATGTCTCAGTTTCTCCAGATGTTGAACAGAAAACACAGGTGTTTTATTTGATTTTTTACATGGTGTGAGATCAATAAGAGTGAAGAAGAACTTAGATAATCTCTGAGTTAGCCTGCTTCACAGCCATGTGCCCCCCTTGATTTAGGCCACCGCCAAAGTGCTCCTGTGGGCCTGCCAGGAGTTGCTGGAGGTATTGTACCACTGCTTGCTTGTTTTTCTTTTTTCACCCTCCCAGGAAGGATGCCTGTCCTGACGGCTGTAATGTCTTATCAGTCTGTGCAAGATATCTGATCCTCTTCAGTGCTGGGAAGGATTGAAAGGAATCTGTGTTGCTTTGCACCAAAATGAATTGGGAGTGCTTGCACGAGCCATCCACGTACATGGGCTGTGGTGTGTTACAGGCAGTCAGGGCAGTGATAGCTTAAACTTGCATGTGCCCCGTGTATGGCAAATATCATAGTTGCACTACTGTGGAAGCGAGCTCTGAGGAGAAACATAGTCAGAGAGCTGCTTAGCAGTGTAGGAAGCTTTGAGAAAAGCCGCCATCTTCAGTAGCTCAGAGGAGAATAGCTGACAAAACACAGAGCTGAAATTCTCTGGTGGCCTCCACATCCATCTGGACGCACCCAAGAGGCTGTGGAAACTCGGTGTTGAGTTATCTCAAACAAAACGAGGGTGCTGGGGCCATGGTCCAACCATAAGGTACCAGAGCTAGCTTGAACCTGCTTTTTGCTTGGAGAACCAGCAATGAAACAGCATGGAGCTTGATGCAGGCTGCTTCATGAGCCTGGACACACAGGCTGCTTCTCCCTCGTCCAAGTCAGAGCAGGGGAGAAGGCTGATCTTCTCGGACCTGTTCCTCCCTCTTCCCAAGTGACAAACATCTGGGGACGGTGATGGGCAGGTAGGGCAGTGCCAGCACATGGCTTCTTGGTTGGGAATGCAAAGCTGAACTTTGCTGTTCCCTTGATGAGGACTGATGACAGGGCTCACCTTCAATAACAGGCTTTTCTCTGCCAGATCTCAAAGGCCTGTGTTTATAATCTTTTGTGGAGAGATGATTTGTTACATGCCTGCAGCCTAGGTTCAATGTAAATGCCTGTGAGGGGATTCCTTCTGTAGCTCCTGGCTTCTTTCTCATTAAACAAACAAATGGACAAACAAACAAAAACCAACAAATCTGTCACATTTACAGTCATCTACTGAAAGGAGATATTAAAGAAAACTTGAAATGCAATGCTGAGAGCACAAGACTGGGATTTAGGTTCTAAGTCTTTTCCTGAAGATACCAAGGTCCAGTTACTACTCGGTCCTGGGAGAATTTTTTGTATAATTTGTCCATGCTGATGGGCATGCATGACATTTCTTCAAGTATGATGTGCTTAGGGGTTGATTATTTTATCTGCGGTACTTAACTTCTTTTTCCAGGCTGCAAACACTGGAGCATCCTTAAATTTTTTGCACACGATTATCCTTGTGCCTCCCTGTGTTATAGCACCTATTATTTAGAGGGTAACTGAGACAGAGAGGCAAAGCAGATTACTTTTATTCTGTACAACATCCAGCTTTGAAACATATTCTTCTGAAGCCATGTACAGACAAACACTCACCAAGCTGTCTCCATCTTCTTCTGCAAGAGAAAGAAATTCCCACTGAGAAGTGATGAGAAGAGATCCTTGCAAACAGACAGGCTGAGTAAAATGCAGCAGGACATGGGAGTGTATGCCTTGCTCCTCATTAGTGGAGGAATCTGCACAGCACATCACAGCACACACAGGCTCATGTGACAGCTAGTGTACCTCCAAGCTCTAATACATTCAAGCTGGGAGGACACAAAAGTGAGAAATTTGCCTTTATTCTCCTAATATTGTTTTCAGCAGGTTTTAACTTATGCAATCTCTCTAAATGTACTGACAACTGCTTTTAAAGAAGAAATTTTAAGTGAGGCTGAATTGCTTTGTGCAGGAAGGGTTTGTGGCCACATTTTCAAGTCAGAATTTTAAAAAGCCAAAGCCAAAAAGCATTTATTTTCAAGCTATCTATTTTAATGTAAAAAATAAAACAAACAATAAGCATGGTCTCTCTTTTCAAGCAAAAGAAATAAATACTCAGTTTGGGCTAGGGTTTTTGTTGCTTTGTTTTTTGAGATTCAGTAGTGGGAAAGTATAAAGCTGCTGATATTTACAGAAAAGCAAAACAAATGATTGTTGTGGAATCATAGATTTTTGTGCTTTGAAATGTGTTCAGTAAACACAGTAAAGCACTGATATACCAAAGCAAGAGAAGAATACAAGCTTACAGACTACTGAATAGCTGCTAAAGAGCTTGTAAAGGGTTTTGGGTAGTATACATTTGACCTTAGTAAATGCATTAAAAATGCAATAAGAAAATCCAGGAAGAATAAAAGAACTCGGTCTTGTCTGCTATGTTACCACAGCCCTTTATCAGGAAAGCATCAGCCCATGTGTGTTTATCAGAGATTCCAACTTCTAATGACTTCCTCGGTACAAAGGACCAGCAGTACCATTCTTTAAAATAGATGTCATCTTTCCAGTGAAATCCATAGGGACTTTGCCTTTGTAAAACAGATAAGCCAATAATTTGTTCTACTAGAGTCTGTGTAAGCTTGTGTATCATGAGACAGTGAAATGACAGAAATAGAGGCTGGACTGAACTGCACTGTAGTTCTTAAAATCGGTAAGATTGACCCCTAGCAATAATTTTGTCCCTGTGTTGCATGCTTTAAAAATGGTATTTCTGTACCTAAACTTGGTACTTTGTTCAGTGGGAGAAACACAGGTTTTCAGTATTTGTAAGTATTAAGCTACAAATACGTTCCCTGCTGCTATTTTCACTCAAAATATGGGTACCAGTGTGTACACTTGTACGTGTGGTTTACTTGTCAAAGTTAGGGTCTCCATTGGTTTTAGTTTGTTTTACTTCTAAATACATGATTGGAGGTATCCCTTTTGTGAAAGAGAGTTTGGAAAGGTCTCAGACCAGTGAAGTCAAGGAATTAGCTGTCACTGAGTTCACAATGACAGGTGAAGGATGCCCCCGTGGCCCAAAGGGCTGCAGCCTGGAAATTGCTACTCAATCAGAGCCTTGCGTGGAGAGATGCACTAATCAAAAACTACTCGGAGCCATGTCTCAATAATGCCTCTGTGTGAGTACTAAGTCAGAAAACACTGCCGATTTTCATCATTAAAGCCTGCCTCAGATCAAAAGGTGACAGCTCTGCTGCCACAGAGCTGAGAAGCATTAATGCCATACATATTTATCTTCTTACAAAAGAAAGAAATTACAGTTGAGTCATGTTTTCAAATTTATAGGTGGTCATCAAGGTTTCTGAAATACACTGGAGCATAAATGTGATGCACTTAAGTTACAGAACTGAAGGTTGAGGCTGGTGAGAGGCAGTTCAGGCAGGAACACAAGGCTGAGCACCTCGCTGAGTGGAAAAGAGAATGCCAGATCATGCCTCATAAACACGTTGTCTTGTGTGTGCAAGTATCAGGGACCACTACATGGGAATCCAAGCTCATAAAATTAAATCAAATTGAAAGGAAACCATCACGATATTTTCATGCTCTAACTATTTTTGTCCTTGCTGGTTTTTATTTTCATACAGTCTTTAAAGCCTGAAACTGAAATATTTTCTAAAAACGATCCCCACCAAACACAAAAACAAAGAGACAGCTGTCCCCGCTCCAAAACAAAACAAAACAAAACAAAACAATAAAACTTCCTTCTCCCAAAACTGTACTCTTTTTTTTTTTTTTTCCCCTCTTGGGGCTGCTGCCTGTTCAGAACCTGATCTAGTGCCCATTTCAGCACTGAAATCTCCTGCCATTCATCCATTCACCATTAGACATTTTGGATCAGGCTTACAGATGAAGACTTTCAAATTGTTTTCTCTGCTGGAGCTCAAACATTACACATTCAGAAACTCCACTGTGCTATTAGCTGTGAGAGTGGGATCCCTGATCTGTGGCTGCACAATTACGTTGATAAATTATCCAGTTGAGATCTATGCCTAAGAAAAAAAAACAAATTGGGGATTTGGAGGGTGACCTGCCAGTTCTAGAATTTTAGACAGTAAGAAAAGGGCAAAGGCAAGGAAAGGGAAAGGGAAAGAGAAAAGGAAAGGTAAAAAATAAAGGAAATAAATATTTAGATGTTTTCTATCTCATATCTCATTGAAAAACATATTTTGCCAAAGCCCATACTGAACTATTGTGTTTTGAATAAGACTTCTGAAATATTTAAAAAGAAGAAAATTTCAAGGATATTTCCAAGCAGGTAACTGTTTCAAAAGGAAAAATTAAAATGTTTTGTCACAGATACTTAGACAGATTCAGAGCAACTGGTCTGGTTCAGAGTAAAGATTTGTGACATGCTTGCTGGTACTGTGAAATCTGCAGTCTTCTTTTTTAAAAAACAAAAACAAAAACCTTCACTTGTCCCAGCTGAGAAGAGAAGCACCCCGATTTCTTGTCACTAATGATAGCAACATCTTATTTTGTTCACAGCGTCACGTCTGCTAATGATACACAGAGCTCTCAGCAGGCGTATTTCTGATAGAGTATTTCTCTTGCTTCTACATAAAGTTAGATTTAGACATGAGTACCCTACTATCTTATCAAACTCATAGGTCAATGCCAGATTTTTTTATTAATATTTAATAATTAGCCTTGTTTAATTTTCCACCAGAAGAGCTCAGAATTACGATACTGTTTCAGCTGCAGTCTTGCTGCATCCCAGGCTGGGATGTGGATCCTAATAGTAGCACGTCTTTCAGTCCCCATTACTGCGCAATATCTATAAAAACTAAAGCTGATGTTGATACATATGTTCCTCTTAGGTATGAGATACGAACAGGTCCAAGGAACTGCAGCATGGGAAGGTATCTTCAAAAAGTCATTTTGCTTAATTGTGTTAAGTTTTGCTTGTCTTAATCTCCAGTTTTGAAAATCAGCGCTGGCTGATGCAGCAGTGGGTGTGAACAGCACATCAAGGTCTCTTGCCATTGCTCAAGTTTCAAAGTTTTTTGGTTTCTTGGCAGGAACAGGGCAATGGTAAAATATTTGATAACTTTCCAGAGCACTGCTGTTACGTTGAACCTGCTGCAGGAAAACAGGGATTACAAATGAGATTGTAATGACAGCATAGCTGCACAAAAGTGAGGAATTAATTTTTATTGGATTTAGCAGATACAGAGGTATTCTCCAAAGATGATAGTTATTTATACCTGAGATGTATGGACTGGAATGGTTTAATTACAGTGTTTTCTGCTAAGCATGCTTAATGGATTTAAGCCTCACGTCTGCCTCAGGCTTTGGCAGTTCAGTCAATTCCCTCCAAATTCTTGGCTCTGCCCCTGGTGCTGACATCTGGGGAGAAGTCCCTCGGTTGCAGAGGTGCAGAGGAGCAGCAGTGCTGGTCTTAGTTTCACTGGGACTGTTTCCATACTGGTACTAAACTAGCCCCCATTAAACTGATTAAGCTTTTAACAGATGATGCAGCATGCTGAAAGGTTACCTGTTGTAGCTACTGACTAGTCACTTTTCAACTCATTAACAAGCTATTTATGACACCTTCATGTGCAGGTACAAAGCCTTCTCCAGGATCCCTCCAATTTAATTTCTCTAGCTTGAAGCAGAAAGGAGAGAACAAAGGCAGAGCACGCAGTCACTAATTAAGAGGATGAAGAAAGGCAGAGGGGATGCTGACAGGAGGTGACAGGATCATTGCAAATAAAAAGCTACATCCTGAGTATTGGGAGATATTATAGACAATTCTTTGAGGCTTGCTGCAGTGCAAGACTAATCCGTATCTCGCTACCGCTTTTTATTAAAAACCGCTTTGTCCTTAACTATTTACTTAATACTGCTCGAAAGCAGCTTAAAATTTCACCTCTGAAATAATACTGAGTACCAATTCTGATTTATTTTGCCAAAGGACTTGGGTAGAACATGGAGTCCCTTGATTACCAAATGCTTCTCAAGACCTTTTCAGAGGAGCCAGGCAGGGAAGCACGATTTCCTCAGTCCCATGAGTGTGCTGTATGAGGCTGACACCATGCATGTCAGAATCTCATCCTTCTCAACTAAAAAGCCCTTATTTAAAATAAATAAATAAATAGATAGATAGATAGATAGATAGATAAAGATCCTTGCCCCCTCCAAAAAACAAACAAAAAACGCAAGGTGATCAGCGAATCAGTGATCATTCACTTTGGTGTAAACTCTTTGCCAGTCCTTCTACTGTCCTCCACCTATTATTTATTTTCTCTGTGGTTACTTGGCCTCTTCATTCACCATTATTCCATCCCTATTATCCTTTAATCCCCTTGTCTTAAAAACCTAAGTTGCTGGGGTTTGTGCAGCTGTGATCGTTGCCTTCCTACATTGCCATAATAATTGCCATTTTGGTGGCAATTATTGCCTTCCTGAGAGAGGTGGCAGAACAGGACATGCCTTGACTTCTGCTTTTCTCAGCCTTGCTTATCGAACGTAAGTAAAAATTGTAGTTTGTCAAGCTATGAAGATAGATGCCCATCAGGCAACCGAGAGGTGGATACCCTACATCCATAGAGCCAAAAGAGCTGCTCTGTTCTCACCACTGCTTTGCCCAGTTGAGTCCCCATGAAGTGTCTGCCAGAAGTGGGGACCCTTGCTCAGCCCGTGACACAGCGGGCTCAGTCCTCAGCTGGGGCTCTGGCTCTTCAGACATGACTTTATTATAGTCATTGCCACAGGTCTGACTGAAGTTGTTCTTGGTGAGTTCCTATAGCACCTCTAATCGGTCCATAATCCTGAAGAGAAGGAAATCAACAGTTGAAGTAGTAAAGCTTAAGCACTGCTAAAGTGCTGCTTTGTGGCACTCGAGCTGAATGGGAGCCCTAGCTGAAGAGGAGGGCTTCTTTGCACAACTGGCTGTTTTTCTTTGCCAGTTTCTAGAAAATGGTGTTAGCAGAATAACTGTTTCATTAGCACACTGATTAACTGCAGAATTTCTCCGCTGAAGAAGGTGTGTGAAGGGCAATCTCTTAACACAAAAGGAGCAATCAAGGGGAAGTGGCTGGTTGCAGCGTGCATAACTGATTACTGAATGCTCTCACACCATCCTGGTGTATTTACTCGTGTACACAGACCCTGCTCTTTGCCATACGAGGGACGGGAGCTAGGACAAATGGTATAGGTGGGTGAGCAAAGAGGTAGGAAGCTCTCTGAAGCACACCTGCTTCTGAGTATTGCCAGGCTGAATGCAACGGGGAGAAGAGGGCACGGCACGCTGGAAGATCCCCATCATGAGAGCACTGGAGACAGGTGGGAAATGGGCTGGAAGGGAATACAAAGGTTGGCTGTGCTTGGTCTTGCTAAGGAGGCCAACTCCAAAAGAAGATTTTTTGCTTTTGTGGGAAAAGCAGTCAGTCTCCAGTCATGAGAGCTCCGAGTCCTTATCAGCAGGGCAATGCTGATTCTGACGCTGCTGACTCAGACCATCCGTGCTGGAGCCATGTGTAATGCAAGTAAGACATACCTGTGCTAATTTTTGGCCTTTCTACTGGCCTTTCTACCTTACATATTTGATAAATAAAATGAACACGCTATGAATTTTGAGAAGTTGGCCATATGACAGATACAATATAAGGATCTTTTCTTATCTGTTAGCCTTAATGTAGAAGTAGTGCTTCAAAAGGTGTGATATAGTGCACACTGAACTCAGTGGGATTTTTTTTCTTGTTCAATGTGAAGATTTTTTCTGGTTTTTGAGCAATCAAAATGGAAAGTTTCATTTAAAAAAAATTTTTTTTCAACAGCAACTAATGCCTAATTTTCATGTTGCACAGACACTTCAGTTTTGAACCCCCTTTGAATTTTTCTCAGTAAAATCAACTTGGAAAAGTTGTTCCTTTCTAATTAGTTTAATCTTTATTTTCCAAAAGTAAAATTAGATAAAATGTTTACCTGCAGGCTATATTATACTCATTTCAATTTTTCATAGTAAAATCATGATCTCTAAAATGATACTGCTTTTTCTGTTATAGGATGAAAGTGAGATTCTCCATCCACCATATGTCTGGTGCCATAGTTAGGGTTCTTCCTGTTCAGTACCTCTTACTTCCATTATCTAAGCAGCCACTTTTTCAGCACAATAACTGACTTTTTTAGTGTGTGATTAATGTCCTTAACCAGGTACAGCTATCAGCTGGCTTGTATGGGCTAGAAGTATTAAATGAATTATGCAGACTCCTGGGTGAAGTTGGCATTTGAATACAATTCCCTTTATAAAAATTGATCTCTCGTTTTTCTCCCTTAATCAGTCATTCATCCTCTACTTGTTGTTTTACTCTGATCCTTCTTTTCTAATTAACTCTTTCATCCTCTGAGAGCTTTTGTAGCTTGACTAGAAGCAGATCTGCTAAGAAGGTCTGTCTGCTTTTGTCATTAAAAATAACACAAGTCTGTGTTAAGAACGTGATAAATGGGGCAGTTTATTTCAATTAAAACTTACAAGGAGTGGTGCATTTGGTAAGATATTATTTTGCTTTTACTTTTTTTTTTTGTACAGAAACCCTAAATACAGAAAAGTACTGTGCCAGAAAATTACCAGCATTTATGCAGACCCTAGCTTTTGAGCTATTCAAGGGAAGTTGTATAAATATATACTTAAAGTCTTTGTCCCAAAAAACTTGTAGTCTTCCAAGAGAAGAGGAGATGGAGGACATAGAGTTTTTGCTCATTGTTGAATTACCAGTTTGTGTACAGGGTCAACTGGAAGCAGATCTTTTTTAGATGTTGATCCTAAAACCTCGAAGTCAAACAAGTTGTGTGTTACGAGTAGAAGTGCTGGTATTCCTGCCCATGTTGCATTGGTGTAGAGGACCCCAAGGTTGTGGTGATCAAGACACTCAGAAGACAGTTGAAAAGGTTGTGGATTTTTTATAATGATGAAAGGACACTTTGTGTTTGCAACAAAGATGTAATTATTGCCGTGCACTTAATTTTAGTAAAAAACCTTGTTCTTTCTACAGCTGCAGTGTTCTCTATGCCAAAGAAATGCCAGAAGGTTGTTTGGGTTGTATATATACATGCCATGTATTGTTTGGCTGAAAGCTGTCATGTTGAAAGTGAACATATATGTCTGCACTCATATTTCAAACTAATGTGAATACCATACTTGCAGTGTAATTGCATTTTAGTTACAAGATAATGACCTACTTTTTCATATTTGTAGTTTACTGTTAATAATATAATCAAACATTTCTCTACAAGATTTATAACAATTGTAGAGTAAATATACTTGGCTCTTAGCAGTATATATCTTAGTTTGTCAAATGCGTAATATATATAATATCGTCATTACCTTCAACTTCATTTTGATCACCTTTAATTACATGATGAAAAGGAAAACTTCACAATCGAACAAGTCTGTAGTTACCTAAGTCTTACTGAAAAGTGTGATCACATATCTATTAATACCCATAGCTAATCTTTACTTTTGGCTGATTCAAACTCTGGCACGTCTCTAGTGACTGCTCTGGAGTGTGGGTGTAAGGTAATAAGCTCTTTTGCACTAAGTGATAATCACTATGAGGTCCTGACCCAAATTGCCTTCCAGCACCAGCAGGTTATGAAATGTTAAATAAATGCATATAATGGGAGGAGAACGAGACCCTGAGGTTTAAATGAGACACGCTTATAGCAAATGAATAGTTATGTTGTGTTTAAAGCAGATTAAAATACATCTTAATGGATTTCATTCTTCTTACAGCCTTCTCTGCATAAAGTTGTATTGTAAGTAGGGTTTGCACTGCAAGCCTGTGGGCATACAGAAATAACCTTGTACTCTTAATGCTGTCACTTCTCTACTGTGACCCTCTTTTCACCTTTTTTTTTTTAATTTTCTAGAGTTTATTTTTCTTCCACCTGCTCGGTTTTTGCAGGCACGGAAAGAGGTGAGTACGTACTTTGGCTTTTCCTCTCTCCATGCCTTATTTCCCTACATCTAAAAAGGGAATATTGACATGACGCCATTTTTTTTTGTGAAGATAAAGTTGTGGCTGTCTGTGAGGCTTTTATATATTATGGTAATGAAGGTTGTCATGCTTAGAGTAAGTGGCAGATGAGCGAATGCTTTTGTAGGAAAGTGTCTCAAATCATAGGGGAGCTCTGATGAGGAGTTTTGGATGAAGGACTGCATTTCACTGTAATGGTATTCTGACCCTGCTGATATTACTGATGTATGTTATCTAATATCCCTACACAAGGTAATTAGATGTAATTAAAGTGAGCAGACTTCTCAAGTAAGTCAAGATCCTCTTCTCAAAGGGAGAATATAGCTGAGTAATCATTGCTGTTCAGTGTTCTTAGAAACTAAATAGAAATGCAGTGCTATAAAATTTATACTGGACATTTTGGACCCTGAACTCAGCAGAAGAAAACTCCAGGCAGAGCTAAATCTGTCGATCAGATTTGGGAGAAGTTGTGCTAAGAAAAAATTACAAAATAAAACCCATCAGCTGTGTGTAGACCTTTTCATAGTGCTGCCTTAGCTGGTCCCAGTTCTGTACATGTCTATCTCCCACTTGTAACCCTGATGACGTGTTGTGAAAAGAAACTGTGCCAGCCTAGATAAGACACCTTATTGTGTTTTGTTTTTAGAATGGTTGATGGAGATTTTCCTTCTTTTTTTGACCCTGTCTCAGATGGAAATTGCTTTTTTTCACAACAGCGGCAGGAAGTCAGTGCCTATACAGTGTGACTGAGCTCTTGGTGCTTTTATTCATGCTTGATGACCTGCGGTTCTTACACCTTTTTGTCATTTTGGAAAACATTCTTCTTGGAGTTTGAGGGACACACACCAATGCTACTCTGCATGTTTTTTCCCCAGGCTCCCATTCCCCTTTCTCCGCAAACTTGCTATTTCTGTTCCTGGCTCAACTTTACCCACTTAGCATCCTTATCATAGCAACATGCTTCTTTCCTTCCCAGCTAACATGTGTGCATCACACAAAAAATATGGCTCTTCAGGAAAGTTTGACTTCATAGAGAAGTCAGGATGGCTTTGTGCATTTGAGCTGATGGGAATAGGTAAGCGTATTTTACCTGCATGTTTAAGATGGAAAAAGAACAGCAGCTGATTAATGAAATAGTTCTTCAAGTTCATTGTAACCTTTTAAGTCAAGATTTTGAAACGTGCCTGAGATTTTAGGTGGTTGAATGTTAGCAGACTAATTTAAAGTGGCTATGTACTTACTCTGTACTTTGAGATCAAACTCCTTTCCAATAGCTTCATTTGGAGGGCAAAAATAGAAACAGCTGAAATATCCCAAATTAGTACTGAACCATCGGTCCATTTATTATGGTTAATTTTTAACAATGCCACGTATTATGCCATTTGGAGATGCGGGAGGCTCTTGTTTTTTATGAAAACAACAGTGCTTAATTTTTGTTTGCTTGGGGATAATTACGACAGCTTTGGACGTATGTTTTTGTACCTCTCTTCACAGTGCTTGATGGTAGTCAGATGCTGGTATCAGTCAGTAAGCCACTTCTTATTTGAAAACCACACAGATAATTTCCAAAGGGTTCTTTCATTGACATGGCATAAATATGATTAAATATGCTATAGCTAAGTTACAGAATCCCTGAGCTTTTAATCTCAGTAAACTTGAAAAGTTAAACACCTCATATTGCTTTCAGCACTTTATTCTACCCAGAAGAAACCATCTGCTTTCCACCAAAAGTCACTCTGTCTCCTTGATCTCTTCAAATTAATCCTACTGTGATTAACTTCAATCCAATTAAAAAGAACATGTAGGCAGCTGCACAGGTCTGATTACATGTGGACAGGATAGTAGGGCTCCTCATAGGGGAACCAGATTAAGGGCAAATGTGTTAGGCTGGAGGAGGCAGGTAGTGATACTTCCAACTCTGATATCCTGGCACGACAAGCAGTGTATAATAGCACTCTACTTGCTACCTATAAAGCTCCTTGCAGTCAAGGAAGTCAGTGTTTTTCACGTCTATATATATCATTACACGTCCCTTTCAAGATGCTGTGTGTTGGAGATTGAGCATTTATGTCTCTAACAAGAAACACGGCTTTATTTAGTGCATAAGGCAATATCGTGTTTCGGGGTACAGGCATTCCCCTTGGCATTTCCACGGGTCTGTGGCAAATTGCATCTCCCTCGTCTCATTTCAGTGGGACTGCCAAACCCAGTAACTTTGAGGGGGATTTGTAAGCCCGTAAGAATTGCAGGAGCTCTTTTGTCTTCCTACATAACTTGAAAAGCCTGCAGAAGAGGGACAGAATTTCAGGCACAAATTCAGAGAGCTCAGCCTCCCGTCCTGTGCTTCTCCTGAGCTACCTCTGGCTTTCCCATTTGCCTTTCTGCAGGAGTTTGCCATGGAAATTTGTCTGTCCAAGTCTGTGCATTCCTCTGTTTTAGCACGCAGGCTCCCAGCATTACGAAAGCTTGTTCCACGTCACGGAGGAATTACCATCAGCTCGTGCCGATAATTTAATGAGAAGCACTTCAGAAACATTCATTGTTATGAATCGTATCGCCGTGAGTAGCCCTGCGGTTGGTGTTGGGCCAGACATGGAAATGGCTCAGTGCCCAGCTCATCTGCTTTCAGCTACCTGAGCACGGAGGTTGGTGGCTGGGATTTGATTGTTCCCAAGTGGAACCGCTGGAGACCACGTCTTTCTGAAAATCCAGCCTTGGAAAAAAAAGCAAGAGCAAACACAAAATTGGGAAGTATTTTAGCATATGTAAAGAAAGGAGAAATGCCACTTTCAATCTGATCTTTGAGACATCTTTGGAGGGCCTGACCACGGTGTGACCAAAGCAGAAAATAACCCGAGCAGCAAGATTATGAAAAGATAGGAAGAGAAGAACACTTTTGAGTAATGAGTGAAGTGTCACAAATTACAGCTGAAATATTTTGTGATTGAATGCTGCCATTACAACCTGAATGTTGGCTTCTTTTCTGTGTTTGGAGTAGGGCTTTTTTATTACGGCTGTTTGTATATACCCATAGCTTGTCATGAGGGGTTATACACTGGTTTGCAGGAAGGCAAAATTATTCCATTGAGTGTCACTTCCACTTCTACTCTTTTTCAACTTCTCCTTCCTCCCTCCCTCCCTCCCTCTCTTTTTTAGCAGAAAAAGGTGGAGAAGACTATTAGAAGAAGATTTATGTAAATGCAGACCTAATTCAGACTAGTGTTCTAGTAGTCACATAAAAATGATTCAATGCCAAGCTTGTTGATGTGTTTAATAGCTCCTGGGATGTTAGGAGTCCTCTTCCCAATGAGGCCACTTCTGAAGGACTGAAAATGTTGAAGATTTTTCAGTAGGGCTGCGCTGAATACTAGGGTGATGAATCGGTGACTGCAGGAGCACCTAATTAAATGCTCTTTGTCCAAGAAACATGGCTGTTAACATGAGCAAACAGGTAGGTTGGTTTCCTGTTGGACTGAGAATTTAAGATGTTCATCAAAGATTTTGAGAACAGATGGACAATATTCATCTATGATTAATGCAATATTAGGCCAGGTGGAAAATACGAAGCTAAGTGTTATCTGGTTAAATCTGATGGTTAGTAAAAAAAAAAAAAAAAAAAAAAGCCAGAATGTGCTGTTTATTAGTTTCTTAATATCTAGCATATTTTTTGTCTCCTTCCCACTATGCTTTTTGTGTTTCTTTTTTCCATACCCTTCCATGTCAGTATTTTTTATCTTCAGACTCTGGGCTGCTGACTTCAAAAAACATACTCTGTTTTCACTTTCCTGACCTTGTACAGCTTTAGCTCATGGACCTTCTCACACCATAACAACAGCTTTCCTAGTAAAACTTGGGCAACCAAGTGCATTTGCTGTAAAAAATCACCACCGTTAATATTTCCTCCACCTCTTCCAACTTTCCTCAAGCGTTGATGGCACATTGAATCAAAGGGTTTCCAAATGCTCATAAGAGAAAGAAATGAGTGGTCACCCCTGAGTCTCCTCTGCCTTTCCCTCCACCACCAGTGTCTTTATAGGGACATATTTCAGCATGGTTAGTATAGTTAGTATAGTATAGTTAGTATATAGAGGCTTAAATAGCCAGATTTCCTAAAGAGCTGAGCAATAACATCATCTGAGAGTCCTTAAGTGATAAAGAGATGGAGAAACTGCAGAATTTGGGGTTTGTACTTTGTATTGTTTAATTGGGATATACTGGTTATTACATATTGGTTAATACTTGTAGCAGGAGCTTATCTCACTTCTGAGGCCTGTATTTAGGCTATGTAAAGTAGCCTGATTAAAGACTCCAGCTTCTGCAATATCTGTCTTCAGAAGTCTTTAGACGAGGTTCTGTGTAGGCGCACGCTGCTTGTACAATGCACCAATATTATATAACTACAACTTTGTAATATGTATTTGGAATATGCTGAGAAGGCAATATCATACATGGCATAATATTTACATCTCAATTTTGTTCCAAGGTGGTGTAAGGTAGTTCACAGAACTGAGGAGTAGGCTTGGAGGCCTTAAAAACTGTCTGCTAGGAGCTCTTGTTAAGAATGATCTGGATTAAACATCTTCCCTGCCCTACTGGAGTGTCCTCACTGCTGCTGTGGGTAGGTTAATTGACCAGATGTTCTCCTGAGGTCACTTCCAACTCTATTTGCTAAGATTTTAGGATATCCTAAAGGTAATAGCAATTGCAATCAGAGAGAAAACAGATTTATCCAATGGTCAGTTATTTCCATGAGAAATTAACAAACCGTGACATTAAGTACCATGCCATGTGACGTCAAAATACACAGCAGGCAGACCCCTGTTCCACACATGGGAATAAAACATGGGGAACACCACAGGAGGCAATGAAATTACAGCGACACAAAGCTGGCCTTGGAAATAATGTTTGTGTGGATCAGTGCTTTCCCCTGCACAGACAAAAAAAGTGAATGAGGATCTTTAACCTTGCGCAGGGTCTTTGCTGTCTAGGTTCAAGAGGTGCCTTGCTGTTTTTGTGGCAGATGAAAGGGTATTTTGCAAGTATCGCTTCTGAAACTCCTCCAGCACGTGTCAAGCAGAATTGCTTTTAATATCTGAGTTATTAGGAGGTTATCAACATGAGGTCATTCCCGGTAGCATCCTTTTTGTGTGCTGAGTGATCCCAAGCAAAGGCAGATAAAATGAAGTGAAAGTAGGCATTTGTTAGCTAAGGAAAACGCTCTTTCTGGTGCCCCCAATCATGTGCACAGACTGAGGGAAAGAAAGATTCAATCATGGTGAAGGCATTGGTCATTCAACTCAGCTTGATTTTTCAATTTTTTAAGCAGTAGGAGGCTCAGAAAGAAACAATGAGGAAAAACAGGGCTATAGAATAAGCAAATAGAGTCAACTTTTGATTCCTATGCCATTTAAATACAAATTATAGTCATTTACTCAGTCCAGAGAGCCTGAATTTTCGCTGTTTTCCAATTTAGGCAGCTGTGACAGCAAAATCCATGAAAAAGTCCTGCTTCAAATTTAATTGATAAATTCACATGTCCTTTTTTTTCTCCTCATTCCACTATGGAAAATGTAATCTCATGTAGTTATTTGCGTGACAAACAGTACGGACTGCATAATAACCTTTGCAGTTAGCAGGATAAAGGATGAGTCATTGATAAACTCGTAGCCCCTAACTCCCATCCTGCTGGATCTCAACATTATATCAACACTACAAGAACACAGCCTGTCTTTGGAGTCCTGCTTTCTGCTCTGCTCTCCTACAAGAGCTGTGTGGACAACCGAGGCTTTGTCTTCCCTGCAAAAGAATAATTTCTAAAGACAATAACTATAACAGTGGTAATTATTTATTGTCAGATTTTTCAATCTGAAATGAAATATTATTTTTTTTCTCTGTTTTAAAAATTTCAGGCAAAAAGACTGTTCCTGTGCCTAAGAAACACTGCCCTATTTATCAAATTTTAATGCCCTTAGATTTGTTAAAGTTAACATTCAAGTAAAACAATTTATTCAAAATCAGAAAAAATGTGATGAAAAGCTTTGTTTGACCCAAATCCTTCAGCAGTTCAGTACTTTTGGGTGTTAGGGCATAATATTTTGTCTGAAAGAGTTAAGCATAAATGCAACTAATTTAATAACTCAAGATCCCCATGCTTTCTGTGGGCTGGCTGGAGACCTTTCCACTCTTTACTGGTAGGACGTGTGGGCATGGGGATTTGGGTGGAATTTTAGTTGTTTGTGCCTAAACTATAGCAGGCAGGCTCCCACTTTTTTTTTTTTTTTTTTTAATCTTATCTTGTGGCCTCCCCTATATTCAAAGACGTTTTGAGCTGGATTAAAATCCCTGTACAATTTTTGAAATGCAAATTCAGAAGCCCTCATGCTGGTTTTGACAGTCCCAGTAAGTGGCTGTTTGTAAACATCACCGTTACCAGGGCATGGAATATTCGTGGGTTCAGCGAACGCAGGATTTATTCTAGTTATTGTTGAGCACCCTCTCCTGGCTCTCTTTTCTTTGCAGATAAGTCATCTCATCAATTAGGAGTGCTCTGGGATGAACTGCAGTGCCCATTTGAATTCAGAAGGACGTGATTTTAGATGGTGTGAGCTGCTGCTCTGCTTTAAGCTGACCAAGTTTTGTAACAGCCTAGCTGGTTTACAGCTGAGAAATCCTTCTTCTAGTGGTAAAATTCCTCAGTAAGGGTTTTTTTCTTTCCTCTAATGCTGCTTCTAATTGCTCTAAGAAAAGCACCTGCAGACCTGAGAACACAATGCACCAGGCATAATCTGATAAATGGATTATGCCCAGCTGGTAAAAGGTTGTTTATTGGGTGACTGAGCCTACATTCACATCTGTCAGAGGATCTTATCTTTCTGTTAATACCTTAGGAGGCCTAAGGCTGAGTCTAGGGATGAATCAGTATGTCATAAAGCAAGTTTATTTGCAGGGATTATGGCAACAAGCAGCAGCTACAATGAAAATAGGTGAAATTGGGGGATTACCACTCAGTTAAGAGCTCCAATGTGAGAAAGAGCCATCTGATTTGTGGATCTCGTAATAAATAGAGTTGGAATACATGAAAGTTTTCTTGCACTTGTGTGACTATCTGCTTGCCATGACTAATGCAATCCAAAATTGCTTACAGAAGTCTTCATAGGAAGGGCAAAAATCCCTCACTCTTTATTGCTTGCCTGATATTCTACAGCTCTGCAGCTGGGCAACATTATTGCTAAATTTAACTATTTCTAGGAATCTAGTCTGGATCCACCCAGTATCTTCAGGTATCTCATGAAGACACCTGCGTTAGATCTTGACCCATTGTCATCTTTGTTGTTTGTGGAAGGAGATAGGCATCCCTAGAGGGATATTCGGATATTCCACATGGCCAGGTTCATGCTTTGGAGCCATCTGCATTCTCTGAGTTCAGCAGAAACCTGGTGAGATCATGCTCCTAATTTCAGCCCCTGATGGGTAGGTGGGGGACTCTGCTGTCCTTACCCACCCTTGTCTGTGATAACTTTCAGAGGCTGATTTGCTCTTGCTATATACTGCACCTTGAGGCTATCATAGCCTACAGAGTCCAATAACCAGGCTTCTCTGAGGTGCTAACAAAAGCTTCAAAACAGCATCACAGCGAGTCCCTTGAATGCTGAAAAGCTTCAAACATGCAATTTAAAGTCTATTTTAAGTGCTTTCTGGCTGTCTTAAAGTTGTAGCATCACCCAAAGTCTCTGAGATATTTAGTCTAATTATCAATAAATACAACTTTAGTTGGACAAATCTAAACCTAAATCTTGGACTTACCAAGATTATTCCTCCCGTGCTATTCTCAGGCAGTGCTCTTGCTCAGTACGTGGTATTGTCAGAGGAAAAGGACACGTCTGAGCACTGGGAACATCATCACAGAGCGTGCTCCAAACGGTAGGAAGCCAATTTGTAGTAGCTGAAGATTACGCTACGTCACCTTCTTTTTTTTGCATTGCACTCAGTGGTTTTGCATTCTAACACTGCGCATATGACCCTGGCTTTTATGGAGGGAAGCTATCATCCTCTCCTAGATGCTATCATGGGGCTGTTTGGTGTAAGTAAAGATATCCTATTCAGCTCTTTGATTACATATTTCTAACCAGCTTTCATTTTGGATTACCCTCAATTAAAAGGTACTTTGAATTTTTCTGCTGTTTAACGGGAGAATAGGAATAAAGGAATAGGTAAAACCAAAGAGAATACAGAAGTATTTTCAGGCCATTGCTAAATCAGAGCAGCAGTGTTACTGAATTTGAGTGGATGTGAGCAGGGGCTATTTCAATTTGTGTGGGACTTTGATACAAGAAAAGAGACCAAAGTCTTACAGATTAAGTCAAGAGGCTCAAAGAATAAATTGACTGCAGCTGAGATCTGAAGCAAAATACTTTGTTTATTTCCTTTGTATGTGTGAGAGTACACCTTTAAACTGCAGGAGAAACTCCCTAATTTGCAATAATGAGATTAACTGGAAGAGAAAAAAACAGCACAGTAAGCGACACCATATCACAGAGTGCTTGTAGTTATTTGTTCCCTTCTGAATACAGCAATCCTGGCTTTCCTTTGTCAGATTTCTAAATCGCCAGGACAGCATTTCACCATGAGCACATGCAGGTATGTCCACTGATTGCAAAAGGCCACTATCACCAAATTACCCGTCTCATGCTAGTGGGGAAAAAAAAAATTGTAATATGAAGTTTCATTGTATATGTAGCTTTGCTAGACAACGTATATTGCTGCTGAGTATAATTTTTGGAAGATAACAGAAGCAAGGGGAGACAGCAGCATCCATGGAGCAAGGATGGCTAGCCAGAGAGACTCATGAGGATGATGGTGAAGGTAGGAGCAGGCTGCTTGCCTGCCCGCACTAACTGTGTTGACCACCCTGCCATTTTTTGTCTAGGCTGCAGCATTTCTGGCAAGGGCTCCCTGCATACACGCTTATTATATGGCATAGGCCTGCACAGCACTTGCTGCTGCCAGATCTGGCAGGTCCATGTCATGATGCATCTTTAGAAGGTTTCTAACACAACCCTAAGTCAGTGATGATGCATTTTTTTGCATTCACTATACCTCCAAGACAGCAGATGTACTATAGTACCTATAGCAGAGGTACTACAGGCACTATGCCAACAGAGCACAGGCAAGCTGCAGCAGCAAGAGCTGGGCCCTGCATCTTTAAGTAAGTGAATTTGCTCAGCTAATTGCGTGCAAGTGCTCCCTCCAAGCACCTGTAAATTGTTGAGTTTAATAGGGTGGCAGCTGTTCCTGGCTGCCTGGGCTCTTGCAGCCTTGGAAGTAGTTGGGAGATGAGAGCAGCAACTTGCAGCATGATTATCTTTTTCTCCATTTCCCCTCAATTTCATTGTCATCTTCTTCTCTCTTAAGAGTGCTTAAAAGCTTTTGTTGCTCCTTATAACACCCACAGGAGCTGTTGCGAAGTGCACTTTTTGTGCTTAAGGTTTTAAAGCCTAAAATCTCTGACCTGAAGAGGTTTGGAGAGTAGCTTAGTTTGAAGCCTGCTGTCATGTAGACACCTGCAAAACATTGAACTTAACGCTGGCACAGCTGGAGGGAGGGATGGTGTGTAATGATGGGTGGCTGTATTGCTGCATGGCTGGGTTTCAGTGCTCTGGTTCTCATGTAGGAATTAGAGTTAGCTCTTGGCTGACTGGGAAGTGAGTACCTAAATGTTTGGTTGTCTCTAGTCATTGGTTTTAAGATCTTGATGCCTATAGAGGGGTAATTGCCTTTCCTAACTGTGGCAGAAGAGATGTAGAGTTATGAGCAATGAATGAGAGATGGTTTTTAGTTGCATGTGATGACAAAACTGTGCAAAATCAGAGCTTTCTTAGTCTCCAATTCAACGTGCTTGACTTCAGTGCTTAACTGAGATGTCAGTTGCCCTAAAAAAATTCTTCTTGCCATGGAAGGAATTTGCTACCTGGAATTTGGTCTTGGGATTTATCTGGCTGGGGTAACTCTAAATCTGCGTATGGCAGAGTGAGGTGAAGTTTTAATGCAGGTGCTTCCATCAGTTCATGAGGTGTGCTGGGGAAAATCTTCCTTGTGGTACCTTACAGACAACTAGGAAGAGCTCTGGCAGGAGATGTGTTGCTATCAAGCTTAGTTGGGCTTTGCAAGTCCTTCACCATTCCCAAAGCAGGTAAAGATTGTTGGTTCTGCAGTTACAAGGGTTGTGTTCAAGTAAGAGTTAATTCAGCCACTTCAGATAAGAGGTAGGATGCCATGGACTTTCTAGTCTTTCTGTTCTTGCAGGATAGAAACCTGTGTGTGTTCTGTAATCCTCCAGCAACCCTCACCAAGCATTGCCTTTGTGTGTAGCTTCATGCTGCTGTGTCTATTCTGTCCTAGGTAGCAAGGTATGTGCTGGCCCAGGCACGTCTCCTTGTGCTGCAACTGCACCTGGGAAGTTTGACCTATAGATAAAAACTATCTTTGAGGTGTATGGGGAGATCCCCTGGTTTAAGAGTACTGACTGTAGTCTTTAGAAAAATAAAGACTACAAATTAAATACTGGGTGTAGCAAAGCCTGAGCACCAGACCCTGTTCCCCAGTGCTGTCAGTAATTTTAATTCAGCACAGGAGACAAAGAAAGTACAGTAGATCTCACCCCCCGGTCTGACAGCTAAATAAGCTGGCAACCAAAGGATATACCTAGGATGG
Source organism: Anser anser (assembly GCF_964211835.1). Taxonomy (NCBI): domain Eukaryota; kingdom Metazoa; phylum Chordata; class Aves; order Anseriformes; family Anatidae; genus Anser; species Anser anser. The sequence goes on from NC_139724.1 coordinate 14,188,696, forward strand.
GTTTTGAAAACCTGGCCTTTGGTTTTGGAATTGGATTTTTGTTTTCCTCTTTTTATTTTTCTTTTTACCAGGTGGCCAGGGACTCTGCCCTGACCACAGATTACCTTTTGTGGCTTCAAAGAGGGACTAAATTTAACCATTATGTTAATGAAAGGACAAGGCATGTCACTATTAATAGTGACATGAAATCATGTGTGAAGAACATTCGGTTACAGACATCCTCAGGAGAGAAGAGTTTCCCAAATACATTGACAGAGAAGGAGAAGAGACAATTTGTCTCTCTCCCCCACTGCTACGTGGAGCAGCTAAACTGTGCTTGGTTGGTTATAGGAATTTGGGCATTCCAGCTTAGGGCACGTTGGGTGCAAGCCTTTAGACTTCAGCTAAGGCCCTAACAGGGCCAAGCTCTCAGCTGGTGTGGATCCAAGAAAGCTGACTGCCTTCAGTTAGGAGTTGGCTGTGGCATCCATCGGTCAGAGCAAGGGGCACTACTTAAGGCAGACCCAGGAGATGAGAGCTGCTTTGCAGACAGTGGCTGTTCAGGAATATTGCTGCTGCAGAGTGAGTCTGGGGGAATCAGCAGGATAGGGGGAAAAAAAACAGTAGTAAAACCATTAAGATGTTGACTTTTGTTTAAACTTGGAATGGCATTCCCCTGGGAGCTTCTCTAGCTTGGGGGCTGTTTACAGTTTGAGATCATTAATAGCCAGCTCTGTTTCCTCCCATACGATGGGTTGATGCGGTGTATTCCTATTAATTTGTCTGGGCTCGGAGACAGACAGGGAATATGAAGATATCTTCAGGTTGCTGGTACCTTCTGGGATCTCTGGCATATAGAGGTCTTGAGAAATGTTGAGAGGTTCAGACTTGGGGGTACATTTTCAAAGCGCTTCACAGGGGTTTTGCTGCATGTTAATGGAATTGTTCAGGTAAAATGTTGCAGAATAATTTCAAGTAAACACCATGGTGTCTGGTCCTCTTCTTGTGTTCGATTTGTTTTGAGGGAGTGATACTATCTCCAGGAATATACTAGTCTTTTATTTGGGTTTTCAGAAAGTTTGCTGATACCCCGTCCAGTTTGTACGCTGTACGTGAAATGGGTTTGCATGTTTATAGCCCTGATCAGCAGCTGCTGTAAGGGTTATAGCCCAAATAGTCGTAGTGACATCTACTGAAATGTGGCTGGGTTATCACCCACAAAGCAGCTGCCCCAGCCTGCTTCCTTCCCCCTTAGTTTTGTTCTGTGACAGGGAGCAGTAGCCCACTGACTGAGCTCTCAGCTTTGTCTGAGAGGATTTAAACCCGCCTGAAAAAAGGCCCGTGAATTACCAGAGGAGGAAGGTGAAAGATGACCCTTCTGTTTTCCGAATTGTTGTGAGGTTTGGCATCCGAGTCTTGCTGCTCACTGGAGCAAAGTGAGACGCTTGAATTGCTGAAGGAAAAGAAGTTTTCCCCCTCTTTGTATGTGGGTTTAGCCTGTAATTCTGTTCTAGTCAAACTTCCAAGCGCTGTCCCTGTCCATTTCCACAAAGCCTCCAAGCATACCAGCCAAAAAGCCATTTGTATGTTGTTCATCCCGGTGCCCTTTATGCTACGTTGTGGTCATCCCCAAAAGACAGTTGAGGCTCAGAGAGCTGTTCTGTGTACCTGAGATGTCAGACAAGGAATGGATCTGATTGCAGACATGTACACAGCCAAAAGAGAGGTGATGCTGGAAGTCGCATGGCACAGAAGCCTCATCACAGGGCATACTTTGTTATTGCCAAGGGTGTCCTAATCCTGCGTACTCGGAAGACACCAAGGATAGAAAGTGTAAGTAGGGATGATACTGCATTTATATGTCAAGTGGAAGAGCTGGTATGTGCAGGTTTTAGCTGTGTGCCACGAGAACTAGCTCCAGAGGGGACAATGCCTCATTGATAGAAGAGAACAGCAGAGTATGCGTGTATTTGTGTGTGTAGGATACAGTTAATCAGCAAAGTGTGCAACCATTTGCCTTAATGGGAGTGATGTACCTTGATCAGCAAATTATCTGCTTGCGCATTAAATTATGCACTGTGATCTCTGAGGTGTATTAAATATTGAAATCAGAATTTTTATCATTAATGGGAACTTAATGAACAACGACATTATGCGCCTCAGTTGGCTTTTGTCAGAAGCAACCCATTGTAGTTGGAAGGTGACTTTTCTGGGTCTCTGGTGGTAACATTCCAATTATTTCACTTATCAATGCCCCTGGCGGTTCCAAATGCCTACTATGGATGTTTTGCCTCAAACTGTGTATGGAATATGGCCTCTAATATGTAGATAAAAGCGTTTTTGAATGGACTGGAGGAGAGACCAGTTACTACCATGCAGATTTCTAGCTAAAGGCATTCCACCAGTTCAGTTGCTTTCATTCTGTGAGGTAGCTTTTAGGATGTGTGGTTTCATTGGACTTTGGGATAATAAAAGCACAACGAGGTGATGCCTTCGCCTACAGCTAATATGCAGGTGCCTAAATTAGAATATATACATATTCAATGCAAGAAGTGCCTGAGGATAACTCTAGGTAATTCTGTCTCTGAAATGTTTATTATTAGGATTACTGAGGTATCAGAAATCCCAATCAAGATCAAGGACCCATTATAGCAGACAGCCTCTTCTGTCCTTGCTGTACAGTTTGAACAGAGGGGTAGGAAGGCACCGTGGCTTTTTCAAGGTGACTTAACTTGTCAGTGCCAGACCAGTAGCTAAATGGGAGTCTTCTGCTCTTATATTTGCATTACAGTACAAGTGTTGGATTGCAGTGTATATTTATGTCTGTTATCTTTAAACTAGCAGTATGGGCTTCATCTACTGAAGCAGAAGTCCATGCTGCTGGTTTCCCTGTCCGTACTGTCCTTTCAGAGAGGCTCAATGTGTGCACATCATATCCATTTACACCAAGAAGCCATGTACAAAGAAAGCTGGAGGCTTTGCAAACTGCTTTTACCTGCCTTCATTCTACTCAAGTGGGTAGGTTGAAGCCAATTTTGGATGCATCTCTGATTATCCATGGCACAGGCTCACAACGGATGGGCAGCAAACTCCAGTTTCTGGTCCCTGTTCCTCAGCTGGAGCATTGGAGCTGGATCCAGCTGCATCCCAGGTGCAGATTGGTTAGGAATGAGTGGAGCCATGGCTCTCCTTGCTCAGGCCTGTAGAGTGCAGGTTTAACTATTGCCTCCATTAAGGCTTGTTTTTCACAGCTACACGTTACTGCCTGTTAAGCTAACCAGATTTTCATCTGCTTTGCCTCTGACTGTCTTCTGAAAAAGTCCATAGTAAGCCACAGTTTGCCCAGAGGAATATTCCAGGAGAGGAAAGGAAGAATGCAGGAATGATAATAATACAGCCCTGGTGATACTATTGAAAAACAATACTACAAAAACATTTAGGCATGAAAGAATGGTTCCCCCTTTACAGTGCGAAGGGAATAGCTCCCCAGGGACTTGCTGCTGCTCGGAAGAGATTGCAGATCTATTCTGTCCTCTGCAGACACACATGCAGCTTACAGGTATCTTTGAGGTGGGCAGTTATAGGGATGGTGTCTTCTCTTCCACACAGTTCCTGTCCTCTTTATCCCCAAATGGTGGAGAAGAAATAGGTTATATTTGATTATATTCATGGAATCATAGAATGGCTTGGGTTGGAAGGGACCTTAAAGATCATCTAGTTCCAACCCCCCTGACGTGGACAGGGATGCCACCCACTAGATCAGGTTGCCCAAGGCCTCATCCAACCTGGCCTTAAACACCTCCATTTATCCCCTCAATTCAATTCAGCTGTGTTGTTCCCTTGTTGGCTATAGCTTGCCTGGAGGTTTTACTAACTTTACCCTGAAATACGTACCTATTGACTGTTTATGCTATTCTGAGGCGATGAAATAAAGGCACTGTTAAACTGTTCACGTTTTCTTGTACAGCAGACACTGGGCTCCTTATCCTACAGCACTGGCAAGGGCTGTTCTAGGATGGGATTTCTGTGCAATGTGGGCCAAGGGTACTTACCGTGCCCACCCCAAGCTGATCCCACCCCAAGACACAAGACAGATGCAGAGGCAGACTAGTTTTTACAGGGATTATTGAACAAGAGGCAGAGACTTTGGGAGAGACATCCATATAAATGGTCACGGTCTTTTAATGGCTTGAATAGTTGTGAGTAATGAGTGTTGGACAGAGGTATCCCGGCACTGCTTTGATAGCTGAAGTTTGCTGCGATGAAGCTGAGGGTGCTGGAGAGCTGTTTGTTTGTACCACTTCTGTGGCTGAACGTGCAGTAGATTCTCATTTTCTCTCGTCAGAAATGACTCGTGAGCTAACACTGAGGGCTGATCAGCTTGCAGAGAGGTGATGGTGACACATGGCTGTTCATTGCTGTATGTCGTATGATCAGTCACCGGCTGGAAGATTAACGTGACAAGGAATAAAAAATGGATTCCGGTACCATGAAATTCAGGGAATAGTCAGAAGTAGTACTGAAGAACTCATCTTATTGTTACAGGAGCGGGGAGGATTCAATACTTCACAGAGCAAGCAATACGTTATTCCACAGAACAAATAACGATGAGGAGAGGTAGAGCTTTAAATATCAACAGTCTGTGTTCATGGTCAAAAAGCATCACAGGAAGAAAAGACAGAAATCAGAAGAGGAGGTTCAGGAACATTCAAATAAACAAAAACTCAGTGAAACACTATAATCAAGAATAGTCCAAACCAAGGCCAGATCTCAAAATAATGGTCCTAGCAATGTAGAGGGACTGTCATGATGTTTTATTTTCTTCTCCTTCTGATAGAAGAACAAGATTTACTGCAGGAAGGAGAAGGCAATCCATATTGTCAAACCCCATCTCTCAAGTAGTACGAGTGAGACCTAAATCCTAAGCTTCCTTCTTGTTTCTGTATATTTGATAGCTTCTAATTCTTTAGCAACAGCTTGCTTTGTGTGTTTCGGTTTTAATTGCAGCTCTCTCCGAGTTAGATGGTTACAAAAAAAAATAATAAAAGGAAACAAATTATCTGATAATTATGAGAGTTTAAGGTTTATAGAAAGAATATTGTGAGTCTTGCAATGAAATGGTGATACTTGTTCACTGGGAAGGTACTAGTTCAGTTCAGAGAAATAGTGAGGAGGACATTGTGGCTGAGCACACACTGTTGAAACCTTGATCTTAGTCTACGCTTAGTCTGTGTGGCCAGAAAAGCACACTTCCACCAGCATCTGTAGCTGTGTTTACAGAAGTTAAAATACTTATTTAGCAGATGTGTGCCTTCAGATATAAAACTGCTCTCTGGAAACCGCAATTGATGGCTAATAATATCCCAAATGGTTATTTTCAAACACTATCTCTGGCCATTCAAGAGCCAGATGTGCATTAGTTCAGCAACATCCTGGCAGGTCAGGTTTCCTTTCTGCTCATAGGATGTGTGTGGTAATTGATGGTGTCCTGTTAAGCTGGGTTGTCCATTCCCATTCTGTCTTGTCCAGCATGGTATTTATGATAATAAGATGTATGCCAACTTTAAATGGACTGGGACTTTGTACCTCATCCCTGGCTTCCTGCTGTTGAGCTTGCTCTTGGATGAAGTATTTTACAGCTTTAATGCTGAAGAAGTCTTACTTCTATTACACCTTGACATTATGATTAGAAAATATAGGTGTGGGACTCACTTATTCCAGATGCTTTTGTTGTAAAGATACCTTCTTTGGTGAAAACAAAACTAGTAATAGGTGGCAAGCACAGTTTTCACCTGATGGATCAACTGTCCACATCTTTGTGCAAAGCTCTGTGATTGTATGAATGCTGGGACTATGGGAGAAACATATATGTAGTACTGTGAAAAGATATTCTCAGGGATGATTTTGATTTGTAAGTCTAGGTGAAAAGAAGGAAACATTTTTTTATTATTATTTTTTGTCCCTAGTAGTGTATTTTGAGGAAGGAAGAGTCACCCATTAAGACAGGAACTTGCTTGTTGTTGTATGTAGGGTGTAATTCAAGACAGCCCTTCAACACTGTCTTCCTGACAAAATTTATCATTCTCTTTGAGTGTGAAAGTGTCTGGGGCTGTCCGTGCAGCCATCATTTGAAGTGACGTGCAGAGTGAGCAGGCCACAACCTGGTCTTTCTAGGAAATGCTACAGCCAGTTATAGAACTGATGAAAGGGATTCTTGCCACCCCGCAGGCTACAGAAACACACACAAATATGCGGGCTCCATAGCTGCAAGCAAGCCCTGGGGCAAGGTCGTATTCAAAATTTTTGCTGACTTTTTTAGATAACCTGTAACGCCCTCATCTGCCTTCCAGCATCCGAGTCACCAGTCTTGTGGTCAGAGTATTGGGTTGTGCTGCAAGCTCGTGCTAATCCCTTCCTTCAGGCTACATTTTGTTCTTCATGGCTATCTCTACTGCAGAGGTCAAGCTGTTGAGGCAGTAAGTGCATCCCTGCTTCTCCTGAACTAGTTACCTTCTCACTCGGTCTGCTTATTCATTTAGGGTTTGTGCCATCGTAGCGTAGTTACAGCCTGTATACTTCAAAAGCAGATTAAGCACCTTAAAGTACTCTCATTTTGTCTATTTTTTCCTCTGGCTTCACAAACTGTTTCTTACGTCAGGTATTGATATCCTCACGAAGGCATTCTTTGTCAGGAAGCAAATTAAATTCGGTGGCGACACTTGATACCGAGTTTGTGGGTAATTGGTGATTAAGTTACCTCTGAGAGGAATTAGGCTCCCAAAGAGAGAAACAGTATATTCTGAATATGCTTTAGTCTACTTCAAGTTTTTTTTGACGTGGGGGAAGAGTTACAGAATCATAGCTAATGCCATATAATTAGCTCAAAGATTGTCTTTCAGAGAACAGGAGCTCAGCGGGAGCAGAAGCAATGTGGCAGGAAATACAATTATTGGGCTAGCTTGGGAGAGGGTTGGAGGTTTTGTTGTTGGGAGGGATATGATAGATGGAAAATTACAGTTTTGGCCAACGTGGGAAATGATGATATCTCAGGACCTTGGGGCCAGGAGTAATTTTGTCACCACCCACTATTGCCAAGGCGTAGACAGTAACTGCTTGCCAGACTGTTCAGTGTGTAGCCAGCAAGTCCCTATTTGAGGTCAGTTTCATTTCCTGTAATATGGGATGGTTCAAAATTAATCAGGTGGTGAGGGTTTTGTTAGTGTTTGTTTTCCCATGTTCTGTGAAAATTACATGCAGAGATCATCCTGGTCTTTTCCTGCAGTCTGAGCAGCCCAAAAGAAGAAGCACTGTTAAACTTTTCCCAATGCACCTTTTCTGGCTCATCAAGGCAGAATCGGGCATACGGTGCTGAGGTCCCAACCTTAGATTTCGTGATTACTCCGTAGCATTCTTGTACCTCCATTTCGTCTTCAGGTTCACTATTTTAAGACTGAGCAGCTGAATTTCTTCTGCCTTGAGTCTTGATTCTGCCAAGAGGTCTTTTTCAAAGGAGGATTTTGTGAAAATCAGGCACTTGGTTTGCTTTTCTATTCTTCCAGTGTGAGCCTCAAAACTTGCTTGATGATTGCGGCCTTGTGACATAGCAGTGCTCCTCAGTGCCCCAAGTTGATTTTTGTTGTTGTTTTGGGGGTTGATGGTTTGTGGTGGCTGTTGTTTGGCACATTTTCTAGAGGCTACAAGCCCAAATTGGTTTGGGGATTGCTGGAAGACTACTTTAGTGCCCTAAGCACCAACATCTCAGTCCAGCAAGCCTCTTAGGAGTAGGTTTAACTTGGAACATGTGCTCTAATTGCCTTCATGCAAAAAGGACTTTTGTGAACCTGAGGCTTTTTTCCAACTTCAGCCACGCGTTGGGGCCAGTAGTATACCTGCTGAGTAAGCCATGGGTGTATTTGGCCATGTGTGGCAATGTTGGTCTACGTTTTCTTTCCCTGAAGATGAGGATTGGAACACAATTTTAGCTAGGAGATGTTATTCTTGCAGGCTGCCTACGATACTTAGGATTAAAGTGTGCTGCTCTCCCTAACCATGCTGTTTATTGGCAGTGCTGCTAATGCAGCTGTCTCAAGCTCACTGGTGAATGAATGAGAGGAGCTTGAAAATGTTTTACGCCTAGACAGAAGCACTGAGAGTAGAAAGAAAGAAAGAAAAAAACATGTGGTTGCTTTGCACAGAGATGAAAAAGCTGCTGCAGACTGTTCTACCCAGGATGGGACGTGGCAGTCTGAAAAAAACAGGAATAAAAGTAGATTCATTTTGGCTGGTGCCAAAATCAGTGAATGAGCAATAGCAGATCATATATTCCTGAAAAAGGCATTAGGATGAGAGATTTTGAAGTGTATGCTTCTTTTGATTTGTTGAATAATAAGAGTCAGATCACAGCATCTTTCAGTGCCTCAGTTTCTTACAAAATAAAGGAAAAACAATATTGTGTGGTATTTGGGGTTGGATTTAACCTCCATAACACAGAATATAATAGAAATAAAAAAGAGAGGAAATGAGCCCAACTGAGATCTGAATTGCTCCCTGGGGTTTTGTTTCTGTCCAGTGGCTGGAACTGCACGTCCTTTTCAGGCATCTTGATTAAATGCCTGCAGGAAAGTGGAATGAATCAAGAACTTGAGGGCTACAGATGTTACCAGATTTAAACTGCCCAAAATATTTTTATTGGCTATAAAGGAATTTTCCAAGTGTAATATCTGAAAGTCCCCTCTCTCTAAGGTCTCTGGTGCCTAGACGTGGTTAATCTCTTTCACTTCTGGAGTCTTATGCTAAAATTGTCGTAAAGAAGATATTTTTTTTCTATTGACATGCACCCAGCATTGCATTTCCAAGTGCTAGGTGTCATTTCGGGTCATTAGGTAGCTTTTCTGCTGCAAAGTTGGGGAAAATGGTGACTGACCTCCTGCAAAAGTAGGGCTGGGATATTAGAACTCATAACTCATAATTAAACAGTGCTCTGAGCACTGCAGTTAATTAAAAGGTGTTTTTATTGGAGGGGTTTTTGTTGTTGTTTTGGCTTTTTGTTTAAAGAGTTTGAAGTCTATTTCTTTTTGGAAGGCTTGCCTAAGCACTTTCTAACCATTATAATGTCATTATATATGGGATTCATTACATTAGAGACATTAGAGGAGATTAAAAAGGATCTATTGGAGGCATTGGCTGAAAAAGAAAGGATAAAGACTGGTTGCAGTTTGAGCTTTTATTACGTGGCTTGAAACAAATACTGAAATATTGTATTTAAACTAAGTATGTTTGTTGGAGGGAGCATTAGGAAAGAAAGCAAGGCAGAAAATACCACTCTCACCATTAAAGAAAGAAATCACAATGGTTGGGAACAGTGTGTTAATTAGCAAACTAATTTCCTTGTACTTTAAGTGCATAACAAGTTTTAAATGCCTTCTGAATGGCTTGATATCAATTGTGTTTTGTTCTTTGAATGTAATTGTTTCCATGGCAATGCTGAGTTCTGCTGTATGTGGATTATGTCTGTAAAGCCTTCCAGTCATTTATGGGAAGTCTGTATTAGCTTAGTGGCTGACCTGTATTCAGGCTATATTTTACTTTTGTTGCAGTTGTTTTACAAGCAAATTATGAGGGAAAAAATATCACTGGAAGTGGGTTGGATTCCCAGTCAATCCCATTTGACTTTGTTTCAGTGATTTTTAGTGGAGCTGTGCTGCATTACATCAGCCCCTGTTCTTCTGAGTGTCTTCTTTATATATCTTGTAACAGGAAAAAGGGCCACAAATGCTATCTCCCTGCTATTACAGGCCACCATTCAGGTTGCTTTTAATTTGCAATGCAGTGAGATGCTTTCAAGTAAACTGCGGTTCCTCAGGGAGAGCAAGTAACACCAGGGAATTGCTGTAGGGCCACCAGCCACTGATAGAAAGCCCTAGGACAGGGGCAAGAGGGGACTATTGTGTTCAGGGACAGGACTTATTGATTGCAGGGTGACCCCAATGTTCCTGTTAGTGGGAGGGGAAAAAGAAGTACAGGAAAGGGGCTACACTGGCAACTTATTTCGTTTTTGAGCAAAGAACAAACCCCTTTTCTCTGCTAGCTGTGCCTTTTCTCATCAAGTTCTACATGAGGTATTGAGATTATACCTTGTTCAGAACCCCTTTACCTTTTTCCATGCCCATTACTTTTTTTTTATTCAGGTATCAGAAAGAATAGTCTGTGTTCAAGATTTCACTGGAAGCTTGTGCTTGTTAGCCTGGTATTTAGTATATTTAGTATTGTATATTTAATATAAATTTAGTATTGTATTTTTTTGTTGATGGATTCCGCCCCAACACTCTCCCACCCCAATCAGTGTTTATATATATATATATATATATACACACACACTGTCTACTTCAGGAAGAAGAACCAAATACCTACATGATGATATTGAAGGGCTGACTTCAAGTCCTAGCTCTGGCACAAGCTACTTGGCTAGCCTTGGGTACATTAGATAGGGACCAAGGCTATGAAACTATTGTGTAAAACAGTAATAATTTTTCATTTCCATCACCATCTGTCATACCTTTCTAGTCCAATTGGACTGTTTGTTTTCCACTCAGTGTTGATGCAGCACTTAGCAGAAAGGAGCTTAAGGTCTTAAGACCATAGCTCTCACTAAGTGGGAAAAAAACCCACAACTATTATCACTTGATTTCCTTGTTTCATGTAAGATTCGTTCTCTTAAAACTACATTGACAGGACACCGTGACTACCACATTTTGCCTTTCTCTTTTTCGTTTAGAAATGTGAAGCAGTTAGATTAATCTTTTTGTTTTATAGCTATAAAAGATTAAATAAAGGAAATCCATAGACAACTCAGAGTAAATGGAAACATTTATGCAGAAGGCTCAGCAGTTTCTTGTTTGGGGCACATTCACTTTTTCCCATTTACCTTTCTTTGCTCATGACAAAGACAACAAACAAAATCTTGACCTTCAAGAAAGCCTGATGTGTGTGACAGAATTCAGGAGAAATGTACTCTTTAAAAATGTTAGACCCAGTTGTTTATGTTTATGACTTAGGCCTACATGAGGTGAGGCGTAAATATATAAAAGGCAGTCCCTGCCTTCAAACATCTGCTAACAATGAGGCAAAATAGAGGGGGACCAAAGTAAAATTTCTTTTTGCTTCATTTGCAGGAAAATAAGCTATGGAGGAGAGGTTGAGTGATTTGCCTGAGGTCACCTAGCCCAGAGCTGGGAAGGCAGAGTTCACACACTGGGTAGATTGCACTGTCACAGTTTGTAGCTAAATATTCAATGTAATGAGGATTTAAGGTAAGTAGGCAGTGGTGTTCAAGCACTAAACTGCTAGAAATGTACTTCTGCTTCAGGGACATCCACATGAGGTAGATTCAGAGGAGCTTTGTCATGTTCTGCTAAGAATTGTCCGGGCATTGAGTTTGAGGCCTGTCACAAGGCCTCCTGCGATGCCTGAGCACACAATGGCTTGCAACAAGCAACATATCTGACAAACAGCTCTTCCCTTCATGCTTGGGTAAAATATGGATTATCTCTGAAATGAGTCAGCACCTGATGTTCCCGAAGGACTTTCCCAGGCATTATTTCATGGCATTTCTCCCTTCTGGAGTTCTCCCTGAAAACACTTAACCCAGAATCAAAAAAGGCTCCAGTCTGGGAAGAGAAAGACATGACTTTCCTCATTTATGCTACCTGGCAGTGTAAAAAAGTGACGTAAGTAGAGAAATTGAAGAAACCCTTGCTATTTGTATGGCCAGACTCTAGTTAACTATCCTTATTGTAAAGATGAATGAAAGCTGGTATAGTCTAAGACCATCACTCTGGTGCCTCTCAGTCAACACTAGCCAGGTAATGATAGCTCTTAAAATACCTGGCCTTGGGAGGTGGTAATGGACTGGCAGAGTCAGGGAAGAGCTGTTGAGAAAATGGAATTTTGGTTCAGCAGTCAAAAAGGGGGTCCCAGACAACTTGGTTTTGGTTTCTTTTAGGAGAATGGAGGGGAAAACAATAGAAAAATACACTTTATCGATCTTAACATTTCATCTGTTCTATTTTTTAATGCTTTGTTTTGTAATTATTTCAATTTTAAAAAGAAATGGTGCTCCAAAATGAGATGTTGAACACCTTTATATGTAAAACAGGGAAATAAATTTTACTTGTAGAACTCATACTTTTATTTTCCTTCTGCTTCCAATACTGTCTTTTGGCCTTAACTACCTGCCCTGTTTGACCCAAGCAGTTTCAGTTGCATAAAACTAGATTTATTTATTTATTTTTTACATCGTGCTGCTTGGAGAAATTCTTGCAGCATCATCCCTGGCCACACTTGGAGAAAATCCAAGCTCACTGTTTCCACCATACTCTTCCTCCTCTCCATGCAGTCTGCCCATTCCCTTCTCCCCTGGAGCTGACAGGCAGAGTAAAACTCCAGGACAAAAACAAACAAAAAAAACTTCAAGCACTGCATTTTTCTTGGCAGTTTATCCCACTGAGGCTGTGCCCTGTGCTGGCTTGGTGTTCCTATTCAGCTCAGCCAGGTACCAGGCTTTTCATGCCTCCCTCTACCTCTGGCCTCCTTCAGGTAAGAGGCATTGCCTCTTGCTGCTACATGCTCTGGATGTATCCCCACTGTGCAGGGGGGAACCTCTACAAGGCATCTGATTTCAGGTACTAACCTATGGAGTTTGACTCACTATGGTTTCTTCTCTCTCATCTTTCCTGCAGGTAACAAGGAGAAGTCTTAGAATTGCCTTCTCTGTTGCACCATGTGGAGTTAGGTGTTTAGCCTTCTCCCTAGTGATGGCAAGAAGCAGCTGTCAGCTACTACCTAATGATGTTACTGCATATGCACCTCACCTCCGGTAGCTTAAAGAAGCTTTGAACTTGAGGACACCTTCCTCCTGAGTTAGTACGTTAACACTTTTACCTGCTTGTGTAAAGGCCCTGTGGCTCTCCAGCATCCCACAGAACAAGTACATTCGCACGGGAATGCTGGCACCATGTTGCTTGAGTATTTAAACATCGGAAAGTTATGGATGAATCAGTTCCTAGGTCTGTCTGCTCACTGCAAGGACACTTCCTTCTGTTCCTTCACACCTTCAGTGCACCTTGCTTGGTGAGAACAACTACATTCACTCGCTAGGCCGTATTCACCCCCCCCAAACCCCTGTGTGCTGTGATGCACAGTTGTGTCACATACCCACTCCCATGTGTGTGCACATGCTCATGCACATACATACTGTCTTGTGCACAGTTGGTATAATTTTTGTGTTGGAGTGTCTTTTTCTGTGCTTTGGAATTTTCTGGGGATTTGTTTCTGGGTGTGACTGAGAGCCTGCAAAGGTACTGAAGAATTGATGCATTTTCTTCACTAAAAGAGATGATAATCATATCAGCCAGTCTTGCAATGGACCAATGCTCTCAAAATCTAGGGTAACCAAACACCCCAAAGACTCATTTCCTAATGATCTATTTTGATGGATTCTACTCTCAAAGCACCTGGTGTCTTACAGGAGACCACATATCCTGGGAGCTGTTCCCATTAGAGTGTTTCAGGCTCTGCATCTGAGAAATTTTAGATTCACAAGGATAAACAATTAACTTTTTTTTAAGTTCAGAAGAATTAAAAATGAAGTGAAACTTGCACCATGAAATGTAGAGCATTTCAAGCTTCTTATATTGATCACCTTAGTTATTAATGTATGAGAGACCGTGATGAGTTGGGAGCATCTATTCTAAATCCCTTTGAGTTTTAATCTGGGGCAGATGAGAAGGAAAAAAAAAAAGAGGATTTAAAAATAGATATGTGTCTTCTGTAGTCAATTCACTCTGCATGAAATCTGAACAATATTCAGGAAATACTCTAACTCTCAGCAAAGCCTGTTGTTTCTAAGCAGAGCCAGTCTGGTCTTATCCACGCTGAGGAGCAAATGGGATTGACAGGCATGTAACAGAATTGAGACAGAAAGTGTGAAACTGTGTTTGAAAGCAGAGAGACGCTTAGAGATAACCTTAGCTCAGTTGTGCCTGACAAAAGAGGAGGAAATAAAGGGAGTTCCTTAAAGGAATTCGTTATCATATGCATTTAGAAAAGGCAGCAGGCACCTGAGGAGGCCAAGGGAAACCTAAATAAAACTATATTGAAAGCTAGGCTTCTGTGCCATACACCAAAAATGTAGCACAGATCGTTAAGCAGAGCCCACTTGGCTGGGTGATGCTGAACAAAAGCCATCAGCATGGCAGCAAATGACACCTGCTTTGCATCCCTCATTCAGGTGAATAAATGAGGGCAAGGAGCCAGTGCGGAGCCATGTGAGCTGTGGAAGGAAGGTCCAGACAGCTGAACGCAACCCTCGTGAAATAACTGGCTGAGCAGACTCAGCCCTGACTTCGGGCAGGACATCACTCAGCTGAAAACTGAAGGTTGAGATTCTGAACAACTGCTTTGCATCGGCAGTGGGATGTTGTTCGTACAAGTGCATCCACTGTGATAGTGCTGACTTCTATTGCTCCGGTCACGGGGGGGTTTGTGGTTTTGGTGCTGCTTTAAGATAGAGCAAAATTTACACGTTTACTTCTTGTCCTGGGTGGTTGTGGTTACTTTTTAGGAGGTTTTTTTGATTTCTAAAAAAGGAGACAGCCAACTTTGCAATGAAGCTCTTCCCTGTTCTCTCAGAAAGAGGGAGGGAAATTTTGCTTTCAGATAAATGCCTGAAAGTTAAGTACCACTCAAGGAAAGTTGCATGGGAAGAGATGGAAAAAAACTTTTTTTTTTTTTGGTCAGAAATGAGTAATATGTTACCTTTCAAGTGGCTCCTCAGCGCTGTAGAGTGTGTGGGAACACCAGGCTGTGTTTGCAGAGGTGGTCATGCCTGAGCTATGGCTGGAGCTGTAGCATCTGCTTAGGGCTGAGCAACACCTGCAAGGGATTTTTTTTTTTTTAGAGCTGAAAGATGAAACTTCAGGGCTACAACCTGCACCTTGATTCATTATATCACCCCAAGGTTAAAAATGCTTGTAGCTTTATATGCTTTCCTAGTCCTCTCTGAGAAATGCCACCCCCAAAACTCTCCATATTATTCCTGCCCGTAGCTGGGCATCTCTTTCTGCTCAGAATTTAATGGGGATAAACCTGGCTAAACAGAAGGGATTTGTATACGCAGCAGCCGTTTTCATGAATGCTCTGAGCACATGCAAAGCTGCCATTTGAGCATATAACCTACTCACAAATACTTAAATAGCGTCGATTTGTAAAAATCTTGCAAAGTGTGCTATCTGCCTTTCTTCAGCTAAAAAGCATTTGTTATTTTTCAACTCAGTTATTCTCTTGATTTAAGTGTGTTCAACCATCTGTTGAGGGCACAAGAAGACAGAAGCGAGTAATTAAGCAGACCAATTGCACTACACAAATAACAAATAATTGAGATGAAGCATTCAGAGCCAGTTCATAGGCTAACAGTCATTTTTCATGACTGGTGAGTGCTTATGAAGAATATATGCAGTTGTGAGAAACAGGAGTGGTGAACAATTTGCAAACCAGGAAAAAAAAGGTCTGAAATCTGGAAATGGATTTGGGGTGGACTTTCTTCACCTTGCTGTGAGTGAAGGTACAAAACTAGAGGGTAGGCTGAGTGGCAAACCTGAAGTTTAGAAATAAGCAAAGAGGACAATAGATAGGAAGACAAACATGGGCTGAAGCTTCCCTTTTTTCCATCCACAGTGGGCAATATCACTGAAAAGGTCATTAGATACAACCTGAAACAGACTTTTTAAGTAAACCTACAACTAAAACCTTTGACGTACAATCCAACAACTGAATTACAGTCACCTCAGGCGTTTTCTTTAGCATTTGCATTAAGAAGCTTTGCATCTGCACTGTGCTGAGCACAGCCAAACAGATGCGAGATCCTCTGCTTACCCAAATGAAAACCCACTATCCCCTTTCTCTGCCAAAGGTGACAGACTCCCCTCAATGCAATGCTGATTTCAGAGATGTTCTCTATAGAATAAACACCATCTAATTCTTTGAGATTATCACTTAGATTGATGTTATTGGAGTTTGCTTGCTGATCATTCAAGAAGCTGTGAACTTTCTTTGACTGCCTCTTTACACCACTTGCTGTGTTGCAAAGTTTTGCCTTTATTTAGACATTTCCTCTAAGCATTTCACATACCTGGTACAAACAAATCTTCCTTCATCTCTACCAGAAAGTTAGCAGCTGGTGTCTGCATGCATTTTACTGTTTGGGATTAGAGAAAGAAGTGGGGTGAGAGGTGGGATGCTGCCAGATTCCAGGAACCCAAGGCTGCACATGTTAGCTGGGGAGGAATTCTGCTCACTGAAGATAAATCTTAGCTCTTTTTGCACCAATCACAAGGTTTGCGAGCACCTTGCTATATTCAGTCCAGATGCTTGTGTATGGGAATGAAGTGAGCAGTAACTCTGGAGTTAAATTTTAAATTAGTTTTCCAGTGAAGACCTGCCCATGGAGTTGCTTTAGTGTGACTTACTGATCACCTTCAGGGTATTCTGCAGGAAATGAAGATTTATTACAGTGTTGTTACTTGACCTGTGGCTTTTACCTTTCAAGGATGAGCATTTCTCTTAAGCAAAAGGAAGCAATTAGTTACTGTGACTGGAGGTTTTCTGGAGGAAGCGGCCATTTCTCCAAAAGAACAAAGAGGAACTGAAAGGTGGCTCAGCTGGAGGACACTGAGGCAATCCACTGGCCTCAGGCAGAAACTAAAAGTCAGACATGCACAAGGGATGGAGTGGTTTATGTCATAGATGGGAAGCAGCAGGAAAGCCAGAAATAGTTAGGAATTAGTAGGCCAGTTTGGGCAAATATGGCACATTGAGAACTGGGTCTGTGAGCAAAGCTTGCAGTCTTCAGCTCCTGCTGGGGCACATTTGACTTTAGAGACACTGAACTATCTAAAGATAATATTCTAAATAAATCAAAATTAATAGTTAATAATAAGAATAAATAATAAAAATAAATAATAAAACAAATAATTAAAATAATAAAATTCAATAATAATAAATTAAAATTAAAGATAATATTCTAAAGAAATCTGAGTACGATCTTCCAAGGGCATGGAGTCAGTCAGTTTTCTGGAACAGGTATTAAATATTGTGGTAATAAAAGTTAGGTCTCAGTGTAGCCATTGTGAGCTTGTCCAGCTCATCCCAGTAACACCGACTGCCACTTTTCTACCTCTTTCTTTGCAGATTTACCAAGTCTTTTGTTCTTGGCATCTGGTAATACCACCCCCTACTCACTGCATGGAAAGGGCATGGCAACAGTTTGTGAAGACTAATGAACAAGATCTGTTTTGGGAGTGATCATAACCTGATTTAATATAGTAAGTACATAAGTAAAGAGAAATCTGTTAAGTTTTTGTGATTCTTAAAGGTGTACGTGCTGATTTGCTTGGACTTCGTGGAGCCATGTACCTCTGGAGTATGGAGAGATACTCATCACTTCTGTTCTTATTCTCAATTGTGAGCACACTTATTAAATGGAGGCAATTGTCTTATGCTGAAAAAAAAATAAAATATGACCTATCTTCGTTTCAATGTAATTCCTTAATTGACATTATCTGTGATGTATTTTCGTACCATTTTGGGAAGTTCTGGTGGGAGAAATACGCTCATCACTCATACTGTTGCCAAATTCTCCGAGGGAGAACATCTTCCACTCTGGTTTGGGTGCAGTCTGGTGCAAAGGTTCCTGCAGAACTGCGTCTAAGGATGCAGTGTATCAGAAGTTATCAACTGATGAGCAGAATTACTTATCAATGTTATAGTGGTTGTGCTTTGACAGGTATTCAAACTGAAAGATCAATTTAGATTTTCTGAAAGGAAAGAATATGCAGTAGATTAGTTTTCAAATGGTTTTTAGTACAAGGAATGAAACTACTTACATTGGTGATTTTCTAAGGTTACATTTGTTTTTGCTGTTTCTTTTTCTCCTCTTCTAGATGCAATTCCTATTTGCTAAGGATTCTGAGCATTACATTAGAATAAAGAAGACTTGGAGGGCAATTTTAGAGAAATAGATATCCAAATCACTAGCATAATCTTTCTGGCTCTTTGAAAATGAAAAATAGAGTGTTTCAGAGAGCTATTTATTGGAAAGATTAGTTTTATCATGAAATTATTACTTTAGCACATGGTTTGAGATTGGTCATTACCTTAGAAAGTTCACAGATGAAAACACAGGGAGAGTTGCCAATGAAAAAGACCTAATGACTGAAAGAGTCTTTTCCTTGTGTGCTCCGTTTTCCCCCTATAGCTATGTTTTGGCTTCACCAGGGAGAAGTAAATAATCTATTAAAAAAGAAAAGGATGGAAAAAATAAGTTAAAACTGTATTATAAATCTTGTAAATTGACTGATTTTGTGGTGGAAAGCCTTCTTGTTTATTTATTTATAGGGCTAGGTAAGTGTTGAAAAATCCAAAAATATTTATGAATAACATATATTTTTTACAATAACATTTTTGTGTGTGTGGGTTTTTTTTTTCTTCCAGGAGCAATCAGGCTGCAAGTGTTTACATGGTAGACTGGAAAGGAGCTCTTTGTCTTTCTGTATTTGTGTGTGCATATGTGAACAGCATGGAACGATGTAACTGGCACATTAAAGAGAAGGCTTTATCTGCAGAGGGTAAGGGCAATTCTTTGAAAAGTTAGTAACGCATTGACGGTCTTAACCTACCTGCTTTATTATAGGTAAACCCTTGGGGAAGACCTCATCAATATGATGTAAAAACAAACCAGCTGCCAGTTAAGTTGTTTGTTTTCTTGCAGCACCGCTTCACTGATCTGCCCACTTGAGTTGTAGCATTCCAGGACCAAACTGTCTTTCATGACACGATTACTCAGTTGCTCTGAAACTTGTCATGCTGTAAGGAATGGGAGGATTTCTTTATCCTAGTCTACATTTCATAGTCCTTACACATGGAAAATTCTGATGTTATAGTGACAGACCTTGAATTAAATACCTGGGTAGATGCATGCTGATGGCCAAAGCTGCTATGGAGACACATATTTTGGAAGAATACTTTTAGTGCTGTAGTCCTTTCTCACTCACTTTTGCGTATTTTAACTCATTTCTGGCCAATGTAGGAATTCTCTTGAGTAAAACCTAAATGCTTCCATCATGTGTCAGTCCCCTTGTGTTGCAATTGGAAACTAAAAGAAAGCGGGTTTTGAGTTTGAATCATGTAGCAAATTTTCATGTCAATTTTCATGATGAGAGGAAGGGGCATTATGGAAACTTCAGAAGAGAAGTGTGAAAGGAGGAGAGTAAAGTCAGTGTCTCTTTAAACGTCTTACACATATTGCATGGCAGCAGGATTATATCAGTCTTGGGATGCTAGCATTTTATTTGTAAAAATAAATTCTTCCAGAAAACATCCCAAACCAGTGTCACATTGTTGAGTGCTAATGGCTGCATTAGCAGTTATCCGCGGTTATGCATATGTCCATCCATCTGCCTTATGACTTTGCATCCGAGGAAGGTGCTGTGCGTTAGTTATTTTACTTAAAAGTCTGCTTTTTATGTTTGTAAGTAAAAAGATTACAAGTGGTGATGCACAGGGCTAAAACCACTAATTGTTAGCCAGATTATGCTGCAGACACGCTCGTCCCTGTGTGGAAGGAACCATAGTTAAAACCAGGCTGTAAAATGTACTTAATGGACTTTAGAACACCTTTTTCAAGCTTTTCTTAGTCAATCTTAACATTTTAATTTATAACTAAAAATCCTTTTAAATTGTCAAAAGGACTCTTTCCTTAGAGCAGGTTTGTTGGTTTGTCTTGCACAAGGCACTGGAGTATTATTGCTGGTGGGGGTCAAATCTCACAAAATGGCATTTGCATATACACATTGCACTTCAATTGCAGTTCATTTTGCCTGCACCTGGGTCTGCTTTTAACTTGCCACAGGTAAAATTTCCTTTTTGGCAGCGAGCCAGTGCAAAATTATGCAGATTCAAATCTTAGCGAGACTTTGTGCTGAGTCTTCACATGAGGGTAGAATTTATAATAGAAAACATAGTGGTGGAACAGGAAGAATATAAGTACCTAGCCCGATAGCATGTCATGGGAACATGTTGTTTATTCATTTTCTTACTATCTCTCTGTCTGGGAAGTTTCAGTCTTCCAGTGGGAGAGGAGAGACACAGACATGTAAGACAGATGCAAGTGAGATGTAACACATTGTGAGTACAAATGATTGCTTTGAAAATGTCTGAAACTCCACAATGTGGCGAAAAACGTCCTTGTAGCCATCTGACAAGCGTGCACGGAATTGGGCTTGAAAATATATTCTGATCTCCAATGGTCAGTGAGAGAAAGGAGACAAATGTACAGCAAAATTTAACATGCTATTTTCCATGAATAAGTCAAGTTGAGCTTGTATATACCAACCAGTGTTTGTTCCAGCAGCCGTCAAGCTCATAAGCATGAGCTGGTTTCTGTATGTGTTGGTTTATATCCATAAGGTTCTCATATGTACATTTCCCTTTCTGCTCCATGCTTTTTGAAAACATAAAGCTTCTAAAGACGTGGAAAATAGCAGGGCTGATTAGCCCTGAACTGCTCAGGCAGTCGGACTTGATCTTTGTAGGTCCCTTCGAACTGCTCTGTTCTGTTCTAATATCTTGTGTTCACTCTTTAAGCAGCTTCCATTTGTTTGCTAGTAAACTGATTTTGCAGTGAGTGGAGAAGGGAAACTACCTCCTTTGTATAGCTTTGTTGCCAGTGGCTATCTTGTGTGCTTTCTTCGTGGTCTGGCACAAGTCTTTGTCTTTGGTTTCCTTAGTGGGATGGGATTTGTACTCACCCCTTCTTTCCAGCATCAAGAGGAGGTGAACTTCTGCAGCTGTTTATTAAATCTGCTTGTTGGCTGGTGGTATCTATTTGTCTAGCTGGCTGATCCAGGTATTTGTAAAGTTCTCTGTAAAGTGGAGTGTTTCTTGCTTTAGGAAATAAAATGGATGAATTCCCCGTTTTTGTAGAAATACAGGTCACGAATCTAGCTTCACGGCAACCTTGTACAATTCCTGCCATTGTCAAGGAGAGGGAGATCCGGGAAGATGTTTCCCTGCCATTCATCATCTTTAGTGGTGGTTTTCCATTTGAGAAAACAAAAAAGCAACAGCTTTTTTTTTTTCCCCTCATATTCTTAGTTAATTGATCCTCCTTATCTGCTGTGTTTCTCTTGTAAAAAAAGGTAGAAAGTTTCACATGATGGAATGAACTGTGCTGAATTTTAGTACAGGTAGTAACTACAGTGGTGCCTTCCAGTGAAAGCCTCTGAATCTCTTGATGGGAACAGGCATTTCCTGCATCTGGCCATAGTAAGACATCTGATACATGTAGCGCCGCAGTCCTTCCCTCCCTCAAATCAGTTCAAAATTGATTATACAAATCTAAGGCAAATCTGATCTAGCAGGCAAGCTGCAGATAAAATGCTAAACAAGCCTGCAGGATTGCCAGCTGTGGCATTTAAGTATTACAAATATGCCCACCTCTCCAGCTGATCATTTCCCAAAGGAAGTGGCTGGAATATGCTTAGAATAGATTCCCTCACAATCTGAGATGTATCATGGTTTTTTCTTTTCATTGACCTGCAGCTTGAAACAGTGAAAACTGTTCTAATTGAAGCTGTGGTGTTTTCATGCTGTCATTGATTTCTGTAAAGAAGCACAGAGGCAAGGCACCTTCCTGTTATTGACCATGGCTTCCTCTGGTAGGGAAGTCCTGCTGGATGGAGAGCAGAGGGAGATGGGTTGGGGTGACAGCTTTGCTAACTGGGCCGAGTTAAAGCAGAGATGATGGGCACCACAGAGGACCAAAATGATCAAATTTGCACAGGCTGCTCTTACATTTGGTTCAGAGAAGTCTGAACTAGGTTAGAGTGTTAACGTTTTCAGTAGCTGAATCTTAGGGAGAAAAAGCATGAGTCAGAAGACTTTGGGCATCACAGCCCTGCCTGAGCGTGAAGTCCCAGAGCGTGTCCCCAGCTGAGCTCATGCATCCCTGGTTCGTGTCCAGTGCAGTGGTGTGGTTTCAACTAAATGTGGGACAAGTGCTAGACTTGTGGGCTTCCCTTTCTGAGAAGGACTTGCTCAGTTCCCAGGCTGGTAACTATTTTTGCATGGGACGATGCCTTCCCCGTTCATTTTCCAAGCAGCAGATTTGAAAGGTGTTTCTCCTATTTTTAGGGGACCTTTTTAAAAAGCACCGTTTCACGTTGGTACAGGGCAGGAAAAAAAAAATACTAAAACTTCAAAAACGTCCCCAAACCAGGATGATTGTTTCCTTCAGCACGAATTAGGGTAAAGCATAGCAATAGTGCTACTATCGAATTAGTTTGGTGCATACTCCTGCATATAAGTTGAAATGTATTTCCTGCCAGCACTTCTGGGAAAAATTTCTGAACTTGCATCTTTAGAGGAAGCGAGGACACATCTCCAAAAGGAATTGATATAAACGCTCAGGCATACAATGGTAGCAAGTGTCTCTGCATTATTTGCCTTTAATGAGAACAAACCGTCGTTGGCATCGTTTCCAGGCAACTACCAAGAAATGCTTAACCTTACGTGGGGGTCTTGCAAGCCACACATTAAAGCAGGTAACGGATGGCTTTACAACGAAACTAGCTTGAGAGAGCAAGCAGAAAGTGTTTATTTAATCTTAGTTTTAATTAGCATTTTTCCGAGCAATTATTTTTCTGTCAAAGACTTGCTTCACTTAACTAGGAGAATCAAGTAAAAGGTTATATTTTTTGTGTTCTGGTTATATTTAATCAGCTGAGAAATACTGTAGGCTACAAGAGGTACTGTGGGGTCATTTGGAAAGATGTGGACAGTTTGAGAGAGTTCCCTTGTAACGAAAATGGGAAGAGCCAGTAGGCAAAGTGGAATTCCAGAGGCTCCGAGAGGCTGGAGTCTCATCATGCATCGTGTGCACTGCACATGGTCATCTGTTTTAACAGGCTACAGCCTAAATCAATAAAGGACTGACAGAGCATTGAGGGTACAGTAATGAGTAAACCAACTTGCAGCAGGTTACTGTCTTTCCCAAGTCCCAAACAGCATCTTGTGAACAGAGTGAGGCTTCAAAAATATAATTCAGCCTGGCTTTGAAATTGCTTTTCACTGATTTTATGAAATAGTTGATATGTGATATCAAGTGTTACTGTGCTCCACGTTTGGCAGCATCTTAAGTTAATTTTTGTGGTTGTATTAGAACGTGATCATCAACATGTTTTCCATCCCCACTTCTAAATGGTGCTTGAAGACTAAGCTGGCAAATAACTGGAATTTCTCTTTGGCAATTCACTAAAGTTTACAATTTCTCATCACAGCACTGTTAACTTTGGTGTGAAGCAATAAAATAGCATGCTGTGAGCAAACCCTACCCGCAAAGAATATTCCTGTTCCTGCAGTAATCAATGTGAACACTTTCCATGTTTGTCCAAGCGTTAAGATTGGCCATTAGGTAAGTGGCTAGATAGCAACTTGTGGCTCTGCTGAATCCGTGAGGCTTTCTCAGTGCACCTTTGTCCTTAGACAGAGAATCCACAGCCATAGATGACCCAGTAGAAGGTCTTCCTGCTGTGCAACCAGGTAGCTGGTGGAGTATTTAGTAATCTGAAACAGAAATGGCCAACAGCAGTAGCAAAATCTCTCCAGTATGTTTGCTTGCCCGGTTCCCTCAGCCTCCAGGGGACATGGAGGGAAAGTGGAGAGAGGTTCAATATGAGAGATTCTTGTAGACAGCCATGTTTAGGTTACACTAATTGCCGTGCTCTTCTGGCAAGTGAAAATTTTCCGATGGCAACGTGTTCCCAAAAACCTGAAACCAAAGCAGTCCTGCTTTCTTGATCTCTGCCAAGATAGGCTTTGCTGCCTTATCTATGCCAATACACAGGTGTGATGTCTTTTTTACTTCTAGCAAGAAATTCATGTAAGGCCTTGCACAGTGTAGCCTAAAGTGAGAAAGAGATTTGTCATTTTTTGACAATAATTCACATAGACTCCAAAACAAATGTACTTCTGAACAGTGACTCTGTGAACAATAAAGCAAACACTCTCAACTACCTACCAACCCATCCATCTTTTTAAATCATGTCAGCAGACTTCAAATTGTTCCCCAAGTTTTATTGTTTCGTAGAGAAGGAAGTAATTTGTGGTGAAATACACTGAGCCATTGAACTTTGCAATTGTTTATTACTTGGTCTTGATTTCTTGCACATTCCCTCTTCATCATTTCCCTGTCATTTGTTTTAGGTGGCGTGGTTTATTCTCTCTTCGTAGCTATCTAAATTGCATAGGTAAATTTGTAAGTTGAACTGCACAGCCTCTCTGCTAGCAATAGCATCCACCCCCTGTTTGTAAAATTTGTGGTAGTGCAGTGTGCGTGATTTTGTCGTAGGCTAGGTGTGAATTCTTCCTTCTATCAAGAAAAACACGTTTATGCAGTCGTGTGAAGCTTGCTGGCAAGGAGACAAGTCAGGCTTTTGTTTGAACTGGACGGCTGATGAACAGACTTTTTTAGAAAGTAAGCTGGACGCAAAGTAGTTGGCATGGCAGGTAAGGTAAGCTTTATGCCATGAGGAAGATCTTGTGGTGCAAGAACAACTCTGGTCGGGGTCATTTCTGCGACGTGAGGGAGAGAGAGGTGACTGTCTGAGCCGAGTCTGCTGCTGCTTCTCCCACATTGTCATCACTGTTATAAATGAGTGCCCTAATTAGAACCGAGGGAATTTATGGGCAGATATGAAAATGTGGTTACTATAGTTACCAGGTGCTCCGGCTCAGTTGGGAAATGTTGCTAATATAATGATAGCCCAAGGGTAAGCACATGAGGCAAATGATGAACAAGCCCCCCTGCTCCAGGAGAAAATCTTCTGCTTTGCACGTTGTTTCGTGGCTTGTTCTGCAAACCAACATCCACCACTGCAGTTCGTTTTCTGTTCACTTTCTTTCAGGGGAGTGATTTTTGCTAAGGATAAGCAGCTCTGGGGAACAGAAAGTGCAAAAATGAAATAGCATTTAGAGCAAGGTTACAGATCTATTTACATATGCTTTAAAGCTTTCTGCTAAAATCCCTCACCACTCCTCTGTACACAGTCTAGACCGCAAGGCAGGCTATGTGCACCTCCACGAGCTCAGAAATAAAATTTCTCTTGTGTACTTTCTCTGTTCACCCTAATTCCAGCAATGACCCTCGATGCCTGTCTCAGCCTATGGACACGGAAGGAGGAGAATGAGCAGTGAATTGGCTTTCCCCTTGCCCAAAATGAGGGGTATCTCAGTGTCTTGCTGCTTCAGTCCAACTGCTGGCATTAGCCACCAGGTTTGGATTGAAGGAGAAAAATGGCATTTTAAGTGATAAAGCCCTACAGATGTGGTTGGAGAGGCCTCTTGCTTGGTGCTGCCTACAGGCAGGATTACACAGGTTATTACTGTTTGCTACAGGGAAAGGAAGAATTGTGGAGTCAGATTAATTCCCACTGCAATTTCTCTGAAGTCAACGAGGTGACACTACTGATTGCTTTGACATAGATTTTTCAGTCCTGAGTAATTACCTGGCCCTTTAGAAAAAATACAGGAGTAGACAGAAAATCAGAACAGCTGCTGCTAAGGGAGCTGATCCCCACCACCTTAAACAGCGCTGACAAGGAGTTGCTCTCTGGTTTTGGAGGAAGCCTGCAAGAGGAGAAAGCCTAAAACATTTACATCCTGCTCAACCAGAGAGAAGCTTCAGCTCTACGTAGCAGTTTCCAGCATGTTGCCTCCCACTTGTTATTGATGGAAAACACAAAACTTTTTCTGTGAGGTGTGCTGAATCCTGTGATTCCTTACATGAGCACAAGGACTGACTCTGGTGATGTTACAGGGTAGCAGACCACAGCTGCAGCAGAGGTCAGGTCAACGTTAGCACCGTCACAGGCCAAGCAAGCACCGGCTCCTCTCTAGGGCTCACTTCAGGCTGACAACCACAAAGCTCTTTGAGCTTTCTAAAGCCAAAAGGCAGAGACCATTGCCTATCCCATTTAGTCTCAGATACCTGGTTGAGGTCCTTTAATCAGACACTATAACCACCGTCTTAAACCTTGGAGAGAGAGATTGGAGATCCAGAGCACAATTTGTTTACCCGAAGGTCTGAACTGCAGCCTGGTATCCCTGTCTCTCCGTTGGCTAAAGATGCTAAAAGGCTTTGAACACAGTTGCTTCAGCTCGGATCTTAGTCACAGTCACGGCTGCCTTGATGAACCTGGCCATTCTGAATGGCTTAAATGAATTTGGAAGGTGGTTTTGCTTCATCAGCAAGAAGGTGAGGTACTGGCTTCTGTCTTAAGCCTTCCCCCAGGAGGGTGCGTGTGCCGAGGTGCAATGAGTGGGCTTTAAAATTTCGCAAAGTGCACATGAAAAGGCATCTGAGTTGGCAGTGCCTCGTTTCTGTAAACACTTCCCTTTCTACCCAGAGCTTTCCGGAGTGCTGTGCCAGCACCAGATGTAGATGAATCAGGTTTTAAGTGTAAGTAGGCAGCCAGAGATTACGTGAGGATCTAAGAGCTGCTGCTTTGCTGTCGGCTCCAAGCATTGCAGTGGTTACAGAGGGCCCATCTGCTGCAGCCTGCGATCCCATACAGAGGAGAAAACCCAACGTATCCTTTCTGAAGATAGTCCTTTACTGGGTGACCTGGGGCATGGCTGACAACCTCAGGGTCTGTTGTTATAGTCCAGCTGCTGTTCCTCGTCATCTGCTGTTTGCAGTGAGATGTGGTTGCCTGCCACAGCTCATTTTTCCTGTAGTTGGGCCCACCACAGTTTGCCCAAATGGGGGGAATAGAAAATATTTTTAAAAATAGATATGCAGTAATAATGCGGGTGAGAATTCCTTTCTTGTGATGCAAGAGATGACACTGAAATTAAAGTGCCAAAGATGCCTGCTGTCTTAAGATAACCTAGATGGACTGTTGGTCTGACCCTAGTAATAGCACATCTCCCTCTCTTTTGTTTTGTGGACTCAATCCCCAAACCAAGGATAAAAGAAAGTAGTCTAGTTGTTTGGTTTGGATTTTAATTTTTGCATGTTTTAAAGCATACACTGAATAGTTAATTTTACCAAAAATAAAATCATTTTAAACTAAAAACAAGCAAACAAGAACAAAACAACAGCACTTCCTTTTGCAAAATATTGAGTTTGACTCTTGATCGTCTTAGGATCTTGAATCTGAATGAATTCAGCAGCACTGGCACATGCATAATGGCGGAGTGTTAATGAGGGGGAAATTTCTTTAAAAATATTCAAATAGAGAAATTTTGCTCATCTGCCAGAATCCTTTGCAGTCCCTACTCTTGTGACGACACGGGAGAAATCCCATCTTCCTCATGTTATTAAGATCTGTGGCAACTACTGTGTGCTGAATCTCTCTGTCTTTGCTAAGCTGATTACACAGATTCCCCCCCCAAAAAAATTAATATCATGTTATAGATACTCTAATTACAATGCTGGGTTTCTCTTCACAACATGAATGCAGCACCCGGGCTTTGCCTGACAGTGTGCATCTCTTTAATTGTGTTGGATAGTTCCACTGTTTGAATTTTGGATTGGACAGGTGGCACGAGCCAATATTTTATTCTTTGGGGTTTAGTGAGAACCAGCTGCCAGACTGTGGGTAAGCTGTGAAAACGCTCTTCTGTAGAGCTTGGCTATTTATCTTGGCCACATCTTTAATGCCAAAACAGTCCAGGAGCATCTCGCTCTCATGTGGTCTATCAGCCTTGAAATAGTGTTGTAGCTCAGGCTGCAGACCCAACAAAACTAATTTTCTCCATACAATTTCTACAGGTTTTGGTCTTGCAGAATGTTTTGAAGTGCAGTATCCACAGCAGCCTGAACAGCAGTTTGTCTGTCTGTTTTCCTTCTTTGGAAGACAAAATCCAAGAGCCCTTCAGTCTCTGAGGACACAGAAAAGGGCCTTTTGCTCCAATGGCTGAACTGCTATAATACTCCGGACAAGGGTATTAAATGGCAGTAAGGCAGATTTGCATCCTGCCGAGTTTTCTGGGTTAGCATGGAGTATGAGTCTGACAAACTGGTTGACTAAGACTGGGTAAGTACACACCTCATTTTCACACCTCCTGTTAGCACCGAGATAAACAAGCCTGGATCTGAAAAACAAGCTAGCTGCGAAATGATCTCCCATCTCTAAAAATGTTCAGGATGTCAACGCTTTGTCACTTTGGTCTCAGCTGGAGCTAAGGCTGCTGCAAAGTCCTCCTTTACATCTCTCAATGTCTGCTGTTTCTCAGGTGGCTGGGGCCATATGGATTCTCCAGCTACAAGGTGGAGCTGCTCTAGGTGGTGTTTTCAAAATCAAGTCAGTTCATGCCATAAACGAACTTAAAGACTGGTGACTTTGAAAGCCTCTGCAAATCAGAAATCTGGTAGCTGAGACATGCAGAACAACCTGGACAAAGCCAAAAGTTGTATAGGGCTCCTGCAGGCAGGGTAAGGACCTTGTGCACCATACTATCAGCTGCTGTGAGATTCAGGAGCTTTTTGTCAGTAAGTTCGTCTGGAAGTTGAGAAACATTTTCTAAGCAGTTTTACCAAAATTAAAGAGCCCAGATAAGTCACTACCATTCTGACAGTTCATTTAGGAATTAAGGAGAGGAATAAGCACTGCTGCTGTCAGTATTTTTTTTGCTGATTTCTTACAGATGTGAGCTCAGGCACACTGTGCTGCTATTTCTTCATTCGTCCTCCTGTTTTCTTGGTTCTACCTTTCGTAGATAACTTCTGAATTCTTTTTCCACTTGTAACCACGTATAACACAAGGGTATAAAGCACAGAAGTAATGAAGCTTCTGTGATAAGGTTGGTCAGACATGGGAAGGTGAGATACAGTTTTGTATATCTTGCCAAAAGGGCACGCACCACCACCAGTTGCAGCGAAGCAGTGTTGTAGAAAGGTGTCCTGACAGCAGGAGAAGTATGTAGACATCAGCAAAGTCAGCCAAAACGATGGAACTACTCAGGAATGCAGATTTTCAGTAATAGTTCTATATGAGTGACTCACTTTCAGAAGAAATAATTAAAGAAAAAAAACATCTTAAACGAAATAATAGTATATGTCACCTGTGACAATACAATGCCTATGAAGTTATACCCTCTGAAAGCATTTTTACCAAGTGAACTATGAAGCCAGGCATTCACTTAAGGAAGTAACATAGAATTTCTTCTGAAATAGACTTGTTTTTACATTAAATGCTGTTTTATAAAGAACTTGAGAGATTTGTGGGAACATCCTTAGCATGCATGTTTCTGCTTAATTCCTGTTTCTAGCTATAAAAATGTGCTGTTTGCCAGTGGAGCAAGCTGGTGCCGTTGGGTGTATGTTATACATACAGCTCACGGAAAGGTGTTATAATCAGCTTATTCATCATTGTCTTGAATTTCCATTCCTTGAATGTTTAATTTTTTTTTCTGATAGTGATCCCATACATGCTATATAGACTGCCACATACCTGAATTATAATTAGCAATTGCTCACGCATGCAGAGGCAGTGTAACAAATAGCATGAGCTCACTGGAGTGATGTCTTATCCACGTGCTTGCGTAATGATGTCACACACAGTCCAATCTGAAATCTAGCCTTGTTCTTTCTCATTCATGTCACCCCTCAAGTACAACTGCATGACTTGTGAAATGGCTGTTAAATATACCAAAATATTTCATGGTTTATTTGGTACAATTACTAAGTGCTTAGTGTCCTCTGAAAGGATAAAAAATATTTGGAAGCATCTAGATGAGCATGATAGGAGACAAAACAGCTTCATCTCTGTAAAACGTTCCCTACCTTTTTTGGAAAGGAAAGACCTGGAAAAGGGTTGGTAGTTACCATCTAGAGGTGGGCCTTTCCATTAGAGTTCTTTTTGGGGGTACTTTTATCTATCTGTTGGAGAGGTAGGATGTTAGAGGACCGTAATCCCTAAGTGTCTGGGTAGGATTCAAGTTGGAGAAAGCAAAAGGTGGCTGGTATCTGAGTTCTGTCAGAGCTCCCATCAGCTGTGGTGAGTAAATTAAACAGTAGCAGAGAGTGGATTTGGGCTCTTTGGCCAGCTGGCAGGACTTGGTCTCGTCCACGTGGCTGAACTCCTTGGACATGGAAATTGGATGCTGGATGTAGTTTCTGGGCTGTGGTAATGGCAGAATTTGGGAAATGCCTTGTTGGCATAGGCTAAAGTGTGCTGGAGCTGTTCTGCAGATGTAGGAGCTGATGGTTAGGCTCCAGTGTCCAGAAGTGTTTCCTGGCACTGTATTTTTGACTTGTGCAGCTCCAACCTGCCTGTCTGCCTCTGGATACTTGTATTTATTCAGCCAGCCTGTTATTTCAGAGATCCCAGTTATCATATAGTCAGAAATCTGGCATGTTGTGAGAAGCACTTAGTGTTTGAAAATACCTTAAACTTTTCCCTGACTTTCTGAACCTGACTTAGGCAAATCCTCATTAGTCTTGTTAATGACATGAGGTGCCTACAGAGCTGGGAGAGGGGAAGTTGCTTTGCAGTGGTGACAACTGATGTTTTGCAAGTCAGACATGTCACGGAGCTGTGACCCTTTGGAGCTTGCAGCTTCTTCCTATCAAAAAAGGGAAAGCTCACAGGTAGTAGTGTGGAAGGAGCATCATCAAGCAGCCAGATTCTGGAGTCAAACAGTTGTCTTTCAAAACGTGTCCTAGCTTTTAACCTCTTGAACCAAGAACATGGCAAATCAAATGGAAAACACATGGTTCGCTGCTCTTGGTTTTGATAGCATCAGGAAGGGGAATCAAAGATTAATGGGTGTAACTATTTTCTAAGCCTATCTGTAATGCTTTTAGCTCGGTTTCCAGTGAAAGTAGTGTGTCTGTAGTAACCCTCTTCTGTTGTTTTTTCATCCTCAGTAATTCTTCCTCTGACCAAGTTTAAACAAAGGTGACAAGTATGTTAGTCCTTACACATTTTATCTAGCCACATATAGAAGAGAGTCTTGTTAGTGTCTCCAACAAGGAAGGACAATGTCTGAACTCAGCAAAAAAAAGGAGCAGAGATTGCACAAGGATGAGTGTTCCTGTAAAGACCGCAAGTGAAGGAAGAGCTTCACAGTGGGTTTTCTCCTTAATTGGCTGAGGTCCTTAGGAAAAGATGGCTCAAAACCTGCCTTTCAGGCACTCAAGGAAAGGTTATATGTTTAGAAAAAACAGCGTATGTAAGGATGTGACCAAGGGTGTAGGCCTTTATGAGTGCCAAGAATTTGCAGAACAATCTCTGTAATTTGTAGCAACAATGCTGTCCCACAAAGGCTTTGCTTCATCTGCAGTTGCATCGTGTTTGGTGGTAATATTAGTAATTTTCAATGTTCATGGGGTGCATTTAGCTGAAAAAGGGAAGCTGAGAGACTTCCAGAGACTTTTCTTCCTCTGTATTTCATCACTATTGTCGCTGCTGGCACTGTCTTAATTCAAACACTGTGACTCGTGTGGATCCCCATCACATGGAGTGTATGTTCAGTACCGAGGCAAGCTTTCCTAGGTTTGATGGGGACCCACTAAAGACCAAGCTTGAGCATCTTTATTCTTATTAGAACAATGCCGTGTCCTCCCCTGATCGTGGCCTGAATTTTCTGGCCAGTTACCCAGGGTCATTTGACACACAGGTACTGGATTTGCAGTAGGGTGAACCTGGGGCCGCTAATGATGCTCGCATCCAAGAGAGACAATGAAAATGAGCTCTGGCTCTTAGCCATTTCGGTTTGCTATTATTTTGGACGATTGGCCATGAATCAAGTTCAAGCCAAATTGCACATGCGCCACCGAGAACTGCAAGTAAAAGGTCTCCGATAAAATTAGCAGAGGAGCCGCTAGCCTCGTGCAGCTCAGGTGAGCCAGCATTGCCTACCTGCCCCTAAATGTCAGCACCACTCCTCCTGCCTCTGCACTGCTTTACGGCTGAGAGCACAAAGCCTTGGCAGTGCTTGACTGCTGCTGTACGCTTTGCCTTCCTGCATTTTGGCATTTTGTGAGCGTGCCGGCTGACCTCTAAAGGTTTGACGGCGGGGACTGATGTCTGTTATGGCTCCGACAGCACGCAGGTAGCAATGGGGAGGCTCTTCTGCATTGTCCTTCAAGCGACCTTTGCCATTGCTGGAGGAGAGAGGCTTCTTTCGCTGGCTTCTTGGCAGCAGTGCAGGAGGGCTTGGAAATTATAGGCATCTGCCCCAGGGACTCCGCTTGGACCAGTTTCAAGAGGGGAAGGGGCATGACAGTAAAAAAAAAACATAACACAAGAGTTTGTTCTGGAAATGGTAGAGGACTGGGCAGCTTCTATTCCAGACCCCGGAGCTGTGAGGTTTTGTGTGTTTGTCAATAATCAGGAGAGGGGACGCATCGCTTCTCTCTAATGGTCTCTTTAATTTTCTTTAATCGAGGGAATGACACTTTTTGTAGAAATTTCTCTCCACTGGGCAGGCTAACACTCCCAAAAGCTGCTTCGGGCATTTTGTGCAGTAGTGGAATGAATGGGAGAAGTGCCTCTGCCTGCACTGCGTTTATTCTTTGCCTCCTCCTCGAGGGGAAGGTTAGTGTATTGCAACATGATTAAGGGCAACAGAATCTTGCCCTAAATCAAAGAAAGCTTAGGAAGAAATTAAAATTGACTTCCTCAGGCCACATATATTTGTTTGTTTTCTTTACGTGGCCTTTCCCCCATTACGGAGCTCAAGTGCTGTTGGCACGTACAGTCTAATGGGTACTACGGGGCCAGCAGCATGATGGATTTTAATGTCACAGAGAGAGTACTGAGTGAAGCACATAGGGGGAAAAAAAAAAAGAGAAAAGATCCTTGGATTTCATTGCACAAATAAATGTCAGAATGAAACAGGTCTGGCATCACTTCAGCTCCCTGCTACCCAAAGTCAATCAGAGAGAGACAGTCATAGAAGCAAGAAATACTGTACTGCTCGGGTGTGGGTGAAATACGGGGTCTAGAACAAACCTTGTTCACCACTTAAATGCCGCCTGAAACTTCAGACTGGGTTTAGTAGCACTTCAGTTCAGTCTGGGGCTTTTCACCTGGCCTTTCAGCACAGGCAAACAGTCCTGCAGGTTACCAAGCCTGGGTTGGCGCTGTGTCTGCTGCTGTGCTGTGGGACCCAATTTAAGCTTAATTCACCCCTTTTTAAGTCCCGTGCATTTAATGTGAGAGGTGCGTGTCTTACACTGTCATCAGCAGGTCTCGACTATGGTTTTGCATAGTGCCAGTCCCTGTTTCCCAAGCTGAGCCCAGGCATCCCCAGCTCTTGTGTCCAGCTTGGGTGCCTGTCTCTCAAGGGCACAGCAAAGGCAACTCGACGCTTTGCTGTGATGCTGGCTGGCGTGGAGGTAAGGGTATGGACACAGGGGAATTTCGCACCGTGTACCAAATGCAGACCATACAGCTGGCTGCCTGCAGATGTGCTGCTTGCGGTGCTGCTGTTACACAGCAGCTCAAGTCAGCTCCATTCAGTAAAGGTTTAACCTGGACCTGTTTGGCTCAGGGGAGCAGCTATTGCTATTTAGTGGGATTACAGCTATTGCTATTCAGTGGTTTTCACTGGGAAGCCTGTAAGGAGAAAAAGCCTGGGTTTGTTTTGCTTTTCTCCCTCTTCCCCGCTGCTTTCCACAGCCAGGCTGTTCTCTCAGTTGGAGCAAAACATCGTATCTTTAAACTAAAAAAGTAGGATTTAGAAGTACAGTAAAAACTTTCTTTGCAAAACAGATTGCTCGTAAGACCCATTAAAAATGTTTTAGCTAAAATATTCATGAAAGTCCCTGGCAAGGGTACGCTCGTGCCCAGGTCTAGATTTCAAAGCCATTTTTTTCCTTCATTAGTTCTTTCATTTCATGTAATTTCTGCAAGCATTGCAAGGGGCTTAGCATGTCCACCTTGGTCTGGAAACAGTCTAATCTTTATTTGCCAAAATGGTAGTTTAAAACTAGAAACTAGCCTAAGAGCCATCATGTCAATTGAACAAATAATCTTAACAGCTTCCGTGTATCCTGCAAGGTTTTTCTTATTAAAAAAAATAATAAAGAAGCTGAAAGCAAGCACTGAATCTTTCTGTAACCTGGTGGGTACACAGACAATAAAATTGCTTTATATGTGTCCCTCTCTTACCCTTATCTTTCTTCAAAGTATCTAAAGAGGAAGGCAATAAAAACAAATACTTTATAGCATGGTAACCTCTGAACCGCAGTGCTTTAAAGAAGTAGCCATATAATCTAACACAATATGATGGTGCTGTTTCCCTTGCTGAAGCCCTGCTGAAATGTAAGGTGAGAGCTGTGTCCTCTGTGCAGCTTTTGAGCTGCTACTTGAAAATTTGGCTTAGTTAATGTGGTACAGATGTCTAGAGTTACTGGTATAGTGATCCCCTTTGGGGTTGTTTCAATTAATGATTTGGTTTTATGCTGTAGTATTTTAACTGTTTGGGATGGAAATCCCAGTTCCTACATAGTTCATTAATACAATTAGCACAAAACCTTAGTGCAGAACAGAATGGTGTGAATACCTTTTTTTTTTTTTCATGGGTGAAATAAGGAAAAAAGTAATTAAAAAACTCTGGTTGTCCTAGTTGAAAGAAAGAAAAGCCCAGTGTGTTGAAAGAACTTATTTGACCCAAGTCACTGAAATTCAGAGTTTCAAGCATAGCATTTATCTTGAAATTTAAATGATAACTCGTGTTGATCAGAAGTATTGTCTTTACTTCTGGGCACTTGCAGAATTCACCCATTCCTCTTTTCATCCTCCTCCCCCCCTTGTTTTTGTCAGCATCACTGTGAGTTTGCTTCATTTGCTATTTGGGGCACATGTGATAGGCTCTTTTTAGGTAAAGGATGGCAGTCTCAGAAGATGTCCTTTAAAAACTGCTAATTCAACTGCTAGTGATCACATAGACATACTTAAAAAGTCATTCGTTTCTTAGTTTCTTACACTGCACATGTACTCGTCTTGTTCTTTCCTTTGAAAGCTAAATATTCATTAATAACTTGTACTCTGCACAGGGACAGAGCTGTAACTTCCCATGGGGTCATGAAATCCTTCCTAAAAAAAAGAGTTTGCCTACAAGCTGCCTGATGTGTTTTTTTGGGGGTTGTTCTTTGCTGCCTGGGTAAGTCTCTGCAGCAGTATCCTTCCTGCTGACTCCCTGGGTGCTGCAGACATAGCACTCTGGGACATGAAAGGGGAGGGTGAGTTGGGAGGGGATGTATCACACACTTCTGGGTGAGAAGAAATGGGCCGGATTTACCCATCTCCACGTTTTTATGATCCTGTGTTAGGACAAGAGGATGTTGATAGCACAGCTAAAGAGAGAAAATGTTTCTCAGTAGTACAGCCCTTCAACATCAGGCAAGTGTAAAATTGAGGATGTTTCCAGGGACTCACTAAAAACTTAGCCATCGGGGGGAGATGTGTGTGCCCACCCTCCTGTTCTGACCAGTAAAGAAGATTCCAGGTGTGATTTTTTTTTTCTTCTGGATTTGTACAAAAAGTACCCTGGCATAAACGTCAACCTGGGAAGGGCTTAGGCAGAAGTGGGGTGGGAGTTCCCTATGGTTTTTTTTTTTTTCTTTTCTTGTACATCTTTTAGCAGAGACATCAGCTGCTTCTGCAGCAAAACAGCAGAAAGCTAGGATGTCACAGTGCTTGATTTGCATCTGATCTTTGATGTCTCCTTTCTGGTAATGAAATTCAGTGAGTTTCCATGTGTCTTTGGTGTCACCAGGTGATTCTCCATGCTCTGGGATGCAGGCTTCAAATTGTTAGCTGTCTAGCAGCAGAGAGCTTCAGTTCATCCCCCAGATGCAGCCCTAGCAAGATTTTTTTTCTGTTTGCTTTGATGACGAGATGGCATCTTTGCCTGTGAAAGACAGTCTGGAAACTTTCCAGCATGGTAGCACAAAAAGGAATTGAATTGATGGTTGGTACTTCTAGACAAGTAAAGGTATAACAATCTGCATCTCACTGGCAGCAAATGAAAGGTAAATATTGTGGGTGGTGCAGTATTGGTAAGGTATGCCCAGGATTTAATCTCTGGTGCTTACATGGCAAGAGTAATCCTTCTGGGCTCCTGCTAGCAATGTAGAAGCAGGGACTGATTGAGAGGGTATCCTGAAGGGCTGAAATTAAGATTTACTCTAACACTCCAACATGTCTTAATTTCCAGGCAGAGGAGATCCTTGGCCACCTTGAGACATGCACCAACAGCAGCTTAGGAGACCAGAAGGAAAGCCACCCTCAAAACATGGTGGTTTTGTCACTCACAGGTCCATGCAGAGAGAGAGTAATCAGAAGGTCCTGCAGGTGTTTGGAGGGATGCTTTGACTGTGAGCACCTTTATTCTTGATGTTTCTGGGTCCAATACCAACCTGTAGCTGCTCCACTCTTGCAAAGTCCTTCCAGCAGCAGCGGAGCAGTCTGGGCCTTCTTCAAAGAAGATGTGATAGAGCAATAGCATCTCTGTTTGGCAGGTGTCTGTGGAACAGATTGCTTCTGCAACCAGATTATTTCATTTACTTGCTTTCAGTCCATGTTCTCATCTCTTTAAAATGGGCGCTATAATGCTGTCTCATTATGCACAGACTTTATGGGAGAGGTTCAGTAATCATTATGAAAAGGTCAGATGCTTCTGTGAAGGGCACCTATAAATGGGTCTATAAATAAATAGTCTGGAAGCCTTTAGGAGAGGCTAACAACTTATTTATTTTTTACCCTGCTGGTTGCAGGGGATGTATAAAAGCACTAGTGTACTGCTAATTAGTTGAGTATTTGAGTTTTGGTTTGGGGGCACTGAGACACAGCTAAGTGTAGCAATTGGCTTCATACAAGACCTGCCCAGCACTGAGCTCATACCAGTGTGGAACGCAGCTCCATGAGATCTGTGCTTAGCCTTGGTGGGGACTTCATTTCTTAATTGAGAAATGCGTGTGTTTTATTGAGATAATCCTAGGCTGGAAAATGCATGCTCGGCAGCAATGTGGCACCACTTGGCTTGGAGAAGAGCGACTGTTAGCAGTGCTTTTTATTGACTAGTCTGAGTGTTGCTGCTTGTTTGGATACTGTTCAACGGTGTCAGGTCTGGACTTGAATTGCTCAGCTGTCTGGAAAGAAACTGGTTTAATCATAGAATCATTCAGGCTGGAAAAGACCTCTTAAGTTCATATAGTCCAACCTACATTTCTTCACCAATTCTACACTCGGGTGGTGTTTAAGGCAGATGGTAATAAACACCTAATTTACTCTGAGCTCATTCATAAAAAGTTCACTCTTTATGGGGGAAAATATACCTGAGCTTCCTGTATTCCAGCAGGACAGTTAGTTATCTTCATTTATCATCTAGCAATGCAGTGTTCTGGCTGTAATGGGAAGGGGTGTGTTGGAACACAAAGTTCTGGAGGATGACAAGAGATGGAGGGAGTCTAAGGGCAACTGGGAAAACAAGGCAGACTGGCCTCAAAAGGGATAGACCAAGAGCAATTTTCTCCTGCACACTCCTCTACAAAATGTTAGGAACTTTCTGGGGTTGAATGTGTCAGAGGCACCAAGAGAAAAAGAAAATACTGACCTAAAAGGTGCTGCTAAGACTGGGGGAAGCAACCCCAAGGGTAAGGCACGTGCTGTCTGGTGTTCCCATTTGATGCCTCTTTGAAAGTCTTCTCCCTGGGGCAACTCATTTAATCACTTTGGTATTTGCTTAGCTTTTCATCACAGGAGTTTCAGCAATTCCAGCTGCAGAGAATCTGACAGACTCGGTGTGGTGTTCACAGACTCTGACACCTGATCCCTACAACACAGCTCCTAAGGAGATCCCGTCCAGCTCATTGATCCAGGGCTGCAGACTGAAGCACAGAAAAGCCGCTTTACTTTAACTGCAGGGCATAGAGTGCTCCCTCCTTTAATCTCCAACCAAGGCAGCTGGAGTTGTACTAGGACGTTTTGGGACTGAATTCCCTTTACATCTTAATCCGTACTGCCCCTTGTTGCAAATCTGCTTAGGCCTCTGACTCTTCATTGTGTCACATAGTTTAATGCCACACAGCATTGTCATTACTTGTCTTAAAGCCCTGAAAGCATTCAGCCAGGCTTGATGTTTATTTTTTAACTGGTTTAAATATCTGGGTTGAAAGAGTGGCCTTTTTGTTTGACAGCCTGATCCCGCCTGGGTTTGTTTTTGTCAATAGTCTGAGGGGAATAGGACTCAAACCTTCAGTTGCTTCATGACAGACAGGCTCATTTCTACACGCCAGGCTTGAGTAGGGTGGTCCTGGGTGTTTGGCTCTTTGTGGGTGGGTTTTTGATGATTGCAACCTTTCTTCTCTTGCTGAATTAAAATCCTGAAAGCCCTTCCGTTCAGAGGGAGAGGAAATGTGAGTTCATGAAGAGAGAGAGCAGGGATTACTTAAAAAGGGAAATGCACCAATGCAGTAGGAAAAGAAAAAAACAAACGTGCTGGCTTTGTTTTTCACTACAAGATGACCGGTCTTAAGAAGGCAGATGTGGTTCATGTCTTATTTTGTCTTCGGTCTATCCACTGTCTGTTATTTTTATCTCAGAATAAGGAATGTTCTCCCACTTTGGCATTTGTATGACTTTGACTGCAGATGCAGAGAACCGCGGGGCAGCCCTTTTCTCTGATGGGGCACTGGGACAATTCAGCCCATAAAGGGAGAGAACACACTGTCTGAAAACTAGGAGGCAACAGGAGCTACAGCAAAAGGTACAGCTGAAGAACACCTGTATTCCTGAGGGCCCACACCGTGGTGTCGAACAAAAGAACTACAAAGGGCTTAGGGCTACAAAGATGGTGAAAGACCTAGAGGGAAAGACGTACGAGGAGTGGCTGAGGTCACTTGGCCTGTTCAGCCTGGAAAGAGAAGGCTGAGGGGAGACCTCATGGCGGCCTACAGCTTCCTCACGAGGGGGAGTGGAGGGGCAGGCGCCGATCTGTTCTCTGTAGTGACCAGTGACAGGACCCGAGGGAATGGTGTCAAGCTGCAATAGGGGAGGTTCAGGCTGGATATCAGGAAGAGCTTCTTCACTGAGAGGGTTGTCACACACTGGAACAGGCTCCCCAGGGACGGCTCATGGTTAACCTTTTGTCCACCAGGACTCCTAGGTCCATCTCCACAGGGCTGCTTTCAAGCAGGCCAGCCCCCAGCCTGCCCCGGTGCATGGCATGATTCCTCCCTAGGTGCAGGACCCTGCATTTGCCTCTGTTGAGCTTCGTGAGGTTCCTCTCTGCCCTGCTCTCCAGCCTGTCCAGGTCTCTCTGAACGGCAGCACAGCCTTGCGGTGGATCAGCCGCTCCTCCCAGTTTTGTGCCACCAGCAGCCTTGCTGCAGGACTGGAAGCAGGGCACGTGCGTGCAGAGTTAAGAAGCCAGTAGTGCCAGCACGCTGCTATGCCACCGCTGCTCAGGGCGCTCGGCTGGTATCTCTGCGTGGCACGTGGCTACACTGCGCACGCACAGCAGGTTGTTCCAAACCAGCCCAGCTTGTGGGAAAGGAAACGTGTGAGCCTGGGGCTCTTTCTTCTGCAGAGCTGCATGGCGGTGCACAGAGAGCAGCAGCAGATCCCTCAAAAGGGTGACGCAGACAGCTGCTCCTCGGAAGAAGCAGAAGTCACAGGTCTCGTGAACCCCTGTTGGCTGGGACCAATGACACCAAAAAAGAGCGGAAAGCGGTTTTACCAGTTGTTTATTATTATCATTGTTCATGTTGTGGCTTCACCTTCAAGCACCTGTTGGGCAGCCTTCCCGTCCTCAGACCGAGACACCCCTTGGGGCTGAGGGCACAAGAGATGGCACCTCCTCCTGCTCCAAGGGCAGGGGAAGCTGCTGGGGACGGCAAGGAAGGGCTGGCACACCACTCGAACACCAGCAAGGCTTTGATCGACTGCTGGCAGACCTAGCGCAGGCCGGCCGTGCCACCCTTTCCCACAGGTGGGATATCTGCATGCTTCGCCCCATCCCAGCTCCTGTCAGGCATGGGGGGCTGCACCTCTTGCAGGGAGCCACGTCTGTGAGAGGTTGGGGGTAATGGAAGACCCGCAACCCTCCCAAAACATTGTTGCCACCCTCTGGTGACACAGGGACCCCAGGAATGAGATGAGGAGGG
Source organism: Anser anser (assembly GCF_964211835.1). Taxonomy (NCBI): domain Eukaryota; kingdom Metazoa; phylum Chordata; class Aves; order Anseriformes; family Anatidae; genus Anser; species Anser anser. The sequence continues at coordinate 14,228,909 of NC_139724.1, forward strand.
GGCTGGAGGCCAGGGCACAGGAGGGGAGGCAGAGGGCAGTCCCTGTGCCCAAGGGGCAGCCTGTCTCTCTGGCAAGCAAAACGTCCCGAGAGAGGCACCCTCAGGAAAGGGGCCCTCAGCCCCCCTGACCCTCCTCCTCCTTCCACACGAGGGCCTCTTTCAGGCCGCACAAGCCCCCTCCCAACACGGCCATGTTGGGCCTGGGGCGTGGCGCGCCATCACAGCGGCCATCACAGAGGCCTCCTGATGTCACAGTGGCATCTGCTCCCCCCCTTTGTCCTGGGGCCTATAAAAGCCCCTGCGCCTGGCCCCCCACTCACTCATCTCCCAGGCCCTCTGGCGAGCACCAACCATGGTTGGGATGAAGAGGTCCTGGGCTGATGGTTGCCCACTGGTTTGTGGGAGCAAGTGGTTCGCAGAACCAGAGAAGAAGTGGAGGCGGAGGAGCGCTGGCCGAGAAGGAGCAGCCGCGGCGGATGGTGTGGAGCCCATGGAGGTGGATCCACCTGCGGAGGAAGAGCTGATGGAGGTGGATCCACCTCCATCCTATCTGACATGGCACAGCGTCATCGTGCCAGGGCTCCCACCAGCGAGACCATACCACCGTCTTCGCAGAAGCGCCCGGACTGCTCCATATTCCCGGCCCTGCCTCCGCCTCCGCAAATAGGGGGGAGAGGCCATCCAGTTACCATCATGCAGGCTTGCCTGTAGGATGGCCTCTTCCCCCCCCCCCTCCCCGTCCCTTCCCCCATCCCCACCTCTCCTGTAGAGGTGTCACCTCTTCTGCACGGAGTCCCAAGCACTGGGCAAGAGCGCACTCGGCTTCCTCTGGGCTGCTGCACCGGGGCGACAGGAGAACCCTTCCGAAGGCCACGCTGGGCATGGGGTGTCTCGGCCTGAGGACGAGAAGGCTGCCCAAGAGGTGCCTGAAGACGAAGCCGCGCCCTGCAAGGCGGTGCACAGAGAAGAGCAGCAGATCCCTCAAAAGAGTGACACAGACAGCTGCTCCTCTGAAGAAGCAGAAGTCTTCAGGTCTGCCTGGAAGAAGTGCAGGAGTGCAGCATAAAGGCCCTTCAAGATGCTTGGTTACCAGTTCTTCCCAAGCCAGGGCAACAAACTGATAGAATTATCCTAAGAAAAATAATAAATAAATAAATACATTACAACAAGAACAACAAAAAGAACAATAATAATAAACAACAACCAGTAAAACCACTTTCTTTTCTTCTTTGGTGTCATTTGTCCCAGCCAACAGGGGTTCAAGAGGGGTGGGTCCTGTTAAACAAATTTGATTTCCTTTTATGATAAGATCACCCGTCTAGTCAACCAAGGGAAACCAGCTGATGTAATCTTTTTGGATTTCAGTAAAGCTTTTGACACAGCTTCCCATAGGATCCTACTGGACCAAATGTCCAGCATCCAGCTGGACAAAAACATCATACGATGTGTGAATAACTGGCTGACGGGTAGGGCTCAAAGGGTTATGGTAAATTGGGCTGCATCAGGCTGGTGGACGGTCACCAGTGGGGTCCTCCAAGGCTCCATTTTAGGGCCAGTTCTCTTTAACGTTTTTATAAATGTTTTGGATGTAGGACTAGAAGGTGTTGTGAGCAAATTTGCTGATGATACCAAACTGGGAGGAGTTGTTGACTCTGTTGAGGGTGGAAAGGCCTTGCAGAGAGATCTGGACAGATTGGAGAGCTGGGCGATCACCAACCGCATGAAGTTTAACAAGAGCAAGTGCCGGGTCCTGCACCTGGGACGGGGCAACCCTGGCTACACGTACAGACTGGGCGACGAGACGCTGGAGAGCAGCCCCGCAGAGAGGGATCTGGGGGCTGTGGTTGACAGCAAGCTGAACATGAGCCAGCAGTGTGCCCTGGCAGCCAGGAGGGCCAACCGTACCCTGGGGTGCACCAAGCACGGCATTGCTAGTCGGTCGAGGGAAGGGATTGTCCCGCTCTGCTCTGCACTGGTGCGGCCTCACCTCGAGCACTGTGTGCAGTTCTGGGCATCACAGTACAAAAAGGACGTGAAACTGCTGGGGAGTGTCCAGAGGAGGCCTGCAAAGATGGTGAAGGGCCTAGAGGGGAAGATGTATGAGGAGTGGCTGAGGTGACTGGGCCTGTTCAGCCTGGAAAGAGGAGGCTGAGGGGAGACCTCATGGCGGCCTACAGCTTCCTCACGAGGGGGAGGGGAGGGGCAGGCGCCGATCTGTTCTCTTTAGTGACCAGTGACAGGACCCGAGGGAATGGTGTCAGGCTGTGACAGGGGAGGTTCAGGCTGGATATCAGGAAGAGGTTCTTCACTGAGAGGGCTGTCGCGCACTGGAACAGGCTCCCCAGGGACGCAGTCACGGCACCAAGCCTGTCGGAGTTTAAGACGCGTTTGGACTGTGTTCTTAGTCATAGGTCTGAATTTTTGGTTAGACCTGTGTGGAGCCAGGAGTTGGACTCGATGATCCTTGTGGGTCCCTTCCCAGCTGGGATATTCTGTGAATCTGTGATTCTATAACTAAACAGTTTGTTATCACACTGACAGCTTTTTTTGGCAGCTGGCCAGCCTTCCTGAGTACTCAGGGCGTGTGTGTGGTCAGGGTATTTGGTTTATACAGAGTGGCAGTGCCCGAGTCATGTAAGCTTTTGCAGAACCGGCTCTAAGCAGAGGCATTGTCTCTGGAGCCTGTCTGATCACACCTAGCAGATGTTCTGCCTCCCGAGATCTTTGCTCCTGGCTTGGATGGAGATTTGAGCCCCCAGCAGTGGATAGCACATCTGTTGTTTCTGGAAGAGACTTGCTTCAGAAAGATGGAGAAGTAAATCAGGAAGCATAGTCAAAATGTGGTTTTTTTGAGCTAATTCTCAGCTCTCACCTGGAATCACCAAATGCAGCTATCAGTGCTTGATATACTGTGTGCTGGGAGTTTACTTGGGTGATACTCACTGGTCTGTGGAGTAGGCTTCAAACATGGGGATCTTTAGCAGCAAAGCAGTTCAGTTCCCCACTCTGTATATAAACGCATTAGCCAGTTGTGTATCCCATACGAGTGGCCACTGAATTGTGCATCCACGCAAGGAGGTGTGTTGTTCCATGGTACTGCCATGGTGCCCTGGGTGGAAACATTGCTGGCTCTATTCCTTTTTGCAGTTCATACAGCCTTGTTTTGTGGGGAAATAATATATATATATTATATATATATATATTATATATGTATGTATGTATGTATTTGTGGTATGTGTTAATTCAGCAACATAGGAGCTTTCCCATTGGCATGCCTTGCGTGAACAGCACTCTTCTGTGTAAAACACAGAAATGTGCTGGACTCTTTGTTTTTCTAGAAAATCCAAAGGCTGAGAAGAGCTAAAGTTTGTGTCCCAGCTAGCTGGGCAGTGCCCACTGCCTGTTGTCTCACAGAGATAAAGTACTCCATCTCCAGATCAGCTTGGTGGTTTGACCCCTGTCTTTTGCCATGGAGGTCTTTCCTTCCCTGTTTTTTTTTTTTTTTTTTTTTTTTCCCCGCAGATTCTTTTCTCACTAGGGATCACTCTTCTTCACTTCATGGTAGCCTTACAAGAGGAGTTCAGATGTGTGATGATGTTAGACAAGGCAGAGGAAGAGCATTGATGGAGAATTTCTAGGTAAATACATCACCACGTTCTTCAGAAGGTTACAGCAAATTTCACTTCTCTTTGTCACGTGTGTGTAGCCTGTACTACATGGGCTTATTCTTAGTCCAGAACAAGGGGGTTACTTCAAAACTTTAATCAGCACTGAACAGCTTGGTATCTTTCCTGAAAGGAGGCAATATATTTTTGCAAGCAAAGAAATTAAGTGTCCTGATGACCACTGCAATAGACTCTTTCCTTTCAAGCACAGACATTTTTTGCCAACCTGAGACTGCCTGCTTTGCTTTGGGAATCTCTAGTAAGTTTTATAGTAATTCCTGGCTGAAACGTCAGTCTTCCAGGCTCCATTTGCAGGAGTTAGTATGTGATGTGTGTAAATGAGATTTTTCCAGACCAAGACTCACACCATATAAAAGTGTATGAAGCCAAGACAAGACAGGATGTAGCATTAGCTGGACACTACAGTGTTTCAGCTGTAGGGTCATTCATTCAAGCCCCAATTTTTGATATTTTTTATTACTGTCCAAGTGCTCTTCTAGATAATTTTCACCTAAAAGTTTCACCTAGAGAACTGGTGAGTTCATTTTTTTTCTAGTAAGCTGGTGAAATGAGATCTGTTTCCTCAGTATCTCTTCTGCATGACTTTTTTCCTGCAGTAATGGCAGGAACACTTAATCACTCTTTGTTTATGTTTCCTCATTCTGAAACAGGCATTAATGTTTTGCCTTGCTAGGCAAATGTATGAGAGTGATGAATTCAGTACTGCACAAGAAGAGGACAGATCCTGCATTGAGTAGCTTCCATGAACAAGGAGACGCTGAGCTTCATCTCAGTATATCACTGCCCAGGCTATGGCCTGGCCATGGGAGATGACAAGCAGCTGCTACAAGCGAAGGTATTTCTGCATAAACAAGAGTACTTTTTATCTCAGGATAGAATATGATCGGCTTGTTTATGCTTGCAGCCTTTTCATTTCTTAAGGAACAGATTTGTTACATTTGCTAAAGGAGAAGTGGGGATATTTGTTCTACAAGTACTGCTTCAGACAAAATATTTCATCTCTATTTATATTCCTTCTTTCTACAATGGGCAACGTTACTTTTGTCTCATTATTCATAGACCTTTTGAGGATTAATTAAGCAATAATTGTGAATAGGCCAGATTTCTTCTTTAAAGGTTCCAGATCAACAAGGCAATGAATAAATAGGATAAACAGATTTTACCAGGGCTTACAGTGTATTAACTTCATCTCATTTTTCATTAGTTTGGTATCGAGCTTTTCTTTCAGTCTGCTGGAGTTGCACTGTATACAAAAATCTGCTCTCAAAAGCAAGTTGGTAGTTTTGGGGATTTATAAATATTGATGGCTTTATGTGGCTCCCACTTGCATTATGACATTTCACACTGCAAGTAAAGAAAATTCAGCAGCTGTGCAGTGTCTCAAGATCCCTTGTCACCAGCCTTTTTTTCTCCCCATTCAGCCTTTCTTTTCAGCCCTCCTAAGGGCAGTGATGTCTTTTTTTTTTTTTTCTTGGGCTGAACTTATTTGGAAAAAAATCCTTTGCATGTGTAAAATCTAATAGCTAACTTATTTTTTTGCTACTCTTGTTAAAAAGCCTGCCTTATCCACATGCCTTTAGCTGTGCTCTCGAACACGGTCAGAGGTTGTGCCATTCCATGGTCATGGACTGAGCTGTCATAGTTGTAATGGTTCATTTCTGTGAAGTAGCTACTTGAATTCTTTGCCAGGCCCAGAAATGAGGAATAAATGTCATGCATGTCCCTAGGAAGGGAAGAACATGTTGTTCCATCTCTCTGCAAAGTTCATCACAAAATAGAAGATACTTGCGTGTGTTTGTGTCTTACTGAGATAAAAGTGATACTATTCTTCAAGCACAGATGCAGAGAGCATTCAAGGTATTGATTTTTTTGGCCCAAGTTCTTTTGTTCTAAGGAAGAAGGTAATTCATCCTTACATTAAACTGTGGTTGGATTAGACACTGGAAATTTGTATAGCAGGGAGAAAAGGAATGGCTACCATAAAAATTTGTATAAAGTCTGCATTCTCTCTGGAAATATCAGTGTTGTAGCTACAGAACTGGTGATATCTCATCATCTTTGAACAGTTGTCCCAACCAAGGGGCTTTTGTGTGTTCTTTTTTTTTTTTTCCTTGCAAGTTTGCACCTTGCAGGAGGGTGGCTGAACACCAGTCTCTGTGCAACAGCTTTCTCTTGTAATGAGCAAGTAATGACATTTTATATTTCTGTGTCTGTATGCTCCACTCTGTCTAAGCAGCTCTGGTAATAATATCATCTCACCATGAAAACTTGCTATTATGACAAATGCCATAATAACTGGAGAGATCAGCTGTTTTAGGAAGGGGCTCCGCTTGTAAGCTGATAAATAAACAGAAAGCCTGTTTCACAGTGCTTTCAGGGGAAAAATAAGGAAGTCACATTTCCCATCCCTCTCCCTCTTATGAAAAAAGTTTTCTTTTTTTTTTTCTTTTTTTTTTCTTTTTTTTTTTTTTTTCTGTGACCACTAGACCACCAGAACAGCACAGTATTTGGGAAACTTTCCCAAAATGCCTTGACACAATCAGGTGTTGTCCGCTAGCGTCCACATTTGCTGTGCTCAGAAAGGATGGGACCTGGTATTTAACCAATGATGCTTAGTTGCAAGCTTAGATGCAAAGGATAATGTTTTTTCCCCTGTTCCCCTAACCCTCTCATTTATTCCTCCAAGGAGAAAACAATTCTGTTTAGGAGATACAGAGGTGATGCAACAGGACAGTGTCAGGATAATTTTTTCCTCAAGGGAATTTAACCCTTACTGCATGAGATGGATGGGTAGATGGATGGATGGAAAAAGTTTTGGTGCTCAGATGTTTGAAGGTTTGGGGCATGCAAGCTTAAAACATGTGTCTGGCAATGTTGTGATTCAGTTTTGCCTGCTGGTACCAATGAAGGCTATATAAAAATACACTCTGTGTACAGAGGTGAACTGGCACTTACTGTGCCCCATCTTGTCCCACATGTATGTGAATGTGTGTGTCTGTCTGCCCCCCCCTTAATTATATACTTCATTACTCACTGTATGGGTGCAACCTTGAAGTCTTACAGGTGCTTCTGTGAATTTTGTGAAAATGAGTGTCCAGGTGGAAAAGAAATACCCTGTCTAGGGGAGAACTTCCAAGTTCATGCTATAATAGACCTCATGGAAGCCAAAGAGTGGAGCTTGTTGGGTAGCAGGTTATGTTAACTCTGTTGAACTCAAAAAAACCAACCTGTTGGGTGTGTTTGATTTTTAGATTGCCAGCAACCCCTCTGAATCAATTAGTCATGCAGCTCTACTTGCTGTGCATGTTGTCCTGCTGTTCACAGGGAGAAGCCATTTTATGTTATCTCTAATTATTTTTGCATTCAGCTTTTCTTGCTGGCTAAGGCAGGCACTACCCTTTGCGGGGGAATTAGGTTCAAGGTAGCTCCTGGGCTTTTCAAATCTGCTGTAATCCACAATGAAGATGTGTACTGGCATCATATTCCAGCCACTGTTCGTATCACGATTTGGCACGCTTATTGAGGAGGGAGGGAGGCAGGCAGGTGACTGTTTAGTCTCCCCCCAGAACCTTTGACACCACTGTGTAAGGTAATTAGAAGTCCACTTCTTCCTATGGCCTGATCTCCCTGTGTCTTTCCCAGATTCAATAGGAACTTGAGAATTCAGCTCAGAAAGCAGGAAAATGTGATCATTTGGATACACTGATTTTAGTAAATTGCTTGTGTACATACTGGTATACATGCGTGTGTATTGCAGTCTGTAATGTACGTGAGCCTCACTTGGCTGGACAACGTGCTCAGCACCTGTAGGTGCTGTTCTGTTTTGGGTGTGCACAAAAGGTTGGGATTCAGTTCTCCCTTTGAAGAAATTTTCACCTGTTAAAGATGCTGTTTGTCAAATGCCAGTGGGAAGAGGGAACCCACTGTGGTTTGCATTGGGAAGTGCCTGTATTATCCTAGAAAAAAAGTGTATCCAAGTCCTACTGTATTAGAAGAAAGCTCCACTGCAGAAATTCATCTGTGATCCAGGCATAAGCAAATGTTTTCTGTTCACCGATGGCCCATGTTTTAATCTTAGCTTTAAGGCCTGGCAGAAGGTCCTTTTCCATTACGTTCCAAAGGGTTCTGAAAGACGTGGAAATCACCACCTGGAAAGCTGTACTTCTGCAGAAAGCTATGTAAAGCTAGATCCATTGCCTATTGCATGTGTAAACCACAATCCTATTTTCTCCTGTGCTGTAAGGAATTTCTTTGCCAACCCATCCTATCTTTTTCAGTCTTACTGATTCTCACTGCAGTGAAGTACCCAGAAAGTTTTCTGAGCCTACCACCATGGTCTTCACAAAGCCCGAGGAGTTCATTGTTCTAGGCCATCTTCACCAAGGGCAGAAGTCCAGTCCACAGGACACTTCAGGAGTGGTGGCCCTAAGATGCCAGAACACAGCAAATGACTGCGAGCTACTGAGAGTGTGTGCACAGGCAGGAGCCAGCAGGTATTAACCACATCTTTAGTTTGCAGTCTGAGCCATAAAATGAGGATTTTTGTCATCGATTTTACTGAACTAAAGCTGAACCTTTTATTTATCATAGCTTCCTCCTAGCCATCAAGCAAATGTAGGAAATCAAAGGGGTTTATATTGGATGCTCAGCCAGATGCTCTTCTGTTCCCCAGCGTTTAATGAAATTTTTGTGTTTGGTTGTGTTCCCCTTGACAGATTGGGCTACGTACCTCAGGTGTGGTTTCTCCTCCTTTTAGAATGTGGCCCTTCTTCTATGAAAGGGAGGTAGAGAGAAGGACTTGTGCCTGAGCACAGTGGGAAAATTTCAGGATGTGCATTTTCCTAATGATGTTGCTATAAAGCATGGACTCCTACAGAAGCAGTCATTGCTGGCTTTTTGAAGGGAGCAGCTGTAAGTGCAGCAGTTAATGGGGGAAAGTTTGCTTGCAAAACAAACTGGCAACTGATGGTCTTTTTAAATCTGCAGCAATCCCTCCTTTAAAAAGCTGCATCAAGCTTCCACATTGCAGGGCAGAATATGGCCCTTGTTCAATAGCCCGTGATCCTTTGTATCTGTGCTTGATGCAAAAGAGAGCACATGTATCCTTTATTTTAGCCATTTAGTCAATAAAAAAATAACAGTCCTTTTAGTGAGATGAATTGTTTTGGCAGCTGTATATTTCACATTGGGAAAACTCATTTACAGAGGGATTATATCACCCTCATTGGTAAGATTCGTCTGGGATGCACTTTACATTTCATAGTGTTTTCCTTTCTCACAGTGATCTTTGTGATGTGGGGTGAAAGCTTTGAGTCTGTTGCTGTTTTGCAAAGGGGTGTTTTGATTCCTGCTCTTGGAAGAAGCAGCATTAAGGCTGGACCCTAACTCCCCAGCTGCCACCTTGGCTCTGGGGAAACATTACCCTGAAGGCAAAATAGGGTACTCCAAGGAAATTTGGCCAACTTGCAGCTGTCTCTCTTGCAGACCACTGTCCTGCCAAGGAAAATGCAATAGGGGAGCATGTTTCAGTTACCCCGCAATATCCCTTATTTTCTTTATTTGGAAAAATCCAACTGTTAATGTTTCTCAGTGCTGAAGGAGATTCTCTCCACTACCTCCCTTTCTCCTCCACCCACTTGTTCCAATTTGCCCTCATCAACCTGGCATCCTTTCTCCCTCATCTTCAGCTCCCTGTCCCTGGGTCCATCCCTCTGCCATCTGCTAATGGATGCCCAGGCTGGAGACAGCATGGTTTGAGGCTCACTCTGAGCTGCCCTGCCCTGCTCAGCCACCTGGCAGGATGCACGTCATGAGGGACCGCAAGAACCTTCCACTTACCCCAGTTTTCACAGCTTCCTGGGACTCACCTTGGAGATTTCTGCCTCAGACATTCGTAGTGCAACCATGCAAACTCATGCCTTTAGAAAACCAGGGCCAGAAACTTCCCATCCCATTCCAGCTAAAGAGTAAGAACATAATAGGATCAGCTCACCCCAACAGAGAGGTGCAGGGTGTCCTGTGAGAGCAAAAATGGAAACGCTGCCTCTATATCTGCCCTGTCCACTGACTGTCCTAGGAGCAGCATGGAACCCGAGATAATTTGGTAATTTCAATCTTATGACTTCAGCTACCCTTAATGACCTTTAAAATTGATTTGCTTCATTTGTTTTGGTTTTAAGAGATTATGCTTAAGTAATGCTTTGCTGCATTTAATGTTTTGTTGTATTCTAATTTACTGTGTAATGACTATCTATATTAAATAATAGTAACAATATCTGAATTTATTAATCGACAAAACATGACAGACAATGCATGTTAAGCTTTCTATATATTTTGAATCACGTATCTCCCAGGTAACATAAGAAAACTGTTAAATCATACTGAACCAGATTCCTCAGCTGATGTAAATCAGCTAATATACAGCAGCTGAATTTCTGGTCCATTATGTTTTTCCATAAAAGATGTCTTTGCCTTCAGAGTATTAATTATCCATGATTCTTTTACTTTTCTTGTTTTTCTGCCTTTGCAGGTGCTGCTAATTCACCCATTTTCTTCCAGAAATGGGAAAATTGATCTATATTAGGAAATATGTTCTTCCTTTCTTCAGTAAGCTGCATTTTCATTTTTGGCATCCATATTTAAACCCTAATGTACATACACATATGAATGATGTGGGCTTTACTGCTGACAGTTTTAAATCCTACCATGTATCAGCTGCATAGGCAGCTTAACCCCTTCTTGGCTTCAGCAGAGGACAATAGTTTTTTTGCAAAGAGGAGGGTGGGATGCAGTGTGTCACACTCTGTGGAGAGGTCTCCGTCGATAAACCATCCCTAACTTCGAGTCCTACCATCCAAAATCAGTTAATAATGCTGATAGTAGGTGATGCACTCAGCCTGGATGCTGGGGGGGGATGAAGGGAAGGCTCAGAGCTCCTCACCCCACAGCCTGCTGGCACTGGCAGATGCACCAGAAGTTCCCACTCAAAGGGGTGTGTTCGCAGAAGCTCCTTTTCCCCCCTCCCTGATGACCCCTTCAGCAAAGTGCAAAGCCCAAAATATCTGGGCATATCTTTTCTATCTCTCTTTGTTGGTGGTGGGGGCTTTTGAGCAAAAGCAGGGTGATGCCCGAGAGAGATTCACCCCTGGGGACCTGCACGCAGCAGCCACGATCAGTGCTGTGACCTTGAGGGCCACCCTCTCCCCGTGAGTCTGTGGTTGCAATTCATCACCCCACAGCATTGCGCCCAGCAGCCATGGGGCACACAGCCTGGACAAAGCAGGGCAGAAGATTAATCCTCCTGTCCCTACTAGATTTTAATTGGAAGAGAATCTGTCTTTGACTTAATTTCCTCTCTTGTCATAGCCAAAGTCTAGTGGATCAAAAGAAATGCAAATTGAAAGAGAATATTTTGGATGTGCCTGGTTTTAAAGTTGAACACGAGTAATCTTTCATGCCTCTGACTTAATGTCTGTATCATTTTTCTCACAAAAGCATTGAAACAACTTATATTGCCTTGCGTGACAAAAAGATTTTTTTTTTCAAGAGAAGAAACCTGAATGATACTGTTGTAGTATTAGAATGTAGCTACTAACTGCCTGATGTTATCAAACCTGAAATTATCCTTTACATTAAAATACTATATGTTTTATTTTGTAATGAGAGGGCAAAGACCCACTTACTGCAAAGTGTCAAGGTAATGTATGTGGGCTGCCATTATGTAGGAGGGTATTATTCACAAAGAACTTCAGTCAACTGATTATCAGATTATTGGCCAATGCAATTTAATATTAAATCTTTCTTTTCCTTTTTTTTTTCTTTTCCTTTTTCTTTTCCTTGTTATTTTGAATTACAACACTACAAAAGTATTTTTCAAGTGGTTAACTTGAGTTTGCTTTCCAACATCTCTTTATTTGGGAAGAAGTGAATTCAATGGTTCTGTTTTATTTTTAGTGCTTGTGAAAATGAAGGATAGTTGTGCCTGCACTACAAGAAGGGTGATTTAGGTAAGTGTCTCTGAGGCAGCTTGAGTCAATTTACCTTAGACTTGAAGTGAAATTCTCTATTGCTTTGCTGCAAAGCTTCCCAGGAGAAAAGATTTACTCTTGCTGAGCTGGATTTGAGTAGAGGGTGGTTTTGTTGGTGTCTTATGTTACACCTGAATAAAATGAGAGGGAAAAATGCTACATTGATTGAACCACAAAAGGAAGGAGAAGAGGGTTGTTTATTTATTTGTCCACATATTCAACCTGAGGGTGATGGATGTCAATTATAGCATAAGTAAAATTCACATCAGACTCAGTCAAGAAACGTGTAAGGATTTTTTTTGTATCAAGTGTCCTTATTAGTAAGCATCACTTGGTTTATTCCTCATTTTCAAAGTGAAAGAGACTTTTCTGGACCCACTTAACTGCAGATAGTAGAGCCTTACATGTTGGCTGCTGTGTTGGTAGGATAAATGTCCAGCCTTCTTCTCTGCCCTTGCTCAGGACAGTCCAGATGTACCGATGTGGAGGGACGGGATGGGACACAGGACTTCTCTGCCATTCGAACCATACTGTTGTGATCACTTACCCCAGATCTGCCCCAGGGAGCGTATGGAAAGGCAAAGCCCTGAGCCCACAGAAAGGGAAAAGGTGCAAGGGTAAATGCTGTTTTTCCATTATCATGGCACTTGTTTATAGGTTGAGAGGAATAACTTGCTCCTGTTCTCTGAACAGAGCCATTCCTTTGCTCATGCAGAGACATCTCGCAGGCCAGCTGTGCTGTCTCTGAGTCACTTGTTATCAATTCTTACAAGTGTGGGGGAAAGCAACAAAATCATGACAATGATAAATACTGCTTCTTTACACACTTACATGATGCCAGCCCAGTTTGTGGTCCAAATACGCCACTGTGGTCTGGCTCCAAGTAAACAGAGCTATTAGCAATCACAGGAGGCTGGCAGGTTGCAGGTTTGAGCTGACCAGTTGTTACAGAAAAACAACAGATTCCTCCTTTTTTTTTTTTTTTCTTTCTCCTGGACTCCTATTATTGCTGAATCTTTTGCACTCTAGAGAAGAGCACTGCTGTTGTCTGGTGGCTAAAAGCAAAATCACATAAAGAGAGGAGAGAAAGGATCATAAAACAAAATGTCTCTCATTCTCAGCTTGATAACAAATGCAGCAAGTGATCCCTTAGGCACACCAGGTAGTGCCCCAGTAGGCTGGCACAGCGCCTGTGCATGCCATCTGCTGAGTTTGAAGCCTTCTTCTGCTCCCCATCCTGCAGAACCTCCTGCAGCTGGCTGCTGCTTTTCTTCTCAAATCACTGCAGTACATAGCCAGCCTGGGTTAGCACCTTGCTAGCATTTACTACAAAAAAAGGAGAGAGGGAGAGTATTACACAGAGGAAAGTTAATGTGTGCTTTGTATTTGTACAGTTATAAACTCCACCTTGATATTTGTGAGTTTAATAGGACATTTCTTTAGCTATTTAAAACTGGTCAGGACAAAAGCCCTAATTCCTAGATGCCCTTTCACTAGAGATGTTGGTGTTTGGCTACTTTTGCTTCCTAAATGTAGCTTTTAGATTGAGGTTAGTGAAATTGCCTCATTGGAATCACTGAAGTGATTAGGGGGTTGAAGGAGAACAATAAATAAAGATATGTTGTATATATATATATATGAGATGCAGGACTCAAACTGATGAATATAAAAGTGGGAGTGAAATAAGAAATTCAGACCAAGAAAAAGCAGTGATAAAGCATTCAGTATATTATTTCATGTCAGACAGTTTCTTTTCTATCTAAACTGGCATATTTCCCAAAACAATATCATTTAAGAAAACAGCTGGTCCATCAGAACGTTTTCCTGCTGCTGTGTCTCATCAGCCCAGCATTTTGTTCTGATCAGAAAGGTAAAGAACATGAGCACAGAGCAAGGCCTGAAGGAAAAAAAAATCCTGTTGTGCCCTAAACAACAATACAGCAACTCAAAGCAGTCATAGCAGTATAAAAGAACCTCACTGATAAATCGAGCATTTACATTTTCAGCAGGAGAAACTACAGTGCCCTGACTCTCATAATTTCTTTCAGGTTGTATGAAGCCAGATCATCAGTACTTCAAATTAGTAACAGAACACAAATAGTCTCGGAGATTGCTATAAAGCTTTCTGATTTTCCACAGCACAAGAAACTAAAAAATAAAAATTCAGGGTTCGCTGTATTGGAGAGTAGCTGCATTTGCAACAATTGTATGTACATTGATATTTTATGTTGGGGTTTGAAGTCTTCAGTAGGCTCCTTAATAAATAACAAGGTATCCCGAAAGGATGAGTACTAGGTGGCACCTGCTGAGTTACTAACCTTTGCTGTGTTCTTTTTATAATCTTTTTTTTTTTTTTTTCTAAATATCTTGTGATCTCAAATGCAGATCCACTAGTTTAGATGATTTTCTTCTGCAGCAGCTCTGCTTGATCACTACTAAGGTTTTTTGAGGGAGGGTTGCCAAATTTGCCAACGCTAATCTGGAAGCCAAAATAAATATCTTTGTGTTCTGAAGAGCGGAAATGCTGGAACCTGAATATCTCGCCCAGAGCTGTTAGCTCTTTTCAAAGCCTAGCATCTGTATCGCCACCTCTGCTGAAAAGCCCTGAGATCTTTTGAAAAACAGAACTCCACATATGCAGGCTGAGCACTGAAATAGTAGGCTTTTGGTTCTTTTTGGAAACATGGGTCTGCAGCCCGTTTGGATCAAGTTAAGGCAACCATGGCATCTCCTAAACTCTGCCTACTTGTGTGCAGGTGAATGTGGAAAAATGTCAGTTAGCATTGCCTTGAGAAGCTTAATTGCATTTGGCTAAAGCAGACATTTTTGCTGAAAGGATGTCTCCCCAAGAAAGGTTCAGGTACAATTTTTAAAATATTGAAACAAATTGTTGAGACCTTTTTTGTTTCCTAAGATACACGTCAATGCTTTTGCATGTAAAAATGCCAGTTCAGTTTCAAGAGGTTTGCTTGAGGCTGTAAACAAAACTACTAAACAGCTGTATTACACAGGCACGCGATGGAAACTCTAAGTACGTGGAGAAGTCATAGTTTCTGGACTTGCTACAGTTGATTTACTGCAGTTTTAACTTGACAATCTAAAGTTGTATGTCAGAGGCTTACATTGCTTTTGATTTACTAAAACTCCCCTTTCTTGCGCAGCTTGATGTTGGCTAAAGGTGGGTTCCCTCCTTTTCCAACAGCAGGAGGGCAGGGCGAGGAGCTTTCCAGCTCTGCAGCGGTAGTTGCTACCTGGGCTCGATGCCCAGCTGGGGCAGCAGTCCCAGGAGAGAGCGCTCAAGGTGCTCCATCAGCCGGCCCAGCTGCAGCTGAGCCAGCCCCAGGACTTGCTCAGGAATCCCCACGCTGCCTGGTAGGGGGCCGGGGAACTTCAAACTTGCAGGATTACCGCTGGGTGAAATCAGGTATTGCAGTTATTTGGGAGAAGCACAACATTCAGCTGGAGCTAACTGGAAATGGTTTACTTTTTTGTTTTTTTTTTCCCAAGCAAAATTTCATTTCAGCTTGGCTTAAGGCGTTCTGTTCAATCACCACCAAGTGTTTCAGGTTGCTCGTTTGGGGGTTACTGCTTTAGGCTGTGCCTTTTTCAAGTGCTTTGTCCAAATATTTGTTATTGAGTCTATCAGCTTGCAGTGCACCAGTGTGTCTTATTTTCACCTGCCTCTTCTCTAGGCAAAAGTGTTCATCACACAACAAGAACTTGATCTTCCCATTCGCCACAAGCTGGTCCTTGGTCTGGAAAAGTAGCTGCAGGATACTGCCTGCTGAAGGAGCATAGGATTTAGGATCTCTCAGCACCACAGTACCAAGAGTTTGGGACACACCAAAGCTTTTATGTCGCATCTAATGACCTCCTTTGGGCAAGCATGTAAGGATCTTCCGCCGAGCTGCCCTCAAGACTACGTGTTGGGTGAGTACATCCAGTAACAGACTTGATACGTGCTAGTAATTATCATATAATAAAGCAACTCAGGGTTTCTGCTAGTCATGTTGGACCCACCACTGTGAGGTATAAGGTGTTGCAGCAAGCGTGCAGCCTAAGCAAGGTTGTGAGGTGGGGCCACTTGGGCTGACCTTTCTGTTGGAGCTGAATTTTAGCCTCAGAGCCATGCACAGAATAAAATGAGCTTAGAGGATGGCAGAGCTCCTTTTCCTGAATGTTGAAATCCCTCCTGACAGATACAGGGAAGCTGGAATTGCTGCACAGCCTCCTCAACTAATGCAATTGCATTTTTAACGTTTAAACAACACTTTAATTTTTTGAGGAAGGAAATTTCTCTAAAATTTCTGTGGGGAAAGCAAAGCAAACCTTTAGAAAAAACTGCAGATGGAAAGCTTGCATTTATGTAAAATGGAAGCATGCTGCGAGTCATTGGAGAAAACCTATATTTTCTTGACAATTATAACAATATTAGGTAGCAGCGGAGGTTTCCAAGGCAACCTGGCCACGGGTGCATTCATGTGGAGTGTGTGTGACTACCTGCTTTGTCAAGCCAATGGATGGATGGCAGGAGGTGGTGTGTGCGTGTGGGGCGGGGGGGGGATAGCTAGCATTTCATCAAGCTGCACTAACAACACTGTTTAAAAGCGGAGTTATTTTTTTCAAAGTATGTCTAATCACACCGAGCCTTTGCTGATTTTGTTTCCAGAATAGTCATGAGAAATGTATGGGAGCCAGGTGGAAGCAGCTGACCGCTGAGGTGTCCCTCAGTTAGAGGAGGCCTTTGGGGCTATTTAGCGTGGGGTATGCTTGTAGATTCTCTGGCTTAAATAAATATACAGCATTTGCCCTGAATACTTTTATTATACAATTATAATTATATAATTACCCCTTCCTTCTGTGCCAAACCTGACCCAAGCCTGTTTTTCCCAACATGATAAACTAAAGGTATCCTCCCAACACCTCAAGTTTCTTGTCATCTATTGCAGTGCTTGGTACCTTCTTGCCTTTGCCTGTCCCTCCTTGTTCCTCTCCCCCACATCTCTGGTTTGTGTAGGGGAGCTTTGCTGGCCTCCCCAGCCTTCCTGTAAAGCGTAGAAAGTGCAGCACATGGGGTGTGGTGTCCTATACGTTGCTCTTCAGGCTCTCTCACGTTCCTTCTTAACAGTCATTGCATTTAAATGTCGTACAAGAATCCCCCCTGTTGATCTCCAGGGATTTCACTGCCTTGTCTTTGACCTGTAAAAACTTCCAAGAGTTGCAGATGCAGTTGGCTTAAGAAAAAATGTCAGGTCTGTACAATACCTGATATTTCTCTTGGGGAAAAAAAAAATACACCCCCCCAAACATCCAAGGGAATCAGGAGATGAGTGCTTTCCACATGGTGGGGGCAGGTGCAGCTCAGCCGTGATGTGCAGCAGCTGATCCCTCGTTTCAGCAGGTCGGGGAAGCTGATCTCACAGGTTTGTGCTCGTATGGCAGCAGTGCAGGTTGCTGGGGGATGTTGTTGTAGGCTGAGGTTTGGCTGAGCATTTCCACTGTTGTTGAATAATAAGTCCCCTTTCCAAAGGAGTTTTGCTTGGGAAAAAGAGAAGGAGGCTTCTGCATTCTCTTTTTCTAGGCCAAAAGCATTATTGGGCTGAAACACGCAGCTTCCCCAGGGAATTAGCCGGTTGCGAGAGGCATTCAAAGGAGCAGATATTCAGGTATTGAAAACCGCCTGTGCAATCCCTTTCGGCTCTGGCGTGAGGGCTCTCAAATACATTGAAACTCTCGCAGCGTGCGCGGCTGCATCCCCAGCCCCACACTGCTTTCGGAGTAGCCACGGCAGCCGCTGTGTGTGATGAATGTCAATCGCACCCTGAGCGCTCAGGAAAAAGCTTGAGTGAAAAATTAAGATTCTGGGATTTTGTGTTTAAATTATTTTCCCTAACCACTGCTTTTTACCGTGGATTGCAGAACGTCCTCTGTGCATACAGATGCGCTCACAGCTAGCCTGCTCTCGAGAGCTCGCACTTTTGTGCCTACAGCTGCGGCTCAGATGTGCGTGGTGCTGTGCCGTATCCCTCTCCCCGCGCCAAAGTGTACACTGCCATCCAGAGGTGTGATGGCAGCATGTGCAGGTACACCCGAGCTAGCTGGCAGCCTGGGATTCCCAGCACGCACCAACGTGATGGCAGGGCTGCTTTTGCACCTACAGCAGCTGAGACGTGGCTGGTGCCATCAGGCACATGCGCTGCACCCAACTGCAGTGCAAACGACAAGGAGTCTGCAAATGGGTTCCTCTTCTGAAACCAGTTGTTTGGGCAACTGCCAAAGGTGTATGGGCAGGAAGTAAAAAGGGGAGGATGCAGGTCAGGAACCCACACAGCTGACCAAGCCAGGAAAACACGCTTTCACTGGGATTTTCCATTGCTTTGACTGTCCTGAAATGTTGGGCATAAGACACTTTTTCTGTTTGTGGGCAAGGAAAGAAGAGATGTGGAAACAAGCCCGCCAGACATCACAGCCCAGCTATATGGAAAAGGGTAAACTTACATGGTTTGTGCTCAAGTTAGTGTGACCTGAATGCTAAGCACCCAGCTCTGCCATAGCACAGGAGTATACCCAGGCTGCCAGGATGCCTGCTGTGTGCACCAGTTGGGTTTGTTGCAAGGCATTTGTGTTTTGAGAGAAGACTTTATCCACTGGATTAGAGCGTAGGTGAGCTGCTCAGTTTGCTTAGGGCTTCCAGGATGGTTTTCAGTGCTAGATCTTGAGCACAGCTATAACCAAGACATTGATGGCAAGTATCTATTTGGCAGTAGTTCCTTAGTGTTGAATGTGTTACTGAATATTTGGGCCCAAGTGATTCAGGCACTCCTAGCACAGAAGTCTTGTGTTAAAGGCCCTCAGCCACCTTTAGGCTGTGTTTTATTTGGCGTTTTGGTTCCCAGGAAAAGGTGTCTCAAGCTTTCGTCTCTGGAGGCAAAATCAAATGCTGGATTGAATTGCCTTGCCTTTGTACAATATGGGGCACTTGACAGAGCTATAGAAATCCTATTTTAAAAATGATAGCTGTTGATTTTCTGCTTGCTGAGAATTATTAGGATTTTTCTATCCTGCAAAACCAGCCATTAAATCAGCAAAATGCTTTGGCATTAGAGCCGTTTGGAATGTAAAAAATACTGCTTCTTGTTGTTGAGCTGTGAACGTTCAGTTGCAAAGTTAAGGAGAAATCTAAAAGGACAAATAATGATCTTAATTTGAAAGACATTTTACAAGTAAACATGCTGCAGTTGTAGCTACAAATCAGGTAATTGCTGAACATTTTAAAACCCAGGAGTATAAAATTAAAAACAAGAAAATCAAATATAAGTGCAAACAAATAGCAGGGGAATTCTAAGCAGAAGGTTCAGGTTCTTTTTTTTATGGACCATTTCTTTTTTTCTTGGCAACCTCAAACATTGCATAGTGGTCTTTATTTAATCATCCAGGTTATAATATTTAAATGAACAGGTACTTTAAAATAGAATGGTTTACAGTCATTTTTTCTATTACTGTATAAGAAATGTAGCCATGAAACATAAAAAGGTCAATCACTTCAATGAAATAACTTTTTAAAATAATACAGTTTTACAGCCATACATAAATATATGTATTCTATTATGTCGAAGAATATCAAACAATATGGCTCAGTGTTAAGCTGCAACTTTTGCAAAGAGGATACATTAGCTTTAAACTGGGATATATGATCATTGAAATACATTATTTCTGCTTTGGACTTCACTGTTTCCAAGCAAAATGGTTTTATTCTCCCTACTTCCCACCTTTAGCTGTTCTTTTTCCTGACTTGTAACGATTTACCTATCAGGGTACTAATACATCTTGTCACCACGTGTATTGGGGCTGTGACGGTCCCCTGCATACTACCCAGCTCTCCTGTGCCAGGACAGCCTGGCTGCTCTGACCTCTGTTTCGAGAGGGTGCTGGCAGCTGGGTGGGGGTGCCAAGCTGAGGGACAGACACGATGCAGGTGTCAGTGAGGCTCTGGATATATCCCCAGGTGGGATGGAACCTTTGCTGGGAGGAAGATGCAAGGAGGTCATGCTTATGGTCATGCAAGTGGAAAACTGTTCTGCAGAACTTCCTGAGATGGTAGAACAAAGGGGAAAAGAGACCACAAAATAGATTTCGTACACACATCTGGTCCTCCTGTCTACCTGTGACAAAGATTAGCTCATCCTCTGAGAGCTTCCAGATTCCTGGGTAGGTTTTGCAGCTTCTGGCCAAGTCTGTAGTAGCCCAGATATTTACGCTGAGCTGCAAGCTAACTAGATCCTCCTGCACAGCCTCCCAGCACACGACACTCAATACTAAAATGCCATAAATACGGATTCCAAAAGCATCCATTGTTGCATCGTTAACTAACATCATCTCTAGGTCACACCTGACCTAAATTTTATGCAGGTAATTAAAAGGGTAAGTTTATTTCTGAGGAGCAGCTGTTCACAGTGTCTGGAGATAAAAGTAAAGTAAAAGGCATTCCCATTCCTTCCACATCTTTCCTCTAAAGCAATCAATAAGTTTAATTAGAGTGGTTAGGAATGAACTATGAAAGCAGCAAAGTTAGTACCAGATACATTAGGGAAACACTGGGACAGAAGATATACATATGACATTTCTAACAGAAATCTGATGTACATAAATTTAGCTGTCCTGGATCACCTCCTTGTCCTGCATGTGCCTTAACGTTGCCTCCAGGAGGATTTGTTCCATGACCTTCCTAGGCACAGAGGTGAGGCTTCATTGGTCTTTAGTTCCTCAGGTCTTCCATTCTACCCTTTATAAAAATGGGAGTGATGTTTCTCTTTTTCCAGTCGCCAGGGGCTTCGCCTGACTGCCACGATTTTTCAAATATGATGGGGAGTGGCGTGGCGACAACATCAGCCAATTCCCTCAGGACTCTGGGATGCATAATGGAAAATATTTTTCTGCATTTTGTATTAAAGAGGGAAATCCACCACAGCAGTCCTTTTCTGAGTATACCACTTGAGACAAAAATATATCCCAGAAGATGTGGGCACCCCTAGATTTGTCCTCCTATATCCCAGATGCTTAGAATTAGAAGTCTAGTTGGCATAGGAGAGTGAACAGGAGATCTTCCAACTGCCTACCTACAGTTTCGTTACCTTTTGGAGATGCCTGTCTCTCTTTATTGGCCATGAAGGCCCTCCCAAAGTAAGTGCTGTGTATCTAGGCCGATATATTTCTACACCAAGTTTTGGAGGGTATCTTGAGCAATTCAGCAGAGCTGTCATCACTGAACTGGGTTGTGCAAGATATCGCCGTGTCCTTTACAGCTTGTCCTGGTAATGCCGTGAGCTTCACATGCAGTTCAAAATAAGCCACGTCTCTCCTATTCCCTCTCCCTGGTGAGATGGACCATGCTTCATGGAGATACACTCACTGGGGTTGCTTGTATATTTTTAACAAAATAGTCCCTCAAACTTTCATAGCAAACATCTCTGTGAGAAATGCTATAAAGCTGTCAGTGGCGGAGTGTTTTGTGGGCACATCCTTTTTGTTGTTTTGATGCATTAAAATACCTGAAATTTGAGGTGCTGAATTTCAACATTATGTTAGCTGAAACATCTGGACTTTCAGTTTAAAATAGCTCTTCTAGAAGCTTAAAATCGAAACATTTTGGTTTTGTTGCTGTGAGGAAGGGGTTTATTTAGTTTGGAGGAGAGATCAAATTGGATTACTTAGTCTAAAGGAGAGAAGATGATGGAGGATATCTCTCCAAATAAATAAAAGGCTGCTGCAGTGAGGAAGGCAATAAATCTGCTTTCCATGTTCATGGAGGATATAAGAAAAAGTAATGGGACTCCAGTAGCAGAGTGGGGAAAAAAAGTAATCAAGCTAAGCATTAGGAAAATGTCCTTTTGGAAGGACAGCTCTTGTAGAAGACTGCCTGACAGGAGATCTCCACCAAGAGATCCCAAACCTGTTCTTGAAGACAGGCACTGGTGAGGATAACAGGAAGGCCTTGTCCTGCCTGAGTGCTGGATGAGCTCCCGGGTCTCTCCAAGCCTTGGGAGTCCTTGATGTTGATGTCTGTTTTCTTGAAGATAAAACACTATTTATATGGAAGCCGCCTGATAGGAGATTGTAGGTGCAGCAAGCAGACTCTCAAGGAGAGTTTCTCTCAGCCGGTGCTGGCCTTAGCAGGCTGATTGTGACTGTCCACAGTGTTTGTGTGTGCCTTGCCCATACGTGATCTGTGTGTGCACGGGCACAGATGGGGCTGGCAGAGGTGACACATTTCTTTTAATCCTTCTAAGAAATTACGAATTAAGATGTGATTACAGAACTGTTAAAAAGGAATTGCCACAGAGGAATTTCCAGATGGTCATGCAGAATAACTAGTGAAGAGTGAATAGCAAGGTTGAGCTATTTATCTAAATACACTTCTCTCTTCTCCTTGTTTCCACTTGTTGAGTCCTTTCCCTTGTTTTTTCTTTCAGCCCATGTGACAATTTCTTTCTCGGTCCAGTTACAATTACTGGTCTGCCTCATTTTCTTGTCTAGTGCTGGCAGTATTTTTTTAAAATTGAATTCTTTAGGAAAATAAGTACAAGAAGGACATTGAGGCCCTGGAGCATGTCCAGAGAAGGGCTACGAAGCTGGTGAAGGGCCTGGAGCACAAGTCCTGTGAGAAGCGGCTGAGGGAGCTGGGGGTGTTTGGTCTGGAGAAGAGGAGGCTTAGGGGAGACCTTAATGCTCTCTACAGCTACCTGAAAGGAAGGTGTGGGGAGCTGGGGGTTGGTCTCTTCTCACAGGTAACTAGTGATAGGACTAGAGGGAATGGCCTCAAATTGTGCCAGGGGAGGTTTAAGTTGGAAATGAGGAGACATTTGTTCTCAGAAAGAGTGGTCAGGCATTGGGACGGGTTGCCCGGGGAGGTGGTGGAGTCACCGTCCCTGGGGGTGTTCAAGGAAAGGTTGGACATGGTGCTTGGGGACATGGTTTAGTGGGTGACATTGATAGTTGGGTGATTGTTAGACCAGATGATCCTGGAGGTCTTTTCCAACCTTAATGATTCTATGATCCTGTTGTAAGCAGAAAGCCTGTGACATTTCCAAAAAATGCCAGCACCTGTATTGTGGACAGCTCCTGTTCCAAACCCACGGCTCTGTTATTTTTCCTTCCTTGACACTTTTTCTTAGAAAGTTCGTGATTTCTCCTGTTAAAAAGTTTGTGGGTTCTGGGAGCAGGCCACGTTAAAGGCTGCCTCCGAACTCAGCATCGGCTGTCTAGCCTGGTGTGGCAGCAGCCTGGGGTTCCCAGCAGTGCCCTATGATGTTCACGTGGAAGCACGTGGTGAATACAGAGCCTCACCTAAGGGAGACGATCTAGACAGAAGTGTGTTTTTATTCACAGTATAAATGTACTAAGCAAAAGATATTTGTTGATGGAAATGGTTTCTTTAGCACTTGGCAAGATCTTTTTTCAGCACAAGGACTTGAATAACATCTTTGAACTTGTGGTGACAGTGAAGGAACTGCGTTTGTAGAGAAACTGGGCCACAGAAATACTCTCTTCACAAATAAAGAAGCCTTTTTTCTGGAGGTTCCTGTTTATGTATCCATTCATCTGCAGCTGTCTTTCAAAATGACATAGGTCTCCAAATGAATAAAGTAAAAATAAACAAACAACAACAACAAAAACCCTTTACAGTAAAGCAGAAGGATTTTCTATCCTCACAGCAGTATACATTTAACTACGTGTTTAATGGAATATAGTTTTAGAGGAAGGGAAAAGGAAGACTTGTAAGAAATGCATGCAATTCTGTGTGATAGGGTATCAGAACAAATTGCTGCTGATAACCTCCCAGGTTAATTGTTGTGCAGCGAGTGACCCTCTGCTTTGAATCAACACATTACGTTTAATCTGAGAACACTCTGTGGCTGCCTCTTTGCGCTGACTCAGTAGCACTAGAACTGGTATTTATGGATGATTGGGTGATACGTGCTTCAGAGCCATCTAAGTGATTTAAATACAGCAGTTTAAACATTTTGGAGGATCAAATCCCTGTAGAAGTTTCTACACATTCCAGCTAATAATTCCAGCAAGTAATTCCTTATCCCCATCAAAGCTTGTAAATCCCTATTTGTTCTTTATGTGGTGGCTAGATTTTTTTTTTCCCCCGAGTGCTGAACATAAGTTGTAGAGGTCACAATGAGATCCTGATGGGTTTATAATCTAACTAGAGGTTTCTGTATTTGATAGCAGTGGCCAAATTATGTGTTAATCTAGATTGTCCTTTGGGACATGATCCCGGGGATGGAGGAGGACATCATTCAAACCAGTGGGAAGATTCCTGCTGCTGTTGCTCCTTTGGCTGAGGTCCTTAAAAACTGTACAGAAATCAGAAACCTCACAGAGCATGGGATTTGTTGCTGCTGAGGATTGGACTAGATTGCAGTTTTACTAAGGAAAATTTCCCAAGGCACTTTATAAGAACTAGATCCATGTTCCTATTGACTTTTCTTGGAAAATTAGATTTTGATACTTCTGAAAAAAAAAATTGCCTTTCTGATCTAACTGGAGCAAGGCTGTTCTAGTCCTAAAAGACATGCTACTAACACGGCATCAGTTTCCCTAAAATAAAATAAGAAAATAATACATTACTGCAGGGCTGCACAGATTCTTGTTCACAACTTCATGGACTAGTCACAAGATGAGGGGGACTGTTACTCAGTGGTTCTTCACTGTCCACATCACTTGTCTTCAGCCTCCTTTTCCATCAGGTTTTGTGCTTCTAAATCACAACATTGTTCACGACAATTTATTTAAGTATTCTTGCCATGGAAGTCTGCAAAAGAAACAAGCTTCTGTTCTTCTTCTAATTTTAATTCCTAAGAAAGTTTCTCTCTGTGATGCCCTGTCTTTCATTTATTGCTGTATCGCTCACAACTTTATTTTACGTCGTCTCACACCTCTGCATTTGCAGCATGCCATCCGCAGTAATCAAGGGTGTGACTGAATTCACATCACCTCGAAATGACAGGAGTGGGGGGGAAAAAAGGAAGGGAGACAATGCTGTAGACACCCTGTTTATTTAGGCAAAATGAAGTCTGTGTACACAATGTGGCTTCCTCAGCCATAGCAAAGCGTAAAGAAAATGCTGTTTCCCTGCTTTGCAGTCAGCAAGGAACTATTACAAGAACTTCTACTACAGGGGTCAAAATAAATCTGTGCTTCCAGATTGAGCAGTATAAGTTTTCTTTGCAGGTTCAGAGTAGCTCTCAGTCTACTTCTTAGATATGAAATCTGTGCAGGGAATGTGTATTCACCATTCCATCAAAATGCAGATCTCTGTTTTGTAGTCTGTGAGTCTTTCCATTGCTTCCTCTTTGTTTTCAAGGCTGGTAGTGTGCTGTTGGTTAATGCTGGTAAAAGTTGTTTCTCTTCAATTCTTCTCCATCACTGGTTGGATGTGCAGCCTAAGACTAGCTTATAAGCTTTAAAACTAACCTTAAGCATCCATGAAAGAAACTTATTGCAAATATAACGCAGTGGTCTTTCTGTAACTCTTCTGGCTTTAGTTTGAGGAACTTCTTTCTTTTATTATTTAAAAGTTAAACTATATTTTAAATGAGGATTTGAAACAAAATATCCTTTGAACTCATAAAATCCACCTCTGTAAAAGGTAGCATGTGGTTCAAAATATATATCGGTGCAGGAGTCAGCTCTGGCAATGATACGCTCTTAACGGCTCTTCCCAAGCAGAATGACTAACCTGCTAAAATCATACTTATCAGCTCATACAAATGAGCAGATAGAGTTCAGTAAAATACAGGATTTTTCTGATCAATTGCCGGCATTTCCATGGAAATGACAAGGATTTTGCTACTCAGGCTATTTCAGTGTATCCTTTGTGTCACAACTCTATACTCTTCTTTTCATGCTGTACCTGTGTGAAAGATTTTACGGGCTGGAAATCACGATCTCTTGTTTGAGGAGAGGTTCTGTAAAGACTATCTGCTGATGATGATCACACCTTGGTGTACTACAGCTCTATTATTACATCTAGATCTTAGCATTGTCTACACATTAGGCAAGGCTTGAGGATACTTAGCCATAATGGATAATTTTGCATTGCAGTCTGATGGAAAAAGGAAAAGATGGGAGGTTGGCATTCAGTATTAAGTAGGAATATCCTTCAATTGCAATGAAAGCTGCCTTATATATGCAATTATATATAATCATATATAAAAGATATATATATATATGAATAACTGGAAGTGTATATATATTATATACTGGTGTATGTATAGTACCAGTAGTTTTCTTCTTGTACCCTGCATATTTATCCATACTTTTTCCCCCCCTCTATTTTGTAGAAGAGTCCTGGAAGAATTTCACTAGGGATTCTTAATTCTTCTAGAAACCACGGTATGAAACTTGTGGTTTAAAACTGTGGAATATTGTAGTGTGTTATAGGTACTTTCAGAACAAGAGGTTTTTGTTCGGGTAGATGCTTTCGAAACAAACTTTCGTCTATAGTAAAAAGTTTCCATAATGTTATGAGGCAGCAAAACATTGTTATTTGTAATAATAAGGAAAAAATAACTTTAAAAACAAAAAAGAAAAAAATCCACTGTTTTGGCCAAAATTCAAACCTCTGGGGGGATCGCACATGATTTTTGCACATTTTTAAAATAATGGAAGATGTAATCAATGATATATTCAATGCTATATGCTGGAAATAATGGGGCAATGAAATGCTCTTAATGAGAATCAATGTTTTCATCCTGAAAACATTCTCTGTCTTGCTTCTTAGCTCCATGAATGCATACACCATCCATGTAACCTTCTCCTACACCATGTTTCCAACACAGAGGGTGGTTTGTAGCCTATTTGTTGTGGGGGGTGTGTGTGGCAGGAGGTGTCTATGCATTTACACAAGTGTGTCAGTGTTCTGTATAGGGGGGTACAGCCACCTCTGTATAGCTGTGCATCGCTGCTGCCACAGATGAACAGGCAAGAGCAGAAAATGCAGCTGGAGAGTTTCAGATGCCCCAGTCCGGTGAGCCCTGGGCATTTCCCAGGTTCTCACTCCTAATCATGTGAGATCCACGCCTGCTTTTACTTATAATAAGAAATCTCAGCTTTGTGAGTTGAGTACGGTTGGAAAAAGTCTTGAAGGATGTCGCAGGTGGTACTGTGGGTACGGAAACACTGTTGTGCCATACGCCTCTTCAGTCCCTGACAGTGCTCTCCAGTTAGATGAAGTGATGGATATGCCTTTGCCTACCCTAGTGTCAAGTATTTTTTTTCATAAGTTTAGGGGGGGCACAGCTAGCTACAAGGTGTGGGCAACCAGCCCTTGGGGCCCGTGAAGCTCACATCTGCTTCCACGATGTTTTAGGCCATACTGGCTAGCGCCTGAGGCTGCATTGCTAATCCGACTCAGCTGGTGCATGACGCTGTGTGTACAAATTCAGCTACCTAAAGATAGCTCTGTCACATTGCAGTTTGCCTGTAATCTTCGTCCAGTTGCTTTGGCTGCTGACATACTGTAGGATTTTGGTATCTACATTCTGGATTAAAACAGTTTTGTGATTGCTCTGACTTTCCCAGGGATCCTGGGATTAGACTTAAAAACGTGTTGCCTTCTTGGGAAGGAACAGATCCAGTTTAGTCTTAGATATCCTAAGATATTAGGATATCCTTAGGTATTAGAGCTCCTCATTACATAATGTCCCTAAATTCAGCTTTGCGGGGATGGGAATGACCAGAATATTAATAGTAATGAAATAAGGAGGAGAGAAAAGGCAACAGAGTTTTTTTCATGTACGGTTGTCTCTTTAGAGGAATGACCTGTAGAGAAACTGTAGAGAGTATTTGGTAATAGCTAAAACTCACTGAGCAGTCTAATCCAATAAAGACGTGTTAGAAATCAGCTATGCTACATGAAAAAGGTACAGAAAATTAACGATGCATTCCTGAATATAATAAATATTTCTTAACAGAATAGGCAGAAGATGATGCTGCACAAGGACCAATCTTTCATTGCTTTTGTGTTTTAATGAGAGCATAGCAGCTACCTTTTGTCATGAGTAAAAAGTGCTTTCTTTGAACATAAATGCTGGTGGTTGCATAATATGAAACTTAGTGATGCATATAATGTTAGCAGAGGGCCGTCTGAGCAGAATGTACACTTTAAAATTAATCTCTGCACAGATCAGCAAGCACACGCTCACTCTCCCATGTTGACAAGAGCAACATACTTCTTTAGAAGTAGCCAAACCTTCAAAGCCTGGCAGCTGGAGTTTGCAAGCTTGTCGTTCCGTTATTAACTCTGTAGACCTTAGGGAAAGGGTAATGGATGAGATGATCCCTTGGGGTCCCTTCCAGACCTACTTTGTTTGGTTTCATGGTTCCTAACCAAGCAAGCAATAAGCAAAAATGTTTTCTGAAATGAGCAGAGGGAAGGGGATGTGTATTAATTATGCAAGATGCTCAGTCCAGTTCAAAGCAATGTAGCTGGCACCAGACGAAGTTCATCAAAGGGCAGGTGAGAGGAGCCCCGAGGACAGTATTTGCTGGGGACCCCTGTGACCCCTCCAGCAGTGTTGCCGATGTACCTTGAGGATGAAAGCATGAGGCTGTAAAGAACATGTGTTGAGAGGAAGTGTTACCAAAATCACTCAACACAAACTGGAAATACTAGGGTTTGAATCCTGCAGCCTCTCTGGGTCTCCTTCCCTTTCCTTGACTGCCCTCACAGAGAGCACAATTCAATCATACAAGGAGCCATAAAACGCCGGCCATGAGTCTGGCAGATCCTTCGTCTGTTTCCAGGACCAGGGTTGCCGGAGGAAGGCCTGCAGGTTTCCTGAGAGCTTCAGGGAAAAGAAACAGCTGTAACTCAGCTCTTTGCAGGTATTTTGGTGCTCCAGTTGTCATCTTCACTTGTCCATTCCCTCTTGGGTTAAAGAGCTTTTTTTCTTGCATTTTTAGCAGTTTCAAATAAGATCTCCCCTTCCTTTTGTGAGGAGGAGGAAGGGCACCTTTGTTTTGAATGAAGTCTGTCCCAGTCTTTTTGCAGTGCTTTGACCAGAGAGAAACTACAACAAAGAATGTGTTTTCCTCCCTTTTACCTTCCCGTAAATCAAGTAAGCCCTCAGTTTCCATTTTAAACTAAACCTGAATTATCTGTAGGCACTTCTGTTATATATTGCAGAATATCTGTAGGTTTATGAGCATAGGTTGATTTCTCCTTCGGTCTAAAAGAATTAGATGTCCTTCTCCTCTCAGCTTTCTAAGGGTCTCAGGAAAAGATGCTGAGTAATTTAGGTGCCTGTTTTCCACCAGAAGGCACTGGGGCACAGGGCCCTTATCGTGCTTTCAAAAATGTAACTTTTTTACAATGTGTTAAAAATCCCAGCTGGGATTGCTGTAGCAATAAGGTATGAAGTTGAATTGTTCCTTTTTTAAGACAGGATAGTTTTTCTGTGTTCTGGCAGATTTACAGTCCAGAAAAACAAGTCATTATAAGATACATTTATAAGAATAAACAGAGTTGACAAATAAAGCTGGCTTTTGAAACTAGGCTGAAAGAGTATTTTTTCTAAGGAGGTGATGATAGGTTTCAAAGATGAGTCCGTGCTACTTAATGCCTACACCATAATTCTTCTCCCAATTAGCTGGTTGTAAGGCAGTGCCATCTTTTGCTTGTCACATTATAGGCTTTATTCAAATGAGATGCAAAGGGAAGAACAAGCTGATACTGCTGTCATTACCTGAAACAAAAAAGCCCAACCTGTCCAGCACAACCAAGCAGAATTCTATTATGTAAATCTACTTCCATATTTTGGGAACAAATGATAGGCAGGACATAAAATGGAAAAATAAATTATACTCACACAAGTAAAAGATCAGTCAGGCAACGTACTGAGATATCATTAGGGTTGATGAATCACTATTATCATTACAAAAATAATGCATAATACTTCAAATCCAGTATCGTGGTTGACTTCTTTGCTGATGAATATTTATGCAGTTTCTTTTGTTTCTTTGTGTGTCTAACAGATGCCAAGCTAAGTTCAATAGACAAATTGCATCTCTGTGAACTGTCACAGCCTTGTCCTTGTTTTTTCTAGCAAACTGAAGTTAAATAGCAAAATGGAATAAATAAGCAGAGGTCAAAACCCCCATCTCCCTACAAGATTCAATCAACTGATAAATAATCTTTGGAAGTATTCTGTTCAGATCAAAGGAGGAATGAAAGTTAGAGCTCCATTATTTGAAATGAACAGTTTGCTTATCTGTACTCTGAGGATTGTAAATTTAATCAACGTGTATGTCATAATCAAATTAGTCACTTACCTCTACTAAATTTCTCAATATCCCTTGTGCCTGTACTCCGTACCTTCAGTGTGTGATAGAAAGATTGTTATATATGTATGAGTGTCATTAGAAAATAAGGCTTTTAACCAAATAGAAGATTACAAGAAGGAAAATAAAGATGGTTAGAGAATGGTGTTTGTGGGGGGTAAAAGCTGAAGTCACTATCATTTACTGCCTGTTTCAAGTGATAATAAATCTGTTCAATTAATTCAGTGTCTTAGCAAAATCTTGTTCCAAAGCAAACTTCTATCTTAGCATGATAGTATTTATGGCAAGTGATTAATTTTGTCTGTGTGTGAAAAGAGAGAGGGACCTCCAAATGTACATTCCTATTGATTTGCTTTGCAAGCTTTCTGTGGAAGGGAGAATCAATGGTGCCCTGTCAACCAAACAACTCTGAAGTAGAATTTATAGATTTGGAGAAATAGCTTAATTACTGGAATGACGCTTGCAGCTAAGCCCAGTCACTTAAACCTGTGTAATGACTATACGTTATCCAAGTATCAGGCAAAAATGTATAACAATATAGGAATGTAACTGGAAAATAATGAGTGTTTCTGGGATGTTATCACTCTTGTGAGGACTTATGCTGCATTTAACTGATGTTTAAATAGGGGTATACTCTCTGTGCTTTCTGCCTCGTTCTGTCTACGACAGCTTGGAGTCCCTTGACTTCTTTTGAGATAAACAGGGCTTCCCACAACTAACTTTGGCTGTAGGCAGTCAGAATTTCCCATTTAAAAACCACACCAGCTGGAATTAGGCTAAGGACATTATCCTGCCTCAGTACTATCCATTTCTTCCTGTCATCATGTGGCTGGCCTCCACTTGCATGTGGAAAATATGGGATTTGGTAGTGATTTGAATGGCTGAACAGGTACATACCTTTTCAGAGGTATTCAGCTTGGCATCACTTGGCTAAATGATATTTGCAAAGAACAGTTGCCTACTTTGATACATAGAAACCTGCACAAAAGCAGGTCCCTTGTCACCTCCATTGTCCCATTGACTGGTTTTTCAATGTAGGTGGTGTCCATTGATTAAATTCCTACCTACTAGTTGTTGTGTCCCACTCTCTTCGTCTCTTCATCTTGTGGTCCCTCTGTTGCAACTTCTCCAGAGGATGAACTTGATGATGATAGCAGTGACAAGACTTCAACCAAAAAATGACTGATTATTTTTTCGGTCAAGTAATGCAACATGAAATGTATCATCCAGATGACTAAATAATACGAGGCATCGTATACATCTTCTGCTGAGCTTTGTTTCTCTTTCTGACAGGGCCATTTTGGATCAAGAGGAAGAACCTCTTGTTCAAAAGATGCCAAGATTTGAAATGTTTAGCCCAAGCTGGGTGTTACATACTTTCTTGCAATCCTGTAGGAAAACAGTGTAGCTGCTGTATGTATTCTGGCAACTTTACCCAAGGAATTTTAATACCTGCATAGAAATCAGTGTCTGCCTACACAGAAGGTATGAACGCTGCATTGAACACCTACTTTCTTGCTGCTTGGCCAATGCCAGTAGGTTTTCTAGAGATGCCTTTGCCAAGAGATACAACAAAGCGTAACACCACACCATCTGCTAGCACTCCTGACTCCTAAAGAAAATATTGGGTCTGAGCTTGGAAGACAATTTTTATGGGGAGATCTTCTCATACATCTGCATGGTTCTGTCTTTGGCTGGTAGCTTTCCAAGTGGCAATTTAAAGTCATTTGAATCCCTTGCTTGGTTGGTCTCTAATTGGATATAATGAAGCAGTGTGAAACAGCTGTATGCAGTCCCTTTAACATTGCTTGATGATCTCTTTCCTCTCTGTGATGATAAGAGCATGACCTTTCCATACATGCGGGGCTCTCTATGCGGCTGCCAGTCCCACCCAGCTCGTCAGGCTTTGCTGCTGTTTAGACATTGTTATGGTTTTGCTTGCTCATCCTTAGATTTACACTTCATGTTTGCCTCTGAAAATACTGCATGAGTGTATTGGCTCTTTAATGCAAAACAAATGCATGGTCTGTTGGTATGTATTACACATACGTATCTTTTCCTAAAAATCAGCTGTGCATTAAATGGATGGTGTTTCTATTTAAAACAGCAAGCGTGCTCTGAACTGAGACATACTGTGACCAGGTTGCCTGGGCAACAAAATTCCTCAAATTGGAGGGATCTGTATCAGAACATGTTTAGATAGCTTTAATTTTGGGGCATGGTTTCTAAAAATCTTAATTGACTCCTTTCAAATGTATTTTATCTAGTGATAATACTATGTTTCAAGTATCAACTAGTACAACTTCATCTACTGTATCTCTGCTACAAATTATAGCTATAAAGTGTATGAAATACAAGGCAAAGGGTAAAGAGAAACTTATTTCACAGTTTGGCAAGCGTTTAGATCAATGAGCCTTGCTTCTTAGCTGTTTTAATTACTAAACTTTTATTTCTGTATTTTTTCATATATACAGATCTTTTTAAAAGCACCAGAAAGTACCTTCTTCAATTCAACTGCTATTGGGCTAACAGAGACCAAAATTCTTGACCATGTTTTTATTAGGTTTTGTATTTTCCATGATTGTTACTACAAGGCTCTCTGCAGCGCACTCGCTGACTCCGCATGATTCAGCACAGTGCGAAATGGCTCTTTTCCATCCTGGGAATAAAGTTGAACCCATTATTGAGATATCACAGACAGTTTTGCCTTTGACCCTGAACAGGACTTTTCCTCTTGGTGGAACATAACCGCAGCATCCCTTAATTCCTGCCCTGCAGATGGATATAGAGGCAGGGTCGCAGGTTAACATGGCATTGCAGCAAGGCTTCAGGGCTTGTTGTGGTGTACTTTCAGGGCTACCTCAGGCTTTTCTGCCATACATGATGCTGTGGGGTGTTGCTGTTTGTCAGAGTGAAGGTGGGGTTGTCTGTCCATCTATCCAGATGGATGCTGCAGCACAGGCTAGGGGATAACCATTTCCGAGGCATCAGTTTCCCAAAACTTCAGTGCCTACAGCTGGAGGGAAAACATCAAAAGGCTTATCTCCCATTAGTCACCTCTGAAAGTTAATTGACCAGATAGTCAGAAATACTCAGTATTGCGATTCTTCTGTTGTTTCTGTAGTGCCTGGGGTCTCTCTAAAACCAAGCTGGTCGTGGCTGCACAGGCATGTCCTGCAGACATAGGTGGCAGCTGACAAATGGCTTTCAGAGGCAGTTTGCGTAAAGTTCTTCGTGCTCAGGGGATTCCTCAGGAAATTCGGTTTGCTGGCTTTCCGGAGGCTTTGAAACGAATGAAAATTAATAGGAAGTGAGCATTCAGATCTCTTAGGAAGCGGTTTCAAAAGCACGGGCTTAATGTTTCTGTAGGCGATTTTTCCGAAGCTGTCCAGAGATTTGAGAGCACGAGGCCTCCTGTGAGGCAGCAGGCCTACACTCCTCGGTCCCGTGAGGTAGGTTGTGGGCTGCCTATTCGAAGCCAGGTAGAAAGCAACTCTCCACGAGCAAGAGGTTGAGAGTTTTTTTCCCTTGGGTTTCCTTTCTGTCTGCCTAGATTAAACTGATCTGCACTTAAAGCAGATGTAGGTCTGAGAATCAATAGCGTATAGGCAAGTGCTGCTGTCTGGATTTAGTTGTTTCTTGATCTCTGTCTGGAGCTGAGGTTCAAGGGAAGGATGTTAGTTTTTGTGAATCGTCAGGCCTTTGGGGATAAAGAATTTGCCCTGCAGTCTGCTCTGAACAGCAAAAAAAAACAAACAAAAAAAAAACCAACTTGTGCAGATGATAATATTCTTTTTTTTTTTTCCTCTAAAACTGAATCTATTTCCTCTCCCAAACTAACACTTACGTCACCAATGTTAACTGAAATTTCTCAGCACTTGGTTTCCTGAGCATTGTTTCCTGAGCGTTGTCGCTTTTCAGTACTCCATTTTCCTTGGACACATGCTTAAGTAGAACAAGTAGGGGGAAGCCATCTCCTAGTGTGATGATAACTACCTGACTACAAGTCACACTGTCTTGGTTTGTGTACGCTGTAGACACTGAGGGTATTTCTGAATTGATCTTCAGTACAGAGTTCCCTTGCCCTCTCACATAGTATGTCTCCAGGAAGAGTGGTAATAAAAAAGAAATTGTTGAAGCTTGGGAAGTTCTGCTTTACACTTCTGACAACGTCAGAAGTTGTGACCAAAATGGAAAACCAAGTTACAAAAACCTTACGCTCTTCCACATTTTTCCTTTGGGAAAAGTGTTGTGAATGCAACATGTGGAAATAGTTGTGTGCTCTTGTGTCTTCCCACAATGGAAATGAATTAGTTTGACAAAGATTTGAGGAAATCTGGCAAAAAATGACCTGTCAAATGTTACCAAAGTCCCAGTGCCAAATGCAGGCAACGAAACATTTTTTTTAAACTGGCTCATCCTCTTCTTGCTGAATACCCGTGTGCTCTCCTGAGGGCAAGATCTTTCTCTCTCACTCTGATTAGGTTTCCCTGAAAATTCATACAGTGTTGCTTGTTATTCTCTGCTGATGGTTTTTGGCCTTTTAAGGGTCGGTCTTGCTGTATGATTCTTTCAGTTTTATCTGATACCCCTTAAGCTTTTGTGAAAGAAATTGAGCAATCAATACCTATGCACCTGCTCCATGCTACTCAGTATTAAAAAGTAAGAAAATCTCTTTCAGTTTGATGAAAAATAAACACAAAATTCAAAGCTTTAGTTAACTCAGGTTTTTCAGAGCAAACATTCCCCAGCTTTATGTATTTTTTTTCACTGAGCTTTTAAGATTTTTTTAAAGTAAGATGGAAAGAAGAAACTTCTGAGAAGGAACAGTCACTTGCAATTGAGTGACAGGAGTGCTTTGTTTAAAGAAAAAAAACATAAATACCAACCTGAGATATCTAGATTATTACCATCTTATATCTCGTTCCCTCCCCATTCTCACTGGCATGAAGAAAAGAAGTGGAGGTAAACTGACAGGTTCTTTTTTTCTAAAATACTGTAATATTACTAGATCACCATTTTCCCCCAAAACATTCTTTGATGGAAAAAAAGCGCTTTACATAGTACTTGTCCAGGAGCATGTGACATCCATCTGAAGTTGCAGGTGAGCACAAGGAGAACTACAGATCTTCTGCTATCAGCGAAAAACAGCTTTAGAGTTCAGCTCTGCACTAGAATTGCTGAAATTGTGTTCAACTACAGGCAATGGCAGCACAGTCCTTTAGGAGAAGAACAAGCAAACTGAAAACAATATGTGGAGCATTTATTAAATCACATAGCCAGAATAATACATTCAGTACTTAGTAAAATCTGCTTGTGGGAAATATATTTAAGAGCAAAAGTGCTTATGATTTCTTAGCATCATTTTACTTTGCCTTATTTTTCAAGTTACATTAGGAATAGCTTAATACTTTTCCTGAAATGTGGTAGTGCACAGAATTTAAAAACTGGAGAATGGCAGGAAACCTAGAAATGCAGGTAAGCAGTATATACAAGTGGCTGCTGAACATTTACTATCCTGTGTATGGCTTACCTGAAAGCCAGGCACCTGATGCTGCTATATATGCTGATTTGCTCTTAGGGACAGCAGAAGTGGAAAGTGCTAAGGTGTTTACTTCTAGAAAATGTCATCTTTTCCTTTTGTATCTGTAGGAGGCTAAGACAATTTGTTAGAATTTTCAAGAAATGAGCCTAGAAGCCAGTGGGCTGCAATGGTCCCAGCACTACATGAAAAAGAATCGAGAATTTTCTCATGCAGATTCAGTGACCTGAACTAAGATGATGATCCTTGTGTCAAGTCACTTCATGAATCTGTACTGCAATCACTTGTATCATCTGCGAAGTCACCTGCAGAACAGCTAGACAATGATTTCCTGTGTTAGATGTTTAGCCTGTAGCAATTGCTTGGGGACCACTTCAGAAAATTTATGGTCAATAACTTGTCGGGCCTGGCTGATTAGGGAGGTGTTTCTCCAACCTCCATATGTAGACTGCTGACCCAAGCTTTTCTGCTCATCTCAATGGAGAGAATACTTTTGAAGCCCATTTAAATCAATTGAAGCCCATTTAAATCAAGGGAAGTAGATATGGTTCCATCCAGTAAATTAGGGAAAATTTTTCCTTGAGAGAACCCCATTGTGGAGGGGGAAGCCTAACTTCAGGCAGCTAGTTCTGTGAATAATGTAGTGTTAACCTGTTTGCAGATTCGTTTCTCAAGTTTCAGGGATTTTCCATGTTTGCTCTGCATTTCTTTAAGCTGCCTGAATCTTCTGAGGTTTAGGGTCAATTCATCCTGCTCTGCAGGATATGGGACAGTACTTTACAACCTCTGATGGTATCTGTCCTTTTTCTTTGCAATCATTTTTGCTTTCCTTCCCCATTTCTATGACAATGTCCCCTCTGTTATGCAGTTCAGCATAACTTGCTGGAAAAGCATGGAAAAAAATGGGAACTTTTCAGTAGGGTCAAATGTCAGGCTTTTTAGAATGAGAATGAAGATTTGGCTTGCAAGCTCGTGTTGGCAAAAGAAAGGAAAATTCCTTTGTGAGGAATCTTGTACAAAGAGCATACAATATGGTCTGTGATTGCAGGTGGTATGTCTCTGCCTTGTGTTGTCATTTACTCCAGCATGAAGTAAATGCAGGGTGACAACAACAGAAGGGAATCAGTCACCTTTCTGTAGTACCTGCATCCTTTTAGGCAGTTGCCTGTACTTCTGTCATTGTACTGCTTCATGGGTTTCTCCAAAGAAACAAAGCACTCAGTCCTCTTGTTCTCACAGCACTGTGACAACGGGGCATCTTATAATGAGGCTTTGCTTTTCATCTCACTTTAATGAGAAGAATCCAGCACTGCCCAACCACTCTCTCCTTGCCTTGTAGCAGTCTTGCACAGAAGAATGCAATAGGAAAACTCCATGTGGCACATTCCATGCTCATCAGTTCTTCAGCAACTCCTCATGCAGCCACTACACTTATCTGAATGACAGTGTTTTAGCTGAGGTCTCATAAAAGTAGTCGGCATGGTGGTTGGTCCTGCAAGGGGAAGTTTTCTAAGTTCATGCCAAAAATGACAGCAGCAGAATCTTTTTCACCACCTTCGAAGAAGCCACAGGTGTCAGACACTTCTGAAGACCTAGACTCCTCAGTATAGGGCTAAAATATTCATGGGTGCCTTGTGAAAGTCTGACCCCAAGTAGTTTTGCCCCTCTAGAACTGAGACCATATAATGGTTTGGGTTGGAAGGGACCTTAAAGATCATCTAATTCCAACGCCCCTGCCACAGACAGGGTCACCTCCCAGTACACCAGGTTGCTGGAGGCTCCATCCAGCCTGGCCTTGAGCACCTCCAGGGATTGGGGCATCCACAGCTTCTCTGGGCAGCTTGTGCCAGTGCCTCACCACCCTCTCAGTAAAGAATTTCTTCCTAATATCTAATCTAAATCTTCCCTCTTTTAGTTGAAGGTCATTACTCCTTGTTCAATTGCTACACTCCCTGACAAAGAGCCTCTCTCCTGCTTTCTTGTAGGCCCCCTTTAGGTACTAGAAGGCTGCTATAAGATCTCCCCAGACCCTTCTCTTCTCTAGGCTGAACAACACCAACTCCCTCAACCTTCTTCATAGAAGAGGTGCTCCGGCCCTCTGATCATCCTTCTAGCCCTCCTCTGGACTCACTCTAATAGGACCATGTCCTTTTTATGTTGGGGGCCCCAGAGCTGAACGCAGGACTCCTGGTGGGGTCTCATGAGAGCAAAGCAGAGGGGGATAATCCCCTCCCTCGCCCTGCTGTCCATGATTTTTATGATGCTGCCCAGGATACAGTTGGCCTTCTGGGCTGCAAGTGCACGTTGCCAGCTCGTGTTGAGCTTCTCATCAACCCACACCCCCAAATCCTTATCATAACTGCTCTCCATCCACTCATCCCCCACTTTGTACTGCTTGGGATTGCCCTGGCCTAGATGCAGGACCTTGCAGTTGGCCTTGCTGAACTTCATGAGGTTCTCAAATATTGTCTGTTCTTAAATTAAAAAAAAAATCACATACGTAAGGTGCAGCCAGCAGTCACAGATGTCTTGGTTATCACTGATACGGTTCATTTAATTTGTCTTCTGTCCTAGGAAATGTAATGTGCTGAACAAACATGGTGAAGAGAATGGCCAGACCGATAAGGATACCTTAAAACAAGTGGCTTCCCTCAGACAAATGAAGGAGCAAACACCTATGTTGTTCAGACACTATCTGTCAGCCTTGTTGTACTGAGAGGTGAGGGAGGGGCTGAGATCCTGAGCAGCCTCCCCTGGGATGGGAGTTGAGGTCTGGGTCTGAGGCATTCCCAGCAGGAGACGGCAAGATGTATCCCCAGCTTCTCTGTGAGCTGTGGGAAGCCGAGGGGTTGCACTGGGGCAGTCGTTTTCTTTGCACTTGTGTGCACCTGGATGGTGGTGACTGGGGGGAGACAGAAATATGGCACTTGTTATTTTGAAGTGGTCCTTCCCTCCATTGCTCAGAGCAGCTGTCGGAAAGAGTATCCCTATTATATACGTCTGTTCCATGTAAATGCAGCCCTGAAAACAAAGACCTGCCTGGAATTAATCCCAGGGTAACTAAAAATACGTGGGCATGTTTTTGCTGGCTCCTCTGCCTCAGCACTTAGCACAGCACTTGAACCTATCATAACTGATAGATATTTCCATTAATGCATGCACAAGCAATTCAGAGTTGCTGCTAGCAGGTCAGACTGGGGCTTTCAGTGGCACAAACCTGAAGCAGAGAACAGAAGTCGTGTCCAAATGCTACAACCAAATGCTTGTGTGAGGTAGCACTGTTGAAGCACTCGGTGCAGGGAACATCGGATGGCACAGAAGGGTTGTACTGTACAGTGACACCAGGCTAGGACAGCTAGTCATTGCCTGGCTGGCTCTTTTACTCTCTCTGGTAAGTGTGGTGTATTGAAAGCTGCAGGATGGTGCTTATAGAAACTGCAAGGATGGTGCTTACCGTGCATCTGGTCTTGGCAATAACATGCTGTAGTCGTACTCTGCCTGGTTTCAGAGGCTAACTTGCATCCTTGAGCACACAGTCCTGGTGGGGGCTGCTCCCTGCCTAGATATATTAGTCATTTTTCCCACCCAAGAGCCCATGGGAGGGGAAGATAAGAATAGAGGCATGATTACCTGTTTCAGAGATTCATTTTCACTTCTATTGTGTGTGAAAGTTTTCATGTTTTTGTTTAAAAAAAAAAAACTAAACTCATTTCCCCTCCCCTTTTGAAATCATAAGCATATTCTGCTGTGTTTAGTGGAAGCTTGCATTTTAAACAACCCAGTGCTTTGAAATTAGCTTTATATTCAAACACCATCCCTTCCTCACTCAGGAACTGTTGTATTTCTGAAAATTAAGGAGAACTCAAGGGTGTTGACACATGCGTTTCCCCAGAATGATCCCATGGTGCAGATTTTGAAGCATTTATGGGCTATTTTGATAATTCCTCTGTTGAGCTACTTTGTAACTCTGGGTTCCAAAATACTTTCCTGAATCTGGCCCAAATTACTTCAGAAATGGAATTTAGGCACTTAAATCATTAGGAGAAATAATTCCTACCAGTAACATAAGCTCTTTTGAGAATATGACTCCATGTCTTTGGCAGGAAGTCCATAGACCCTGTATGTCAGGCAAGAAAGCAGGTTTTGCTAACAGGAAAATCCCCTTGACATTGGGAATTAAACTGCCATGACACTCTACAAGTCGTACACTTCTTCCAGCAACCTGTCATCAAAGTTCAACATCTTGTTCAGGTCTTGCAAACAAGAAAACAGTTGCCTGTGTAAACCAGAAGCCACCCAGGCATCCCTCTGGAAAGAGGGAAGTGTGACAAATATCTTCTATGTCATGTCTCATACAACAAAATAATTAAAGAGTTTTAAAATGGTGCACAAAACCAGAAACAAAAATAATTAGTGTAGGTAACTCAGATCAGCTATCTAATTATGCAGTAAACAGATGATGCCTTTTTAAGTACACATAGTAGAAGACTTAGATCCTGACCTAGGTTCTTCAACAAGTCTGTTCCAAAGGTGTGGTTAGTTGGTGTTTGTAAGGGAAGAGTAAACCGTATAATCAAGCAACTTGCAAATCTGGTGCTTTGTAATTCTCTGCACCCTACACATAGAAATAGTTCCACATAGAACAAATTTAGACATTGTTTGCCTAAATCTGGATGCCTAATGTCCCAGAGCAGATAGAAAATACGACCTGTGGGAGGCAAATATTTTTCAGGGAGAGGTAGCCCACTGCTTGGTTAGATACAGAATATGGGCACCATTTTCATCATCTGTCTTCAGTATGCCTCAAGCACTAGTTTGTACAACTCACCACATCACTGGCTACAAAGGGAACATTTGCCTATGCTTCCTCATCTTTATTTTTCCTTCTGTGGTGCATGCTGTATGCATCCCGTGAGATTCCTTTTCCAGGAGCTCAGGATCTTCTTTAGCTTTCCCATTTTTACTTGGAAGAAAAAACAAAACAACTAAAAAACCAAAACACTGATTGATATTTCTCCTCTATTTGTACACACTTGACTTGGGTTCCCCTCCTCTCCCTTCTCCTTTGTCTTTTTTACTTAGTGGTGAATGGATGACATACATATACATAATATATGGCATACTGTTACTGATGAAGGTACAATTTGATTATTCAGCATCAATATTTACAGTAGACTCTTTTCCCTGAATTACAGACAGGCTGCTCCCATTATGGAGTCTCTGAGACTGTCAGCTCCACAGTGCAGCAATGAAATAGCCTAATTCTGAGTCCTTAAAAGACTGAGTTTGTCAGTGTTCTCAGTGCATAATGATAACCAAGGTATATGAGTGTTAAAATAGTTACACAGATTTTCATGAAACACAAGAGAGTGAACCAAATTGACCCTATTCCCAAATCCTTCTGCTATCCTGAGACCCCTGAAATGCAATGCCCACAAAAAAAGTGCAGGAACCACTCGTTTCATCTTGATTATAATGATCTCAACTGTTCCTTGCCGAAGGAAAACTGAAACGCCTGCAGAACTTGCCGTGCTTGATTATCCCGCTGGACTAATATTTGGTATAACTGATACACACTTAAATTGAATGCCTCTAAAGTCTTATCTGTTCATCAGTCATATTATTGACTCAGTGCTTTTTCTGTTACAGATTTTGCTGATTTTCTTTTGGGCAGATATGAAGTATTCACACAACTTAATTTCCTGTGATTTCCTTGTTTCTTGTACATAAGATCAGACTTTTAATAATACTAAGTGTAGTGCAAGTTAAGGCTTAGAAGTTCATTTTCTGTTGTGCAAAATTATGTTTTGTGAATTAAATAAAAGGGTTATAGATCTCTGCATTTGTACAGTTCCTTTAACAAAATAATACTGGGAAGTGAGATTTCTGTAGCATTGGCACAGGATGATATGTGGCTGCATTAATCTAACTTAGTGCACGTGCACGTTTTGATCAGTATTGTTTAATTTACTTTGATCAAATCAGAGAGCCATCATAGGGAGGGCAACTCAGAGCAAGCCCTTTCTGGTGCTATCCTGATGAAGTCTGCAATCTTGTGATTTAAGTATTCTGAGTGCAAGGTTGTTACGCCAATAATATAAGCATTATATTCTCAATCACAAAAGCCTACCCTTCTCACCTACCGCTGTAAACAGCTTTACTTTCCACAGGGGTACAAGTTGGCAGCAGTTTCCTTTTCTCCTTCTGCTTTGGAAGCTGGCTGACATGGTGTGTGCAGGGCAGCCAAGTCCTAAGGGGTGCGTTCCCACCAGTCCCAGAAATTGTACAGAGACACCATTTCTGTCCTCATCCCTACTGGAGGGTTGTGTGTTGTTACAAATGGCAGCACCAGTAACCCTAGGTAGTTCGGGATGGACTGCAGGCATGCAGTTCAGTATTTAACTGGAGGGAAGGTGCTGGAAGCTGTCTGGTCCTCCCCACGTTTAAGGGTGTGTTCTTGGCTTGGCAGCCCCTTTTTAACTCCACAACTCCTGGGGGAAATTGTTTATATGCACCTGTAATTGCATGGTCCCTGTTTACCTCTGAGACCATGCTGTAGCAACACGAGGTGGGCACCAAATCTAACTCTGCAGGGAGCCAGCTCTTTACTTCTGTGGTACATGGATTGGCTTTTCTCATTTTTTTGGCTAGTTGATTATTTCTGATTGCATTTCCATTGTGGCAGGCACCTCACAGCAGAACAGTGTTCCAATCTTGGAAGACTTCCCTAGTAGATGTGTTCCAGCTTTCGGGTTTAGGGCCACCTCTTCACTTCTGCACCATCTTCTGCTGTTCAGAGGAGGTCTTATATGTCAGAATTTCCAGGTAAAGGCTTGTGGATGATATTTTTTGCCATCTTTGCCAGTAGCATTACAGTAGCAGAAAAAGGTTCTGTTTTTCTTTCTCATGAAACTCTTGAGAGAAGGACACTGATACTGTTTTTCCTGGATTGCCCTTGAAGCTCCAGTCAGCTGAGGTTTGCAGGAGATATGACACCTGGGATAAGCATTCTCTCCATCCCTCTTGACTGCCAAAATCCTTATTATATGGGTTTTCCAGTCCAATTCCAGTGAAACTAAAGCTGCAGTTAGCTGCTTGGGCTGTAATTGGCCACTTTCAGCCATCCTCTTGTCTCACTGCTACTTATTATCGTATTTTGGTGGGGCTTTTTTTGGTTTTGCAGTGGTATTTACCTCCTTCAGCAACACCAGTGGCACTGAGGCAGCCCATCCCTTTGAAAAGGGAATTAATCACATACCAGCTAATGACAGAAGCTACCTGCTGCTTTTGCACACACAGACTGCATGCAGTAGATTAACAACTCGGTGAAATACAAAGCAGGCAGGAAAAGATGCTGAGGTTTTCTGTGTTTTGAAGAATAACATCAGTAACATTGTTATGGCAGGAGAGCTACCAGTAAGTCAGGAGGGAATACCTAAGCCTAGTCATAATAAACATTACAAAATGAGGCTCTGCGAATCTCCTGAAGTTTTTCTTTGGAGTTGTTATTTTAAGGTAGTAAAAATAAGTAAAGAGATCTTGCTGAGGTTGGTTTGGAGCCCACAAAGAAATCTTATGAAGACAAGGTGATAGATGTGTTTTGACAGAATGTGTGGCTTTCAATTCAGAGTTGAAATACTTATCCTAAAAATGTTTGCAGGAAGGCAATGTCTGGCTGACCATAGCCCAAATGACAGGAGGACTCATAAGTCCAGTTGGAGAATATTATCTGGAGCACTTCACCTAAATGTGTTATTCTTTCTCCCCATAAAGTTCTCCCTGAACACAAGTGTTAGTTTTCTCAGGTCCTTAAAGCCAAGTATGTGGGAAGCTTACCATAAACTTTTCATACAGTTTGTGCCAATGTCCACTGATCCATCTGCTTAGCCTTTCTAAGCGTATGCTCATCTTTAATCTCCTCTGGGTATTTTTTTTTTCCCTCCAGGATAAAAGCCTGGCACGGTAGCACTTAATGGGCCACCGTACAAAAATTGAATTCAGAAATGTTGGCAAATGTACTAATAACCAACAGACTCTTTTGAAATACTCTTTATGCTTCTTTCAAGTGAAGTTGAGAAACATTTTTTACATGGAAAAGCTGCAGGAGGTTTTCCTGTCCCTGGTAATTTGACGATTGTCCTTTGTACATACTTCCTGATCCTGCTACGCAGAAAGTTGGAGGCAGCTCCTGAGTAAGCAGCCTAAGGAGATTTTTATTCTTAGTGCCTTTACTACATCCAAAGAACATATTACATGAGTGAAGGCTTTTTGTTTTGTTTCCTATCATTTGCTTCCATTTTCTTCTAGTTTGTCTGTGCTCTACAAGAGCCCAGACAGTTCTGCTTTCTGCTTCATTTCATGATCAAGCACTACCTACACATCCTGTGGGACTTCTGGTCAGGTTCATCAGATCCTCACATTTGAATTTTGGAGCTGTTCTGGACTTAGTGACTCAAATGCAGAAAATTCACTCTCACCATGCTGTAGGGAAACAGTTTTTATTGAAGAACATTTTCTAGCCTGTGCTGACTATGCTCAGGTTCCTCCAACTATAGCATTCTGCCATTAGATTTGATACAAATCAGGGGGACATGCACACAAAACAGAACTGACCACATGCTGTTAGAAATCCTTGTAAACTGAAAACCAGGTACCCAGGCTTCTGAAAGGCATCCTATCCTGGTTTCATCAGGCTCTGCTCGATCTCCCTGTCAGTCTCTCCCACCTGCAATGCTAACAATGCTGACTGGAGGGAGCATGCTTGATCAGCACAGAAGTTGCAGCACTAATTGGCTGTTAAGCTTTCTGCAGGTGCATTACTGGGAAGTAATTACTGGCTACCTAAATGACTGTTAGCTGCTAGTGTATCTTCCAAGCTCTATTTGCTTCTTAGCATAAAGGTCTAAACTCTGTATCAGCCAAGAGCTGGAAGAAAGGATGATGCATTCATTAGAGACAGTTGTTTTGTATGCTAGCAGGCACGCAGGCTTCATGATCTGGCAGTACAAGGTTATGGGGCTCCAAGAGGACACAGGTCGAAGCCCTGCACAGCTCACCAACCCTTCAGTCCCCAGCAGGCATCGCCATAGCACAGCTTACTTGCCCTGGAC
The DNA here is from genome assembly GCF_964211835.1 of Anser anser. Lineage (NCBI taxonomy): Eukaryota > Metazoa > Chordata > Aves > Anseriformes > Anatidae > Anser > Anser anser. Next base: position 14,273,625 of record NC_139724.1, read on the forward strand.
ACAGCTCTGTCAGTGGGAAGCACTGCAGCCCACTCACTAACCTCTTCTTGCCTGCTGCTGGGATGAAAGCTTTCACCATACGTGCCCAGTTGCCAGTGTGCTGTAACACAGGCATCAGTGCGCACTTGGCACAATAACAGATGCTAACGGCACTTTATAGTGGATCGTATGGCCAAATGCAACAGTCCCAGGGCTGAGGGGGCCTGAACCAGTCGTATATTAGGAGGCTACCATGTCTCCTAACTGGCAGGCTGTAGAGATGTATTTTGGCATGGTGGATAACCTGAAATGCAGTTATATGCTGGTAATGCAATTTATTCAGAAATTACAGAGCAACTTGTTAGAAGCAATTTTTATCCATGAGTGCACAGGGCTGGCTGCTCTCCTTGTGTCTATGAACCCCCACTGGGTCAGGCTCTGTTGCTGGTGGATTGTGTTCTACTACGGGTGCAGTGCAAGTGCAACTTTGAAGTGTGGTCTTACTGCTAAGGTAACACACTACATGTTTTACAGATCTGCTCAAAGGACTTCAGTAGGAAAATAGCTAGCCTTCAAAAAGGGCAAGACATATGAGGAGTAGCTGAGGTCCCTTGGTTTGCTCAGCCCAGAGCAGAGCAGGCCGAGGGGAGGCCTCATGGCGGCCTGCAGCTCCCTCACGAGGGGAGCGGAGGGGCAGGCGCTGAGCTCTGCTCTCTGGGGACAGCGACAGGACCCGAGGGAATGGCATGGAGCTGGGACAGGGGAGGGTCAGGCTGGGTGTCAGGAAAAGGTTCTGCACCCAGAGGGTGGTCGGGCACTGGGACAGGCCCCCCAGGGCAGTGGTCACAGCACCGAGCCTGTCAGAGTTCAAGAAGTGTTTGTACAACACTCTCAGATGTATGGTCTGATTTTTGGATGGTCCTGTGTGGAGCCAGGAGTTGGACTCAGTGATCCTTGAGGTTCCCTTCCAACGCAGGATATTCTGTGATTCTATGATCCATATTTTTACAGCTACTTGGTTAGTCATTTAATAATAAACCTTTCCATGGCTTTCCAAGCTGCCACGTACCTACCTACTACAGACACAGTGTTTTGACATCTCTAATCAAGAAAGCTCTGGAATCTACCAAGTAGTACTTTCAGCTTTTTTTAACCTACTTTTTACCTCTTCAAGGACCGTTGATTTCTGTAATGGTTTTCTGAAAGACATGAAAGTATAGTTCTCACTTCTGAAGTTGTAGAGATAGCTTAATGATAACAAATTATACTTTGCCAGATTGCATGTGGGAAACATTTGGACTTAATTGAATCACTTGTTTCTTCCAACTGAAGTATCATTTGCAAATACACGTAATTATTTCTATACATACTTGTATACACACTTCACAATTTGTACATAAATATATTCATAATCAGGTCATTCTGATCACATTTAGCAGTAGGAGGGAGACAGAGTTTCTCTTGTTCGGACTCAAGAGACACCTTTGAATTTGTGCCACTTGGGTTCCTTATTTTCTTTCCTATAATTGTGGTCATGGCCATGAGTTAAGTATGGTATCTTTTTCTTCTCATATGTGATAATAGAAAATAAAGCAAAGTTAGGCAGCAAGAAGTTATCAGTGTCTATGGGGTAGAATGAATAGCTTGCTGTTCTGTAATATTTATGAAAGATTTAAAAATTAACATAAAACTGGTGTTAGTGATTATCTTAATTAGAACATCTTCCTCCGTAGGAGTCTGATTCTAGCATCCTATTCAGATTTTTTTTCTTTTTATTCAATTTATTGGCTATTCTTCTTAAAAAGCTGTTCACCAGATTGTTTGTATGTTATTTCTAAATCCCATCTCTTGCCTACAAGAGAGAAAGTTTATAGCTTAAAGTTCCAGCTGTTAAGTTTAGGTATAAATTTCACTATCTTTTTTCCTTTACAGGAAAGGTTTCAACATATAACTTACAATCATGCACTTTAGTGTCAACTTCAGGAAACATGGAATGTAGCAGTTAAGCCCCAGTTATTATGATTATCCTCTACTAATCTATGCCATCTTTCTTCAGTGTTACTTCTATTCTGGTAGAATTAACATTTTACTATTCATTATTCTCTCCCTTGAGATTTCTCCTATACTTAGACATACTTGCTTGAAAGAACATGACTGAAATCAGCAATTCCATTAGTAGGTTCAGCTGCATCTTTAAGCGCTTCTCGTTTAGAAGGATCACCCTGTACAACAAATCTGGGAGCCGTACCACAAGCCCATTAAGGTACTTGATTCTGTAGCGTTTTCCTGGTAGTTGGTTGAGACAGACCTGCTTTTTAAGACTATCTGTTCCTGAAGTATAAACGGTTTGTCAGTATCTTCATTTACTTCATAATTCGGGCAACCCTCTCCTTTGTTTTCCAGTAGTTTTTTTTCAGCTGAAGATAGTATTTATTTCTTGAACTTGAGGACTGTTTCTGCTTTTTAACTGTCCTTTCTGGGCCATTATCTGGTTCTCATTTTCGTGATTAGCCTCTGTAGCAGGCCAGCATTACCAATTAGTGTTTTCACATAGTCTTTGATATATTCTACTCACATATTCAGCTTCTCCCACTCTTGGTTATCCCTATAATAAATGCTGTGGCATTTCATCCTGTATTTAAGAGTAGTTATTTGAATGGCATTCATGACAGCCTGCACCTCCCTGAAGTTTCTACATAATATTGATAAGTGCACCAGTGTCCTACAGAACCGAAGTAGTATTAGTTTATGTAAACTTTGTTTGTTAAACATGAAACTGCAAACTAAAAAAACAGTAACAGAAAAACTGAGTTTACTGCCATTCCTTCTTCTAATAATTTACCATCTCACTATTTTTAAGGATACTAGGAAGTCACATTGGTAAGTGTGTGTGTGTATATATATATATATATATATGTGTGTACAGTACATATATATTGAGTACAGACTGGGTGAAGAACTCACTGAGAGCAGCCCTGCAGAGAAGGACTTGGGAGTTCTGATGAAAGAAAAGCTAGACATGAGCTGGCAGTGTGCGCTTGCAGCCCAGAAGGCCAACTGCATCCTGAGTTGCATCAAAAGAGTGATCAGCAGGTGGAGGGAGGTGGTTGTCCCCCTCTATTCTGCCCTCATCAGGCCCCACCTGGAGTACTGCTTCAAGGTTTGGGGTCCCCAGCACAAGAAGGATGTGGAGCTGTTAGAACGGGTCCAGAGGAGGGCCACAAAGATGATCAAGGGGATGGAGCACCTCTCCTATGAAGAAAGGCTGAGAGAGCTGGGGCTGTTCAGCCTAAGAGAAGGCTCCAGGGTGTCCTCATTGCAACCTTTCAGTACTTGAAGGGGACTTATAAACAAACAAACAAAAAAATGGAGAGCAACACGTGGGAATAGTTTTAAACTAAAAGAGGGGAGTTTTAGATTAGAGATTAGGAGGAAATTCTTCGCTCAGTGGGTGGTGAGGCACTGGAACAGGTTGCCCAGAGAGGCTGTGGATGCCCCATCCCTGGAGGTGTTCGAGACCAGTTTAGATGACGCCCTGGGAAACCTGATCTAGTGTGGGGCGTCCTTGCCTATGGCAGGGGGGGTGGAACTAGATGATCTTTGAGGTCTCTTCCAACCCAAGCCATTCTGTGATTCTATGATATATATATATAAACATAAAAATACATATAAAAATCAAACACACTGCAAATTCCTACAAATCTGGTTGTTGTTTTTTTTGGTTGGATGGTTGGTTTTTGCAGGGGTGGTGGGAGGAGGCAATTGTTGGTTTTACTGTTCATTCATGTGTTTCTGCAGTCAGCTTCTGAAGGTCAGAGCAACAGCTCTTGTTCACCCTAGACCACAGCAATTGTTGTTAACCAAAGTTTAATGGATGCTTTAGCAGAAGCAATATGCCATGGGGAGCTGTTTCTTAAAGCTGTTTTAGTTATATGGGAGAAAGGCAAATGATGCTTCTCAACAGAAGCCAGCTGTGTCCCCAGAGCAATATACAAGTTTCTATAGAGAGGGTTAGGATGGGGACTACCCCAGCACAGAGCCACAGCTGCCACCATCCCTTGCACACCAGTACCTATACCTGGGGCACCACCACATCCTTTTTGTCATCATTGTGACTAACTTCACTATGGCCCACCCAGCCTGGTTGCCAGGTGGTTGCCAGCCTGGTCCTGCTGATGGTGGCCTCATCGGAAGAGGCGCAAAGTGTTTGTCATCTTGTTTCTCACTACATGATCTAGTAATTACATTTTTATTTTAATTGGCAATAAATCAAGTTTTCCCTGGGTCCTGTCTGTTTTGCCTGTGATGGAAATTGCCCATGGGGAACCAGGCACCAGACCACAGCACCACTAAGAGCATGAGCAGGACCCACAGCCATGCCAGAGCAGCACCTGGGCCTGAATCTCCAGCTCTCTTCTCCCTTGCTGAAGGCTATCTTCCACCAATCTCCCCCTCAAAGGATCTGAGATGGATCCTGACCATGTGGGCATGGAGGAAGGCATCTTTCCAGCCCCATGGGATGGTGAAACCCTGACCTGCTTCTGCCCCACTATCTCACTGAGCTCTGGCCAACCACATGCCCCTGTCAGGGCAGTGACTCGGGGCTCAGCCACCAGGAGTGAGGTGGCACCAGGCTGTGGCATCACTGCTGGGAGGAGGGAGAACTGCAGAGACCCATGGGCGTGACAGAGCAGTGTACAGGGCCTGATTCATTGGGGACAAAACTCTGCTCCCTCACCCAAGGCCACCTTCAGCCCAATGCTGAGGGGAAAGGGCCGCGCTGCTGGCTCCTGCCGCCTGCATGGGGGTGGGAGCGCAGCTCCAGCTCACTGTAGTACCAGGGAGCCTCTTGACACAGTTGTAAATCAGTCCCTGTCATCACTTGAATATAAGTATCATAGTTTAACATTGAGTGCATGTTGAGTAATCAGTTTACAAATATTTAATAATGAATTATTAGTCTCCAAGTATTGACTGATTAATAAACATTTAATAATTAGTTAGTAAATACAGCAAGTATTATATAAATGTATCATGTGAAATTGAAGATGCTGTTCGGTTGCTTCCTTGATGTGCCTTTCTGTCCAGGGCCCTTCCAACCCACCCATGGCAGGATGCCACCAGCCCGGCTCCGTGGCTGACACATCCCGGGCCGCACAGAGCCCTCCTTCCCCTGGAGCTGTTTTGGGGCTGTGGGGTCCCAGCAGCCGCAGGCCTCTGCTCCCAGCTGCTGCGTCCCCAGGTCCTGCACTGGGCACCAGCGTCTCCGGGAGGGAGCAAACCTCCCCGCAAATTCCTCAGCGCAGACGCTGCTCACTGAGGAGGGGGCAGAAGTCTGGATGTAGAAGTCATTTCTCACAAATTTCTGGGGGCAGGAGATTATCTTATTAGGACCTGAAACTCTAATCCCTCCTTCCTAACTAGGCATTGAACTTATTTATTTTTTGTCTTTGGCAGATCTCCTCCCTGGCTGAGAACAGCTTAGGGAAGAGAAGATGCTTTAGGGGCTGCGTGTCTCTCCAGGAACGACACAAGGAGTGTGGAGGAAGGCATCCCAAAATGTCTGGGATTTTGTCTAAGCTAATTGTCTGGTTTCCCTGTTTCTCCTAGAGACACTTCCAACACTCAGACAGCAATGGGGAACAGTCCTGCAGGATCTGATGATGCTAATAGGCCCTAATTGCCCTGAACAGCCTCACAGTTGATCAACCCACACGCACTCACCACCATTCCCTACATTTAAGCTCCATCTGAGATGCTCTCATTTCTTTCCATAGGCTGGTCCATGCTAAGCTTGGTATGTTTTCCTGAGTGTCTCAATTTCATCACCTTGTACTTGCTTTTTGTGTGTTGGGTCTTTGGCTGAGCCTGCTGCTGCTTCCAGCTCGGTTCTGCTTCCTCTGCTTGGGTGCTGTGGGAGGTGGGCCTCATCTGTGAGGTCGATGGCTGTAGGGTACTTGTTCTTGGTGGTGGTGTTTGTTTTTTTTTGTTTTGTTTTCCTATCATGGGATTGTTGGGAGCTGGCCTGGAGTCTTGGGTCAAACTGCAAATGGAGTAGGAGATCCTTAGTGGGTTGGAGCTGTGCAGAGTTCTGGGGCACTTCCTACACTCCAGAACCTCTGAGGGATTGAGGTGTGTGGGAAGTAAGGCTTGTAGTTAAATGTAGTTCATTTCTCTGGCTCCCCAACAGTTGTTAACAATGATATGTTAGCTCCTGAAGATGGCTTGAGGTGTTATTTGAGTGTGGAGTAGAGTAATGTTTGGACTGTAGCACCAAAACCATATTTATTTGCTCTGGTTTGTCTTTTGGGGACCATTGTAAGCAGAGTGCTATTGCAGACAACAGGCATCCCTGCACAGCAAGGTGGTGCCATCCCTCACGTAAGTTAACACATGGTTATGTGTTGGAGGTCACATAGATGAAAATGGCAGGCCTTTAGGGAAGGTGCTGGTAATGGAGAGGGATGTCAGGGAGCAAAAGGTGCCCATGGTGAGACAGATTTGCCTTTCTCAAGGTCCTACAGTATTAGCTCAACTTCTTCACGGAGCAGGAGAAGACATTGTAGGCCTGCACTCAGCTGCTAGATGCTTCTGAGCAGCAAATCAAGAACATGTGAGTGAGTACAGGTTGCTTGCATGCCTTGTACACCTTCCTGACCACTCCTCCTCTACCCTGTGCTGGATCTCCTTGGGTTACAGGGTGGCAGTTCTCTCTGCCCTGATGCCCAGCCACAGCTCAGGGGTCAGCACCTCTGGGAGCAGGTAAATGGTAGCTGAGGCTGCCTGGGACCTTTCTCTTGCCTCTTGCATCCTCAGGGAGAAGTTGTGAGCAATTCGGCTCCTCTGGTGGGGCTACTGGGGCTTCTCACCAGTGACTTGCTGGTAGGGAAATGGGTGCAGACAGATAGGGCTTGGCAAGGGCTCTGTGACAGGTCACCTTGGGCTGCTTCAGCTTCGAGAGCCTCAGTTCATCCTAGCCTGTAATAGGCTGTAAAGGCTCTTTCCTCCCACTGAATTAAGCAGCCAGCTTCATGAATTGGAACTGGCTGCTGTTGAATTTCATGATAGATTGAACCTGCAAACTTGAATTTCTTGTATTAACATATATATGTTTGCACATCTTGTCTCTGCAAGTCCTGTATAACAATCTATGTGGTTCTCTGTGAAATTGGGGTGCTCCACATCCCTATGTGCTGTCAGGGCAGCACTGATCTTCACGAACTCTCTTGGTGCTGTTGTCAGACTACAAGATTTGTGGATGAGAAAATATGAGGGGAAAAGCTTCCAAATCTGTCAGCTGCACAGTATATAAAAACACTGTATGCACTGGAGAGTGGTTGTGCTCTCTGATCTAATTGCTAAACCTACAACTGTAGTTCCTTTGTGTTTGTGAAGAGCTGGAACAGAACTTATGTTGCTTTTCCTCCTTCTGTGTTTTTTTTCTGTTTTTTTTTTCTTTTTTTTCCTCCAGACTGTTTGTAAAGACTTCTCCCTGCCAAACACAGGCTGCAGGTCTCATGACCAATATCCTGCCAAACTTGCTGTGTCCCAGACCCACAGGTGTGTGAGGACTGGATGATTGTGGTGGTTTTACTCAGGTGGGCAGGTGGGCTGCTGAGCTCCACCACAACCACTCTCACTCACCCTCCTCAAAGGGAAAGGGGGAGAAAAATACGATGCAAAGAGCTCCCATATGGGTCTGTACCATGGGGTCCATCCCCCAGGATCACAATGCTCCAGCACGGGTCCCCCATGGGCGGCAGCTCCCCCCCCAGACCCACTACTCCTGCGTGGGCTCCTCTCCACGGGCGGCAGCTCCAGCCCGGGGCCTGCTCCTGCGGGGGCTCTCCATGGGCCGCAGCCTCCTCCAGGCCACATCCACCTGCTCCACCGGGGGCTCCTCCACGGGCTGCAGCGTGGAGATCTGCTCCGTGTGGGACCCGTGGGCTGCAGGGGGACAGCCTGCTCCACCAGGGGCCTCTCCACAGGGGAACTTCTGCTCCAGTACTTTGAGTACCTCCTGCTGCACTGACCTCGGTGTCTGCAGGGCTGGTTCTCACTCCTTGCTCTCCCAGCTGCTGATGTGCAGTTTTTGTTGATTTTCCCCTTTCTTAAATGTGCTGTCGCAGAGGTGCAAACAACATCACTTATTGGCTGGGCTCTGGGCAGTGACAGGTCCCTTTGGAGCTGGCTGAAAATGGCGTTTATCTAACAGGGAGTAGCTTCTGGATTCTTCTCACAGAGTTGTCCTGTCTAGTGGCCTGGGAGACTTTCTGCTTTCAGGAGCTACTTCTATAATTCCTAATGTAGAAACTCTTGCTATGGGAGCAGTTGGTACTTGCGGCAGCCTTAATCAAGTTTGGAAAGGTTTGCACGTCACAACCAGTCACTGAGATGACAATTAGTGTGTGGGACTTCAGTCCTTCACCTGGAGAAGGGGTTTTATGAGCATGCAGTGCTCACTTTTTGGTAGCCTTTTGCTGGCACTGTTTTCTCAGTGTCTAAGAACCTCATTTGGGGAGAAGGAAAAGCATGCTTCAAAAAACATAACCTCTCTGCAGCCCACGAGCTGTATTAGCTATTTCACAATTAAGATAAGACGTGTTTTAGATGACATGAGCACAAAGCTTTTGACAGCAGCAGAGCTTACATTTGATTCTTAAGATAAAATCACCTCAACTTTCAAATGCCTGTTGTAACTTTCACCGGGGAATTTAATATCTAGCAAAGGCTCTTGCAAAACCTTTAAGGTGACCTGTAATGAAAAACAAGATTGTGCTTCTATTGTTGAAAATAACTTGATCAGTTAGGAGGTCTATTTCTTGCCCAGTTTTGCTCCCCCGGCCCTTTTGTCCTTAAACAAAAAGTGAATGACTGTCCGCCTTCCAAGAAGAGAAGAAATCTTTCCTCCTTTAAGACTTAAAGGTGCAAGAATCATTAAAGTGTGTACTTTGGAGGTAGTGCTTAACGTGAGCAGTGTTTTCAGAGCTTTGAAATGGGTTCAGAAGTACTGTAACTTGTTGTTTGCTGGCAGTGAGCTTCACACACTTCAGTTTGCAATACTTGGAATCAATATGGTTTTTGTTTTTCGGAGCTGCTCTGTAGCTGGAAGGGAATATGGTTGGGAGAATCAAGTGCTGTGCATGTCAGTCCGGCAGGAAAGTCCTCGTGGGAAGCCTCGCTTTAAGTCAGCTGAGCCTTCTTACGTGCACTGCTGAGAGCTGTTGTGCTTAGCTGGGGTAGGCAGTGATCAGATTGAGAGTGATAAATGAGTTCTGCAAGGTCGAATGGGGTTTTCTCTTGGTTGCTTGTGTTGACAGCTGAGCTTGAACACAAGATGTGCTGTTGCTGAAGACTACAGAGGCAGTGTCTGCATACTGCAGCGTGGCACTGTTTCTCAGAGGGACAGAAGACCTAATGATCTGAAAGGACATGGCCAATAGGGTGGTGAAGAAACAGCTGTAGATACTAACGGAAGAAATGTTATAATTGATGCTTTTCGGCATTAGTGATGTCCTCATCCAGTGGTCCTTCATATACCTGGAAGTAAGATGCTAAATGTCCCTGTGTATCAGAGTGAATGGGTGCTCACAGGATATAGGTATGGAAGAGGTGAACTGGCATTTCCTTGGTGTTATGCCACTAACTGGGTCCCAGCTGTCTGGCCTACCTGCAGAATATCTGCAGAAGTGCAGTATTAAACTTCGAGTGGACAACTGATAATTTAGAGTGTAATTTAGTGTTTTCACTTTCATGTAGTTTTTGGTTCATATAAAATGTCTTGTTTATTTTCTTGATTATTCATTTCAACTGTACATACGATTAAAAATAATGAATGGTTATTAATTTTTATCGTTAGTACTATCATTATACCTACTCATCCTTTGATATTATTGCTAGAATTATCTTTAATAGTTTTAATAGGAACTATTATCCCATGCTAATGAGGATATAAATCAAAGTATTAAACATGATAGAAAGTACAATTTTTGACTACATTCTGAAATCAAATTCCCCTGTGGAGTGGATACCTTCAGGCTTTGCTCAGAAGAATAATGATGCATATCTCTTCCATGCACTTGCATGAGATGGGGTTTAACAACTTGACTGGCATCAATGAAACTGGCAGCAGGGAGACAAAACTTAAAGGTGAGATAATACATTGCTGAACTCTCTTCTTGTACAGGAGGCTTTATGCCAACAGCTGCAACAAGTTGGATTTTAGCCTATGCTCTGGGAAATTGCACCTGAAGGATTTCAGCATAAAGTACACTGCAGGAAGCCTGTGCTCTGATACTGTGTAGGTGTTGGTCATTAAATTCCATAGGAGCATTCGGGGATGTTCTCTGTCTAATAACTAGGGTGCGTCTCTGTTAAAGCTGAGACATGGCAAAAAGGAATAAATAATCCCTCTAGTAATCTTCCAGTGGATGTCTTCTAAACATGGTAGAGAGTTTCTGTCCTCCGATTGTCCTCTGCTTTGCTGCTTGAGTAAAGCCTAGCAAGGATATCGTGCTGGCAATGGATCAGAAAGTCAAGGTGGCTTCCTGTGCTTTCTTGTTCTATTGGTTGTTTCACTCAGCTCTAGTTAAAATGCCATTAATTTTTGTGAGGCTTTTTTTTGTGTGTGTGAATATTGAACTCCATACAACACAATGCTCTTGTCAATAAGAGTAAAAGCAATATAGCAGGATAATGCTATGTTTTCTGTGTTCCTAAAATTTCCCCTTCATTCAGATCTGTCCTTTAAGAGGATTGCGGACTATTTGCTACAGACCCTGCTAATGAAAGGTCTTCTGATACCTAGTTTAAGCTAATTGTTGTTAGTCCCATCAGTTTTTGAGGCCAAGGGCAGTGCTGCTCTATGTAGAGGAATCTGTTAATGAATCGTATGAAGCTGCTAGAAAGCAAAAGCAAAGAAGTGCAAAGAAAACTGCCAATTACACACCTAGATGAATTCTGGCTAAGTATTTCGAGCAATTGGGGTGTTCAGTGACTTCAGTGCGAGTCTGCTGGCTGTGTCTGAGGCTTTGGCTTTCTCCTCTATTCTCTGTTGAGCCCTTGTCCTGGAAGGACAGCGGTGATGGCAGGTAGTTAGTTCCATAGCTAGGTGTATCATGGCTTTGGGTCTGTGCTTCAGTTTCATCTTTCTCATGAGTGACGTGGGGTGGAGACTTAAGCTTCCCACAGGATGAGAATAGGCAGCAAATGAAGTCACTGGGTGGAGAGTTTAAAACTTTTTTCCTTTGTTGTGCTTAATTAGCCTACGGACCTCACTGCCACGGAGTGCTGTGGAAGGTCTTAGGATAACTTCAAAAAGGGTTAGGCAAGTTAATGAACATGTTGAATATTCATTAATAGAGTTAATGGTCTAGAAAACACTGTTGCTTGGGAACACTCATCTCTTACATGTCAGACTGGAAGGATGTAGCAGGGTCAAGATCTGCACTGATTCTTGCTCTAAATAATTGCTAAGTAGAAGATAACAGCTAGCTGGGCTTCAGTCCGATCCTCTTCGTTTCCCATTCCTATGTTTTGATGACAGCTTAGGCAGTGTTGTTCCTTAACAATTTAGGTGACAGCCTTTAGATGTGTGCTAAGTAGCCTGAGCCTTGAAAACTGGAGCTGGCACCTACCTAGAAGTGCTACCAAAACTTCCTCTTGACTTAGTTGCTGCTGTTAAATTAGAGGCTGAGCCAGAGGGTGCTTGTCCAAAAGCTCTGGAGTCAGAGCGGAAGAAGGAAGAGCTGGTGTTGGGACAGTGAAGCCTTTCTGGGTGTTGGTTTGTGGTTGTGTTACACGGGCAGGGTTTGTCCCATGGAGCTGCAGGGAGGGAGGGTGACCAGAGCACCATGACTTGGCCAGGGGCATGTGGCCAGCCTGCAGCAGTCACAGTGGGTCTGGGTCTGGTGTCCTGAGCCAGAAGAGGATGTGCCTCTCCGTCCTTTCACTGGTCAGTCCGCACTATCCACTGCCTGGTGAGTGCAACCATCACACTGGCATAAGACACATCTGGGGGTAAATGCTTTCAAATAGACTTGGCTTTGATAACAGGCTGTAATTGAGGCAGACTTGAAAAACTATTTTTTTGATGTTATATAACACTTCTGCGTTACTGTTGGTGTTTTTTTTTTTGCAAGAGATAATGAAAACTATACAAGCAAATGGGGGGAGAGGGGGGATTACAGATGCATTTTGTCTTTGACCTTAGTAAATGAGGTTTTCAGTGCCAGTCATCTTTCAAACTACTTGATTATATATCATCATGTGTCTCTGTCCAAGACCATCATCTCTCGTTTGAATAGCAACAGCTCCCTCTGTCTACCTCAGTAAACAATGGACTATTGCACACTGATAAATGATATTTTTTTTCCTGCCCAGTGAAATCTATTTTCTCTAGATACATGTACAGCTTAAATGGATTAACTTTATGATGGCTTTAGATTTTTTTCATATGTTTTTAGGAGTGGTTGTAAAATTCTTGCTATTACTTCAACTTTCAGATTACATGGAGCAACTATTTTAGAAAAGGGGGGGGGGGAGGAAGGAGGCCTTCTCTGCATTACTGGAAGAGACTATTTTTTTGTTGAAAGTGAGCTTTGAACACCCTGTGAATTACTGACACGTTAAACATGTCTCTGGAGACTTGAAAGTTTTTTTTACCCTCTTCCAAAGTGCTGCTATTGTCTGTGTAACAAATCTGAACTGAGCCGTTCTGCTAAAAGTAAGTCATGCACACTTAAGATCATAATAGTAGTTGAGCCTTGACAATGCTGCTGCATTCATTTCGGCAAACTGTTATTGTAGTACAACTGCAGCTCGAGCTAGACGTTTACCTTGTGATGAAGAGCCAGCATGCTATTAAAGGCATACTACTAACATTTCTTAGCTCTTTTCTCACTTTGATATTTGTCCCATATTGGGATTTTTGATCACAGTCTCAACAATGGAATTTAGTATGCAGAGCACTTGAGGGCTTCAAAAAGTCTCCTATAAAGGGTGTATCGTACCTCATCTGATCTTTTTTGCAACTGGTAAAGGAAAAACACTAGGAGGGCTGGAGTTTGTTTTGGCTCAAAATACTTTGATCAGAACTTTCTTTCTGTTACTTTAACATATAAAGAGAGCTAGGTCTTCAGCTCCAAAGCAGAGCACAGATGATGGCTTGATGCAGCCAATATCTACTACTAGAAAGGTGCTTGTGATGCGTTAGGCTGCAGGATGTGTTCAGATGGCAAGCCAAGAATTGTTCATCTCCACCCCAGGAAGGAAGCAACCTTGTGAAGGTCTACAGGAGATGTAGTCCAGTAAGAGCAGACAGGATTCATGTGACATATACAAACTCTTCAAGATGGTTATAGCTCCTGTGAGGCTTTGCTGCAGTATTTCAGAATAAAAGTATTTCAGCTCTAGTGTTTCAGCCTTTGAGGGATTTTTCTCTTAAGTTAGAATTCCCATCTGGGTGGAAGAAAAGCATTTTTCTGTTAGGTTACTGCTGCCTTCTTACTAGATAGGAACAAGGTCAATTCATGTGCTTTCCCCAAGCCTTTAAAAAAAAAAATCAAAACAAACAAAACCCAACAGTGTCAATTTGTTGCTGTTCATGAGCTTCACTTTTGGAGTGAAATAAAATTCCCTTTTCATCCGTGTGCAAAGCTGTAAGAGAAATTGCAGTAAATGTGGAGTTTTGTTTCATGACGTTTCAAGCAAGTTTGTGTACCTATACTTGTGAAAAGCTTTTATAAGAGCAGCAGTTTATATAGTCTTCTGGTCTTTCATGCCTCATAAACAGCTCTTGGGGGATATCTTTAAGACAGGCAACTTGTGGAAGACAAGGTTGAAGCTTTGTCAGAACTGGAATGTGGTTGCAAATTTTATTCACTTATACCATTAACTACCAACAAACTGTTTTATCACTTAAGTTTCCTCCCCAGAAGTGACTATCCCATGGTGGAGTGTGACATGAGCGCACAGCGTCTTAGGGATTTCACTTTGTCCTTGGAATAAGGTGGTGGTTTTTGATGTGCTTTCATGAAATGGAACTCCAAAACCAAACTTGTTTAAGGTGTGTTAGATGTCCCCTTCTATATTTAACTCTTGCTTATTATTTATATATATACAGTATATAAAATAAAAACATTTTCATGTCACTCCAAATTCATAATGCATTTTCTCATATTAATAAAATCATTCTTTCAGCAGATGATTTTTTTTTCTTTTCCTTCAGTAAATGTTCTCCCCCCCCCCCCCCAAAACACTCATTTTATTGGAAATCCTTCCTGGACCTGTACGCTTTCTGGTGAAATTATCCTTAATACAAGCTTTATATATAGACAGCTTGTTTCAATGAAATAAGGCTTTGCTTTATACATACATACATATATACATATATTTATATATATATCTGTATATATATATATATAAACCCTAACTAGCATTGTTTAGAAAGAGAAGTGTTATTGTCTCAAAGGAATGCTGCTCCTACAAAACTTAGTTATGCTTCACTCTACTGTAATTTGTAACCTAAACTTGCCCAAAGGAAAAGAGTGTGTTGGTGGCAAGGGACAATGTACATATGTAAGAAATCATTCTGTTGTCAGGGGTGCTGATAACAGACCTGCTAGTTAAAGCAAGGGGAAGTAGATGAACATCACCTTATTAGTGACAAAGTGGGGGCTGTTGGGCTTGGTGAACCATCGTGTTGAATATTTTTGAAGAAAACTAAAGTGTTGTATGTTGGTTTGCATGTAAAATAACTTAAGTCTACAGCTAGTTCTGTACTTTTGCTATTTAAATATAATCCACTGCTAGTCACGGCATTGATTTTGTGATGCTTGGTATATTTTTGGGAGCAAAGAGCATATGCCATAGGGAGACAGATACTTTGCTGATGAGTGCCAGATAAGTGAATCTAGCTAGGTAAATTGGATAGATGAACAGAGGAGACAGTTAAACTCCCTGTGCCACACTCTTAAGCCAGATGTCTGGCATCGACTTTCTGTACTCTTGGTGTTTCTTGCCTGAGCACCTGCTTGTTATCAGGGCCAGCTGGCTGCAGGGAACCCTCTGATGTGCTCTTAGGGGGGGGTAGCTCCCAAATCTAACTGGTATTTTGGGGTATCCCATGATGTATTTGGATAAATGGAGCTATGCTATGTATGTCTTGAGGTGGGAGGAAGAGGACTGAGTGAGCTGTTTGTTTGTTTGTTTCTTAGATGAATTAAATTCTACATTGCTATTCCAAGGGGAAGTGAATTTTTCTGAGCTGGTGTGGTGCTCAGAGTTTTAAAGACAATTTTTGTCAACTGCAGTGAAAAAGGGTCATTGGGTTCTTGGCTTTGTGTTGTGGAACATCAATTGCTCCTGCATACAGGCAAGCCAGGAACAAAGGTGCTTTGGCCTGTGTATCTTTTCCCCTCCACTTTTCAGACACAAGTGCATCACTCATGCTCGTTTGATGATGACCATGAGTGAGCTAAGGTACCAACCTATCCTGTGCAGAACACTTTTGCAGTGAAAGAGGGTCAGGGTACTGAAGGGGATGGTTGAAGGAGGTACCACACGGTGCACGAAGGAGATGCTCAGCTGGCAGGCAGGCCGTCTTTGTCCTCCACCTTTGGGAAACACCCAGCTTCTGACATCCAGCCTGCACGCACTGTAAGCATGAAACCTCCAGTGAAGTCTAAACTGATGTAACAGCCAGAGGCCTAACCAGCCTCTGGTTACTCCATCAGTGCTGTCCTTGTCCCTGGCCTTCTGTCTGCTCAGCTGCACCTGCACGTTTGAAGGCTGGAAAGAAATCCTGTTCAGACTTGAACCAAAAAGAACAGCTGGGCTTTGTGTGCACAGAGGGCTTTAGAAAGGTCAAGAATTGAGCTCTTGTGCCAGTCTTTTTGTGGTTTACTTCTCATTGTTTCTCTTTCTCTGTGAATTCTTCCTCTGAATTGGCATCTGCTGACTTTGTGGGGGTTTTTTGTTTGTTTTTAACATGGTGTTCTGTGTTGCAGGTTTTCTGTCAGTGCATGTCTTAACATCTTTTTGTTGGAAAGCTGGACTGCTGTGAAGGTCTGTCACTGCCTCCATGTGTTACTAAATCCACTGGCGTCGTGCTGGAGGGATATTGCTTGTATTTTTGGAGGAGGAAGGACCAGCTCCAAATTCTCTGCAGCACTGGGTGTAAGCTAATCTGTGGGACAACAAGGAAATCCACTGTGTGTGAGAAACAGTCAAATCAAACCCACAGTCATTTGTTTTTACAAATAGTTCTGTGGTTTAGGTCCACAAGGGGCTTCATTCATAGGCCCCCTTGTTATGAGTTCTGAGCATATTTTGAACTGTTTTCATCCTGATGCTGTGAAAAAGGTGTAGGCACAAAAGACTAGCTGCAAAGATGCTTTTTCTGGTCACTTGTTATAGCTCTGGTTTACTGCTGCACTCAATCTCATTGATTGTTGATATTATAGACCAGCATGGTTCCATCTCTCGTGTCAGTAACAAATGCTGTAAAATGCCTCAACACTTTTGATGAGTAGTGATAGAGTTATTGCACGTGTGCAGCCTTCATAAGTATTTCTTTCAAAACATTCAAGGTGATTAGGTCACACTACAGGTATAAAAAAATTCCTCATAATTCTTCTTCTGAAAGAAACCAGCATCTTTCACAATGGGAGAGTGAAAACTTCTGTTGAAGCCATCCAGGTACTGTTACTGTTTAGTAGCTGACGTGTATTGATTGTAAATAGACAATTGTCACTACCGTTTTGTGATTTCAACTTTGGCAAAAAAGTGAAGGCTGCACTATGTAAAGAAGGACTCATGGGGAAGGATTAATTTGCCTATCTGTAGGGCAATATCTAAGAAATGCTTTAAGCTCCTTACAGTATGATAGGGTTGTCTCCGAGCAGAGTTTGATTTCTTTAAGACAACTAGTTTAGCCTATATGACTGACTCCTAGCCATTCAGTGTTGGGTACCATTCTCTCTTGCATATCTATATTAAGAAACAAGCTGTTGCTTTTTTCAGTTTTTTAGTCTGAAGTAATGACGAGATTTCAAAGGATGTCCTATCAAAAAATAGAAATCAGGGTGGGATAAGTATACTTACCTATCCCCTCTTAATGCCAAAGCCTGCTTTGCAGATGGAAGGCTACGAAGGTTGGTGAGTCCTGGGTTGTGCTGCACCCCAAGAAGATACTGAATGTAAATATATTTAAATAGTGAAGTGTAAGGCAAACGTAATTTACCAATGTCAGGCTTCATCACAAGGTGACTGTCATTCCTCAAGGAAAATGTATTGCATCTCCTGCACATCAATAAACTCCACTCCATCTGTGGGATTTGTGGTACTGGTAAAACCCTGTATCTTATTTCCTTTTGTCTTGACAGGTTTTATCTCATCTGGTGCCTTCCCTGAAAGGTTTAGGTTCCTTCGTCTTTTTCTTCTCTTGGGGTCTCTGAACTTAGGTAGTCCCTAGTTTCCTTGCTGTTTTTGAGACATGAGTTAATATGATGTTGCTTAGTCCCCAGATATGAGTCTCCCAGATTAATTTCCCAGAAGGTAGACTTTCTCAGGAAGCTGTGTTCAGCTAGGGGAAACAGCCCTCATCTGGAAGTGATGTTTGGAGTTTGGCATCCTAGTGTTTTACAAAACTCAAGGACCAATTATAATCAATTATCTGGTTTCTGTCTGAAAATCCCATCTTTAAATAAAATTAAGGCTTCTTAAATACATCTTTGATAAGTGAGAAAGAACAGAAATGTGGTGTGAAGAACTCCAAACTGCCCTTTTCTTTTGCATGGGTTTGCTTATTCAAGGTCTCTCGCAGAAATCCAAAAAAATTAAACGACTGAACAACAGGGGATACTGTGAAGGCTTCCGCTGACAGTGGTAAGCTTGAGGTTGTGTCATTAAAATGAGCAAATTGTTTTAATGTCAGACACAGCCTTGAGACTTCCTGTCTTAAAATTTGTTTTAACAGAGCACAGTAAATACGGATTGGAACAAGACAACCCTATAAATAGTGAAAGCTCAGGTGTGTTGGTTGAGATGGATTAAATGAGGCTTCATGGACAAATAAGGCCACAACGAAGATGTGTTTTAGTTCATGGGTTTGGTATGGGTGTTCTGGTTGGTTGTTGTTTTCCCCTGGTTAACACTGCTTCATCCTTCTGCTTTCATGAAAACTGAAGCTCAGTCAGGAATTTTGCTGAGTCTCCACGGTCAATGTGGAACTATAAACTGTGGCTGGCTGTGCAGGTCTTTCCATACCAATTTTCACATTATTCCCCCTTTACCATCACAATTTAAACTTTCTCCTATTTGAGACAGAGAAGACTTTGTGGGTCATTGATTTGAATGTACAACGTGACCTTCAAAGTTCAAAGGAAGCATGTAGAAATCAAAGACTTGACATGAAATAAGTGAATTTCTTCTGCAAATAGCAGTGCAGTTGGTTCTTCCATTGAAGGGGCTGTATTGCCTTTAGGTTTCACTGTAATCAAGAAAGCCACTTACTGGATATTGATAATTTAGCTGCTGCTGCTATGGAAAAGGTAATTCACTAACCACTGTATAATAATTTTCTCAGGGGTTGTTCCCCAGTTGGTTACATGCACTTCTCAAAGGGCTTTTTCTTTCGGTTTTGCTTATGTTAATGTATATTATTTTTCTTTTGCATAAGATCCCCAACAGCAAGTGGAGTTCTCATGCTGGAAAGCAGTATTTTCATTTTAAACAGCCACAAATCTCCTTTTGTGAGGAGGCAGAGGCAGGGGCATGGCACTATTCACGTAGCTCGACCACTGAGCAGGCATCTTCCTGTGCTTGCTGAGCAAGACTGGCTGGGAGCAGAGTGACAACATGGGGCTGACACCAGGCAGAGCTGTCTGCCTCAAGAAAAGAAATCCTGCGGTTAGCAATTATGATATAACCTACCTAAAGCCCCATAACCAAGGACTGTCTGTCATACATCCAAGTTTGAGAATTTCCAACACCACCAACATTTTTTATTGTTGTTTTCTAGCATTTCTACGCCAGGTCTGTTGCTGTGTCTGTCGTATTCTTTTTGAATACGGTCAGCTCAGCTGTAATCGTGTTGCACAGGTTCAGGGGTACGTGCCAGCCCTGCAGTGCTCAGGTTTACAACTCGGACAACAGGAATTGATTGCTGCAACTTGGCCGCCTAGTATGCTAAGTCCAGATGCTCCTGATCCTGAATAAGGGACCAGTTTAGCCATGGCTATCTTAAAGTATTTCTTGATCACTTTCTCCATGGTTCTCGTGTCTCTAATGGTAAATCTTCTTCTGGAGGCACTGTGGGGCCCAAGAGAAGACATGGCGTGCCGCTTTATTGCTGTGCCCCTCCTCTCGCTCACAGCAAGTGGAAGAGACCTCTTGAAGATCTCCCTATTGCAAATACTCCTCGGTGTGGAAACTGCATTTTGTTTGAAAGCATCTCTCACCCGGTGTGATGGGTGTGCTGCTTGCCAGGGGTGGGAGGACTTGCTCTGCTGGGCTGCTGGTGGCATGACTTTGCTTGCAGTGCTCTTCCAAGTGCAGGGCCCTGCTGAAAGACAGATGCTCCCAGCTGCTGGGCAGCGTCATACCTTTTTCCATGCCATTTCTTCAGCCTTTGATGCACGATCTCTGGTAGGAAGACTGGCATAGTATTAAATGAACAAGATCCACCGCGGCTGTGGGGGAGCACTAGAATAATTTTTGCAAAGAACTGGCAAATCTTTGCAGGTCTCATATACACTTGGTAAAGCAGAAAATAGCTCTCTAAAAGCCAAATAGACTGAACCATGCTTAAATGGGTCCTGTGTTCTTCCCTGAGATTCCCATGTACCTTTGGCATCCTGCCTGGTCAGGGGAGAGATGGAAAGAGCAAGCATGCATCTCAGAGCTATGAATTCACCTAAGGTGGAATCCTCAATCTGTTTTAAATCATTTATGCTTTCTCAGTCCTGTTCTTACCAGACCTTGATAATTTCACCATTCCAGCTGAACAGGAGGTTTACCTTGTTAAATTCAGGAAGTGCCACTCTGATGGCAGCAGTCTTTTATCCTGTCCCTCTCATTTTCTGCCAGGCCCATAATGCATGATTAATCTCAGTATGTAGCAAAGGGTGCAGCTACCTGTTTCTTTTGTCTGCAATAAAATACATACTGTTTGATCTAATAGCACAGCATCTGTATTTAGATTTTTTTTTTTTTACCTGTCATCTTTTATATTGTGAACGTACAAAAAAAGCTGCTCTGTAGCTCTGGAAAATGTAATTTTTCCTCTCTTGTCCTTCTACTTTTAATGAACAGATTTCACTGTTTCTGATGCACATCAGTTTGTGTGCCTTTACCACCCAGCCATGCTAAGATTCAGGTTTATTGATTCTAAATATGCATTCCACTAGTCTTCATGCTCATTGTCAAAAATCAAAGCAGTCAGTTACATCTCTAGTCCAGAAACCCAGCTTTTAATGGAGGTATCACTCTAAAAATCTCATATCCCCTCTCTCTATTCATAGTCTAGAGCAGATCCTGCACAGGTGTAAATTGTTACAGCTCCATGGGGCTATCCAAATGGACACCAGCAGGGGCTGTGATCTTCTAGAGTAGCACATTTTCTGACATCTGTTGCAGTAATGCAGCTCTAAAAGTACTTAAGTTCAAGAGTGGGGAAACACTTTACCCATCAGTTTGACCTGTTCCTTGATGTTGTTTCTGCATACTTTTTCCTCCAGTATTTTTTTGGGGGGTGAAATGTTAAAAGTGCAGTAGGATGGAAAATCAGTTGTACTGAAACATCTTCATAGGCAGCTTAATTACCGTTTTGGTGGGGCAGCTATATTAGTTTATTAATGTATTGTTCACTTTGAAAAAGACTTTATTTTGTAATTTTTGTATTGTAAATTCAATACTTGCCATTTAAAATTGTGTAAAACACATTGCTAGTTCTCAGGATTAAGCTTACTATAATAACTGCATCCAATGTGTGGATAGCTTGAAAGTCTAGTGGATTCCTTGCAGCTTCTTAGCAGACGTTGATTATTGACATATTTGCTGCAGTGTGGTTTGTCATAGATTAACTCTTCAGATGACCAAGGCTCAGACTTTCACAAGTGGCCCTGAAAAGCCCAGTGACTACAGAAACAATTCTGCAGCTCACTTGATTCCTCCTGTCCTCAGGAAAGGTTATGAAGCCAAAGTGGCCACAGTTTTCTTACTTGTCAGCCATACCTCACCAATACATTGATTCACAAGTGTGCTATTTTGCTTCTCTGACCTTATTGACGTGCCATCTCTGATAGCTGATGGCTTTTAGGGCCAGGAGGCACGTGAGGATCTTCTTGGTAATGGTGGTGTGAACTCTTGTTTATAGCCAGTCACCTGCTGCCTCTGTAACCACCCTTGGCATTAGTGGTGGCTTTTTTAGAAATGTGCAGCTGCTGAAACAGCGGGCTGATGCACAGTCTCCCATCACTTATGTTTAAATGGTATGGATGACCTGAGAAGTATCTGCTCATTTTATGGACACTCTGCCTTTGAAGTCATTAGTGCTTAATTTTCACTGTTGCTTGCACTCAACAGCGATGTTAGTAGTGGCTTCATGAATTACTAATGTGGTGCTTAGAGGTGAAAAGTAAAGACCTTATCAAATTCTGGATATTTGCATATACAATGCAGATAATTAAGTATCTGAGGCAAGTTTTTTTCTTTACCTCCTTTGCTGATAGGGTGTTCAATAGAAAGTACATTTAATGTCTGTTGCTGCTGAGGATTAACCTTTGTTTAATGCTGTCCAGTCCTATATGATGTATCATATACTGAATTAACCCTCATCTGCAAAGCAGCTTCCTGGGTTCTGTTGTGTTTACACTGGCAACCTCTAAGAGGTAATTACAGAGCTCTTTTGTTAGAAATTAAGTGCTGCAGATGGACTCTTTTCCAGTAAATCAGAAATCACAAATAGAGTTCAGTTTAAGAACGTGGGGAAACTGTATTTTTCGCTTCCCTCTGATTTTTTTCTCCATCAAATCAAAAGCAGTTCTTCAGAGCATTGAAGTGTATGCTTAACATCATACTCTTCAATTCAGTGAGACTCTTCTGCCTTTACTAAACAGGGCTGTCTTTAAACAAAGCTCTTAAACACACATGTAATTAGTTATTGACGTGAGGTATGGTATGTATATATAGTCTGTACTTCAAAAGAGGGATCTTTTTCCTAGTAGGTTTCTTTAAAGCAGAAAACATGCTTCTAGCTTGAGTAATGTTTTTTTTTTTCTTTTCCAATGGCATTTCAATTCAGTATAGGTAAAAACGATCTTTAAAGAATGAGTCAAAAGCTTTAATGTGCGTTTAACCCAGTCCCCTTTGAAACCCAGTTCAGATATACAGCTTCTTTGAAATAAATAATTGTGCAGGGAGCTATGTTCATCAGGAAAATGTTTTTAGTATCACCTGCATAAACGAAATCACAGATGCTTCAATCAAGGATCATTTCTTTAAAGAAAGGCTTTAAATTGCCTACTCTGCAGTATCACATGCTTACCCATAATTTAGTGCCTTATCCACTGGAGTGTCACGGGGATTATCTTCTTCTGGAATGTGGAAATGATTAGAAGATTAAAAATCCATATACAATTCCCTGACTTTTCACAGAATACTAAAAACACCGGATAAATGTTTAAATTATTATAATTCTGAATCATTGTTGTAAGCATTCTGGCTGCCTTGTATTGTTTCATTGTTTTCACCAGGATAATGAGTTGAACTTCAGGTGTGGGTTGTTTTTTTGTTGTTTTGTTTGTTTGTTTGTTTGTTTGAGGGATTTCTACTCTTGCACATCTGAGCCCATTGCTTTAGGAGTGGGAGAACTGTGATGCTTTCCATCTTTACAGTGGCAGATAATATATGCACAGCTTGCTGTCTTCAGAAGGGATCATTATCTGATGGCTGTTACCATTGGACATGGCCACTAGTTGAGATGATTAGAGGGAGCAAAGCCAGGTGGTAGTGCAACTACACCACTGCTTGTTTTAAGCTGTCTTTTCACTGTCCAGTCTTGGAACACTAGTCTTCAAGCTAGTCTTCAACTTCCTGAAGCTTCTTCTGTCAATACACTCTTTGCTGTTGGGTGGCTTGTGTCATGAACCAAGACAGCCTGTGCCATTTATTTGTATACAGTGCATGTATTTAGTGAAGCATAAGCCTTTTGGTTATGCGGGAGGGAGGTGAATTAACCCAGCAACAGCAGCATCTGGAGGAATCATACTGAGGGCACTTTTGCTAGGGCCATTAGCAATGTCTATGGTGTGTTGGCTAATGGGCATGTCCTCCATGAATGCAAGAGTGGACATCCTTACCAGAAGCGTTCAGGAAATGGGTGGCTAGCAGTCTGGTTTGCCGCAGACCAAACAGAGCTGTGGAAGTTCAGAACACTATTCCTACAGATGGCGACAGTATACTTGTACTATTTCTGATACTACTAAGCAGTTTTCAACTGATGGCCGTGCAAATATTTTCCAGTCACTGCAGATCTGTTTGGAAAGTTCAGGTGCAGAGGACTATGTGGGCTTTGTGGATCATTCGCAGGTTCTGATGCCATAGTGAAAATCGCTGTTAGCAAAGACAACATTGCATCCTGACTAAAACTGATTGTTCAAAGCTTCACTGGAAACCCATCCTGACCTCTTAATTTGTAACAGATGGTAAATAGAAAGTTCTCATATGCAGCTACATGCTCACCTGGATGTGCTTGTTGATATAGAGACTGAATTGTGTGCTTCTGGATCCAGTGAAGTCCAGACTTGATTACAGAGAAATTTAGGGGTGTTGATTACCAGTGTTGAATGCGCATCATGGGTGATTTGGAAGTGGTTCAGCCAATAATTTGTCTAGCTGCAACTAAAGCTGTGAATGAGAGCTGCAGGGGGCTTGAAAGTCCTTTTATCTGGTTAAAAATGTAGCTTGACAGTAAAGCCTGCTGCACATCTGGAACAGCTGCTTGTGAAGGAACAAATGGATTGATACCGAGGGTGTAAGCTCCATCAAAGTCAGATATATTAATGTTTCTCTACAGCTGTACCTAATGACTAAGAGACAAAAGGTTGCTCTTCTGAAGATATATGGGCATCTTCATAGGTTTTGTTGCAAGGCACGTAAGTATCAGTGTTGCATTATAGACAAATGATATCACTGAAAGTGATATCCAAATTATATCAATTGGATGGAAATACTTCATACTTACATAGAAGTTGTCATTTTACCATTTACTTAGCTAAGTGAATGCTAAGCAATTAGTTTTCCTCCTTCCAATCTACCTAGAAGTTGCCATACTATCCTCAGGTCTGAAGTGGAATGAATGATGTTTGCTGTTTTATGTGAATTTATCTCCTGTTAACACGGGGAGTTATACTTCTGTTTAGCAAGATTTTCTTTTGTGATGTATGAAAATACTGAAGTGATTCAACCCAAGGAAAAGATTAGGTTTAGGATGTAGCAGTTGGGTATGCTTTCCTTTCATGCTCTTATATTCCCCAGAATAGCTCTTAATTGCAGATGCAGAGATGACCTATCACCTCTTTGTAGGTGGTTGCATGGTCTTCAATCACCACTGTATCTGTGCCTCTTGCAGCATCTCTGGAAGCCAAGGAGTGCCATTATCCTAAATCATTTGTCTGAGATCAGAGTAGGTGAGTGGCAAAGCGGGACTTGAAGCCATGCCAGCACTCTAATCTCTGCCATGTCACTGCCTTCTGTTTAATGTCTTTGGGGGTCGATAGGAAAGCCTTCGGAGCGCTTCTTTGCTGGGTAGAATCTATCTAGCATGAAGTGTGCAAATATTCAGCACAAAGACACCTACTTCTGCTCAATGCCACAAAAACTAAAGTGTTCCTGATTGCAAATGTGTGGACATTGTAAGCAGTGAAGTCAATTGACTGTAAACACCTGTTCAATGGTAAATGTGTGCGTAAATGTAGCCTTGCGTGTGAATGAACAGCGGCAAAAGCGGCCAGGCTCCGGTGTTGTGTTTGGCAGCAAGAAGTTTAAATAGCAGAAGGTTTTCTTGTTTGCAGATATGGATGTGTTGTGGCATCACAGGAAGCGTCAAGAAGGTATCCTCAACAAGCTGTCCAGCTTTTACTGTGATACTCTTTGCTCTAGTGGTGAATTCACTGAAGGTTTAGGTCTGTACCTTTCCTTAACACTAAATTCACATGGATCCTTGTGGAGTTGAAGGCAGGGAGGAAGAGGGAAGAGAGAGAAACACAGCTGCAATCTTACTTTTATAAGAGACTTATCAGCTGCTAGCAAGCTTTCCCAAGTAGATGATTACTATCTAACTTGCAATAAACATCTGACTTTATCCAGGCAATTGTGAAATAACTTGACCAGTGTGATGTAATGTACAGGCATCTAGAGACCTGACCTTTACAAATGCAGCCTTAAAAGTTAAATGTCATCCTCTACCCCAGCTTCTATTCCTGTGCTGCCAGCCTACCCTCCACTTGGTCATTTCCCTGCCTAATCTTCATTGAAATAACTCTGCAGAAATCAGAGCTGCTTTGCTTATTTATGCCAAATGCAGCTCTTGCTTTTAAACCCTGAAGTCCATAACAAAAATCTTAAAGCCATTAGGATTTCCGTGTCCAAGTAACCATATTAGTGATACTGTTCACTAAGTGGCACCAGTCCTCTCCGTGGATATTCATGGACTCAGGTGGGGTTAGGAGGCAGAAGACCTCCAGCCTTTTGCGAGGTACCTGCCCATCAGTAGAATTCTGCAGGGGAAGAGAAGGGTGGAGTGAATATCCCAACAAACATAATTTTTTTTCTCTCTCTTTTTTTCTTCCTTCCCTCCCTCCTTCCCTCCCTCCCTCCTTCCTTTTTTTTTTCTGAGCCTTATCCAAGCAGATTCAGGCTACTCAAAATTTTATAACCTTTCAAAATCTTCTCCATTGACATATTCTTACAAGCCAGCCATAAAGCAAGAGCTCCCCTTATTTAACAGCCAGCAAACCAAGGTGTGAAACTAAGGACGTGCAGTAGCAAGAAAGATAAATGCAGCAGAAGAGGCAGGTTTCTTATCTTTAATAAGAGGATGCCTAAGAGCTTCAGCTTTCTGTTATCTTTCACTAAGATTTACCAGAAGCATGTAGTACTAAGCTTTTAACGCTCTTGCTTTACATATTAAAAAAGGTAATTTTTATTTCCATTTTCACTCAGCCTGATTTGAAAAACTTCTGTAAAATAGCATTCTCCATTTTGAAAGCTATTTTTGAGATGCCAAGTAGTGCTGATTATATCAATAGAGTACATTGATTATTTTTTTCTTATTTGCCCTGTATCCTAGTAAGCCTGATATTTGACATGATTTATTTTGTTTCTCTTTTCATCTCCAAATTTCCTTGGCAATAATCAGAATTACATTGAACAATCACAGGAGATTTGTCACAATGAAGTTCTGATGCTGGTTTCAATCTAATGCAAAATGTGCAGTGTGCAACTTAAAGCCTTTGTCTGTCTTCAGGGTCTGTTTATGGCAATGCTAAATTGATACCTTTTCCTCTGACCTGTTGTTGTATGCTGGATAATGTGCTCTAATTTCTGATTTGGGGAGGTGAGATGCAGACCCTGTAAGTTAGCGATTCACCTAACCCTTTGGTGCTGGTACAGGAGGTCTGTGTTATTGCAAGGACAGTTGATCAGAGGATAGTACTGTGCCACTCTGGGCTTCTGGTGTTCCTTTAATGCATGCTGGGACCAGTCACTGTAGATAAGAAGCAAAGAGTTGCATATATCACTGTCCAGTTTTATTTCAATATTTACAATGGTCTGCTATGGGCTTAGTTAGAGAGAAAGTTGGCAGATGTGAATGCTGGGCTGCTTTCTATCATCTGTCAGCAGTCATGGTCATCCAGAGAGGTCCCACATGACTGGAGACTTGCTAATGTAATGCCCATCTGTAAGAAGAGTCGTAAGGAGGACCTGGGAGACTACAGGCCTGCCAGCCTGACCTTGGTGCCAGGAAAGGTGATGGAACAGGTCATCCTGAATGCAATCATACAGCATGTGTGGGACAGCCAGGGGATCAGACCCAGTAAGCATGGGTTTATGGAAGTGAAGTCCTGCCTGACCAACCTCATCTCCTTCTATGGCGGGGTGACCCGCCTGGTGGATGAGGGAAAGGCTGTTGACACTGGGGGTGCTGATTGATGCTTGCCTGAACATGAGCCAGGAGTGTGCCCAGGTGGCCAAGAAGGCCAACGGCATCCTGGCTTGTGTCAGGAATAGTGCAGCCAGCAGGAGCAGGGAGGTGATCGTCCCCCTGTACTCTGCTCTGGTGAGGCCGCACCTCGAGCGCTGTGTTCAGCTTTGGGCCCCTCACTACAAGAAGGACATCGAGGCCCTGGAGCGTGTCCAGAGAAGGGCTACGAAGCTGGTGAAGGGCCTGGAACACAAGTCCTGTGAGGAGTGGCTGAGGGAGCTGGGGTTGTTTAGTCTGGAGAAGAGGAGGCTCAGGGGAGACCTCATTGCTCTCTGCAACTACCTGAAAGGAAGTTGTGGGGAGCTGGGGGTCGGCCTCTTCTCACAGGTAACCAGTGATAGGACTAGAGGGAATGGCCTCAAGTTGCACCAGGGGAGGTTCAGGTTGGAAATGAGGAGACATTTCTTCTCAGAAAGAGCAGTCAGGCATTGGGACAGGTTGCCCAGGGAGGTGGTGGAGTCATTGTCCCTGGGGGTGTTTTAAGGAAAGGTTGGACGTGGTGCTTAGGGACATGGTTTTAGTGGGTGACATTGGTAGTAGGGTGATGGTTAGACCAGAAGATCTTGGAGGTCTTTTCCAACCCTAATCATTCTATGATTCTATATCACTCTGGAACTATTGATTTTAATCAAGTGATGGTAACATGTTACCCAGATCCCAGCATGATGAAACTTGAGTCTTAAAGCCAGTCCTGTAGAGGTCTGTTGTACTGCTTGTGAGATCTGCTAAAGCCCAATAGCTTCCATTCCTGACCAGAGCTGCTATTTCTAGTACAAGCGCATGGCAAGACTTCTTATTCCTCTACAGCATGTTTGTTCACTAGTCTCTGAAGCATGGTTTGCTTGCAAGGATTAGCAAAACTGTATAGCCAGGCTACAGCAGTCTGTCTGGGAAATGTCTTCTACCCAGCAGCCACAGGAGAACTTCCTACTACATGTTAGACACCAAAGAAAAGATTCAGTTTTTAATTTGAATTTGCTTTTCTTTACTGGGAAGAGGAAAAATAAATAAATAAAAAACACAAATTAATTGGCCCTGCTTTGCACAGAAGGAATGATTAATCTCCTGCATGCAGGAGCATCTGTCTACTACTCCTGCCTGAATTCCTCAAAAGGCTAAGAGTGTTTCTAATGGTCATTTAAATAATAAATGCCACTACACTCATTAGGGGTGTATCAGCCGTTCGTTTTCTGCTCTGGTGCTTGTTGTATTCTATTAATATTTATTGAATTCAAGGAAATTCATTCTGAGCTACTGGTCTACATTTCTTTTCAAGGTCACCAAATATAAATATTTTATTTATCTAATTTAGAAAAACGACATCAGATGCCATGCAGCAAACATGACAAGAGTATGAATTAGCGGAAAGCTTCCCTGGGGAAATGTATCCAGGTTCCAGTAATGGATAATTATAAATCCAATAGCTTCTCTCCTACCAGGTAATAAAGATATATAATGGCGATACAAACCCTCACCTGAAAGCGTGCATGTGGCAATAGCAGTGAATAGCAAAATAGACTATTTACTATGAGGGCAGTGAGAGCATCCAAATCTTTCTGGTATTTGGGCCCTAAGTAGGCTTATTAGAGCTTCAGCTTCAAAACTGTTCATGGATAAGCACATGTGACAGATCTCCCATAGCCCCATGTGAACAAATGTGCCTACATAAATTAGGTGCTTGATGGTGTCTCTCATGCACTCTCAAAGGTGCTGGCTAAAATGTCCCCGT
The DNA here is from genome assembly GCF_964211835.1 of Anser anser. Lineage (NCBI taxonomy): Eukaryota > Metazoa > Chordata > Aves > Anseriformes > Anatidae > Anser > Anser anser. The sequence goes on from NC_139724.1 coordinate 14,302,598, forward strand.
AACAATCATACGAGTGGCCAGAGTAGCTTGGCTCAAGGATTTCACAGTGCTTTCTCATCACTAGCAGTCTACTGTTTCTCCTTCAAACAGGGTTGCATTGCATACTTGCTGTGTCTGCATAGCCCAGGAAGGTACTCTTTCTTCCCCACCAGTAATGAGACAGAGAAGAACCTGATGAAATGCTGTGTTCTCAAAGTTCCTGTAAGTTAAACCCTCCTCACCCTTTTCTGCTATGTGTTCAACGTCTGCATATTTGGAGCCTATCTTTCTTGGGTTCCCTGGGAGCCTAGAAATTCTGATATTATGATTATTTCATTTTGAGCAAGCACCATCTTTCATGTACATTCATCCCACCCTCCCCCCAGAACAGAAAGGGGAATAATGGTGGCTGCCTTTTAGAAATGAATAATTCCATTCTTGCAAATGTTGGCTATAAGAAAATTGTGCTCAAAAAAGAAAGAGACAGTAGATTGGGTTTACCAAGGGACAGCTTCTCTCTGCCATTGAGTTTTGAGCTGTCAAGAATCAAAGAAAACAAATGAAGTGGTGCTTAATTTAATTGAAAATTATCCTTGTGGATTTATGACTATTCAATTTTTAGCACCATTATTGTCTTTCTGTTATTACTAAGGTTAAAATTAAAGTGTTTATTGCTATTGTCTAGAAATATTACAGACAAAGCACAGGTTCTAAAGAAGTGGGTGTTGAATAACTTATCTTTGTGGCAGTTCTGTTTTTAAACAATGCACACATACTGTCTAAGGGAAGATATTAGAAAATTGGCTGTACAAAGGAAAGGTAGTAACCGGAGTTTTGACTTAAGTGGTCAGTGACCTGTGCTGCTTCAGTCTTTTAATGTAAGCAGTCTTACAGCCTATAAAACTGGAGATTTTATGGCCCTGTCCCACTGTTGATGTTACAGTTATCAAGCTCTAATAATATATCTCTAATTGGCAACTCATTGATATTCTCAGCCCCAAGGCCTTGACGAGAACAGCTATGGAGAATAAATCACGGCATCTCCCTTCTTGAGAAGTTTATCAGGGAGTAGGTCTGAACAGCTGAATCCTGGTAGAAACAGATCATCTTTGGAGCAAAAGAGTAGAAATAAGGGCCTTGTGTAGTCACAGGAATAAGCAAATCTCTGACAAATCTAGAGGTGAGTTTCTAAAGTACGTGTTGAAAGAATAAAGGCTGTCATGATTTAACCCTGAGTCATGGTGATGGATGGCTTGGCTACAGGAGCACAAGATGCCTGGAGAGGGAACGGCAGAAAATTGAGGTAGCAGGGAAGATGGAACTAAATGGGAGAAGCATACATCTCCCTGCATGTATGGTCACAACATAAGATCAATGACTGGTAGGCTTTTGTCATGAATAAAATATGTCTTTATGTATAGGGCACATAGGGTAGAGAGCAACAGAAAGAAGAAATAGACAGGTGACCAAAGAGCTCAGTAAGTCCCCAAACTTGGGGAGGGGTGGGGAGAGGTGTGATGAGTGTGATAAGCTGGATAACCTGTTCAGCAGAGCAGGACCACTGTCCATATGGCAGGGGCATGAAGAAGAGGGTATTTTGAGGACCGCCAGTGCAGCAAGCCAGGAGGGCAGAGCAGCAGCAGCTTGTTGAGTGGGTTTGAGCTGGAATCAGGTCTGGAGAGGGACCCGGTACTGCAGCAGCAGCATGAGAGCGTTAGGCTGGAGAGGGAGGAGGGGTTTCATGTGTTTGGCAAACATCCATAGCAGGGCTTGGAGTTTGTCATGTGCTTGGGCTGAACAAAAACAATCATGGCACCTTCACTCTTGCTCTTCTCTAGAATCACCTCAAAAATTATGCCCGCTGAATTAATGTATATAACTTTGTGCAATACACCACATCCTCCACTGATTTCAAACCAACGTGGAAAATACACATGGCAAAAATCCTTGGCAGAAAGTTCTAGCATGACAAGCTCCTAAGTAAGTACTGAACAGTTGCTAATTAAAGTTAAGTGCGTAGTCCCTGATTTTTCAATTACCACACTCAATATATAGTGATGCCTTAATTATTTTTGTGTCTAAATATACTTAAAAGAATTCGGTAAGTCTGGAGGTGAACTTCACAAGGCAGATGGTTCTCTCTATTTTCAGTGGTAGACTGGAGGTAGATTGAACCGAAGTTGAAGGGAGGCCCTCTTTGAAAAGTAGCATTGGCTGAAAAACTTTGGCCTTCGATAACCTAAGCTCTTTACAGCAACTTTCATTTATCTTCACTTTAAACTCAGGTGAGCACTTTTCAAGCAATCACTTGTCCCCTAACTAGCCTTGGGGGCAACTAGTCTGCAAGAGAGCATATTGGCCTTCATTTGATAGTTCTAGTTACACAGACCATGATCCTCATTCTCTGCTGTGAGATGTGGAAGTACTACAGTATTCTGTTCAAAACTAGCAGCTGCTCTCCTTCTCTAGCTGATGAGGAGGAGCCTGAATAGCCCTGTCATGAGATCGCTGTGTGACAGATGAGATGAATTGCCCTCCAGAAATGCCTGCTCTCAGTGGGGACCAAGGAGGTAACTACCTTAAACAGGTCACATAACAATCAGGTACGTAAGGGTGTGTGAAAGCAGGCAGATGCCCACGGTTTAGCTGATGTCTGGACTCCTGAGTACCTAATGATAGCCTGCTGCTAGCCTGTTCCCATGGCAGCACCCGTAATGGCCATCCATGTAAAAACTGCTGCTTCTAAAAATATACACCTATGCAACTTGAGGATAATGGTTTAAAACATTTGACACCGGAATTTTTCAGAAGCACTTAGCGTTAAAACTTGTCAGGATTTTCTTGAGCAAGTATTTTTAATCAGAAAATGTCAGCTTATTGAAACAGGAATTTGAGGAACAAAGGTCTGTCTTCAAGAAGTCATCTACAAAGTTAAAAAAAAAAAAGTCCAGATTTAAGGTATTTTCATGACATCATGTTAAATGAAAAGTTTCTGTTGCTTAGTATGAAAAAATGTTTCAAAGCATGTGTTACTTTGGTGCATTTTATTTTGTTTACTGATCAAATTTAGAAGAAAACAATTTGAATCATCTAAAGTACTAAATAGAATTGAGCTGACACTGTGCATGAAGTTCGGGGTGTTGGTGTTTGTTTTTTTTGCATTTTCAGTGTTCCTGTCAACTTGACCCAGGGAATGCTTTTCACATTTTATATGTTCTGCTAGGCAGAAAAATAATGTACTGTCTATGTAGAGTGCTGGTCTAAACTTGTCCCCATTTAGTACAAGGGTAATTTATGTTCCGAGGCTCAGTGGGAGAAAACGTTGGGAAAATTCAGAATGCTTTTGGAAATCTTTCCTATGTTTGCAGTAGCAGTACTACTGTGCTCAGGGTTTTAATGCCAGGAAGTGTATTTTGCTTTAAAAGAAAGACTACGAAGTTTTCTTTACTTTGGAGGGACTGTGGAAATGGGGACACATGCCTTGTAGGATCGACTCTGGCTTCTACTGTTAAGAAATGTAGGCTGCCATTAAGCTATGAAATTTAAACCTCAAAACAAAGTAATTGGGATGAGAATTGCTCTAGCAGTTGGCTGCTAATTCTGAAAAATAATCTACCACCTGTTGTTTAGTCCTTAGGATTAAAGAAGGTTTAATGTTTGAGGCAAGAGAAATTTATTGCTCCAGATGGAGCACGATTTAACAAAAAAAAGTTTATGGGCAAAGATCATATTCAGTGGGCTAGCCTACCACTCTTAAAAAGGCAGCTTGGTATAAGCCACAGCACTCTTAATAGCAACCTATGGACAGACCTGTTTTCTGCCTTTGGGAATTAAGTTCTTTATATTTGAAAGTCACCACAGATGAGTTTATTGCTATTCTCGATATGCTGTGCAATTGTATTTTTTTTCCCTGTGTACATCATCAGATTTTAATAAGAGGCAATAATTTTATTGTCCCACTGAGAATGTAATCAAAGATGTGTTTGGTACACAAGATAAATAGTTGCTGGAGATGAAAATGTGAAAATTCAAGGGTTATTTTGTTTGCGTGTTATTTAGTGACCATCTGGAAGCAGGAAATGCTGGAGATGAGACTTTCAGAAATCAGCAGTATGGAGTAGATGATAAGACAGGATAAGGTAAACCTATTAGTTGAACAGACTGGATTATACTGCCAAGAATCTTTCTGCTCAGGAACAAGCAAACAAAACTTTCTCGATTAAATATATATTCTGGGGACAAAAACGTGTGAAGGAAATACTTCCTAGCTTGGGTATGTGTACAGAGAAAAGGGGAAGAGAAGGCATCCTGTGCTGGATAGGATTCATGTCCCTTCTGCTCAAAGAAAAAAAAAAATCCTTGCTTCCAATTGAGCTTTGTGTCAAGCATTTTCTTCTTTGTACTTTCAGCTTTGTTCCGTTTCCACTCTAGTCTTTTCTTCTCCTTGGATTCAGTCTTCTTGCTTTTTCCCTACTTGGCCCTAAAATTCTAAGGTCTGCTGGTTGAGGAAAATTAAATATTTGTGGGTAAATCTGATTTGTCCACAGAGCCCTTTCAGGGCAGGTCATTTATTCCAGTCCAGGAATTTTCCAGGACATCCTGGGTTTTTAACAAGCTCATAGGCAGTTGTATGTCTTCTTCGGTCATGCCTGCAGTTTAGCTATTTAAGTGCTGGCTGTCAGCTGCTGCCTGCTCCCCTCGCAGACTCCCAGTCCCACACCAGGTGGCTTTCTCTCCCTTTTTCCCAGTCAGGTTCATCCTGCTGAGTGTATGAAGGCTGGAAATCCATAGTAGCCAAGATCAGTGTAATCACCACAAGCCTGTCCTTCCCATCACTTTCCTGATCATGAGGTCCTGCCACCTCCCATGCACTCACATCCCTCTGACCCTGCACTCAGTCTGCTGAGCCAGCAGAAAAATGGGGAGAGGTTGTATGGGGCTTGTTTTTTTTTAAATATACAGAGCAGGCTGGGCACAGGATCAGATGTGGGACTTCATGGCATGGCATGGTGCTCTGGCACGTAAGGGTTGGATCCATTCAGTCTGCTTTAAAGCCAGGGGTCTTGGGCCATTTTATCAAAGGAGCCACCCCTGCCTTCTGGATGGGTCTTTATTGCCTAGAGAGCAGGAACAAGAACAAGGCAAATAGGTGCCTTGTTCTCTCCTGGCCAGCCACAGCTTTTGGAAGAAAACATAACATAATGCAAACTGAGAACAAACTAAGCAGCACTGCCATCTGTAATAGGTATATGGGGTGATATCTTGGTGACTTTTGACAAGCTTTGTAGATGGTGGCGACCTCAGAGTGGGCCTTAACTACAATTTAAGTGTTCAAATTAAAGGGTCTAGTTTTTGGCCACTAGCACTTTGCAGTTCAGTGGCAATAAATATCCAAAGATCCTGAGACATGAAGAAATACCACAAGTACTGTAACTTCTTCTTGTTTTTCTTTACCACAAACACGAGCATTTGTCTTTAAATGGAAGTACTTGCATTTACTAAAGTACTTTGGTTTTCTTTAAATTTTCTGAAAGAAAAGACTTTTAAGCATAAAGATTGTTTGTAGTCTTCTAATGCTGTAAGAAGTACTGATGTTTTGAAGTGAGCTATGCAATGCAACAGCTTAGAAGCAGCATGTTTAGCAGATCAATGGTACTTGAGAAACTTTCAGGGGAGGGAGCCATCTTTTAAGCCATCTTTCTGCCTGAAGCACATTCTGGCAGGCTACAAATGTTTGCCATTCTCAGTGTGTGACCCACCTCAGTGCTATGGTCTAGTAGTTGTGTGGTTGGTATGGCAGAGCAGAGGTACAACTGTTGTGCTTTTGTTCTGGGTGCCTTGTGTGGTTTGCAGAGCTGCATCCTCCTCTGGTGTGTGCTGCTGCCAGTATTGCCCCTGTTGCTGATGGTAATGTCTGTAGTGACTGCTCAGTCCTGACAACTTGCCGTGGTTTTGGTGGGTGAAGAATATTATTATTCAATGGTAAATGAATCCTAGGCAGTGACCAAAGATGTCAAGGGAATGGCTAATGTGTTATGCAGAATATTTGCAAATACTTCTTTACAGTCACACCAATCCCACTGTAGGAAAAATACTATGAATTAAAGATGCAGCCCAGTACCATAATATTTCTACTGCCCCATAGTGGCAGTAGTCTTATAAGAAGTAGGTGGTGGACATCTCATTAAGACATTGCAACAAAAAAATACCCATAGTGTTTGAAGGCCCTTGATCAAAAGACTTGGCACTATTATGGCAGCACCCAGCAGCAGTATTTTGTTAGGTGTTAGCGTTTCACCATGAGCACTCAACCCTGTCCAGATCTTTCAGTAGATGTTTGAGAATCAGATAATCTTAGCACAAAAATCTGCTGAGAAAAGAGACTGATAGCTTAAAGTGATGCACACAGAAACTCATGCATTTACATCCCATCTAAGTTAATCTCAGGAGTGGCAAATAAAAATATCCTCAAATTATCTAGGATCTACCCTCTCACTCCAGTCTTTTCTTAATTCATGTATTATAGTGACAGTGCAATTCTTTGGTGTGGAGATGAATGTTTTTTGCTTTTTTTTTTTTTTAAATGACTGAACTGACAAACATATAGCAGACAGTATTTCAGATAAATGGAAGGAAACAAATCCATTGACTTTGCCTTAGAAAATCGGTAAATGCTGACCTACGCGAAGTGCCAAATGTTAAGAATTTTCTCCCTGACAGAGCTGAATGAAAGATAGAAAACCTGAAAAAAGTGAGCCAGTAGTACATACAAATGCTGTGTTGCTGTATTTAATCCCTCAAAGAAAATTCTATTATCTGCAGCACAACATCAGCAAGTTCCATGTTTTCATCTCTATATTTAATTCACAGGTAATTTCACTCTGGAGACCAGAAACCTTAAACTCTTCAAATGAGTAGCACGTGATACAGATAGCAGTTGTGCTTGGGGAAAATGCCAGTCATCTCATGAAAGGTTTGCTTCCTTGGTGTATGTGGAGGATACCTGGTGCAGATTGTTCGTACAAAGGCACATGGGCATCATGCAAGTTCCAAGGACTTGTCCAGAAGTCTGGAGGAAGCACTGGTTTGGATTTGAGAAGATGTGGTACCTCGTCACTCTACCTTATAATTCTTCTGGGAATTTGGCAAATCCTTTAGTGCAAAAGCATTGGTAATTCAGTGCCTGAATACCCTAAATATGGCCCCCCAAAACTTTGTGTCTGTGTTCCTGGCTTGGCACTGACACAACTGGTCCAGCATTTTATGCCGTATCTTACTGAACTTATGAGGACTTTTGGGGGTGGGATTTTCTCACTCTACCAGAAGGTTAAGACTAGTGTGAATTAGATTTACCAGTGCCTTTGAAGTTCCTATTTGTCGTCATCTCAGCATGTGTTGGCTCCTAGATATGTTTAAAATCCAGCCTCCTGACCATAGCACTTGACATACCACTGCCATAACAAGATTGGTCCCTTAAGAATACTTCTTCAGTTTTGTTCTCCTTAATCTGATATCCCAAAGTAGTGAACTTCCACCACTCCCCTGGATTGTTTAGGATCATTTCACAAGCTGATAAAGTCAGGAAGGACAGATAGCAATTCTGCAACTTGTCTTGACGTATGTGAGTACCCTGCCAAAGTGTATTACAACATATTGAATGGGTCTGTTGCTGGCTGCACCTGGGTTATGCAGAATACTAAGAAGGACTCAGAAAAAGTATTTTTCTTCTTCTCAGTTGGGGGGGAAGAGCTGATACTGTTTTAACCTTACTCTATCTTTCTGTTCCTAAGTTGAACTGGATATATCTAGGTTGGCTACACTTCAGCTTCCACAGGAACAGATCTTTTTCTGGCAGCAGAAAAAGATGCAAATTATTTTCATGTGGCAGGTGTTTCAACCAAATATCCTGGGATCAAACTAACATTTATCAAGTACCTTGAATCACAGCGTTATGTACTCGGTGGGCATTGCCCACGGGGAGGTAATGCATCAGCAGGCTGAGAAGCTTAGAACACAAAGGAAGAGAATAACAAATCACAAATCAACAAACTCAATTGTATTAAACATGCTGCCCAGGGATGCTTTCCTCTGGCAAGAAAATATTCAGATGCAAACTTACCATTAGGAGTTTAAAAAATAAACCAACTGTAGGTAAATGATAGTTATTTGCTAACAAATGCAAGCGGTAAGGATCCTGAGCTCCATTTCAACTACCTTTCAGTTGTATCCCAGGTCCCGGAAGCAATCGTTATGGTTGTTCAATTAAACTTGATTGGGTATGACAGAACCTTACCAAATACTGGCCTCTGAAGGGGTTGTTCTTGCTAAGATTTGAATAACATGCTATTATGAATGATGGTGTTTTAAATTAGTAAGGATGCTGAAAGAAGTAAAAATAGACAAGCCATTGTGAGATTTCCCAGCAGCTGATGTTTGCTTCATTTGAAAAGACACATGAGTTTCAAGCAATCTTAAATGCAATGCCATATAAATTAGACAGGAAAGAGGTTTGCAATGTGTTTTGTTTAGTCAAAATTGGAAAACTTTGAGATGTTATCTTTATAACTTCTTAGTTTCTGGGAAGGACGGTGAATTTAGATTCCCCATAACCACATCCTTTAATGTGGCCTTCTGATTCCTTATCGTTTTGAGCTGGGATGAAGCTCAATACAGTCTGTCAAAGACAAAGTGACAAAAGGGGCTTTGTGTTATTTTTGCAACTCTCAGATTGGCTAGCCAACCTGCTAATGAGGACTACTAGTTAACAATCTTAGTTATTGCAATAGCTAAAGGGTATACAGGTGCTGAGAAGGGAACCACTGCAAGGTACGGGTATCCTGGGGTGCCTCCAGTTGGTGGAAATTTAGCAGGTTCTGGATCCCAAAACATATGGATCCTGGCAGTGCAACCTAGCAGCTCCAAATTTCTGGCATAGGGAACAGTGAAAGAAGGTGACTTCTCTGGCAGTCACATAATGTAACATAAGGAGTTGGTAAAGGGCATGGGGACTGAACTGAAAGCAACCTGTTTCTTTTGTGATAATTTCGTGTTTTTTCACGTGTCCTGTCTGGAGGAAAAGAATTGCGTTAGGGTCTCTTTGTGGCAGCACTCAGATGGCGTAGGTGAGGTAGATTTCAGACGTAGGACGTGAGAGATCACATTTTCTCCATTTTGCTTCTTAGTTTTCTGTTGTTTTTAATCTTGACTAGTCTCCTTTTAGATCTGAGGTTCAAGCGCTGGAACACTTCTCGTTCTGGAAGCCTAGAAGGCAATGCTGCTTTTACTTAATTTTGTACCTTAAAACTCTGCACAAAGAAAGTTAATAGTGAAAGAATTTGCCTCTGTTTTCCGATTCTGCAATTCCGCACTTTTTTTCAGAAGGCCTTCCCTACCAGTTAGGTCCCATTGTTTCCATCAGTGGCATCTCGTAACAATCCTATATTTGGATTGTCATGTTCTTTAATTGAGCATCCTTCAACTCTTCAGTTTCATTTCTCAGCTCCTTTAATGCTGTCTTAATAGTAGTTTTCTCTGAAGACTTCTTTGCAGAGCTTCTTTTCAAATAAATTGGTGTTGAAATGATCATAACCTGGCTTCTCTATTTTTATTTAACGCACGGAATTATCTCAATTGGCATGAAGTTCAGGAAGTCACAAGGCCAAATGCACTTTCATAAATCTGAGATGACTTCACTGAAATCTTTGAATTTACGGTCTCTTAACAGAGAGCACAAGTTGACCCCAGAGCCCACAATATTAGCTCTAATGGGAAATTAGAATTTTCTGGTGCACTGACTTCAATGACACATGGGTAGGATTATCTGAGGATGGAAAGCAAATGTTTGCTGTACCATAGCATGCCCATCTCCTTTGTATACATGCCTGCTCTGTTTGAATGGTGAATTACAGTGACCGAGACTCAGGGTGATCCTGTTAATAACCAGGGTTAAACTCAAAAGAGTGCTTCTGCTGAGAGGATTTTTCCTTCCTGTTTCAAGTGGAGTTGTGGGCCAGGGTTTGGGTTCATTGTGTTCTTGGTTCTTTCAGTACTAATCTTCCTAAGGGCTTGTCTGTGGCTGCAGCACTGTCCAATTGCTTGTCACCATCACAGCTACTTCCCACAGTCTTACCCAAGTGATTACTTAGGCAGGAGCAGTAAACAACAGCAAGGCCCAGAGCATTTCATGTAGGATGTACAGGGAGTGGATTCCTTTAACTTTAAAGATATTATGCTGGATGCCAGCACTCATCTAGTGCTCAGGTTTTCCTTTCATTAGTTTTCTGCTTTCAGCTTACAATGTTATTAACAACGTGAACAACTGTTCTGTGTGTGCCTTGGTCATGGAGGATTCCAGGTAAAGCTGATTTCTTTTTGCTTGTTAACTTCTTCACAAATTGAATTCAGTGCCCCATCTCTTATATGTTTACACTATCAATCACATCTTTTTTTTGCCTTGTTTCAAGACAGCATTTGTTTGGAGTCTATCAATGACAGTCAAGGATCTGACCAAAACTACATCTTTTTATCTTGGCGCTGAGTGTTGCTGATTAATGTGGGAGGAGTAACAGAGAATGCAGTAGAAGGGCTGCTCATTCAGTGAGGTCTGTATACACAACGTGTTACAAACTGCCCCCCAAACATGCTATCCTTCCATGTCCTTTTGTCATCTGTTTAAATCAACAGGACAGGCTGTATTTCTATACGCAGCTAGTCTGTAAGGGCAATGTCATGTGTCAGAGGGTTTGGGTAAGCCAGGAATACCCCGAGCAGACCTGTCGAAGATGGCTGGAACATAGGATGTGTTCCCACCTGGCAGATACCAGTAAAGTATCTGAGCAACTACAAACCATTGCAGGGCCTGTGTGGGAAGCAAAGGCAGGCTAAAGCCTCGTTTTCCTCCATGTCCTGAACAGAATTTGACCACAGTAAAATGACGTACACTTGGCTACTACAAAGCAATCTCATGCATGCTTTAACTGGCGTGGTAGGATAAATGCATCCTGCATTATATAACCATCAATCCAGCTCCCATAGCAACAGCATCCATGTCACCAGTTCTGCCAGCGATAACCATGTTGTAGTAATCTGCAAATATTTAAATTGTACACGATTGGCTTGTCAGTTTTGTCACATGTGTTTATATGCAAACAGATCTTATGACTAGCGCTTCCAAAACTCACTAGGAATGTGTAAGCCCTGAACGCTTAACAGGTTTCGTTGCTTGGGTCTGACCTGAATGTTAATCACGGTTTTCCTTAGATGAGCATTAAATCTCTTATGCTTCTGGAGACGAACATCAAAATTCAAATATTTAATTTGCTCGTTGACATTTATTAAAATAGCTTCATGCTTGAATATGAAGTTAAGGCAATGGCAGCTAATTTTGTTAGTCTAGATGACGTTGGAAGTAAATTTAAATCTGATTGAGAACCATTTAATACTGAGAAAAGAAGGGAATAAAAGGTCAATGGTATAAGATTATGATATCGTCAAACACGGCACAGTTTAAGGTTAGGCTTTAGAAGTAACTAAATGAAGCGTCAAAAACAGTAGCAACTGGGACATGTCCAAAGATTAGGAGAGGGGTCTTTTAATGTTTACCAAAATAGGTGTTAGTGTCACAACAAGGTGGAGACCTCCTCTTGCCTAGAGATGAAGTCAAAGATGCTCAAAGTTTCTCAGGACTTAAGTTTTACTCTTCAGCCTGACAGTTCTTGGGCTGGGAGGTTGACTTGGGATTTAGTAGAGGTGTATGTGTTCTGTGAGCCTTCATTTCCATCCGAGGAGAAAGTTGCTCGTTCAAAGGCAGCCATTTAAATGTTTGTGTGTGCTTGCACTTTCATGCATACATACTGTAGAAAGGCTTTGTTTTGAATGATATTAAGTACATGAGATCCCTTAACTTCCGGATAATGAGGAAGGCGTTTGCAAGTATATATGCGAAGGAAAGTCTGTATTTTTCAGGTAAGTTTCAAAAATAATGAGAAGGATGGACAAGAATACTTGTCATCCTCTTTAATCACCTGCTCAAGTAACTGGCTTGTCTCCTATCAGTAACTGTCTTCTTGGATATAATTTCAGTTTTACACCACTTGCTTATATGATTGCTTCTGCTGTTGGCCTGGAACACTGTGAATTGTGAATGTATTGTTAAATTCCTTTCCATTGTGAGACCATGATGCTGTTACTGAGAGAGAAATGTCTTTAATCCCCTGGGGTAGGGATCAGCTAGGGTTGTGTAAGTACAGAGGATTATATTTTTTTTCTTTTTAACAAAACCTTTTGTATATTTACCGATCAGTAGATTGGCACATATTTATCCAGTAAATCTTGGGGCTAGTCCGTTCTGCAAACACTGCGAGGTTTGGTTTGAGTTTTTCTGTTTTGGTTCTGTTTCATTGTATTTCTCTGGAAATGCTTCTTTTGGACCCTTCTGTCGAGGTGGTTACCATGTTTCCTTAATCTTGGCTGTCATGCTGAACTAGCAGTGACCTCCTGAAGAAGTTAGTGTTAAGTGAAACTTCCCAGTTTCAAAATACAGCTGTCTGTCACTGGTGCACAGGGGTCCAGTGCCTAATGCCAGTTTGAGCAAATTTTTATTTTTTTATTTTTTATTTTTATTTTTTTACCTAGAGAATACTGTTCTGGATTTTCAGTGGAGTGTCCTAGAGAAAAGGATGAAAATTCTTAAGATTTCTCAGACTGGGAGTTGGTTTGAATTAACCCTATCTGGGAAGACTGCAACTGGGATTTCGTACTGGAAATCTCTTCCTGGATGCTCTATTTCAGGAATGCATGGGAGGTAGCATCTGGTCATGTTGAAGAATGCAAATGAGGACATCTCCATTGACAAATGGCTTGTCAAATGCGTACCCTAGAAAACAGAAAAAAGTGACCATCTTATTTTGCAAGCAACCAAAATGCAGGGGACAGTTCCGGGGGCTTATGTGAATGAGATCTGTTGCTTGCTGTTTGGCAGACATTGCTTTTCTCTGCGGACTTAGAATTCTGTGTACAAATTTGGGCTCAAAAAGAAATTCTGTTGATAACATTGGTTTGATAAAGTTGCCTTGAAGCTTTTTAAGCAACTTCATGGATCAATCTGACTTTCCAGAGTCATTTTGTTCCATTTACTTGTTTGCAATTGTATGGCAAAGTACAGCAATGGTTCACTTTCTATCACTTGGTCTTGGTTTAGTTGAAGGAACACAGAATGACTTTTTACAGCATCAAAGTTTTCATTTTTTGAAAATTAACGTTGAGAGGAAATGATAGAGGATTCATGGCCTCAGACATTCAAGCAGAGACATTTGGACCAACACCCAGTTGCTCTCCAAGCACAGTTTCCCACTGCTCCAGCAATCAGCTTATCTGAGAAGTGATGCTCACTGCTAATTTACTGAATACCTTTGGCAGCAGATGAGCAACTTCCCATACGCTATTTGAGGAACATGCCTTCCTGCAATCTGGAAAGACCATATGTAGGAGAAGGCTGAGTTTCTGTACTCTTGTAGTCTTTGAACTGAGTCCAAGCAGTGCCAGTCTTCCCGAGACTTTTTGTGCTGAGAAGACTTCCCTTCACAGCCATTAGAAGACAACTGAAAGTAAACTGCTTGGTCACAGCAACACGCGCTCTCTGAGATGAGATCTAGAGCTGCTTAGGAGAATCACTGCCAAAGCCTCACAGCATTTGGTTTTATAAAACCAAATTTTCTAACAATTGACATTTCCATTTCCAGACCTATTTCCTGGCAGACTGGATTAACCCTGCAGGCACAGTAGCTCTGTGGAAGCCAGTTACAGGAGCTTTGCAAGCATTTTGGTTCCTGAGGTCAGGCAGAACCTAGGGAGTGTGGTCCTGGGGTTTGCTAGGGCTCCCTTGAGCCTGATGAGTAATCAGTTTTCTTGGATCTTTGGTTCTGGCAGTGTGGGGATTTGAGATCTATTGGCACCATGCTGAAGCAGGCAAAGTCATCCCAGAAATCTGGATTCCCAGTCTTCCCATGTTCTGTGCAAGATGGCAAAGTGTGTGTGCAAATGTATGAACCGTGGCTTTTCTTTACATAGATGATGTCAAAGTTTGGAACTGGAAGAAATTACATATTGAAAAAAAAAAAACAATTTGCTTGTGAAATCATTTTGTTTATAGCTCTATTCAGGGTATTAGAAAATGAAGCCTTTCTGTTTTCAGGATGGATGGAAAACAGGTACTTGCCAACTTATCTGTACCCTCCTAACAGCACAATCATACTCTGACCATTCAGACAGAAGCTCCATGTGAATACTCTTCTCTGTTTTGCTCCCTCTCTTAGCTCATCTCTAAGACTTTGGATTTGGAGATAGAATTAAGAGCTAAAAAATAGGCTAAGTTTTGAGAGAGCTCTAAAATGAACTGTTTTTTTTTTGTTGTTTGTTTGTTTCTTTTTCCTTAAGTGTGCTGAAGATTATGATCTTTTAGCTAACTTCAATGGGGAGTTTCGTAGGTATTAGCCTATTGCCAATTAAACTCATGTTTACAGCAAGTCTTTGTTGTAATAACAGCCAATTCACCAAGAATTAGTGCCAGCCTCTTTAGGTAACATCCCTGCTCTGATCATGGAGGGCAACGTGATCCCTCCAAGTCACAGCAATCCCTGGAAGACTCATCCTACTCTATGTTCAAATATGAAGACCAAAAAATAAAAATAAGAAATGCACTCGGTTCTTCCTAAATTGGTCACCCTGACTTGTGTCAGGGGATGTTTGCTGTAGGAAGGTGTTGGCTCTAGCAGCTGTGAAGAAAGCAGCATTGCACGAGCCATTGTTTTTAAGTTAATCTCAGATAAGAAGTGGGCAGATATTCTTGCCCAGCCTCTGTTGGAGGGTGGGTGCGATACCTTGGTCCTCTGCTGGTGGAAGAAGGGCCCATCAATAAAGAGGCCAGAGAGCAGCTTCCAGTAATTTTTAGATCAGGCATGTGTAAAAGGAGAGATAAATGTGAGAGCTGGTGATACATAGTGAAAGCAAGCCGTTTAAAGTTATTTCTGGCTCTTCCTTTCACCCTGCTTCCTTGTAATTTCTCCAGCCATGTCCAGGCTTAGATTTATCCAATCTCTCTTCTACATCCAAATACTTGTATTTCCCAAGGACTGGCACAGCTACGAGCTGATGCTGTTTGTATTTGATATAATAGAGATATAGAGCTGAAAGACCTGACATTTCTGCCAGCTGGGTCTAAGCCTTCTCACTATCTATCTTTGCAGCTGCGTGTAGATGCCAGACTGGATAGGGAAGGAGATTTGCTCATTTTTATGGTGCATTGTTGTGTGTTTATCAGCTTTAGCAAGAAAGAAGGAAAATTAACTAGAACTGGGTGCTTTCATTAACTCCAGGCAAATGTTGGCATCGTGTTGGTGGTGGTTTTTTGTTTGTTTGTTTGTGGTTTTTTTTGTCCCCCCATTGTTAATTAAACTCTCATGACTGTGTCCTTTGCCTTTGGGAAAATTTTGGAGATGTAGATCTAAATACAAGAGCTAAACCCTTCTTAAAAACTAAATGAGAATCACAGGGCCGTGGCTGGAGTGTTGTATATTTTGGAAAAGCATTCTTAGCAGTTTAGTTGCTGATTTCCATAACTTGTCTGCATTGGCAGGCAGTGGGAAACCCACAGGAGTCTCTCCCTAGCTGTCTGCTCTTACCATCCATTGTAATGCACGTGGCCAGCTTGCTCTCAGATTCCGACATAAACAGATTTTAAACTAAAGCAGGTATAGACAGAGCTGTTTAAAACACGTGGCATTTCTTTTAGCTTGTTAGGTCTAGTATTAGGGAGGAGTGAAGTGGGTATATTGGAGAAAGCAAGGTTTAAATGTTTCCTAGTTCCCGGATGGGCATCAGACACTTAGATATTCTCTTTGTTCTCCGTTGTTTCTGTACAGGACACAGGTACCTGCTCTTGGCCTAGCATGTCCCATTTAGAGTATCTTCCTTGCCACCAAGATGCCCAGATGGGATCTGTTGCCTGCTAACTTCAGTGGATTGTCCTAGCTGACTTAACCAGCATTGCAGATACTTCCCTAGCTGGAAAAAGACCTTCGTTCTGAGGAGTAGATGCTGATGTGCACTCTTCATTTTCATTCTTACAATAGCTACGCTCTGCCAATTATGCTATAAATAAACTGGTGTGTAGGAAGGTAATATATACAGTATGTTCCTGGCTGTTCTCTCTGTAGTGGGAACTCTGTAGGTTCAGTGTCAGAACATTTTAGGGATTAAGGGTTGTTTCACAAGCTGGTCAAGGAAAATAATTGACATATCTGCGTGCCTGCAGCCCTCTCGGTGTACAGCAGGAGAGTAGATTTCACGGCTTTAAAGCCACATGCTGTGTTTTGGAAACTCATCCCTGTCTCTTAAATCCCTGCAAATAGGCACAAACGAGGACCTGATGGATTGCTTTACCTGGAGCCAGCTGTCATATATCGGCATGTCAGAGTAGACTCTATTCAGCTTCCTTAAGCATTTGCTTTCATCCCGAAACAAAAAAAAATCAAATCAAGGTTTGCTCTACAGATGGTCTCCATTCAGCTCTCAGGACAAGTGATACAGTTTGCAGATGTGCCTTGTGAAAAAGACACAAATAAAGGGTGCAGATACATGGTGGAAGGGATATATGGAGACCCAGAAGTGGGTCAGGTACTTTTAGAAAATCCTACTATATTCTCAGTTTTGTTTCCATGCTAGCCCAAAGCCCATGTTTTAAACACTACCTGAACTTAGAAAGCAATTTTTAAAGGCCTGCTTAAGTCAAATAGGAGCCTTCAGTAGAAGTTAAACTCCTAAGCATCTTTCAGAAATGGATCTTAAGCAGCTAGGTGCTTTGGAAATTTCTACCTTGTGAGCCTTGTTACTGACAGCTATTTTGAGTTGCCAGGCAACAAAGCAGTGGTTCCTTCTTGATGGCTTAGACCTGCTAGGAACTTGAACAGAGCAATCCACTTCCCTGAGCCGGTGGCAGTGCTTGAGGACTCCTTTCAGCTTTGGGAAAGTGACACTGGAAGTGAGAGGGTGGATCGAAGGCTGCTGGGTGGGGAGGGAGGAATTGGACTTTCTTTCAAAAAATACTTAAGGAACTGGTGTGTTTAGTTAGAGTAACCTCAAACGCAGAACATCCCGTCCCTCATGTCAACATGAGGTCCCTTTGGAGGCTCCTCTGGGGTCCTTTTGTTCTTTCCTAATTATTCAGAGCTGCTGTCAAAGTTCAGGCCCTGCTCAGCTGCTTCTGCACCCCTAACAGAAGCTTTTCTTTATCACCTTTTCCTACTTAAGCATTCCCTATCTTATTTGTGTAACGCATGTAGGTAATGCAACTACCTTTCTTTTTTTTTTTTAATGTCTTATTTTCCATCCCTCCTGATTCCCTCACCATTTTTTTCACCCAACCCCAGATACAATTGCAAAGAAGATCCTGTAATCGGTAAACCATTGCCTGACTGACTTTGCTCAGATGCTTTCCCCTCTTTCATAAGAGAGAACTGCCACAGTTATCATGTGCTAAATGCATACATTTATATTTTTCCTATCACTCATTCAAATATAATTTCATGTTTTGGAGAAGCAGGTATCTTTTTACTTCTATTTTTTTTTGTATTCCATATTAAGAACAAATAGAAAGTTTCATGTCATTAACAGCAATGAAAAGGCATGATTTGAAAAATTAAAATGCCAGTACAAGTAAGTGTGTATGTGTATGCATATGTGTGTCTATCTGTAGATGATGAAAGGATGATAGGGTGATTTGGAGAAGGAGGAGATGGTTGTCAGTGGGCTCTCAGGGAACTGGTGTTTATTTCTTTAGTCCTGATTTTTTTAGCCCTGTTCTCCAAGAGGAGTGACTGAGGCAATTAAATTGTTAGGCAGTTCCTTCAGTACTTGTAAAAATCTCTTGGCCCAGTTGCATAGAGGTAACTAAGGTAATTGTGTTGTAGTGGATGGAAGAGGTGAGCTTTGCAGATTAGTGCCCCTGCTGAGAGCAGGACACAAAACTTGGCTCTTAGGAATTGTTGGGCAGCAGCTAGCTTGACTGCTGGCCTGACCATAGCAGCTGGCATAATCTGCATGATATTTGCTCTAGGTTAGCCACAGCATACAGTAGCTCCTTCCATGAAGAGTAGTCCAAGAGAAAAGGGGAAAAGTGCAGGAGTTGCTATTATGGGACACCCGGCCTACAGGTGCACGATACCACCTTCACTGGTTTCACAACTTCAACAAACTGCAAATTGTTCCAATAGTAGTAAATAACACTGCCGGAAGGTAGCAATGGGACTCACCTGCAGGAACTTTGCAGCCTTGTGGTTTTAAACTTTCTAACCTATTAAAAATGTGGATTAAAGTATAAAATGTACTGTGCACTAAATGCACTAAAACCAGCCGTAGAATCCAGCCTTTTATTTCTTCACCATGACTTCTTGGATATCTCAGAATAAAGCTGGAAATATTTAACACAGAGGTAGAAGGTGGTAGCTTTTAGATGAGAGATACAGATTCTGAAATGGAAAAGCAAAGCAACGCTTGGTGACATTGGTAGGTGGAGTTGTAATACAAGGTGATTTACTGCGTTGCTTGTCACTAGAAAAATCCTCATGTAGGAGATGTGCTTGCTCTGAACTATGGAGTTCATCACTCCCATTATTTTAAGGATTTAATAAGGTGCTATAAAGATGCGCCAGTTTCTTTCCATTGTCATAACAGCAAGTCTGACCTCCACTTCTGAGAAATTTACCTTAGCGTTGGAGAGACCTTGCACTGGGCAGAAGTTAAGCTTTGTGAATGTGGGATTTAGCCAGTGTAACCCACCTGGAAGCCCTTTGGGGGTTGGATGTCTTACTGAGGATGCTTCATTTATGCTTCTGGGTACTGTATGTTTTGTTTAGCTGTAACTGCAGAATCTTTCTACCAAATGTTTGGCTCTTTATTCAAGTGTGGCTTGGGATAGTGCCATATTCTGTATAGCTTAGCTTGCTATTTCTCTCTATTCAGTAGAGCATGAAGCTGTTTTAGATTCCTGGATATGGTTTTTCACTACTGTTAGAAGCAAGTAGTGCCATTGCCTTGAAATCTTACTGCTTATATTTTATGAAGTACTATGTCTATTCCTAGAAGCATTAATAATGTATGTACTCTGCAATTTCAATACTCAAACACTGAAGGCACCTGGTACGTGAGAACCTATTTAAGTTGATAAGGCAAAGCTAGATGAATAGGATTATCTGTTTCCTAAGCGTACTGAATACAATGGCATGTACATTATATGCATTCAGTGCTCTTTATGGAAATGTCTGGCAGCATGTTGTAGTCCTTGCTTGGAAATAGTGGAATTGGCATTAAAAGGTACAGAGTTATTAAATTAAGAAGGGTATTAATGGTAAGCTAATTGTCCTTGTTGGGTATCTATGTTGCCAACACCTTTCTGTCAGAGCTGAGCACAGGGCATGGAAAATGTCACAGAAAGAATGCAAAAGATAGAATAAGGACGTTCCCAATGTTGATGGGTTTTTTTGTGTGTTTTTCTTTTTCTTATTTATTTTTTTTCAGTAGAACCAGAATCCAGTTCCTTTCTTAAGTTTTGGAATTGCTGTCAAATCTTATAGTGGACAGTAGGGCTGCAGAGAGCTTCAGCCCAAAGCACAGCAATTCTAATACACCTTGCTTGACTTAGAGAAGTGTGCTAATGAATCATCAGCAAAACTTCCTTCAGCCCAAAGCCATTCGTGAGAGCCATCACAGTCTCATCCTCATCTGCTTGTGCTGATCCATAGCAGAAGACTGCTGGCAGGACCAGAGCTCAGGGAGTAGTGCTGCGGGGTCTGAGTTTACCACTTATATTGTTCCAGACTTCCTTCTATTTAAGAACAGCAGCTTTCTAGTATGAGGTCATTCTCTAGTATGAGGTCAGCATGCTACAGGTCTGTAATACTTGTTTTGGAGAGTTTCTCCACAGTGTTTGCAGTCCACCTGGAAAGGTGTCTTGTTGGGGAAGACATGGGAATGGAAATGTACAGGGAACTGAATGGAAGTTGGGGCAGCTGATGTGTAAGAGCATTCCCCAACTCTTGACATTGCATGTCATGGGAGAACAATCCCAGCTAACTTTTCTCTGGAAAAAAAAAAAAAAAAAAAAACAGATTATACCACCTTAGAATAATCCTATTAGCTTCAGTGGGCTTGCTCTTACACTCAAAGCTGGAAGGCGCTTTGCTGAATGAAGACCCTTGTAATGAATATGGCAGGAGGAAAATGCAGCTTTTGTTTCCTTTGATTCCTTAGAAACTCACTGACCCTGAAGAAAAAACTTTAATAAGGCAACATTTCCAGGAACATTAACAGGAATTTTAATTAATAAATATGCCCATCATATGGGGCCATTGCTTAGGAAAAGTGGGTGGTAGCAGAGTTCCTTTAAAAGAGAATTTTAAGTAATCCAGTCCAAATTAAAATGCTGTTGGTACTTGGCAGTTGTTACAGAAGAAAGAATGGTGAAGCAACAATGCGCATAATGTCTGGATTCCTACCGATGTCAGTAGGAAAACCTCACAGTCGTCTGGTCTTGCCCTCTTTTCTATACCTAACAAAGGAAGCGTGTGATGTCCTGAATGTTGCTCTTTGGGAAGCGCAATGTATACAGGCTTTTTTAAGTCAGTACCTGTATTTTCTGTCAAAGCACAGCAGGGCAGATGCTCTTTGGCTTGTGCAGAACAAAGGTTTAGCTCCTTAAGCTCTTACCTTTCTCGTAGTTGTGTGTGTTGTTCTGGCCAATGTCACCAAACCGGAGTCACAGCCATGTAATCTGCCTCAGGTCTTTTAGGTTTAACTGTAATTGTTACAGCCAGGTTGTTAGGGAAGGGAAAGACAACAAGGGATAAAGGAGACACTCAGAATTTAAGGAGGGTTATGGGGAAGGCTAAGGAATAAAGTAACAAACATATCCTGCCCCTGTTGTACACCCCTCATTATAAAAGGCAACACCAGCTCCCACAGTCCGAAAATGAGCGAGCTGCCTGCTTTTCTGAGGGCAGCTGGTGCCTTCAGGAGCTCAAATAAGCTGGAGCCTTATTTCAGAAAATAATAAGAGGAAATGCCCGTTTTGATGAAGGGAAAAAGCTTCTTTGCAGAGAGGTGGGAGAACTTTATAAATAAATAAATAAATAGATGGCAGTAAGAGCAAAATACACTGCAAGTCACAGGAGAATTACAGCTAAGGTCCTGCCACTGCTCTGCTGCCTCCTTGAAGTGTCCCTGCCTTTTGGCTGTGTTTGGCAGACCTGAGATCTGGTTTGCTGGGCTCTAGTGGACAAGGATGAAAGGGTATATTATCTGTCAACTCACCATGAGCAGAGCCACAACTCCAGTTTGTGTGTAAGGGCTCTGAAGAAGAGGAGCATGGCTGTGCCCTTGCTGCTGTCTGGTTGCATGCCTCTGCAATAAGCTAGAGGTTTCTGCTTTGGCTGGATGCAATTGTGATGGTGGCAGCAGTGTTTTCTGCCAAAGGACAAGATAGAGAAGTTGCTGGCTTCTGCCAGATACTTTGGAACTTGTCTGCAGGTACTTAGCTGGGACTGGAACTCCCTAAAAACCCCGAGCTGTATGTAGTTAATGTGTGATAGCTGGTCCTCATATAATTGTATATTCCAAAGTACTGTTAGTCATTACTGCGTTAAAATCTTGGATCTAATTTAATAAACAATTCCTTATCTTGGAGTGAAACTTTCGGCATTAATTAGAATATTAATTTAGTAAATACAGGTCAAAACTTCTTTATGCTTTACATAAGGAATGAGAAAGCTTAATCTCAGGGTTATAAACAACATTGCTGTTTCACAGACAGGAAACACTTCCAGCTGGAGTCTCTGAAATGTAAATGAGCCCATTTTATCCCTTGATCTTCACAAACCTCTCACCATGTTGCCACTACAGAAGAGAAAAATAATTCTATTATCGCTTCCAGAGACCATGTGTTTACTCAAACCAGCCTACAGCTAGGTATGGGCACCCTGTTTAGTGCAATTTGTAGCATTATTTTTAATATAGATTCACCACAAATGGTAGCTTGCAGCAGAATCTGTTTTTGTACTGACTTGGGTGGAATTGTAATGGGCCCAAGCTGCTACTTGGGTATGGATGCTTCACGGTGGTGTTGACACAGCTGCTAAATTTGCATCTCCCAAGGGGTCCAGTGTCATTAGCATACATGTAGATACCAAGTAAGCAGAACACAGCTTTGGACTGACATTATTGTGGATGCAGAGACCAGACCAAGGAAATGGTTGGGTAGCCTGAGCTGATGCTATGAAATCTTGCAGACCCCCAGGAGAAACATACCGTTGGCTCTTGTAACATCCTTCGATTTACAGCTTATGCCTGCACAGATCTCGTAGTTATCTTGTTGCAAGGTTGGAGAGCAAGGCAGAATATGTGTCTTTGTGGGTGTATCAATGAAAAAGAACAATCTACAAGATGGACTGTACTATACAGTGCTAGGAAGAGCAGGACCAGAAGGGCTGAATAATCCTGATGATCTTACAGGACAAGTGAGAAGGCTACCCTAAGTCTGGAGCTAGTTACAATTCAAAGGGCTTAGAGGTAAAAGGATGCACTGAGGGGCCTGGAGAAGAAAGTGATGTCTCAAGGGGTGGTGGGAAGGCAGAGATTTCTAGAAGGAAAACTAGTGGTTTTGCCTCTTTTCCACTTGCGGGTAGAATCTCTTGTGGTTTGCAGCAGTTTACGGGACTGCTATCTCTCACAGACCACCTATCTCGGTATCTCCACATTTGGAACCTAAATAATTCTCCACCAGTTCAACCTGCTGATTTTGAGACTGGGAGTTTGGCAACTGAGTTGCAACTTCACCGAGGGAAACTGTAGCTGCTCTGTGATAATCAAATTTAGTTTGCTTGACACATAATGGGATTATTGATTAGACACCCGCAGCTTGCCATTTCAAATCACATCTCCTCTTCATTTCCAAGGGATGATTGACATAGCCTAGCATGCTCAGCATCATTAAATGGAAACAGTTATTTACGGTGCTGCATCAGAATTTATCACTAATTCCCAGATCTGACAGAAAAGAATCACTTTGTGTGCAAGGCATTTTTATCTTGCCATTAAAAATGTGTATCAAAAGCTTTAGATAAGAAGTGAAGCTGAAATTCCTTCCCAGACTATGTCCAGATAATCTCATCTGAAAAACTAAAGCAGGGAGTGCCAGAACATGTTTTATACGCAAGTCCTGATGATCCCTCACTAACTTCTTGACTTATAATTGTAGCTGCTCCAGTCTCTGGATCTCAAGTCAGAGCATGCTTATGCTGAGCATCACCTCTGTGATGAAGCTCTCTTAGTCTTTACTCTCCCCATACACCACTACAACTTCATACCAAGGGCATCAGCCACGGGCCTATTATAGCAGCCGAATAACAAGTGGTATGCGATTCTTCATTTAGAAATTCATAAGGCATTGCCCCCATTCAAAGCAGGTGATATTTACTAAGAACAGGTTTAATGTGTTTTTATTATATTCTGCTTTTCTTGAGGATAAGGGCGTATGGCACTGAAAATGGCAAAGGAGATGCAATGAAGGAGCACCCTACTCTTCCTGTTGACCTGAAGCTGTTGGTTTTATTTTATTTTATTTTTTTTTGTGAACCTCAACCATTTCTTCACAATTCTCTCTGATAATTTGAAAGAGCTGAACTGGAATCCTGCCAGACAGAATGACTTTACTGTAAAGTACCTAAACATAAAACCATAATATTCACCCAGTTTTCTTGCAGATGCTTATGCCATTTTACTGTCAATGAAACTGAATAGCACTACTGGGCAAAAATATCTTTTTTGTGAACAGTCCCTTGACCTCATAAGAGGACTTCTGTATGTGTGAGACATCGCTAGCCCCACACTTAACACCCATCTGGAACCACTACAGTTCTAGACGTTATTTCAAGAAGTGTTGTGAGGCTGGAGAAGGTTTGAAGAAAACACATGGTTAAACAGGCTGAAAAATAATGCATCATACAGAGAGACTCCAGCAGCTTTCAGTATTTGTCTCATCAAAACAAAGATAAATGAGCAACTTCTTCGTAGGCTATAATTACCTCTGAGGGGAACAAAAACATTGATAATTGACAGCTTTGAGCTTGACCCTAGGAACTAACAAAATCCAGTAGTTGGAAATTGAAATCTGGAGTAGAGATCAGATACAAAAATCTGTGGTTAAGTAGCTATTGGAACAAAGAAGTTGTGGTAAGTTTTGTTACCAGTGATTTTAAATCTAGTTTATCATAGAGGTTTGATTTGGAAGAGACCTTAAAGATCATTAGTTCCAATCCCCCTCCTGCCATGGGCAGGGACACCTCCCACTAGACCAGCTTGCTCAAATCCAGCCTGGCCTTGAACACCTCCAGGGATGGGGCATCCACACTTTCTCTGGGCAACCTGTTCCTCTTGTTTTAACAAACAGATACTGTGCAGGTGTAATTCTGTTTGAAAGTCAAAAGATGTGTAGATGTGGTGCTTTGGGACATGGTGTAGTGGTATACTTGGCAGTGTTAGGTTAACAGTTGGACTTGATGGTCTAAGAGGTCTTTTCCAACCTAAATGATTCTAGGATTCTTAGTTAACAAACATAAAAGACTACTTTAGGTTTTCCTGTTCTTCAGATGCTGCCTAAGGATCTGAGTCAAATGAGAATCAGAACTGATGCAGCTAGGCTTTCACTCGCTGTTCTTGCTTGTTAGTTTTTTCCTCCTTATAAATCTAAAACCTCTGTGTGATAATATCCTACCCATATTTGATAACTGTCAAATTTTAATCCCTTTGCAGCCCTTTTTAGCTAATACAGAGCATGAAGAAATGTCCTGTACGTACCTCAGGCTCAATTCTAAACCTCCTGTAATAAGAAACATTTGCATAATTTGTAACAAACTCTGAATGTGCTATGACAAAGATAAAATAATGATTTTTTATTAAATCAGAAATGCCCAGCTCACCTGAAGAGTGATATGGTTTTAAGTGGAAGCTCTGAATTCTGAGGGTAAATGGAATGTGTTATTGAAACAAACCCCCTAGGTTTATTTTTAGGGAAACAGGTAACGTTTCAGTCCCAAAACAATAAATTCTGGTTCTAAGTAACTGGAAACAAATTTTGTGCTTTCATATAAGTGAGTGAGCTTATTCTGTCACTAAAACTGATTTAAAATCGTCATCTGACTCCTTCAAGGAAAAAAAAATGGCATTTTTAAATTCTCACTCCAGATTTTAAAAGCGAGGGAGAAGGGTATTTTGAAAACAATCATCAACAGTTGAAATCCCCAACTTTACATTGTCGAAAAATGGGAGAAAAATGTTCAGTGGGGTAGCGTGGGTGGTGGGCAATCAAGTGACAGATCTGCTCTACTTCCATTGAAGCATTACTTCAGGTATCAAATGGCCATGTATTGTTGGTAAGACAAAGGTTTTAAATCTGTTTCTGCTATATAGCACTCGTTTTTGATAGAAGGTAGATCTTACTTTCTTTTTGCTAGAGGAATATGACTGTACTGTGGGATCTTTGCTGTTAGGACAACACACTATGTACAGTTGACTCCAAGCCACGCCCTTCTTACCGGTATTTTTAGTGGTCCCCAACCAGTCTAATTATTGCAGCTCTGCTAAATTTCTAGGCATAAAACTTATCAACTGCACTGTCCTGCCTGGTAGATGGAGCTCTTCTACATGCCACATAGCTTGAGTGTAAAATGGAGTCTGGTGGAAAATCAATGTGTTACGTTAGGATTGTTTCTTTTCCCATGTGTATCACTTTGTAATCTAGATTGAATTTTGTCTGCCATTGTGTTGGATAGGTACCAAGTCTTAGATGTTCCTCCTCTGCAGTTCGTCAGGTAGTCCTCACGCTTTTACTCTCCTGAATAGCTTGGTATCATCAGTGGAGATGAAAGTTGTTGTTCCTGTTTGGGAGGGAATTTGGTCCAGTGTCATTACAAGGAGAACAACAAAACAGTATAAAAAGCCAGAATCCATTGGAGCTGAACTGGCCATAAGGGCTCAGCCTGGGATCAGCGAATTCAATCGTAAGCCTTCTGCTGAAAATGCCTGGCCTCAGGCTGGACCTTTTCAGCCAAACAGGGGATTTCTCTTCTTCAGTGATCCACAGGAGATATTCACAAAGTGTGTTTTCATGCATTACCATTACTTGGCTTCCTGCACAAGTCTCAGCTCATCCCTTGTTCTTTATGCTCTGAAACAAGGTCACCACATGTTGCACAAAGAAGCCCCTTTGAATGACTTTTGAATGATTTAGGTAAAACCTAAATGCCACTCTAGACAACGTGCTCTTGCAGTATAGCTTTTTCAATTGCTCCCAGCAGGAGATGACAAAACATGAGAACAGGGTGTGCCTATCTATTCTTGCACATCTACAGATACCATTCCCTTACAGCTTTTTTCCGGAGTTTTTAGTTACTGTAAATAACATGCAAGCCAAGGGAGAGTAATATATATATATATATATATTTTTAGACTGTGGAACTCATTTGATGAGGTTACCAATAGGTTCTTGATGCTGCCAATCAGAAGTAAAGGGTTCTATTTTTCTATACAGAGATTTGGTAGAGGGTTTTTTTTTTTTTCTGCCTTTCATTTGCCTTTTTTTAAAAAGCTAAGTGATGAAGCTTAGCGTGACCTTGATCTTGTTGGCCTCCTTTAATTTCAAAGGGCTATAAAACAGCTGTGACGTGGGGGGGGAGGAGGGGGAAAAGCCTGCAAGAAACCTGATGGCCTTCCCAGCCAACCCTGGCAATGGGAGCAGGAAAATTAGACTAATTTTACCCTCATCAGGAAGGGTTTTGTCCAGTAGTGCCCATGTGCAACTTGTGGAGACTCCAGACACTTGGTCATTTAGCTCCATCTTCTGGGAGAATACAGAAGTAACAGAAACCACTTGAGCTTAATTTTGCGAGTCCTGTCGCACATCATTTATTGGTCTTTTATTACTCTTCATTAATGCTTCCATGCAAACTCACAATGGATACAAACTCAGTAGGAAACCTTTTGCTTTTCTGGAGGCTTTTTAATGGGAGCAAGAAGTCAACACACAAAAAAATGTGCAGAAAATCAATAGCTTTTTTGTTTTCCAAGGCTAAGAAAGACAGTTATTGAATGTTTGACTTGCAATTTAAGTGATAGAAAAAAGCAGAGCTCAGGTAAATGGCTTTTTGATTCCTGTACAGATTTGAAGCATTAGCTCTGACTCTGGTTCAGGCAACATATTGTTTGTTCTCTGTTGCCAGAGCTTTGAATAAGAGAAGGGGATATGGCATTATTGCTGTAGCAACCCTCAAGTGGGTGTTGTAGATGGTCAGAACAGCTTGTTTGGTTGTCCAGCACCGTGGGCCAGCTTAGCAAAGCTATAGTCACATCCACTTTTTTGGGACTTATTTCCAGTTTTCTGTAGGGTCTTTGAATTTCCCCACTATTCCACAGTTAACAAGGCCTAAAAGTCCCTTCAACCAGATCTCTTAAGACTTTCATCTCCAAAGACTGTCCACCTGACATTAGTCCATTCCTGGGACAGCACTAGGGCCTAGTACAGCTTCCCACCCCTCTCTTGTGGTTTAGGCAAAAGCAGCAGCTGGCCTACAGCCATTTGCTGTGTCTCTTGATCTGCTGCTTGGGCTGGCACTCAGGATTTTGCTGAAGGGTGCATGTGATGTCTGTGTTGGAAAGCTTGAGGCTTTCCTAAACGTGCTTGGGCCTCCTTTGGGCTAGTGGGGGGTTGGGGTAGGGGAGCTCAGGCCATTGGTGTCTCCAGCTTTGCAGAATACAACCAAGCTCAGACATTTTCACAAATTTACCACAGATGATTTGAACAACAGTTGTAATGTAGTTGTCGTGTATGCCCTCTGAAAAGACATAGGAATGCACAGAGTAAGAAAAAGAAGAGTTTGATTTCCAAACCAGCTCAGCTGTGGGGTTAGTGAAGCAGGACAGCAGCCACTCTTCTCGGCTGGTGCACATGCCCAGGCTGAGTGCCCTTCAGGTGTCCTCCATTAGCAGGAGGACAGGCCGGGCCCACAGCTGCCATGATTCCCCCCATGGGCCCTGCCTAACACTGAGGGACAAACATCTCCTCAACACTAGCAAAGTAGTTCGTCTCTGGAAAAGCAGCAGCAGCAAGGTAAGGA
The DNA here is from genome assembly GCF_964211835.1 of Anser anser. Lineage (NCBI taxonomy): Eukaryota > Metazoa > Chordata > Aves > Anseriformes > Anatidae > Anser > Anser anser. Next base: position 14,330,791 of record NC_139724.1, read on the forward strand.
AGACATGCTTTGGAGGTGCTTTTTGTTGCTCCTTTTTCTATTATGCTTTGGTTTCTCAGTGAATCTTAAATAACGTTTCTTTTTTGAGACACTGTGGGTGGTGACTTGCTGCTGGCGGTGAACTCCCAGAGGCATCTGCTGATACCTGGCTGGCTTCAGCCTGTGAAGGGACCTGTTTTGGCTGGACTGTGGGTACAGCTCATGTCTGCTCTTTCTTCATAGTAATGATGGCAAGGAAAGACCTGGGAAAGAGCAGTGCTTTGTGTCACTAGGTAGTCATCAGTACCAAACTGATCTGCTTGTTGGTCAGTCTGTCTGTCCAGGAGCCTTCACTCCAAAGTAGACTTACAGTAAGGAATTAAAATATTAAATCAGACCTCCGTTGTGATCTAAATCCAATGATGCTTTATATTTTGTTTTCCCCCTGTGAGTTATGAGAGGTGACTAAATGGTTAGTACACTCTTAGGTAACCTTGTTTGACGCAGATTGCATTGGAATCATGGTTTCTGTTTATGCATACAATACCTACTTCTCAGGTAACATGCTTAAAACATTTATTGTGTATTTATTGAATCTTTAAGAACACATTTTAACATGCGTCCTGCCATAGATGGGAAGGTACTTCTTTTTTTTGTATTCTGGGGAAGGTAAACTTTGAAGGTTTTTGTTGTTGATGTGAAAAAGACTTACTGTCTGAAATGAAGCTAGTTAATCAAATAGGGTGCACTTTAATCATAAAAATCTAACTTTAACTCGAGTGTGTGCTGTCTGAGAAACCTTTATTTTAGAATAACTATTTCTCCATTTGGTGGAGAAAGAGCTGCCACACAGCCTCCTCAAGCAGCACTGGCATGCAGATGACTGCTCCTTAGTTCAGTCCTGTAAATTCACGTCTCCTAGCAGTGGTCCTACCTGTTTGAATATTTCTGTCTCTGCTTTGAAGGAATACTCCTTTGACTCCTTTCCTATAGGCTTTGGGAAGGTAGGACTCTACAGCTGTCTGAAGAGCTTGACCTCTTTTGGCTTGGGGTGACCCTGATCTGGTAGGCCTGGAGAAGGCTTTTCAAGTCAGGTCCCTCAAGAACAAGAGCTGGAGGACAATTGATTAGAACTAGAGAAGCATTGAGTTGCTGGGGATGTCTGGGCTTGTCTGGAGTTAGAACTGTAGGTATGAGTAAAATTTTGGAGAGAAGAAAGTGTATTTGTAGGCTTCAGGCCCTGTCTTCCTTAAGCAGCAGCAGTTAATACAGGACTGTGCAGTTTGGGATTTGTAGATACAGTTTGGGACTTTTAGATGAGATGCTGCCCTCCAAGCCTTTTACTGGGGCTTGCCTTTTCCTACCATTTGCCCTGAAAGATGATTTGATACGTGTGTACTGTAAGCTTTAGTCAACTCCTCATGAGGCTTTTTTTTTTTTTTATTTCCTTCCTTCTTTTTAGGATAAGTTTTCAAGTAAGCCTAGAATTTCAGCCTAAAATTTAATAATTGAGGATAAAAAAAGTCCTTCAGTCCCCACACCTTTCTCCTTCATGATTGCTTGTGCCAGTGAAAGCCAAAGTGATTTGTGCTTAAAAATAACAATATTGACCAGAAAGACATAGGCAACTGGAAATATAACAGTTATGTTCTTGAGTTTCCCCAGTCTTCTAAAAATTAACCTAGTTCAATCAGAACTTTGAACGTTTCTATCTACACTTTATCCCATCCTGCTGATCTCAAAACGGTAGTCCTTTAAGCTTCTAGAATATGTGGCTTCACCACTCAGTCGTGGTGAGTATTAAACTGTGCAGGTCCATTGTCCTGGGGGTAGCCATGGTTTCAGGGAGGTAAGAAAAGGCTCATTAGGGACAAGGAGGGCACACAAGGGCCCTGGAGAAGACACCTGAGGAAGGTGTCACCTAATTGTGAAGGACAAAATCACTCCTGGCAGGGAGCTGTGTTCGAAGGATGTGCTGGGGGGATGCAGGAAGACTGGCTCTACCCCAAAGGCATGGCCCCTTCTAGGTAAAGGGGAAGACATACTTAGATCTGCTTTTGACTGTTTCCTTTTCTGCTTTGCTTTAATTCCTCTGTGAAGCCAAAAGAATGTGTGAGCAGTGACTCTGCTAGCAGTGGGCCCCCAGAGGAGAGGTCTGCTGATATCCAACTGACTATAAACTGTGGGTGAAGTGGATATTTCCGTCAGGCCTTAGTTGGTAGCTTTCAGAATGCATCTTCTGATTAAGCCTAAATGAATTTCAGCTGATGTTCTGAAGACAAAAATGAAGAATGAAAGAACTCTCCCTGCAAAGAGCCCCAGAAAACACGTGGTTGAATTAGATAGCTATTTTCACAGAAAGCAGAAAGGCATGGGCAACTTTAAATATAGCTGTTACTTCCTGCAATAGTTATTTTATATGCACAGACAACTATATAAATGCTGAAAGGAAACTGAGCGGTGCTGCTATAGAAACACCGTGTTTGAATGAAGTAATCCAGAAGCCCTGGCATGGGACACACCTTGCAATCCCATTCTGGAAAGCACCAGGATTTGCACTGCAAGTTCTGCAGTACCTTGGTCTCTGGCCCATTTGGAGTGTGCCTGACTGTATCTGTGCTGCAGGACAGCTGTATTCTGTCCCATGGTGCTTTTGCTTCACTGGCTCTCTATGCTGGGGACTTATTAAAGCCATTTTTTATTCCCTCATCCCCGTGGATGCATAAAGGTTTTCCTTCCAAAGGAAGCCAAGATATTCAGGAACATGGGACCCTTGGACTAAAGGGATGTCCCAGATACAAGATGCCCCTTGGGACATCTGGCATGTTGGCATAGCCTGCTCAAGTGTGTCATCTAGTTCCCTTCTACCTGCTGTTGAGTTGTTGTTGTTTTCTCTTAATACAGAAAGACAGATCAGGAGAGAGTTGGAATAGATGGGCTTTGCCTTTTATTCTTATGTACTCCAGACCTCTTGGCTATAGAAAAAAGATGAGACGAATTGGCAGTGGCAGTCAAATACCTAGCCCAGGCATGAACCAAAATGGATGAGACAGTAGCTGAGTTCTCTGCAATTGTTCCCATTGCTCTGTGTGGACACATCAAATCAGACAAAGCTTACTAGCAGTGAGCGCTTGACGTAGTTGGTTTGCTTCAGGCGACCTTACAGTAATAGCTGTTATGTGAAAACACATGAGCAGCATTTCAGGTTCCCAGTTCAAACCCTTTATCCACATGAGATAATATTATTTTTTTTTTGCTGGAAACAGTTAGCAATAAAAGTAAAGTGTTGAAAAAATGGATGAAGTTTCTGATCAGATGTGCTGAGAATTTACTTGCATTTTCAGATGCCATTTGGAAAGGCATCTGGTTTGTGTCTGCTAGTTAATAACAAATAATACTTATAATAAATATGACCAAATTATTGGTAATCATAGAAGTATGTTAAAGAAACTGATTAGAAGTGACTTCTCTAGTGAAGTCAGTTAATGCTGCTTGTTGGAAGATTAATACTAATGAACCATCAATTAACTAGTTGTTGCTCGATATAAATTATTTATAACTGGAAGCTGAAATATGAGCTGTGAACACTCCTGTGGCCAGTCCAGAAAGACCCAGGCAACAAGCAACTTTTAATCCTGTTGGTTTGAGTGGGACTAATAGTCAAGGCTTCTTGAATGAGGTCCATATGCATTCTGTGCTTTTCATTAGTGTAAATTGCAGGACTTTGCTGACTTCATTGCTGACCTTGGACTACTGAAAGCCAAGGTGAAATTCTCACGTAATGTTTTTCAATGCACTGGTCTTCAATGAAACTGTTTAATTGTTCTTTGAACTCATGCAATACTTTGGCATTCACGTAATCCTGTAATTATGGCCTTTAGCCTTTACATTTTGACAGAATGTTACACAGGAATTGTCACCTTTTGTTTCAAAACTACTACCTGAAAATTTGGCTTGAGGCTTTTTAGACACTATTATAACAAAGTTAATTCATTTGATATTCATTTCACATTCACTTTTTAACAATGTTTTTTTAATTTTAAACCTGTATTGTATTATCCCTCTTGATTGTGTTCAGGCTGAATAGGTATAGACTATCTAGTTTTAACTCATATTAGTCATTGTACTTTCGGTTACTCTTTTAGTTCTACAATATATTTTTGGAGATGTGAGAAGAAGCCAAACCTGCAAGCAGTATTCAAGTCAGGATTACTTTGGATTAACATAAATATTTTTTGTTCTCTGCCTTTTCTCATCTAGTAGTTTCTAGTATTTTGTCTACCTTTTTGACTTACAATCATAGAATATCCCGAGTTGGAAGGGACCCACAAGGATCATCGAGTCCAACTCCTGGCTCCTCACAGGTCTACCCAAAAATTCAGACCTATGACTAAGAGCACAGTCCAAACGCTTCTTGAACTCCGACAGGCTTGGTGCTATGACTACGTCCCTGGGGAGCCTGTTCCAGTGTGCGACAGCCCTCTCAGTGAAGAAGCTCTTGCTGATATCCGGCCTGAACCTCCCCTGTCACAGCTTGACACCATTCCCTCGGGTCCTGTCACTGGTCACGAAAGAGAACAGATCGGCGCCTGCCCCTCCCCTCCCCCTCGTGAGGAAGCTGTAGGCCGCCATGAGGTCTCCCCTCAGCCTCCTCTTTCCAGGCTGAACAGGCCAAGTGACCTCAGTTGCTCCTCATACGTCTTCCCCTCTAGGTCCTTCACCATCTTTGCAGGCCTCCTCTGGACACTCTCCAGCAGTTTCATGTCCTTTTTGTACTGTGGTGCCCAGAACTGCACACAGTGCTCGAGGTGAGGCCGCAGCAGCGCAGAGCAGAGCGTGACAATCCCTTCCCTCGACCGACTAGCAATGCCGTGCTTGGTGCACCCCAGGGTACGGTTGGCCCTCCTGGCTGCCAGGGCACACTGCTGGCTCATGTTCAGCTTGCTGTCAACCACAGCCCCCAGATCCCTCTCTGCGGGGCTGCTCTCCAGCGTCTCGTCGCCCAGTCTGTACGTGTAGCCAGGGTTGCCCCGTCCCAGGTGCAGGACCCGGCACTTGCTCTTGTTAAACTTCATGCGGTTGGTGATTGCCCAGCTCTCCAATCTGTCCAGATCTCTCTGCAAGGCCTTTCCACCCTCAACAGAGTCAACAACTCCTCCCAGTTTAGTATCATCAGCACATCTGTTCACAACACCTTCTAGTCCCACATCCAAACCATTTATAAAAACGTTAAAGAGAACTGGCCCTCAAATGGAGCCTTGGAGGACCCCACTGGTAACCGTCCACCAGCCTGATGCAGCCCAATTTACCATAACCCTTTGAGCCCTTCCCGTCAGCCAGTTATTCACACATCGTATGATGTTTTTGTCCAGCTGGATGCTGGACATTTGGTCCAGTAGGATCCTATGGGAAGCTGTGTCAAAAGCTTTACTGAAATCCAAAAAGATCACATCAGCTGGTTTCCCTTGGTTGACTAGACGGGTGATCTTATCATAAAAGGAAATCAAATTTGTTTAACAGGACCCACCCCTCGTGAACCCCTGTTGGCTGGGACAAATGACACCAAAGAAGAGAGGAAAGTGGTTTTACTGGTTGTTGTTTATTATTATTGTTCTTTTTGTTGTTCTTGTTGTAATGTATTTATTTATTTATTATTTTTCTTAGGATAATTCTATCAGTTTGTTGCCCTGGCTTGGGAAGAACTGGTAACCAAGCATCTTGAAGGGCCTTTACGCTTTACGCTGCACTCCTGCGCTTCTTCCAGGCAGACCTGAAGACTTCTGCTTCTTCAGAGGAGCAGCTGTCTGTGTCACCGTTTTGAGGGATCTGCTGCTCTTCTCTGTGCACCGCCTTGCAGGGCGCGGCTTCGTCTTCAGGCACCTCTTGGGCAGCCTTCTCGTCCTCAGGCCGAGACACCCCATGCCCAGCGTGGCCTTCGGAAGGGTTCTCCTGTCGCCCCGGTGCAGCAGCCCAGAGGAAGCCGAGTGCGCTCTCGCCCAGTGCTTGGGACTCCGTGCAGAAGAGGTGACACCTCTACAGGAGAGGTGGGGATGGGGGAAGGGACGGGGAGGGGGGGGGGAAGAGGCCATCCTACAGGCAAGCCTGCATGATGGTAACTGGATGGCCTCTCCCCCCTATTTGCGGAGGCAGGGCCGGGAATATGGAGCAGTCCGGGCGCTTCTGCGAAGACGGTGGTATGGTCTCGCTGGTGGGAGCCCTGGCACGATGACGCTGTGCCATGTCAGATAGGATGGAGGTGGATCCACCTCCATCAGCTCTTCCTCCGCAGGTGGATCCACCTCCATGGGCTCCACACCATCCGCCGCGGCTGCTCCTTCTCGGCCAGCGCTCCTCCGCCTCCACTTCTTGTCTGGTTCCGTGAACCACTTGGTCCCACCAAGCAGTGGGCAGCTCTTGTCCCAGGATCTCTTCATCGCAACCATCGCTGGTAGCCTCTAGAGCACCTGGGAGATGAGTGAGTGGGGGGCCAGGCGCAGGGGCTTTTATAGGCCCCAGAACAAAGGGGGGGGGGGCAGATGCCACTGTGACATCAGGAGGCCTCTGTGATGGCCGCTGTGATGGCGCGCCATGCCCTAGGCCCAACATGGCCGTGTTGGGAGGGGGCTTGTGTGGCCTGAAAGAGGCCCTTGTGTGGAAGGAGGAGGAGGGTCGGGGGGCTGAGGGCCCCTTCCCTGGTCGTGGCTCTCTCGGGACGTTTTGCTTGCCAGAGAGACAGGCTCCCACTCGGGCACAGGGACTGACCTCCACCTCCCCTCCTGTGCCCTGGCCTCCAGCCCCCTCCTCGTCTCATTCCTGGGGTTCCTGTACCACCAGAGGTTGGCAACAATGTTTTGAGAGGGTTGGGGGTCTTCCATTACCCCCAGCCTCTCACAGACATGGCTCCCTGCACGAGGTGCAGCCCCCCATGCCTGACAGGAGCTGGGATGGGGCGAAGCATGCAGATATCCCACCTGTGGGAAAGGGTGGCACGGCCAGCCTGCGCTAGGTCTGCCAGCAGTCGATCAAAGCCTTGCTGGTGTTCGAGTGGTGTGCCAGCCCTTCCTTGCCGTCCCCAGCAGCTTCCCCTGCCCTTGGAGCATGAGGAGGTGCCATCTCTTGTGCCCCCAGCCCCAACGGGTGTCTCGGTCTGAGGACGGGAAGGCTGCCCAACAGGTGCTTGAAGGTGAAGCCGCAACATGAACAATGATAATAATAAACAACAACCAGTAAAACCACTTTCCTCTCTTTTTTGGTGTCATTGGCATTGGTCCCAGCCAACAGGGGTTCACAAGACCTGTAGACTTCTGCTACTTCCGAGGAGCAGCTGTCTGCGTCACCCTTTTGAGGGATCTGCTGCTGCTCTCTGTGCACCGCCATGCAGCTCTGCAGAAGAAAGAGCCCCAGGCTCACACGTTTCCTTTCCCACAAGCGGGGCTGGTTTGGAACAACCTGCTGTGCGTGCGCAGTGTAGCCACGTGCCACGCAGAGATACCAGCCGAGCGCCCTGAGCAGCGGTGGCATAGCAGCGTGCTGGCACTACTGGCTTCTTAACTCTGCACACACGTGCCCTGCTTCCAGTCCTGCAGCAAGGCTGCTGGTGGCACAAAACTGGGAGGAGCGGCTGATCCACCGCAAGGCTGTGCTGCCGTTCAGAGAGACCTGGACAGGCTGGAGAGCAGGGCAGAGAGGAACCTCATGAAGCGCAACAGAGGCAAATGCAGGGTCCTGCACCTAGGGAGGAATCATGCCATGCACCAGGGCAGGCTGGGGGCTGGCCTGCTTGAAAGCAGCCCTGTGGAGATGGACCTAGGAGTCCTGGTGGACAAAAGGTTAACCATGAGCCGTCCCTGGGGAGCCTGTTCCAGTGTGCGACAGCCCTCTCAGTGAAGAACCTCTTCCTGATATCCAGCCTGAACCTCCCCTGTCACAGCCTGACACCATTCCCTCAGGTCCTGTCACTGGTCACGAAAGAGAACAGATTGGCGCCTGCCCCTCCCCTCCCCCTCGTGAGGAAGCTGTAGGCCGCCATGAGGTCTCCCCTCAGCCTCCTCTTTCCAGGCTGAACAGGCCAAGTGACCTCAGTTGCTCCTCATACGTCTTCCCCTCTAGGCCCTTCACCATCTTTGCAGCCCTTCTCTGGACACTCTCCAGCAGTTTCACGTCCTTTTTGTACTGTGGTGCCCAGAACTGCACACAGTGCTCGAGGTACTCAACTTCTATCTCTTAATTCTGAAGTCACTTTCCTGAGAGGTAATAGTCTTTTCAGACTCCGTTGTTGTGAATATGAAGTAAGGACTGTTTTTTTGTTAGGTCCATCACTTTACATTTATTCAGCTTTAAGATCATCTGCCATTCTTATTGTCCATTCACTCAGTATTGTGGAACCTTTTTGCAGCTCTTTGCTGTTAGCTTTTGTTTTTATTATTCTGAACACCAAACTTTTCACGGTTGTATTTGCATCTGTTTCTCAGTCACCTTCAGAAATGTGCCACAGCCTGTTGCTTCACCTCCTCTCCTAGGAGAGAACACCACTTACTGATGCAAAACAGCACACTCACCAGTTATTCCTTGTTGAGAGTGTGACCATTTATCAAGACATAACCAAATGAGTCCATGCCTTACGGAGCTGGAATAGTCAAGAAAGTGGAGGTGGACTACCAGCTGATCAATAATACCAGCAAGTGTCCTGGTGCAGGTTGTCAGATCTGCCCGTATACTTGGGAGTTTCACCAGTTATTTGTCTGGAAACACATGGTGAAATCTGTAATCGTACATGGCTTCCTCAGCCTGAGCCTCGCTTGCAGAGGGTGACAGCAGCTCCCCAGCTCCATCCTGGGGAGGAACTCATCTGCCTCAGCTCCAGCTCACAGCTGGAAGAAGAACACAGTGAGAGCCCATGCTTACAGGTTCTCCTTTGTCTAGGCTCAATGGGTGTTACCAAGGAACTGCCTGTGTCCTGAGTGCATCTTTTTGGGGGATTTGTTGTCGTGGCCAGTGTAATGTCTAAGTGCAATATGAATTGTGTGGGGATGGAAAGGCACTGACGCAGGGATCTCTCTAGAGGATAGTCAGAGATGGCAGCCATCTCTCTTTAAAAGGGGATGGATGTTGATTGTTTGCTTCTGCTTTGCTCTGCGCTACTGAAAGAGTCAGGGTTGCTTTTCAGGCTACATATTGGCACAGCTAGACTTCCATGTTTATGTGTTTGTTAGCTCTGTTAAAAAAAAAAAGGGAAAAAATAGTGGACCTGTGAGATAATATTTTTACCGTGTGAAAGCCACATATTATACTTAGCTGTGTGTCTATTTTGTCCTCAATTACACTTCACTTCCAGATTGCATTAGTTGAATGCTGGCTTTTAATTCTCTGGATTCACCCAAGAGTATGCTTTTATTTTATTTTTTTTTTTTAATTAGAGTCATGTTTTTCATTGCCCACATCTGACAATAAGCAGTTTTAAACAATTCATCTTTTAATTCAGGCTTCATCTTACAGATGAAAAGAGGCAACAAAAAGGCTAAGTTAGAAAAACATTTGTTACTTTAATTGTGTACCCAAAAGGAGCTGCTTCCTCTGATTTTGTTTATTTATTTATTTATTTATTTATTTATTTATTTTGTGTGTGTGATCAAATAGTTTCTTCTAACATTAGGTGAAGTTAGAGTCCATCTTTTTTGGAAATTTAAGAATGAATAACTTGTGTCTCAGGCGGTGCTCAGAGATGCAGGAACTCCAAAATCAAGAGGCAGGATCCAACATCAAGAACGAGCTGATGTTTGGAGTACAAAACAACACTCCCAGGAGCTAGTTTTTTGAGAGGAGTGGTGACAAGTGCATCTGAAATGCCAGTGGCTCTGTAGGAAGTTCGTGGTAAGCATGCCAGAAAAAAAACAGACTGGTGACAAAGCATAGGACCCTGACGGCCTCATATCATCTCTGTTGTCCAAAGTGGTGTGCTTAATTCAGTGGGCCCTTAAGCACTGCTACTGTGACAACTGTCCTTTCAGTTTGAGGAGTGCCAAACCATGTCTATCAGGTGCCAACCCCAACCACAGTGCTTTAAACTTGACTGGAAGGCACTAGCTAGCCTTTCTGGGACATGGAAATAGGGTAGGGCATAGAAAATCCTTAAAGCACGTGTTTTTATACATTAAAAGACTAACTGATTTAACTGCATTTTATTTATAGTTTTCAAAAGAAAAACAAAAAGTATTTGGCAAGACTTTTTCTCCCCCCACATTTTCAAGCATGTTTACTGTAAATAACATAGTGGATATAAAAATTTTATTGGAGAACATTTGTATTAGCTCTGCTTCTCTCTGGGGTTGTATATCTTGAGGATATAACCACTTCTAACACTTAAGGGACTGGAGAAGTGAAAGTGATTCTACCTTCAGAAACAGGATTATTCTCTTAAAGCTATATACTTTTTTCTGTTAAACCCACTGAGGCACTATTAGAATAGCTGCATTCATATTTCTTAGGCTGATTTCTATTTTTATGAATTACTACGTAACGTTACTAGCACAATGTGGATAGATATATATTTGGACATCGGGAGAGGGGACGAACTCAAACTTTTACACACAGTATGATAGATTCTGTGCTTGTTGTTGCTACCTGCGAAGCACATTTGGGATTGTAATATTAATCTAGTAGTACCAAAAAAGCATGCCAAGTGTCAGTAAATAATTATCAAAGGAAAGAGCAAAGAACAAACTGGGTAATGTGTAGTGTGCTTACATCTTGACCATCTCCTCTAGTCCCCGCATCTCAAAAGGGATGTAGAAGGAAAGCATGGGCAGGCATCAGTTTTGTGGTGATGCTGGTGGTGTTTTTTTGTTGTTGTTTTAAACAAAAAAGTAGGCTAGTCCTCATCTGCCTGGACAACAGTCAATAAGAAGGGTGTGGCAGGGCTCATATCTTGAGAGGTATACAGTAGGTAAACAAAGCTCATTTGCTTACTTCTATGTTGGAGAAGAAAGTACAGCTTGGAGGTAACCAGTGAAGCTAGCAAGTGCCAGGTTGAAAACAGGCCAGCAACTCTTCACGTTTTTGCAACTAATAAAAGTTTGCATGAGTTCCAATTTAGAGGCAATTTAAAGAAAGAGAAGCCTCTCAGAGGACTACTTGGTTGGGGGGAGAGTATCATTGTTGAACTGAGTATGCAAACAACAACCTGTTGGGTGTTTGCAAAAGTCCTTTACCCTTATCTTAGACTTTTCGTGAAATACTTGGTTTTGGCCTGTTTCAGAGATGGGATGGATCTTTCACCTGACCTGATACAGCCATTCTTACCAAAACAGGTGGGAAGGCACCCAGTACTGTAAAATCTATGCTTATGCGGGTGTCTTAACTTGAAGGCATGCTCCAATTTCTTTCCACTTTTACGTACTCATATGTGAAGATCAAGGCTTTGAAGATGAATTTGAGCTGGCACCTCTCACTAGTATGCTTACCATTTGCTCATGTGCTGAAAAGTAGGAAGGACTTGGGCTCTGAGCAGAAAGCTATCTCAATAATGTGTTGTTCACCAGAAAGCTAGGCTTTTGGCCCCTCTCATTCTTTTTTTTTAAGGACTGTGAGTGTAAGTGCTTGCAAATAGCACTCCAAGTCTGTAGATTTAAGGAAAACAAATGTGCTTTTAAAAAATACAGCACAATTTCACACCAAAACAAATGACTTGCTGTGATGGTGCACAGCCTGTCCTTTTTTTTTTTCTGAGGGTTTAGTATTTTAAAATGTTTTGCATATGCATACTTACATTGGTGTGGGTTTTTTCCACTTTAGAAAGCTATTGAGAAGACTTGCTGGCAAATTGCTGGAGTTATGTAAAGGGGAAGGGAAGAATAGAGTATCACCTACCATCTGGATGAGCTTAATGCATAGAGAGGTAACATTTAGAAGAAAAACATCATGCTTGATCACAGGGCTCAGGCTCGGTTCTTTAAAATCTATGTGCAGATCCCTGTAGAGCTGGAGCTTGAGATGTGGGCATCGACGTGTTCCAGATGCTGAAAGAAATAGGGGCGAGGTGGGGTGTGCTATGTCTGAATGTGCATAATAACACACGGAGCATACTGATGTCACTGATGGAGTGAAGTGCGGAGTATTGCCTGACCTAAATGAAACTCTTTACTGGACAAAAGTGCTACTCTCAGTAGTGTTACTTAGTTTATTCAGGGCTCCGTGCCTACGTGGGCAGCTAGTTTTCAGGTCTCAGATTGCTCAGGTTGGAGGAAGAAATCTTTCTAAAGCATATCTAAGGTTTTTGGGGATGAAGGCTGTGTCCTGCGATGGAACAGGTTTGTGATGGAATCTCAGCTGATATTTGACACTGATTTTTTTTACTGCCTCTGATCCCTACAGCTTATCTGAAAAACTGGCCCTTCCCTTATCTGAGCCTGCAGTTTCAGTCCTTGTTCATCCAGAGCAGTACTTGCTCAAGGCAGTCAGCTTTAGCCCTAAGGATTTCTTACCTGATGAAATACACCTCTTACCCAACAACTGCATAGCTAAGTCTTGCAACTGGAAGGCCTGTTTTTGCAAGCAATCAGATTTCTCCCTAGAGTTTTGGAGATGTGGCAGCGTTTGCCATTCGGTGTCTTCCCTGGGACCACCTGACACAACCCAATTCCCTTGGGTGTGGAGAGTCTGAACAAAATAGACGGCTGTTGCTGGTCACCTCGTATTGTCATCAGGCTTTAGTGCACCTCACTCCAGTTGTGGATTACTCATTTCCAGACTGTTTCTTATGCTCTGGTGGAATGGAGAGCTGGTCTTCTAGTTTTTAGAGTTAATTTAAAAGTTTGAGAAAGAAATCCAGTAAATGAAGAAAGAAGGAAATAGGATGGTGACATTTTGGACTGATGATTAACTACGGAAATACAGGGGACCGACTGACATTTTCTTACAGTGCTATCTGGGAGACCTGCCAGTGTGGAATTATAATAGTCAATCTGCGAACTGACAAGATACATGGTCTGGTGTTTGCAAGAGAGAACAAGATTCAGACTGCAGATAGAATTTATCACCTAATTCCAATGTGAATCAAAAGATGAATGGAAGTCCTTTCGTAAAGAGCAACTAATTTTTTTTTTTACCAACTAATGCAAGTATTGTCATAAGCTTTACAGAAGACATGATGCGATTATGAGTATTTGCAGTTTTTTAGGCATCAGGCAATTACCAGCAGCTGGTTTTAAGTCTGATCCTGGAAGTATCACAAATGACAAAGCAACAGAGTATTAGGTGTGCATGAAGAACAAAGAATCTAATCCTCATCTAGTTAGAAATGAATGTTTCTGTGACACCATCTAAAGGCTTAAAAATCCTGGGTGCATAAAATAAAAACAATGAGAACTGAAAATAATGGAACCTGAAGGGCAAGCAAAATTTTCAGCAATTTTGCATTTCACACAGTAAAATCGAGGTGGTCCAAATACAAGTGATAAATGAGAGAAATCGCTAGGGAAAAATTGGTTCTTGGTGAGATCATGTCTGTTTTAGGATTTAAAAAAAAAAAATTAAAAATCACACTACAGTTTCAAAACATAAACTGAGTCTGCTATGGAGGAATTGCAGTGGGAGATAAATGAGATGCAGGTTAGCACAGCGTGACTGCAAAGTCTGAAATCTCTATTTTCTGCAGTTACTATTCCAACGCTTGGAACAAGTATGCTATTTCAAGTAATTTTTAATTTACATCACAAAACAGTCTCATAATTCTCCCAACCATGAGCATATTGTCTTTTAAAATATATATTCCAACTATCCCTCAGCCAGATAGCTTATCCCACTTCTGTCTGTCATCATTGAGACGTACACTGCCTCACCTATCCCTGCAAAGCAAATTGGTCTGAAGTTGCTGCGGAGAAAGAAAGTTGCAAGTAAGGTCTGACAGCCTGCAGGCACACAATGCTCTGTAGGCAGCAGGGTTCCTTGGGTTTGAGTGCTGTGGGTTTGTGTAAAGAGGATTTTCTGAAGAGATTCTCGCATTTGAAACTGGAAGAAAAATGTGAAATGTAAGCTGGCAAAATGGAAGGTTAGAATGAGCTGAATGGCAAATTTGTATGGATGCACAGACATGCAAATAAGATGGAAAGCTGTTTTTGTTACCAGGGTTGGTATAAACTTCTCTATTATCGTCTTTTCTTTTGCTGTTTTTCATGGAACAGTCTGACTTTTCTCTCTTTGTACTTTGAGAATAGCAATGTTTCAGGGTTTGGATTCAAGAAAATTAGTTTTTGATACTTTTCTGAGGATAAAATGTTATTTCTTTTCCTGTGAGAAAAGGTGTCTCTGATTTCATCAAGAACAGTGATTTATGTGCCCTGGTTTGTTTTCTGTTTTTTTCCCAGCGTGGGGAAAACAAGCCATGCTGAAGTTGGTAGTTCAGGATGATTGGTGACTCGCAACTCGTGAGCAGCTGAGGTTGGAAGGGACATTCAGGGATTACTCGGTTGGTTTTGGTTATTTCCAAGAACAGAGACTCCTCTCTGGGCAGCCTGTTCCAATGTTCGATCACTCTGACTATAAAAAGCTTTTTCTTATGTTTAACTGTTATTTTGTATGCTTCAATTTATGTCCATTGCATCTTGTGTTGTTACCAGATGCTACTAAGAAGAATCTGGCAAACCTGTGTTTCCCCTAGTTAGGCACTTACACACATGGATGATATCTCCTCTAGACCTTCTCTTGTCCAGGTTATACAATCCCAGCCCTCTCAACCTCTCCTCTTATTTCAGGTGCTACAATCCCCTCGATCATCTTTGTGACCCTTTGCTAGACATGCTCCAGTATGTCTGTGTCTGTCTTAAAGCCTGTTTTTTTAGCCATCTTTTAGTCTGCTGAAAGAATGATAAAAAATACAGACTTACAGAAGTAGTCTTTGCAGGTACTAAAACAGGGGTTATTAAATACTTGAATGGGAAAACTGGAATTTGAGAGAATAGATGAGTAAATCATTCTAAATCAGTAAATCAGTGACACCTCTAAATCCCACTGCACCTGTAGAATTTTCTTTATGCCTCTTCATTAATATTATTCTTAAATGATACCTGAAAAATTTCTCAGGGGAGGGAGAAGGGATGGGAGAAGACTGAAAAGCTAAACCAAAGCCCAATCTGTTTTTATGGATTTGGTATTTTCAGAATATTAATGGTTGGACTGCTAGGTAATGTTACAGAGTTAAATAGCTGATCATATGCTTAAAAAAAAAAAAAAAGAAAAAAGAGGTATTGGAGCATTGTATTGGAGCAGTGGAACAGAAGCTGCACACTTCTCCGAATCAAATTTTCAACCAATTGCCATAAACAATGCAATTTAAAAACAAAAGGGGGTTGGGGGGTAGAGGCATGAAAGTGAAAACTAAGCTTTATTGAAAAAAGCTGGTAATGATTTCATATGAACTAAACAATATAAGCAAAATAGAAATATTTGGATAGCATTTGAACACTAAATTCCCTTGAATTTCTTCAAAAGCTGGAGGGAAGTTGGGAAGTGCTGTCAGAACAGGGAAGTAAATAGGTGGCAGCAGCAGGGCTGGCTCTCCAGGCAGGAAGGCAGAGTGGGAACTGCTGCTAAATGGAGAATACCATCATCAGTCCTGGCTGGGGAACAAGAACATGTGAGATTACCTCAAGGCAAGCCCATGAAAAACTGAAGTATCTAGCAAAAGAAATGAAATTGGTATCGCAGGTATCCCAAGGGAGCCTTATATTATAGGGCTCTTCAGAGGTGTGTTGTATAAAAGGTTGTGTGGACATCCCCAAACTGCAAAAAAGGTTACAGTTCCCAGGGCTGGAGAAATCCTTGTGCTATAGTACAGGCTAGGACTACTGTCCTACTACTAAAGCTCCTTCTTTCATCAGGTACCTGTGCATTTCATATCTCCTCCCTCCCCAGATTGATGGGTGGCTTAAATCTCTTTTCTTCACACATCTGTTGTTGACCATGTAATGCACAGAACCGGTTGCCCAAGCCTGTGACTCACCGAGCGGACCAAGGCACTGCATGGCTCCTTCCTCCCACACTGAAAAGTATATCCAGATGATGACTTGAGGGAGAGGCAACAGGTGGGGCAGATATAACATAGGTTGAGCTGATTAGCTGGAGAGGAGCCTAGTGAAGGCCAGGAGAAACAGATTCTGCTTTAATGTTGGCTATTAAATATAATTATATATAAATATATTGTTGGCTATCAAATATATATAAATACAATTAAAGCAGGCTTCAAAAGCAGCATGAAGTGGTTTCTAGGTCTCAGGAAAAATACATATATTTTGAGGAATGGCATGTGCTCTAATCTATTGCTTAAAAATAAATACAGGCTATAGCTCTCGATTTTTATGGGAAATTCTCTCTTTTACAGAAGTTAGAGGTGCTGACGTTTCCTGAGTACACTTCAGTGGCTTGCAGGCTGTTATAGGTAGGAGAAAGAACTGGTGGTTAAAGCAGTTATGTGATTCAGCCTAGTTTCTTTCCAGAAAATGGAGGAAGAATCAAGCAGCAGGAGAAGGAGCTTTGACATTGGCACCATTTGATTCTAGAATTGGTTTTAGACACAGACTTCCCTGTGTCCCACTGCCTGGATTAGCCAAAGGGCAGCAATGTACGATGAAAGTGCTGGCAGCAAACTGTGAGGACAGCTAACAGTTTCTCATGCCAGGCCCTCTGAACAACGTGGGATAGCTGTGGTGGCTTGGGATCAGGTAAGGATCGTGATTACTTGCAGTTACATTTAATGGTTGCAACAAAACAAATCCCATATGAAGATCATCTCACTGCTCTCAGTGGACCTTCCTTCCATACCCTATTATTGCTGTATGCAGCTGATTTGAAGGAATAAGAGGATGTGAAATTGAGACAAGTTTTCCTTTTGAATTATTCAAGTTGGAGATTTGGCCTCAGTGGTGTTTCTTTGACATTCTTCCAAGCAGAAAGGAACTTTCTGCCTTGTGAAGAGATGTCTGTATACCAAATAGTTTAATTCCTGGGAGCCTTGTTTGCTATCTTTGCTGGTAGGTTTCAGGTAGTCCTTTTGCGGATGTATGAAAGCCAAATCAGAGTCACCATGGATGCTTCATAGAGGAGGGAATATCTCCTCCTGTTTAGATACAGGGAGGTGATTTCTGATTAAATGGCAGGTCTTCGTTTTCATCTTTCGGGAAGCCATCATTCAGGTCCAAAGCAGCTGTGTACTGCTATAGTTGGAATGAATTTTAATACGTTTCCACAAGTTAATGTTACCTTTGGGAGCACAATACGCAGTAATCAGAGGTCGTAAATATGCTCAACTTAAGTGACAGAGTCAGGGCGTAATAAAACACGGCTTTCTCTTAGGTGTCTCCTGGCTGCAGATAACTTACACTGGATACAGTTTTGTCATCCAGCCATCCACAAGGGAATTCTGTGGAAGTGTGTATGTATGGAAAGTATGTGCTTCACACAGTAGAGAATTTCCTGTAAACGTGTAAGTTCATTGCAACTTTACCTATTCCTTTTTCTCACGTGAAACTGATCACAGATGGCTTACAGAAAGTCAAATAGTAGGGCTTTCTCAGGAAGGTGAGGGCAGTGGTGATGCTCGGGTGGTGTTTGTTTGCTGCTCAGAAACTGTATGTGTGTTCTGTGCTTGCTAGTATGTTTTGGGGTTGACTTTAAGACAATATGTGAAGGAGCTTTGAGCAGTGCTCTGCTTCTCCCTTGCTCTAATATTGTTACTGCTGGCTGGCTGTGTTGGTACTAGACAGAGCGAGTTGTGCTCCTTTGAAGGGAGCACAATCCTGTCACCCAGCAGCTCTGCTGGGGGAGAAAGAAAAGCAGCTGCTAGGGCAGCACCACTGACATCAGGGTGTTCTGCTGTAAAGTGTCCAAATCTTGCTTATTCAGAAGTAAATGGAAGTCAGGGGAATGATTCAGTACAGATGAGATGGGAATGAAGTTCCTAATTTGTCTTC
Organism: Anser anser; assembly: GCF_964211835.1. Lineage (NCBI taxonomy): Eukaryota > Metazoa > Chordata > Aves > Anseriformes > Anatidae > Anser > Anser anser. The sequence continues at coordinate 14,348,730 of NC_139724.1, forward strand.
CTCAAGCAGAATGTCCCCAGCTCCTAAGAGCAATACCTCTTTCTGACTTATACCACATCATGTGGTGGCAAATGGAGAAGGCAAAACCCACTTCTTTGTTCTTGTTAGTAGTGCTGCACCAGTGTTAAACAATCCTTTTTCTCAGCGCCAGGAAAGCCTCTTGCTTTCAATGAGTAAGTTAAGTAATAGCTTGGTTTTCAGAGAGAGGACTCCTCTAGGTGGAAATAAAATAATCTAGCTTTCAACTGGGACATGGCGGAGCAATCTAAATGCTGGACTTAAATATATTTAAAACATTCAATATTTTAGAGTTTTTGTTGCCTCAGACAGGAAAACCATGAACAATGTGTTGCCACAGCAACAGGAGTCCAATGCTTTTTGGGATTCAGCTGACAGTGTTTTGAATACTATTTTCAGCTAAGTGCATGTAAAATAACTGCAATTCGTAAAAGCTGTAATAACTACTCTAAATGCATTTATGCCTGAAGAGAATTTTTTTATACATATGTATTCCTTTAAACTGATCCAAGAAGTTAGGAAAATTGTTTTAAAATTCTCATTACCGACATATCTAGACTATTTCAGTGGTTAAAACGTATCAAAATAATCTTTCAGCAGTCTTTAGTTTTATTTATTCTTTGCCTAATATCCTGTACTTAAGGTAATCTTCATTCATTTTTAACTACTGATAAAATGTACAAAAATGAGAACTGTTAAACATTTTCCATGAGAAATACTTTCTAAACCTTACTTCAGTCACATGTAAGAATAATCTGTGTGCCATTTGCACAGCGCAATTTGGCACCCACGTTCACTGCAGAAGCAGAAATAGGTCAAGAATGCTTCATCGTCTTTGCTAATCAAACTGCTCAAACATCAGTTCACTGCAGAGCTGATCATCTGCCTCATGGTTTTCACACCTACAGCCTGCTACAAATGCTACGAATACCATTTAAACTGCAATAAATTTGTCTCGTGCCATGGAGGCTAAAAAAAAAAAAAAGTTAATTTTTAGTATTCTCAAATTAACCTGGATTTCTTCAGTGTATACAAAGGCTTGAGTTGAGTTATTTTAAATTTCCATTTGACTGAGCCAAGGGGTGTAAAGTTGAACAGAATATACAGTGTTGGTTTAAGGTCTGAGCACCTCCGATTCCCTGAAACAGCAGATGACTAGAAGGAAATGTGCCAAATTACTGCACATGGGTGTGTGGAAGCAGAGCTTTTCAGCCAGGGTACTTGTTCTGGTATGAGCGTCTGGACGTTTTGAATTGCAAAGTCCTGGTATTCTATAGATAGTAGGTGCTCGAGTTTGATCCCCCCTGCTGCTTCCGTGAATCATCTTGCAGGCAAGTAAACTTTTATTCCAACGTTGGTAGCACGAAGCTACCTCATTCGGCTGCCAGTGACGGCCATGCTGAAGCCTCAGAGTCCAGCAGAGATTAATGCCTTGGTATTTGACTAATTTTGTAGCTGTGTTGACCTGAAAGTAAAATGCAGCTTACTACAAGCTGTTTTAATGCTAGCTTGGACTCAGATGTAGAGTCGTGTCATTGTTGCAGAAAACCACAGCTATAGGAATTGCACAAGTTAGTTCTTTAGGATATGGCCTGAAATAAGCAATTAGTGGAGAGAATAAAATATCTTATGTCTGCGCAAGAAAGCTGTGTATAACACAAGTATTCCTCGAGAATCAGACCAACAAGAATGTCTGCAGGAATGGAATTAAGGCCAATTGATTTCAACTCTGTTCTTAGGATGACTGCATAGGAGCCCTTTGGGGTAAAGTATTCTCTGAGCTCCACAGTACCTTATGATGTATGTCACTGCAAGGCACTAACATACTTCAAGGAGGTTGGTGTTTAAGCCTCTGTAGCAGCTTGGGCTCTGAATGATCACATCTCATTCCTGAAATCTGACAAAACTAAGCAGCAGCATAACGCATTATGAGCACGAGTGAATATGAAGGGCAATATTTTCCTGTAAGCAGGGACAGGGCAAAACTTAGTGTTTTTTCTAGCACGTCTTTCTGAATCATTCATTGCTCCTTCCTCAATGTGTTTATAAGGTCAGAGGTAGAGCTGTTCCTTGGAATGACTGCTGCCATGCATTGCTATGAATAACCAAGAATGAGGCTTGCCTTGCATTGTTCCAGGTTTGTGCTTAAATAATTGCATTGTTGTCAATACCTGTGGGGGTAGAATATATCAAAGGGTTCTTGTAGCTTGATAAATACGTGTTTAGCCCAACATTAGCCCTTATTAATAGTTACCGTTTCTTTCCTGATCCTTACGCTGGCCTCAGACTTTCAAATAATTGTCAAGAATAAAACTAAAATAAATAGTATATCTTTAAGAAAGTCATACTTCAAAAGGACAGGCGTTTCCCCCAGCTTTTTTTTTTTTTTTTTTGAGGAAGAAAATGCCCAATTGAAACATCAAAGGGAGAACTTGACAGAGCTGATCGAGTTCCTAACGCTTGAAAATACATCAAAGGCTCACAAACTTATCTTCATATTTTATTCATGAGCTTTCTTAGAAGGAAATACATCAGTATCAGTCCATTTACAAACAAGGCGCAAAGGAGGAGTTTTTTGAAGAGAACATATATGAAAAGCCCTGTTTAATGAGGGGTAGGGAAGCCTACTGTAAGAAACCATCATAATCGATACTGATATAGGGAGAAAGGAGAAAGTGCCTGGCTGGATTAGGATGTAGTTTAGCCTTTAACCACTGGGTCTGTTTGCAGTCCAGGCCTGAAGAACACCAAGCCTTTGTGTGTGTGACAAGGAATGAGCTGGCAAGGATTCAGTGCATATTTTTTTTCTTTTTAAACTACTGCAAGGATGTCCTCGTCATAAAATGCCTGCTTTTTGTGTGTCTCAATTCCATTGCTGATGGAGCTTGGAGGCTGAATTTTTCTTTCAACCAAAAGAAGTGTGTCGTCATGTCCTTGGTCTGGCGCTGGCAGAACTTCTGATCTAAAATGTTTTTGGAATGATCTTGATTTGAAAGGTAGCTAGCTACCTAGTGCCTGGGTCTCTTCTCACACTTCAGTTTGTACAAGTCCCTTCAACCTCTTTGCAGAATGGAGATGTGTCTACTGGCCTGTTATAAGGCACCTTGAGATCTATGTAAAGACAAATGCTGTGCAACAGACCTGACTGTTTCTGAATGGGCTCTTATGTCTTGAATTTATAGTTTGAAAACCACAAGATCTGCATGCTCAGGCTTTGCTGAAATTAGGCTTTAGGCCAGCATTATCAAAAGGTCACCTAGACTGATGTCCAGTCATATGCAGGATGAGCTGTTTCTTTTTCCCGGTAAGCACATCTGATCTGTTTTAGATCATCTGAGAGAGACACTGCAGTCTGTCCAGTGTTTCTCAGCCCTGCATCTAGACAATTGGAAAAAGCTTTCAAACTTGAAATGGGCTGGAACTGCCAGAAGGAAACCCTTCGTGCTCTATCCACTGCTGACTCAGATCATACTCAGCCTAAAATCTGTTAGTGGAGGTAACTGGAATACAAGGGAATCATTTCAGTGGAGGATCTGACTACATCTCTAGTTTTATTTAATAATTTTATCTAGCACGGTTAGTTGACCATGCTGCCTATAGTATTTTTGTGGCTAATGGAGGGTGTGGATCCTCTGTGTTTTCCTGAAATGTGCCCGGTTACTTCTCTGAAGTGCGCTCTAAGGGAGCCATGATGTACCCACCTCTACTCCCTAAGCTTCAGGACAAACATTAGGGACTAAAAGCATCAGACTTTGTTGGCTGAGGTGGCCAGCCAAGTTTTGTTGGCTGGTATGAGTGCTTCCCAGGAAGAAGCTCTCAAAGGTGCCTAACCCTCAGCAGCTTTAATCAAGAACACTAGGGTTACTCTTTTTCCATTCAGAACTGCCCCTTTTGGCAGAGCACCTTCAGATCCTTTTTCCTATTTGATGGACTGGTTTCCTTGTTTACCTTACATATTTCCTTTTTTTCTACCATTCCCAGGTCTCTTCTCCTACAGTCACGTTCTAAAAATACAGAACCAAGCAATTAATTTCTGCTTACATTTATGTCCCCAAAGAATAGCAAAATTCAAGATGTGAGTCTTTGTGCTTTTTTCCTTCACCTTTTGTCTTGCTGCACTGAGAAAAATTGAGATGTTATGGACAGTACTGATGCAAACGTAATGCGGATGGTGCGTGCTGGATGTGTGGTTTTATGCCTGTTTTCATTTGTAGTTTAATGTCTAAGGAAGGACACCATATCTTTTGATATGATTGGAAAACTTGACTGTAAATAAAGAGGTCCACCATACTATTTCAAAGACCCTAGCCTCCTTTTTTAACTTTTCCTCCTCTTTATTCTGCAAGCTTAGCCAGGGTCTTTACCTTTTATCTTTAACACGGAGAATGCAGCTTTTCTAAGAGCAGTGTCTTTCAAAATGACTGGAATTCTGAAGCCATCTCTTCTAGTGGCTTAGGGAATGTAGTAATCTTTAACTGTTCATTTGTTTGATGGAATAAGGCTCTTAGGGATCTCAGGGAGAGGAAGAAAAGATTAAATTGGAACAGCTGGTAATTGTTGAGTTGGGCAGCACCTTCCTTCTCTATAAACAGCTCTGCATATGAAAATACTCAGCAAAATCTTTCACTTATTAGTTAGGGTAAGTTATTACTGTTGGTCAGGATCACCAAGTAGACTATTGGTGTATATTTTCTCTTTAAAACAGATGTATTCTATATTCATGTAATGCTTTGAGTTAGATAAAGCATTTTAATAGTAAATCATTTTTCATCAATAAGGAATCCTTTTTGTATTACCTGAAGGTTATTTAACAAGCTCTTACTATTTTTTTTTGCACCTTTTTGATTTGATGCTGTTCATAGTTAACTGAATTTACACATACATATTTTTTAGAAGTCTTAACATCTGAAGGCTTAGTAGGGACATCAGATCTTGCTGGAATGTTGTGCATTTGCTTAATATTGCCAGAGAAAGCTGTACCTGTAGCTTTTTTCCACTTTTTCAGTGCTTCAGCCTAACCCCATTGAGCATGTTTTCGTTCTTTTAGGAAATAAACCAAGATGGCTTTAAATGTTTGAGCTTTGCTGAGCTGTGTAGCCATTCCTCTCCTTTAATGTCATTTTTCACCTCTATCAGCTGTGTTTGGTAAGTTACTATATGGGATAAAAGCAGTGGTAGGCTGTCCTATCTATCCTTGTCTGTTTTGTTTCTTCTACTCCTATTTGCCTGTATTCTCATCTCCTCTTAAAGGAGTCACATGGCTGATGTTGGTAAGTACTAGATAGAGCAAAAGAGTAACTTTGATATATAAAGAAATATCTCTGTGGTGACTGGGCAAAAAGAGGCCTTGGTTGTTTGAAGCATTTATGGCTTGTTCTGGGATAGTTATAACCAGTGTGTAAGTTGTCCTTGTGTCACCTTGCTCAGAAGGAAAGCGTTCTCATGAGATGGACTGCTGTCTTTCCCTGAGGCTGTTTCCCCTGCTCACTGCAGTGTTCATCTCCTCATAACACTGCACGTTGTTTATCGTGGCTGTCTGGAGACAATTCACACTTTAGTATGTAGAGTCCATGTGGATGTGAACCAGCAAAGCAAAAGGCAGAAGAAAAATAAATTTAATGTATCTGCGTTGCATCTGTAATACTTTTCATGAAGCTGGAGGGATGTGACTTTGTAGCCTCCCGTGGGCAGGGCTGGGAATATCGTAGAGCATACTGTAACTCAAAGTGATGATCTGTCTGGAAGGTAGGTTCTTCCACATCTGAAGTTTTCCCATTTCAAGGCTATTCACATGTCTTTTTCTGTCCCCTTGAAATACAGGTATTTTTGTTTACAATATCTACTTTAGTTTACCCACAACAGAAACCTGTATTGCCCAGCCTTGTGGTTTTAATGATTGCCTCTCTGGATGAATAGTGAAACACACCAGAATAAGGCTCCTAAACTTTTATTTTGCCTTGGGAACTGCTTCTACCTGCTCTGACAGTTTGTAGCAGTTGATGAATGTTTTCAGTGATCGCTGTAGAGAAAAACTTTTCTTCTGTAGCACAGTGCATTTCAAAATCCGATCCAAAATGTGCAGATCCCACCCCGGGGATTGTGTAAAAATGAGACCCACACAACCCCCGGTTTCCCCAACAATAACAAAATTTTGATGCAGCCTTTTCAGAGCTATTTACCCAGGGTCAGAAAAACGCCGTTGTATGGCTCTTAACGTAATGCTGCCTTTAATCAGAGAAATTGCTATTGCACAGAAAAGCTCCTAGGACAGCTTAAAAATAGTTGACAATCATCTGGCAGTCTCACTTTGCATGAAATGCTTCACTTCTGACTTCCTAGTAATGTGATGCTTTTTCTGTCACAACAGACTATTTCACTTCTTTTGCCTTGGCTCAGAACTGCTCAAGCTGGTGCTGGGTAACAGAGTAAATGCAGTACTTCCTGGGGTCTGGTGATAGATGTGTTCCCATATAGCGAGAACGTGGGAATGGAGTGTTTGAAATACACTCTGGCTTGGTTCTTCCCTTTCCCCAACCTTCACCTTCATTAGAAGTACAAATTTTCCATCAACTGTGCAATCCCTTGTAAAAGTGTCAGAATCACAGATCTGTGTGAACTCTGAATCCACAGTTTGTGCAGCTTTTAAAGGAAGTGCTTTTAAAGTAACCAGCTAAGTAGCTTCAGTAAGTATGTGACACTGATGGGCTCTCAATACTGTATTTTACAGTGCTTCAACATGTCTACTTATCCCTGAATAATAAACCTAAGGTGCTAATATTTACGTTCATGATGCTCAAAGAACTTAGACTGCTAATAATTTGGGGTACAACTAGTTCTATTTCCTATAGATGTTCTGTTGAGTTCTTTTTGTAGAACGAAGTCAGTACTTCATGGCCAGATACCTAAAACCAAAAAATCCACCACAAAATTTAACTTGCATTGATACCTAGCTTTTGAAACAGTAGTCACAATTTATCAAATGGCTTTAGCTATAACATACCTGGCTGTAGCCAGTTCCCTTATTCCATACTGGATGCTTGCTTCTAAGAGGAACACACTGCAGAAGATCTGTAGGAGATGAGAAGAATTGTAGGAATCATGCCATTTGATAAGGTGGGTGAAAGAAAGAAAATGACTGCTAATGTCTAATTACAGACATTGTGGAGAATTATTATTCTAGGTTTGTTTTGTTTTGAAACTGAATCTCCTGTTTGCTTTAGGAGGTACGGCCAGCTTAACACATCTGGACCTTGATACCAAGAAAGTGACATAGAGTACTGAGGAATTAACGAGGTGTCTTAACAATAGGAAACACAATAACATTTTTAATTCCACGAAGAGTTAAAATTGCCGGAGCAATCTGTGCTTTAACAGCTCTCACGTTTCTATGGGGTTAGGTATTAAGCTTTTCTAAAGCAATTTTGCAGTCAAACTTTACAGGTGTTAATGTGAGAATGACCAAATTTAGCTTGTGCACTCAGCGGAGGCCTGAACTGAGGTGAAGGTAAATTAGAGAAAGCTGGATCAAAGCTAGTGAAATCAACTTTATAGCAGGCTGTCCATCTGCAGCTCAGGCCTGAGGCATCCAAACTGTATTATAAACAACGAGGAGGGGGGAAGGCAGTAAAAGGCAGCCATCAAAACAAACATCGGGTTTGGTGCATTCTTTTTGCTGTCAAGTGTACTCATGTCGCAGTGCAGGTGACCTGTGCAGCCTTCTGTCATCTTATTTCATTTGTTTCTCCCTGTGAGGGTCCTGAGGGAGGAGGGACAGGGATATATCCTTTTTACCCAGGCGGCCCCAGGACAATAAGTTGAATGCCTGCTTTCGGGCTCAGCTTTCTCTGGTTGAACTCCTATTTCGAAACACTCCTCTTTATTCTACATCAGCCCCTTGATACAGCCTTTCTCAGGGAACATCCTGGGTAGGAAGCCTCTTGAGAACTAACAGAGACCTTACCTAAGCAATATCTGAGCTCTACGTCCGGAAGCAAAGCTCTTGTTGCTTTGGGATGCTGATTCCTCCTCTTTCAAGCAAGAATTGACAGGAGGATGTGATGGATAAGTGGGTAAGTTATTCTGCTAACGTGGAATAACGGCTTGTATGGATGAGAGAAGGAAGGATGAGTCCACTGCGTGAAGGGTGAAAAAAATATCCTTCAGAAAAGATGCTGGTGGTATGTGAAATCCCTGATGTTTTATGCTGGCCCTGTGCATTTTAAAGGATCCAAAGGATGAGAAAACATCCTAAAGTCTTAGGAGGTTGTTTACTCAGAGGAGCGTGGATGCTCTAAAAGAGATGGACTGATGGTCTTTAATGGAATAACCTGGGCTAACAACACTTGTTTGGCAGCATTTACTCTAGAAGGGCTTCAGGAGAGAGGCTTCTATTAGCTAGCACTGTGGTTTGTCATGCAGCCCAGCCATGATCCATAGATACCAGTGTAAAATATGATTAACTAGATTCCAAAAGGGACTTGTATTATCCTTTTATTCTGAGAACCAGAAGAAAATGTTTTTATCCGGAGTTATGTAAGAATGATTTTAGTATAAGTGACCTGGGAGTTTAGCCCAGGAAGCTCTTCACAGGGTCTGAGGGATGGATGTGCGGCTGCCCGTGCTGATCAGAAAGCAGGCTGCCTGGTGGGAAGCTACATGGGAGAACAATGAGAGAACAATACCTTCTCCATCCCTGATGCAGTGAGTTGTGTCCTGCCAGTTTAGCAAGCTAAAATGGCTCAGTACAGGGGAGGGGAAGGCTGGAATTGGCAGAGGGAGGATGCAGGGCCACACAGCCTTTGATGGAGAGCAAGTGGTTAAACTGACCCAGAGTACTTTGGAAGTAGAGCCTTACTTTTCCTCATTCTTAGAGGCTTTGACTAGTTTCATGCTTATACCTTCCCAAATCTTTTCTTTGCTGCTCCTTGAGTCTTAGTGAGCTTGCTGCGCTCTGTGTGCTACATAATTTCAGTTCCACGATGTTCCTGATGCTTTTTGCTTCCCTGAAAGCATGTATACCCAGCAAAACATCTGAGCAGAAGGTGTGAAGTGTTTGGTTAAACCTACTTGTGAAACTCCAGAAAGAAGCATCCTTGGAAATGATGATTTTCCTAAGTAGATGGTGATTTTTTGGTTTGGTTTGGTGGGTTTTTTGTTTGTTTCACCTTGCAGGCTATAGAGGTGGCATGTGTGAGGGGCAAAAACAAGCGTGGGAAAGAAGAAAAGTCTGTGGCTGAGATGGTCTGGTGGTGATGCCCCATCAAAATGGTCTCTTAGGCAAGCATTGGTTGGACTGGAAGTGTCTTTGGTTAACTGCACAGTGGGTGCTTTGGAGAGGTGGCGCAGTTCCTGAGTATGTCCCTGGGAAACACAGTTGAGGTGCCTATCTCCTCTTGTTCTGTATCTTCTCTGCCACGTTTCAGTAATCCAAATCCCTGTTCAGTTGGGAGTGTTAGTGGCTTACACTGTCCTGATTCATGTGAACAAGAATCACATCTGTGGTGGCTTACAGCTCGAGGCAATTCAGATAGCAGTCCAGAGTGGGTGTGGGATAAATAAATCATGGGTTTGGGAAAAAAAAAAAGGTGCATGGCTGCATTTTAGAGGTGCTTTGTGTTGCAATCAGAGCAATTGTTCACTTACCAGTAGTTTCTGGCCGTCGTTGTACAGTTTTACATTACTCTGGAAAGCCGCTGTAGCATTCCGTCTGCACTATATGGCTTCTCCGTGACTAATTAACAGAGGATACAAGTTAGTATGTAGTTGTGGATGGCGATATTGCAGGCTATTGTGACTGACCTGTGCTTGTATCTCTGGATATGTGTGTGGCCTCATTCAGCTTCTGGTATCTTTTCCTTTTTTCCTTTTTTTTCCCCCTTTCCTACTTGCACTAATAAATTTTGTTTCTATTACATTAATGGCTACATGTCTTGTTTAAAGGTGTTTGGCCAAAAGGTCAGCTATTTTGGATGTAGAATAGTAAGAAGAACGTGAAAATGAGCATGTACAAAATGTATAATGTACTCTCCATGTTTGCAGGAATGGGGCTGCATGAGTAGGGGTGTGGTGGAGCTGTGAGAATGATTAACGCAAGGTAAACAGGTCTGGCTGTGTGCTGATGAAGAGGCCTTCTTTTCTGTCAGCTCTTGTCCTGTCAGAGGGAGTCCATTCCCTCTTCGGTGGTACCGTAGAGGATGACTTGATAAGCTAATCCAATAGCTATGAGCTAGGATGCCTGTGTGCCCATCTGGGGCTGCAGGTCTTGGCTGACCTGCAGAGATTTGGATAATGAGTCTGATCTGGGAGGTGGTGAGCCCTTGAAGCTCTCTTTGGCTGTAAGTGGAATTCATAGTGGATGGTCCTTCCCACTGTGGTTGTGGAAGTTATCCCAGGATGGTAGGTAGCCTGGTTACCTGGGCTGAACCGTCATGACCATGCAAATAAGTGTGTGAATCCAGGAGTATCTCTGAAGGGATACAGGTCCTTTCATGGTTTAGAAAGCTTTGGCTTAACAATTTGATTCGTGGATTTAACAGAAGCTTTGACCAGGTGCCTACATAAAGCATGTAGTAACAGCTTGGGCCAAGGCATTTCTCTATAATCTCAGTCTGTGTTTTAGCTCTGTAGCCTTTTGCAATGAACATGTGACTGTTGTTAGTTTTTGAACTTGTTATATATGTGAGTTACACACCAACTTCTTGATCTGTGTTACTGTCTTAAAGCACAACTAAGATTAGCTGCAGGAATGATTAATACAAATAAAGAAAATATGTAGTTATGGGTTCAAATGTAAACACTAGCCATCTGAATTAAGAGGCTGCCTTCCTGGTATAGGAAAAAAGTACGTGTGTCTAATTACATGTTGAAAAATCTGTATTATTGTCATGCAAACTCCATAGCGGAGTTTCTGATCTTCAGCTTCACTGAAGAAATGCACAAAAAATCAGCCATCTTCTCTTGTACTGTAATATTTCTTAGCGGAATTCCACTGATACAAGACTTATTTTTTATATTGGTAAAATAATAAAGGCCTAAATGTTTTCACAGAATCACTGTCTCAGGTTAGTAAACATCATTTATTCCCTCAAAAGAGATGCTGTGGTTTAATGAAGCAACATCTGTTCTTTTAGAATTAAGTAAGTTCCCTGAACAATAATTAATAAAAATATTGCCACTAAATACAGCTGGCATATTGTGTATAATAATAATAATAGAAAACCATGCAGTCAGTGGGAACGAGACCAACGCAGTAAATGCCCTTGTCTGCTCCACCTCTCCCTTCCCCCCATTTGTCTCTTGGCAAAGAACTTCATTAGATCATTGAGCTGTTGGTTTGAATGCTTAAACACAAATAGTTCACTTTGCTGTGACTTAGCATTTAGTCTGGGAAGAATAGGTATGTTCCTGATTGCAGTAACCGTAGAAGGTTTCTGCCTCTTGTGCTTGTGTGTTGCTGTGGAGTTAATCATCTGAAAGCGTTGTATTAAGATGCTTCAGAGTCTGTCTGTGAGAGGAAAAAATAAGTCCTAATGAAGGATTTTGTTGTGTTTCTCCACTAGTCATTGCTGTTGATGTTTTGTGTAGCAGCATGCAGCAGCTTTGCATTCTCATTCAATCACAGAATAAGTTTTGAGAGTTCAAGGAATTTTCACTTCTGTTCATTTCTGTTCTCAAAAGTATGGCAGAAAGAGAATGGTGAGTGTACTTTTTGATACTAAAAATGCTAAGCTGTGTTGAGGTCACATTGGATGTCCAATAGTAGGATGCTCTTACGTTTGGATACAGTAGCTACTACAACTTTGCTCCTGATCATTCATTGCAAAGAGGTTTACCATCTAACATGGCAGCTAAACGGGATAAATTAATACGCTGATGGTAGAATTAACAGTTCTGTAGAAAAGGTATGTTTTCTGTAAACAATTGAGTAATATGTCCATCTTATGATGTTGGAATATCTTTCCTTCTGGTAACTAAGGAGAATTACAACTTGATCTTCATCCTTTTTCTGTTTTTCTTCTGTGGGTCTGTGCTGGTAAAGAGAAAGACTGGGTATGTCCTTTTAGTTTGAATTGCTTTGTTTCTAACTACTGCTTTCTAATTACTACTAGTTTCTAATTACTACACCCTTGCTCATTACATTAAAATGTCAGTTGATCTAAAACTGACAGCATCTGTATACCATTCAGCTTTGAGAAGAGCATACTGATGGCTTATGCTGGGACTCAGGGATTCAGCTTCCCTAGAAGCAAGCGTCCCCATGGAAAGCAAAATCAAGTGGTCAAATTTGGTAGTGATGGTGGGAATGTTCCATTATGGAAGAAAATACTTTAAATGGTTCAAGTTCATCAGCTGTTAACTATGCAGATTACTGAAGGGATAGAAAGCAGCTTACACACCAGACACACACATTGAATTCTTGCTGCTTGTCATACATATAACCAGAGATAACACTATTTTCCAGTGACTGATAAAGTAAATGCTGTCATAATGATTCTGAGCGAGCCTCACCCAGATGTTGCAGACTTCTTGCCTTAGTATTTATTCATAAATCTTGTTAAAATATAATCAGAGAAAACATGTCTCAATTATAACCATCAAACCACCGTGACAATGTTGATGCAAATGCAATAATAACTCTAAGGTGTTGACATACAATTTGTGCAATAGGTTACTGGTATCTCTGAGCCTGCTGATCAAAGCTCACCAATTAATACCAAAATAACTTCTTCCAAGTGAAAGGGGAAATGTAAGCTCCCCTGTGCTTGAAGGATTCAATTATGCCCTTTGTGTGTGTATGCGTATGACTGCTGGTACTTCTACAATACTTAAAATGCATGAGGATTTTCATACGTATTAACTTGTATGTGCTCGCATAACTTACCCCTCTTATTCATCCTATACAATTGATGTTACCTGATCATGGTGCATAATTCCATTTCATTCAAGAGCCTGTTTGTGAAATGTAAGTAGAGAAGAATATGAAGATCAAATGGAGTATGTATGAACACCCTGTAGGACAAAACAGTTTGCATAGACTCTATCGCCACTCTTTCAAACACGTGACCATGCAGCTGCAGCAGTCTGCCTTTCATTTCCCACCGGTAAGCTATATTTAAAGAAGCAAAAAGTACTTTATTATTGCTTCTCGCTCTAAATAATCTTCTGCCCCTGCTATAGGAATATTACTCAATTACCGCTGACAGAGGACATATCTGAGCTGATGAGTGTGTTAGGATGTGGTCGTGCTATGACAGATAACTGAAGTTACAAGACTGTTTGTTTGTTGTGGTTTAAGCCAGCAGGCAGCTCAACACCACACAGCCACTTACTCTCCCCAGGTGGGATGGGGGAGAGAATCAGAAAGGTAAAAGTGTGAGAATGCATGTGTTGAGATAAAAACAGCTTACTAGGTAAACAAAAGCTATGTACTCAAGCTAAGTAAAGCAAGGAATTCAGTTGCTACTTCCAATGGGCAGGCAGATATTCAGCCCCTTCCAGGAAAGCAGATCTCATCATGCATATCAGTTTATTGGGAAGACAAATGCCATCACTCAGAACGTCCCCCCCTTCCTCCTCCTCTACCCCAGATTTTATTTCATGACATCATATGGTAGGAAATATCCATATCCAGGTCAGTCTGTGTCAGCTGTCCTGCCTGCGTCCTCTCCCAGCTTCTTGTGCAACCCCAGCCTCCTTGCAGTCAGGGCAACATAAAAAGCAGATAAAATCTTCGACTCTGTGTAAAAACAGCTAAAAATATTGGTGTGTTATCACCAGTATTTTCATCGAAAATCCAAAACACAGCATTATATGAGCCTCTACGAAGAAAATTAATTCTCTCCTAGCCAAAACCATGACATTGAATGCCAATAATAAACAGCTTGGAAATTGGTACTGTAACATCGTATGTCAGGTATAATTTGTGGGCAGGTCAGTAATTCTTGAATTTTAGGCTCACCATTATAGCTGGATGAGCAGTTTGGGGACTGAAATGCTACAACAAAGTATTGAGGTTATCAAAAAGTTATGGCATGACTGGCCAAATGTGTCTTAGCTAGTTCAGGAGCATGTAGAGTAGCTGAATGGAAGAAGACTAAGCACGTTTGGTTATTTGACATGCAGTTTCTTGTTGCTCCCTAGTAATTTGTTTGAGTCTGAGCCCACAGTGAGAGAAGTTGAGGTGCCTGCTAAAAATTTGTAGCAAACTTACTAGAAACAGATTCTCGCACTGCGGGACAGAAACAGCAGAGCTGAGACTTGTAAGTTGCAAACTGATTCTCTAAACCATAACTGTGTAATGGCTTTATTTTTCAGTAACATTGTGTACTGCTGCAAATGGTTCCCTGAGGTTCAGGTATGCTCTGGTTGCTTTACCCCTTATCCAAGGGCTTTCCTGTCTCTCTCTGACCACCAGTAGCCATTTCCTTCTCTCTTATCAGTGCCAAATTGGCCTACACAGTTTCTGAGTTGGCATAGCCAGTAACCATTTTTGTACATCAGAGTACTGTGCAGAGTTGTGCAATGGTTTCACTAATGTGTGGTTTTAAGGATTTTTTTATATTGTCTTGATGCTAGAGAAATATCAGAAAAATTTTACGTTCCAACTAGGTGAAGGTGAGACTGAAAATAAAAGAACATAAAACATCCTGAATGAAACCCAGCTGACAAGCTAGATCCAAGATGTGAATCCTTAAAGAAATACCTGAAGGAATGAAAGAAAATCACATGATATATGAATTCACTGATCTACAGATTCTTTCCTTATATTCAGCAGAGTTCCTGTAGATTCTCCTGCATTCCCTACATCTCTAATCTGCTCTCCTTGGAAAATTCTTGGAAGAGAATCCTAGCCCTTATACCTGATGACTTTTAGTCCCTGCAAAATGTGTTTACATTTAAGTTATTCTGGGAATATGCTTTTCACCTCTAATCAAAAGGACTCTGTCTCTCTTTTTTTTAATTTAAATGAAGATTTTTTTATTTTTATTTTTTTTTAATGGAGCTGCTACTTTTGCAGATTGGATGACATTTCCTGATCTGAACTGGCTTAGGGGTCATTCCTTGACTCAGAATTATTTTCATCCCCCTCACTCTCATGGTGACCAAATTTCTACACTGCGAAGGTACTGTGAAGTATCTACATCTAAGCCTGTTTTTCTTTATGCACAAGCTGATGTAAAATGTATGTAATTTTCTTTTTTTGAGTGGATGCTTTGGGTGAAAAAATACACTTGGAGTGATTGAGTCTTCAAATCAATCTTTGGTACTGTAACACACAGAATTGAGCTGCATAGGTTGGTTTGTCCTTGCAGACCACACTGTGAGGCAGGAAAGTGCAGTTCTCCCTATTGTACCTAGCAAACCAGAACCCAAAGAGGCTTAAGATGAGATTCCTCTATGACATTTCGTCAGCCAGTAGGGTTTAAATGCCCCTCTGTGATTAAATTGGTGTGCAGGCCACAAACCTCTTACAGCATTCATTAAATGCCCATACTGCCTTTGCATCTTAAGTTCTGTGTGGTCCCAGGACTGTCCTCATCCCACCTGGGCACAGGGAAATGAGCAGCCATCTTCAACCAAGCATCTCTGGCCTAGGCAGTTCTCTGTCTATGTTCTAAGGATCAGGGACAAGATTAAAGAGGGTGGGAGAAGCTTGTATCCAAAAGCTATTGAATAAAAGTAGAGTGGCTAGGGGTTAGGCAGCAGTGCCTTTGGGATGTGGGGAGACAAAGGTTGGTTATCAAGCTTTGTTTAAAGGGTCCAAAGCATGTCTCAAATCTCCCAGCAAAATAAGCTATAGCCTGGAAATTAAGACGCTTCTGTGGTAGGAGTAAGGTGTCCTCTTGCAAAAAGTCCAAGCAGACAGGAGTGCCTGACTTGCTGGACCAGGGTGGAGTGGACTTGCTGATGAGGGGAGTCAGCTTGGCAGAGTAGGGTTAAGTCCCTGATTATTATAGAATCAGAGACATAGAATATCCAAGTTGGAAGGGACCCACAAGGATCATCAAGTCCAACTCCTGGCTCCACACAGGTCTACACAAAAATTCAGACCTATGACTAAGAGCACAGTCCAAACGCTTCTTAAACTCCAACAGGCTTGGTGCCATGACTACGTCCCTGGGGAGCCTGTTCCAGTGCATGACAACCCTCTCAGTGGAGAACCTCTTCCTGATATCCAGCCTGAACCTCCCCTGTAACAGCTTGACACCATTCCCTCGGGTCCTGTCACTGGTCACTAAAGAGAACAGATCGGCGCCTGCCCCTCCCCTCCCCCTCGTGAGGAAGCTGTAGGCCGCCATGAGGTCTCCCCTCAGCCTCCTCTTTTCCAGGCTGAACAGCCTAGTGACCTCAGCATCCTCGTATGTAAGTCTGCTCTCCCCATATCCAGGGCTGAAGTTTTGGTGGCAGTTTTCCTCCTGTCACCAAAAATTTTAAACTCAACCGCTTCATGGTCACTGTGACCAAGATGGCCGCCAATTACCATGTCCCCCACAAGACCCTCTCTGTTCTCCAGCAACAGATCTAGGAGGGCACCTTTCCTAGTTGACTCCCTTAGCACCTGCACCAAGAAGTTATCATCGAGGTGCTTTAAGAACCTTCTGGACCTGCTTGTGTTGGCTGTGTGATATTCCCAGTTAACGTCTGGCAAATTGAAGTCCTCCATAAGGATAAGGGCAGTTGATCCTGGGGTAATTAGTCTGATTATAATGATTGAGGTAATAATGTCTGATTAGCAGACATCACGTGTTTTCTGTTAAATGGTCACTGTTTAAAAAAGAAGGTACTTGCATCCCTACACGGTGCTAGCTTCTGCTCTCTTTGTCCCTACTGTTTGTGCTGCTGTGTTGATCACAGAAACTCCTAGGTCTCCTGAGCTAACTGCCTCCTACCTCATAAATGAGAAAGTTTATGGCTGAATGTGGAGCTGAAGTGACTATCAAACTAGTGCTCTGGAGGCTTAAATGACTATTTCCAACAACTAACTTGATACTTGCTACTACTTTTTTTATCATTATTTCTTCTTTGGGCTTAAAACTATTAGGATGTTAAGACAAGGAATCTTGGTGAACGACGGAAGAGCAAGCTGTCAAGAAATGGGGGATAGAGGTTTACAGCAAATATGAAGGTTCAGACACTTGTACTGGAGTGCATACGTTCAGTATGTGCGGCAGGACTTCGCAGTGATGCAGTCTGCTTGGTAGCTGGGATGCTTGTTTTCTCCATGTGTCATGAAGCACTCTGTGTGCATCGGGGTGCTTTCAGCCCAGAGGAATCTACTTCATGGTCACCAAAAGCACTCTGGGATCCAAACCAGAAAGTGGGGAATGACCTCTGAAATCAAGCTAGCACTCTCAATTGAAGTGAGTTCTTGAGTTCCTCTTGCTGTTTCAGGATGTTGGTGGCATTGGACAATGGGTGGGGACTCTGGGAAAGGTATAGAAGATGTCCTATGTGAACTGCTATGTCTGCCACTCTGTGCTTCCAAGTCTTTGATGGTCTGGCATCTGGAAAAATTACCAACGTTGAATTTGCTAACACCTTGAAGTTACCTCATCCATTTGGTTTATTTATGTATCTACTGTGGTTTTAAAATCTTGGGCGTGGTACTGCTTCTCATTTTCAAACTGGGGAAAAAGAAAAAAAATAAAAAAAGGTAGTTCTTGCCAAGGCTATGTAGCATCTGCTGGTTAAAGCTATAAAGTGTATTCCCTTAACCCTTTATTGTCTCAAACTGTGTATCTAAGGAAAAATCTCAGCAAAGAGAAATATTATCGACTCATTGTCTAATGTATCTACAATAAACACTTATCTAAGGAGGGCAGTTTAAGGGACTGTGGCCCAAAACCTACAAGTAATAGCTGAAATTCAATCATTACTGGGAAGGGAATTAATCTGTGCCAAGAATTACTGCAGGAAAAAAAAAAAAAAAAAAGCTGTTTTGGACAGAACAAATACTTCCTGGAGGATGGCTGCATGGCTTTCTGCTTATGAGTGGGAAAGTTCAGGTTAAGTTTGCTGAGGGGGATATTTCAGCAAAACCTCTTGATGAAAGTCAGGTCCTTAATTTAAAAAGGCTGTCATACTGTCTACAATCTATTTATCAAAGTAGGATGGAAGACACTTCTCTTCAAATTTATAGCCTCGTCAGCTTGTAAATGTAGAAATAAACTGAAGTAGAAAGAGTGTTGTGTTATTTTAAAAACTGATTACTTTCTGGAAAAGACCTCTGTCTCTGTTAGCTTGTCTCATTATTGTGACAGCAGTTCTCTGATAGCGGGGTGCTGCCACTCCTTGTTAGGCAAACACATGGCTGCTTCTGTGGTGGCTGCTGTTTTGTGCTCTGGATGGACTTTGTCCTCTGTCCTCCCAAATTGCTCTTTGTGGGCTGCTGCAACTGACCACTGGGAAATTCTTTTGATTTCAAAGGTCTCTTCCACTTATGGCTTCAATTTTTAGCAGCACCATAATCTTAAACTACCCCAGAGGTGTGAGCTGGGATCCCTCTGGGCTTTTAAATGTTTAAGTACTCCAAACTACTCACTGAAGCCCTCTACAATCAGGGAACCATCTTTGGAGACCGATCTGTCTGGTTCTTTTACAAGGGTTGTAAAGTGACTGTGGCTCAGGTGCTCAAACTTAGGTGAAAGGAATGTCACTCATTTTTCTTAGGCCATCCTGCAAAGGGTTATGGCCAGGCACGGGGAACCAGGTGTTCAGAGGAGCTCAGCTTTCAGGTTAGGCAATTAAATCAGGTCATTTTTTCACCTTTTTTTTTTCTCAACAGAAACTAGAAAGTGCTTTGCAGGGCTGAAATATGTGGTTTTTGAAATGTCAGTTCAATGTCTAAAACTGAGCAATGACAAAAGGAACCAGATCTGATATCTCAGAAAATGGCAGCGTTTCACCATCATTGATCTCAAGTCAGGAGAAGAATTGAAGCAAAGTTCACAGGGCACAGAGTTATTTTACTTCATTATTTTGCGATGATAATGGAATATTTCAGCATTTATAAATTGTACTGTTGGTTTTGTTAATCTCTTACTGCTGTAGGGCCTGTATGGGACTGTACATCTAGGATATTTTGTGCATATTTCTCTCTCCTCCATTTCTCAGAGCACCTTATGCTCATCTTGGCTGTCACACATAGTACGATCTTTTTTGTCCTTACCTCTTCTCTCCCTTCCTATGTCCCAAAATAAATGCAGAACTGGCCCTTCAGAGTGCAAGAACAGTCCCTGTAACAGAGAGACAATAGGAAGAGAAAGTGCTTGATTTAATTTGTATACTAGACCAACAGATGAACCACCTGCAACTGAAGAGGGATGAGCTACGGTTATAAATAAATCATTGCTAGTGCTTGTATGGCAAGTTCGGAAGCTTGTCATAGCACCTGCTTTCTATTATGCTGCTCTTTGTGAATGTTTGACACGTGCCCTTATTTGTACAAGAACAACATTTGTGAGCTCTTTTTTCCCCAAAACAAACAAGTAATCCTGCTTTGTTCCATTCAAGAAAAAATCTGCAGCCATGCATTAGAAACCTGAGGAATGCAATGTGCAGCCAGCATTTGCCCTCTGACAGCCGTGTTTCAAAAGGGATTGGATGGGGCCGGATGGGATCCACCCAAGGGTACTGAGAGAACTGGCGGAGGAGCTGGCTGAGCCGCTTTCCATCATTTATCGGCAGTCCTGGCTATCGGGGGAGGTCCCGGTTGACTGGCGGCTAGCCAATGTGACGCCTATCTATAAGAAGGGCCGCAGGGCAGACCCGGGGAACTATAGGCCTGTCAGTTTGACCTCAGTGCCGGGGAAGCTCATGGAGCAGATTATCTTGAGGGTCATCACGCGGCACTTGCAGGGCCAGCAGGCGATCAGGCCCAGTCAGCGTGGGTTTATGAAAGGCAGGTCCTGCTTGACGAACCTGATCTCCTTCTATGACCAAGTGACGCGCTTGGTGGATGAGGGAAAGGCTGTGGACGTGGTCTACCTTGACCTCAGTAAGGCTTTTGACACCGTTCCCCACAACATTCTCCTCGAGAAACTGGCTGCTCGGGGCTTGGACTGGCGTACGCTTCGCTGGGTTAGAAACTGGCTGGATGGCCGGGCCCAGAGAGTTGTGGTGAATGGAGTCAAATCTGGTTGGAGGCCGGTCACTAGTGGAGTCCCCCAGGGCTCGGTACTGGGGCCGGTCCTCTTTAATATCTTTATCGATGACCTGGATGAGGGCGTCCAGTGCACCCTCAGTAAGTTTGCAGATGACACCAAGCTAAGTGCGTGTGTCGATCTGCTCGAGGGCAGGAAGGCTCTGCAGGAGGATCTGGATAGGCTGGAGCGATGGGCTGGTGTCAACTGCATGAAGTTCAACAAGGCCAAGTGCCGGGTCCTGCACCTGGGCTGCAACAACCCCAAGCAGAGCTACAGGCTGGGAGATGAGTGGCTGGAAAGCTGCCTGGCCGAGAAGGACCTGGGAGTATTGGTGGATAGTCGGCTGAATATGAGCCAGCAGTGTGCTCAGGTGGCCAAGAAGGCCAACGGCATCCTGGCCTGTATAAGAAGCAGTGTGGCCAGCAGGTCGAGGGAAGTGATTGTGCCCCTGTACTCGGCTCTGGTGAGGCCGCACCTCGAGTACTGTGTTCAGTTTTGGGCCCCTCGCTACAGGAAGGACATGGACGTGCTCGAGCGAGTCCAGAGAAGGGCGACCAAGCTGGTGAGGGGTCTGGAGAACAAGTCTTACGAGGAGCGGCTGAGGGAGCTGGGCTTGTTCAGCCTGGAGAAGAGGAGGCTCAGGGGAGACCTCATCGCTCTCTACAGTTACCTGAAAGGAGGCTGTAGAGAGGTGGGGGTTGGTCTATTCTCCCACGTGCCTGGTGACAGGACGAGGGGGAATGGGCTAAAGTTGCGCCAGGGGAGTTTTAGGTTGGATGTTAGGAAGTACTTCTTTACCGAAAGGGTTATTAAGCATTGGAACGGGCTGCCCAGGGAGGTGGTGGAGTCACCATCCCTGGAGGTCTTTAAAAGACGTTTAGATGTAGAGCTTAGGGATATGGTTTAGTGGAGTACTTAGTGTTAGGTCGGAGGTTGGACTCGATGATCTTGAGGTCTCTTCCAACCTAGAGGAATCTGTGAATCTGTGGATTATCAAATACACAGGTGTTTGGAGGAAGTCTTCAACTTGGTCTAAGTGGGTTTGTCAGGTCTATGAACCCCACCAAAACTAACTGGAGACTGATGACATTTACTGCAGTCCTCACCTGTTGGATTTGCAGATGTCTGCAGTGAACAGCTGCTGCATCAAAAAAAAAAAAGGGGGGGGGGGTACAGGGTATGTAACAGCTGAAGGGATGGAGGGGGACATCCTGTCCTGCTGCTGGGGTGCAGCAGTCCCTGAGAAGGGAGTGGCCTTGGAAGGCTGAGCAGCATGGGGAGGGCTGGCAAAATCTATTGGCCTGAACCAGGACTTCTTCCATAATCTCTGTGGCCCCTTAGGAGCCTTGCTTTTAGGAGGAGATGGAGCAGAAAAGTGCATTGGCCAGAAGAAAGAGCTGCTATTGCTTTTTTTTTTCCCTCAATCAGCAATTAGATACGCTGAATTTGCAGTATGCAAGGCCATAGTGCAAAGGTAGTTTTCCTACTTATGTAAAAAGATAGTACCTTTCAAAAGGGTGGGTGGGTGGTGGGTACAGCATATGGCCTTGGTTCCAATGCTTTTAATAGCAAGTAAACCTTAGTTTCCATAAGAAACAATGTCTTATTTTGTTTTAAATTTCTGTAGACTAAGCAAATAACTTATTTGCATAAATGGATAGCTAAACTGTATCAGGTGTATGTAGATTTTTTTAACATTAAGGTGATTTAGCTAATAATTTTTAATGATTTTTCCACCTTAGTAGTTTGCTTTTCTTTCACAAGCTATTTGTTTGATTTTGTTTTGTTTCCTTGAGCATTAATAACAATTGATTTAGGCAATAAACTTTGAGGACAATCCAATAAAGGAGAACCAGTAAAGCTGTATCGAAATAGGAGACCTACTGTCAGTTGTTTGAGCAACAAATTTCCCCTTCAGCTGCTGAACTGCTGATGTTAACAAGTAGCACTAACTTATGTGCATAGCTGTACGACTACTGTAAGGTAAGGACAGGCTGGAGCTGTCTCCCTAGAAATCCAGTGAGATCCTGTTCTTTTTAAGGCGGGATTATTTTAGGGTGGTATCAAGGCAAATATGACACGTGATAGAAAGATCCAGTTGGGGGTATCACAACCAACTCTGTTCTGCAGATACAATGCAAACAGCTTTGGCATAAATCTGGAATTCAGCCTGCTTGTTTAACTCTTCCTGAAGACTCTTTGCTGCAAAGAATGTGTTAGAGGAGTGAGTTTTGGGGAAGTGAGGTACCACAATTTCCCCTTTTCCTACCTTTTCTCTTAGAAAGTGATGACAAATGTAGGAGAGAGAAGGGAGCAAGGGGAATCAGCTCTTTCATGCTGACAGCCAAAAATAAATAAATAAATAAAGTTGCTCCAAATACCAAATCTAAATACCAAATCCAGCCAAGTTGTTTTCACTGAATGTGTTGAACTTTCCTTTCTTCTGCATTATTTTACTTTGTATTTTTTTGCTTTCATGGAAAAATATTTCTTCATATGAATAAGTGAAAAGGGTGTTTTCCAGTTGAAACTGATACTAGGAGTAAGTCCTATTTTTTTTATTGGCCATGACTGTGGTGAAATTAAAAGTTAATGTTGCTGTTTGAGAGATCTGATCTGTTAAAAAAAAAAAAAAAAAAAAAAAAACAAACACCACCTCTGCAAGGTTCTTTGAAAACTCCTGCCAAAATCCAAAATTTCTTCAAAATTAGTCACCCAGTCTGTTTAAATAGTAAGTTGCACCCATGGATGAGATAACTGGTTTTATTGCTATTGAAGGCATTCTGAACAGCTGTGTGTTATCAGGACAGATATGTCTTTGTGTGAAATAACTATTTTAACTTTCTAGCATTTGAGTGCATCAAGGTATGTCATATTGTAATACACCTTCCAGAGCAATGCTTTAAAATTCATGAGTTCACTCTCCCAGTACACTGTGACACATTTGCGAAGCTGAAGGACTCCCTACCATGCTGGGGGATGTCCTGTTTGTTACCAGATTGTAGGTTTCAGTGGTGCAAACGCAGCAAATACGAAAATTGAGGTAGTCCAAACTGTTACAAGTACAGTCAAAATCTGAGAATGTCAGTTAGACGTGAATTTACAAACTGTAGTCAGATCTGCCTGCAGTGAAAACTGTAAATACAGCCCTAAATGTTGCTCTAAAAGGGAAATCCTCTTGAAGTAACAAAACTAATGAATATAAAAATGTTGGAACGAGTTGCTCCATAGGGAGTATGATAAAGGGTTAACAGGGAAGGTACAGATGAAAAAAAGGAAAGTCATCTTTGAACAAAGACCTCTGCATCTTTACCAACTGATACATAGAATTGCTTATCACTGATTTGTTGTTGTTGTTTGTTTTGATTTTAACTAAACTAGCTGAAAAGGTTATGGGAATACCTGGACCCAACAGGACTCAGCAGTGCTTGCTGTGAATAATGTGAAGTTGCACAGTGCTTTGGTAGTTCCTGTTTTTCACTAAGAGCCTTTCAAAAAGGAGACATCCTTGCCCCCACCTCCTGCAAACCCACATAGTTGTACAGTGCGTCTGTCTGTCTCTGTTGGCTCTTCTGTGATGCATCGCATATCGGGCAGGTGAAATGTCTTGAGATGTAAAGAAGTAGGACAAGGGAGATGCTGATCTCCCAGAAAAAAATGCTGGGAAGCACTATTTGCATTTAGACTGTGCAAAAATGAGGTGATAAATTGCTCCCCAGAGGGGAAACCATCCCCATGGATGGAGGAGTGCAGTGCAGAGCTTGTGCTTACCTCTGGACAAAGACCTTTGTTTCAGATGGATGTCTTCGTGCAGATTTGATACAGGTGCTAGAAAGAGTCCGGTGAGGGAGGAAGAGCTGCTCTGGAGGGAGTGGGAGGTTATGAGCTGTCTGCAGCCCTGCGCCATACAATGAGCAGAGGACAAAGAGCTTAACCCAGTGGTACACAGATCACTTCCTATCATCTCAAGCAAACTTTGACTACAAAGAGATTGGGAATCCTGGGTCCGAGTCTTATACCATGTTAATGCATCAAGCCTGATTCTTGCTAGAGGAAAGCCTACAAAGTGTGGGTATGACCTGTGGTGCAATAAAACAGTTAAAACATGAACAACCCAGTAATAAAGAACTTTTTGTCCTCCTCTTCTTGAACCTAAAAGTGGTTCTTGGCTTTTGGAAAATGAATAAGGGAAGAACCAGTCTATGCAAAAGACTTATCTGTGTCCTCCACCATCTCCATAGTTTCTTGAGCTGCTGCAGCACCTGCTGTGGGGTTGCTCCTTAGTGTATTGCTGGGTGTCTAGAGAGCGGAACGTAGCTTAGAATGAAATAATTATTTGAAAAAGAGCTGCTGTACTTTTATATCTCTTTCAGGCTGCTTTCTGGTGATGGCTGGTCATAAAAGAGAATCGACTTCTTACTGTCTGAGAAGGACATCTTCCCCGTATTGCTTTTAAAGGCAGAAAACTCGCATTGGTTTCTGACAGTGAGGGGCACACAACTTTTTGTGGTTGGAGATAAGCACTAAAAAGCAGTGGCCGACTGTCTGAATGATGGCACTGGGAAGTGTCAGCATGGGGCAGCAGAGTGTCTTGGTGCTGGAGTTTGAGAGCTCTTGCCTTCAATAAGGAGAGGTTAGTGGCTGAATTCTGCTGCAGAACCTTACATCTTTTATTTGGGTGGAGAAATTTATTTGGGTGGAAAACACCAAATGAATCCTTGCACGGCAACCTGTTGTCCTGCATGTACAGAACAGTATGTGCTTTATAGGAAGAAAAGTTTAACCAATTTTTCTTATGGAAAACATATGAAGCATGAAAATACCATGAAGAAATACAGCTCACGCCTTGCCAGTAGGTAAACTGAAAGGGCAAAAACCTGCCTGTCTGCTTCTGGACAGTCTCAGGCATTGGTCACTGAATTGTTTTTTTTTTTTTTTTCTCTCCTCCATACAATACTGACCGGGATTCAGTTTTCAGCTTGGCCAGTTCCTTTAAACAGGTGATATGTTTTTCAGTTCTACTTTATGGGCATTGCATTGGCATTGGAAAATGTCCCCCCAACTCCAGTGTTTAAATTCAGGCTGTGGGAAAGTGTCTAGGAAGCCAGCAATATCCTTAGGTCAATCAGGTTCAGGATGTCAGTTTAAGCAAGGTATTTTCTAGGACA
Organism: Anser anser; assembly: GCF_964211835.1. Lineage (NCBI taxonomy): Eukaryota > Metazoa > Chordata > Aves > Anseriformes > Anatidae > Anser > Anser anser. The sequence goes on from NC_139724.1 coordinate 14,374,060, forward strand.
GAAAAGGAAATGGGTTTATTTTATAAGGTTCTGAGTTCCTTCTGGCCATTTCAAAAGGAGCATTTTGTACCCCTCTCTACTCTTCTTTTTCATTATAATTTTTTCTTCACTCTTCACAGAGTATTTCCAGATTAATATTTTTAGATTTTCAAATGAAAATCAGATTTATTGCTTTGTCAAACCAAAATTGTGTGGTCACTAAAGTATTTCCCAGAACTCTGTTTGGAAAGAAGCTTTGAAGGATTTTTTCCTTCAGTTTTTCATGCAAGGACAGTAAAGTGTCAGCATTCTTGGCTGAACTTCAGCTGTTCCTTAACAAGTCTCTGCAAGACAGCAGTGCCTTGCCACACATACTTCCTTTACTTTCTTGTCAAGGCCTGATGCCTCTTCAAGAGCAAAAAATAAAATATATCCTCTACTCCCTGAACACAATACTGTTTCCAAAATATTAGCTGTTTGCTTTCTTCAAAGCAGATGCAACGCACTAAGTGACTTTTTGGACAAATATTGACACAATTAAGTTCCTTGCAGTTTTCATCCTTCAGTGTGTCTGCCTAAACCTATACTGCAATATAATGACTAATTTCGTAAAGTGTAATGTAAACATTGTTGTGGTTCTTGTTTTTATCTGTGTTTACCTTTGACAACCCAGCCATAAACATGGATTTAAAAGGTACTGAAAGAGCACCGTTTCTTGTTGTTGTTGTTTGTTTGCTAAAATAGCCAGCCTTTCTTATTAGGGTACTTTTATTCTTTCCTTGCGAATCCCTGAGCAGATTTCAAGGCATCCAGTTTCCCTGTGTTCAATAGATAAATAAATAAATAAATAGTCATGGGACTGCCCTCATTGTTTCTGAGCCTGTTTTCTTTACGGTTCCTCTTTACAGTTTCAGGCACTGATTTCTGTTGGGTAAGATAAATGTTTGCTGTTAAATAATTGAAGGGTTTTTATTTTCTGATTCTTGTGTGGGGTTTTTCTGTTTGTTCTTAAACGCACAGATAGCAAGCAGGTAGATAGCACTGAAAGTAGAGACTCCTTTCCAGCAGACCTTTTTCCTCTGTATTCTGGTTTTCAAACACATGCACGCTTTCACAGTTCTGCACGCTTTCAGTGTTTGGGAATTTATTATTTTATATTAATAAGGTCCTTTGCTAATTTTCCAATTGCAAACATTCTCAGCACAAAGGAATGCTGCAAATAGCTCACCTCAAGCCATGCAGTCACATAAAGTCTTCAGATCCCAGGAGAAGGTCTGTACGACTGCAAATACTCTTCATGACTCTCAGATCTCATAGTAAGCACCTCTGCATGGCATGATTGTCCAGTAGGAAACGGACAAATATTTAGGCTGCTTAGCAGAAGGAATCATCTTTCCTTTGAAGCTGAGTGGTTTAGGAGATTTTAATGCTATATTTAGGTAGATAAATGGAAGCTTAGCTGCTTCTCTCCTCCCCCTGTCCACCACTGTCTGACCCTGCTTACAGGTGCGAGCCAAACTGAATCAGGCTGCATGATAGCTGCAGAGCATGTGGAAAGGTGTTCGTTGGGCTGTATTTGGATCAAAACTATGTGGGAGAGTTTGGCAGAATCACAAATGCATGAGATTATTCCTGTGCTGAAGTGTTTGTGTGATTAGGGCTTCTATCACATCTCTCTCTCTCTCACACACACACACACATGCATACACTGGAGGTGGAAAGAAAGAAAAGCGCCAAACAAAATAAATCAAAAATGTTTCTAATTGAAAGACACAGAGCTTAACTCCTAAAGAGGAAAGTCTGTTAGATTTTGTTGAAATCTGGCTGGCAGCCTTCAAGCAAGCGAAGTACACACAAATACTGTGAAGTACACATTAAAATATTAAAATATTTTCTGCTATTTCACTCTTTTCTGAGTTACGATGCACTGGCTGTTAATCTAGAATGGCAAGTAGTTTCGCTGGGGAAGGCCTTTTCCTTTTTGTGCTCCTCAGTCACAAAGTGGTGGGGAGCTGGGGACCAACCTCTTCTTGCAGATAACCAGTGATAGGACACGAGGGAATGGCCTCAAGTTGCGCCAGGGGAGGTTCACGTTGGAAATGAGGAGACATTTCTTCTCAGAGTAGTTAGGCATTGGGACGGGTTGCCCAGGGAGGTGGTGGCGTCACCATCCCTGGGGGTGTTCAAGGAAAGGTTGGACCTGGTGCTTAGGGACATGGTTTAGTGGGTGACATTGGTGGTAGAGGGATGGTTAGACCAGATGATCTTGGAGGTCTTTTCCAACCTTAATGCTTCTATGATTCCTGTATGCCCCCTTTAGGCACTGGAGGTCTTCTAGGAACCATTTCTTCTCCAGGCTGAACAACTCCGAGTTCCTCAGCCTGAACAGCTATGTCCTGTTTTAAATAGTCATGGTCCCTCGTCATCTTGATTTCAGTTTGACTCTTGAGTGTTTGGGATGCTGAACAATGGGGTTTTTCATAGGTAGTTTCCTGGCAAACATGACCTATGTTCTTCGCTAGATTGCAAAAACAATCTGGAACATTTTGCACTTGATGAATTAAATCTTGAGACCAGCTCCATCCTCTTGACACCCTCCCCTCAGATATTGATACACATTGGTGGGGTCTCCCCTCAGTCTTCTCCAGGCTAAACAGGCCCAGCTCTCTCAGCCTGTCCTCATACGACAGGTGCTCCAGGCCTCTAATCATCTTTGTAGCCCTCCTCTGGACTCGCTCCAGTAGCTCCATGTCCCTCTGGTACTGGGGAGCCCAGAACTGGACACAGCACTCCAGGTGTGGCCTCACCAGGGCTGAGTAGAGGGGCAGGATCACCTCCCTTGGCCTGCTGGCAACACTCTTCCCAATGCACCCCAGGATCCAGTTGGCTTTCTTGGCCACAAGGGCACATTTCTGACTCGTGGTCAGCCTGATGCCCACCAGGACTCCCAGGTCCCTCTCTGCAGAGCCGCTCTCCAGCAGGCCAGCCCCCAGCCTGTGGTGGTGCTTGGGGTTATTCCTCCCTAGATGCAGGACCCTGTACCTGCCCTTGTTGAGCTTCATAAGGTTTCTCTCGGCCAAAGAATTAGAAGTTGGAAGCTTTGCTCCTAACTTTGCCACCATTTGACTTTTATGGCCAGGAGATATCTACGCTTTTTTAGGTCTCCTTTCCATTCCCAGGACTTAGCTAATGGCATTACAGGGAGTTTCAAGCTCTCTGTGGGTACGTAGAGTGCTTAGCACTTAGCGCAGTGTGGTCTGTTTTAAGTGACGCCTCTAGATTATACAGTAATATAATCGTTCTGATGAAAGCAATGGGGTGGAAAAGCTATCTTGCTGGCTTGCAGAGCCTGTGGACATGCTTTCTGTTGGCAGGGTAATTCCTCCAACATGTATATTGTGCTTTCTTTCAAGCATCTCTTTCATTACAATTTAAGAAATGGATGCATGCCCAGGAGTCTTGTTCATTTCAGTGCGTGGGTAGTTGAAGACATTCTGCTGCAAGATAATACTTATTTTTAGAATATTAATATCATTGTTCGTCAATAAGTCTTATTATAGCTTTGGAATAAATCAGTATATCCATATTGTTTATTATAGTGTGGTATGTCCTCTGGGTGAATAGTGCTGTTGTCGAAGATGCGTTTTGTGATAGACTTCCGCCTGCAGCCAGTTTAAAAGTTTTAAGAAAAAAAAGGAAAGAAAAATTGAAAAATGTGCATTACTGTTGATTTTTTGGAAGAGAAATATTTCAGTTTGTGTTACTGAAATAACTTGTGCTGCGCTTTGCTTGTATTTACCTAAAAAAAGGATTAGTGTGTGACATATAGCAAGAGCCATTGAATGTTTTAAACTTTCTGCGTGTCTGTAAAAACAAAAAAAATGACTGAAGGCTTACTGAAGTATGTGCAGTGTTTCTTTTTCTTTTTTGAGGTTTCCAGGAAAATAAGAATTATTAATTTGCTTATCTTTTACTGTGTTGTTTTTTTTTTTTTTTTCCCTTATTTGAGTAGTCAGTTCTTCCAGGGAGAGAGCTTAGTGTCTGAGTTTCCAAGACTACCACTGAAAATACAATATGTATGTGTGTATATATATATGGAATAAATAGAAGGTATAGAAGAAAGCTGCACATGCTGCTACTTGCATTTTGTATGTCTATGTGTATAAGGGGACCTTTAGCATAGTTATCTAAAGGTCAAAATCCACATGGAGATGGAATCTTCCCCCCTCCTCTGTTAAGAAATCTGGAAAACATGCTGATCATGCTTGTCACACAGTTGAGCAGTCAAGTTGTGGCAGGTATTAGGGCATGTTCTAATATGCATATGTAATTACATACAACTTTAATCTTGGTACTGTTTTTTTTTTCTTTGAGGAAATGTCCATAACGTTCATCCACCATTTTAGACCAGATTCTTTTGTTGCAAAGGTGCAGGATGGGAGAGGGGAGGAGAGGAAATATTGAGGATAAGTCATATCAATTCCATAAATGTGAAACTTGGGCAGCGCAAAGAGAATATGTAACAATGTTGACATCTAATAAACATTAAAAAAACATTTGCCCACTATCCCCCAGTTCGGAATAACTGAAGAGTTTTCAAAGAGTTGTTTCATGAAACTCACACTAAAAATACATTTAAAAAAAAAAAAACAACACAGATTTATTGTTTTGCTCTAAAATCTTGGGACACTGAAACCATCAAATGAATATAGAAGTATCTTTTTCTGATGCTTACCTGCAGTGTTTGGGTAACTTCTGCCTTGGAAATACAAAGTAGATGAGAGACAACTCTTCCTAGTCTCTCAGGTGTAATAAAGCAAAGCTTTTTGCAGTTCTACATTGTCAATCAGAGCACTTCCCCATTTGCCAGTGTACAAATATCCCTTATGCTATAGCTTACCAGTGTTGTTTTTTTTTTCCCTTCCTTTTTAAATGATGCACGTGATGGATATCTAGTGCAGCCTTTGGGAAACCTCTTAATTTCTTTCCCCTGAAATACAGTCCACATTTTAGTTACCTTGCATCTGTCCCAGCTTGACTCCCATGATGTATCCTTTCCTAGGTTTTTGCCCCCCATCATTCTGTTCCACATTGTGATGCCCAGACTCACACATTATCAAATCCACAGTCCTATTGACTAGAGAAGCTGTGATTTGTTATGGTGGCACTTGGGCTTTGGGGAACAATGTTGGATTTTTCACACCCACAGTCCCTAGCTTGCCTGTCTTTAGAAAGGAGGCAAAGAAAGCTGATTCAACTGTGCTGCAGGTTCCCTGTGTATGTGGGGGCTAAAACAAACTTCCTCAGGACCCTCTTGCTTTTTTTCTATTTTTTTTCACTTCTCCTAGTAGCCTGTTTTGTTTCTCTCAGTAGCTCTTTAGCTTTTGGATCCCTTCTGCCTATCCCGACTTGTATGCAGGTTATATGAGGACTGCCTTTCAAGTCCCAGGACTTCATAAAAGCTTTCTGCTATCCATACCACAGACTATATGTTTGAAAATATAGTGAATAGCTACTCAAAACAGAAGCTTCATTTCTTTGCCGTGTTTTCAGGTAATTATTTTATTTCTCTCTTTTTGAGGTTGACTCATTGGGTTTTAAACTGGTAGAACACAGTGAATTTTGTTTAAAAAAAAAAACAACAAAAACATAAAAACACTTGAACAAGGTGCTATGGGCAGGTCCATAGCGGGTTGAAAGGTCCTAAGATAGTGGCCTTGCAGGACAGAGTATAAATGCAAGGAGAAGCTGGATATAAGGGGAACTTGGGAGGGAGAGAGGGTTCACACAACTTTATAAGCAGAAGCTCAGAGTTTTATTTCTGTCTCCTGGCTGGTAAAGCAGACATCACATTATAAACGCTTCATGAGGAGGGAACCGGGCTGGGAAGATTCCTGTTCTCACAAGCATTGGCTTAGTAGGCCCAGGAGGGCCCTCAGAGCGTCTCTTCTGTGCTTTCCTACAGGCCAAAGGAACTGTGTTTTTCCTACTGTGCTTTTACAGAGCACTTTTCAGGTGCTGTTTCAGCTGCAGAGACGTGAGGCAGCTCATGCCAGCACACCTTAGCTGGCGCAGGAGTCTGCACCCCGTGAGTTAACGTGTGATGGAGAGGCAGCAGTGCAGATGGGCTTGGACTTGCTTCTGTTTATCAAGGGTAATAACCTACCCCAAACCAAACAACTCAGGCTGTGGTCTCTAGGCCGTGAGTTAGGAAGGTGGAATACCTGGCATGAGTGAAGCTCTGGTACAAGGTGGGAAATGATCCTGCTGTCTGTCCAAATGCACAACACCTGCTGAATTCTCTGCATTCCTTTACTTTCCAACTGAGTTGGCCACACATCAGGTGCCGGTGTTTTCTCTTGATGGAGGGGTATGAAACAAACTTATGTTCCTTTGCTCAGTGTAAAAGCTCCACGACCTGGTTTCACAGTAATTCTTTTTGAAAGCAAGCACTTGGATTTCTCAAAGCAGCCATCCAAGGACTCAGGGCAAGAGGCAGAGTGGGGGCAGAGAGAGGAGCAGGCTGCAAGTAAGAAGCAAAGGCAGTGGTACATATCCAAGAGATTACACCAGCCTCTGTTCTCTTCCCTCCCTGTATATTCAGCGGCATAAGGAGCTTCTTGCAGCCAAAAAGAACCATAAACCCAAATTCACTTTATGAATCCGGCCCCCTGGTATTCATAACTAAAACCCAAGGAAGCCTTTATAAAGAATATTTTCCATCACTTTTTAATAAAATCGAAGATCATAAATGTGCAACCCATAGCAAAATTTTATGCCAACCATCAGTGCTATAGCCAACTCAGAAAGCAGAAATGTACCTCAGCGGTTCCATCCCTGATCCTCTTTGTAGCTGGAAGAGTGTTGCTCGTTTACGAAGGGCTGGACAAATTCCAATTTCACTGAACAAGAATGAAATCTAACAGCAGGAAAGCTTTCTCACTGACAGCCTGAGGGACGTCAGCGGCTTTCCCTACATACTACTTGGGCAACGCATAGTCCTTCAGGCTGTCTGAATGTCTTTTCCTTTTACCTGTGCTCTGATAATGTCCAGCTAAGCGTTCCATCCCTCTCTTTGAAATTTCCCACTTAATTCACCTGTGTCTTTGACATCCTTACTCTCGGTTCTTCCTCAGCTGAGCTGGGGCTCTTACTGTTGCCAACTGCAGCAAGGCTTACTGGAAGCTGAACGATATTTATATGGTTTCTACTTAACTGTGTACTTTTCGGATATGCTCAACTGAATTAGAAGCCAATTATATTAAAAAATACGAGTCATTTATGGAGCTGGGAATTAGAGCCTTTTAAAATGTTAAACCAAACCTCTGCTCAGAAAGGACTGGAGTAAATATAACTTTATAACCAAATCCCAAAGGTTAGATTTTTTTTCTCCTTTTTTTTTGTTTAAGCTGTTCTCTTGCTTCCTCACAACAGAGATGATACTTCTTTTTCCACAAGAGAGAGAGTTTGTGTAGTGCAACATTCAAGGATTTTAATGCTCTTAACGTTAGGCAGCGTGGTGTGTGAAAGGGCCTGCTATTTCTCCTGGGTCTTGGAGTATTTTTGCCTCAGTCTTTGCACATTTAATCTTCTCGTTTTGGCTGAGAATACCTCACGCAGCCATGTTTAAGTCAACATTTGAATCTGCTCTAGAGAACACGGGAAATTGCCAGATTTTACTGTGTGAACTTGAGTTGCCATTGCCGGGGGTTGTTTTTATATCTCTCTGGTCCTTGTTATGGATAAAACTTGTGGATGCTAGTCGTCGTTTGCTTCAGAGGCATCAGTGCTGTGTTTCGTGGTAGACAGAAGGGAAGGGTCACCTGAGAGGCCCTGTGAGAAGGCCTTGTCTCTCAGAAGGAACCCAAGGTTCACCTCAGGTTTTTCCCACCTTCAATTTCTGCTGCCTTGTCTGAAAAAATTTTTACCTGAAATTTTGTCGGATCGCTCCTTCCAAATATCAGTGCGCTACCGGGGTTCGGAGTTCAGAGCAAGGAGCCCACAGTTTCCACAGAAAAGAGAGAATAAAAGGAGGGGAAGAGAAAGGGGCACGGGGAACAAAAGCCCTTTGACAGGTGAGGTCAGCCTGATGTGCCTCAGTGAGGTTGCCTGCGCCTGGGTGTTGAGTGCAGCAGATGCTTCCCCCCAGAGAGGTAAGAGAAAGTGATATCTCAGTATCTTGCAGCCACACAGGAAAGGTATTACAGCTGGGGGTCGGGGGAAGTTTACTGCCATGTCAGGTGAACCGATTGAATTTTGTAGTACTTTGTTTTTAATTCATTAGAAGACTCCAGGAACTGGAACAGAAGAGTTCATTGAAAATATTGGAGCATGTTTGTAAGTGCTGCCCTCTTCCCTGTCTATTGCAGAAAGAAATGGTGAGTGAAGCACAAAAAAGCAGGAGGCAACTGAAACAAATAAGCATCCCATCTTATATATAAAATCCTTGCTTTTTAAGCCTGCCTTGTGTAATCTTGGAACCGGACCCGAGGTTTCTGAGCTGGCTGTTGGCAGTACTGATGCTGACATCCTGCTCTGTGCAGCTTCCCACAGTCTCTCTGTTTTCATCTCAGACACACAGATTTTAAGGCCAAGGGGACCATTATCATCATCTGCAGAGCACAAATGAAAGAACCTTGCTCAGTAATTCCTGCAATTTATATTTACTGTGTAATGGAAGGGCACTTAAGATACAGGTGAAATACAGACTGTTTGGGATTAGAGTAAGAAAAGAGAGCAAATCCTTTGGATAGACATGGGACTGTCTCCTGTATGTATTTGTGTAAGCCCAATATATGTACTAGAATGTGTTTTGACTGGAAAGTGTTTTTCCTGGAGCTGTAAAATGCCATATAAAATAGGATTGCATTGCATAAATGAAAACATTAGGAGGCTTAGAAAGCCATTTGGCAAGCAGATGTGTGGAGTTCTATTTTACAGATCTCTCCAATGTTATTAGGAAGCTGACATCTAATAAAACTTAATTCCATAACATTAAAATACTCTATTATTTGCCATGGCAAAAGCCTCCCTTGCGGGAAAGAAGGGTTTGGGGGAAATACTTTTGGTCACTAAGCAACACTTCTCTACAGTACTGCAGATGAGACGTTACAGGGTGAATGTTGGAGAAATGTTGTGATTACAGGAGTAGCTTTCAGCCTGAAGTTATCACATGCAGATAGATAAAACAGGGAGAAAACAGCAGGGCACATTACTAATGTAATGGGGGAAAGGAAAGCTGTTGCACACACAACTCTAAGAAGCTGCAAAGGGTGGTAAGTGGTGCAGGGGTGCTAACCCACTGTTTCCAGTTCTAGGCATCTCTATCCAAGATCCCAAACATTCAGGATCCATGGTAGCCCATCTTCCTCTGTCTTTGCTTCTCTACAGAAGCCACCACGCACTGATGGTGCCTGGAGACAGATAGAGAACTGGCCTGGCCTATCGGCCTGCCTGCAACGCCTCTCTCAGCAGGCAGAGGTGACCCTGACAGCATTGTTGCAGGGTATGGAAGAAGTGTCACGGGGGGTTTAAGTCTGCTGGAAGCACGCTGCAAGTCATGGTGCCAGTCTGGTGGGAGAGAGACAGGCAGTGGGGATGGGTGACAGCCCGTCTCTCACTTTTCTTCTTCCAGGCAGCAGCAAATCTCAGGCCTCATCTGTTGTTGTTAAGGATTTTTTTTTCCTTGTGAAATTTTATTCTCTAAGCCACACATGAGCTACTTAAATTGAAATATTTTCATCTTCTTTTCCTCTTATAAGTACTGTTTTCATGTAACCGATGCTTCCCCATCCTTCTAAGGCCTGCTATGAAAGTATATTATTTTGCAGGTGGAAACGTCCAAACCTTAGTCTGATTAAAAAGTCTTGAGAATATGCAACTGTACAATACAGTGGGGAAAAAAATATTACAGTACTGTAGATGATGTCCATAACTTCTGGGTTTTGTGGCTCATTCTCACCTTGTGTTGCTAACGATAAAGCTCCATGCTATCAGGCACTCAGTGTATGCTACATTGTATGTTATTTTGATGCTTATATGGTGATGGCAGGTTCTCTGTAATGTCAATATTTATTTATTTTTTTGTATTTATACTTACAAATATATTGTGTCCCATGAAGAAAAATGCCAATGATTAATGTTCCTTGGTTGTTTGCAAAAGCTACAGTAGTTGGTAATTTAAAACAGTATCTCCTAAATTAAATTCCTGTTGAGTGAAAACATTATTTACTGGCATTTAAATTTCATCATGCTGTTTTCATATAGTCTTCACTCAGTTTACATTTATTTGCATTGGTGCCAAAAACACTGTTTTGGAGATCCACAATGTTTAACAGCTTCGGATGGCTGGCATAGTTTTAGCTTACAAAATTGTTATTTTCCTTCTTTCCTCAAACCACGAGCCCAGTTTCAACGTCTGTGCTGTGGATAACCAAACAACACACAAGTTCAGTGATGCATTTGTTTAGTCATGCAGAAAAGATACAGAGCTAGGTGCTGCAACTCAGGGTTTAAAACATTTTCACTAGCAGTCATGGCTTTCACCAGTTCTTGTGTCTTCAGAAGCATACTCCATACCTTTTTTTTTTTTTTAAGGGAGCTGAAACTATCCCTTTCTTATTCCCAGGGAAAGTGCAGGCATGCATACCCAAGGGGCTGGAAGTGCAGTTCTGCTGCTGCTGGTGCTATAGGCAAGGCGGGAGCCTGGCTGACTGTCCTGGGGCCATGCAGGGTCCTCGCACAAGCAGGCATGGAGAGCAGGGCAGGCAGAAGGATGGTGCAGCAAGGCTGCGAGCCATATGGCAACTGCTACCAACAAGCCTCAGGCTGGAATATCGAGCATCTTGGCATTGCTTTATGTCAGATTGTAACCTTCCGGTTTCACAGATATATGTGGTTTTAGATCATTGGGAGTCAATTACTTTAACATTTTGTGTAAGATGGTGATAATAACAGCCATAAGAACTCACCATTGTTTCTACTTTAATTTTGATCATTATAATTTGATCAGAGGTTAGTTCTTTTTTCTTGTTAGTGGAAGAAGGGAGGGTGCTAGAGAATCCAACGAGAAGCAAGTTATTCTCACCAGCAATTGGTACTGTACTCGTGCTCGAAACTGTCTAACTTCAGCTGTCACTCTTGCACTCTGCCTCATATGGAGTTACAGGAAAGGGCAGAAGTTTTATTTTTCTCTCCCTGTGCTCCACATCCCTGCTCTCACTTTATTTGCTGTAATGCTGACAACCCGTGTGACTCTGCGCAGTGATGTGGTATCTCTCCACCTCCTCTGAAGGCAGAGAAAAGCTGCCAGATGTGGAGTGCAACCCATCTAATGAGCCTGTATGTTCAAGTTCCTTGCCATACGATGTGGGCTCATATGCCAGGAGAGGGAGGGTGGCACAGCCTGTGGTACCTGCTGTTCCCATTACCTATGGGGCTCTTCCTGCCCTCAGCTGCTTTGCCTGTTAGCTGTCAGCTCCTCGAACTGATGAAGAGGGCCTCAGAGCTTCCAGGTATTCATCTGTGCTTGCCTCCAGCAGAAACAGCCCTCTGAAGGAAGTTTGGTGAACTTTTCTGAGGAATAGCTGAGTAACAGTGACAGGAACAAGAGCAGGTATAAAGTAATAAGCATTAAAGTAATTTGAGAACCCAGATAAAAACCTTCTGCCTTAATTTAGCCTGAGAAAGTACATTTATAAGGACTCTAGGTAGTGTCAAGCTCTTAAGATGGTGTAAAGGGTTGACAAAGGCATAGAATAGGAGGAGAGCTCCGTACTTAGCATGCTTACCTGAAGAGATGCCAGATTGTTTTGAGCTGCCACTGTGCAATTAGCTTTGCATTGAAAATGGAAAATAAAACTCCAGCCTGCCCGTTAAGCAAAAATCACAGGTCTAGGAAAAAAAAAAAAAAAAAGGGAAGGTTGAGATCTCTAAAGCTGGCTTGGTATGATGGAAAGTGGGAGAGTGTGCATTTGCGGGGGCACTGCTAACGTGCTAGGCACTGTGGGCAGCAAAGCCGAGGTAGCTTTATGGATGATGAGAAAATGGCTATCTGTACGACTGCTCATAGCGCTGGAAGGGAAGAGCTTTAGGAGGTAGGCTGGCTGCTAGCTGAAAGCACTGCAGATGCACACCCCGTAAATGCATTGTTCTGTGCTGTCAATCATGTTGTTTTTCTGCTCTACCTACAAAGCAGCCTGCACTGCTATGGCCCGGTTCAGGACCCTTGATGAGATGCAGAACAGGCATAATTTATTCTGGCAGTTTCTGTGTTGAAAAGCATGTGAGCCGTTTCAAAAATTAAACTATGTCAGGAATTATGGGCAGCATTATTATGGTTTTAACAAAACAGAGGTGATGCACTCCAGACGCGTTTCAAACTCAGGATAAATCTTTCTTTCAAAACCGAATTTCAAATACTTGGTAATCCAGTATCTAATCCAGTCACTCATTAATTTAAGACTATTTTTAAGTCTGGGCATTTGGGAAACTGATTTATGTAGTACTTAGTGGCAGAGATTGCTGGTGAAATCCTCACACTCCTATATCTCAGCTCTAGGACCTGCCGGATAATGATAAAACTTGCTCAAAACTCCCTGACCTTCAGCTTTACCTCCTAAACACTGGCCCCTCCATGAACCATGCACAGGTGAAGAGGTCTGAACTCTCATTGGGCTTCTTGGAGTATCAGGTTTTAATTTCAGGAAAAGTGTGTTTTTCATTCATTTTATGATATGAAAAGGGTCTAGGTATGTTCTGAGTGCCTTTGAAAATCCTATTCAAATGATCTCCTGCTTGGACAGCCCTATAAGCTCAGCATGTACAAACTCAAATTCAGAATTTTTATAGGTTGAAAGCTGCTGCCCTGCTCTGCTGATCCTTTAATCGCTGAGCAGCAGACATCTGAGCACTGTTTCCCAGCCATTGATTAGAACTACAGAGCAAAACTCTCGGATCCCCTGAGATGTGTATCTGAGGATGTGAAACCATCACTAACCCAGGGCAAATATATTCTGAATTATTAGATTCCTTTCTCCTTGTACATGACCTGAGAAGTGATATACAGTTCAACATCTTCACTTAATGTTTTCAAGATCTTCCCAGTTACTCAGCAGCAAGGTTGCTCGTATTGATCAATTCCACTTAGCAGCTTCTCCCTTTTCTGTCCTATTACAGCTGTTTTGAAAGTGATTCTTCTCCTGATTTTATTGCATTGAAGTATGTGTCCTTTTCCAGCTCATCATGCACCAGAAGCTGCTGTATATTTGCTGTACTGCATTTTCTCTAGGTAGCGTCATTAGCAAGTACTCTGATGTTCCTGTTTATATCAAACCGAGTGGGGGAAAAAAAATTGATCCAGAAAGGTTTTCTTTCTTGTCAGTCTTGTTTGATGAAACAGCTTTAAATGTCAGTAGTAAGAGCTGTCCATCCACAGATTATATGGCTGTGCCCAGGGGAAAAAAAAATCCATTCCCAGGTACTGCTAAATTCTTGCTCTTCGCTCATGTATAGTGTCATTGAAAGGTTAAAATAAATAAATAAATAAATAAAAGCTGCTGGCATTGTACAACTCCATATATATCCTCTCCCTGCAGTAGGTTTCTGCTTTGTACATTTGAGAATGGACTGTAGGACTGGGAACCAGACTGTAGGATACTGCTGTCCTGCATCTTGTTGTTAATCCCTTCATTTTATTGTACTTAGGGAAAGTAAAGAATCAAAGCATCGTTTGCTCAGACATTAAATTCTTCATCCCAAAGCGCAATTTTGTTTTTCAGTAGACGAGAGGGAGGAGGAGGAGGAGGAGTGGCTTCATAGTTCAGAAATGTTCATGTTGGAACAAAGCCATTGGTCATCCCAGTCCATGCTGCCTGTGGACGTATCCATTTCCCCGCGATGTGATCCTTGCTGCTTTCTCACTCATATGTTCCCAATTCAAAGTCATGTCCACACGCCTCCGCCTCTCTGGCTGGTCCATTAAAAGGACAACAGTTTTCTGCTAGAGCATAAGGTAACAGGAGGGGTTGCCTTTACTCCATCTGCGGGTTTCTGTGATTTGGCACTTGAGATGATTTCCCCAGGGATGTAATGAAAGGCATTCCTCCAGAAAACTTTACAGCTGCTCAAGTATGAATTTAGGAGTGTAATTGTCGGTATAGAAAGTCCATTGGCCTTTAAATGCTGACTTCTGATAGCAGTGAAGTTCTGCAGAAACAGTACAACGGGACAACAGTATACTTCTTCCTTCTTAATTTTCTCAGGAAATGCTTACAAATTTGTGAGGGATACTCTAAGGGAAACTTCTCTGACTGTTTCTTTAGGATGGCTCCATGGCACCGTAAGTTGACAAAGTTTATCCTTACGGTTTATCCTTGTTAAGATTTCGTTCCTCTGTGTCAGTACATCTCTGAAACAAAGGGGTTAAATACTCAAGCTATTTGGGTAAGGGTCTTCAGGGAAATTGAGCAAACCCAAGAAATTCAAACCAGATCCGGTACTCCTACAAAGAGCTGCAAGCAATATTCCCGATCCTGGCTGGGCGGTACAGACACACTCCTGTGGGAGCCGTGTGTTTTCCAGCATGGACTGGAACAGCGTTGCCTCGCATGCTCCACTGGTGCCATGTGTCCATCAGATTTCTGTTTGGTCTGGCAGCCGATAGCATCCTGTCAGCGTGGGCATCGGTGGAAGTTCCTCACCGCTGCAAATTCAGCAAGTTGAGCAGATGCTCCCCCTTGCAGGATAGTTAGCCTTTGTTTCTCTCTGTGCTAGAGGCTAGGCATGGGGAAGGGTACCATTTAGTCTGGCAAATAAAGTGTGTTTTTCCCTGTGAGACCTCGCAAAGGAAAGCACAAGATGCTAATGAGAGTTTATGCTGTCAGATGGAGGCCAAGTTTAATAGGGATTACGGACTGTTAGGCCAGAAGGGCGTGCTGCCATGCGGGATCTCCATATGAGAAGCAGATGTGGCTGTGGTTTCATGCCCTGCGTGCAATTTGGACAGCCTGTGCACAGCTTGATCCAAAATTGAATGGAAGCAGTTGTATGGGTAGGCGTCTCTCACACAAGGGAAAAACAGCTCTGTGGTCAAACATCCGCTCCCCTGATCAGCAACAGTGCTAAAATGTACTGCTCAACACATGGCCGGAGTACACCCTCGTGCTGCCAAAAACAAAGTTAACTCTGCTCGTCTGTTGACAGGAAAGAGGTGCAAGAGGTCTGCTCAGCCTTTGTCTGCCTCTTCTAGGGAAGGAGTCGCCAGCTGGTCCCGCAGGCATGCTCCAGCACAAACCCCAGCCTCAACAAATTATAGGGGGAAAAAAGAGGTGTAGGCTTCATGATGTCACTCATTTTTGCAGGACCTGTCGTAACCAAGGAATTTCTTCTTGTCTTTTTGGAGGGAAGTTGTATCGGAGGGAAGTTGGTCAGAGGAGGGTCTTGGAAATAGGGTGGAAAAGGAGATTGGAAATTTCTGCTGGCATGTTACATCCAACTTTTTTTGTGTTGGGCTTAGTAAATAAAATGCGCAGCAAGTTGTGGTAAGAATTGTTCACAGAATTGTCATTGGCTTCTCTGAAGATGAAATGACCCTTAAGTACCAACTGCAGCATGCTTAGATTCATGTTTTGAACGAAAAGTTAACATATGGGCTTTGCTAGCTGTTGATGGTTTTATTCAGCAGCATCATTGCTGCACTGGCTCTCTTTTTGAGACGTTATTTTATTTAACATGCTATAAATAGCATCAAATGAGATGAAATGGTGGGCTCTCATTTTCCAGGTGGTATGCAGAGTAAGAGATCTATTAATACCGTCATGAGATACCGTCTCTCTCCTGAACAGCAGTCAGAAGGAACAGCTGCGTGTTATTTCTGCCTTGGTTTGGAGCTCATTTCAATAAGCTGAGATTGGCTGCCTTTTCCAAGACTGTGCTAGATGGCTCATTTGTAACAGCCATTCTTCGGAGCTCTCGCATCTGTCAAACCTCATACAAATCCTCCCCTAGAGGAAGCAGATGTTAGAAAGTTATAATTTAGATGTTTGTTTTGCCTCTTCGAAGAGTTCTGGACAGCAATCACTGTGGTCTGTTAAACATAATTAGCAAATGCAAATTGTTGATGAATCTGGATTAGTTTGTAAGTGATTTTTGTAACAACTCTTCACCTCAAGAATTAGAGGTGGGGGAATAAAAAGGTAATCTACTATTCACAAGCATCTAGAATTGTATAATCAATACATTCATGCACAGAATTTAAGGCAGCTAGCTGAGTTGTAATGCTATAAATATATTGCTGCAGTCATTAGTAGCATAAACTAAATGGAGATATCCAGACAGTCCTGTCAGCAGTGTGAGAGACGATGTGAGCACTTCCCAAACGGAGAAGACCTTTCCTTCGCTTCGTCTCTCAGGTTCTTCTGTTTATTTCTGTTTGGTTTTATTTATTTATTTATTTATTTATTTATTATTTTTTCAGTCCAGCGCTTACTTCAGAGGTTGTCCTTTCCTGGGGAAGTTGGAGCAGGTATGAGCATCCGCCTGCCAGCTGAGGGGCTTGTCCTGCAAGTGGGCTGCAAAGCCCCAGGGGGAGATCTGCTCCTTGTGTGCTGGGGCTTGGAGCAGGGAGCGTGTGTGTGCTCAGCTTCTGCCTGCTCAGAGCTTTCTCCGCGCGAGCACCATGTTACATTGGTTTTCTTTCAAAGGTCGCGTTGAAAAAGCCGAGTAGCAAGGAGAGCCTTTTTGTCTTGACCTGGCTGCTGCCCTTCGGGGACTGAACAGGCTAACAGAGGTATTTATTTCAGCCATCTGGAGCTCAACACTGCGCTAAGCAGGACGAGTCACTGTTGAGGTGGTTTTAGAGTGGTGAGTCCATATACGTGCAGCTGTCAGGCTTCTAGCAGATCAAATCCACAACAGGAACGCAAAATTCAAGAGAGGTTGCAGCTATGTTGTTCTCTGGTGAGCGTAACACCTTGTTAAACACTTTTGTAAATATGTGGAAGAGCTCTTTAAAAAATAAAAAAGCAAAATACACTGAAGCAGCACGCTCCTGCTCTGGCTGCAGTGAAATATGTGCACCAGGTTCATTAAAAAGCATATGCTGCACATACAACCCAATTATTAAGCTACCTCTGCACTCCAGGCCTTAGTGTACTGTGATAGGGTCACAGGGCAGATTTTAATGAATTAACAAAAAGAAAATCCTTTTACTCATTTTTCCTAAAATACCATACAATTGTTGAATCTTATCTTCTCTTTCTTTGCTTTAGAAATACTGGAAGATAAAAAGAGTTTTCTTGAAGAACACTGGCTATGTTTTGTGTTGTTTTTTTTTTCTGAAAAGGATGATAAAATGTTCGCTCTGTTCACGTGTAGAATTATCCTTGACGTTTTCAAAATAATTATGATCTGTGGAACATTTCATTCTTAATTAACGAAAAAACGAGAGTTGCTGCTATTAACTGCCAACACATTTTGATGTGAGAAAAATTGATTATCCATGCTACAGGAGCTGAACAGGTCAGACTGTGGGCTGAGATAAGGTGGCAGCTCCAGCTGTTTTTCTTGTCCCTAGTTAACTCTTTATACTAAAACAGCTACTACAGTAACTTAAAAAATTTTTAGCAAGAAACGTTTCTTGGTCATCCAGTAGATGAGAAGTGAAACTAAAAGTGGACTGTGGAGGACAGACTCTGTTTTCCTCTGTTGACTAATCCTCTCACCTGATTAGGCAGAACTATTTCAGGCAGGGTTTACGGTGCATTTTGTATGGTGCTTTCACACCTCCACACTCTGCAGGTGTCCAGCTGCCCGCAGTCCCTTGGGCTGGGACTGATCACAGCAGTTCTGGAAGTAGGTAGCAGTCTCCCCAGTGAGATGCCTGAAGCTGAACGGGCAGATAACTAGGAAAAGCAGACGGTGGTGACATGCCAAACAGTGTATCATCTGTATGAGGGCAGCATACAGTTTAGGGGATGCAGGATTTAGAGGCACTTCATCTCACTGTAACTGAAGCCATTTTGCAGAGGCCGTTCTGGGCAGTCACATCCTCAGCCTCCCACACCAGCATCTGGTGAGGAGCAGTCGTCATGGTCCTGCTGTAGCTGCAAGAAGCTTTTCCAGTCGCTGCCACGCTTGCAGAGTGGTCAGTGTGGTTAGCACCATGCAAAACCATAACCCCTCCCAAACTGTTTCTCCATACTGATTCTGAAGATTAATTGTCCAATCTGCTAAATATACATACCTAAAATCACTTCTGCTTAAATATATTCACCTAAAATTGACCTTATTTTCCTTTCTGTTCTTCTCACTTCAGTTCCAGTTATTCAATGTTATGACTTTCCTGAGAGATTCAAAAACTCTTCTACTTCAGATTATTTGCTTCCTATATTGGCACTCAGACATCACGATCAATTCACTTTACATACTATCTGGTATTTTAACAGTTTATTATTCCTGAAATGTGCTCGATGAAGAGAGCTGCCAATATAGACTGTCTATTTGCAGAATGGATTGACAAACCTCTTAATGGTTCCTAGAGTCAGCCTCTGTTGCCTGATGGCAGAATTTATTTCCTTATTTTCCAAACGTCCCTCGTAGGTGCATATTGCAGCCTGCAGCATCCCAGAGCTTTAGATTCACGCGGGAGTGAATTCTGAAAGATCACCTCCTTTTTTAATTTTTAAGTGAAGAGAAATAAGCAATAGTGCTTTGTTTTTAATTGTACATCTTGGTACGTTTTATGGCAGGAGGGCAGTGTTTTTGTCCATTATTAAGAGAAGGGGCCCAGTGGCTTCTCTGGATCGCACAGCAGTGCTGCATGCAGCTTTGTCACCTGAGAGGTATAACATCTTCCACGGCTGCTGGGGAGTAGGGAAAATCAGGGGTCAGGCAGAAGAAACCAAGTATAAATCTGAAGTATAAATTAATTAACGTTTTCCACAGAAATTAAGAAAGGCTTAAAATGAAAAGCTTCTGCTTCTTTGGCTTCACAGGTTCCCCTGATCCTCTTTATTCAACACTGGATTTAACCTGCTCTGGAAAACTTGTTTCTGGTGTCAGGTAACTAAGCAGTGCTGAGCTCTGTAGTGTGCCTGTAGGGTCCGATGTGCTCATACCAGCTATTTAAGAGCTGGAATACATGTTGTGAGGACACATGAGTCTGCAGCATGGATAACATATCCTAGGAGCACCATATTACGGCTAAGGTAGAGAAAGGCCTTAGTGCTAAATTGAGTGCTAAATTTAGTGCTAAACTGAGTAATTTTCCTTGATCTCACTTCCATATTCATCGATCAAAAGACTGATCACAAGCCTTGAGAAAATTTTACTGTGAAAAATGGGAATTATTTAGCTAGAACCAGAAGGAAATATCCTGTCCCTAACATTAAGATTGTCTTGATTATTTAAGCATGTTGGGTTTAGGAAGCAATTTTCAACTCCACTTAATACGCCAGTCAAAGAGGAAAGTGTTGTTGATAAGTGCTGATATTGTCAAGCTAAGTGTATGACTAAATCAGGATCTAGGGCTCTGTTTCATTACTTAGTGTGTTCTCTTCTAAGAGTTACTCTGTGGAGGTTATTGGGCTTTTATCTTTATTTTTTAAGGAAGAGGTACCTCAGCTTTCCCTCCCTGGGAAGAAGCATGCAGGGAAAATGCTTAATTTTGTCATCAGCTGTATGCATCCCAGTCTCCCTGAAAGTCTAGCCCGTTTAACGTGTATTGAAGCCATTCATCCATTTGTGAAGCCTGGTTAGTAAGCGTAGCGATGTCTTGTATAAGCAACTTGATTAAACCAAGGTCGAAAAATGTGATCTGACCATGAATAATTTTTCTTCGCTGTTTTTGCCGGTGTGAAACCTGCTGAGTAACATGAGATTCAACAGGAAAGCATCCTGGTCCCAGCCAGGGGAGGAGTGCCCTGCAGTAGCAGTGCAGCAGGGGAAGTGCAATGGAGCTCACCGCGTTATTAGCTCTTGCAATTTCGTCGTGAAACAGCAGCAATTTTCTGCTGAGAGTCAGAACAGTTGTGTTATTTGTTGGTTGTTTGTTCCCATTAACATGCTCTAAAAGCCTCAATATCATTAAATTGTGATTACAGTAAAAAGAGCAACTGCATCAAGTGGGATCTGCTTAATGAATGTGTTCCTTCTGTGCCTCTAAATACTGCTGGTTGCTTCACTGCTGCTGAACTGCACAGTACAGCGAAATCCTTCCCTCCACCAGAAACCTCGTTGTAGCTTTTCTTATTTGTTCTGATTATTGTTGTTAAGATGCAGTCAAGCATAGCAGCTGGCAGCTCCAGTCTGTATCAAGGCCCCATTACGCTATTGACCGTGTGAGTGCATCGTAAGGGACAGGTCCTCAGCCAGCAAGCTTCCAGGGTGGGAGAAATGAAGTGGTGACTTGACCAGCATGATGCAACAGGCAACTGGCAAAGTCAACGCTACTGTACCAGTGTATTGGAAAGCAATTCGCTTTTGTCTTTTGGTTCTGTCTTCTCCATTTGAAGAATGTGGTCTGTTGCAGGTGACGCAGCACAATGAACAGGCAACGTCAGAGAGGTGGGCAAATTTCAGAGTTTTATTCCAGGAATGTGTCTGGAGCATGCTGGAGGATGACCACTTTTTTTTTGCAGGAAAATTCAGCCAAATCATTGCAAATGGAAGCAAATGAATGAAAATCATGACGTGTTTTCTGGCATGTTTTAAGTGAGAGTCGCTTGTCGGGATGCCAAGTTAATAGAACTTGTTAGGGCTTTGCCCAGATCTCAATAGAAAAAACATGTGTTCAATTTGTTGCTTAACATTTTCCAAATAACATAGCTACTACCAGTAAGTAGAGATCATATAACTGTGGCCTGGATCCTCAGATGCATTATGATATTCATATCCTTGCTTGGTAAATTAAGCAAATAAATCACCATGTCATTGAATTTAGGTGGAAATCCTGTTTTTCTCTATTTTCTGTCAATTGGGAATTTTTTCAACAAAAGGTTTAAGTGTCATTTGTCAGGGGGGTAAGTTGAAATACATTTTGATGATTCTTTTTTTGAAAGTTTAAAATTGACTGAATATATGAGTATTCTCCAAGCCAAGCAATTATAGTTTCAGAGTTCAGCCAACTATGACTTAAAATCTTTTTTTTTTTTTTAATGATGATTTTTAAAGTAGCAATTTTTGTCTTTCATGGGTGAAAATTTTTTGGAATAGAAAAAATCATAGAATCATAGAATGAATCATCGAATCATTTTTTTTTTTGGCGATGTTTTTTATTATCCTTTTTTTGAGGAAGCAGCATCCAGTAGGGGAACCTTCCCCACCTTTTTTATTTTTAAAAAAAAAAAAGTTTAATTTTGAATTTCTCACTCTTAAAGAATTTCTTCAGGTACTTTGCTCTTGATCTCATTACTTTCACCTCATGGGTTCCTAAAGGGGTCGGTTCAAGGAAGTGTGCAAGGCACTGTTAGCTTTACGGTACCTTACATAGGCACTGTTACTGTGCGCAGTGCCTGTCTAGGGGGGTTCCTCACACCTGCATCCCTGCCATGTCCATGTGCTACCACAGCGAATTTGAGCTTTCTGAGGAGGCTCTCAGTAAATAATAATTAGTTCTGGTCTCCCCTAAGAGGAAGGCGCTCATTTTTTTCTGACAAGAAAAGCAGAGGAATCATCTGCGAAGATGGATAGTAAATTATTAATAATTATTAGTTACATTACTGTTACATGCATACCTGGGGCCCATCCTCACTAGCTTGTACTGATGTCAGCAGGCTTTTTTTTCAGCAAGTAGACATACTTAGTAGGTCCATGTGACTCCTCCTGAGAGTAAGGCTTGCAAGATCTGATGCCAGGACTTTAATAAATTAAGTCCCCCCAAACAAAAATATGCTTTATGTTTTCAGGTACTGAACCTACACTCCAGATCCATGTCAGTGGGGAACTGTGCCTGTCATTGAGTGAATGTTCTAGTCAGCAAAGCACAAGGATTAATGATGGAAAATACTAGATGAATGAGTGTTATAAAAGCTGCCAAAGCTCAGACTCCCATATCAGTTACATTTTATCTTACACATCCCCTTGGTGCAGCGGTAAATTATTAATGCTGAAAACTGTTTTTTCATTCATGAATAATTTAATATGGCATTGGATGGGTGATGGGGAGATAGTAAGCAGTATAGGAGCAAAGGCAGAAATTCCTGCTGATCCAAGGTGCTTTGTGTGCTGAGCAAGATAAAGCCTAGGATCATCAGTTGTGCACCTAGTCGGTAAGTAAGACCAAGAGAAGGGAGGGATCCTGGGGTCCTTCATAGTGGGGTCTGTCCTGTGCTGCTGAGTGATAGCAGGAGCAGTACCTACAGGGAAATTTATGAGGAGTGACATTTAAATGTACAAGTCCCCAGGAAGGATATATTTGTCTCACCAGACTACTGCATAGCTCCTTTTTGCAAAGGGTGGGGAGGGAGAAGCGATGTGCACCATCTAATTTGGGAGCCTCGAGGAAGAGTTACCTGAGCTTTGAGCCAGCGCCAGCCTCGTGTAGTCAGGGAGCCTTGGAGGGTGTTTTGGAGTACTCTGGAGCTTCATCTGAGGTGAACTGCTTGCTGGAGAGCTCTAGCTGTATCTCAAATGTGCAGAAGCCTTCACTTAGTTACTCAAAGTACTGCCTGGCTGTCACTTTAGTTGGCTGCAATCTTTTTCTTTTTTGGAGCTGCTCAGGTATGGTTTATTTAAACCCAGTAAAATGCTAGCTGGTTAGTGTTTTAAACGCTTTCTTAGACCTTTAGCTAAAACTGACACTTCACGCCCAAATGTCTAAACTGGGCTTTCTGATGAGTTTGCAACAAACATGCAGATTTTGAGAAAGTGCCTGTGTGCAGCAGGGAGGAGAAGAGGCATTCAGTGAGATAGCACAAAGCAGGAGGAGTGATTAAGGGTCCAACATTTGAGGCATGGTTTCTATCTAGAAGCACTATCTATGTTTAAATCCATCATCTGAGAAAGTGAAGTTTTCTACTGTCATTTCAGATTTAGCCTTCTGATTGTCTTCTGCTGCTTTGTTGTATGTTTTTGTAAAGCTGAGGACCTTTTTCGGCTTCCAGATGTGGTGTTTGTGCAACTGCACAAGCTCTGAACCTTGCCTGGTGTGGGTTCCTGAAAGGATTAGGATTTGGCTTGATGGAAGCCAGAAGTAAACAAACCCATGGAGATTAATTCAGCAGTCAGTATTCTTCCAGTCTAGACGCCCATCATCTGTCTCCACCAATGTCCCAGGAAAGTGTCCCATGCCCTTGTTGGGTCTCTAACCACGCATACACTGAAGTGAGGTAGGGCCATTGTGAGAGTTGTAGACAAAAAATAAATAAATAAAAGCCATCAGTGGATGTAAGATGTTAAGTAGGCAACACTATCTCATGCTCTCTGAGATCATTTAAATGTCATTTAAAGTAGAAAATGGCTTTATGTCTGAGGATGCAAAGCTCAGCTTCAAATGCATTTGTTTGTAGCATGTGCTTCTGCATCAGCCTTGGCAAAAGAGCAGCACTGAGTGCTGCAGGGTTATCACCAGCTGCCACCTTTTGGCTTGTTCTCCAGGGTGCTGGTGAGGTTTTCAGGCTTCACTCGTCTTTTTAGATGTGTCATGAAACCACAGGTTAAATTACTAAATTGCTGGGGTGAGGTTTCTATAAGAGTTTCACAACTCAGTTATTCCCAGCTGGCAGGGACAGAAATGTCAAAATGTTGGGGATGAGGGAATGTTTCTTGCTGTGGCGCTGCCATTAATTGGAACAGGGCTGAGCTGGGACTGCGTTTAATGAATGAGGAAAAAATGGGGAAAAGAAGGCCGGTTTCACCACCATGTTCTTGCTCACGGAGTTACTGACAGCTGTGAAGAATCAGCATTCTGAAGAACATGAGCATGACTTGTTTGCAGTGTGTTTGGTGGTGATTTCAGGAGAAATGGGGGGCCCACCTCACCTTCTTATGTAAAATGAGATCCCATCATACACATGTGCAAAAAGAAAAGGCAGTAGTGGGAAAGCTGCTTCCTTGAGTGAGGAAAAGCGAGCTGAAATGCAATTATTCAGCGTCTTTCCCCATCCTGCAGTTCTGAGTATTTCAACCACCATACTGCTATTCTATGCACGTTTCTTTACCTTATGCTTATTAAATATTGAGTAGGTGTTTTGAGTAATGTCCAAATCCATTTCCTACCAACTTCAACAGGCAAAGGACTTCTCCCCTTATTTTTTTTTTCTATTGAGGCAGCAATCATGTGATTCCAGGACAGAGGAATATTATTTTGATGCTTTTAGTTTTAACAGCATTTATACCCAGCCCCAGTTAGACCATTCTGGGAGTTAATTCCTGACTTTGGGAATATTTCTTATTTATCCTAGTGAAGGAGATGCATTTTCCTGTTATAGTAAAGGATACTATTCACTCAGAGTGAATCTAACCCACAGACATATGCTCATGAGCAAAATATGGATGAAAAGAGTGTTTGATGCCTTTTTGTAATTTGTCGAGATATGGTAAAGCTAAGTAAATTAAATGATTCATTTATGCTAATTTCACATTCGCACCAAATAATGCATGTCACTTTTCTACTCGATTGTAATATCTCTAATTTATGATAATGATAACGTAGGCACCAGCCATACCATGACTCCAGTCACTGGTGAAAACTGTGGCTTTTAACTGGAAAGGAATTTGCCCTTGTAGTAGGGCCATCTTTAGAAATTAAATAGGAAATAAAAGTCAGGTGGTGGGTTAGGGGGTGTTGATGACAGGAACATCCACAGCGTACTTAAAGGTCTGTTGGAGTCAATTAGGCAAACAGTCCATTACCAGTTCACTTGAAAGAGAACAGGGTAAAATAATCCATCAGAACTTATTTGGGGAAAACAATCCAAAAAATGCGTTGACATAGCTGGGCCTAAATTAGGCCACACAAAGATCTGTTCTTCTGCATTAGTAATAAGAAACATAGGGATTTTTTTGGTAATTCTTGCTTCATATCAACATCTTAGGGGCTGGAAGGTAAGAGTCCGCTCTTGC
The DNA here is from genome assembly GCF_964211835.1 of Anser anser. Lineage (NCBI taxonomy): Eukaryota > Metazoa > Chordata > Aves > Anseriformes > Anatidae > Anser > Anser anser. Next base: position 14,399,098 of record NC_139724.1, read on the forward strand.
TTGATACAAATCTATTGATTTAAATGCAGTTATCCAAAATTATAGAAATGTACCTAATCCAAATAGTCTGTTTACCTGAACCTGGACTCTCATAGTCTCCATCTGCATGGTAATTAGAAGCTTCATACGAGCCAAAGAGCTGCAACTGAATGAGATTGTGAGCGTGGTAGGTGTGAGCAATGATTCCTGTAGCTAACATGGTTTGTGTGCAATATAAATATCCAGTTTTTGTCTTTGGAATTGCTTACCATATTGGTAAAGGTTAGTTAAGTTCACTGTCATCAGTTTTATGAAATGTTTGATGGGAATGGTAATTTGTGCTTCTTAATTAGTAATCACATTGCAGCATGTTGTGACCTAGATATCAGGATAATTTGCATGCAGAGGCTTCTGTGTTTGGTATTGCCATAAATGTAATGATTTTAGACACAGCAATAATAAAATTACACTTCTTTCTGTATGATATTTCCCCCTTCTCATGTTTTCTTCTCTTCAGAAATATAATCAAAATTATTACTGATGCAGAACAAATCTGAAAATTGCATTGCTATACTGTTGCCAGTTTAATCCACATGTGAAAACCGTGTGGACTTGTTTTTATTAATAAAAATGACATTTTGAGGACGGTAATCTCCCCTCCACAGCTTTTTTCTTCTTTCGTCAGTAATACCCCAGGTCAAACAGCCTTCAGTCCGATGCAGCAGGACGTAGCAGCTTCTTGAGTCATTAGGAAGCATTTGGTGCAGAGACTAGGAAAATTCTGTTTCCATAAAGTGTAGGTTCTTGTAATGGGAGCATTACAAATCTTTTTTTTTTTTTTGTCTGCATTAAATTCAGATGCACCAGCTTTCTCATTGTGACACCAGCTGGTGAAGTGGTGCTGGTGTTAGTTAGCATGCAAGTGCTGCGTTGAGCTGCTTGCACACATTTCAAGAGACATTGCCTGTCTTTATCTGAGCAAAGCGCTCGGGGGCTTCGTGCTTCCGGGCTGAAGAGTAGAAGAGTAGTAAGTGGTTGATACTGAGAGAAGATGGAGATAGTGGTGTTGAGTCTGCTCTCCGCCTAGCTAATAAATGGATCCTGGACAGAATCTCATCATAGAAAAGTGCTCCAGGGAACAAAAACAGACACTAATGGTGTTTGGCTGGCTGAAGACCAATGCTAGACTTTGTAAGTCAGCATGACCAGTTCACTGTTCCTGAAGAATTAGCCAAAAATGCTGAATCCTTTCAGAAAAAAAAAAGTGTGTTCCCTTTAGTAAGGCCTCAGGAAAGGAGTTGGGGTTTCCTTCTCCTGCCGATGCTGGATTTGGGAAGTTGGACGAGGAAGCTTCAACACAGAGAAGGCAAAGGGGAAGTCCATAATGAGAATATTTCCTCTCAAAAAGCCAAGGCTTTTTTTCCTAGTGTCTGGTTTGCTTTGTTTCCCCTCTGATGTGGGAGAAAGAAATCGAGCTGATTCTGGCTTGAGCTGCGGCAGTAGTGGTGAAGAACAGGGTGGGTGTTATGTTTGGTCTCTAGAGGTGCTTTTCCAAGTAGACAAAGGTTTATTTGATGTTAAAAGAAGCTAAACGCCTCCTTCCAGCTGATTCATTGCGCTGTGGAATGGCACATGTAACTGCCTCAAATGTGGAGGCTCTGGATTCAGGTTCTGGTTGTATGGATTTACAGCTATTAAAATTCTTCTGATATTTGTGAGGAAAGTTTCAAATTAAGAACCAAGTTTCCATTTTCCTCTACTTGAATCCTTAGTTTCAGTACCCATGCTATTATGTCTTTCATCCCCCTACCTCTTCCCAATTAAAAAGTCTTTTTTCATATCTTGAAGTAGACCCGAAAGCGTTTGCAAAAGGAGAACCACCATCTGGTAGGTGGGATTCAGAGCAAGGCTCTCTTATTAATTTTCCTGGAGTGGAAATAAAATTCAAACTGCTCGAGGGCTTCATCCAACTGTTTTGTTACCTCTTGATGGTGCCCTGAAGTCTTAAACTGAGCCCTTGTTACTGTCTTCAGCACCTGGTTATAAGTGAAAAAAAAGGCAAATCTGCCACCAAATCTTTTATTTCAGTAAAGTAGTGTTTGTATACAATTGGGATTCTTGGAAAGCAAGGCCTATTTAGGAAGATTCTCATCTTGGGAACGTTTTTAAAACCCAGCTTCAAGTTTATTAATGAATGGCTGCTGATGTAGAGCTGCGTGTCTGAGAGCAGTTATCTGCCTGAATTGGGAGCACAGCCATAACTAGGTGCAGGACAGCTTTGGGCTAATGTAAATGGACATATCTTGAAGGACTTGACTGATTAATACCCTGTAGGCCTCAAGGTAGGGCTTTCACGATGTCGTGGCTTAGTAACTGCAGTTCTCCTGAAGCCTAAAGGGGGTAAGATCAGCTCTACCACAACTTAATTTACATTTCTGCTGGCAAGGCCCTACGGGGGCCTTGTTCTCCGGCTGCACGAGATTCCAACTTTTTCTTTGCCCTTTTACTGAGAACTAAATAAAGCTGAGCAGAACTGCCAATTCATAAAAAGAACAGTTGTTTTTGGGAAATGTTAATATCTTGTGATAAAGCAGCCATTGCCATTTTATGATACCTGACAGAAATTACCCAGTTTCTTTGATTGCACACAATTAAATGGCATTATCAGCCCATTAGGTTAGACACATTTCACAGCAGGAAAATAAAACCTAATGTTTACTTATCGATGTTTAAACAAATTGTAATTATCATTCCATGACAGTCTTGTACTACTGTAATTAAGCTTTAAAATAAAGGGTAATTGGAATTAAGAGAGCTTATCTACATTTCATTCTGAAGCTATTGTTGAAGTCAACTGTGGTAATGTGCAATAACTTTCAGGAAACAGCACTCACCTGTTTCTGCTGTGGAGTAACTGCAAGGGTGCTGGCAGTCACGGAGAGAAATTTGTGTACACTTCATTCAGAGATGAGAAACAGAGCCACACAAACTGCACGTTCAAGGGAGCTTCTTCATATTGAGCCATGTCTTTTTTTTTTTATTTCTTTTGTCATTGAGGGCTTTTTGAGGATGAGCTGTGCTTCCTTGCTTTTCTCCTGCACTTTGATTTTTGTTTCTTGCAAGAATAGGTTTTTCAGTTTTTTTCCACCCAGCATGGCAAATTGAGTCATATGGATTGCTGGCTGCTCGATTCAGTAGGCTTTGCATACAAATCTTTGATTTCCAAGGAGACTTAGGGTGATGGGTGTTGGTACTGGGTGATCTTTATGGTCCCTTCCAATCAAACCATCCTATGATTCTAAAAAAGGCCCAAGCCTACTGCTTGGCAGGCTACTTGGTTCATAAATTTGATGTAGGCAACGTGATTGGGACCTTCAGTACGGTGAACATGTCTATTAAGTAAATACTGGGAGGATGTGGGAAACAGCCCAGGAAGAGAAATTTGTTTTGGTGGACTTGGGGTTGGCAATCTTTCCTTCATTAAGTTACACTAGATCAAGAGTCTCGACTGCCTAATTAAAGCCAATAATTGAGTCTTGAGTCCCTCCCCATACCATTCAGTGCTCAAAGTTATCAGGTAAATCCATAGCCTGGCAGGCAAAATGCATTTCCCATCTGATAAACTCCTTTGGTTTAGTTCCTTATTGCACACTGACGCTGATGATGTCTTTGCTCCTTTTTTATTCTCTTCAGATGATGAGTAGGATGAATTTTCCTTTTCCTCATACATGCCTGGTTGTCCCTGAGCCTGTGGGATGCCTGGCACAGTGTCAGGGCTTAATTGGGTACAATCACGTACTAAGAGGTATGTCTCAAATATCACCTATATTCTGTTGCTAGCATCTCAGAAGCCTCAAGGAGGCAACCTGTTCAGCTCATGGTCTTGTCCCATCTCATGAGAAGAGCCAGGAGTCGTGCTGCTTTTTAGCTGCCTGCAGGAATATCCTAATTTGAGAGTGACAGTCTATGCTAGGACATGAAATCAGGGCTGAGAAAGCACTGCAGTCTGGTCAGGTGGTAAAGGGATTTTAACTGCCCAGACTGGTATTGTTTGGTTACTCATTGCTTGCTACTAGCATCACACACCTGTATAATTTTAGAGAGATATGTAAACTGTAGATTTAAGACCCTTTTTTTTTTTTTTTTTTTTTTAATTTGGTAGCTTCTGGTGGAGTTTTTTCAGGAAGCCAAATCTAAAAACATATGAAATGCTCCAATCTGAAACTCAAAAAGGAGCTTGTCTTTTTAAAAAATAAAAATAAAATTAAAAAATCCTCTAATTTTTTTTTAATGTTCAGGGGGAGCTTTTTGAAAAAGTCAAAGCTGAATCAGATTTTTTTCTTGGAGTGTTCAACTCGAAGATGAGCTTTAATCCAAATCCTTTAGCTTAAATTTAATTTAAGATTTCAGAGTGAAGACACATAAAGACATCCAAGACTAGCAACTACATAAGTTTAAAAACTAATTAGGGAACAAATCAAGCTAGAAGATCCTATTAGTTATGCAGTACTGCTAATAATATTTTCATAAGGAAAATAAACACACAAAACCATTCATCAGCTAGTGTAAATCAGATTTGCTCCTGTCAGTATGTGGATTTATACTAGCTGTGGATTTAGCTACTCTTACTTTTGGGTAGCATAATTCAAAATCATTCTTTTCTGATTACCTTGAGATTTTTTTCTTTTTTTTTTTTGTGTAATATTTTAGAGGATCCTGTGATATAGAGATAGTGGCAAGTCAAACTGGCAAACTTCCCTTTGGATTGTAGGCACGTGGGATTGAATTGAAGAAATTTGCCTCATTTTTTTGAATCTATACTCTGAGTCTGGAAGGGTGGAAATTAACCACCTTTAACATACTGCTAAGTTTCATGTGGTGTATTTTTTAGGATCAGTTCTTGTTATTCAGGGATTTTTTTGTAATGTGAAGTGAATCTAGAGTTCAGTTGGCTACATTTTTTTTTTATATATGGGTAAATTAAAATCCCTGACATGACTTTAATCCCAGTTTATACCAGGCAGGAATCTGCCCATGAGGTGGTGACCAAAATCAAGAATGTTTGGAGGTGTTTATTAAATGATTTTCCTTAAACTATACAAGGTGAAAAGCAATATCTAGATGAACCAAGCAAAAAGAGAAGGTAGCATCTTGAAACAATGTTGGATTCAAATTTTTTGTTTAAGCTAGAAATGCTGCTATGGACAGCCAGCTTTGTAAATTTTAGTTTGAAAACAAAAAATTATTCTTCATGGATCTGATTGGCAAGAGGGTCAGCTGAGGGTGATGAGTTTGTGTAATTTCCAGGACCTGTGTGTGCTTAGGAAATAAGTTACAGAGCTGTTTCTCCGTTGGGACCAGGCGGTGGTGCTGCCTTTTTGCACAGAACACTTTTATTTTGGGGAGTTGAGCAACTCGTGTAAGTAAGATTGCTCTTCTATGAGTGAGGGCATGAAAAGCTTTTATGTAGCTCTTAGTTACTGACCCTTGTGATCTGATTTGATTTCCTAAAAGGTATTAAACATGTATTCTGGTAGGTAGACAACTACAGCCTTAACTTCATTTTAAGTTTTTTTTGTGAATGTTTTAAAAATTTAAGTTTTTTTTGAACATGTAATTTATATGTTAGTTGAAACCAATCGAAACAGTGGAATTAGCTTGAAAACCCCGATCCTTGTTTACTCTGTAATCTTAAAAGGTTAAATAAAATAATAATAAAAAAAACGATTGGAAAGGTAAACCTTGGAGAGCAGGTGACATAACACCACTGTATTAGCCTGAAGCAGCAGAGTGCAATCATGCTTTCTTCCTCCACTATAAAATTTTACTTTTGATACAGTTGACATTTTGGTGCAATGGACCATAAATTAATGAAAGTATGCGCTATAAAAGGAAGGACATTAGAATAATCAAGTGGTTACAGAAGTAGTTGAGTGTGTGTGTGTCCATAGCACACAATTTTTCGATTAGCTCACTTTTATGAGCCTTTTCTGTTCTTTGTCTATATCCAACATACCTTAATTTCATTTTCTCTTGAAAGTAACTCAAGGGATTGCTGAACTTCTTGAGTTATGAGATTTTTGTGTCAACAGAAACTTAATTACTTTGGAGAAATGAATCACTGTAACTCATCTATAATAAATCTCCAAAATACAATATTCTAGAAGATATATTTTCTGTTGAACCATAAGGTGTAGTCTTCATCTGTGTTTGTCTCTCCATTAGCATTATGACATTAGAGACATACTTGTACCCTTCTTGGTTTTGTTTTCTTTTGTGTATGCTTTGCCGTTTCTTTTCAAGATTAGGGCCTTGACTTGCCTTGTGCGGACTGTTTCCCGTGGTGTTAAAGTTAGTGGGATGACAGGTGGAAGGAAGGAAAATGAGATGAAGGAAGGCTTTGCTCTGTGCTGCAGCTGCAAGGGAATGATGTGCTGGGCCACCAGGGCTGTAGTGCGACTTCTCACTGTGGTACATAGATATACCATACTATATATAGATATATACTGTGGTATACAGAGTGTGACCTCCATATATTTGAGCTGTGTCCGTTTAAAACTGGCAATTCAAAGTAAGCAAGCTCTATGTAATAACAAGGTAAGATCGTTTTGTATCTACAAAGCAAATTTTTATTGGCATTAAAATTTCACTGTCACTAAATACCTGAGCAAAAGCAATGTGTTTTTTTTTTTTTTTTTTGTGGTGGTGGTTTTTTTCTTGATCAGAGTCAAAATTGCAAATACCTAATCATCTAATGCTGGGAGCTGGTGGGTTTTCCTCATTAGTAACACAGTAATGACTGAGTAATTTCCTTCCAAATTCAAAAGAAGAGGGAAAAGGGCTTTTAGGTAGACTGTAGATATGACAGCTTCAGCTCCCACACTAGTTTCTAGAGAAGGTTGTAACTGAAAGAAAAATGTTTTGGTTTTGTTCCCAGAAGAAAAATCAGGCTTGTTTTTCCTTCCAAGCAGCCTTACTGAGCTCTGGGGAACTTCTCAAGTCAAACGAGCAGAGCTGGTAGTCCTGTGGGCATTTTGCTCAAATATCTGCACTGGAAATACAGCTTGATGTATTTCAAAGATATTTTATGTCTTTGGAATATCCTGTAATCTGCTTTGAATCAAAATTATTCTTCCTGTTAATTTAATGGCAATGCAGCCTTTAAATTTGTGATGGTCTTTACAAGATACTGTCCTGTCTTGTATAAACCATCTAAATCATGTTCATTTTTGGTCCCTTCTGCAGTTGCGTTTCTTTCCAAAGCAAAATAGTGTGTCACTTGGAGTAAAGATGTATAAAATGGTCCTATGGGAATTACCTTCACCTAGGAATTTACCACCTCTTACACAATGAAGATCCCCCTCTTTATACTTGTTTGCCAGCCGTGAATATTATTGGAACCACTGTCGTATCTTTCCATGCTGTCAGAGAGGTTTTCATGGTTTGGTAGGCTGCTTGCAGTAAGGTCAGCGGGGTCAGGTTATGCTTCAGAGAGCTGCGAGGTTTGGGATGGAGAAATCACTTGCCCTTGGACAGATCTGGGACCTACTCTACGTCTGCTGTCCCTGACAGAGGATATTTGTCTAACCTGCTGTTCAGGGCCTCCAGCAGGGAGGGTTATTCAGTCTTTCCCAGGCAGCCTTTTGGAGAACATCATGTATAAATTTTTTCCTGTATCTAACCTGAGACCATATTGCTACGAGTTGCTTCCATAACTTCTCCTCTGCATCTTTAAGTACACTGAGGAGTGATGTTGTACACTTAATAGTTATACTTCCCCTTAAGTCTTTCCTTTAGGTTAAACCCTAAACTTGTTCCATCTTCTTGGAGTAGGTCCTGTTTTCTAGACTTCAATTATTCATATTGTTCTCTTCTGGCTTTCTTTCAACTGCTTCCTTTTTTTTCCACGGCACTATGCCCAATCTGTTAGGATCATTTTGGACTCAAAACAGTCCCAGGGCCCATCATCGGTGTTAGAGACAAAAAAGACATTAACATCTCTGCTTTATCTATGTCCCTTTTTGTGAGGTGATCAACCTCATCAAGGAATGGCCTGATGTTATCTCTGGTCCTCCATTTGCTGTTAATACACGTTAAAAAAAAAAAAAAAAAAAGTACTGGCCCGCTTCATCAGGTGAAAATATGTGCCATAAGGATGCTGAGGGGAGCTGAGTCTCACAAGACCTTTCAGTAAATCCTTGCTTGGTGTCCACTGCATAAGGAGAGTCATCTGAGGAAATGAACGAGCCAGCAGCTGTTTTTGTGAATTAAAGATGATGCTGTCAGTGCATGTGCATGTTATACACACACTAAACAAGTATGAGCATAAGTTCTAGGTGTCTGTCCGCACTGTGTAGTGGCTGATAAGAGCCACTGTCACCTCTCAGTTAGAGAAATACAGCCTTTTCTCTTATGTGGTTGTAGTTTGGCTTACTGTGAACCTGCTTACTCCTTCTGGCCAGATTTCTGTGGTATTTCGAAGTCTGTTTTGTAAAGCAAATAGCACGGTAGACATTTGTGGGCATACACTGGAATGGTTCTTTGCTCATCTACTCTTCTTGCCAAGACTGACATTGAAACAAAGCTTATTAATATGAAATAATTTACTGTGTACCTAGCATGCTCAATTGTTCCAGAGTATATGCTCTGTTATTGTACAGTACCTTTTCTCTTTAAAGGTGTCCATGAGATACTGACAGAGATTGCTGCTCTTACAAGCCAGGTCCTTACTTGCTGTAAATCACTGAAGTTAATAGAGCAATACCAATTTCATCAAGCTGCACAGAAATGATGAAAATACAATTTTCCAACAGAAACTGCTTATTCAACAAGATCAAAACATTCTGTGAAACATTCAGGCTTCAATCAAACTCCATTTATAAAAGAAAACAAAATGAAGTAGCTTTACCTCATTAAAAGATACCTTTTTGATTTTTTCTTTGAAATTTCGATGAGAAGTTACAATATGATATTTTAAAAGATGTTCAGTTTTAATTGATGAAATTAAACCTTTGCATAAATATGTATTTTAATGGATATTTCAAATGTTGGCAGTCTATTCTAATTCAGATTTAAGTTCAGGAATAGTGCAAATTCCTGCATGGCTGAGGATTTTTCTGGGCACTTGGGTATCCGCACCACAAAGTCATTATCACCCATGGTTATTTGGTATTCTCAGACAGAGGCAAGGAATGATTAAGAATAGAGAAGCAATTTATCCTTAAGGTAAGAATGGTCCCTGTGGGTCTTATCATGAGGCAAGTGTAGAGAAGTTTGCATTTCATATGATACCTTGCATTCTTGCATAGCCATGTGGAAGTGGCTATGTGTTTATGGATGAATATGACTTGAGATTTTTCTAGATTTATTTCTATATAACATAAACACATAATGTAATAATCATGTCTTTAAGTGTAGCTAATGAAACTTTACTAGTCTGTGAGAACTATGTTAATAAAAATGTGAAGGATGTGCAGATGTTCCATAATAAGTTTTGAATTGTGTGTGCCAATGGAGGTACTGGCATCTTTGTTGTACGGCAACATCCTGTAAAATCAACAAAGCTTTGAGGAAATGAGCACAAAATAGAAACTGGCTCAAGAGTTGCTGCTTTATCTTGAAATTGTGTGCACTCTTCTGGAAGAGAAGCAGAAACGCTGGCCATGAGAATGTGATTTAGCAAAGAGGGCAATGGGGAAGGTGGGCAAGGAGCAAATCTCTTATGAGGGTGTTTGCTGGGGTCTGCTCATGTCGATGCAGTCAAAGTGTTTGGCTGCAATGCTTCCTTGGGACTGGAACTCTGATATTGAGACAGGTGGATGGGGTAGGCACCACATCTGTGTGCCTTGGTGAGACCGGCCACTGCTGCGCTCATGTGGTTGTACTGGGACCTGCTGGCACAGGCAGCCCATACACATCTGTACTGTAGCCAGAAACTGCCAGGCCAAATAAAGGCTTGGAGACGCTAACGAGATGTGTGGTAGTTGCACTTGCAATTCTGGGAGAAATATAATCTTTGATTAGCTGAGAAAAAGAAACAATGCTGACTCCTCAGCTCTAGCTGATGGATGGTTTTAGTCCCCTGTCTGTCCACATAAATCTAACAGCCAAATAGTGAATAAATTTGGTCTGTAAAATCAGGGAGTGAATGCTCTGGTGTTGAGCTATGCTTGGAGCCGGTATGCAGTGGATAATTTGTTCATTACGATCAACTAGTAATCAGATATACAGCTATTTGAAAATCTCAATGGGATATATGTGCAACAATTTCATACGGTTTATACCTTGGTCAGTGCTATTAGCCCATAGTTCAGGTTCGTTTCAGTGACAAGAGATGTGACTGCACAAGTTTCCAGGTTCTGGTTTTCTAATTGCTTCTTAGGTTCACATTTAGTAATTCTGGAGAGTAGTATGGGCCCTTCAGGAAGTCCAAGTGCTGTTTCTGCTCTTTATATTATTCCATCTACTGCTGTTACCTGTTTTTGCACTCCTTTTTGCTGTGGTTATACACGAATTTCTTTTGCTTTCATAAAGTTAGTCTAGTTGACGGCAACTAAGGACCCAAACCAAAACGTAAAACAACACCAAGGTGTAATAAGAGGTATGTCGAGTTTCTTCAGAGCTACCCTGGATGAATTTCAAATTATCTATTGCTGAGTCATACCCATACAGAAGCCTGGCTGAAAGTGGTTACCCTGAGAGTTGAGAGACGCAGGACAAGTTGATGCTCATTTCATTGCTGAGTTTCCATTAATCTTAGATCTGCAATTTGTTTCTTCGCAGGAAGGAAGTAAAATGGTGTCAGAGTACATTTGAACAAATATTCCTAGTTGCATTCTTTTACTTTTGTAGTCACTGTGGTATTCAAAGTTCACAGAACCAACCTGCACTGCAAAACATGAAAGTTTTGGTAACAAAACAAATTACTCAAGGGCCCATTCTCTGTAGGGATTTTAGTGGTGGTGGTTTTTTGTTTGTTTGTTTGTTTGTTTTTTCCTGAAGAGAACAAATCTGTTTTCTTTCCAAGTACAAATTAAAGAACAGGAACCACATTACTGTTAGCAGATGAAAAGATGGCTGCTGCTTTGCTGTGCAGTGATTAGGTTTTACAGCGTGAAACTGCAGTTACACTAATTGTTCCAATACAATTCCTAGGCAGGTCAGATTTTTCCACCATGTTACAGCTTTTTCACGACAGAGAGAGTAGTATCTGCCTTATGATTCATCTTCCTTTGATGTTCAGACACTAGAAAGATAACTGTCTTTCTAGTAACTCTGCTAGACTCAGTAAGCAGCATACACAAAACCCGTACCTCATCTTTTATATATAGCCAGGTATAGCCTCTGGATACTATCCACAGTTGTTCAGCGATTCAGAATATTTTAGCACATCTTTGCATTTTTCCCTCCCTTCAGGTTAGAGTATTCATTAAAAAGCAGTTCATTAACTTACCACCGTCCGTGCGTTCTTTTGAAGCAGCAGCTCTAATATTAAAGTTATGTTATTGTTTTCTCGCATGGCATTTTGTTGTCTCAGCTTTGTACAAGCCAAGCGCTTTAATTGCAGTTCTTAATCTTTCAAAGTGCTTGCAAAGATGAATTAATTAATCCTCATAACACCCTTGTTGAGCAGGTACAGTTGTATCGGGCATAAATTACAGGACTTGCTGCATTTGCACCAAGGCGTCCAGTTAGCTCCCATGTGAGTGCTGTATTGGGAATATGTCACAGGATTTCGGGAGCCAGAGGCTGCAACAGTTCCCTGGGAGAGAGGAGGCCAGAAAATGCCCCGTGCCTGCCCCAGAAAGCTCTGAAAACAATGCGAATGCCCCACTGTGGGCCAAAACACCAGCCTGCTGTATGACCCTACGGCACCCCTGTGCAGACATATTTAAAAGCAGGAGCCTGACGGGGAGTAGAAACATGAAGGGATATTAGGAAACATGGGGTGGCACTGGAAGGGAAACGAGACTGAAGACATGCTCATAGACAGAGGTACTCCATGCTGCAAGGCTGCACCCCTTATCCATTCAGCCCCCAGGCAACCCACAGCAGGGCAGGGACACCCTACAGAGCAGGTAAAAAGCAGGAAGATGTAAAGAGCTGTCTGTGTTGGTCTGTTATTTTAGCATGAGGGAAAGCTATAGTTGTAAAATGACAGAGGCAGGGCACAGATGATCACTTAGTCTCTGCCCCATTTTCTTTCCAATCTGACATTCATTTCCAGCCATGAGAAGACACTGATCCCTCCTCTCCATCACATCAACCCCAATCCCCTTACCTGTGTTTCAGGGAAGCCTCAAGTATCAAGTTGTGACCCCCCCCCCAAACCATCAGAAAGGAGCTCTGTGCTCCCTTTGATGGCATGCTTGTTTGTTGCCAGTGCCAGAGGTTAGCTTTCTGTTGCTCTCACCTTCAAATGCTATTCTCTTACAAAAATCAGGATACCCAATTTCCAGTAATTTACTTGTGGGGAATATATAGGCTCTGGCTGCAAAGCAGAGGTAGGCTTGGGGACGTGCCCCGGAAGACCAGGGTCACTGTGGACAGGGGATGGAGCCACTGATCTCAATCTTAGAGCTTTTAAGGTTTAAGTAATATAGAGCTACCTTTTTCTGTGATGTCAAATATCCTAAATGTAGAGGAAATCATGTGCCTGCCAGTCCCATTTGCTCGTAGTGAGAACACACTCCTTCCGCTAAGCTTCTTGCCCATAATTTGGCTAGACACCCTGCCTCTATGCCAGCTAGCCCCAGGGATTGAGAGGTTCACCTAGGTATAAAAATCAATCTCTGTCAGTAAAAGCCATTTCCCTTCCCTCTCAACACTTACTTACGCTTGCACCCAAAGTCTTCTGTGGGAGCCTTCAACATGAAATGCTTTTTCTGGCTGAAATGGTGTATCTGCAAATTGGAAGCAGTCATGTGTCCTATAAATCTTTGACTAAAAAGATAGGTTGTCAATTTTATCAAAGTTGCACTGCAGAATAGCCCTAAGCAGGAGTCTCTAAAACCTTACTTCACATTCTACGGATGAGGATAAATTATAAGCCTCCTTGCTATATATTTCTGAAATATAATGTACCTAAGTCTGTAACAGAGGCTATAAAATGGAAATGAGATAGCCAACACTCCGGTGTTTTTCTGATGTACAGAGGTTATCCTAGTAATATATCTCAAAAACCCCCAGCAATATTTTAAAAGATCAGCAATGTCAATTTGCATAATTTGGGATATAAATTTTTCCATTTTTTCCCAATGGCTGAGAAATGGTGAATAAATTTTAGCACTGTTCTCTGTAAGAACAAATAATTTAATGCATGGAAATGCAACCGTTATCAGTTACATAAGAATGGATGCAAATACACGTGTGACATTCAGAAACATGTCAAAATTACCTTGGGTTTATTCATTGTACCCATTAGATCACTGTACCAACTGAGTTAGGATTGAAAATGATTAAATGATCTTTTCTGACAATTTCAATAGATGCAGCAATTTTATATGGTTCCCCTTTGACATCTTGCTAGGCTGTAATCAATAAGAATCAGCATTTAATAGTGTACTTTGCTTGGATTACTGCTGTGGTAGAAGCATGCAACGTCTTTGTAATGAATATGGGTTCCCCAGTGTTGGGGTGCACAATTCAGTGGGACTCACTACTGTGAGATATCTTTCAACAATGTCTTCACAAGATGAAATCTGCTTGGCTTCCTTGTCCATAAAGACGTGGGCTTTTCATTTTTTGCAGCAGGCATATTTGGATTAAAAAAAAAAAAAAAAAGCAATTCTTAGTCTGTGAAAAAAAAAAGCTTTTAATGAAAAAGGTTTTCTTCTTGTGTTTTTGTTGGTGTTTGTTTTTGGCAGTGGAGAATTAAGGATTTGTAAAATAATAGAACTTTCAAAAGGAATTAGCACCAATCCCATATTAAATAATTGGTTTTCTCAGCAGGTAAGGAAACATTTCTTGCATTTTGGCAGAATGAAAATGTAAGTTTTTTACCTGCCTGATTTTGGAAATAGAAAATATCAGAGTGAAAAGTCATGCTTCATTTTAAAACATGGAAACAAACTTCTGACGTGGGCTAAAGTTTTGACCTGAATTCATAGAGGTCAAGCCAATGTTTTTCTGTTAATATGCGAGCTGTCAGAAAACTCTAATCTGCCTCGCAACCAGGTGAAACTTTTCTGTTGAGTATAGCTTCATTTGACCTATTGATATGACAGGCTGTCTAATCCACAGATACTTCTTCACCATCTGTCTCTCTGGAAATATTTGTTCAGTGAGTTAAACTTATTAACTGATTTTTTTTTCAGCTCTTGAAAGCTGATCAATTCCTTGCAGTCAAAGTATATAAATTCTCTCTCGTACATCATCTTCTCATCTCACTGATCCCAATATTATAACTTCCTTCAATTTGTATTTTGTTTGGGGCTGCGTAGATGGAAGAGGCCAATTTCAGCTGCAGATTTGTATTTAGTGTTTATTTAGTTGTGCTTTGTGACAGTCCTCATAGCTGCTACAGGGCAAAACTGCTTGAGGAGGGGCACTTCAGTTCTGCCCAAATGAGGCTCTAACAACTGACTGTGCACATGTATTTTCTACAGAACTGCATTCATTCTTACATACAGTCACGGGTTTGGAAACAGTGCCAGCCCCCTTTTTATAGAGAATCATATGATTCATGGTACATAAGGATATTGAAAGTTTCTTCTTTCCCCAAAAGGTCATTTTCACAAATTGAATCATGCCTGGGAACATATATCTTGGGTATCTCCAGAGCAAACTAATGCAGAATATAATTTATTTCCCCAGCTAACTATTTTGATAAAATCATATCTGCTCTGTAATAAAAAGTTTTGGTGACTCAACTTCTCCTTTTTATACATATATATATATATATATACACCTAATGTTTTTAAAACATTTTTACTTTTCCTAGCTCAGAGTTGATGTTACTGCTAAAATGCAAAGGATGTGCTCACATTTGATCCTTGTTGAAAAGTGTACTGGAATGGAATTCAGAGCTAAAGCTCCTTCTCCTTCCAGTTTGTCTAAAAACCAGAGATTTGGCAAGGCTGTGCTGTAAGGCCCAATAAAGGAGTGAACTCAGACCGAAGGATCTTACCACATCAGCAAAATACCACCTGCATATTTAATATTCCTCTGGCTTAGCTTTACTGCCATTTCAAACTGCTGTTTCAGGTACCTTCTCTCAAGGTTCAGACGCAAGCCCCAATCATAATGAGAGGGGCTGCGCTGGCTTCTCCTCCCCAGCCCTGAACGAAGGGGTCAGCAGCTAAAACCCGTCAGCAGTTTCTCAGAAGACTGGCCATTAGGTTTTCATATATCTGAGATTTTGTGGTTGGTCCTAAGCCAATCCTTTCAGCTGCGAAACAGGGGGCACCCTCACGTTATGTCTAATGTGCACAGTGGACGTGCTCTGCATGTGTCCTGCATCTGTGATCCCCAGGAGGCCAGGCTTTCTTATGCCGTGGTTTCATCCAGCACAAAGTCCTCAAATGTCATCATCTGCACCCAAAGGATGCCTGCTGCATCCACTGTCTTCTAGCAACTGCTCTGCAGGTTCTTACTGCACTGCCACTAGTTATTTCTTCGGCAAGATACGTAGCTGTCTCTGCATCCAGTGGTGTTTGCTTTTTGCTTCTGGTCTCAGATGATGGATGTAGAAAACAGCTCTCCATTCAAGAACTGTGGCTGCAGCCTCGTCAGCAGCACTGCCAGGGATTGAGGTAGGGTGAGGAGTTGGTCCTGATGTTCCTACAGCATGATTCTTGCAACCCTTAGGCCTGTGAACATACCTTTCTTGACACTGGCCATGTATAGGGAATGCTACCTCATCTTCATTGCTGGTGAAATACCTCCAATGTCATTTTTAATAGATTACGTGGTTTGACTTGTACATTAGTTTTGTTCATGCTGTGTTCATTTCATCAGGCAGAAGAGATTACTGTGTGTAGGGAAGTCAGTAGACTGTAAATAAGCAATACCTTGGCTGTTTCCTTTTGTGAGTGGTTTCTATTTTTTTGGAGAGGCAGAGTTGCTGTTTGGGAAACAAGAAAGAATATGCTGTCTTATAGATGCATGAATTGGGGAGGGCCAGTGGGAAACTGGACTGTATCTGTACCTCTGTACCTGTTCTGCTTCAAACCTGCTTCCTTGAAATTCACCAGGACTGGAGTTTCTTTTATGTTCTTGTTGTTCTTGTAGTCTTTGTAGTCCGCTGTAACCAAGGCTTAGACTTCATCATTGCTATTTGTACGGTATCTTCAGTGTTGCATCTTGTATTAATAATGCACAGTACGCAAAAATCGTAATGAAATTGAGCGTAAAGTATCTTCCGTACAGTTTATTTCAAAAACATTCAGTTTATTTTAGACAATTTCAAAAGTCCCAGTTTTCTGAGTCTTAGATGAGCTAGCCTGGGGGTTTCACAGATTCACAGATTTCTCTAGGTTGGAAGAGACCTCAAGATCATCGAGTCCAACCTCCGACCTAACACTAAGTACTCCACTAAACCATATCCCTAAGCTCTACATCTAAACGTCTTTTAAAGACCTCCAGGGATGGTGACTCCACCACCTCCCTGGGCAGCCCGTTCCAATGCTTAATAACCCTTTCGGTAAAGAAGTACTTCCTAACATCCAACCTAAAACTCCCCTGTCGCAACTTTAGCCCATTCCCCCTCGTCCTGTCACCAGGCACGTGGGAGAATAGACCAACCCCCACCTCTCTACAGCCTCCTTTCAGGTAACTGTAGAGAGCGATGAGGTCTCCCCTGAGCCTCCTCTTCTCCAGGCTGAACAAGCCCAGCTCCCTCAGCCGCTCCTCGTAAGACTTGTTCTCCAGACCCCTCACCAGCTTGGTCGCCCTTCTCTGGACTCGCTCGAGCACGTCCATGTCCTTCCTGTAGCGAGGGGCCCAAAACTGAACACAGTACTCGAGGTGCGGCCTCACCAGAGCCGAGTACAGGGGCACAATCACTTCCCTCGACCTGCTGGCCACACTGCTTCTTATACAGGCCAGGATGCTGTTGGCCTTCTTGGCCACCTGAGCACACTGCTGGCTCATATTCAGCCGACTATCCACCAATACTCCCAGGTCCTTCTCGGCCAGGCAGCTTTCCAGCCACTCATCTCCCAGCCTGTAGCTCTGCTTGGGGTTGTTGCAGCCCAGGTGCAGGACCCGGCACTTGGCCTTGTTGAACTTCATGCAGTTGACCCCAGCCCATCGCTCCAGCCTATCCAGATCCTCCTGCAGAGCCTTCCTGCCCTCGAGCAGATCGACACACGCACTTAGCTTG
Source organism: Anser anser (assembly GCF_964211835.1). Lineage (NCBI taxonomy): Eukaryota > Metazoa > Chordata > Aves > Anseriformes > Anatidae > Anser > Anser anser. The sequence goes on from NC_139724.1 coordinate 14,416,400, forward strand.
GTGTCATCTGCAAACTTACTGAGGGTGCACTGGACGCCCTCATCCAGATCATCAATAAAGATATTAAAGAGGACCGGCCCCAGTACCGAGCCCTGGGGGACTCCACTAGTGACCGGCCTCCAACCAGATTTGACTCCATTCACCACAACTCTCTGGGCCCGGCCATCCAGCCAGTTTCTAACCCAGCGAAGCGTACGCCAGTCCAAGCCCCGAGCAGCCAGTTTCTCGAGGAGAATGTTGTGGGGAACGGTGTCAAAAGCCTTACTGAGGTCAAGGTAGACCACGTCCACAGCCTTTCCCTCATCCACCAAGCGCGTCACTTGGTCATAGAAGGAGATCAGGTTCGTCAAGCAGGACCTGCCTTTCATAAACCCATGCTGACTGGGCCTGATCGCCTGCTTGCCCTGCAAGTGCCGCGTGATGACCCTCAAGATAATCTGCTCCATGAGCTTCCCCGGCACTGAGGTCAAACTGACAGGCCTATAGTTCCCCGGGTCTGCCCTGCGGCCCTTCTTATAGATAGGCGTCACATTGGCTAGCCGCCAGTCAACCGGGACCTCCCCCGATAGCCAGGACTGCCGATAAATGATGGAAAGCGGCTCAGCCAGCTCCTCCGCCAGTTCTCTCAGTACCCTTGGGTGGATCCCATCCGGCCCCATCGACTTGCGCACATCCAAGCTCCGTAGCAGGTCGCCAACCATTTCCTCATGGATAGCGAAGGCCACATCCAGCTCCCCATCCCCTTCCACCAGCTCAGGGCACTGGGTGTCCGGAGAACAACCGGTATTGCCGCTAAAGACTGAGGCAAAGGCGGCATTAAGCACCTCAGCCTTTTCCTCATCCTTAGTAACTAGGTTTCCCCTCGCATCCAGTAAAGGATGGAGATTCTCCCTAGTCCTCCGTTTCGCGTTGATGTATTTGTAAAAGGATTTTTTGTTGTCTTTAACGGCAGTAGCCAGATTGAGCTCCAGATGAGCTTTGGCCTTTCTAATTTTCTCCCTGCACAGCCTCGCTACATCCTTGTAGTCCTCCTCAGTGGCCCGCCCTTTTTTCCAAAGATTATAAACCCTCTTTTTTCTGCTAAGCTCCAGCCGCAACTCTCTGTTGAGCCAGGCCGGTCTTCTTCCACGCCGGCTCATCTTTGGGCACGTGGGGACGGACCGCTCCTGTGCCATCACGATTTCCTTCTTGAGGAGCGCCCGGCCTTCCTGGACTCCTCTGCCCTTCAGAACCGCCTCCCAAGGGACTCGGCCAACCAGCGTCCTGAGCAGCTCAAAGTCGGCCCTCCGGAAGTCCAAGACAGCAGTTTTACTGGTCCCCTTCCTGGCCTCGCCAAGAATAGAGAACTCTACCATTTCGTGGTCACTCTGCCCCAGACAGCTTCCGACCACCACATCTCCCACCAGTCCTTCTCTGTTTGTGAAGAGAAGGTCTAGCGGGGCATCACCCCTGGTAGGTTCACTGACCAGCTGCTGAGGGTCATCAACTTTCCGTAACTTCAGAATTCCTGTGTGGCTGAGATATATTCAGCTTATTTCTGGTGTGCATACATCTGGTTGGTGGCTGGGATATCCATGACACGAGCTTGCTAGAGGTCTTGCCACCATGTCTTGGGAAGGTGCTGGCCTGCTGCTGGAGCCTGGAGGTCATTGGATGCTAGTCTCACCAGGCTGTCCTTCACCTGATAGCAGCTCTCTAGGGACCATCCCAACCACTGGCTTTATCAAACCCTCTGCCTGTGCTGGGCACCTGGTCTTGTACGAAGTAGGAAGAGCAAGGCAGCCAGGAGGCACTAAGAAAATGCACAAAGCAAATGCAAGTAAAGAGAAATAGCTCTGGCTGAGTTGAGAAATGGCTTTATTTCAGACACTAGCAGCCTCTGAAGCACTTGAAGGTTTGGAAAGGTCTCCATTAACTCGGACAAAGAGGCTGTCTGTGCAGGTGCAGCAGAGATTTGGGCAGTTATGACTTGCTTTGCCAGAGGTTTCAGAAGAGAGGGGAAATGCAGAAAGTGGATCCCAGCAAATTAATGAAGCACAGTCAATAAAACGTAGTGAAAGCTAGAGTTGGAGGGGTTTGGGAAGGCTTGAGCCCTGCACAGATGGCCTTGCTCTGTGTGAGTTTGCAAACATTAGTGTGATGTGTGGATCCTGGGAGAAGAAAGCACTACAGTTTGAGGGGTTATTCAGAGAACAGGATGGTGTGCCAGGACAAGACAAATGGACTGTCAGCCTGAAAGTGAAGGGACACTTGTTAGTCTGAAGTTGGACACAGGTTCAGAAGCCAACATGGTGCCAGAAACAGTAGTTGTTACTACTGCAGAAGCAGCTGCAGATGGTCAAGAAAAATGGTTAAAAGTCTGGGATCTTGCCCCTGCTTTGGAAATAAATACATGAACTAAATGTAGAGCTAGCAAGGTGAAATAGATAGTTTGCAATAACATCTGGGAATGGATCACCCTGGGGTTAAGAACACCTCAAGTCCCTAGTTACCTATGAAAAATGTTACTTTGGGCAGAGTAGAGGGAGGTATACCTACCTGTCCCCTTGAAGATGTGATCAGGCACTTTTTCCTCAACCATTCAGCACACTAACAGAGTTTGAGCACATCTGCCTATGGTTGAAGGGGTGCTTGAATTGTCAGTCTTTGGCTCCGAGTGGTTACTGAATCCCTCGCCACGACGTGCAGAATGGTTTCTTCTCGTTAATCAATGCTTTCCTTCATACCAACAGGATGTAGTATTTCCAGACTGGGAAATATTTCAAGAGGACACTGACCACTTGGGAATGTGTAGCTGAGTAATTTCACAATTCTTCTCTTTACCACAGGACTAAATGCTGTGCAGAGATGCAACAGTCATGGGACAAAGTCCAGTCTGTTCACCTGGTACTTATTTGATTATCAGTAGGTGTAAAACTAAAGTTTGCCTTTTTATTAACATGCTTTTTGTGTGTTTACTTGTTCCAAGTAAATGCTTGAGGTAGCTAAGTAGCCATTGAAAAGGAAGCCATAAATGGACCGTGTTAAAATAAGTGTTTTTTTTTCAATTCATCAAGCTTCAGTTTGGGTACTGCACACATGCTCTTACAAAATCAACGGGATTCAGACTGTTTCTTGGCATTTGGTGAAAACAGCATTTAATTGAAGACCCAACCAGTAGTTACAGATGAATACTATTCCTCATTTTGCTTCTGGACACTTTAATCAACCTGCCTGCATGTTGGGATCAATCAGTTTCAGCAGTTGTGTTCATTCATCTTCGTCCTGCCATTCATCTCATGGCAGCGAGGAGAACACTGTGTAATTGAATTTAGTTGAAATCTAATACAAGGACAAACCGTGACAAGCCAGTTATAATCAGCTTGATTCTGAATTTTCAGAACAAGTACTAGCTTTGTATTTCCAGGAGGAGGATATCCAGGGTCCTGCAGAGCTTCAGCAAGAAAACTGGCAATGAAGGTGGAACACTGGGGATGTGGAGGCTGATTTTTTATTTTATTTTATTTTTTAACCATTTAGGTCAATTGAGAAATGATAGAAGAAGAAATGATATGTTCTTTAATTTTACTCACCTTCTATAGTGTCTGCTTAATTTAGGAGGGAAATCCAGAGTTTGGTACCCCATGAGAAATGTTCAAAGTGACAGCTTTCATACATCCTGGATGTCTTTTTGGTTTCCTGTGTTGTGTGTGAGGGGAGTGTTTGTGGTTTTGTTGTTATTGTTTAAGACCAATGTAACAAATCACAGAGATAGGATCTCAGTGTTCTCACTAAAGTGGATGTAGAACCAGATTTTCAATTTCTCTAAAGGGCTCAGCATCTGATCTACGTTTCCACATGGACTCCCTCAGAAACAACTGCAGTAGTGTAATACTGATGGAGCTATAGCTTTTTTGAAAAGAGGATATTAACCACTCAGGGGGTTAACATGCTGTAAGTTATGCATATTGTCTTCAGAGTTTCAGCTGATCTGACTTTACTGAGTATTCCCACGGAGACTTGGTTTTCATGAGTCTTTTACATTGCATATATTTCTGACAGAACTAGAGGACATCACTATAAACAGAAACCAGCTTGAGAATACTCATAAGATTTCCTGCTTTCTTCAAATTCTTTACTTTCAGTAGCCATTTTTATTATGAATAATGCAATAATACATAATCTAAAATAAAGGAGCTAAAATTAAGGGAGGAGCGTTTTCTATATACCTATGTAAGTGAAGGAATTGCAAAATAGTCCATCATTTACAAGGGCTTATAATGTTTTCTTCTAAGATTATATTAAATAAGATCTCTCTTTTCTTGGTCTGCTATTACAATACATTGCCAAGGCCTCACAGCAAAGTCAAACTCTTGGGAGTGCACATGGGACCGTGTTTGCTGACCAGATGTGGTGGGAGGACTGTGTATCAGGAAGCAATTCTGATTTCAAACTTCACTCTCCTTTCAATGCATGTATGGTTCTAAGGTTGTTGGTGTATGTCATGTGTCCTGCTTGCACATATATAGTTTAAAAAAAAAGTCTTTCAAAAAATAATGATTTGGGGGGAGACACGTAATAAATCTGTTCTTGATCTACTGTTGTGAGAAACGCGAGAAAATCTTTGCTTTTGCTGGATTTGATTGCTGCGGCTGTGTCACTAAATAACAGATGTCTATGCTCAGAATGTAGCAGTGGTTCACGTTTTTGGTGATTTTGGACTATGACATCAATCTGAAGTTTTGTAGTTATGAAGTGTTTGTGTAACTACATGCCGTAGCATTTAAGTCTTAAGAGGTGTGCAGTGTTTTGTTTGAAACTTCACATATTTCGTGCTATATGTCGGACCAGCAAGAAACCGTTCGAAAATATTTCAGTGCAGATGAGTCTGGAAAAAGAAGATCAAGCCAAAATTTACTTTTTACATGTCAAAGCAGTATTTAAACAGTCTATTTGGCCAACTGACCAGTCATGAGTGGCTACAGGAAAGAAGCTCTGCGTACAGATATTTTTCACAGGAAAATGAGGAAAGCACCAAGATCCGGACATGTCTTGGCAGGCTTGAGCTCACTCTGTCTTTTTTCCAAACTGGCTGGAGACAAACCAGTTTTGGACTGAGGCTATGCCCAAGCCTCATTCAACTTCTCTGATTGAATTACCTGTATTTCCCATGTTGCTCAACTCTGACAAGCCCTATGTCTGTGGGACACCTGTAATAGCAGTCAGGCTCTTCAAGTAATGGCGAAGAACACAGCAAAGGGGTAAGCAACTCTGTGTCCAGAAACTAGATTACACTTTTTTTTAAATCATCTGTTTGTAAAATCAAACACAGAAACCTTCTTAAACAGCACTACAGGCACGATAGATATTTTTTTCTCATTTCAACGGAAACTAAAATTAATCTTAAATGATCGGTAGGATTCTTGTTATTTCGCTGCCTGGGGGCAAGGTCTAGAGCAATCAGCCCTAATAGGAATGGGTCTCTGACCCAAAGCCTATAACTTTAGTGCCAGATAAACAGGAGTGGGAGAATACTGTAGGGTGGGCAATAGGCAATGCACAGGGTGCCCGATAAACCCTAGCCAAATCATAGCAGTTGTTTCCTCAGTGCCAAGAAATCTAATGCATTTTTTTTCTACCATGGGAAAAGCTGTGGCAAGTGCCTGACCAGCAACACAGCTTTCTTCTGATTTTTATCTGGAATTGTTTGCTTTTCTTCCCTCTAGGTAAGTAATCTTTAATTACAGTGTAATTGTGTGTGCTGTCCTTGCTGCTTTCTATTAGTGTGCTTTTAAATTCGGTGGAATGCTAGAAAATAAATTGAACAGAACATACAGGATGTTCTCATAGACATAACTATTATGAGGGAATGAGGCTGCTAAATCTTCTTTACTACAAAATTGGAAACACATATAGATTATATTCTGAGAGGAACATAATTTAGGGGGGATGTAACGCCTCTCATTACATTCCAATTAGCTGATAGCATAAACCACTTCCCGCCTGTGGAAGACTTCACAAGAATAGGCTCTGGTGTTGTATACATGAGATGCTATTCACAGTAGTAATTAATTCCGCCAGTTTCTGAGGTATGCTGAATGTGTACCTGACCTGTGCTGTCTGCAGCATTACAAGTACTTGCTTTTCCTTCCTGATAGCTCACTATGACAAAGCCAAAAATTCAGTCTCTATTTGGGTGACAGAGTTGTATTCCGACAGCTACAGGTATAATTGTCAGCTGGTGAGAGCAGACCAATCCAAAATATGTTAACTGAAAAAAAAATATCTAAAAATGTTAATTGGAACAAGAAGGCTTTATGTATGGTGAGGTTTAGCATGCTGGGAGAGGGAAGGGAGAAATGAAAGGGGAGAAACTGAAGTGCTTCTTAAATTAAATAAATAGCTTAAAATGAAATTATCTGAGTTAATGAGTCAAAAAAGATTTAAAATAAAATAAACCTTCCAGCTTCATCCCAACCACTGTAGTGTTTCATATCTTCTAAAATTTGTTGAGTTTTAGCAGCGCTCTTGTAGTGTTTCTGGAGGCTTCTGCTGTCATCAGTGGAGTTTGCCTTCCACTTTTTATGTGCTTTTTAGCTAATTCCACTAGTTTTGAGACGTTTTAAACTCTGAAATTTCATTATTGCCATGGCACTGTTCTGTCTTACATTCCTGACTCTTCATGCCTTAATCATGTAAGGCCATATGCAAGGTAAGTAGAAACTTGATGGAATTGAGAGGTCAACATCCCAAATCACAACTTGCATCTTTTCCCACACGTAAGCTTGCTAAACTCATCAGCTTCCTCCTTCTTTGACCTCAGGGATTTGGAGGAGCTGGCACAGATATTTCCTAGGAGCTAGATATTTGGTGCAATAACACCCAACAGGCTTCACTATATACACAGCCTGCTGTCTTGCTATGCAAGCCTGCTTTCTCGTGTGAGCAGGCTGCTGTCCTCCCTCCAGATCAACATTTTTGAAGCTGATGGCCAGTTTCAGCCAGATTCAACAGCAAGTTGTGGATGTGTCAAAGGACCTGGCTTTTCTAAGAGTTTGGGAGCTTTATTTGAACACCTCTTCTCTGCCCCAAGATGGGATTTCAACTCACTGCTTCTGGGGAAGCAGCCTCACCCCAGATGGTGTGCAAGATGCACAGGGAGGCAGGGAAATGGGAATAGGGACCTCCATTTGCTGATGAAGATGGGCAGAAAACGTGCAGAACTGACCTAGATCTGCTGGTGAAATACCAAGACACCCCATCTGTAATGCCACACAAAGGCAGAGCAGTTGTCATGGCCTGGGGATGGATTGGAAGAGTGGGGTCTTTGATTATGGTTCTCTTTTGCTCTGTGCTTATCTATTACACTTTACAAGGTTGGTTGTTTTCTTAGATTCACACAGCAGTAGAGAACAGGGATGGGAACACAGGATTTCTCCCCTTCTCAGGGGATACACTTCATACCAGCAACCCTTCATAGTCCGCTGTGTGGAAAAGAAATTTGGATGCAGAAAAGTGGTGGGAGTTTTGGTGGCTGTTCTAAAAAGGCCAAGATTTTGTTCTGTCTCTTATGGCTTAATTTACTGTAAACAGCAAAAGCATTCTTCACTTGCTTTATATGGGAAGATCTATATCATTGTAAGTCAATGCAAACAGAGGAAATCTTTATATGCCGCCTGTCAACAGCAAATGTCAATGGAAGAGCATTAGTAATAAATGTCATGGTGTGCTCTAATTACCTCCTACAGCTCTGCTCCTTTAGGGTAGATGTTCTCTCCATTGAGGTCATGCTGTGGTACATATTAATTAAATCTCTTCAATGTTATCTGCTGCTTCTGGAAGGCAGCAAATGTAATGTGCAAAACAGTGGTTTATCTGGAACGAATACATCCCAAAGCAAGGAAATATTTATCTTTTGAAACAGATATAATCTGGGGGGGTGGGGGGAGAAGGGAAGGGAGATTTTCTGCTCTTGGTAATAGCACGTTTTAAAATGAAACAATGACTAGGAAGAGGGAAAGGAAATAAGCAGACACAAAAGCACAAGTGCTATTGTTTAGTAAATACATGTTTCTGTTAAAATTATGACTGTGGAATCAGCAGCTAGTAAGAAGAGGCTTCAACAGGCACTGGAAGGAAAGGCAGCTACAAGCAACTATTTGCCCTCTGCATGGAGAAATTCTGTTATGTGTGACAGAGAAACAAGTTGTTCCAATTTAAGGCCCATTAGAGTCAGTAGAAAACTGAGGCTTTCCCTTGATGTGTGTGTGTTTGACTCAGGCTTCTGATGACTATTCTCATGTATATTAATGCTCACATAGTCATTTTTGACACAGACATCTTTAATATTTACTTTTGCATCTTCATTTCAGCCAAAAAATATATACCTGCACAGGCAAAACATCCTTATTTGTCAGTTAAGAAATAAGATCACTACTTGATGACACAGAAGAAGGTGGAAATTTTTTATCAAGTGTCTGAGAAAAGTGAGAATACACTTTGTGTATGAGGTCAGTGGGACTTGTACTCTTATGTCTCTTCAATCCTACCAAAATTGTTTCTTGAATTCTTGAGGGCATTCCGAATCACTAAAAAGCAGTTTACTCTAGTTGGGGGAGTTGATTCAAAGTGAGAGAGAATCACATTACTCTTACTTAACCTGTTAAGTATATTGCAAGAAAAATAAGTCTGAAGCACTGCAAGCCAATTCCTTTGGATGTCTAAGCTGTTGTGGCTTGTTGAATTGGGATGAATGTCTATGGCAAAAAAAAAAAAAAGTGAACTTCTATTGTAATAATGCTCATATAAATCATTAAAAAGACAAATTTTACTAAAGTATTTTTCATCAGTTTGAGGGGTTGTGTTTGTAGCACAAACACCAGAGGACAAATATTTAGAAGAGCTTAGAATCTCTTTAAAAACGTAATTCCCAAGAAAGCTCAGCAGCAAGCAGTTCTGTTGTTCCTAGGTGTGAGCAGCTGTTTTGAAACCTGGCTATGACTATAAGTTTTTCAGAGGGATTAGTTATTTGGTGTTTTAATTATCTCACCTAGAACGTTTTGGATGCAGCATCTGATGAAATACAGAAGTTCAGCTCTGTTGATAGCATTAATAAAACTCGTATGTTTTACAAACAGCCTATTTCAAGCTCTGGGCTCCATTAAACCTAGAAAACTCATCTTTAGCTGAAATCTGGGTGGAACTCTCCCCTCCATGGTTGTGTGGTGTGTGAAAGAGTCGGGCTGCTGATCATCTCGTCGAATGTTCATCATCTCCTTGGGCTTGATAGACACAGATCTTCATCCACCTGCGTTTGTTGGCTGAACACGGTGTGAGTGTACAAACATACAACAAAATCCTTACAATGTAAGAGCAATGCTGAGACTGTTGTCCTTCAGCTCTGCAACCCCAGATATTAGCAGCTAGTGACTATTCAGGGCAGAGAAAGCACAACTTGAGAGGGCCTCTGCATACCTCCTGTGGCACCAGTAAGTCCCTTGAACCATCTCACATACCTGAAGTAGGGTTTGGATATTGAATGGCAACAGCTAACATAATACTATTAGCATTAAGTATGACTTAAGGGAGATACTTTGGTCTACTGCCAAGCAATTATAGTAAGTAGTATTTAACTAGGTGTTAACATGAAGGGGAGTTTATCCTTCTCGTGTATAATTTAAGAGTTACTGGGTAAAGTTCAAAAGATGAAAAGGAGAAAGAATGTGGTAGAAGAAGATCCCATTGCTCTCTTATCACTTATCGCAGGTCTCTTGATCTTGCAGATTGAAATCTGCAGAAGCACAAGGACCAAACCCCTAGATGGGTTTCTGCTGTTAGATCCAAGCTTGGGCACTGAACTTTTCTCTGCCTTAGGTCAAATCCGTAGGTTGGAATTTCAGCTAAGTACAAACCTGGATGTATGGATTAATATGTGACTGCTCTTGAGCTAAGGTGTGTAGCCCAAATGTGATACTCCAATGCAAAATTTTATTCTGGGCCTGTTTCTTGCTTGAAATGTTTTCAGATTTGACTTGTTTCTTTCTGAGGCAGGAAGCAGGACAGCCCTGGACAAGGAGGATGTTGCTTTCATTGTATTTCATTTTTTTAACATTCTTTGTTGTCTTGACTTATAAATATTTAGCTATGAATATGCTTGACAGCTTGTCTTCATCCTCTGCCTAGACAAAAGGCTCCTTCAGATAAATGCAGCCATTTGTCTGCCTTAGCCTATCCACCCAGGACATCCTCTGGTGTAGAGATGTGCTCCAAAGGGTCCGGGAACAGCTTTGGACTCTTTCCACGGGCTCTCAAGCTGTCGGTCGCAAGCAGGTGATCACAGGCCCTGGATACCTTAGCCTCCCAGTACAGGCTGTATTTCTTGATCAGGCAATAAAGAATTATTGTGGTATTTACAGTATGGAAATTGAGCTCTCATTATGGGAAGAGCAGAAGACCCTGGATATCAGTACTAGCTCTCAGATGTAGTTCAGCACTCATCTGTTTTCACCAGAGGCTGGGGAATGGCACAGTCATTCTACAGCAGGCATGAGGTTAAAAAGTCGCATCAGAGGAGCTAAACAACAACAACAACAAAAAAGGCTCTGTATTTTTAATATACGAATATATAAATTTTCTCACCATAGAAAAGCTAGGGCATAGGTATGTTACAACCAGTTGGAGCTTTGCAACTGTTATTTGATATGTGATCTTCTCAAATAGCGTTCTGCTGATTTCAGGTGTTCAAAAATAAATTATTTCAATTACCTAAAATAAATAGATATTCTTTTATACCAGAACTCAAATATATCTGTAGGAGTGTTAGATTCCATGTCTGTTTTCCTGAGGTAGTAGCAATATGCAAGAGCATCACACAAAGGAAATTTATGCCTCTAATGATGTTGCATCTGTCCAAAGACATCTGCTCTTTTTACTATGTACATCTTTTAGCGGTGTGACAAATGATATATTTAAGATAATGGCACAGAAAGATAACCTGGATTTCAACTTGCACAAAGACAAAAGCTACTTTCTGCCAGCAATTCATTAGAAAGTCAGTCAGCATATGTGGTTGCACACAGATTTTTAAATGTTTCTCTTTATAATATCAGGTTGTGTCCTTGACATCACTGAGGCCACTCCAACTAATTATCTTTACTGGGACATTGAACCATTTTGATTGAGCAGCATCAATCATCACAGGAGCTGCATGGGCAGACTGCTAGGCTGTTTATTTTGCTCTTCTCCAATTCTTTCTCCCCATACCTTAAACATCCATGTAACAGGAGATGTTACAATTTCACAGAGAATAATAGAATCACAGGATGGTTTGAGTTGGAAGGGACCATAAAGATCACTTAGTACCAACTCCCCTGCCATGGGCAGGGACACCTTCCCACCAGACCAGGTTGCCCAAAGCCCCATCCAGCCTGGCCTTGGGCACCTCCAGGGATGGGGCACCCACAGCTCCTCTGGGCAGCCTGTGCCAGTGCCTCACCGCCCTCATGGGAAAGAATCTCTTCCTAATATCTAATCTAAACCTATCCTGTTCTAGTTTAAAGCTGTTACCCCTTGTCCTATCCCCCCACTCCCTGACGAACAGTCCCTCCCCAGCTTTCCTGTAGGCCCCCTTCAGGTAATGGAAGGCCACTGTAAGGTCTCCCTGGGGCCTTCTCTGTGCTGAACAACCCCAGCTACCTCAGCCTGTCATCACAGGAGAGGTGCTCCAGCCCTCTGAGCATCCTTGTGGCCCTCCTCTGGACTTGTTCTAATACTTCTGTGTCCTTGTGCTGGTGCCTCAGAGCTGAACACAGGGCTCCAGGTGGGGTCTCACGAGAGCAGAGCAGAGGGGGGACAATCCCCTCCCTCGCCCTGCTGGCCACACTGCTTTTGGTGCAGCCCAGGATATGGTTGGCTTTCTGGATTGCAATTGCACGTTGCCAGATCTCATCAATGTTGAGCTTCTCATCAACCAACACCTCCAGGTACTTGCACTCATGACTGAAGACAGACACAACACGTCACCTCACCCCCTGCTTCCCCTCCCTGCCATCATTCACAAATTAATATGCTCCAGCTATGTTTCTGTATTTGATTCAACCAGTATTCCCTTATTCAGTGACTGTTTCCACAGCTACCATTCCTTTCCCAGATGCAAAACTCCAAAATGCAGTACCAACTTATTTGCTTGTGCTTATTTCAAGATAGTAAGCCCTGGGAAAGAGCATCCCTTTGTTTTAGCACAGCAATATGCAGTATTCGTTCAGTGCTGGTCCACATAACATTGAAAATATAAAAGGACTGTGTGTGATGGCTTGTTTCTTATTTTGTGGCTGGATGTGGATTGCAGCTAGCTGTGTGATTTCAGCCTGCACACATGCATGTGGTTAGACACACCACAGCTGCACAGCCTGGCAGCACGTGGCTGGTGTGAGGATGAGCATGTGGTGGCAACTCCTAGCCAGGTCTCCACTTACACTGAAATCATCTGTGGGGAAAGAGGATGGCAATCAATGTTTTCAAGCCTAAGGAACTATTCCAGCACCGTGGATGGATACACACTGGGTCCCAAGACCTGCAGTAGGCTGCAGCAGTTCTTTTTTTCAATGGCTTGCAACCCCACTGATTGCTTGAGATTGTTGGTTGTGAAATTGTGAGCAGTTGTACATGCTCAGGGACACAGTCATCTGTAGGGAAACACTGGGAAGTACATAAAGAGCTGCCAAGCAACCTGGGTTTTAACTCCAGCTCTGAGATGACCTTGCAGAGGATCTTAAAGATATTAAGGTTTTGCCTCTTTGTCATATTTGATTCTAGAGTCCTGCTTCTCTTATCATGCCCCAAGTTGTTTTTACGTTAGGTTGGGAAGTTCTTTTCAGTCACACAAGCAGATGAATATTTAAATCACTTTTAAAATGTAAAGACCTATTTAAGAATTAATTAAAAAAAAAAAATTACTTGCATCATTTTGGCTCACTTCCTCTTCTCACACCTTTGCTTTTCTCCTTAACAGAGGTTGCTGCTTACTAAAGAATTACAGGCTGAGAGCAGTGGAAGACTGTGCTTGGTGCTGGACTAGTACACATCATTTTGCAGGAAAAAGATCAAATATCTTTGTGTTTGCAAGCCTTACCTGTTTTTTTTTTCTTTTTTTTCTTTTTCATGTATATAACAACTTTAAATGCTGCTTACAGAGGTTACCATTGAAAGGACAATGTTTGTAAACAACTACTTCATTACATTAGTTGAGATAACACAGCTATTTTACAGCAATACAGCTTACTCTGGTGCGTTGGGGAAATAGGAGTTTTTTAAGGAGCTCTAAGGAAGGTGGTTCTTCAGCTATTCACACTCAAAACACTAAATCAGTCTTGCAGGATGGATGTCCACACTTCAGTTACTAACTGAATCTTTAGGCCTGAATGTTCAAAAATACCGAGTTCACAGAAGTTCTTGTTAATTTCAAGTGTATAGATTTCCAGAAATGCTCTAGAAAACTGAATACAAACGTTCTGAAAATGAGACTGACTTTAGGTATTGCACTTAAAAAATACATGTTTCAGTATCGTTTGAGTTTATACCCATTATGTTCATGCCATTAAGTCTTTGACAATCTTCCTGCCTTTGCATTTTGCTAGGTATTGATTATTCATTTTTTTTAGGTGGGGGAAGTGAAGGAGGAGGAAGGACAGCATTTTAAAAAATGGAGATATATTCAGCACTACTTTGAAAAAAAATGTCACTTGCAAAAACTGTTAATGGTGTTGGTATTCATATTCCTTATGATTTAGCAGAGTACTAACTATGGCACAGGAGAAACAAAACATTCATAAAAGATTGTATTTTCCTTCTTTGACAGAAAACAAACTATAGCTCTTATAAAAAGGACGATCATTTGTATTAGGAAGTGTGGTTCTGACAGATTAGTAATAAAGCTGCAGAACTTTTGGTTTAAAATCTGTGGTTCCGGGAGATTTATGGCAGAACAGAACACTCCATTTGATTCTGCTCAGAATTTTGGGCATGAAAAGTTGAAGATAAAGTCTAAAATTATTTTGAAGAGAGAGTCCAAAATAATCAAAAAGATAACTTTGAAGGGGCTATGGCTTAAAAAAAACACTATTTGTTTGAGAGCTGGAGTTGTGCAGTGAATTTTGTGCTTTTCACAAGGGCTGTAATGTAACTCTCCTGCAATGGCTTAAGGCCAAATATGCGCCATTACTTTCAGGTAAGTGATTTACAGTGTGGCTGCGCCTCTAAATAAGACAGCTTGACTTTTCTCTGGGATCTTTCCCATCAAAACCAGTCATTGCCAGTCTTCAAATGACCCACAATATATTTCTGTAAATGGCTACCTTCTGGATTAGATTTTACTACAACTGTTTTTGTTATCTGCCTGTCAACCTTTGTAGTATAGTAGTGTTAAAAAACAGCAACATTTTAAAAGAGAGGCTTTTAAATCTGGCTGGTTGGTTGTTATACATCTTTTTGCTTGTTTTATGATGGTTGCGAAACAGTGATGTAGGTGAATATATTTTCAAGCCCTCCTTTAAAGGCAGTATACCTTGCCAAATCATTTTATTTAATGCCATTTATTGAAAATGACTGTGTGCACCATCTCTGTGTGCATGTTTGGAAACGTGGTATATTCAGAAGATTAAAAATTTCAGTTCACCTCCACGGGATAAAGATTGTAGCATGTATGAAGTAGTAAGAATTGTCACATTGCTATGGAGCTGTTTTCTTCAGGACAGGGAACATCATGGGGCAGTCTTCAAATGTTATTGTGCAGCTTGTCTTCATGCTCTTTAGGAGAGGAGTTGTGCTAAAGTTGGGCAGATTTAGTTCTTGCCTCAGTTTTCATAGCCTTAAATACTGTTTTACTACTGAAATACTTTTTTTTTTTTTTTTAAGTTATCTGCCTGAGTTCAGTGCTGACAAGCATTTATCCTCTAGGAGAGAGTAAGCAATGTCTGTCCCGCTCTTTGGAGAGTCCTCTTCAAGACTTGGCATTTAGGGTCAGAAAGGATAAGTGACACTGGATTTTGAAACAAATAAATTGCATCCTTGAGAAAGCTTGGTGTTAAATAACAAAGACATAGGTGGGGCTGTCACAAAACTTAATGAAAGTGGTAAGATTTTTATAATACTTCTACTTCCCCGGGAAGTGTTTTATTAAGAGGCAGGAGTGTAATTGACATCAGAATTTTCTGCTATTATTTGCGAGGGGACAAGGGGATGTATTTGTTGATTTTTCTGTAAGCTAAATTTCCAAAAAGTGCTTCTCAGTTTCACGCTGAAAGTCTGCTCTACAAGTGCTTAGAAAGGCAACGTCACTTGGTGTCAGCAGTGAAGCAAAGCATCGCCCACTTGTACCCTTTCGTTCCTGCCTTGGAACCATGGGCACGGCTTTGCTTTGGTTTCCTTCCTCATTAGACACTTCTCTCCAAGTTTGCTCAGTCTTCCTACTTTGCAATTTTTTCTACAATGACTAATTTGTATCTTCTCCAGGGCTTCCTTCTTGGATCCAGTTTTATTTCTTTCCATTTTCATGTACTGCTGTAATTTGGTTCCATAGAGTAGATTTCCACTTGGGTTCTCATTTTATGCAAATTTATCTTCAGGTGGATGCCAAAACCCCAGACGATAATATATTGATTGCTACAATCTTGTTGAACATTGATGTTGGAATGTCAAGCAGTTGGTTAACTTGTCCTGTCAGGTTGACTAAGCTGTTTTTGTAAAGCACCTTTCCCGTCCTTTTTTTCCATGTTATGATGTTTCTGTTCCGTCCCTCAGGCTGTAATACCAAGCGCTCTTCTGCGTTCAGTCACTAGGCGTTGCTAGCCGTGCAGCGCCGTTTCTTAGAATGGCTCATTATCATCTCGGTGCTGAGTGTCAGAATGCACAGCAAAAGGAGTTTATTTTTAGGAGGTAAGATCCGCATGCACTTCTAGTTGCTCCAAATTCCTCTTAACTTTGAGAGAGGCACCACTTCAAACAACTGTAAAAGTTGAGAACTAAGTATTTCTGGTTCAAGGCAAACGTGTCCCTGTGGAGCCAAGCTGTGTCCTTAGATGATTCTGTGCTGTTCCTACTGGAGGCTGGGGCCATTCTGCCTGTGAATGCAGAGCAGATTTTGGCAGGATGCAGTGGCTTGAGAGTGAGGACTTTATGAATAGGCACTTCTGCTCTTACTGCTTTTGTTTAAGACTTAGATGGGAGAAAATTAAATAACCGCAGTGAGGCTTAACAGTCACTTTGCTCTTCATGAAGCAGAGAAAGTGTGGGAGGGAAATTTTAAAGCTTGTGTTTACATTTTGAAATAAGTGCTCTGAATTCCATATACATTAAAGTCTATATTGTTTTACAAGTCGTACCCTTCTCTTTTCTACTGCAGCCTTTGCTGGTCTTAACTGTCCCCACATTATCAGCTTATCTTCAATGAACACAGCTGATCCCATGCCACTTTTCTGTGGAGTTCCTTATTGTTAGACTGGAGGCTAAAGTAGCACGTAGCAGATCGATGGCCATGACATGAATCATCCTTAATTTTAGGACTGCAGCTTCTGTGTTAGTCCTCCTCCTCACATTCAGACATAAGTCTTTTATCAAAGAAAGCTCATCTTGGTGATTGGGCCACTAGGCTTGCAATTTTGGGCTCTACCACAAAAATGTGATAGGTACCTCTGTCATACCATTTCACCTCTCCTGCCTTTGTGTCGTCCCCCTGTGAGGGGCAGCCACTATGTTCTTTGGCATCAGGACCTTGTACACCAATGGTGAAAATTACAGGTGTGGTCAGATGGCCCCAGCTGAATGGGCTCTGGAGGTATGCATTTTCCTTCCTCTGTAAATTGTAAGTGATGTTGGTTTGGGCAGCATTTCTCCCAGGTGAGACCAGTACCAGCTGAGCCCGAGGACCAGCTGAACAGCGTGTTCCTGTAATGGTAGGCTTTTAAAATATTTTACAGGCTATTTGTAAGGGATGGAGTAAGAATTAATAGAATTGCATTGTACATTTTCCACAAAATTTGCGATAAACCTCTAACAGGACAAAGCTTGTTGCAGCCTAATTAAAGGAGTCCTGCCGAAATGAAGTTTGTCTTTATTGCCATCACTTGAGGAGTTTGTAATACAACAGCATAAGCAGGCCATAAGATTTTTTAATCTTAAAATATACTAGAAGCACTTTGTAATATTATCAGTTGCTTAACTAAAAAGACAACAGTGTGCAAGTTTAAGTTATCAAAGGTCATCCTTTCAAGCTGATCCAATATTTAGACTTGACATCATCCCTACATGGTGAGCAGTTCCTCTGCAGGTGTCAGCAGCCTGCAGCTCCACTGAGCACCCAGTGCTATGCAGCCCAGTGCTTGCTGTGTCCATCAGCCAGGTGGTTGCTCTCATTATAATCGGGTTCAAACATCCTCTGTGAGACGTCTGCATTTATAGCAATATCCTTGCACTGAGAGGTAGGGAAGAGATGGTAGTTGGCTTTAAATAGACCTGGTGCAGTGGTCTTATGACTTGTCTCTCTCCAGACTTACCTAACTGCCCATGCTGTGTTGTCAGGAGGGAAGTCAATGGATGATGTAACCTTAACTTGTAGGTTAGAGAACATATCTTCTGTATCTTCTGCATTTTTTATTTTTTCATCTTGCCTCCTGAAATTTGGAAGACCTAAGGAGTCTGTGTATTAGAAGAGGGATTTATTTATTTATCAAAAGTGGTAATTGCAATCTGCCTTGGTCCGTGTAATTCATTGGATGCTAATAGTTTATTCATCAAAGCCTTCATTGTGAACACAGACACCTGACACTTCAGTTTAAAGAAAATGAAAAGTTTGGGAACTATTTTATGCTGAATTCTGATCTAAGAATTACAAGCATTTCCTTGTCCTGATGAACAGCGCTGATTTTCCTGCCGAAATTCTCTACCTGTGAAATTTCATGAGTGCATTTTAATAGCTGAGTTCTTAACCTTTCCAAATAGAAGCATATAATGGAAATAATGATAGAATGAAATTCCACCCTTAATTTGAGCTCTGTTAGAAAGCCTGGATATAACATTATTCTATTACTTTTTCCTTTTCTGAAAATGAGCATGTACTTCTGTCACTTGGCTTTACACACATTCATACACCATTTAGCACCCTTTACTCAGACGGATGAGATATTACCTAGGTAATCTAGATCATTTATCTTCAGCAGTGCAACTTGTGCATGGCATTATTCACCAGTGGGACCTGTTAGGCTGGAATAGAAGGGTTTTAGCAGGAATGTGTAAGGTTTTTTTTTTTTTTTTTTTTTTTCAGTCGTGTCCAGAACTGTAAATTTAGATGCAAGTGTATTTCCATGTGATGAAGCCCAATTCAATTCAGGAAATACCACCCGAAGCACTTTACAAACTCTCTTCTCCACAGTGTTGTCCCCCTTTCATGCTTTCATGGCCCTGGACTTCTTCAGTGCAGGAGCGTTGGGGAAATGGTAATATCACAGATCATCAAATGTTGAATCCCCAACAGCTTTCCTATCTGCTATTAATGAAGGCTCATTACTGGCAGACAGCAGTGCCTGTAAGGTCTAGTTCAGCTGACTCAGTTGCATGGGAGCTTGGAGGGTGAATTTGGGAGTCCTTGTTAGAGGTTAACATGAAGAAATTGCTCGGTGAAAGCTGATTGCGGACTTCCCAGCTCTACTTTCTTGCACAGAGGCCTTACAACGCAGTACCTAATGAAGGATTCTCTGGTTAGTCCATGCTACACATGCTTTATCCAAAGCTCTCGTTACCGGTATGTTCACACAGGCAACTTGAGGATCAGTGAAGTCCTGCATGTCACAAGTTGCTCGTTATTATTGGTTCAGCTAAGCTGATGCAAAGTACCTGTGAGCCTCTCTTTATCCCCTCTCTTAAATTCCTTCCTCGAAGAGTGGGCTCATGGCTTTGGGCACAGTGTCAATGTCACAACTGCCGTCTCCAGCATTTTTCCCCTGTGGAAGTTGTAATGGGGCAGCTGGGAACCAGTGAAGAGCTTTGCAGTGAGATTAGCAAAGTCATGTCCACAGGTCAAGTGGTAAGTGGGGAATTAACAAGGCCCCGTGTACCTCTTTTCAAGTAAAAATGCAAAGACTGGGGACTTATTTTGCTCAGCAGTCTTATATGGAAGAGTGTGAGTAGTTTAATTTGAGACACTTCAGGATTCTCTATCAGGCTCTTGCTTTGATTGAAAAAAAAAAATGTGTATGATTTTGCCCGACAGTAGATGGTAATGGAAGAAGGAAAGCGGGTTTCAAATCTTCTTCATCGTTGAAGTTGTGAGGCTGAAAATTCCCACTTTTATTTTTTTGAATGACTCCCCAGAGGTTTAGACCAACAGATCACTGCTAGGCTTGCAGACTACAGAGGAACATTATTACTCTTTAGCATAAACTTAGAGACAGTCGGTGGTTTATGCCCCGCAGCTTTAGGAGCACTTGTCTGTAGATAGGGTATCTCCTACCACCCCCTAACAGAAAGAGGATGTTGGAAAAGAGCTGTCTCTTTGCGTAAGGAAACACCTTTCTGATGTAAATGTCTCATCAGCATAGGACTGTCAACCTGTGTTTTAGAAGAAACGGATGCTTTCTTCCTTGCCTCTCTAGGCAGTGGTGAATCATTAGAAGTGCCTTTTGTTTGTTTACAGTGAGGTTGACCCCACGAGACCACAAATGTCATGCATGATAGATTCAGTGACAGCTGATCCCTTTGTTTGGGGCTCTACCATGAAAAATGGTTTCATTTCCTAAGTATCACCTTCAGAAATTATTTAGTGCCTTTTCTGTTTAAATTATGAATCTATTGCAGCAGGGAGAATGCTCAACAGAAGTTGTCTGTAGGAAGAGGAAACCTTCTCATATATCAGTAGCATTAACTCAGCAAGCAAACTCCCCTAGGGTACAACTACACAACCCAGTGCTGTTCTGTGCAGAGGTACCCACGCTGGCTCACAACAAGCTTTGGTAATGTAAAACCATGAGCTGATTTCTCTTCCCGTCTATGTATTTGTATATCTTATGAAGCTTAGGTAAATACAGTACGGAAGTGATTGCAGACTAGATGATGCCTTCAGAACCTGGGCTGTCGGGGTAAGGTAGAAAAAAAAATGAAATAAAATGTGTGCCTTAGTCCTCTAGGAGACTTTTAAAAATGTAAGCTTTATTAAAAATAATAATAATAAATGCTAATACTAAGGTGCGAAGAACTGGTCTTATTGGTCTGTTACGGTCTCTGTATAGCTGTTGCGTATGTACAATTTGGAGCAGCCTACTTTGTCATGATTACAAGACTGGGGAAGGGCTTTACACAGATGTTTCATGAGCTACTGAAACCTGCTGCTTGCTTGTCTCAGTCTGAAGGTCTCAGGGAAATCAAAACAAAAATCCAGGTGCTCCCAGAGCAAAAATGCAGGTGCTTTAATGGGTGCCCCCAGAGCAGCCCTGCTGTGCTTCATGGATGTCACTCCAGCTGCGCTCGGAACTGCGACTTGAGGCGTTGTCGCCGTTGCTGTCAACGCTGTATGGGTGCTGCGGGCTCTCGAGGGGCCCTGGCAGGCATGAGGTTTGCAAAGCAGCTGGTGCTGTGCCACCAGGCAGAAGAAAGGTGTTCTCCTCCAGGAGCTTGTGCTCTCGGATTCGGGCAGTGTGGAGAAATGTGCAGAAAGGCACAAAACATGGCATAGGTGCTCGCAAACATAATAGAGTAGTTAAATCCACATCGAAACATGAAATATCACTCTAACTGGTGGCTGATAGCAGCACTTTCTAGGCACTGTCGAGGTGAATGTAGATTACGGGATAAGATAAGGAATTTACAACTTTCAAAACATTGTTTTCTTTGGGGTTTGTTACATGTCCTACAAAATTCTTTTGATTCATTCTGAACGGCTCAAAAAAGTTGAATGTGCACCGTACAGCCATAGCAGTGCTTAGGAGGACCACTGCGTGGATATTGGATATATGATAATGATAATAGTGCCAAATAAAGGTAAGCCTTGAATACCTGCCATTAGATATTACCGCACTGTTGTTACAGTGTAGTATCTCAATGCAAGTGTTAGAGAGCATTTCATTTATCCATCAGTCATGAATTCTCTTTGCAAGAGAGACTAGCAGACTAGCAAGCCTGCTAGAATTAGCTAGAAATTGGGTAATATTAATTATTGTGAAAATTGACCTTTAACTGCTCCCTTTCATTTTTACAGTGCAGGATGATCTTGTGTCCAAACGACTGTAGATTAATTCAGTTGCAGATGAATAGCGCTGTGCTGTTAAAACAACGTTGTTTGGCATTTACACCCCATTGTGCATATTCAAAGCATTTAAAAATATAGAAGTCTAGATTATCATCTGCTGCGACTAATATCAGCCCCACATCAGCCACGAGTCACTGGCCAGCAAAGAAGGCAGCGCAGCACAAACATCTCTCTCCCTGTGTTAAAGTTCTTATTTGCCATATAAGTGGGAAAATTATCATCAAATGGCGTTTATAAGTCTCTAGAGCTGTGTGTGCTTCGAATAGCTCAAGGGTGACTTTTCGAACAAGAATTAAGCCTTTGCACACAAAACGTGAAGAACAGTCCTTATTTAAAATAAATGTAACATTTGAAGCAGAAATTGGTCAAATTCATGAAAACTCAAACTGAAAGTTGGTTGGAAATGTACTCTGAACATATTCTGCCCTTTAAAAATCCACCTTAGACATTTTATTTCAGTAATTATAATCAGTTAAACGTGCAAGGTGGGATCATGAGTTTTTGGATGTGCTGTTTTTCTGTAGGACTGTTGTGTAGGTTGGTATAATCCTACACGGTTCTGCAACGACCCGACTTTATGGGGATAAGCAGCTTACCTCAAGTGCACTGTGAGGTAATGTCTTAATTGCCATTTCTTGTGACAGGACAGTAAACATGTTACTTGATATTTTTCTTTCTAACGGCAATTTTAGACCTTCCAAGAATATGACTTCCAGCCAGTGGGCACACAACTGAAGCATGGGGTCTGCCTCAGCTTCTACTGCCTCGAGTGGCTCCATTTTCCTGCACCTCAGCTTCTCTACATGGCTGTATTTAAGAGAAGAGGGCAATGATTGTGGCCTGCTCCATGAAGTGCTCTGGGAGTGGTCTATTGGTCAGGTTTTTTTGTTTTTCTTGTTTTTTCAATCTAATTTCTGCAATTAAAGACATGCAACCTTAGACGGTAATTTTTGGACCAGAAGAGAAGCTGTTGGGGAGTAGTCAGTTTTTTCTTTAAAGCTTAGGGTTTAGAAGAAGAAAATAATGAAGTAAAAAGCTACCCCAAAACTCTGAACTCACCTCTGAGTTTTTGGCTAGCTTCACATCTGCTAACGTTGGGTACATTTCCCCTCACAAAAACATCCCTGTCCCATGCCGCTGCTTCAGGGTTGCCCCTCTGCTGATGTATTTAAGGCGTAGTACAGCTTCTCAGTGTGTGGACAAGCTCATACTAGCAGAATATATATGAAGAAAATTGGTGAAGACTACCAATGCCAAATTCATGAATTACATTATCAATGCCTTATATATGGAAAGAGCCATGAATCACATTACAAGATAAAGAATGATTTTTTCCCCTCCGGTGCTGAAAGAAAAAGCAATATATGGTCTGAAGTCTAGCTTTGATATTTCTCTCTACTGTTCTCTTTTTCAAAGCTTTCTTATAACCAATAAAATTCACGGGTTTGCCATATCTTATTCAGCGAGGAGGCAACTTAAAAACTAATATGCTGCATTGGCACCGAGTGAAAGAAATTGATTTAGAAGATGACAGCGAAGGGACCATGCTGAAATGTGTATAGCTAGGCAGTGTCATACTTCCTTGGAAAGCATTCAAATTGATTTCTCATGGAAACGAATTCCTGTATCAGACAAAAAAAGCTTCCTTCCAAAAGCACTGGTTTGTCCTGTGGGCTCCCACTAGTGCACCACCACAGTGCCAGCCCGTGTGGCTTTCCTGCAGTAAATGTGCTTTGACACCCGCTCTGCTAGGGTAGTGCAGTCCGCTCCAGCTGGCTGATGAGGACGCCTGGTGTTGCTCCCAGTTTAACTCCTGTTTTGTCCCTTGGTCAGGGCAGGGTATGTCTTTTTTGTGTGCCCACAGAACAGGCAATGGGATGACTGAATCCTTGGCTTCTCCCCTCTCCTTTTCCAGAGGTTCGAAATCCAAACCCCTGTCCTTGTTTGAAAAAAAAAATGTTCAGGGAAAAAAAAAAAAAAAGGACAAAACAGCTTGCTGCTGCAATTACATTTTGGTTCAAAATCTATCTGATTTAGATAACACTATTTAGGATGCAAATAGACTAGATACGCGTTTCTGCTCATTAGCTGACTCATGGCCATCCTGAGCTTCATTCTGCAATCCAGAAATCGCCCAAATTCCTTCAGAATTCCTGTCTAAGCGTGAAGAAGACCACCACCACTTACTTTCCAATGTTAACTTCTCTAGCTGCAAGACGTCTCTCTTTCTAAGAGGGATCACTGGGTCTGCACTGCGAGAGTTTGTAGAACTTGTTCAGAATTATTTTGCAGGCATTTCCATCTCAATGTACGTGTAAAAAGAACAAATAAAAAGGTTTCTGACTCATACAATGGCCAGTTGTCCAGAGATCCAGGGATTCCCTTGGGAAGAAGATTTTAGTAAGCACAGTTTTACTGCAGAGCCTGCTGCTTTAAAGAGTACAGCTGAGCTTTCATGCAGGTAAGTGATACCTAGAGAAAAGGCGATTATAACCACAAAGACATGAAGAAGGGCAGTGAGATTAGGCACTGTTTGGAAACATGCCTGCTAAGATACATTGGCTGCAGGTTTCATATTCCCAGTGAAAGAGATTGCATGCGTACTGTAACACAAAGAAGGAATAATAATATAGAATGGAAATAGAGCAAATGAGTGTGAAGGTTTCTTGGTTGCTTCTCTTCCCTTC
This sequence comes from Anser anser, assembly GCF_964211835.1. Lineage (NCBI taxonomy): Eukaryota > Metazoa > Chordata > Aves > Anseriformes > Anatidae > Anser > Anser anser. The sequence goes on from NC_139724.1 coordinate 14,440,355, forward strand.
CTCCACTTAATCACAGAGTCTGTCCATGGAAGAAAATGTTAGAAGCAGTTGCTGTTTTCTCTGGCAGCTAGAGTTTAGTAAGTCGCTAACTCTCAGGGTGTTAAGTCTTTTGCAGTTGTTGAAGAAAGATCATTGTCTTCAAGTGGGCAAAATTCCCTATACAAGTTTGGTGCTGCTGAACTTACTGCTGCTTTGGAGTTTGTTATTTGGGGGCTTAATTGTCTGTGTAGCTTAATGCTTTTGCCTGTGCGCTTTTAGCTGCAGCAAAATGCACTTGAAAACACTTCTTGCATTTCCAATTAAATTGTTCAACTCAGGTGCCTCTATCCATTTGGATACATAGTTCTCTTCCTTCTTCCCCCTTCTTATGGAGATAATATTTTGCTGTTCAGCTAATCAAGCCAGAACCTTTCCTCTTTCCCCTGCAAGTCTCCTATTTTTATTGTACGAACTCAGAGCTGTGCATCTGAAGTTTGGTTGATACTGAATCAAAACACTCAGAGTCCCTCTGGTACTAGCATCAAGCATTCATTTCTTACAAAATTTTGCTGTCTCCTCTGAATTCAAAGCACGTTTTGTAGGTGGCTCACAAGTGAGTGCATTTGGAGCGGCTGCATTTGTTCAGTTATTAAAAGAGAAATGAAGCTCTTAATAGGGCCTGCTGGAAAAAGTGGACTGAGCTGTTGTGGAAAAAAATATGAGCACTGTGACAAAAGGTTTCAGATTTTCTCTCGTGCTTTTTCCTCGTTTGAGGAAATGAATTGAGAAGTGTTGTTTTAGAATTAAATAGAAATGCAACATGTTCAACTGTATGCTCTTTGAAGGGGACTTAAATGTTTTCTTTGTGTTTCCCTAAGATTGTCAGACCTTCTCTCAGTTTTTATCTTTTATCTCAATGCATTTTGATAATGACGAAAATGAGAGCACAGGTAAAGGGAAAAAAATAGCTGCCTGATTTGTATCAGCATAGAATTGCTTTTAGCTTGAAATATTTTGCCAAAATTACACATCCTTAAATGATAAGAAAACATTTTTAATGAAATATTACCCTGCTAAACTTACTTTGGTTCTCAGAAGACTCAGCAGCAAATCACTTCAGACAACCCTACCTATAGGTGAAGTGAACAAGAGAGAGGTGTGTCTGGGTATGGTTGTAATAAGGTAGCATTAGCACTATAATTTATTTTATAAGAAAACACTCCGATCTTTGAAAGCAAATGGAATAGTGTATGAAGATCTTGGATAATTATTACGTTTTCAGTCTGGCGATTATTTGGGTGTCCCCCCAAGACAGTTTTTCTCTGAAGAGGAAGTAGGGATTTATTGATTTTGGTAGCATTTTGTTTCTGAAGTGTTATGGAGGGGAGGATTTGTGTATTTTCAAATTATCATGTAATGATAATTACTCATGTAATCAGGACTTAATGTCTTTGTAGGTTTAATATCATCAGATCAGAACTAACTCCCTGGAGAAGGATTTTGGTCTGTATTTGTATGGTTCTCGTGCCTCTGGGCTCTCCCATGTAGCGCACAGTCATCCCTCTAGAGGCTGACAGGCAGTCACAGATCCAAGCCCTGTTAGAGACAATCCTCTGTCAAGACTTGGATATTAATTAATTTTAATGAACCTTGGAACATGCAGTATACATGAAAATACTGTTTTCAAATGCAGTATTTTGTAAAGTAAACAATAGAAGCGGGTACCCCAGAAAGTGAGCTCTATTTAGTAAAGTACATTTTTCTGTCTTTATTTTTGAAAAAGAATATGCTCCAAAACAGACTTTTTGGCTGGTTTCTACTCAGCAGTTCTGCTTGCACCTTGCACTAGCACTACTACAAAAGCAGCTCACCATTTTCCAGGCTGACTTGGTGCACTCCCTAGGCAGAAAGCTGTCCCTGGCTACGCAGAGGCTACTGGGTTAAGCTCTAGAGCATAAAAAGACTGAACTGAAAGATACCTAAATACCTGAGGTGTCAAATACGGTAACTCTGCACTGCTCGTGAAACTCAGGTTTTATGAGTATCAGTCTGAAAACTGAGCAGTGGCTCCTGTATTGCAGAGCAGAATACCAATGTCCCCTCCGTGTCCTCCTGTAATTGCACAGCAGCAGAGCTTAGCTGTGGGCTGTCGATACCATTCGGGGTGCTCAGATCACTTTCCTGTTTTGCTCTAGTGCTGTATGATATATGACAGTGGAGATGAATGAATTGTATATTTTATTTAACAAAGACTAAAATAAATTAGTTAGCAATGTACTGCCTGGCCTGAACACCTGGTAAGTACTAGTGGTTTTCATTATCCCTCAAGAAATCATTGACTATTTTATGCGGTGCAGTAATGTATTATTCATAGACAATTTCGTTGGTAACATTACTGCAGATTCTCAATGTAACAAGAATGTACATAAAGTCATGAAATCCTTAGGAAGAGAAAGATGGGTGATTTTCTGTAAAAATAAGATACGTGCATATGCATACACACAGGGACTAGAGGTCTGTGTGGAATCAGGCAAATACCTTTTAATCATGGCAGTGAGCCTTTTTCTTAAAGCATGTCTGATGCTACTCCCTATAATCCACTAATCCCTCCAGCTTTATTAGTGATAAACTTAAAATATAGGGCCGAAATGTTGTTCTCTTCCAGAAGCTGAATGTTTTCAGTATCATCATTAGGAATTTGCCCGTATTCGTGACATCGATGGGTATCCGCCGTTCCAGCCAGAACTCGGTACGTAGGAATAAACACCTGGACAAGGTGTGGTGTGGACTCATGATCAGAGACCTTGTGGAGCTTGCGTTGAGTGCAGTCTAAAAGCACATTGTGTTATTCCTTTTTCATTTTGTGCTATCTTTTATGGTTGCCCTTGAAACTTTGCAGGCAGTGCTGTTATCCAAGCGAGATGCGTTGCAGTTAGGGCGTTCTGTGCTGGGTTGGGCACTTCGGAAAGCTTTTACCACTTCATAATTTAAATGCATGTTTGTCCCTCTTTAATTGGAAAGTTGTACGAAGTGAAAGGTTTGTGTGTTTATTTGCACGGTTTGAAGGCTACTTTGACTTATGGTTACCGAGGAAACCACTTTACGGCAGAATTGGATTCCAGTGTCCTTAAACTCCACGTTCTTTTAGTGTTTGTGCATCCTTCACATAACAGGACCTATTTAAAGTGTTTCAGTCCCATATGGGGTCTGTCAGATGGCACTAAAGAGGGTTGAGGGGACTTGAAAGTTCAGCCATCACTGCAACTTCCATCCCATTTCTGTGTTTCTTGTGGACACAGGGCTGGACCTGACATCAACAGCACTGACTCGTGCCTTCTGAATACATACACTGGGACGTTACTCTGTACCTTGTTACCCTGAATTTCTTGTTTACTCTTCTGCCTCTTCATGTGCAGCAAGTACACACCAGTGACACTGTGGTTTAAGTGGTAGCTAGGTGTGATATGATATGCTGGAGACTCTGTACTAAAGTAGCTATGAAGCTGGGAAAATTGCCTGCTTTGTGTAATGATGAAATCTTGCATGGAGAAAGCAAAGGAGGTGAAGTGTCTACAGCTCTGCAGTTCTCATCCATCTCATAGTCAAGGTGATGCAACAAAGAACAAAGCAATGTCTTGGAAAACCATGTTGTCATTAGGGTGCCTCATAGCTCTCCTTTCAGACAACGGGGTTGTTTCCAGGTCCTATGGCATTAGTAGATTGTGGATTTGCCCTTAAGAATAACCCAATTCTGGTCTTGCACAAGCGAGTTAAGGGAATGCAGACTCAGTCTTGGCTGCACATCTCATGGCTCCTGACACTGGGAGCTACCTCCCTCAGCCTGATCTCTGCTGGAAGCAGGAAGACTCTTCCCAGAAGCTATCAGAACCACAGAACAAACATTTGCTGCAGTGAATGTAACTTCTGGGGCAGGACGATGCCATTAAACCCACATCTGTAGTAGGGGCAACTTCATAGCATCTATCAGAAGGTTGCACAGTAGTCATCTCTCACCCACACTGTGATATTTAACAGACTGCTTGGGCTTGTTTGGGAAGGCACTTCATACTCTGTCGTAGTTGAGGCATTGGGCTGGGGAAAGAGAGGAGGAAAAAAAAAAAAGGTGACTTCTATCCCAGCAGCTCAGACACCTGCCAGCCAGAAGCAGCTTCAGATCACACAAGCTGCAAAAAGAAGTACCCTTCACCAGCAGTTTTTTCCAAAATGTCAGGAAAAGACAAAATTTATCCACAGTGGTGGTTAAGGGGGAGTGGAAAAAAGCTTCCATATATATTTATTTTTTTTTTTTTTACTTCTAGAGTCACATCCTTACATCCCTTTAATGTGGAGCATGAGTATGTTAGTACAGAGGAAAAACTTGCTTCAATAGCAGGTTCTGCTGCGCAGCAAAAGGCTGTGGCTGCACAGGAGTGAGCCTCCAGCCCAGAGGAGGAATTTCACATCATCTTTGGAGGCTAATAAGGGCATGACCTCCTCGCCTAAGGAAAGAAAGATTCCCCGGGGGATGCTGTTCCCTGCTGGGTGTTTTACATCTTGCCAGTCACAGCCTACAGTTCTGGTCGTCCTTTGCAATCAGCACTTGTGTTTTTTCTCCTGCACCACTTCCAAGACCAGCAGATACGGCTAGACATGGACTTTGGGGTGAATGATCAGGAAAGGCTTTGCAGCCAGTGTGGTCAAGAAAAATGGCAGCTACTGTGAAGAAAGCATGGGACGTGAGTGAGATTATCAAAGAGAAGCTTCGGGTGTCTGGGAGTTGGTGAGCCCCATGTGCTTGAATGCTGAGTGCTGGCGTTCACAGCAACTGGAGCAATGCAAGTGGGCTTCAGTACACCTGGGCAGTTTTTTTCTTCAGTCTTGGTAAAATGTAAACTGCATTAAATGAGTTCTGAAGGTTCAGGGGCTGAACTGGACCATAGAATGAGGTGATCTGGAGAAACATCGGTGGAACTGATGTATTTACTTTGGTGTCATTGCAATCCAAACGCTTCCTGAAAGTGAATTGATTTCTGCTTTTGTATTTTGGGTGGTGGGTAGGAGGGAGAAGGGAAGCTTTAAGGCTGACAAAATATCCCATTTTGATTCTGGGAAGTCTCCTTTTATTTAATGGCATCATTTTTAAATTATAATGCAATACACATGTGCAATCTAAATGACTTCATAAGACAATCTTTAGATCAGTCCCAAGTAATTCTCTTTCTCTGAGAATGTCATGGTTAATTCTGCTTCTTAACGAATTCAGACTTGGAAACCTCAAATCCTTTGATGAAACCAACTGTTCATCATTTTATGGACGGTTGTCTTCAGGTGCTCTGTTTCAGGCTATGGCAGAGTCACTCCATAACACAGACTGCAGTGTTTTCCACCTACTCTGAATCTTCCCTGTTTGGGGTGAAATCCCATCAGAAAAGGACTGCCTTCTCCTGTGTAAACTGTGAAGCAGAAAGGAGCAGTGATAGTCATCAAGTTTTCCAGTGTCTCCTATAGTACTAATTCATGTCATATATCTTGTAGCAGGCATTAACAACAGGTGTATATATAATGTTTGACATATTTGCGTTCTAACAACCTTAAACTCCAGGGATTCGAGCCAGCTTCATTAAAACGGTGGGAGAAAACGTTAACAAGTCATTTTAAATGGAGTTGGCATATATACTCCTTTTGACTGCATCGCTTACTGTTGTCCCAGTAATTTGGTTTGGGTCTTCTGGCACTCTGTGTGAATGTGCAGAGGAAGCAGCATGGCTTTCTTAGAACCACACTGAAAATTTAGCAATATCTTAACCTCTTACTTGTTCTCTATGTGTATGCATGTGTGTGTAGGTAGGGACAAGTGTGTATTTTCAAATATGCAAAGTACTGTGAAGCATAAGCTCAGTTTTTGGTGCCTAAGTCTCTTAGGTGTTTTACATCTTGGTTGTTAAGACAGGTAGTGGGGTTTGTATAATTCTGCTGTCTGTACGTGTCTCGTTAGTCTAACAGGCTTTGAAGCTACTGGCCAATTTCAATTACATTTGGAAGAGAAATAAAGGTGTTAAAGGGGCTACACTCCTACAGGTTTTTAAGTATTAGTGGCTCATAGGGGAGCCACTGTCAAGAAAAATCTAACTTTTTCAGACAGCAGGAAAGCATGGAGAGACTAGTCAACTCGTTTTACTAGTTCCTACAGATCATTTAAATTATTTCAATATACCTAATTTATACAGTGCAGCATGTGCCTATGCACATTGATCTGTGTATTATACGCACGGATATTGTTCACTGAAATCCTTCCAGAAATTAATTGTGCTCCCCTTTGTATAAAGCATAACCTCAGCTCCACCTGGTGGCTGTGTGGATTAACAAAACAAAGCTGCTAAAACACATCTTGTCTGTGATTTTGCATTTTGTCTAGTAAAAAAATAGGTATATCACCAGACATACAGATGTATATTTATATATATATATTTATATTATGTCTGAAATTTCCCTCCACCCCACTCCATTATCTTGAGAACAAAAGGTAGGGCTTTATGAGAAAGGTCAGATATTTTGTCTGAATTGCACTGCCCTCCTGATTTATAACTCTCCCACTGTGACCCCTAGAACAAAGCTTGAAGCCCACTCTAAAATCTGAAATAGTCATCAACTGTCAAATGCTACTAATTCTTCACTAATACTGTATTTTTCTAAAAGTCAGATACTAATAGTGAATATATTCTTCTTTTTCTCTGCTTGTATTAGGAAGGCATTGTTTGTAGGTTTTCTGTTATGCAAGCTGTTCTGTAGTCTGCAATTATTTTTATTCCAAGTGGGATAAAAAAAGGAATTCTGAAATTAATTTTTCATCAAAAATTTGTGTGAGAGCTGGCAGAGTTTTGTTTTGATTTTGATCACATTTTTAAAAAGCAAAAATGAGAGCAATACGCTAATAAAAAAAAAAGAGTCCCTTCTGTTCAGAGGATGCAGTCCTGGCTTCACGTTTTCAGGAAAATGAGTGATGCGAGTGGGTGAAACAGCATTTTGGTGAAAACTAAAATGGTTTGGTTTGTGTTGTGGCAGTGAGCTATGCTGCTTCTGTCAGTTTTGCATGAGCATGAGGGCCTGGAAGCAGGACAGTGAGAATCTCAGCATGACGGAGAATCAGTCCATAAGGTCAGCTGAAATGCTACAGCAACACTAATGAAGTTTTTGGCTACTTCATATCATTTAAATGCATTCTGAATTGAAGCAGATTTTGTTCCAAAAATGTTTAAATGAAACAATTTGATTTTTGTGTGCACACACCCTTTAAAAATGTATTTCTGGACCTGACTTGTTTGGATAGCCTCAAAACCAAACCAAAACAAACACGTTTTTGATTAAATTTAACAATGTGGCTGGCAAATACGTCACTCTTCACCCCATTTGTCAATTGTTAGAATACGTGGTGGTTCTTTTAGGTTTGCGGATCTTGTATTGCATGTAGCTAGGAACTTGGAAAAGCATTACAGATAAGGTACTGATCGGAGTAGGAAATTGTGAGATAGCCTGATAAGGAGCAAGTCAAGCCCAATTGCTTCAGCAGATACCCCCTGAGAGAAGAAGCAAAGCCCAAAGTTGTGGCATGGGGTAATCCAAGGCTGGAATGCAATTATTTATCAGTCATACCGCTTCTGCTGTGCAGTGACGTCCTCGATGTGGTTAGTGCTACAAACAATGAGCAAACCTGAACACGGATGAGGAATGGGGAAGTCTAAGTTAAGGCATAGCAAAGTGCAGCAAATATCCAGGTAGAACAAATTTCTCTGAGTCAAGAGTCCATGCAAAACAAGGAAATCTTTCAGGCAGTTTTAGTTGTTCTTAATATGTTCAAGCTTGCTATGGAAAGCATCTTGCTCATCACAGAAGTTTAGTCTCATGCGTGCCTGGCTTGTGCCATCATGAGGCATTTGGGAGTGGAGATGTTGCATATTCTCTCCTTTTTATACTTTGCATGTTCCTATTTCTAGTATGTTGAAGAGCTTTATATAGCCACGCAGTTTTATATGTCTTAGTGACATTTAGCCTACATCCTTTTCTCTACTTCTCAGTTTCCTAATGAACAAGCTGCAGGCTGCATATTTGCATACGTTAATGCTTTGTCAACTCTAACTCAAGGCGGAAGACTATCCCGGGCAGAAATACCATCTTGTTTCTGTTGTTCCTGTCAAAAGACTTAATGCAGAAGAATATTTAAAAAAAGAAAAAAGAAAAAAAAAACAGTACTTAACATTTGGATACTTTTAACCAATTCTTTGCACAGGATGCTTTCCTGCCTTGGACATTTATAATAATACTTAAGACCTCAAATAAGAACAGTTTATGAAGAAATATGTGTATTAATGATTAAATACAAACTTTCTGCTTAAGCTGTGTACGCTCGTGGCTAGAAAAAGGCCAAAAAATGGCCATCGCTCTCTAGGAACTGATGCAGAAATCACAAGGTGTGCCCAAGGTCCCCCAGTGTTCTTCTGTCAGAAGGAAGATTTAATCTCTGCTGCCAAAAATGAGACAATTCCCTCCCCCAATATAATAAATTATATAAGCCTGAGGTTAATTAAAATGTGTCATCTACTACTAAGCAATTCACTTCAGAAAAGAAGTAAGTGGCACCAGAACAGTTATAAGGCCTTTCCTCTTGCTGGCAGTCATAAATGGGGTGCTCCAGAGGAGGGAGATGTGCAGAAGGTGAGAAACAAATCCCATGTGACAAAACTGTTCCCCCTTTCTGCTGCTTACAGCCTTGCACTGGATGCTGAGGGCACGATGGCACCTGCAAGATGCTATTTTCCTAAGAACAAACCAACAAAAGCATGTTAGGAAGCAGAGCTCTTCTGTGGTTTTTGTTTGTGGTTTGTTTTTTTTTTTTTAAATTCCACCTCATGAAATTCATGTGAACTTTCCATGACATTTATAAAGCGAAACCCAAAACGACAAGAGAGCAATCCTGCCTGCGTGTTTCAGTATTCACATTCAGGAGTGGTAGGGGATCACTGTCCAACAGGGCCAGGTATCGATCGGGGGAGCCACGCTCCTTGGTTTGGAAGGATCAAACACTCAGCACATCGCCTGTGGACCCCCTGGTTCTCCCCAACCCTTTTGACACCAGTAACCTCACTTCTGCTTCACCGTACACAGTGCAAGCATTGCAGGTGCTCTCAGGGAGCCAGGCTCTCTGTACATACAGAGGTAAGGTTTGCTGAGGGATGCTACCTCAAAAAGGGCACGGGTTTACAAGCTCACCATCTCATGTCCCCATAGAGGCCCTGAAATGCCAAATAATGAAGGACACTTTAAATTTGTAAAACATTTGTTCTATAGCAAAAGTGGTCTGGTACTGCTGCTCCATAAGATACAGGGAAGGAGGCTGCCCTGACAGATAAGCACATGGCACACACCCCTCCCATCCCCTGTAGCCAGACACTTTTCCATGTAGGGAAGCCTCTTTATTTGTGGTCGTGGTTGCTGTTTTGCTTGTGCAAGCAGAGAAACAGGCATAAAAAGTCAGAACTGCACGTCCATAGTATCACCGAGTCTTTTGTGGAGACTGCAGGATTTTGTAGCACTTCTTCACAGCATCGCACAGAGAATTATTGGCTACACAACGTGGGGGTTATGTGGCAGCAGCAGAGGTACTCACTTTCTTGGGTAGTAGCTAGCCAAAAACCGTCCTTTTTACCTTATTTTAACCAGAAGGGCAAAATCTGATCTTATCTGAGCAAGAAGAAAGATAGTGGGTGCCATGAAAGTGCTGAGATCTCTCCCTGGGGCTGGCTGAACTCTCCATCCAAGCTGCACACCTTTAGGAGAAGGCAGGAGAAGCAGAGGTCCAAGGACGTGTTTAAGACCAGTGACTGCCACATGGCAGTAACACTCTCTGGTTTGTAGGGAGCCTCACACAGGCACTTCACAGTCCAGAGAAAAGTAATTTTTAAGGATCACAGAAATGCTGATTTTGGGGACTGGAAGAAAGTACAACCCTTTTCAAACTAGTATACATCTTCATAGTGCTTTGTCTAGCCTTTGTTTAACTGAAATATCAGACATGGTTTATGATCTGACCTTTGCTTCTGAAAATTTTGGGTGCTACCCTAAAGAAAGCTTCAGACAGAGAAGGTAGAACCAGATAGCCAAATTCATCTAAGCTGAGCTTTTGAATGACTTGTATCTGTATTGTGCTGGTTGAAAAGCTGAGGTTTTACCATCCTCCCCTGGAGCAGGTTGTTATTCTTGGCATCAGCATTGATGTTATTGTCAGTGATCACTTTTTCACTTCGTTTGCATGCAGTAGCCCCACTCCTCCTCTCCGGGACTGTCACATACACTGCTCCTTTCAAGGATGCTCGCAGGCAGACTTGACGCCCAGTTACAATACCAGGGGCTCCTCCCCGACAAGCACTTGTTGAAGACTGTGAGGCAAAGTGCTGCTTGGTTTAAGGAAGGGGATCCTCCCCAGAGCTGAGATATTTAGTCCCAGCTTAATTGAAATCAAATAGCGTGCAAAAAAAGAAAGAGGCAGCAGAAAAAAAGGTGAAGCAGAGCACCTTGTATCAAATGTGCAGCTGAGGGTTACCTATTGATTGCGTAGCATATGTCAAAAAACAAGTTTTATTCTGTGCCCTACAGTGATTTCTGTGTTTGAAATGAAATCTGGTAAGTAGGCACTTGTTTACCTCTGTACGTTGCTGCCACATGTGTGACAGGAAAATAAAACAGTCATGAAATATCATTAGTGTTTTCTTTTTGTTGATTACCGAGTTTCTGTAGCTGCGGGAAATGTTGGGGAGAATTTATGGTTCCAACCTTTAGTTGAAAATTAATGTAATTGTTAAGCTCTGGGATTATGAAGAGCTGTCTGCATGTCAAGCAGTAACGAGCAAAAAGCCCTTACAAAAAAAAAACACAAAAACACCTGATAAGTCTGCCTGTGTCAGGGAACTTTTGCGCAATGAGAGTAATAATCTGCTTTGAAAGGGGAATGTATATGGCAGTAAATAAGAACAACTACTGAAATTGGCAGGCAAGGCTTGTAATGAAGCTGGTCCATGAAGATTTACATTAAACACAGCCTCCCCCCCCGCCCCCCTCCCCCTTTATTTTTAATACAGGATGATAGGATGTGTTTGCAGGCTGTTCTCACTTCTGGGGGACATTTTTACTCCTGACTCCAGCCCAGCAATTCCACTGGCTTTGATGGCGGTGCTTCTGCCTTGCTCCCCACAGATGTCAGCTCAGTAATATAGTGAAGCCTGATGAGAGAGAGATTTCTGTTCTGCAACTAACTCCTACCAACTCCATTTTCCTGGTCCTACTTGCTTGAAAATGCTTCCTACTGAATTCTGCCATCATCTTTCAGAACGGTTAAAGTGTGAGACCTGTTGCTGTACAAATATGATGTTTTAACATCAGCTTTTGGGGTTGTTGCCTCTGCTGTCCATAACTTTTTAAGCTGTGATTACTGCACCATCATCTCCTTGACGACTCCTTTACCCCATCCACAGTGTGCTGCCCGTGCATGAGTTCTGTCTGTAGAGACTCGGGAGAAATGATGTCACTCAAATCTGTGAAATCCTTTTAAAAAGGGCATTTTAAAAAGGTCTTTATCTGATTTATTGTATGATATTTCTGTTCCTGCAGCATCTTTCATCTGATGATTAGCATCAAAGCACTTTGTAAACCTTGATTATTTAGCCTTCTCAATAGTCTTGGGGTATTTTGAGAAAAAGATTTTGTTTAGCTCACAGTTGAAAGGCAACTGTCTTTGTGATGAGATACAAGAGATACTTAACAGTACAGAACAAGGTGATATAAGAGCTTTGGCCAGAATTAAAAAAACTGGTGGTGATTGGCTAAAGCCATGGGAGGAAGCTGATATACAAACAGGACTGTAGGAGTTGGGTGCTTCACAGGCAGTGGAGACCTTCCCTTGCTTTTTCACCTCTATCCTATTTTATTTGTAAAGCTTTAGAGGAAATACAGAAATGGGTACCGAGCAGAGATTGCAAGCAACCTTGTTGAACTAGAGTAAGAACTAGAACTTGTATAAGGGGTTGGAGACTATCGGTATTAGGTCTGGGGCCATGGCTAGATTTTAAGAAAGGCAAGGGGGATGGGATGCTAGTTTTCTCATGGACAGCAGATGAACTGGATGAGCAGAACCGCAGCCAGGATCTGTGGTCCTTGAAAATCTTCCGTGTATTGGCAGCTGAGAACTCAGGAGTCCAATAGCTCACAGGAGGGCTGCTGGGGACCTGCTAAGGTAAAGTAAGCCAGCCAGGCTGGGAAAGGGCCAAGTGATCATCCTTCATCAAAAGGGACGTGTTCACACAAAACGTTTTAATTCTGCCCATTGCCTGTTTCTAATGGAAATAGTTTTTTTCTGGAAAACAGCTACCCAATGATAGGTATAAGCCCTCAGAGGTATTTGCACGCACTTTTTACTTCACACCAAGGAACAGTCAAAAGAATCTCACTGAACCCATTCATGTTAGGAAAATCAAATGTGCGCTCAGTCTTTGTAAGCTTGGAGGAGCACATATGACCATGGGATTAGCAAATACCCATCCAATTAGTCACCTTGTAGGCCTGGCTTCCAGACACCTTTAAAGAGCTTTACACCCAAAATAAAGAAACCAGATTTCTGAATGGCTCATCGCTCTTTTGGGAACTATCTATTCCCCCCACATCATGAAGATTTTCAAAGGGTGATCTGGCAGAGCATGCTCTAACCCACTGTGACACAGGCATGCATCTCATTTAGCCTTCAGTCACTAAGTTTTAAAAGATGGTACTGAAATCAAAAATGATTTGCAGCCTGCAAAAATAATGGCCAAATTTGTTTAACATCCTTTACAACAATGGTTATGTCACATAATTTTTAGTGAATCTTGTTCATTAGAGGCTAAGCCTCTGCATTCAATGCTGTAGAAGTCTGAAGGGATCATGAAGAATTTGTCTAATTGGCATCATGCATGAAGGCTGCTGGAGCATTGGGAAAGGTTAGATCTTCTGCACCAGTAATGATCTTATTGCCATAGTTACAGCTGTCTGATTCTTATTCTCCCTGCAAGTCGGCAAAGCACATTAAGAATATTTTCAAAAAACCTGAAAGTCTCACCTAGGACGCAAATAGCTGAGCGGCTGCATGAAAAGCCATCTCTGCCTAAAGTCATGCCTAATCCTGCTTCACCTCTGGTTGAAGCCTTCATTGCTGGTTAAAAAAAAAAAAAAAGCAGCAAAAAAAAACCTACCTGCCCCTTAATCCCAGGGGCTCCTTGAGCAATTACTGCGTGGGGCATGCTGAGCCCTAGGGAGGGCTATGGAGTGCAGCAGCAGTTTCCTACGTGCTTTGCTTCCCAGGGGAAGGGGCAGGTATGCGTAGGTTACATATGTACGGGTGGCTGGGCAGAGAATCCTTTGGGACCAGGGTGATGTGCAGTTAGCTTGTCTTGGCAAGGCTGAAATGCCACTGCACGAGATGAGCTGTGATTCCAGCTGTTCCTGAAATACGGGCAAATGGACCAATCTTTTATTCGCTATCAGGAAGCCGTGCTCTACCTGAACCGTGCAGGTATACAACAGCACAGACTGTGAGCAAGAACCAGAGCAAGGGCATTTATCACTTAAGAAGTATGCTTTTGACTGAAGATCCTTGACTTTTATTCTGTGAAGCAGAAGAAGAGTGAATCTGTAAAGAACAAAAGCTCAAGGAAATACAGTTGCTAACCCACTATGGCACTTTTATCTCCAAATCCCTGATTCTCTGCACATGCTCTCGGTCCTTCCCACTCCAGGTCTGGGCTTGTGAATGTTCTGTCACCAGGTGAGCATGCTCTTCGGGGTGGCCTGACCTGGGTTAGCCACGCTGCCCCTAAGGCTGGGCTTACTACAGTGAACGGGATGGACAAATGATTTTTCTGTCAAGCTCATTGCCTTGTTGCAAACAGACAGAGGTTTGGGGCAGGGCATGTTTTTCAGTTTGCTGTAATTCCTGTGGATGTGGAGTGAGTGTTTCCTTCCCCGTCAGGGATAGAGATTCCCATTCAAACCACATTTGTCACAGGGCCACAGCAGCTCAGTGCAGCAAGGCTGTGGGGAAGTGTTCAGCATTTGGTGGGAAATGCAGTCTGCTCAGGAGATCTTACGTGGAAGGAGAAATGCTTGGCACAGAAATTCCCAAGAGGAGCCACAGTGGTGTTTCCAGTTGTGTCAGCAGCACATGACTATAGGCAGTGTTCAACTTCCTATATTTAAAAAAAAAAAAAAAGAAGAGAAAAAAAAAGTCTTTCTGTGAAAAAGGCTTTTCTAATTTATTTTTTTTTAAGTATTTGCCTACATCTGTTTCACAATCAAATCTTATTATTCAGCAGCATGGAAGGGATGAACTCTGTATCTGCTTGACATGCTCCATGCTAACTGCATTATAAACTCGTAGAATATCCTGAGCTGGAAGGGACCCGTGAGGATTAGCATGCCCTCCTTGACCTTATGGATTGATGTTTTGAACTGCCACCTGTCGCAGATTTAATAACAGCCATTAATACCTAAAAGTACGTGTGTATTCAAGAGGGAGAGGAGCAAGGACTCTCTTTTAGTCAGCTGAACAGCTGCATTACATCTGTATAATATCTGGGTGAAGCGGCTGTTTTCCTCTTGGACTTAAACCGTGGCTTTTTGCTTGTTGAGCAAATTGATTAAGATTTCATCAGCCATGACTCAGAAGGCATTAGACCAATGAAATAATGATTTATGTAGTATTATGTTATTCACAAGCTGTTGGAGCAATGGGTCAATAGTTTTTAATAGTTTGCAGTAAGAGAACAAGTTGTGGTCTTCGATATGGTTTTTAAGGTGAACCCTACTGATTTAACTGCGAATGCAGAGTTTACGTCGGCAATCGCATCTTCAATTTTAGGCTATAACCAAGCTGTAGGAAGCAAAAACTCCATACTGGGTAAATTATAGAATACTTTATTTTACTTGATCTTGCCCAGCAAGCTAAAATAAACATGCGTCCTTAATGTATCAGAAATTCATGTAACATGTTAATTACTCAGTGTGCAGTCATTACACTTCCAGTAGCACTCATTACTCCGACAGCTCTCAAGTGTTTCTGCAGCAACACTTGGCTTGTAGCTATAATGATACCATTTTGCAAATTTCTGAAGGTTTTTTTGTTGTTGTTGTTCTGACTTGCATTGATTGTGTTTCATTTACCTTTTTGCCACTGCTATTGTTTATTACCAAGAGCTTATCAATTAGCTCAGTCAAGCCCCAACGAATACTACTGTTTCACTCAGTAAAAATCAATAAGGAAACTCAATAACTCCTTCCAGAACCCAATAAAGAAGCAGCAAAGTAAAGTGTTCACAGCAGATATGTGCAGAGTGCTTTGGCTGAACAGTTTATCTCGTGAAAAAATGTTGTTTTTCTTTTAACTGTAACTACCTACTGAACTCAGCCTGAATCTGCAGATAATTTGTTCCTATCTTGCCCTTTTGTTTTTGCTTAAAAGTGCTGAAATCAAGGTGGCATTTTCAGAGAGGAAATATTTTGATTGCTTAGAAATCATATCTTGAGATAAAGTTTAGGAAATGTGAATAGGTTCCATTTTTGAAGGTTAAAATTGTGCTAAAACCAAACTGAAATGTTGTATGGAGGGATGGGAAGGATGAATTTTAATGCAAAAAAGGAAATGTTATGCTTTTCAGCTCAGACCAAAACAACAACCCTCTACTTCCACCTCCTTTGAAGATTCTATAGTTGTCATGTTGACCTTTTTGGACATCCATTTTTCATGTTTTATAAATGGAAGTCCCTCTGGAGTATGTTTTTGAGGGCATGGACTGAAGCTCATTAGTTCTGCTTATGTTGAGGCTAACGTAGCAGCCTTCATAGTAGACAGCAATAAGAAATTACTGTGTGTTGTAGTTTGGGATGAAAAATTCAAGAGGAATATATTGGATGATGAGGTAACTAATTCTAATGAAGAAGCAGTAGAGCTTTTATAGCACTGTTACAGCAAGATCAGTTTTCAAATGCCATTTAGATCTGGCCAGTAATTTTTATTCTTTATACTACTGTAGCAGCTTGAGGCCACCAGCCAAGCCAGGATTTGGTATCTTGTGATGCTGCATTGTTTGTGCACACAGTGCAAGACATTCCCATCCCAGATGATGTGCTAAACCGAACAGATAAGACAAAAATACTGAGGGAAGGAAAATATTTGTTTTGGTTTTGCTGGGCTGACCAGTGGAGATATGGGAGAAGTTAAGAGAGACTTTCTGGTTACCCATGGAGTTGCAAGCACAGCCCCGAGGCAGGCACTAGTATCTTGGTTTCCAGAAGGATACTTTAATCTTGTGTTTATCCTTCATGTGCAGAGGATTCAGGGCACAGTAATTGGAAAAAATCAGTGTTTCTCACATTTTGAAATGGTCTAGATCAGGCATCCTTTTTTTCCTTACATAACAAAACAGCTCAAGGCTTGTCAACAATTAACAGTATGTGTAGAAGCAAAAGCATATATTTTTAAAATGTGCTCCACTTTGATCAGATTAGGAAATACTTTCAGGGCAATTAGAGGAAAATAAGGAAGGATGAAACTGCTCTCAGAGTAATGGAAAAATAATCATCAGTGTGCTAGCCAATTGCATGTCGTCCCTGCTGGATGCCAGAGGAGAAACATCTAATTTCAAATTGCTTTTCGGGCCTTATCCTCCATCGTGCTCAGCCTGCTTGGTTCCCAGGCAGTACCAATGCAAACTAGAGGCACCCAGAAGGTGCCCCGAACACCTTCTAGGATCAGCCACCCTGTCATTGACAAGAGCAGCTCACGCACTGGCAATGAGAACAACACAAAGGAGTTGAACCAGCACATGAAAATAAAATGCGTTGAAAAACACGGTGACTAAACAAGATGGCATTTAATCATGATTTATTAGCACGCTTGCTGACATGTTTCCAGTCCTTGTTTGCTGTTTTGGAAAAGTGTTTCCTTGGATGTGCTTACACATTTCTGTCTGCATATAATCATCAGACATCTCCAAAAAACAGCTCAGCAGCTGGGAGACTGCTAGTGCTCTGGAAAGTGTGCGCATCTCTGGGAGCTGAAGTCCTCTAGATTTTGGAGAGGAGTGGATGGAGGTTGTGTGGAAAGACTTAGAAACTTTGCCTTTTTACTCATAACATGCAACTCCTAGAACGCCTATATAAAGAATAAAACAGGGCTTATGGGGATGCTGTCTCTAAAGACTCCTACAAAAAAGATTAAAAATTAATGTATTTATTCACTGCAGTCATATGCTCTGACCCATGAAGTGAACATACCTTGAACTGCTATGAAGTCTTTCCTCTTCATGGCCCAAAAAGCTGATGGCAACAAGAGTGCTTTATGACTTTCTGTTAGCATTCTTGGGCCCTTGTAACTAACAACCAGGGCAGGAAGACTTTCTTAATACACCTCATCGGTGATCTGACCAGCAAATTTTTTAGCAGCGTTTATTTTCTTCATCTTTGGCCTGAGTTGTCAGGAATGGTAATTAATTATATTTTATCTGTTTGTCAGAATGATTAAGGCAGCTCTGCTGTGTAGTTTGACCTTCAGGTAACCTGCCACGGCATGAGATTTGTGCAGTCGTTTGCATGTAATTGTTTTCCTCTGCATTTTTCTGAACATTTGTATTCTTCTAGTGGGACTTGTAGACTGGAAAATACATAGAACCACTCTAGTTAGTTTTGGAAGAATTTTTGGGGCCCAGAAGATGATTCACTCTGAATATCATGGGAAATTCTTTTAGGCTTAACAGCTTTTCTACAGATCTACAACCCTTTTACTGAAACTAATATATAAAACTGCCTGCCTCTTAGTAATTCATGCTCTTTTTTTTTTCCCAAAGATAAAAGTTTTTGTTTTGTTTTGTTTTTTTGAGGTCCTACTCCCAGATGCTTCAATGAAAACGCACTTTTTCTTATAGAGGATCCTGAGAGAACCACTTTAAAAGCATATTAGAGCAGCAGAGGTTAACAAGGTTTTCACGAGTCCAAATTAATGCCAGAAATGGTGTTTCTGCAGTCTTGCATGTTATCATCTTCTTGTGCTGAAACAGTAAAAACAAAATAAGGATGACTGTAGATTTTCTTTCTTTACCGTTCCTTGATTTGAAAAGCCTCTCAAGTTTTTTTCTCCTTCCAAATCATTTCTTTTGACCTGTCTAACTAGACAAATCTGGCAGATGCACCCATCTCTGTCTTGGAAGGGCTTTTGATGTAGGATCCTAAGCTGTAGTGAAACAGAACTGGCAACGTGATGGGGGACAGTGTGCCTGAAGCTTTCCTACCTTCCTTCTGGTGTGGTCTTGAGAAGCCTGTGGTTTTTATTCCCTAGTGACTTCTCTTGCAGTCCTATTGGGTATTAGTTCACAGCATTTCAAAGGAAAATGTTCTAGTTTGAAATACAATAGTACCTGGTGTTGATACTGTAATTGCATATTCATAGATTACTTCAGAGCAGTTTGCCACTTGCCAAAGTAGTGAAATTGTAAGCAAATATCCCATAAGTCATGAAATTGTCTTACAGTCTTGATACACCATGATATGTGTATGTGTGTTGGATATTTCTTCATGGTTTACATTTTCAAGCTTTCTTCTGCCAGCTGAAAGGCAGGTCATTAATGAATAAGACAAGGAGAAAATTTCCTTCACGATACAGAGGGCTTCAGGAACCACAACTTGAGCATGAAATATCACTAGATTTGTAATGAAATAGAGAAGTTGGCTGCCAACCACTGTCCTTTACCTACTCCTTAAAAATAAAACCCTCGAAAATGGGACAAGTGTTCCTGGAAAATTAAATAATGCTATCCTTTAATACGTTCTTCCTGTTCTGTAAGCTCGTGTTTAGTTATTTTATATTAAGCAGATAGTTAGCAGCAGAGCAGAGGTGTTTAGTAATGTTAAATAGCTGAATATTTAATGTATCTCTTAGTCCCAGTGACCTGTGTGCGCATTTCCGTTGTGTTGTTGTTGTTGTTCTTTAACTTCTGTTCCACATCTGCAGTAAAACTGGAAAAAATGCTTCGAGAAAACTTTTGCATTACTCCTTCCAAAAAGAACTTTGTCCATGTTCCAAGCTTTTGTAATTTAAAGCCAAGCATATGCACAGTCCATACATTTCAGAAGGCAACTGGATTAAGAGCCTTTTGGATGAAGTTTTAATGAATGATTGTGTTTTCTCACCGAATCAGTACAGGGAGTAAATTTTTAATCACTCATTAGCAAAGTTAATAGTTTTGAAAATCATTACAGTGTGGTTCCATTATTCTGTTTCTTTTTGCAGTGCAACTAATGCCCTATGCATCATAGTAATGTTTTTTTTTTGGCACTTCCAGCAGAAGTTGTTACAACTCAGAGCTTCCTCTAGGAAATCTGTTATGAACATGGCAATTTAGAAATACTCTGAGATTTCCACGAGTCTTTAATGGATTTAGGAGCACTATAGGCTTACTCAAGGGCCAGGCATTGTAGTGCATATGGGCCCCTTGAGAAGCAGATATATAACTAATGCTATTTTCAAAAACCTAGTATCTTGATTTCAATATGCGTTAGGGGCTGAATCTCTGTAGACACTCTGTATAACCCTATAAGTTGCCTAGTTTAGTTTTCTTTCCTTTCTTCACTATTTAATATATTTTGCGTGGTCCTAGGACCACATACATACTGATGCTGACAGTCTTTTGCCTGGCATCACAAGAAGAGCTTTATTTTCCACCTAGCATTTATACGGTACTATGTATTCCTTTCTGTCTACATGCAGCATTTCCTATTAACTGTTTGTTTTTTTTTTATATACAGACATATCTTTTATAGGCGGACTTTTTGCTACAGCTGTCGCCATGAAAATCATTCTGTTGCATTCAATTCAGATTGACTACTTCAAGTGGATAAAAAATATCTAAAATTATTTGCTGCAACTTATCTCAGAGAAATGCCTGTATAGTCCATTGCCCACTGAATGAAGAGTATTTATAGCAAGTGTTAGATGACAAGCTTCTTCCTTGCTAACTAGAGCATTACATTCATTGACAAACATTGTCGTGAGTTTGCTTGTCAGCAAATAAATGGCATTCAGAGGTAAGGAGAAGAAACATGAGGGCACAGAAAGTGGCCTGGAGAAATTTGAATGCTTAGAGCTTGTAAGCCTAAGGGAAGACTTTTATCCCAACTGAAAACACACAGAGTAAAGTACTATAAAGGAACTGATGGTAGAGGAGATAGATCGTTTTCCCTTACTTGTACTGAAAAGTATGTTGGTGTTCTGAGACTCCAAAAGGCAAGTTTAAAACTAAGACACAGATGATTCCCATTGATTTGAGAGCAACGTATGGGACTAAATTAGATAAATTCTGCTGGTGTTATTCTTTAGGAAGATTGCATGCTGTGTGGGTTCATGCCCAGACTGCTCAAGAAGTCTGTTGGTATCAGGAGCAAGTATTTACTGTTTTGCAGATAATGCAAGTATCGGAGCCTGCATTCAGAATACCTTGCAGCTTGTGACTAAATGTAAAATAACCTCAGGCAGTTGACTTGCCCTCTCTTGCCTATATACCCCTGCCAGGCATTGTGTAACTTTGTCTTTTCAAATTACAAGATCTCTGGGGTCAAGGAAAGCTCCTATCCTGCAGCACATACCTCTACTGAGTCCTTGAGGTACTGCTGTGGTGGCATTATATTTCTAAATGATGTTAGCTTGTATTTCCTTGGCAAAGCATCTTGTCTCCGTATTTTATCACTTTACGTGCTTCTTACTGCTTTTACTGCTCTTTCAGCAGTGTTCTTCCTTGACCTGCATCAGCTTCTTCATATGCATCTGTGTCATGATGAGGGCTGTCATCCAAGAGATCTTTATGGATGAGACTTCCTTTGTCTGAAAGAGAAAGACCCTGCAATATTCTCAGTCTTGTTGTTTTGCAAAGAATAAAGCCTGTTGTCAATAATAGTGAATTAGGTTACTAAGAGAAATGAATTTGGAGTGCTTTTCTGGACAGGACTACAGGGAATCAAGGTTTTATGAAATGTGTAAATAGGAATTTGTAAGAAACTATATCCACTTGCTTTTACCTACAGGTGATAAAAATGTGTTTCTTTGGCTGTAGGCATATTATCTTGCTTGTCAGCTATACACGATACTCTATTAACCATTGTATTTAGGGTTGCCATTCATGCAGTACTTTTGTTCTTCTTTCAATAGATGTATGGGCATAGAATATCTTCCTGGTGTATATGTGTGTAAAGCTCTTTTGTGCTAATGGAAAGTACACGTGGCTGCATTCATGCAAAAAGGAATCATCATCACCTGTTGCTCTTTTATCTCTGTTCTCCCTGTAAGAAAAAGAGACCCCATTTATTTAAAAAGGTGACTCAACTTAGAATATTTGCTTACAAAATGGAAGGAGGGAGCCTTGCAATTTATTCCTGGGCAGGGCTTGGGAAGTCTGGTCACAAGCTTGATCTGGGCTGCAGACTTGGCTGTTTACCATTAGACCTGGCTGCTTCTGCAGTTGTGCTGCAGTTGCTTAATGGGCTATTGCTGATATGTAGTTGCTACAGGTCATGCCGAATTTATGCATACAATTGTAAAATTTGCTAGGATGGACACATGTATGTTGAGGTCAATACAGAGTAAAAGCAAGCAGTGCTTGGATGGAGGCTAGTTAACGTGCTGTTTCTTACTGAACATTTAATACAAGGGGAAATTCAGCATGCTTTGTCTTCATAAGAAATCGGTGAACTGTGCTGTATGCTAGAAAGCCTATTCAGAGCTCTTTGAAATAGCAGTGCTTGGAAAACAAAATGGACTGTTAGTATTGGCACATTCAGCACTGCAGTATTTTTAGGAGTGCTTATTGCTAATATATTGATTCTAATTGGTAATTCCCACTTTTAATTATCTTACATTTAGTTACAGCAAATGGTCCCCTTGTTCTTTAAATCTAAATAAATTAGTGCAACCATGTGTTTAATGGCCTCTTTCATATTTTCCTTTTCACCAGTACTGGAGTTAATTCTACTCAAGCTAAGCACCTCCATGTTTTGTGGCTGTTTACTTATCTATCCTTCTTCAGGAAGTACCACAGTCAAGATTAATGGATTGGCACCATCTTGGTAGTTGGGTGATTAATGTGGAAGCTATTTCTAAACCATTAGTTCATTGTACATGGCATTTTATCTTTGTTTAGGAAAAAAAATGCATGAAGTGCAGATGCTAACTAGAGATTAAGCAAACTTGATTTATTTTGAAATGTAAATGTAGTGAGAGGGGTTGCCTCCAAAGGTAATTTCCTCACTCATAAGTGCTCAGTGAATAAAATGTCTCTGTTCTAAACCCACTTATGCTTACCAGCTTGTGAGGTGTCTGTACAAATAACAGTGCATTTCAGAAACACTGTGTTTGTTCTAAAATTAGAAAAAACAAACAAAACAATTAGAAAAAACAAACAAAACAACAGTAAACCAAAACAAACAACAAAAGAAGAAAGAAAAAATAAATAAATAAATAACCCACCACTACTCAAAATGCATCTTTTTTAAGCATGCATGTTACTGGGGGCCCTGAATTATTTGGCATTCAAATTCCAATACAAGGTTTTGTATGCTTCACTTCTGAGTGAAGATATTTCATTGCCGACAATTCTTGTTAACACTTTATATCTAATAAAAGCTGAAGGCTGTCCTTTAATGCTTTTTTTTTTTTTTTTCTGATTTAAATTACATATGTGATTTTAAAAAGCCTGGGTAAAGATTTGTGTTTGGAGTCCCTTGGGGCCCTCAGTTTTACTAGGCACAATTTCCTCTGAAACCAGCAAAATTCCCAGCCAGTTAGTGAGAAATGAATTTTGATCCTGTTTCTAACTGAGCAGCACACGTCAAGATGACCAGCTAAGTGCGTCATGCAGTTGGGAAAACCGTTGGGAGAAAATGATTCTGGGTGGTACAAACTCCAATACAGATCCACAGTCACTACTTGCAATATGTCCTCTGAACTTGTCAGGGAAGGCTGGTCAATAGTGTGATATTAATGAAATTGATGGCATAGTTTTCCATTTGTGGACACGCTATTGCTGATAGACCAGTACCAACTGTGATGTCTTTAATGAAGGTTAGACCTCATGTGTTGTGTATTTAAACCTCGTTTCTGTACTCCAGATCTATGCTTGGTAGATACAAAGCTTTCCAACAGCCCAAAGAGATACGGGTAGCTCTAGTCCTTGATCAGATAGGAAATTAAACATACAGAACTTGTTGATTTGAGTGATGTAGATGACAAACCAACGCCACGGTTTGGAATAGCACAATGTGTTCAGGTCTCTACCCTTAAATATTACTTTTTCCTTTTCATTCTGTGCCTACAAAATATTGTAAAACTTCACTCTATGGGGTTTAAAAATGCAGCCTGGTTTCCAGAAGCGTTTATCTCATAGCAGCAGCCAGGGAGATGGGAGGAGTGTGCCATGTAACTGGAGAGAGATCACAAACAACGTCCATCACGGTTCCCCAAGGACAGGCCTACTTTAAAAGCCTGCCTTTCCAGGAATCCTGATGGCTCTTGTGTCCTGCACATCTCTGAAAATCAGGCTCTGTATATTGCCAGTGAGGCTTCCCAGTGCAGATCTGAGATGCTCATAGTACTGTGCATCAAGTTTCTGCAGAGTTTACACATACTAACCTCCTGTGGGTTTGGGCCATTCACAGGATGTGCTGACTGCAGAAATATTTTACTGTGTCCTACGGTCTGTCTGTCGTGTGTCATCTCAAGTCTTAGTAACCAGAGGGATAATTCTTCAATTGAATAGAAAATAATTTTGCAAAATGAGATCTAGTGAGAAAAAAAGAAAACTTTATAGCAGAGGAAGATAGAAAACACCGTGATAAAATCATCGAATCATTAATGGATTAATCCATTCATCAATTACTCTTCAAACTATATGTCAAGTCCTTGTCTTTTGATTTGTATCCGATGGATCAGCATTACTTCCAGGAATAAAGTCATCGTCTTTTTCTTCCTTTTGCTTGCCTTCCTTTCCTGCCTAGGACACATAATCAATATCTATAAATATCTCCATTTTTATTGTTCCAATGTAAAATCTGTTTTAAAAATACCTTTAGCTAAGACTTAATAGGCAAAACTTCTCTTTTTCTTCCCCAATGATTGCTGAAGGCATGCTGTTTATCATTCCTGCTCAGCACCTGCAGTGCAAACTTCATCTGATAAGAAAGGGAAGGCAGGTCAGAAAGGAAAGAATGGAGGTTAACAGGAAAGGAAAGAATTTTTCCAGAAAGGAAAAGAATGGAGGTTAACAGGGAATGTGCATGATGCGGGCCTGTTGTTTATTCCTAGATTCCAGATTTCAAAGCTAAAAAAGATCATTCTAGTCTAACCATCAGCATTATTAATAGATCAGAGCTAGTAAATCCTGCCTGGAGCCTGTAGTTTGGAAAGAGATTCTCTCTCAAAAGGAGACACTGGATCCTTCTTGAAATGCTTCAAGCAGCAAAAAATCCATCTCATCCCTTAATTAGAATGTGACTGTTAATTATATTCTCTGCTAAGTAATAGCATGCAGTCCTCTCTGGTGTGAATTCAGCTTACCTTTCTGACAAGTAATCCCACTGTACTGTTGCAGGCTACATGGAGAAAAACCCAGCAAGCAGCTGTTTTCTCCATGAATGTGTGATTAGGGACTACAGGGTAATTCATTTCCCTGAATGTAAGAAGTATTTTTTCTTTCACCATTCAGTAGTGGTTGCTGTATATCTCAGCATATCATTATATGAGGAGGGAGACAGTATTTTGTGTGGGCATACTCCTTCATTTATATTGCTTCAATGTGGCAATTTGTTGGACCAGGTAGGATGCTTTTGTGCTGTGAAGCCTGGGCAGTGCCTGAAGGGTGGGAGATCCTTTGTGACAAGCAGAAGGGGAGAGACACTGAAAAGTGAGGACCACTGGGCTGAAGATCATTCACTGGCATTAAACCCTATGCTAAAATAGATTGTCATGCTACAGCAGGTTGTATCCTACAAAAACATTTTAGTAAGTGTCCATTTAAATAATAATCTTTTCAATCTAACCTTACTAGAGAAACACCTTTTTCTACATTTTTTAAAGGCTATCTCTGTTAAAGTAACTGTATCTCAAAATTTTGAGTCACTTATCCTTCTAGTGGTTGCACAGGACAGGAAACTGTCCTGTTACTTGCTGTCTGGCACGTGAGAGAGAGGCTCCAGCTGAAAAAAAAAAGCCAAAAACACGCAGCAGGAGAAAAGCTCAGTGGCTACCATTTCTGCATTTAGGGCACAATGCCTTCAAATAGGGCTTTGTGCACTCATTCTACTAGCACATTTTTATGACTGCCTACAGTGGCTGAGGCAGGCTGGGGTATTCTGAATCTGTTTGTTTTCACTGTGTGCAATTTCAGTGCCTTCAGCTGAGTCACGTTCTCCATGGTAGCTAAAATGTTATTGTTTTACAGCATGTTTACCAAATTGCAGAACACACATCTACTGCAGGTCTTTTTTTCATGTTGTCTTACAGAGAAAGTGATTTTTTTTTTCCTGAGATAATGGCGTTCTTATAACAGACAAAAGTTATTATAGTAGATCAATTACTTGCACAAGCAAATCTATTGACTTCAAAGCTTGAATTCTTTCTGCTAAATGATGCTCATTACCTTTTGGATTGGTATAGTTTTAACATAATTTTATCAAAAGTGGTTAAGAAATTACTTAACACTCAAAATTTCTGTTTTCACAGATTTGTTTTTCTAGTACATGTTAGTGTTTTCATTGACAAAAAAACAACCAACACAGATATGCCTCCCTGTATGTATATCTGTCTGCCTTTGGCAGGAAGACCACAAGGTCTTGAATCTTCAGTTTTGCTTTATAAACCTGAACAAATCTAATCAAAATCAGAACAAAATAATATTTGTGTTTCCAGTTAGGTGAGTGTCATTTCTTTCAAATCCTTTCTGATGAATTTTGAGCAGCTATAATTTCCATGAGATGCTGTTGTAAAGTTATTGTCTGGAATAGTCTGCCTAACTAGATCACTACTGCAGGAATGTGGTAGATCTGAGCTGGAGAACAAATGATTGTTTGGCCATTGTTGGCCCAGAGAACAAAACCTGAGCCCTGCATTTGCCTTGTCTTGTCTTGCCACATCATTGTTCTGATGTATATTTTTTTTTATTTTTTGCTCTAATTGTATTAATTAGCACAAGGGAAGATACCCATGCGAATATCTCTCCTATTCAATGTTTATCTTTGTCTCAAGAGCCCCAAATAAACTTACTTCAGACATATACATGATTAAAGTAATGAGAAGTAGTACGCGTATCTTGCTATGTCCCTGGCAGGTGACCACTTGGCTAGCAAACTTCCACTTTACAGATATCCACTCCAGGGAGAAATATTTAAGGCCAACTACTGAAGAAGACACTGATGAACACATGGTAGCTGAGCCATTCTGGAGCAGTGGATTTACACACATACTCAAGCACTTTCCCAAATAGAAATGTTGCCTTAAAGCATAAACCTGTTCACTAACTGAGACAAGATGTGTGTATAGTTACCTGCAAGAAAATGGAAGGGATGGCACCATTTATGTAGGATTCTGCTGGGGAGGAGGAAATCAAGTTAAAAAATGGACATCTATTGCATGCCGGAATAAAAAAAAAAAAAGTGGGAACACGAATATGTGCATGTCTGCATGTGTACACTGACATTTGGCTCTAGAACTACTACTATTCTTTGTGGTCAGGGTTTGGGTATTAGGGGATCTAGGACACGTGATCCGTGTCCCAACTGTGAGTCAGGCCGTGTTCATTGCATCCCAGCTGAGAATTTGACCTACCAACTTTTAGACTGAGAGGGGTGAGTCCCTCACCCTTCTAATTACAGCTGTACCACTTTGAAAGTATCATCAAACATTCCCTGGAACAGGGAGAGTCTGTTGTGTGCTCTGGCACATCAGGTCATTCCCAGTTCATACCATTGAGAACCACTGGTGAGAGTTTGCCTGAGAAGGGACTGTAAGCACCCATGTGAATTCTCTAGCCACTTTAATAGTGTGACTGTTTGGTTTGCTGTCTTGTGTCGCATTAATATTTGAAGTTTTTATTCAGCTCAGTTTCTGCTCAGAATTTTCCTCTGTGTAAACGAAGCAGGAGTTACTGCAGAAATTGTATTATTTCTGTTCGAGATCTGCTTCTTGCAGTGGCAGCTGCTTAGATGTGAATTACCTGGAAAAAGCAAGGTTGTGACAGTACGCTTAAGGGATCACTCCCAGCCTGAAGTGAATGAGTGAGTGCACATATGCATTTGGGGTGTGAAATACTGTAGGCTTATAGTGTACGCTTGTAAGTTTATATAAGACATACAGCAGGCTTGCCTGGATAATAAAAGGTCTGAGATTTTGTATGTGCACTAACAGATGGCTCTGGAGGTGTACCATGGTCTCCTGGCTCTCTCTGCAAGAAATTTCTTGTAGTGCTTTATTCTGCATCAGAGCTGTGGTACCACTGGGGCTATAAATGCAAACATAAATGAAAAGGGGATGTGGAGCAGCTCTGCACCATCACTTGCTGGTCTCTTTGCTGCAGTGGCTGATGTCAAGTCACCATCCTGGTAATTCCTTCCTTTCTCCACTATGCATATCCAAAGGCAGTCCTTGTCAGTGGCAGTATGATAGCCCTTCTCTTTGGGACACCAGTTCATTGCTGTCAGTCTCCCTACGCAGGCTCTGAAGGCAGTGTTTCACAGAATCACAGAATCACCTAGGTTGGAAGAGACCTCCCAGATCACCTAGTCCAACCTCTGTCCTAACACTAACAAGTCATCCTCTAAACCATATCACTAAGGTCTACATCTCAATGTCTTTTAAAGACCTCCAGGGATGGTGACTCAACCACTTCTCTGGGCAGCGCATTCCAATGCCTAACAACCCTTTCGGTAAAGAAGTTCTTCCTAATATCCAACCTAAACCTCCCCTGGCGCAACTTTAGCCCATTCCCCACCACAAAAAAAAAGAAGCACTCGCACAACCCCTGAGAATCGGCAAGAGTTGTTTATTGCCGGGACATCTTGCAGGCAAGCCTGCGGGATGTCTGTGGTGGTTGGTGGCTCCAAGCTAATGCTTGCGATGGAGTCTGAGCAATGAGTATGGGGCTCGCCAGGCACTCCTGCAATGCTGTTGGTGCTCTCGGATGGCAGAGCACAAAGACATGCCGCAGTAGTCCCAGGTCTGTTCTGGCAGAGGTGGATCCACTTCCATCCGTTCCTCCATATTTGGTGTATCCAGCTCCATGGGCTCCACGGTGTTGGGCAGAAGGCTAAGCCAGTCTTTGCCCAGGACTGCCCAAACGGGATGCCTTCCGTCCGGAATGTTCTCAGGCCAGGGTGCCGAACCAGGGGGTCGTCCAGTCCCACACCTCGGTCCCATGCCACTGTCGGCTTGATTTTCATGCATGGGTCCGACGCTGCCATCTGGTTTACAGCCATTACTGGGTCCCGCACTGTGCTCCAGACTATTGGCACACCTCTGATCCCTGCGGCTGTCTGCCTGATGCTCCTGCCTTCGCCCCACGTCACCATTGCTGCTATGGTAAGGCCCAGGCCCCCTGTCGCTGGGTGTGTGAGGGGCTGGCCTGTTCCCCGCATCGTTGCGGTGCCAGTGGTACTGCCTGTATCTGTCTGTGGGCTGGGCGCCAGAGGTCCCTTGGGCACTGGTGTCTCTTGTGCCACCAGCGCTATCCCTCCGCCCACGACACATCTCCTTCTGGTCAGGTGCATTCCTTCTTGGTGCTTCACCGGACTGCATGGCTGTCCTCGCACACCAAGGAGGCCTGCTGCTCGCCTTGCTCTTCTAGCCTTCCTCCTGCCGCACAAGCTGGCACTCAGAGGGCCCAGATGCTCAGCGAATGCTGGGCCAGCTGCAGGGGGCCTGTTTTATAGGGCCCGCAGCAAAGGCAGGGCAGTGGTGGCCGCTGTGACCTCAGCAAGCCTCTGTGGTGGAGTGGCCCACGTGTGGCCAAAGGCGGCTGTGTTGGGAGCGGCCTGGAAGATGCCCTCACATGGAAGAAGGAGGAGGATTGGGGGTGCTGAGGACCCCTTTTCTGGGGCTGGCTCCCCCCAGGCCATTTGGCTTGCCAGAGAAAAAGGCTGCCCCTTGGCCACAGGGACTGCCCTGCACCTCCCATCCTGTGCCCTGGGTTTATTTTTAACACTGTTTTTTAGGTAATTTCATTTTATTCTTTACGAAAAAGAACAGAAACAAGGTGCATCTTCAGCCCTAATTCCCATGTGCGCTTTGTGCTCCGAGTGAAGAATTTCTTCGTCACGTCACATCTCATCTAAATCTCCCCTCCATTTGTTCAAAGCTGTTATTCCTAGTTCCATGGCTACACTCCCTGTTAGAGGCCCTCTCCAGCTTTCTTCTAGGACACTTTCATGGGTAAGGTTAGGTGGCAAAAATGCAGGACCTAGCAAATTGCAGCCTTATCTACCTTTTTCCACATGTTCCACATGATGTTTTCCAGCTCAGGCTCTAGCCTCTCATCAGTGTAACATAGAATCCTGGCAGTATCTTTGGGGATCAGTGTAAAGGTCAGATGCCACAAAGGAATGTTTAAGTAGAAAAAAAAAAAAATAAAGACCAGGTTATCAAAGGCAGCAAATGATTTTTTTTTTCTTTTTATTTCATGATGTAACACTCGCTGCAAAGTACAGTACAGACTGCAGTAGCTAGGTGTGGGTCTGGAGAACGAGCAGCCTGTATGCCTGCGTGTATATGCCTCTTAGGGATTCAGGCCAGCTGCATCTCAGGTGGACTTTGTTGGGTCTCAGCTCATGTTCCAGCAATCTTCAGATTTACATGCAGCTCTAGGCCAAGGAAAATGGGGGACTGGAAGCAGGGATGACACATTCCTTGCTGTCCTTCATGGAGCACCATTTCAGGATGCAACACAAGATGTGCCAACTGGCTGCTGG
Source organism: Anser anser (assembly GCF_964211835.1). Lineage (NCBI taxonomy): Eukaryota > Metazoa > Chordata > Aves > Anseriformes > Anatidae > Anser > Anser anser. The sequence goes on from NC_139724.1 coordinate 14,470,400, forward strand.
GAGTGGAGGTGGGTCTCTGTGGCAGTTGGATGGGAATCGGGCTGTTGTTTTGATTTCCCTGTCCTTTGGAATCAATCCAAAGAGAAGAGAACTGCTGCAAGGAAAGGCTACACAGCCGCATGGCTGCTGAATTACGGAGGGGATGGAGGAGTGATCGGTCAGGACAGAGGAGGGTAGAATAATTCTGTGTGCACCTTTGAGGCTGCCATGTCATCTTTTTCAAAGAGTTTTCTACGATTGTGATGTAGTATGTTTGCACTGAATCTCAAGGAAAACACTTTTGGGCCATGTTATAAGTATGGTTTGGAAATCCATGTAATCCATTGGTTACGGTTCTGGTATTATGCCAGGACATAGGTACTCATGAGATGCTTCTGCAAAGCAGAAAGTTAAAATTATGGAACCTCTTTTAGAAATACATGGGTTTGGTCAAGGTGGTGAAATATACATTTAACAGTGTTTTCTTTCTCAATTTGGAAAGACTGATGAGATCATTTCAGTGTGAATGGCTTTCCAACAGGCAACAAAAGGAAGACAAAAGTCAAGTTTACAAGAGATTTATGACTTCAGAAGTAATTATAAGGAGCAGTACTAAGACAGAGCACCTAACACAACGTAACTGAATTATCTCAAGAGATATGTATAACAAATTCTGTCAAGAATAATTAAGGTCACCAAACATCTTATATTGAAAAATCTCACACAGAGAAAAAAATAGAAAGGTTCTTTTAGTCATTAAACCAATTTTAAACCTGAAAGATCTTATAAAAAATAATCCCGACAGGAAAGGAGGTAAGAAAGAATAGGAATGAGATACCCATAAGGCAGAAAGTTGCGACATGGAGTTTGAAATCTCTGGTTCAGGGTCCATTTCATGACTGCCAGAATGAGCCTCTGTTACTCGTGTCAGAAAACTGTTTACCAGAACAAAAAAACATCAGATTCTATTAATGACTTAATGGCACTACTTTGGGGAGTGAAAACTCAGTATAAAAAAAAATACCAAAAGTATTAGAAGTTAAGTTTCCGTCTGCTATCTCGACAGCCCTTTTCTCACCTGAGTCAGAGATGATGAGCTATAGTACCCCTTTCTCCTACCCCTTCTTCATAAAACATGCTTGGAGAATCTGAAGCTCCTTTTTGCCATCTGGATCAGTGCTGCATGTTGGCTAAGAGGACAGGGGCAGCTGCCAGGATGGATGAATCAAATTCCCAGCATCATTACTGATGCAGAGTCATGTTGAGCAAGCAAGTGGCAGCAAGCCCCCCCCCTCCCCCCCAACCCCCCACTTTGTTTTTTCCTCTGTAAATTGGAAGTTGAACTATTTACCACCTTGTGCATGTTGGGTGTGTACATAAGGAGGGCACTGTGTAGATGCTAAATATCTTCACTCAATTGCTTAGCTGTAAACATTAATAGGCAGGAAAGCTTGACTCAGTGATCTAATCTGGACATTAAATCAACAAGCTCACTGCTGGTAGCATTAAAATGTGCACTCCTTTAAAATCCTGACCTTTAATCACACACACTTAGTGGGTTAAATGATAACCTTTTGATGGCTAGAAGAGACTTGGGATGATCTAGATATTAAAATTCCAAGTGGTGTCTGCAGCAGCAGCTTTTCATTCAGCTTAGCAGGTCTTCACCTGCCTCAGCTGACAAATACATCCTTTTGCCAAATAAGAGGACACCATGCATGTCAAAGTGGGAAAAGAGTCTGACAGTGGTGGTAAGATGCTTGCATTTAGGAGGGAAGAGCCACTGGATAGCAAAAAGCCTCACCTGAATTGACAAGTCAGAAAAAGAAGTAGAAGGTTGTAAAAGACCATTATGGTGGGCTGTGTTGTGCTTGATCATGTTATATTTTGAATTAGGAAAGGTCACAATCTGGTATGGACATTTATTGATATTTGCTGGCATTCTTGCTATTAAATCCCTGTCAGTACATCCAACTTGAATCTGTTCCCATCAAACTTGCTGTAGCTTTCAAAATTCACCTAAACAGAGAAATTTCTCAGATGTGATCTGAAGAGGATTTCTCAGCGTATGTTCATACACCAAGCTAAAAAGGATGTAGTTTCAAAAGACCTGACCATTGCTTTGATAAGAGTTGGGAGGGGAAAACAAACAAACAAACAAACAAAAAAACGTATTATTATCATAGCGAGTTTGCTTAACCATGAACAGAGAAGTGGAGCCTTTTTCTGCAGTTGACTCCCATATTCTATAAGTAAAAATCAGAAGAAAAATGTGGAAAAACAAGGCTTTCGACTGTAACAGTGCTGTTTTAATGAAATAAATTTCATGGGCACATTTACATTTTGATGCCATTTTCAATGGAAAGGTGTGGAAGCAAATAGTTTGTGCATGTCACTTATGTAATGCTGAATTGCTTGTCTCAATGAGTTAAAACATTTAATTTTCATGCTATTTCATTTAATTCCATTGAGGCTTTTGTACTCTAACATTCATTTTATGCTAAAAAGCTCTATGTTCACTTTTATATTGCTTCAGTGTTGATTTAAGACATCCTATTCTCTCTTTAAACAAAATGGTTCAACATTATCAAAACACAGCCTTGTGGTATTTCATGAGAAATCTCAACTCTTGTACTATTTTATAATACACATGCATTTCAAAATGTCAGAAGATCCCACTGAACGAAAGTATTTCCTTTCCAGTTCTGGTGGAGGAATTGCTTTTGGACTGTTACAAGTGCTGACAGCATGCGTTATTACTTTTGCTGGGTGGTATTTCTTCATTATGTCCTCAGTCTGAATTCTGCCTAGAACATGTTTAAGTAGTCTTAATATTGGTTTTGTATCACAGGCTCTTTAAATGTACAGAAATGAGGTATCCATTACTCAGTGCTTCAGTGGTCACGACATCACACCATCTATGAAGGTGGTGGTCCATAACCTTCTAAAAAGGCATTTTATTCAATTCCTGTTCCTATTTTCCTAATATAGCGTTCATTGCTGTTTTTTTCTGGGTGACTAATTATTATTTCTATTCACAGATCAAATGGCTTTTCCCATTAATCAGCCAGCTGGGCTCTCTGTTTGCTAGGTATAGTCCCTTTTCTTGGAAAGGACTCATTTTTATCACTTATCTAAATGATTCCTCAGGAAATCTGGGGTAGATATGGGGAATGGGTGAGTTAAAAGCTACTTTAGGCAGTATAGCCAGCAGGTGATATCTACCCTTTCTCAGAGAACATGACCCTTAATTCCAGTTGGCTTCTGTTGCAAACCTCTCGTCTTTGTGAACTATGCCTTTGCTGTAACTTTATCTTGGATAAACCCAATCAACTGCCTTAAGCTTCTCACCGTGAGGCAGGTGATTTATATCCCAACTCCTCCCAGTAACTCTCTTCTGCACTCTCTTGAAGATAAACAGAGAAGCGTGGAGGTAGGGTGGAGGTTAAATGCTTTATGTTATGCAGCTGTGCAGAAGCAGGTGTGTTGGTAGGCCTCAAGGACTGGCATGGCCAAGGCTAGAGCTGGGACATCTCAAGCAGTACTTTTTAAGTGTGGGGACTGGGCATTAACAGTTTCAGAACAGCTTGATGCCTTCAAGTATTGCATTTTGCAATATTCTTCATGTAGGATTTCTGACTGAAGATTTCTGTAGTGGTTTGGGTTTATGGTAAACAAGAACGTAGACTTCTTTCCCCCGTGGTTGCCGAGAAGCCTGCCTATATGAGGAGTGCTACAAGTGTGCTTTCCACCTTGCTTCTTCAATATTTGCAATCCATAAACACTTTCGGACTCTGGGCGAGATACATTTTGATGGTATGAGGACTATCAAGAAAGAATCTGCCCTCCTGTGTTATTCCCAGAGTAGTGAGAAAAGGCTCTGAGAAATGTTGCAGCTTTGTTTTTGCCAAAGCTTACTTAGGGCAATACAACCAGACAGGCTTCTGGTGAGATGTCTAGCTACATGTCTGAGCTCCATCGGATAGCCTTTTCCCTGTATTCCTCTGGTGAACTCATCACTAAGCCTGCATTGCTGCATGGTGGGATGTAGCGGAGGGAAGAAGAGTGGTTGGGAAGGTAAGTGTGCTATCACCGCCTAACACAGAATTTGCAACCTCTCTCTTTTGTCAGAGGCTAAGTACCAGGGATGTTAGGCTCTGTCATTGTTGGGAAATTGTTTTTCCATTTACTTAATGCCCTAAGAGCTCTTAGAAATGTATCGACCCTCTGTGCCGGAAAACTAAGGAAAGTTGGTTTCCCTGACTTGTCCCGTTTTCTAACAAAACAAGCAAACAAAAGGGTATAGCTTGTTTAAACTCCAGAGGACACCGTGGCCTCTACTCCTGAGCTTTTGTGTAGGAGTAAAACTAAGTTTAAAAAAAATGACAAAATAAGCATTTCTAATGGTGGTGTTATGGAATCATTTGCTGTCACAGTGATGCTATCTCCATCAGCATGTTGGATAAAGGCAAAGTATTCCTTGGCCACGCTGCCCCAGATCTTCCATGGCACATTTTCCATGGCAGATGGTCACGGCAGAGCTGGGGACAGCCAGGACAAAGAGAAAACATGCTGCCCCCCAAATTACAATTTCTAAGGCTACAAAACCGAGAAATACAATCAAAGGCACGGCTGTCATTTGGTGACACTGGAAATGTTTTGCTAAGTGTTCCAGTAAAGATGATACAGTAATGGTGTCACATTGTGCGTTTATATGTCACAGTGCTTTTTACAGTAGCTATAGACTTGCAGATACACTCCTTGATAATCCTACAATTTTATCATCAGGGAGTGATAAGCTCTCAGATATGAAAGCTGATGTCAGCATCTTCTGCCACTTTGATCTGCGTGAGTTGATGCCTTGAAAATTAATGAGAACGCTACATGTGAAATCAGAATCAATCTGCTGTGGAGTTTTTTCCCCTCTCCGCCTTTCCAGGAGTGCTGGCAGGGGGAGGGAGAGCGGGGGGAGAGACATGCGTTATCAAATTTTAAGCGTGGCAGAGTATAAAGGCTGTAATCTCATCTCAGGATTCTTATGGCTTTAATAAACTCTTCATGCTTCATTCTTGCAGTTTACTGCATCATAGGGACCCTTCTGCAAAATTGCAGCCATAAATTTTTCCTTCTGCTGGACAGATTTTACTCCCTTGCTTTGGTATATATGTCATCCTGCTTTCAGCAGAGTCAAGACATGACAAAACTGATTAAACATTTGTATTACCTTTTCAAAATAGATAGAGAACTGCAGTTTCTTAGGTGGAGGGAAAGAAGGTGAAGGCGTTGTGGAGTACAGTTCATAGGTGCTGCTTGTTGCTTGCAAACACACAACGAAAAGTAAGACTCAACTCCTGCCACCTCCGGGGATGAAAATCCTTTGTCACTCGATCTAAGACGGGCAAAATATGTTTATTACTACTGGCATTTGGCAAAAGGTATTAGTCAATCATCCAAAAAAGCATTATTGTCCTGCCATCTGCTCCCACATCTGCTTAAGTCCTGATGGCCCCCAAGAAACTGTCTGCCGTTAGCAGTGATCCCTAAAAATAAAGTTCCTTTTACAATGGGTAAGTGAACTAAGTAGACCATGTTCTCCCTTAAGATGGTCTTCTGGCTGAGGCTGCGCATTAATTATGTTCTGGGCTGGCAGCTGTAATTTGCAGTGATTATTTGCCAGCTCCTGCTGGAGGAATTCGTGGGGTGGAGCCTGTTGCAGTCCCATCGTGTTTTCATCTCCCTTCTTTGTCTCGACATGGCCTCAACTCACCCTGCTGCTAGCAAAGCTTTCTCTGTGTGTGCTGCTGACATACGTGGCACAAGGCTGGTGGTACCGATGGCTGCTGACACGAGAGGTGATGGAGCTGGCTGTCAGGTGTGCCACCTTCATGTCACTGCTTCTGTCACTTCCCCAGTGGAAGCAAGAGCCATGCTGCAGTTTCCTGGTCTACACAGGTATTTTTGGAGGCCATTGTTCTTCTGAACCTGTAAGGCACGTAAGGTCCTGCATCCCCATTTCCTCCTCTGGCAGGAACACAGGGACACTTTGTTCAGTTGCAAGCATTTTATTCAGCAGCGATATCGTACTGTTTTTGTCAAAGGGACGTGCTGCCATGATGTTAAGCAAAAGGAGAAGCTCTCACATATGAACAGAGAAATGTTTTGGGAGTAAAATCCTTTTGCTTAGCAAAATGATCCCTGCTGGAAAGAGCCTCTGACCGGCAGGTAGGCTCAGTTGCTTCACAACATAGCAGATGTCAGGAAAGGGAGGAAACCAGCCTGCCTAAAACTTGAGATTTGAGAGCGAAATCAGTTAATTTGGGGCTGTAGGCTTAGATGGTTTGTGCAATGTTGTTGTGTGTCCACGCTTTTCCTGCTCTCAGTGATGATGATTGCTGAATGATGGAGCTGCAAGGATGGTATATGCACGATGCTGGGGAGATAACTGTTTTCTAGCTGGGAAGGCAACCCCTGAGCTGCCAAGGGAGAGAATCTACAGAGTGCAATAGAGTCAATACAGCTGGCGATGTATCTGCTCCCATGACAGCTGTTGGGTACACACAGGTGAGCTAGCATCAAATGAACAGCTGGAAGTGGAAGCAAGCATGTCTGGGCACACTGTGTGTGGTCAGGTTGTGCTCTACAATACATGGAAAATGTACTTACAATTGGAAGTGGATTTTTACACGTTTCGTCTTCGTTGCAAACAGTTTTGAGCCAAATGTCAAATCAGCATTGAAATGGATGGGTAGGGTGACATTAGTAAAACATTTGCTGTATAATGTTTTGGCCACTAGGAAATGCAGTAATTAGAACCTAGCCCTTTGGGGTTTGGGGTTGATGTTTTTTTGTTGTTTTTTGAGGTGATCAGATGAGCTTTTATAAATGGACAAAGACATTAAAAGCTTCATGCCCATCTTCCTAAGGTTGCCAAGTAAGCGGTAGAAGAAATAGGATATTTTTCCATGACAAACAAACAAAAAAAAAAAACAAAAAAAAAATCCTGCTTAGTGCTAAAACTTCAGAGTAGGAGTGTTCTTGTTTTTCTCCTGTTTCAGGGACTTGCATTCAAATTAATAGTAACATAATGTATTGAAGTCTTTTTTTACTGATAATGAAAAATAAATTCAAGTAATCATGGTGCCTTGCTATAAATGTCACAAAGTTTGAACACGAAAGTTTATAGTCTCAAAACTCAAAGGTCTTCCGATTAAGAACCAATTTTAAATGTGTAGCTATCATGCTGGTTTCAGCAGGTAGCACATCTGATGGGATGCAGTACACAAATTGAAAAAGCAGTTAAGATTTATGCATCTGCATTACCATTGTCAGAAGAATCTTGCATGGTTTCTTTTCTCTTTTTTTTTCCTCTTTCTCCTAAATGGTTTGTGTTAAGTTCTTAGATTCCAAAGAAAGGGAAGTAAAGATACTAAGACTTCAATATGAAGACAAGAAGAATGAGACACAAACATTTCATAGTTCAGGGAGGATTGTAAGATGGATGGGAAGGAAGCAGGATAGACAATTTCTTGGATTTTCTTCCAGCCTTATTTCCTGTGATCTTGTAAGTCTGAGAGCTCATTCTGAACATCCATATCCATGGTGGGACCCAGTGTTGTATGCTGGTGGGGGTGTTCCTATAGATTAGGAGTTTCCTGACCAGGTACAGTTGTATTTGTGCATGGACATGACTTGAGGATTGCTGTCTTCTCTGCTGTAAATGAAGAGCAGCATTTAAGCCCTTCTGTTTTAGCTAGGTTTAACCCACTGTGGAACACACAGCTCAACACTTAGCTTTAGATAGTCAATTGTATTCACAGTGTTCCTAGAACCTTTGTCCTTTGGTAAAGAAATGTGAATTAATACAGCTAAGAGCATGTTTTTTAACAAATTCCCACTTTATTATTTTCTTGCTGTTAGACTGCATGAGAGTTTGAGGCATACATTTTTCTACAATGACTTTGCTCAGCTCCTTACATGCATACCCATGAGGAGCACTTGTGCAGTGTGTTGCACCCCTGGTCTGTAGAGCTCACTGCTGTTTGTAATCCAAAGTGCTGAACGTGGAACACAAAGTCCTCAACAGCCTCTGTGTTGCCTCCACTAAAAGCCCTGTATGAGATCCATGCACTGAAAAGTCTTTGACGATCTTTATCACGTCTCACTGATGTTGTGCCTAACAGGTTGGAGCAAAAAAAATGACCGAAGTACAGAGCACAAGATTTTCATTCTCAGTGGGTATTAAAAAACAAAACGAAGCTTTCCAAGGCAGTTATTGGATTTAGGAAGAGTGGTTTCTTAGGAATTCAAAAAGCTAGCCAGGAAACTGGTATCCAAAAGCTACTTCAGAAAATCTGATTCCTGTTAGATTATTAAAAAATGCACCAGGAAAACTGAAATGTCCATTTTGGGTCACTTTCAATATTTGAAATTTTAGGGAGCTGTATAACTACCTAGCAAGCTAATTTAAGAAGAGGTTAAGGTGTGCATTATTCTGGTAACCTGTACCTCCAGCCCTTTCCATCTCCTCTGGACAGGGCACCCCGAAGAACTGATATTTTCACAGAGATGCTGTGCTAAAATAGACGTAACTGAGCTGTGGAGCAGAGCCTGCCACCAACACAGCCACAGTGCTTTAGGGAAGGTGCGGCTCCCATGAAGAGCCTGGGGCACAACCAGGGCATGGAAATACAGCTTCCACGAGCTGCTTTGGGGATCTCAAAGGAGAAAGCAGCCACTGTAGCTTTTTTTCTGCCAGTTTTAGCCAGGCAAGAACTATGCTCATTAACCTTCACATCACATTGCAAGGTCTATTTGCTCAAGACTTTGCTTGAAGGAGAGAGGTTATACGCTGAGCTGATTTGACAATAAAAGCATCAGTGTCGGTTTTGCATTCTTTTATGAACTCGTAATGTTTTAAATTGAAATACATTTGTTCAGAGACTGCCATGGGTATACATCCATCACAGAGGAAAATAAAGTATCACACTATTTCTGATTCACCAGCAGTTGTACCATCAGAGGCTGCTGATCTATGTCAAATGTGATACTTAATCAGGAGGAACAGGGGAAACAAAAGTTTTCACAGACACATCCTCCTTGCATTGTCCTGCGGTGGAGTTTGCTGCATTTTCGAGGCAGTGGATTCCTAGCCAAAACCCATCTGATTGTTGGAAATCTTCAAAGACATCTAGCACAGCTCATTGACAAGCTTCCGCTCCAGACCTGTTTGTACTCGTGCCGAATATCTCAAGAGCCAAAGGCAGGCTGCAGGTTTGGTAGCAGTTTAGGCTATCTTTTTTGGTTGTCCCATGTTATTGCTGTCATTTGGCTTTTGCTAGTTTGTTGGGCGTTTTTTTTGCCCGTTATGCCTGTTCAGCTACTTAATCTGTTCTCATTGCAGTGCTACAAGAAACAGGTTAACCCACACACTAATGTTTCAGTGCAATGCTGCAATTTGATAACAATAAACAGAAGCTTTTATGAGGCTGTAAATGTCTCTTCCATTTATAAATATTGTACTATAACTGCAGGCTCTGGGGTTATCATGCAGTCAAACCCTTTATCAAAGCCAAATATTTCCTAAAGTACCACTCTTAAAAATCTTTTGCAGGCATTAATGTTTCATTAGTTCTCTCAAATGAGTCTCTGTGGGAATCTGGATGGCAAGTAAAATCTACCTCTAAAACATGGGAAAATTAACTGCATTTTTAATTCATGTCTTCAGGATTTACTCCACATGGCTTTTGGTGGTACATACTTGGTATTCCAAGTGAACTGTGCAACTTCTCAGTTTTAAGGTCGGCAGTAAAATCAGCAGCATTAGGTCTATGAATGTGCACTGTACAAACAAGTACTCAGCCTCCAGACAAGTTTCTCTCCTGTGTGCCCATCCATCCCCCCATCTATCCCCTGATGTTCCATGGAGAGTATTTGTGCCTACCCCAAGCATGTGTATACCCAACAGACCATATTACAAAGCCTGCCAAAGCTCCAAGTACAATTATAATACTTCACAGCACCCCGCAGGGACAGTTCATTTCATCTTGAAAAGCATGTCCTTCAGCTTGCAGGTCCTCCTTTGCAGGATGCAGCTCTGCTGCTAGTTCCAGACCTGTTTCATTTCTGCTGAGCTGGGGAATCGCTGTGCTGCGTGGGGTCAGCCTGTGCACGGGCAGGTCTGTGTGTGCCTCTCTCCAGCCTGGCACCTCCTGTCTCTGCTTAACAAGCCCAAATTTCCAGAAAGAGATGACCAAACTGAAGTTGCACCCATGGTGCAACAGCCAAAGAAGCACTCTCCAGGTATTTGACCTCTTCACAGATTTTCAGGTCAGCAGGTGCTGTGATTGCCATAACTACACCTACCACTTGTCTCAGCCGCCACTCAAAGCAAATTGTGCTAGCAACACACACAGCCCATGTATTCGCCATTCTGGTTTTTACCTCTAGCCTTGTGAAAAAAGTATCCTCAGATCCTGTTCAGTGTTGAAGTGTGAGTAAGTGGCAACCTGTTGTTACTGCACAGTGGAGCAGGGCTTTACAATTCATGTGAAAGAAACTGATTTTGTTGCCTGTAGTGACTTAGTTTTTTCTGATTCTTTCATGGTCCTTCAAGCAGTGCTTAGTTTTTTTGTGTAGCTTGTTCAGCAGACATTTCATATAAAGATCAGCAAGAGTGCAGGTGGATGAGACTGAACCTGCAGTGTGCGTTTCACAAGTGACTGACGGTTCATCCTTTCTCTGGACAGGATTTTTTGGGACTGATCTGCAAATGTGTGAGGTGAGCATCTGCAATCTATAAGGCCTCTTAGAAACACAAACAAAGGCAAACAGCTTGTGCTGCCCAACCTACTGTGGCAGGCACTGGAGGGAAGAGAAAGCCTGGGGAAGGCAAAAGCACGCCAGGAAGCTGTGTCTGTGGGTGCAGGCTTGGAAGCAGGCACACATGTGAAGTCCCGTGGTTGTCACTGCTGTTCACGCTGTTGATTTGAGCAGGGGTGCAGTTCAAAACACAGTGAGTTGAGCTGTTCCTTGCCTGGTCACAGCTAGCACAGCGTGATCTTGGCTCTCCCACTTCAGGGAGCTTTGGAATTTGGGGTGAAAGCATTGGGAAGAAGAGCGAGTCTGTCCTTGGCAGTGAGCTTGACCGTCATTATACCTCATATCAGCATAACTGCAGATTTCTGCAAAAACGCTGGTGTCCGTCTCATTCATGTCACGTCTCTGTTATTGAACCGATTGCAAATGTGTTTATCGATAGTTCCCCAAATGCATTAGTAAACAGGAAGTTAGCAACATAACAGTTATGTAACTGATGGGTCTCCCAGGAATCTGTTTGGATGAATCTATTTTGGACCAAGTCGTCTACATGATCTGTTCCTGTGGTCTGGAAGAAACTGTCCAGCCTTAGCTGGAGGGAGAAAAAAAAAAATAACCGTTGTAGAGTGAAAAATACCAATAAGGATAATGAAGTTATAAGAAGCAGGTGAGACTGTGTGGTGTCATTGCTTCGTTTGAACTACATGCAGTCTTTAGTGTAGTCAACACAAGACCACGCACCTAGGAATGCCTGTTATAGTAGGAACTCACTGGGTGGCGCTGAGTATCTCAGAGAATGCAGTCTCAGCAGAGGAGCTGAGCACCTCAAGAGAAGTTGTCACTGAGTTCCTGGGGACCTGCTGAGTTCAAATGCAAGAAGCTGTCTTCTGAAAGTAGGGTTTAGCCAGAGATTGAGAGAACTTGTGTTGTTTCCACATACAGAGTTACTGAAGCTGTTACATGAATGGTGTGTCCAAGGATGTTTGGGAGCTATGAAAGGTTAAGAGAAGAACAGAAAGCATTCATGGTCTAGAAACCTGTTTTTTTTGAGACACACCTATGCTTATTGCGAGCTAACTTAACTCGTGTAGTTTGAATATCCAGCCTGCAAAAACCTACCTGTGACAAATCATTATAATAGGCCCACAAAGGTGCTTTACAAACCTGTGTGCTGAAAGCATTTCTCCTGAGACATTATACGGTCATTTGCAGCGAGTATAAAGGCCCAATTGGTGAATTCACTCCCCAGGCTCTCCATATTTCTTTTTCTCACGTTTTATGAAATTGGTGTCTGTGGCAGTGACAAGACACCTGCAAATACCTTGCAGGAAAGTTATTCGTCATCAGTGCAGGCAGTTTGAAGGCATAAGCAAACAGCACTTGGCAGGAAAAAATTTTTAATGAGAGCAGTTTTAAGAAATTCAGTGTGAAAATTGTGAAGGGATTCTTTGCACATGCCTTCAGGTTTTCAGTTGCTTTCCTGTCCACTATTAAAAAAAAAAAAAAAAGAAAGAAAGAAAATGCTAATTTTGAATTCATTTTCCCAAATTCTGGGCCTTGCTGATTTCACATGATGGCTTTGCCACTCAGCTTCTCACCAACAGGAACCACAGAAAGACTTCAGAGTTAGGGGAACTGTAGTTGGGATTTTTGATACTCAAAATCTCCGCAAAAAAAGGCATCATGAAAATAATTGCCTGGAAAATGAAGTTGGCCAGAGAGAGTCTATCAATAAAGTGGAAACGTTGGACAGGGAAGGAATGAGTAACCTCAAGTTGGGGTAGATGATCCATCTCTTCCCATGACATCTCTCTAAAGCAACTGCTTGTGCTCATGCAGGAATTACAGGGTCAATGCAGAGATTATTTGATATTGATCTTCAGCCTGCCTTTATGCAGATCATAAGTCTGTAAAATTAGAGCGGTCCTTGCAAATTTATTAAAATGGCTTAAAGCACCTATTAATCACTTTGGAAACGCAGGTCAGGGACTGTGAACTGGAGCAATAAAGCCGTAAGCCACTACCAATTAGCTGTGGAGTTTGCACAGCAGGGCTGTCGGGCTCCCTTGCATGTGGGGTTCCCAGCCAGGCACGCTTACCATTGCTTTTTTCCTAACTAAACAGGGCTGCCGGGGCTCCCCAGATCATCACCGTACCCCACCGTCAGCCATTAATTCTCATTAAGGAGGGATACCTGTAGATTATCAACAGGACAGTCGTATAAATTATTAATATCAGAACCAAAGCCTGCCAGATGTGAGAAATGGGAGGCACTGGAAAAAGCCATGGGCATGCATCACTGGTCAGGGGAGCAACAGGGGATGGCTGGCTCCTTATCTACACGGAAATAATGGCTGTGCTGTCGTATCCCATTGCTCCTGATAAAGGAAGAGGTCACTGCCGTGTGCATACTTTCTGACAGAATGAGGTCGTCGACGTTACCCCTGATTAGCTGAATAATGGTTGTGACAGCTTCTTCGTTGTCTTGCTTTAGAAATGACAGTTTATTTCCTATCCCCACCGACCTTTTTTTCTTAAAGGGAACAATGCTTGCAAAACAGGTCCAGAAACTAAGGTCTGGAGGGCTGGATTTTTTATTTTTTTTTTTATTTTTCTTTCTCCTTGTGAAAGGATAATGGGAAGAGGAGAAAAAAACCTTAGCAGGTACTGTGGTGGCAGGCACCCCACATATCTAGCAGTGTGTCTAAAGGATGCTGCTCCTCAGGTGAGGCAGGAGAGCTGCTTGCAAGCAGCTCTTGGGTTATGCTACCAAAAGGATCATAGAAACAAGCCGCGTTAAAAGCAGTGCTTTTTCGGCAGGGGAGGGTGCTTGTCCCAGCAGCTCTGCTGTCACAAGTGGTGGATGTGTCCCTGCCACCCTGTAGGGTCTCAGGGGCACGTGGTGGCTGGAGATATATGCTGCCCCTCCTGCCTCTCCCCAGGGTTACGTCCTTGCAGCAAGGATCACCAGACACCTCTCCCCATCCCTTGAGAAGGAGGATGTCAGTGGCATGTCCCCAGTGCGTCTGCCAGAGCCCTCAGCTGGTCGAACTGGATGTCGCAGAGCCAGGCAGCTCTCTGCTGCAGAGACCCCCAACTGCAAAAGTAACTCTTAAAGGGGAAGATTTAACTCATTTGCTTACATGAGGGATTTATTGAGTTTGTCTTAGTAAGGTACGGTTAAATCATTGCACTGGGGCTGCACTGGGGCTTCTTATTTCAGATAAATTTAGCAACGTTTTCCACACAACTTGATTCAAACTGGAGAAGGCACTTTTACAACAAAATGAGAGTTTAAGTTCAGGCGTTATTCATTTTCATAAATTTTAAGGCCAGGCGGATGCATTAGATCATCCGCTTTGCCCTCCACAGCATCTCACCCCTGTGCCCCAGCACCGAGCACAATAACGTGACTAAAGCTCCTCTTAACATTTAACGGCCCCATTAATTTTCAATTGATGCACCACTTAGACTAAGGGATTTGCACCCTTGACCTTGGGCATCTAACACATAAACTATCAGATTATGTTTTTGCAACTCTCTCGTACGCGTTTGCTCTTTCAGCGTCAGGAGCGCAGGCAGCTATAACCAGCTCAGTCAGCCAACATAAAAACCACTTAAACTTCCCTGGCACAGACAAGGCTGGAGACACAGGAGAAATTCAAATGTCCTTGTCTCGTTTAATAAGTTTGAAAGTGTTATTAAACATTGAGAAAATAGAACGTGGCACATCTAGAGGAAGTTTGCGGGGAGTACCTTTTCTCTCTCTTTTTTTTTTCTTTTTAATTCCCGTTGTAGTCTCCTTGAAAAATGAGAACTGCGAACAGATTCCTCATTTTTGGTGCTGTATAGTGGTTTGTAGTGAAAGTGAACTTTTTCTTTTCCCCTCCATCCCTTTAGCCAGTGAATGGAAAACATATTTTGCCACAAAACCTTTAGGGAGTGCATGGGGAATGGAGTTATTCTAACTACCTGCTGCATTAGAGAAGTAATGTAATGCAGGTTCGGTTTTCCTGTGAAACTTCTCTTGAATTTGAACTGAAATGCAATGAACTAGATCACGCAGATGCACTTTGGTAGGAATAGTTGGATTATAGAGAATTGGTACAAATAAAAAAGTTACAGCAGCAGCTGACCTGTGCCTGGTCTCTGGCACCAGACTTGGGTAAATTTGGAGTTTGCATTTGTGGCTATCATTGGTTATTCACTCAAGCAGCTCACAGGAACTAATAAAGCACTAAGAATTCACGAGGGCAAACTTCAGTGCATTTAAGTGACTTCTTTCCTAGAAAACTCTTTCAGACACTTCTGACTCTACCTGCAGCAGGGAGAGAAATGAGGTGTGGGTACGGTGGCTGTCAGTGAATGAGAGCTCCCTGGGGTGCTGTACCTCCGAGAGTCCTGTGCTGTGTGCAGCACATCTTGGCCTTCAGCAGGAAAGCAAGGAGGCTCCGAGTCCCTCTGCAGTGTCTGAGCTGGGTGGCGTTTTCCCCAGCCACCTGTGGGCTTCCCAGGTGCTGTGGATCTTTAAATGCCATTTCAATTCAGGCATCTTGCCAGCGTAAGGTGTTTTCAGGCTGCTCACAAAGCTTGTAGAAACCTGATAATCTGAAAGAGGGCCAAGGACAGTGAAATGCCGAAGACTTCGGGACCAGGTTTATTACCCAGCTTTGAGGCAGAGTCACAGTTGTCTTTGGTGCGAGATTATTGCAGAGCACCAACATGATGGGACTTGGGTGCAGGCACACACCATCATATCGCCTGAGGGATGTAGTTAATTATCCAGTATTATCCCCTGCTTACTTAGAGTGAAAATAATGACAAAGCCCTTTGTAGAAAGAGAGAGAAGGGGCAGTCTGGCATGGAGTGAAAAATAAAGTGAAAAATCCAAAGTTATAACCACACACAGGCAAAATAATATTTTGCAAGGTTGGTATCAGGGAAAGTTAATAGAGCTCTAATGAATATTAATTTATATCCACATAGATGACTAACTTTTGTGTTTTTGCTGACATGGCGAGCAATCAGTATTTAAATGTCTAGTATTTCTTTTGATTTGCCACAATTAATGTTTCATGGCATGTATGTGAGTTTATAAATTAAAAAAAATTTAATTAGAAGTTGTCGCTTTTGGTTTTTTGTAAAGAATGAATGGCAAACAGAGCCATTAAGCCATGCCATGCTCAGAATCAGGATGCTGATGTAAATACGGATAGATGATGCTAACGACTCTGAGTTATTTCTTTTTAATCTCCTCATATTTTGAATGGAAACATGGCTTTAAATGAAAATGCTCATTATACAAATTAGATGGATGTTATTACTAAGCACATTAATCATTTTTTCTCCAAATGTTCACTTTACAAATGTAATTATTTTTAATCATACTGGTTCCACTAAATTAGAGATTTGGTTTCCTTTTTGTACTCACATTTAAGGTCTTTGTATTTAAAAGCACATTATTTTTTATAGATTATTTCCTGCCATTTTACTTCAAAAGCACCTAATAAAATTTCAGTAAATGTGATTAAATAGCACAGAGAAGTTGCCATGGCATTTTTCTTCCTTTTAGCGTGAAAAAAATAGCTGGTTTCTCTATTACAAGCTTGCAGCTTCACAAGGATGTGGGTGGGTAATTAATCTGATTCCTCTCCGTGTATATCACAAATATATTTTCTCGCAGTTCAGTGATTAATATCAAGCTATTAAGTGCTTAACCCTGGCAGGAGATCAGGACAAGGCCTATAGGGCATTCAAATAACACCTATAGCTTTTCTGGAAGTTTCACAAGGTACTTAATCGACGGTGTTGTCACCTCAAAAGCAAGCGTGAATTGTACCCTATTCTTGTAAAAAAATATCCCAAATCCTCGAACCCATGGGAGACTTTGTGGACTGCTTTTCCCCTGGCAGTTTGGAGCAGAAAAAGCACAAGATGTTGTGTTATCAGCTGCCATCTGGCAAAATTTCTTTGTCTGAGCTTTTCACCTGCTTTATGGGGAAAAACAATTAAACTCCACACTGAAGACTGTTCAGCCTCACAACCAGATCCAGTCGTTTTCAGCACTGCCCCTCTGTTAGTGTGTATAATTAATACGGACTTTGAGACATTAAGCAACAAATTCTGTAATTGAAAGATATTTCATGTGCAGATTAGGAAGCAACCATCTGCCACCTTCTTTGTGCATTACTGCGGTTTATTTTAGAAAGAGAAGAAAAAACCCTAACATATTCATTGTTTTGCAAAGACCAAACATGCTCCCAGGAGAGCCTGGCTTTGCCTTTGCTGGAAAGGTAGTTCAATGCTGAGTGTCAGTTCACGATCTCTGTGCACATTTTCCACAGCGATTTTGCAAATGCGTTAAGGAATATTACTTCTGTGAGATTCTACCTCACCCAAAGTTTAGCAGAAGATAAAAAAAAAAAAAAAGTCTGTTTTATGCTAATACATGAATAGCATATTATTTGTCTGTGGTACTAGGTTATTTCTCTTGGCAATCCCATCCTGCAATCTTGGTGCCCCATTCAGTGTCCCTGACCTTGATGTCGGATGTATGACCATGCCCTCGCTTCTCCATAATTTGCCTACAAAAAGGTTCATACAAAAAATGGAGTGAAGGTGAGAGATATACTGATGAGATTTTGTAATGTGGGATGAAGCAGAGAAGTGCTGTGAATATTTGTGATAGTTAAGGGAGTACAGTGTAAAAGAAGCCATCTATTCAAAACTATTCCTTGGGAAAACTCTGTTTATTGCATTATGTTAGCAATTCAATGCAACTTGAAAATAGCATGGGAGATTGTTCTCTTTTCGTTTGCTGTATGGCAGTCTGCTGTTGTACGGAGCATGGTGTTAGAGCATTAGTGATGGGTTGTTTCAAGTCATTTTTGAAAATTGGCAAAACATCTATTCAGGTTTTCTAAAAGTGAACAGACATTCATCAGAAAGGATGAGCAGGGAAGAGGCTGGCAGAAGACAAACCTCTTGATAGCCGTTCTATGCACTGGCTCAGACGTAACCCGTAGCATGCAAGCCTCTGCACTGACGATGGCCTGAAGATGCCAGGGTGCTCTGCTGTGTCCTCTGTTATGTTCTTCTGCAAGGCCCTGCTCCTGTCAGACCCTGAGGCTGAAACCCACTGCAGGGACATTTCAGTTCAATGTATGCAACTCCACTGCTGCATTTTAATAGTTTTTACTGAGATGATTAAGCCTTGGATTTACAGGTAACGTTCAAGGAGGCAGGTATCCGTGTTTCCCTGAGATGCACTTGTCTCAGCCCCGTAGGGTTTTTGTAACATCCCAGCTGAAATACTCATTTCTCTTTTGTGCTTCTACCTAGAGCACAGAGCTCAGTTCCTTCTTCACGCTCCATAGCAGGCACAGTGGACTCATCCCCTCTTTGCATCTCTAGAGATAAAAAACCCTTGTGGTGAATAACCATCCAAGTCCAGTACCATAGACAGGGCAGTGATTATTTTACCAGTGTTACTGCACCTCAGCAGCACATTACAAAGCTGGCAACTCCATTGGCAGTGGAATGAATTTGGCTTGGCCTCCGATGACTTCTTGTGCTGTGTTAGCTTCTCGGAGGCTGATTTGGATGACCTATCTGTTCCTTCAGTGGGATACTCTGCTAGCATGCATCTCTCTTAGCTTTCCCAGTGCTGTGAAATTTACTGCATTTGAGATGTCTGCCTTTTTGTCATATTTAGCAGAAATGTGCAAATCTTTGAATTTACTGAGGAGGACGAAGGCATTGCTGTACACATACGTGCAGCACAATTAGGCTTCATTCCCTTAGGGGAGCTAGGTGAAAATGTCCACTGCATCCTCCGTGCCCATCAGTGCATAAAATGGTGAAGCTGTCTGTCTTAAAGGGCATTTAATTACGGCACAATTTTAAAAGTGAATGAGTGATAAGTGAGTTCTACTTACCTTGTAGTAAATGACCTGTTTTTTTTTTCCTTCACCCCTCAGAATCCTTGACATCTAACCTTTTGCTTATGTAAAACACTTCAGCTGTTCATTCGCAAGTTTAACTATGCTGAAGACTATCCAGTGGAAAGAAATCTTATTATCTTCAGCTTAATGTTTCATTATCTGGCACAATATGAGGATATTAGACTTTGATTGCTGGTTCTCTTTGGAGATTACAGCATTTAAGTTCTTATTCCTATCTTAATTTTAAATTTTATCCTTTTTTTTTTAACTAGTTGCATTTACGTTACATTTATATCTTGTCTTGCAGGGTTTGGGGGTAAAAAGTTTAGGCAAGAAATTAAATATTCTGATTAGATTTGCCTTGAATTACCCAGATTATTCTGTCGTTCATCCATCCATTTTGCATCCTAACAATATGTAGACAAAACAGTGGACATCGAGCAATTGCAATGGCAACTCACTACATACCAACATCACACATCTGACAGAAAAATCCCTTCAAGAACAGTGTGATGACCTGAAGGACCTATGGATATTACAAAACCATTAATCTGTGACAATGTCACCCAAAGTTACAGTAAATAAGTTATCAAAGTAGTTTTATGGATGACAGTAATGTATCTGTTTGGAATCTGCTGTGCTCCGACAGGCATATACATTCGCTATAAAAGGATCTTCAATCTTTCTGAATCATTTCATTCTTTTTTACACACTATAAAATTGCCATTTTTATGGCCAGGCTTGATGTACGATATGGCTGAAGAAATGTATGAGTTAATTAAAGAATAAAGAGCTGTCCCTCCTGCTGTGCGTTTCTGTTGATGGCATTAGCATCTTAGGACCAGTGGCTTGTTCTGTGCAGAGATTTAACTGTACATGATTCATATGGGGCTGCGGGAGGTTATCACTGTGGTGTGCATACTCATACTGCATGGGAGCCTGTGATTTGATCCAAAATCCAGAGGCTTTGTATCTTCAGGACGAGCTTCTGCACTCCTAGGAAACATTTACACTTCTTTGAAATTGTCAGCAAGATCCCAGACCACAAAGCAGAGTTCTTTTTGCAAACGATAATCCCACCAAGGAAGCCATCATGGAAAACTAGGGCAGGAAAGGATCACTTGAATTCTGTCTGCTGCAATCACAGATGGCCATGCTGTCTCATTCTAGCCAGGCATGCATCAGCCTCTACCTTATATCTCCCTGATATTTGCTTTTTGTTTGTTTTTTTGTTTTGCTTTGGTTTGTTTTCTTTATTTTTGCTCTTTCTACCCACCACTAGAAGGCTGTTCCAGGAACTCACTCCTCAAATAGCTAGAAATCACCCTCAGCTTTCCAGCCAAAATTTATTCATGCCAATTAATGTTCATCTGTTCTTGTGCCAACATTGTTCTTTAGTTTAAATTGCTCTTCTGGCTCCCTGAAGCTTACCCCACTGTATTTATAGAGCCCAATCAGATCTCTCTTGGTCTTCGCTTTGCTAAGCTAAATAACACAAACACCCTTAGTTCACTCTCGAGAAACAAGCTCATTATTCCTTTGATCATCCTTCACCTATGCCCTGCTAGGTTTATATTTTTTGCACGGAGCTGGCAAGAAATGTCCCCTGAATTGCAGCTGAGGTCTCCCCAAGTTGTCCTGTACGGGAATTAATGCTCTCCTCTCACGGAAGCGACCTATTTTGCATCAGCCTTCAGAAGTGAATGTACATACCCCAACACCTACCTCTGAGCCTCACACTAGCCATGTATTTCCTGGCCAGTAGCCCTCTTCTCATGCCAGTGAGCAAAAATGGTATGTCCAGGGAGCACCTTCAATTTCTTTTATTTTGCCTTTGAATTCTGGCTACTGTGCATTAAATAAGATACTTTCTTTCTGTGTCTCACAAGCATGTTCTTTTTCTTCAAAAGATTATTGTTTAGACAGCCAAAAGGAAGGCAATTGTAGCATAGGATGATCATTGGAAAGAGAAAGATACAAGACCTCCTTTAAATTTTAGGAAACATGAAATGCTTTCTACCTTGTTTATCATTACTCAATATGAGCTAAGGCATTTACAGAATGTATGCTCTCCAAAACAAATTTAAAAGATAAAATATTCTAATTGCACTTTTTTTTTTCCCTTCTCCATATTAGCATTATTATTTTAGGAAAAATAGCAGAATATTGTCAGGGACTGTAACTTGTTACTTTTCTGTATGACTTAGTCCTGTGCCATAATTTCAAAGCCTATATCCAATAACACAAGTTTCCTTTTAACAGCAGCTTTAATAAGTCATCCTACCTCTGCACAGCCTTTATTATTGCTGGGCTCTTTTTGTCTTTTTTTCTTCACGTAAATACCAGTACAGACACATTTTTAATATCCTATGGATACCAGTTTTCTTCTTGAGGCCATTTTGTTCTGTGGAAAGACATGTAGAGTCTTTAGTTAACAATAATGTCTTGTTCCCGTGTGGCAAAAGTAGATCCTCCTGCGGTCACTTTCCAATCTCGTTGTTTTGTCACAAACAGCCTAGAAAAGCTAGAAATACAGTTACAGAAATGAACAGTAGAGAAAGAAAAACAGCATAAGAAAGATTTCTAAAGCTATGCAGGTTACAGGGTATTAAAATGTACATGGCTGTATCATATTTCTTTCTAGAACCCAATTTTGTCTTCACAAACATGTTATACAACTATTATTCCTCTCACATACTAGGCTTATCATCTCCGTGTCCTTTCCAGCCTTCCTCATGTCCTCTGTGTTAGCTCTAATAAAAGGTAATCCATAAGAAAAGGTTCAAAAGACCAAGCTGACCAAGCTCAATTAGTTCTCTGATGAACATAATCAAAGCCAGACCTTCAACTGAAAGGGGTGGCACTTGTAGAGACAGGATAGAGCTTGCTCACTCTGTGTTTGAGCACAAGTTTTATCAGAGTCTTTTAAACTTAGACCATTTGGCTTTATTACTGTAGTACCTTAGGCCCTCTTGCCCTGTACACAAGCCAACTGGAAGGGCACTCGCAGCCTCGCTACACGTAGACTTCAAGTGAGTGGCTAGAGCTAGGCACACATTTTTATTTGTCTGTCCATGGTAAGGAAGTCCCCTTGCAGCATGCTGCAGAAATGTAATGGTTTTTGAGGCAGTTCTGTCCAGATATGTTGTGTTAAAGAGGGTGGAAAACACAAGGATTTGGGCTGGGAGGCGGAGGAGAGGCAGTAAAGAGACAAACAGGTTGGGCCATGGCACCAGGATTTGGGAGCAAAATCCTTATGTCTGTCCATGCAGGGGGAAATCTTAAATAGCAAAATGTGTTTTATACATCTTAACTAAGCAGACTAATTCATTCAGGGACCTCTAGGTCCCTCTTACTTCTATACCATGATTCAAATCAGATTTTCTGTACTTCTCGGCATGGTGTGCAGTCGATGGAGTTTCCCATACTTATTTCTGCCCTGAGACATCTGCACGTGCAAGATACTATATAGGTATTTGGAGAAGAACAGAGGAATACATTTTTAAGGGCTCTTCAGACAACGCAGGTCAGTTCTCAGAAAGTTTTGTCCTGCAATCAAATATTTAAAAATGCTCTCACAATAAATGTATGCCTGTCTGTGATACTCACTAGCAGCTTGTTCTAACCTTACAATGCTGGAGACAGTCCTGTAATTCTCAGCGGGTGCATTCTCACTGAAGCCCCATAAAAGGTAATGGGTAATTAATATCATCCAAAATTCTTCAGTAATGGCTGGGGATAGCAGAATTTAGCTCTTATTTCCTTTTGGGACCATGAAAGTTAATTTCTATACTTTCTGGCAAAAAGGCTGATCTTTCTATTCTGAGTGTTTTTATTTCGAAGCATGTAAGCAACAGCAAATGCATGCAGTTATAGTTTTGTATCATTCTTATTGGAATTTAATTTGTTCCTTTACTAGTGAAGGAAGATCTGAAACATCCTCAAAGTTTAACGAGATGTTAATGTGCTAGAAAGAGCTTTTGAAAGAGCTTGTTTTAGTCAAAATATTGCAAGAGCGTTAATTCTGAGACTTTCAATAACACTAAAAATGTTTATTGATAAATGCCTCATTTTCTTTTAATAACACTTGCTTTAATGTTGCTGTAAAAGGCATCAACTTTGGCTTAATGATACAGTGTTAGCAGTTAAAAATCTACCTTCAATGGTTATTTGTATTTTAAATTTGGCATTTTCATTTGATCCCATATGCTTTTGACAACCCTGGATTGAATTAAAGCAGGATCCCAGGCACCTTATAATGGCAAGAGAGCAGTTAGATCTTAGGCAGCACCTGAGCTAATGTCTCTTTTCTAGCTGAGTGATAGCCAGGCAGTTTGCAGTGCCAGCAACTGCAGTTAAATCAAATTGACTTTTAGTGTTAGACCAATGGTGCTAATAGGCTGGGTTGACTGTCTATGAGTGGATATGGAAAGACAAATACATTAAAAGCAGAGGTCACGCTTATCTTTTGCTTTCGGCAGCACAGGCTTAACAGTGTGAAGTTCGTTTCCCCTCCAAGAAATTATAGTTCGTCCAGTTTATCTCAAATGAGTTCGCTAATGAAAATCTAGAAGGATTTTTCCTTGTCACATCATCCTCCATAACTCAAGACTTATTGCCCTTGCATCCCTTCATGCTCAGATGGGAGTAGGGATTTTTTTCCTTTTTGCTTTTGCATACAGCATCTAGCACAGTGATGTCTCGACCTTTGCTTTAGGTGTTAATGCAACAACTAATGAGGAGCAAGGAAAGTATGGGAAACACGGGGAGGCTGTGAACTGGCTGGGGGAAATATCTGGTAGGAAATACGGATCGCTGCTGCTTCCAACAGCCAACAGAAAGAGCAGTAGGCACCCCTGCGAACTTGCAGCAATATTCCTCTGCTGATTTCCTGAACTTTTTGCCAATGCTAAAATAACGGCCTTTTCGCACGGCTGAACACCATGGGCAGTGGAACAGTTTTAATAGTCCTCTCAGTTTTGAATGTCAGGTACTGAGGGCTGCAGAAGTCTTGGCCCATCGGTTTGTGCGGGGCTTGATGAGCGTGTGCCTGTGATTTGGCTCAGGGTAGTGCCCAGAAACCTCTGAAGACTCACGTCAGGCAGATTAATAGCATCTCTGAAAGGAGTTAGCCTCAGTACAGAGTAACTAGCACCAGCACAATGATAGCATTGACAGCACAGTAATAACACCAGTGTGTTCACAGCTGATGGCTTGTACCATGCAGTGAGGCAGGATGAACAGAGCTGCATTTCAGGAAGAACATCAGCAGAAGGCTGCAACTCCTGCTTGGGGTAAGAAGTAGGAAAAAGGTGGTGCCAGTAACCAGCAGGATCCTCTGCCTGTTGGTCATGTCTGAGAGTGCTCCCGGAAGCTCAGCAATGTCTCACTTGTTGTATTGTAGTTAGGGGATCCAAGTGGGATATCCTTTAAATCCTGCCAGCACCCACAAGATGGGACAGGAGAGAGATCTCTCACTTCTGAGCCCTCTTCTCTGCTGAACCGTGATTCACAACGCAACACCCCGAGCTTCTGACTTGGCAAAGTACCTCACCCCGGTCTCATGCTACTTGGAGGGCACATACAGAGGGAGCAACTTCTGCATGCTTGGGCTTAAGGAGCTCAGAACCAGTCCCACTCGGTGCATTCCCTGCTGCTGTGTCAGCCAGGAGAGGCCGTGTCCAAATGGCTGAACATCAGCCGTGCCATGCTGCCTGTCACCCTGTCTTTGGAGAGTACAGAAATATAAGGTAGACAAGGTGAAGGAGGTCCAATGCTGGAGAGACAGCATGGCCAGGGCCTTGTGCTCTTTGTACCTTCAGTTATTCAGCATGTTCCTCGGAGTTGGCCGAAGCCATTTTCCAGAATGATTTTTCTTGGAAAATGCTCTTTCGTCAACGTCTGAAAGCTCTGTAGGAAGATTGTCAAAAACTGAATTCAGACAGAGAGCTTTGTTTTGAAGAGTTTCGTTTCACCCATCAGCAGTGCTGTCTATTTGTATTAGTTCAGATGATAACAGACATTTTTAAATGCAGCTGTTGTACTCCGTGCTGGGAATCGCAGTGATTTTTACCGTGTAGCAAGGAAACATTTTAACACTATGAAAATCCAACTTTTTGCTCAAACATTTTGACATCCAGAAAGTTAAAATTTTGGTATGGTAATTTGATGGTTTCAGTATAGACCAAGCTTGAAATCCTGCTCCACAGAACATTTTGAATATGCAACAATTTTTTTCTAATTTGATTTAGGGAGGGCAGAATAACAAGCCAACTGTGTACCAAAAATCTGGAGCTTCTTGCAAGTTGAAAATTCCACGTTTTGTTTCCCTCTAATACCAAGAGAGAAAAGGTTAATCTGAAAGTACACTGAAATTCACATTTACAAAATCCAGTCTCCACAAGGCCGTGAAATCCTTAATTTGTTTATTTCTCCCATAAGAATATAAATCACTGTTGCATCCCCCAAATGTTTGTGAGTTTATCAAAAGGAGCATTTATTCAGCATTCATTCCACTCTGTCATTAAATCCTCTGGATTATATGGCTGTTGTTGTCTTTTAAATTCCTGGTAAATATGTTGCTGACAACCAGCTGTTCTTTTCAGTGCATCATAACCAAGCCTCCTAGAGTAGATCATTAGTCTGCTCGCATCCATCTATTTTATTTATGTCAGTCAGGGAGATTACAACAGCCATCTGCAACCGTGGACAGCTTTTGTTTTGCAGGAATGCACTATGGCACCATCGAGGGCAAAGGGATGTGGGGGACAGGGCAGAGCTTCAAGGATATCAGGTCGCCGAGGGCAAGAAGGCTTGCCAAGAGCCCATGGTAGGGACACCTCAGTCTCTGGTGACTTTTTCCCTTCTTGCCCCAAGGCTGCTTTGAGCCAGGCAGGCTCAAAGATGGGGAAACATCTGGGGGCTGGAAGCAAGGGCAAGGCACAGGGCACCGCCTGGTTATCTTCAGGAGCCAGCTGGTCTCAGAGAGCTTCTGCACCATCAGTTTCTTTCCCGGTCCCCAAACAGTGCGTCCGTGCCAGCAGCAAACTCATTGCTTCAGCTAGGGGGTAAGGAGAGAGGCAGCCTGCTCCTCGCCCGTTTCTCCTCCACATCTCATGGATGGAACAACTTGGATGCTGGCCTCTTGCCTACCTTGACTGTAAGGGTAGCCCGTTCTCACAGCGAAAATTTGGGTGCATGTTAAGCCTTGGTTATGATACAGTCATCTTTCCTTTGTACTCTTAGCCCATGCTCCATTTGTTAAATGGAGTGTCAGAGCTTTCCAACTACACGTTTCCCCCTTGGCAGCATGCTGACTCCTGCTGCTGCTTTGACTTTTCCATGGTCTGATACATCAGGCTCGGTTCACTCTCAGTTCAAGCTGTGTCAGAGACTCCCATGTGCACAGTGGTCAGAGGTTTTCTCTGCTGGGGAAATCAACCTTTGCATTTTCCAGCTTGCAGGATTCAGCCTAGCTGATTCTCTCTCTGAAAGCAAGGGGATGCTGTCCCTCACACTCGTAATTTACAGGAATTAGCAATGAAGTGATGCTTGGTTTGAGGGAAAGAAGCACTGCGAGCAACTGGGTCTTAAAAGGGAGATTTGGAAAGGGAGGTCCCCACTGGGAATCGGTAAATTTTGGTTTCTGGTGAAAACATAAATATTCAACACTTTCTGTAAATCAAAAATCAGAAGGAAAAAAAAAACAGTCATTTTGGATTGATTGAACTATTTCTCTCACAGCTTACGCTGAAATACGTAGTATTTCATCTGTCTGTGAAATGCAAGCAAGCTGAAAGATTAGTTATATTAATTAGAAAAAATAGTAAAAAAAAACCTATCTGAAACACTTTCAAAGAACAGATGGCTTTCACTTCTTGCGGCTGTAGAGTGTTTTGCTGCAACATAAAGGCATGCAGCATCTCCTCTGGCGATGAAAGAAATTGAAATGGAAAGAAAATCTTGCAGGGAAATTCACTGGCAGCTCTAGGTAAGCAGTAGAAATAACAGGCATGATTTTTGCTCCCTCTAACCTTTGTTGGTTTCACTGCCTGCTGCAGGCTCACGGGGCCTGAATCACTCTGCTCTGAATCAGGGTAAGGGACTGAACCTGGGGCTGCAGTAGACTGGTGGCTGCTCCTTCAGCTTAGAGGCTGACTTTCCTTCAGCAAGATAACCAGGGATTTCTCCAACAAGGACAGCAGTAGACTGAGCCTGCCCAAAAGTGCCAGAGAAGCAGCCCAGACCTGGTGAGAACCTGTGCACAGACTGCTTTTGGGACACTGCAAATCACTGCCTGAGATCAAGGTGTTAGGACATCTGCTTGCCCTCAGCTCTCTGCCCTTCTCCCCATCAGGACAGCAGCAGCAGAAGCCCCGTCTGCAGAGGTTTATTGTGTCAGAGGGTGGTTTTGACTGTTTTCTCTACCAGCTCGCCGGGCTTAACCTTTTGACCATCCTTCAGCCTGCCTCATAATGTGCCTATTTTATCGACAATTGCAGTTAAAATGGAAGGCAGTTCGGCCAATCCTGCCTGCTGCCGCTTGAAAATTTTGTCGTGACCTTGTTGGTGTCCTTAATTCTTGCTGGAGATGCTCATCTCCTTGCACTGTAACCAATGAATCAATTTTATTTTCTCTGCTCCAAGTGGGGGGTGGGAGTTTCTCCCCCCTCCATATCTCCAATAAGAAAACTCCTGCAGTTTTTCGCTCTTTGTAACTGCCTATTGATTGTGTGTGTCAACCATATGTTTGTGGATGCTGAAGGATTTGATTTTATTTCTATTTGCTCAATGGTATCTGAAAAAAAAAATGACTGCTCAAAGGGCTGCTGAGAAGTGGGGATCTTGTCAGCATGTTTTATAACACATTATTCACATATAATTGCAACACGACGTTGTGATTACACGAGGCATTTCCTTTTTTTTTTTTGCTTGCTTTAAATATGCCCTTTGGATGACATATGCATCTGCAGTCCCAAGGCTACAGAACTGCAGTAGGCAAGGTTGCCTCCTGTTGCACGTGCCTAGATTTAGTGCCCTTACACAAACTGCGTGCCCGTAAATAAAAATCATTTTTCAAAGCATTTGCAGGCAGTGGCTGCTGTGCTTGTTTTTGTCGGTCTGGGCAGCCCTGTGCCACTGAGAGCCAGTCGGCAAACCACCGGCTGGCACGTACCATGAGTTGCTTGAGGGATGAGAAACTAACATCGGTAGCTTCTTCAAGGATGACAAACTGCATTAGCTGTTTGGCAGGCTTACCGGGAGAGCTAAACCCATCTTGCATCTGGCTTCAGCACCTTGGCCTGGAGTCCACAGCACATCTTCTAGCAGAGATGCGGTAGGCTTGTGGCATCCCAGCCCTTGAGCTGCTTAAAGAGAATTTGTGTGCTGAAATATCTGGCTGGGGCCACAGCCCCTGGGTAGAGCAGCTCTGAAAAGGAGCAGCAGTGGCTGAAATGGGCTTTGCTTCATCAGGGACTCAGACCCATCAGCACAGGAGCAGGGTGGTTGTGGAGAGCTGTCATCTCCTACTTACGAATGACTCCTGAATTCCCTCTACAAGCTCAAGCTCTCTGGCACAGTCGTGTGGCTGCCCTGAGGGTTTGGTGTCGCAGTTCATAAGTGCAAGAAATTTCACCAGCTTCTCTGGTAGGAATAGCACTTTATTTCCCTGACAAAAATGAAGACGAATAACTGCACATAATAAAACAGCATGCTTTTGTTTAGTCATTATCAGTAATTCCCTGTGTAACTTGCAGTACTCTGTGCAAGTCCATGGTGTGCTCATAGTGCATGAGTGAAAATTATTGTAAAATCGGCATTTCCAAATGAAGTGCAAGAATATTTGAGGTACAGTTTCCAACAAATATTTGCATGTTATCAAAATAGATTACCTGTTTGTTTAAGTGTTCTCAGGGTACTATGTCTTCTAAAGTTAATTTCAGGTCTGTAAGCAAGATCAGCACTGCCTTTATTACATTGCAGTAAATCTTTATTGTATCTGTGCTTCCCTCTCCTGGGACAGATGTCCAAGGCACTTAGCCCTTGGGGAAACTACAGCTCTCAGATTACCACAGTCCTATTCACTTTGTCCTTGTGTCTGTACTACTGCAATATCTTTTCCTTTTACCTGCTAGGGCTCTCTACATAAGAACACATTTCAAACGTATGTGAGATTATGTTGCAGCTTTTATTTCACAGATTTATGGTTTAATAGTAAGATGCTGTTACAAACTTGATTAGTTAGACCTGGAAGAATTACTCTTGTGTTTTGCAGGGAGAAGGCCATGAACAGCTGCAGAGGTTAGGAGCAAAGGAAGTGTGTAGGAGAGTCATTCGGAAGTTAGGGTGTGTAGGGCAACAGGGCTGAAATAGGTAACATAGATATTTTATCTGTAGCCTTTTGAAATCAGGAGTTGGTTTTCCTTTGACATTACTGCATATCTCAAAGCTCTAACAGATAAATAGTAAGAGTTAGAATGAAAGCCATACTAGTCCAAATGCAAAGCACATTCTGCAAAGAGATGACGTAAACCAGAGGGTGGAAGAATACAGTGTTCTTATGTGACAGTGTTCACTGTTGGTTTCAGAACAGGTACTTTGTTTTTCATTAGATGCAATATTGGAGATGTCATCTTTAATCCATTTCTGTCAAGCTCTGTTGTCAGAAAGAGTGAAATTTCTCTCCAAAAAGACATATCTGTTAATCCCTAAAAGCACACTGCAGCCACATTCTAGTCCTTCCAGCTCTCTAATCAATGTTTCATTCTGCAAGGATGCCCTTGAACCTAGGAAATGGCTTCATATTATGTCCTAGAAAAAAAAAATATTTTTTTTTCTTTTCTCATCTTCAGGAGAGGGACACTTTTTTAAGTATTTGTTTATTTTGTAACTCAGTGTCATGGTGCTCCACCAGTCAACTGAAAACTCATCGACTTTTCACTATGAGTAAGAGCAAAAGAATGCTTGATGGGGTCTGTTTTCTTCTGAGCCTGCCCTGTAGTGCTTTAAAAGAAAGAGCCCCCAGATGGTGAGAGCTGTAATTTTAAAAGAAAAGCCTTCCTTGTTGAGAATGGCAGAGTATTTGGAACAGCAGAAGGGATCACGGGTAGAGCTATGTTACTTTTTCCCAGGAATAATGTCATGTATTAGGAGGAAGCTGGCTAATGATCAGAATTCTTCAACAAAAGATGTGAAGTTTGCTTTTTTAAATAAGGAATTCATTAGCATTGCTGAATACTCTTATCATATTTCTTTTATCTATAAATGATTTCCTCTTGCTTGGTTACTCAGCCTTCAAATGCTTCAGAAGTTGGATAAAAGCAGATAGATGTTAGAACTCTAGGTATTGTGAAGGTGTTAATATGTGGTAGGTTTTTTTAATCCAAATGCACATACTTCAGGAACCGTTAGCTTGTCTTTTCACTTGACAAAAGAGGCTTTAGATTTACCATTATGTTGCAAGGCAATTCAGTGCAGAGTATTTCAGTCGCACAGTGACTGACGCCCCTCACGTGGGCCACTTCTTGTCCAGACGGACCAGAAAATGTTTTCTCAGAGCCATCCTCACAGGGCAGTGCCAGAGTAAAAGCCAGTCTCTGGTGAGCTAGGCAAATAAATAGCCAACCACTGGTGCCATGATAAAGGCCCAGGGCAGCTCTACTCTTGGTTCCAATACCTGCAGAAAGAGTTACATGTACAAGTTGCATACATAGCTGAACACTACGTCTGCAGAGAACGTTAGAAAAAAAATTTATTCCATGATGCTAAGGCCGTATGTTATGAAAACTGCCTTTAATTGTAGCTATACAGCAGCCTTTATACACTCACCTGTGATAAACCAGGCTTTTCGTAGTAAATATTATTCATGTAGATACTTGTCACTGTGCAGTGACAACGCAACACTTCATTTACGTTCATCTGTGGAACGCTGGAACTGGCATACAGTACATTTCTCTAAAAGCTTTCATGAATGTTAATGACAGGGAATATAGCTTGGAGACAAAACTTGTGCCTAGGAAAATACAGAAAAGGGAAGCCAATAAAGCATCATGTGGAAAATATTAGCTTGCTGAAAAACTCTTTATGGTTTGAATTAATTTTTAGTTCAGCAGCACTTGTTAAAACTATAAATAGATAAATAGTCTCTTGCTTTCCTATAGCTTTCTCCCTCTTATAGTGTACTTTAGAAGTCTTCACATCCAGTGATTTTTATTTTATTATATTTAGCTATCACTGCAGGCTCTCTTTCAGAGAACTACTTTGCTATCAGGTTGCTTTATCTCAGTTCCTAGTGTGATAAAAGCCAATTTAGAGTCACTTTCTTTATACAAAACAATGGAAAGTACAAGATATTTTGATGATAATGGAATGTTTAAAAAAGGATGACCATCTGCCTGTTCACTTCTCCTGCTTTCAGTGTTCTATGGAAAGATGAAATCAGTGAGACGATCTTCAGTCCTGTCAACTGGGAAGATGTGTTAACTGTCTTATAAGACAAGCATATGGCTGGGTCTTAAGGGCTTTTTCAAACTGGGCATCCAAATGCAGGCTGCCAAGCTGTGTACAGGAGCATCTGCCACTTCGGTTCCCCATCACAATGCCTCACTGCATCACCAGAGAGCCTGAGCTGGTGCCTGCTCTTGTCAAGGTCGGCATTTCATGGCAAGAGCAGGCGACAAAAATGTAGATCTGTGAAACCAAAGGCTCCACTTTAGGCTACCCCATTTGAAAGTCTTGAAATTAGACTTTGAGAAAGATGAGACTTACCCATCTGGAAGATCACAGCAGAAAACCAGCAGCAAGCTCCTGGGTGAACACAAAGGGACCTTGGTGTGAGGAGTCTCCACCGATGGGAGAGAAAGCAGTACTTTGAGCAGTAGTGTTCACACCAGCCTTACTGGGCAGGCCAGGAAGGACTCCGTGGGACTTCAGCTGATTATTTTCACACTGTCCCCGCCAGAACTGTTGTCTAGTAGGCTCATGTCTCTGTACCTTGCCGTATTTGTGGTCTTTTGGCTTGGATGGCCTAGCTTCTGAGGAGTGTTGAGCAGGAATTGCCCCAGTAGAGGCCCTACCTGTGCCAGTAGTTGTGCTGGCTCCCTGCATCTAACCAGAATCTGTCTCACTCCAACTTTGACCACTTGATTCTTCTGCTATACATTGCTCAGCCTCCTGCTTCTTGTGACAAACATCATTATGTTGCGTCTAAGATGGAGGCTGGCAGCAGCATCAAGGAAGCTCAGGCTGGCCACTGGAGCAAAAGGCAAGGGTAAGGAAAATCCTGAGCACCACAGGGCTGTGGGTTCACTGCCCTACAGTCCATCACCTTTCCAGGTGAAAAAAAAAAAAAAGAGAGTGAGCTCGAAGGAAAAGAATTGTTTTGTTTGTTGCAAGTCGTAGATTTCATGGCCCCCACAGGGAACCAGGACTGAAAAATTTCGTTCACGTTTTCCTGATTATTTTCCCATGTATGCCAGTGCATGCAGAGTGCTGTGATGGTGACATCCTTCACAATGTCTGTTGACTAACTAACTCTGTATTAAGTGGCCAAAGTAGGGTGCAACTACCTGAGCAATGGGTCACATTGGATGTTGGCTCATTCCCTTTGACCTTGAAAGATGATGGTATTCTGGCACTCAGGTGACCCTGCCCGTGTCTTCCTCCTACTGATGACTCTGAAAAAGTTAGGTCTGTGCTTAAGAGAGAATATTGCCAAACGTGTTTTCAGTTAACCATTTATTTCCTCATTAGCCCTTAATACAAGAAAATATCAGAGTATTTTGAGCTCGGTAAGGACTCTGTTTTTCCCAAGTAATTAGTAGTCATGACAAAGTTTCCCAAGAAAATGCCTGTGTGGAGATAATTGTTTTGTTTCAGAATATACATGATGCTTGTGGCTAAAATTACTGGCAAATACAGGGAGATAAGTTATCTGTTCTAATCACACAGAACTTGCCTTGAAAATCACAGAAGGTAGAGTAATAGAGAAAGATCCATGAATGTGCAGGAAGTTGGATTTATTGCTATTTGTGAAGTGACTTAACACAATTTAGAGCAATTTTAGCTAGTCAAGATCACATCAGCGAATCCCAAAATATCTGCCATATTTATTTATTTTTTTCTGAGACAGCCTGTTGTATATCTTCCTTTGTTCTTACCTAGTATTTGCTCCTGCCCTGATTTCAAAACTTCAGTCATTCAATTAGGGAGCCAACACCCTTCTTTCCCTATCCTCACATACTGAATGACCTACTAAAAATCAGAGAGGTAAACAATTCCTGAAGTACTTACTTGGCCTAAACTAATTGTTGAAGGGGAACTGTGCTCCCAGCAATTGGAATCACTCTGGTAACATGCCTTGAACAGACTTAATGCTGCAATAATCTCAACCAAGAGACTACTAGATAAATTATAAAGTTACCCTCCCTCATGAACTGTTCAAACTTCAAGACTGCTAAAATGAGACATTTAATTGACCTGAAATTAAAAGAAACCCAGTAACTGGAGTTAAAAACAAAAAGAGACAACATTCTTATGACTCACATGTCTAGCACTGGTTGGAAAAAAAGTTTCAAAATATTTCTGTTAGGTATAAGTGACTAAAGAGTACAGAAAATACTTTTTCTGAAACAGATCTTTATTAGTAGTCTGGGTTAGACAACTGGGTGTTCACTGTAACTTGGGTTTTCCATTGAGAGGAATAAAAATAAAATAAAATTAGATGTTATCAGCTTAAAAGTTAAAAAAATATGGAAAGTGATTTATTTACCAAGAAGAAAATGAGTTACTGTTGCTAATAGGCAAGTTGTGAGACTCTAGATTAGACATTAGAAGAGGAATATAAACACAGTTTTGGGGGCAAATGAACTTTGTTAGAACACTTGGGCTAGTGCTAAGATAACAGTGCCTCTAGGAGACAGACTGCCTACTTTGCATCTGTATTTTGGTATTTCTCTAACAATTAAAGGTTTTCAGGCAAACCTTTTCACAGGCCTAAGGGAGCCAAAAGACCTTGATAAATGTGCAATGGTAGTAGAATGAAACTAGAATTAAGATATACAGAGTTAGGCCATAAATGCATGCTTAAACAGTTCTGATTCTCTTGCTGTTTCTAACTACAATTGTGCTTCTGCATGGCAAGGATGCACTGATTTGCAAATGGAGCTAAACAGTTTTCAGGACTTGAATAACAAATCCAGGGGATCCCCTAGAAAATAATGTCCTGGAAAGTAAAGTAGCAGTGAGAACTTACTGACCAAATTGAAGTGGAGCAGAAGCCATTCAGCAGTGTCCATCTGTGACAGTTCAGATAGGGACTGAAATTTTGTCAGGATCCCTCTCCTTTTTGATAACAAGCTGTAATCTGGTTCACCTCGTGCCCAAGGGTTTCACAGTGCTTGATACAAGTTAAAGTGAATGGTGTCCAGATGCAGTCTGGCACTGAACAAGAAGATCCTAACATGCTTGTTAGTCCAGAAAGTCTTCTGCTATTTCCAGAACTGTTTAATGTGAGAAAGGGGGTATGGACTTAAATGATGTACCCAAGGTCATGCAGCAAATTAGTAGCAAGTTGGGAAGCAGCTCACAAACAGTCCCCTCCTGGGACTGCGGGGCTGATCTGCCTACCTGAAAATAAAAGAAAACCAGATATCTCTGCAGTGAATCATTTTAAGCCAATTTGCATTGAACTATTTGCTATCAGAATCAAATAAAAAAGAAAGACGGAAAAAAAAAGTTGTAAAAGTAGTCTAAACTGTTTTAACAGCTTAGCAAGTCATCCTTTGATGTGATGCTTTAGAGGAGTTGAGGCAGGACATGCTGTTTCAGTGCAGTTTAATAGATGCAAAAATCCATGCATCTGGTCAACATCTAACACCAAACCTTAAAATCACCAGATCTGAATGCATGCAGTTGAGGTGTATTCCAGCAGTATCTGTGCCCATTTACACTTGCTAAATATCTAGCCTAATATTCAACATAAACAATTTTCTCATCATCTCCCAATTATCTCCATTGCAGAAAATTAATTAAAAATCTTTTAGAGGGAAAGAAGAATTCAAGAACTATTTTTTTTTCACTTAATTAAAACCTCTTCTTTTTGATCTGTTATTTTTCTGAAAAAGATATCCAGTAGTTTGTCCTCTTTGGTTACTGAATTAAATGGCTCATTTACTCTGCATTAGTTATTGAGCTGTACACTTAGGCTTCAACTCTTGTGAAGGGCTCAGAAGATGATAGGAATCATAGCTGCTTTTCTCCGCACCTCTGGATAAAATTTCTTCAGGTACAGCTTGTGTTTCTTTTGGGCCCAGAGAGACATCTGGATGACCATCAGGAAAGCAAAAATGCCGACTATCAAGAAAAAAGGGAAAAAAAAAAAAAAAAGGATCGTGTTTTCTTTCAGCGCTTGTTTCTGTGAACACAGGAGGCTTTAGGGAAAAGTCTGCAGTCTCTTCTGTGGGCAGAGACAAGTTAACCCTGCCCTCGTTCTCAGCCTTGCAGTGGCTGTGGTAACGTGTCCTGAGGCTCACAGCTGCCATGTCAGAATGCATGCAGAAGATGTTCACATCTTCTAGAGACACCCTGAAACACCTCTGGCCTCATCATAAATCACGGCCTCCTTGGGCCTCGTGCAGTCGCGGCACAGAATTCTCCCTGACCACACACGACTGTTTCTCTGATTTGCTTCTGGCCTATAAAACTGCTTCATTTTTACCTTCAGCTTCCAACCGCAACAGGGAGCCGTGCTGTAACGTTTTGTTGTACATCTGGACCCTGGAGCAAGCAGACAGCCGCAAATTAAGCTGCCCAGCAGTGAGGTCTCACAAAAGCCTCAGTGTAGATGCATGGGCCCCTGCTGTGGTCATCAAGGCTCAGTAAGAGGTCTCTTAGGTTCCCCTCCTTTCAGGCTGAGAAGTATACAATGTTTTGCTTTTTTTTTTTTTTTCCAAATTCAGTACCCTTTTTCTCCCTTAAAATGAGCTGGGGGGATCAGATTCATCTGGCATCTGGCCAAGTTATGTTTGGGACAGTCACTGAAAGGATGTGCACACAGCATCCTTTGCTGTTCTCTGCCCCCGGGAATGCAGCCCTACAATGTCCCTGAACTTTCAGATCATTTCCATACCTGGACCTGTAGCACAAAAATGTTTTATCTTTCAAACAAAATTAAAAGTTTTATTTTTATTTTGTCATGATGGAGTTTAAGTCGCTTCTGAAATCCCTTCCTTTTTCATTTGTAAACCACGTGGGGCTACTTTTTGCAAGTAGTTTTTATTGTTTTCTGTTTTGGAATGGAGAGATAATTAAAAAGTGAATGTTCTGGAGAGCTCAGTCCCGGGGAGTTCAGTCCCAGGGACCATATTTGTATGGGTATTTAGGGCTCTAAGGATTCAGGAAAATACTGAGCAAGATCTGCAAACACTGCTAAGCAGGTTGATGTTAGGAATTGGGTGCCTGATAAAAGCAAATGGGGAAATCCTGACACCTGTATGTGTCTTTACTCATTGGAACTACTCAGTATGTCTCTTTAGCTCTTCCTATTAGAAGTATCATTCCAGGTTTACAGTGAAAAGAAAGTTCCCTGTATCATGTTTGACTATAAATGAAAAATATATTTTTTTAATTAAATTTCAAAGTTAATTTTCACTGTGAAAAGTGAAGAAACAATAATACTTCACAAAAAAAAAAAAAAAAAAGTAGGTTTAGATCCAAAGAAGCTGACTGGGGGTGTTTCAGTAGTGTTCATGCTCCCCACAACTTTCTGAGGGTAGCACTTTGAAGGTTCGTACAGTCCTGTCACAGGGGAGATTTGATGACAGTATATCATGTGCTGTAAATTTGGGGCACATTTTAATTTTACAGAATTCACCTCCACAAACAACAATTTCAGAGCTATCTCTGCTGTATTTCAAACTTACCTGGCAGTGTTTGTGTCATCACTGTGAAACTGATCCAAGAGCCAACCTGTCGCAAAGGAAGAGGCATTGTTAATTGTATACACAAAACAAAAGGGAAAATCTTCACAAGAAGAGCCTAACACTTTGCACGAGAGAGAGAAGAAAAACAGGTAGAAAGGGACCACCCAGCATGCTGTGTGAGGGCGAAGAGATGGGGGGTAAATCATTTGGTTGATGGGGACTCTGTAATGGAGGAGAATATATTCAAAAGTCATGCTATAGATGTGAGGGAAGAGAAGGGCTGGTGGAGAAACATTTGTGGGAGCAAGGAGACTCTGGAACAAAAATGCTTGATGTATAGGGAGATGTGTGGAGGAGCTGCAGATTTGCTGTGGGCACAGGCTGAAAGTTTTACACAACCTAACAACCCGCCCTTAGCAAAGAAACAGGAGAAAGTCATGTACCTCATATGTATAGTTGGGACAGGATACCAGCAAGAAGAGCCATGTGAAGGGGTTGTAGGTTGGACTTGGAAAACAGGCTTTACTTCCTTTATAAAAAAGGGAAAAGAAAAAAGAAAAAGACAAGTCTGTGGTTTTATTACAGGGAGGGGAACAAGGCCCTATAACAAGCTATGTGACAAGGGTCACTTTGGTCAATGCTTCCAGAGTATAGTCATAGTCTGGAAATTTTGTGAAATCTTTGAGACAGCAAAGCTGCATTTATCCCAGTGAGGACACTGCTTAGCAAGCCATGTATCCATTTGTACAGGAAAAGTTTGGCATGTCCAAAGCATAAGACCTTTGTTCGGAGGAAGAGAGAAACGAGTAGTTTAATGTGGACTAGCCAGCAGGAGAGTGCTAAGGGCACTCTTCTGGGATATAAAGGACGCAGATGTATCTTATTCAGCCTGACTCATGACCATGAACCTGTCCCCTCTTGCATCCTCATCCTTCATTCCTGAGCAGAACAGGAAAACAACTCCAGAGCTAACAGCACTACTCTCTACAGCCACTGATAACGCTTATATAAATTGCAGCATTTCACTTTTCGAGTTCTGGCAACAGTTCTGTCTTTAATACTTGTAGGCACTGAGAATGCTTAAAAAAATGATTTTGCTGCTTTTAAACTGCTTTAGACTCCTTGCAATAAACAACATAAGCACCGGCCTAACCACAGTACATCAAAAGCTTTCTGGAACAGAAGAAACTGACTTCAGTGTATAAAGTTGATTGTACCACGGTGAAGTATTTTCTTGAATAGGATGCTATTGTGGGAAATTACACTATTATTACCTGAAAATATATTTTATTTTCTAGTATATCCAGTATATATAGGTTTTATTTGCAAGGTATAAAAGATCCTGAAAAAAAAAACATGCCTGAAGCAGCCTTTAAAAGCATACATATGCACACTTAGATAGATGTCTGTGTTAAGTATTCATGATTTTATCGTGTGTTTGTACATATGTGGATGTGTATCTGTGCGTGAGATGGGTATATCTAAACCTCAGCAATTTCACTTTTAAATTTTTGAAACTGATTTAAAATTGAATTCTCTGTTGTCAACAGGATGCTTTAGAGGAATTCCATGCTTAAATTCACACTTAAATTGTAGGTGTGTATAATTAAGATAAATTTGCTACAAGTTTTAGAACAACAAGTGTTGTTAATATTTCCTTGTCACCACATTTATTTTGAGCACATCGTACTGATGGCAAGGTACCTACTTAATCTTTCTTTATTCCATGCTCGTAGATACATAAATTATTATATACCAGCAGAAGATGGATAGGTTAAGCACACTTCAGTCTTAAATAGACAAATATGAAACAGACCTGAGTGATTTTGGTGAGCTAACGCTACGTTGATAAAGTGATTTCCAGCTTCACACATCTGCAAGACATTAAAAACATCTTTTCAGTTGTATGCCTAAAATGCTAGCTGCATTACCGTGCATAACCAGAGTGCCCCCCTCTCCCCTACAGCTTTGTCTCTGTCTCCAAAATATACTCTGGAAGGACTTCCACAGCCACCCTATGGGAAATGCATGCTGTGCCCTTTGTCCAACACACAAGTGCCCAGTGAGGGAGTGCCATGGGCAGAAGCTGGGGTGAGAGTCTGGAAACCAGTAGTTAGGTAAATCATGGAGGAAGAAAAAACAGGCTGAATAAACACATAGTGGTTCTCTGAACCACTCTGAAAAAATTCATTTAATGGATAATAATCAGGAATTTAAAAGTAAAGGGAGCCAACATTATTCCTTGTTCTGCTACTCTCTGCTTATGCCATTTCCAGCCTAACCAAATTCTCACACTTGATATTTAATATTTAGATGGTTAAAATCTTTAGAAGAGGCACCGGGTCTCCCTGTTTGGTTACATAGCATGTAGAATAAGGTGGCTTCAGGTTTGCCTGGAAAAGAAAACCTATCAGTAGAACAACCTCATTTTGTATTTTTCATTTTCCCTTGTTTTATGAAGAAAATCAAAATGCTAGTACACATTTCAGTCTTGGACTGAACTTTTTTATTCAGTTCTGGGTTTGAAGACCGATTTCTTCTCTCACACTGAAAAAATGCAGTGTTAAAAAGTTATGTTTTCGTGTATTGTTTATCACTCTTAATTTTTTTAAGCTGGCAAAAATCAAGAAATTAGAATAATAAGGAGGAAGACTGCTAAAACCTAGAGACATTAAAAGTGTAAAGTCACAAAATTAATACAGAAAACAAGTGAAATATGATTTTTAAGCCACTTATGAAAAAGGCAGC
This sequence comes from Anser anser, assembly GCF_964211835.1. Lineage (NCBI taxonomy): Eukaryota > Metazoa > Chordata > Aves > Anseriformes > Anatidae > Anser > Anser anser. The sequence goes on from NC_139724.1 coordinate 14,509,806, forward strand.
CATAACAAACTTTAATGAAAGCTAACTGAAAGAAATAAGTTCATTTTGTATTGAAACGTGCCATTATCTGAAAGAACATTGCAGATAGCATTGCTGAAGAATTTTCCCCTTTTTGGCAGAGAGATTTCTGTGTTTTTTGTTAGGAAAGTTGAAATCAGTTCTCCTGCTAGCAAAGCTGTTATTCTGCATGGATAGGTAGTCATGGGTCAAATCCTGCAGTCCTTTTATTTTTTTAATTACAACTACCTAGCTGTCATCTATCATAAACACCAGATGTGAAACATTAAATAGGTAGAAAAGGAAATTCTACTATAAAACATTTTATCAGGAGCTGTAATTTTAGCCACAGCGTTAGAAGTGCATTTAATTTAGGTACTTCTGATTACAAACTAGGAACATGATTGTTTCTGTTTACAATTGCTTCAAAAAGAAAAAAAGGTTAAAAGTTTAAATTGTTTTTGTGAAACACTGTACAGATTGAAAGGTGTGCTACCTATATCACTGTGGAGAAAAACAGATTTATACACTATAGATAACACGTAGTAATTCCATAATTGATTGTAAGTTAAAGCAGGGAAAGGGCATTTCTGCTGGGATTCTCTTTGGCTTACCTTTGGCTCTGCAGCTGCATTCAGCTAGTAAGTAGCTCTTATGTCACTCTTTAGAAATGTGGCTGGTAATGCTCTAAATTGAGAAGTACTGCTAAACCTAAGCCAGTCTTTAGTGTCTCAGAAATATAAAAAGTGGGGCAGTGGAGAAGTGCAGACAGAAGCCTTAGCATCTTTATGAGGCTGAACTGTTGAAGCCTACATCCTGTTTCTCCTCTTTGCATTCCACGTGTACCCTGTAAGATAACCATCCCTGCACAGCTTTGAGCAATTTCTCTAAATAGGAAAATCTTTCAGAAGGGCCTGGTGACACTCTTCAAATTACTCTGTACTGTTGTTTACAGCAGCTATGGTTGCATACACTTAAATCAGGATATGTACTAAAGACAAGTCTTAGAGAAAAAATAAGTCTTACAAATATTTCATTCATATGTTTAAGAATCTTGTGAAAACAGCTTCAAATCATTTTCTTTTGTATGTTGCTGTTTTAAGTTGTCAGAGAATCTGCCAGCACGATGTCTGAAAGAGAAAAGTTTTGAGTTTCCTTGGGTATGAATTCCTCTAAAGAGCTGTAGGAATTCAGACCACAGATCTTCTGATGCAGAGCTCAAGAGGACGGCTGTATTGTGCAGCAAACATCCTCAACAGGGCTCTTGGCTTGCCTTGATGGCATCCTTTTCCATAAAAGTTATAGTAGAGCATGTCACAAGGATGTTTCCTTTAAAAAGGATGTCTGCTCCTTTGCAGAGATCTTGTCAAGGGCTAGTTTTACTGGCAACTAGTTTGCTTGGTTTCAAGTAATCCCTGAGCTTCGAAAGGGCACAGTCAGGCTCTGGGTGCACCACTGCGCACCACAGCCTCCTGGCACCACACTATGGGACTATTGCTTCCAGCTGCACAGCCTCATGAAGTAAGCCTCTTTGCATGAGGATTTTGCATGTCTTTGCTGTGCCTTATTTGGGCAGGAAAAGCTGAGGACTGCATGGCCAACCCCAGAGATGAGCACTGCCAAAACTGTGATCTTTAAGGGTTCTGATTTACGGAAGCATTTATATTTCGCACAGGAGCTGTTTGAGTGCTTTTCAGAATAGTGTTTGTCTGAAGGACAAGATATATTACTTTCTTCTCTTCCTGTTGTATTTCTGGAAATTGATCTGCAACTGATTTCCAAAGAGGCTGGCTGCTTCAGTTACCCATGCTTGCTTGGGTAAGTTAATACTCAGCATTTCCAACTGCAATGCCAACAGAGGATGGAAGAGAATACACATTTTCGTGTCAGAATTTCTTATCTTACTGAGCCTCTGTCCTAGGATATAGTTATGTTCATTGAAACATCAGGTTCAGCAGTCACCTGTGGGTGCAACTATTCATTTTCCTCTCTTCCCAGCAAAGACTATTTTGACTCTCCGTCTAGTTTGCAAGGTTTTAAATCTCTCAGGAGGCTTTTTTTTTTAACCTGTGTTGAGTAGCCTGTTTGAAATACATCCTTAGAATGATCCAGGTGAATTGTTTCTTACAAAGACTTCCCAAAAAGACATCGCCTTTAAAAGCCACCCCGATTGTCTATGGCATCGCTCTGTTTTCAGATGAGACCAAAACACTCTCACCCATTATTTCTGCCTGCCATAACAGCCCACAATGGAAGGCTATCCAAACACCAAAAGTGGTATATCTCACTCTATCTACACAAAGACAAAGTCAAGCAGTCTGAAAAACAAATGCCACCAAAAATCCTTCATCACCTGTGCTTCCCTTGGCTTCACCCATTTTGACAGGGATTTTTAATTGTTTTTAATATCTACCGACGATAAATTATTCAGGGTACAGAGTTGGAAAGTCTACTTAGTGTAAAGTTCCTCTGTCTTAGAACCTTTTGAGTTCCAGTCTGTCTAAATATTATTGTTTTGCACAGTTGTGAGTAGTAATAATCCTGATGTAGTTCTCACAGCTCTCAGATGCAGTGCATTACATTAAGCTCTGTATAGGCAAGTAATACGAGGAGACTTCCTGGCCCAGAAACCTTGGTAGATTATCACTAAATCCAGTCAAATGACACAGGACTGGGAGAGTGGACGTATATACACACACGCATAGCAGCATTACTGCATTTTGCTAAATCATAAGTTGTTCCTATTGCACAATCATTAATATATATATATATATATTTTGTACTTACCAGAAAACCAAGGGCAGCAAGAGACACTTGTCTATGGCCAAATGCTAGAAAATAGAATGAAATGATAAATTGCATTTTACAGTATGCACATGGTTTGCAATGGGTGAAATTAATCTAGTGCTGAGGAGCAGAAATACTTCTTTCCTGACAGGCTCTGCAAGGAGTGGATATTATCACGCAATATGAAGACAATGTAAATAGCAAAGGCACTCTAGAAATGCCAGTCTTTTCACCACTGATCTCAAGGTGGTTTTCACCTAACTTTTCCTATCATTTGTCAGCTTCACTCATCCAAGTACTTTGTCAAAACAGTTGGTGGTTATAATCCTTGGAAAGGCAAGGGGAGGGATGAAGTGAACATCAGTGGGAGAACCAGGCTGGCAGTTACACCTTTATCCTTCTGTTTTATCCACAGGCCTTTCTATCTCCTTGAGCAGAGAACCCAAGACATAAGCTAGCCATTATTTTTTTGAGTAGTGAGGCTTTACTGTATCTGCTTCACAGTCTCGCCATGCAAGAGGTGTATTTATCCTTCGCAATTTTTACCTGCCCTTCACCTGCCATCTCCTTTTTGCTGTCGTCCCCAGACCACTCTAGGGCAGTACCATGTTCATCTCCAAAGTTACAGTTTTCCTGTAAACCATGGTCATGGCTGAGGGCCATAAACCATATGTACGTCCCTCACTTCACTGACCAAGCCTCATCCAACCTTTACTTTTGCAAGCGTTTTTTCTCTGGCTGGTGCATGGCTCTGTTTGCCAAGGGCATATGCGAAAGCTCCTGCCCAGAATGGGCAGCACATGTCAACAGCTGAGTATGTAGCTGCTAAGCAGATGTTCTTCATGGGCCCTTTGTCAGCCTGGTCTAATTTACCACTCTTGCATTCCCTTCTGTAACTATCTGCTCGCCTTTCCTTACCTGTCGCCAAAATAACCATCTTCGGATGTGGCTGTGGAGGTCACCTTCTCCTACATCCAAAATAACTCTATCCAGCTAACTGTGCCAGAGGTGCCAGTGTTGACCCATTATATAACTGCCATTTTAAGGCAGTGGCAAACAATTAGAAGTTAAAGGAATAAACACAGCTTCTGGCTTCAAGCTGCATCTTGAGCAAAGAGTTTTCTCTATAAATAAAGAAGCTGTGCCTACTGATGGAATGGCCCAGACTGATAAAAATGGTGTCTCAGAAGGTTTCAACCTTGTTTGCAGCATTACTGCATTGCACATTAACTATCAGTGACCCAAGAGGAGTGTCACCTGCACACCAACCTTCCTTCTGACAGGGAACAAAGGCCAGTCTCTGTCCAGGTTAGTCATATCATCTGATGTGAGGGCCGAAACAGCTACTGATTTTGGGGGACCTAAGGTTGCACACCAAAAACTACGTAAAACAAAGGTTAATTTTGCACTCTACTTATACATACATGGTGGCGTATATCGCGGATGGTTGATGTAGTATGCGATCCAAGAAGTGAATCCCCAGTAAAAGGCGCAGCCCTGGTATGGACAAAAGATAACTTTTTTTTTGATGGAAAGGATGCAAAGCAAGTATGAACTGCAACTATAAATTCTCATAAGTGCAAAACCCAGATGACTACTCAAAGACTTTGCAGTGGCTTTGTGAGTTACAGAATATAGATCTTTTAAGATGTTATGAAGCCACTAAAAATAAATAAATAAAAAAAAAGGATGCACAGTGCAGATTTTTCATTGTTGAATGTTTTTCATTCCTGTTGTAGGGACTGACATTTGTTTTCTTCTTATTATTTGATTCCAGCACTGAAGGGCACATTTCTCTGAGTTGAACTATTAAAAGCCTGGGGCTGGTTAAAACAGTTGAGCTGTGACAATACCTTAAATTCAGTATTTCCAGGCAAGATAGAGCTAGCCAAACGGAACGCTAAAGCAGCTGAGATAATAAAGGGCACATCCAAATAGGCCTGGTTTAAACTTGGTGAAAAAAGGCCCTCGGTGCCTTTGAGCTATGTACTGCACCTACCACCATAGATTCAGCCCAGTTCCATCCATTTGTGAAAAGCCAGCACCCCAGCTACCTTTGTTCGGTGACCAAAGCCATGGGCTTGGAAAAGCTCAAGCAGAGATAATTTCATTGTGTTCCTGCCCTTCTTAAGGGTCACTGCTCCCATCCTCCGTACAAGAAAAAAAAACGAACTCACCAGCCAGCCAGCTGAAATGACCGTGGAGGCTGGATAAAGCCTTTCTACGTGTCAAAGTTAAAGGTCCCACACTTTGTACCTTCTCAGGTAGTGTGCTGGCACTGGCTACGGCCCCATCCAAAAGTAGGGCAGCAAGTCAGACTGAAAGTCTTCTCAATCTTTCTATGCAATGCCACTCTGGTGCATGTGCCACAGATGTGAGGGGACAACAGTTACTGTGGGTCTTTAACTCCCACATGCATGGATCACTTTAGAAATGGCATTCTGGCGCCTAAGCCATATAGGTGCTGTAGCTTATATTCCTCTTTATTTTTCAGAAATGTGTATTGTAACACAGCATCTCTAGTTGTGCATATCTTCTTAGCTCCTTTCTGACTCTGGAATGGAGATATCCTGAACGTATGTTTATCTTCTTCACAAAAATGTTAAATGTCTTGCAAAACTTTGCAAGAAAGGCTTTTCAGGGATGGGGAGTGGGGTGATGCAAAAGGAGTTTCAGTGAGTGAAATAAAAGGAAGGAGAGCTTATAATGACACATGGCTGAAATTTGGAAGGCTTTTGGGAGACAAAAGACTTTATGTATCTTCCTTACCGAGGCTTCCGTCTATAGAATGAGAAATATATATATATATACACACTTGTATTTGTAATTAGTTTTTAACTTCCTAATGCAACAGCTGTCTCTTGCACTGTATTCATATTGCACCAAGAAAGTGGACTGTGATTTCTGTCAGCATTGCTAGTTATTGCAGCAGCATATCTCGTAATAAAATAGCATTCAGTCTGAAAAATATCCTGGACATGACAATCAGCCCCTTGGGTGGATGAGTCAAAGTGGACACTGACATGCAGGAGCTAAAATGGACATAGATTTCAATTCATGTCCTTGGGGATATGACCCTGAGATTTTTCTCGTATTTATATTTTCACTAGTCGTAATCGCTGGAGCTAGAAAATAAATTATTTTTTATTTTCCTATCTTCTTCCAAGGACTACTTCAACATGAGGATATTCTCTCTTGCCAAAATAATAAGCACAGTCACCTTTATCATATTTTTCAGAGGAGTGTGCCCTCCAGAAAACTTGTGAACAAATAACGTCTCCAGAAGATGTCTGATGTAGTGTAAACAATGGCAGAAGCAGGCCAGGCTGGAGGGGGGGAAAAAAAAGGAAATGAAGGTAAGCAAAAGATTGATTTTTATTACCTAACAGTTTAATGTCACGAAAAGAATAAGGACTAATATTCCAAAACTGCAGAGTCACAGTGAAACTGTGGGATTTAAGATTTTGTCTTAATTGAAGCATCTGGAACCAAAGATTAATAGAATCATTTTCAGTGTTATACAAAGTTGCTTTCGTGTTGTAGGGAAGCAGCTTATTTTCACTAGCCCTGAATCAAAAAGAGCTCCTAAAGCTCTGAGTGTGATACACAGCCCTGACAGGACATTAAAACAGGACAGCTGTGTATACAAGCAGACGTCTGCCGTGCTTTTCCAAAAGACGTCTCCCATGTTTTAAGGCTACCTTAATGCTCCTGTAGGATGTGGCTGACATTTAAAAACATTCTGAATTGCTTCTGAATGGTTTCCTTGTCCTTTGCCAACTCCAGTATCTGCATGGAGGTAGTTTATATTTCATTTCCTTGTGGACACAAAATGAGATTTTGTTGCAAAGTTAATCCATTCTGATGGCTTTTTTGTTCCCCGTTACAAAGAAATGAGGTAATTGTTGTAGGAATTATTATACTGATTCTCTTTTGAGGAAGATTATGAAACAATAACAGGCACTGCTGATTTGCTTCAGAAAATGAGTTGCGGCTCATAGAGATTGAGTTTCAAAAACAAATGTCAAGAGTGATTCCTGGTGGCATTTTATCTTGGTTACATTTACCATGCTACCAGAGCCTGCCTCACTGCAAACCAATTACAAGGCATAAATGAAAAGTGGCTTTCAGCATGCGAAATCTCAAATACTTCTATTATGCATCTTGTATGGTAGCCAGAGTCAAAGATTAAACAATTTCAAAGTAATTAAACCAGAGAGATTTGAACTAAGAAAATTTCAAATGATTAACAACTTAACCAAAGGCTAGAGCAAACTTCCAGCTTTGTTGGGAATTTTATAACCGATTTGGCTGATAGTGAACCCATTAAGGAGCAGTCACTGGAAGGATTCCACACACCCCTTACCCACTTAAAAGAAGGTAAAAGTATTTCTGACTTTTCTGTGCCTCCAAAAACTCTCTCCTTATAAGTGTGTGAGCAAAAGAAAGAAGGCAAGCGTCTTGCAACTCTGGATTTGAATTCACCTATTCTGTGTTCTCGTTCCCAGCTCCACTAACTCCCTTAATGTCTCTCCACTAACACCCCCAGAATGGGGACAATCAGACTGAAGATACGTTCCTTAAATGTGAAAAATTCCCAGCCTGGTGCACAAACCACCATCCTGTGGAAGGGTCACGGCTGGTGGCAGCAAAGCCGGGAGCCTCTGAGGCAGTTACGGCGTTTTGCTGCTTGCCACTTTCTCATCTGCAGCAGTTCTTGATCACTCACATAATCAGATCTGCTTTGTTTCTTCAAGAGTCTTGCAAAAGGCTCGGGAATGGCAGGGACTGTCAGAGGTCCTAAAAAGTTATCTTGGTCAGCTGTCATCTCTTCGTTTCTTTTTGGTACGCTCTTCAGTTCTAGCAGACTAACCAGGCTTCATTTCTTTGTGGTCAGCAACTATTGTATCATAGCTGAGGTGTTTTGTTTTTCTTGTTAGTGGTACTCTTACAGTGATGGAGAGAAGCAAAATTGTCAGGTTTGTGCTTCTGTGTGAGCTCCTCTAACTTTTTTTTTCTGTAGAGCTAGATACAACATATGCTTTTCACTCTTCCATAGAAGCGGCTAAGCTCTTACTTTTGTTTGTTGCTTAAATTTCATTTCTTAAAACTCTCAGAATTCAAATATGTAGCACATGGCCTTGGAGAACGATTACTCTTTGAAGAGCTTAGTTTCAAAACTAAGGTGAGTACCTAGGTGAGAGCTGGCAGGAGGGCTGACGCTCCCCATCGTGTGAGTGGGAAGGCACTGTGAAGAGACACCTGAAGAGAGTGGGACACTTGAAGTCCTGTCCTCTCCTCTCTGTCAAGCCTGACTTTGGGTTACTACCCCACGTTCATTACTTTACCTTCTGTTCAGGCTGCGTGTCTAGAGTGCAAACAATTTGGGGCAAATACTGCATTGTGAGCAGGTGCAGTGATGCAACTGGAATTGCATTTTCAGCCAGGCTTACGAGTTCTGCTAAAACTCCAATTTGCTATCGATGAGAACCATCCGAAATTCTGAACACTGACTCTGGGACCAGTTTCCAGGACCCTGCCCTGGAAAGCCAGCCACCACCCCTCTGGCTCCCTGTCCTCGAGGACACAGCTCACACAAATGTCACTTACTGAACCACTGGGTGGCGGAAGTTCTTCGTACTTTCCACTTGATCATAAATAGTTGAGAGGCGAATGTAAAAGAGCAGATATATTAGAAGAGGCCCGGTGTACTCTGTTAGAAAAAACTAGAAATGAAAAAGAAAATAGCTGAATCAGAGTGGGAAATTGTGCCAATAAAGGCATGAGAAAAAGTATAACCCCATCCACAACACCCATTCATCCTTCAAATGTCATTTCAGCTTCATTTTGAGGACTTAAATGACATATAGGTGTTTTTCTGCTGTCTCTTTAGCAACGGAGTAAAATCCATCTAGCAAATGAGAAAGGTTTCTGTGCAGAACATTAACCCAATCATGAAGGTTTTGTGAAAGATGGTCAAAATCACAGTTATCTCCTCTTTATACTTCTGACTGTGCCATAAGATCCCTATTTTGAATCTAAATACCATTTAAAACAAATGCCCAAAAGCTGAAGGCAGCTCGCATTTTGCCAGTGTTTTTTGCAATTATGCAATGCACTGGTCTAAAGCCAACCAAGCACGACAGAAGGAAACAGAGCTTCGAATCCTGGTTGCTAGCAGAGTCATCTGGAAGGGAGGGTTCATGGCTTGAAATTTGGCAGTGGGTAGAAGAGCAGGGCCAGCCTGCCTGGTATACAGTGTTCTGAGCCTCTGTTTGCTGTTGAAAAGGGATTCCCCTATGCAGGCATCCCTAGAAGCATCCTATAGTAGGCAAACTGGACAAGTAAAGTCAGTCTGTAGAACAGAAAGCAATGATTTCATCTCTCCTCTGCAACCTCAGGTAGCCTCCAAAGCTGAGAGGAGAGAAGAAGCAGGGGAGGGAAGGGGGACCACTTTCAGGTTTATGTTTTGGCTTTGGTTTGCTACAGTCCTATCGCCTTTTGTCATGGCACATCGTTAAGCTAAAAAAGCTAGAGGAAGTAAAGCATGATTAGGATGACGTGAGGTCTGGATTTGATCATCCGTCTCCGCTGTAATGAAATAGCAGTATAAAAAGTACAGTCCTACATGTTTATAAGGGCCAGTAACTGGTAAATCACAACTCAAGTGCATAGTATTGCTTAAGGTTTTTAACTAATGGGCTGTTTGGCTTTAAGGTGGCCATTTGCACTGCTGTAGAATTAATTGTAACAGGTAAGTACCCATGGCTTAAGGAAGCAACACTGAATTTAGACTACCTTTCTCAAAAACAGTATTTGGCCTGCACTCTGACCCTCAGCTGTTCCTCTTACCTCTCTTCAGAAGAGCTTTGAAACAGAAAGTTTTTCCAGCACAAATACTCTATACGTAGGTTTCCTTGCTTTGGGACCCGTAGTACCATTTCTTTTCCCCTACTGCAGGGGGAAGCTTTGGAAATATCAGCCTTTAATAGCAAGACTGTCTCCAAAAGTAAAAAACTTGAGTGTCATTTAGAGGAGAAATGTCACATTCTTTTTTTCATATGACACTACGACTTTTGTGGAAAAAATGGAATTTAGACTTTGCATGAGCCCAAGAGCAGTAACATGTGTCTGTGTGCATGGAAACATGTGAGCAAGGAGTGTCTGAGAACCCACATTGCTGTGGAACACACCACAGCCACAGAATTATCAGATTTTTGTGTCAGTAACAGTTGTACTGGTCTATTCCTGACACTTTGTGAGCGTATTGTGCTAGGCATTCTGCAAACACTAAGAAACTGCCTCTGCCATTAGAACCTAGTGCATTAAATATAGGCAATGATAGTACAGGAAAGAGATGTATAGATAATATGCTCTGGACAGGTCAGTGAACTGCTTGCTTCAGTGTAGCTTTTTCCCTCAGCCATGGGATGCACCACAAAATACGCCCGTAGCTGCCAGCTTTCATCGTCTGCTTAGCATGAGCACACAACAAAGCTGCCAGGAAAAGACTGGCAGGACTTAGCACCAGGTTGTGGTTACTTGTCATTGCCCCAAGTGTCCCCTCCTCACCCCCTGTCTGATTTCAGGTGCTGAAAGGAAGAGGAGAGCTTCAGCATTTATTAAAAATAAATAAATAAATCCAGCCAAAGCTACAGGCAGCTGAATCCAGGTGGCCGGATAAGGTGATTTTGATATAGGAAGGGGGATGGAGGGCCTCCCCTCAAGCAACGCAGAGAAGCAGCTGCCATGCTGACAGCACCAACAGCAGCTCTCAGGCTGGAGTTTTGTGGAGCTGAGCAGCATCAGCATGCTCGAGGTGCTTTGCAGGCCAGGGACAGCATCCTGCCTCGTCCGTGTGCCCGTCACATCTCACACAAAGCACTAATCACCCGTGCAGAGGCATGCACGCTGAGATTTGCAATCAAAGTAGGTATTGTCTAGTAGGCAAGACTGTATTTGCCTTTGTCATGACTGCATCACGTTGCTGGCGTGTAGCTAAGATTGGTAGCGCTCAATTTTAGAAGACGACTTTCAGTTTTCTGCAGTGGAGTATTTTCTTTTTGACACTTTGGGTGAGTTTCTGTCTGTTTCCCTCTGTTCCATCTCCCGTGCTGCAACTTCTGCTCTCCTTCTCTGCCCTATTGATTGTAAATTCACCAGAAGTGAGAAGTGAGTTCCAGAGAAACTCTGCTACAAAGCCCCCAAGTTCAAGCAGGTGGAAGGGAAAGTGGTCTTCAGTTAACACAAAATTGCAATCAGTTCTAACCAAAGGCAAACAAAGACAAGCACTATTCTTTTTCTATTGATTTTCAATACATAGATGCAACTAAGCCTACCTAGTATTTTCATAACTGGGCTTGCAGGTTGTTAGTTGTATGTTAAGGATCCGTCAAGCTATTATTCTCAGAGATGCTCAAAACCCTGGAAAATTACTAAGATACTAGTTTTTGCTGACAAATCCTGAAAAAAAATATTAAATTTTAAACAATAAAAAAAAGAAAATGGTAGCATTGTAACTTGTGGTTTCTGAGAAAAAAAAAAAAAAGACAAAAAAAGGATGATTTAAAACATACAGCATGTATGCTCTGCAGAAATTGCCAAAATAGCCAATATTCGGAAGAAAATTACTTTTTCTTTATCATCTCATGGGCCTGCCTAGATTATTTTGATATATTTGGTGCAGCCAGATATGGTAGTCCATAATAAACACAAAGAACTTTTCCTGGCGGAGCATTACATCTCTATTACATAGCTCAACAGAATTTAATTCATCATTAACCCCCTGAAGAAATAGAACAGGAGACTGGCCTTTTTTTTCCCCACATCTGCGCACTCTGTATTTCATATTTCATACCATGCACAGTGTCCATTTCTCTTATCTTCCTTCTCTCTTTTCAAGTGTCTGGCTTTACATACTCTAGTTACCTCTTATTCTCAGTGGCACAGATAAAGTGCTGTTCTTGAATCAAGACTCTCCCAGGCATGAGCTCCATACAGGGTGCTGAACCCAAATTTTGTAACCACCTTAGTTTTCAGGACCTTGGGAACTTGATTCAGTAATACCTAAACTGGAAGCATCTATTAATAAACAATTGAAATATGGTGAAAGAAAGCTAACAGGAGCCTCCAACCTGCTTGTCTCCTAGAGTTGATGAGAGAACTGGGAAAGCAATACAAAATAACTCATTTCCAGACAGCAAAGTATCTCATCCTGTATAAGCAGGATGGTACCTGCTTCCCTAGAGTTTCCAAAGGCCTCTTTTTTTTTAATTTAATTTTATTTTTTTTTAATCCTTTGTTCAGGTTATTATGCCAGTAACACCTAGCTAAACTAAGTAACAGCCAGGTCAAGAATTATAATCCCAGACCTGATGAGGCAAAGGATCTATTTAGGGAGAGCTGAATGCAGCAAAGGTGAAAGGAGGTGTTTGAAGTGTTTTGTTCTCTGTAACGCAGAGGGAATGCGAGGTGAATTTCCTGGCTGGTAGGGGCAGCTGGCGCAGTGCCTGACACCATCCCAACAGGACCACTGCAGGCGATGGAAGGATTTCTGATGTGAGTTCATAGGACTGCGGGTACTGCTTGGGAAAAGGCAGAAAAGGGCAAAAGGAAGCTATAAATAGAGGGGATGGACTGGAAGGAGCCTGAAAAAAGTCCAGGAGAACCTTTATAAATGAACAGCCCACAGATTAGCAATCTTCACATGAGGGCATCAGCTAATTCCTCTCTGTAATGTTTACAACATGCCCTTTTTGTAATACCATACGACGCACCCAAGCTCATATCATGTTGCCTTTTGGCGTAGTCTTGCATTATCTCATTTATGACAAGCTGCAGAGTGGAGCTGAGGAAAGGCCGTACAGCCTTGTCCACGCTGATCCCTTCCCGCAGCTCTTTCCATGCCATGTAGGGGCAGTTTCCCAGTTGATCAGTGCTGGTTGCAATGGTTTCTCTCCCACTGCCAACGGGATGTCTGGGTTCAAGCAGGGGAAGCGTTGGCTGTGATGTGAGGGCAATACCTGCAGCCAGGACAAGGACTTGGGGACGCTGCCTGAAGCTCTGAGCACAGCAGGAGATACAAAAAAAAAAAAGTTCACGTGTGTCCTGGGTAACTTTGATGGAAAAACAGCTGCAGGATATAAATTATCTAACAGACGGAGCCAAGTTTCTCTGATAAATGTGAGACAAAGGCATTAGATGCAGGTCTGAGCCAGGGTCAGACTGAGACAGTACGTGCCACATTAGGAGGAGGATCTCCTGATACCAGACAGGCCATTACCATAGGAGAGCGTACACACAGCAGCTGGGATTTCTGAGAAACCCACAAGAAACAGGCAGCTGAATCCCCCCCAAGTCCCCACATCCCATTAAACTTAACGTTTAAACTCCCCTAGACTCTTTTTACAATCCCAGCCCAAAGTATGCTTGAGCTAATGATCATTAAAGAACTTTATTATTTCTGGACTAATTTCTACTTCATGTGCTCTGGTACCTCATTAAAGGTCGTATAGTTACCTGGGGATGATAATGACATTGTTTTAGCAGCGTCTTTAAATCTTCACCTTTTAAAAAGTGTTGTATTTTCCTGTCTGCAGAAATCCTCGGCAGCAGCAGTTTTGCATCAGGTAGTAAAATTCTTAAGGGTTTCTTGAAAATTCAATGATTTTTCATCCAGTTTTCATGGAACTGGACGACCCATTCTACAGGATCTGAATGGTGCAAACAGAGGCACCTGAAACTCTCCTTGTCCGGGCAGATTTTACAGTGACTCAGTATTTAGGAGTATTTAAGGCTGCACTGCAGTATTTACTGCAAATACCAGATACAGGATGGATTTGTTGTAGGGTTTTACAGGCAAATTGCAGCTGACTTAGGAGCTGGGGAGTGAACAGCGATAGATGCTGCTTCTTCCTGAGCCAGGCCTGTGCTTCCTCTGGGGGAAGAGGCAGGGGAAATCACATCTTCTCCTAAGTCTGTCTGAAACATCCAGCAGGGCACAAGACTGCTTAATACTCTGCACAAAATTCTTCCCTGAGCATGTGGCTTTGCACGTTTCTTCCTTAAAATGGAAGCTAACAAATGCTCTTTTTAAACACACGTATACATGCACGTTATGTATATTTGTACCTATATATACTCAGTGAGGCACTCAAGTTCTGTTTGTAACCACAGAGCAGTATGAATTCAAACTTTCTGCCAAGTCTTTACAAGGCTTCAACAGCATTTTGAGATCTGCTCTATAATCTGCCCAAAAATGTGTATCCATCTTCTGCTATGTAAACACCTGAATGAAATGGTGCTTTTGAACACCTGGCTATTACTAATAAGCTCAACCAGCTCTTCCACAGCGCTTTCCATCTCAAAGCCTCAAAGCACTTTGTAAAGGAGGGAAATACTGTTATTTTCTTGCCACAGAACTGGAACAGGAGATACATTCAGTCAAGGTCACCACACAAGGTGGGCAAAGAACCTCACTTTAAAAAGTCTGGGTCACTCTCCTCTTTGTGTTCACCTTAACCACAGTGTAAGGTTGGACCAAATTTCTCCATCCACAATAATTTTGCCAGACTTCTACATTTTAGAAGGCCTAAAGCTTCTCACAAATATGTGTAAAGATTGACAAATTGTCAATGTCCCTTGTTTTTCTGCATGCACCCAGGACAGGGTCTATACTTATCAGCACCATACACTAGTATCCCTTGCTCCTTTAGTAGCAGAATTGGTTCAAGGTGTGTATAACTGAAAAAAAATAAACCAGCTTGCTCTGTTTATGCTTATTGAATTCTCTCTACCTTCACTGCGGACTTTAAGCAGTAAAAACTCCAGGGTATTACTATGAACAGCGATACATGGGTTATGCAGCCAGTGCTCTGCTCAACAGCAGCTAAAACATTCGTTTCTCTTAGATTTAGTTTTCCTAGTAGCTTCCTGGCTCCCTTTGGCTCCTGAAGGATGGATATTCTGGCATGGTTCATCGTGAACTGGTGGCATTTGTTGCCGAGACCAGGAGATAAAATTGCAGTGCTGTTTGCCTTACTAGAAACAGAGGCTGAGCAATCCCAATCAGCCAGTTGGGCAGCCTCAGCAAAAGAGAGGTCTCCTCTTGCCTTATCAGCTCACTTCACGCTGCCACTGGGCAGTAACAAAGAGCCAAAAGTGTATGTGGCCCAAGGAAAGGCATAAATAATATAAAACTATGGCAAGAAATCAGCCAAATGCAAGCTGTTCTCTCCTGATAACCCTGGAGGTTGCAAACTATTAGGCTTAATTAAATGAAAAATAAGACCGATCTTATGTATGTAGTTTGTCTTTGTGAAAGGTTACAGTGTTTTGCAGCGTTTGACTCTGATCAGCTCAGGATTTGGCCAGCTGTACCAAGGCAGAGCGACTCTCTCCGTGTGCAATATTGTGTGTTCAAGCAGAAATCTCTGCCAAGTACAAACTGTTAGCTGTAAACCGGAGGTGCTTTGTGTTACAAATAATTATAGTTGGAAAAGTGGCTGTAGAGGAAATAATGACTTTTTTTTTTTTTTCCTGGAGATCATCTGTGATCAAATTCTCTATTGATCCAAGAGTTTAAGCAATCAAAAAAGTTTTGGGAAATTTCTTTGGCAGTTTATGCTGCAGTCATTCTTAAGCTGCTCAAGGATTTACACAGAGTCACATGTTCTGTTTCTTGGGCGTTGTTGCCAAGTCTTTCCCACACTTCTATGAAAGTATTACTCAGTTGGAAGAGTCCTGTCCCACAACAGTATGTGAATTGGCCCCAAAATACACAAGCTCTAATATGTTTCCAGTGAGAAATACATTCTCTACCTATACACGCTGCAGATCCTCAGCTCTCTCTCTCCTACCTTGATCCCAAATTCCTTCCAAAGCAATAATCATATGAGTATTCTTACATTTGTCTTCTTCACACTGACCCACTAGTTTGCTGGGACTCCCAGCCCTCCCACTCCTCCAAATTCCTCAGATCCTGTCTTTTTTCTTAAATTTTAATTGTCTGTACTGCTTATTAAATCCCATGAGGAGGATATAAACTTCTACCAAATTCTCTTCTCCTGTTGCTGAGTTAGGGAAAGCATCCTAAGCTTCCCCACTAGAAGCTCAGAGCTGATTTTGGTGTAGAGGAGGCTAAGAAAAGGAGTCTACAGTAGTTTGGCAACCTCTTTTTCAAACCCACTGATACTCATAAATTGCTTCATATCCCCTCATCCCACAGACTTCATGAGATTACTCCACATTCACAAGACCAACTCCTTGCTCTCAGCCATGGTCACAGCAAATTACTCCTCCCCTATTTATCACCCACCCACACCGACAGGGCAAAAAAAAAAAACCTTTTTTACTATGTGAGTAAAAGTAGAGGACCACGCTGCCTGGAGCACTGCCTTTACCCCCAAGAAAACAGGCACACCTCATGAAAAATATGTAAAATACAATCTTAAACATACTAAATATGGTTCCTTTTTTTTTTTTTTCAGCCAGCTGTATGGTTTATAGTAGCAGAAGTCTTTTGAAATGGTAACTGTGCATGCAAGTGGGGGGCAGGAAGGGGAGGGCTGTGCAAACACAAAGCAAAAAAATGTACAACCTAAGGAACTAGGATAAGCAAATGGAGCAGTTTTGCTGCCAGCCTCAGTATTTTAAGGCTCCCAAGAGTCAAAGTATTTAAGCAATCCCTAATTTTAACTCGGTTACAAAAAATATTTACTGAAGCACTGCGTTTCAGGATTAATCTTTCTTAAGAAATTCACAGACTTGGAGGCATAATATATTTTTCACAGCTCCGTGTTGTTTTCGCAGTTCTATTTTGATCCTTCTGGTAGCCTGCCTGGATAGCAACTAGACAACAGAAGCTGATAAATCAGAAGCTGCAATCACTGTTCAAACAGGGAAAGCTTTAACACCAGTCTGAATTTCGGCAGGAAGAATGGCTTTCTTTTTCCTTTTGACTACAGCAGCTGTACGCGTTTGTAGCGGTAAAATGCCAACCATGTTTCAAAAGTCACATGCTGCATCACAGTATATAAAAAAAGGTCTCTGTCAAACATGTTTAGGCCCCATATTGGACAGAAATCTAAAATAAGAAGCCATCACCACAGTGCTGGGAATTTCAAACACCTCTGGGGGTGCAGGCTTTGCAGGGAGCATACAGAAGAGATCCGTACACTCAGCTCTCATTCATCTCTCTGCAGATCAGTCAGCAAACCTCAATTATGCCACCCAGGTATATCATTGATACTGTATCAATTCCCAGAGTAAGGGAATAGATAAAGCTTGTGCAGAAGCAAATTAGGTGTTTCTGCTAATATTTGTTTTATTAAAAAGAAAACAGATGAAAGGGACAGTTCTAACAACATCTATGATGCAAGGAAAGTTTTTGTTTTCTCCCTAAATAGCTTTCTAGGGATGCACCTTGAGGGTCTGAATCCTTCTAAAAGAGCCAAGTGAGGCTGGATTTATACCCACGTTATCCCAGGAAAGGGCTTCATTCTCAAGAGAGTCAGAGCTTAGTTGCTCCAGCAGAGGACAACCGTAAATCCTTCGCACCACTTTGTCTTTCCTCTCTTCCTCAGAGCAACTCAGCCACTGGAACTCGTTGGCATCTGGGTAGCCCATCAGGGCTGGGGTGCAACCTGAGCCCAGGGGATGTCTGGCCTTTCACAGCACAAACCAAACCTATTTGCACAGCCACCGTGCAACCGCGTTTTCAGAAGGCAGCGGCTGAGAAGGAAGCATCCTACCAAGTGGCAACACTTAAGAGAGTAAGCAACAGGAGACAACAGGCCCTTGAGTCATCAAGGTGATGTCTGCCAAGGACTGTAAATCAGAGACCATGCATGCCCCACAAGAGAAAGTGAGGTTTCCTGACTCAGAGATGTATGCTCCTAGACTTAGGGACCCAAACTGTGTTCACCTGGGAACAGACAAGAGCATCGCTTTTTCTTTTACAACATGCCTGCAAGAGGGTACTGCTCCCACGAGGTGCAAGTGGGTAGCCCTTTCCCCTAGCCCCTACCTTTTGAAAAACATGAGCTCCTCTTCTGTGCTTAAATCCCCAAGACTGAAGGACTTGGTGTCCTTGATCCTCAAGTGGGCATCTCAGGTATGACCCCAGTGAGGTGAAAAGCCCCAGCAGACAGACCTCTGTGCTTAGTTTTCCCCCAGCAAGATCCATGCCCAATGCATCATCCCTTGGAGCAACAGCACATCTCCATATGCTCCTATGCCTATTTTTAGATTGCAGAACTGAATGTGGCCCTTTGTACTTCAGCTATCATTTTGCTGATGAGATAAGAATATTTTTATTCTGTGCCTTGTTTATTTAAATGTCAACCCTTTAAATCATAAGTGTCCCTCCCTGTGTGCATAAATCTGATGGAACAGCAAGGGGGTTTGAATGGGAGCTCTATGCACAGCAAAAATAGCAGTAAAACTGTACATCCTGTGTGCAAATACATTCTTAATTGCTATTGTTAAAATACAATCTTTTATGAATTTTTTCTCTATTGCTGTAGACTAGCTATAAAATCTCTCCACTGTTTAAACTAAATGATGTGGCCAGGAAGATTTCTCCCACCGAGAACAGAGACGATTTGGAATGTGGAACAGAATGGGGTAAGGTGAGTATTCAGAAACTTGTGGAGTCAACTTTCTGCACACACAGATCAAATCGTAAAAAAAAATGCCACTGCCTGCAGTATCAGTGCCTAGTCATAACTGCACTATTTATAATGGGATATTAAGCTTTAGTTATGTTACTGTCTTAGGCTACATAAACCACCGGGAAAGGAGAGAATAAATAAAAATAAGGCTCGTGCAGATTACTTAGTTGCAGCAAACAAGAGGCCACACTACTCACACTTTTTGCTCTTCAAGGAAATTCCACAGTTGTTTTTCCATCAGGGATATTTTAAATTCCTAGAGCAGAGATGTTTTGGGTGAGGGGGACACAGGACCTCAACTAGCATTAATTAGTATGGCAGCATGGAAATCAGTGGGACAAAGCCTCAGCCTTGGCAAACACACAGATCTCTAAACGGGTAGAGGTCACGGAGCGTGAGATGCTCCAACTCCACTGATGTAAACTGCTTGTTAAAGCCTGGAGGTTTGGGTCCCCTACTGGAGCTGGGAAAGATAGATATAGGTCACATTCTTACTCTTAGGGGTTAAAGCCTCCCAGAGACTGTGCTGCTAGGAGCTACGTGCTACCCTGGCTAGTAAGAAATGAATGTGACCTTGAGCGGGACAGATGGATATGTGACTTCATAGTGCTGATCCAGAAACTGTTTCTTCCCGAAGTCAGAAGCAATTCTGGCAGAAACACCCACCTTGACTGTACTGGTTAATTGAAAAGGAGCCGTGTAATAGCATGTCCACTCTATTAAGCAACTTGTAGCAATACAAGTTAATAAAACCCATAGTGACCCACTGTAGGACATTGCTGTAGGAGAGTCCCATGCAGTGATTTTCCTGCTTTAGTAACAGGCTTACCAGAAATCCATATTTTATTTATTTGTTAATATCATTTCAAAGCTGAGGAGCCTTGCAGCAAATGAGTACGTTTGGCTACAGGTCCTACACAGGCATATAAACCCTGGATAAGTTAAAAATGTTTTTAAAAATTGATCTTTTTTTCCTCAGGCAATATTGTTACGTCCACCTTCTAATCTTTAATAGAATGTTAGAGTTATCATGGTGATAACTTGTTTTACTACCAATTTAATTTTGCTTTGACTGCTAATACAGTAATTTACACTATTTGACATAGGGAAGGGCAGGCTGAGGAAGTTGGAGCAGTTTGATGCTAAAACAGTGTACATTAAGGTGTCATGCTTACTGTTACAAGAACATACTTACTGTAGTCCAACCAACCTGCTGACCCAGGTCTGTAAAATACAGTGTAATGATGGAGGAAACTGCAAGGCTTTGAATGTTAACAGAGTCCTTCAGGTAGGGCCCATCTGTAAGGATAAAAAGGGAAGAGCAAATGACATGAACAGCACACATCCTCACGGTGGATCCTTTCAGCATAACGTGTAGGCTGCCCTGTTAATAGTCAAGAAGTTAAACCATTTTCTTCAATTTGCATTGCACTCTAGTGCCTATGCCTTACGTGTAAAAGGCACAACTTATATTGTGATTTATTTTGGTGACTTGGTCCTTATTCTCCAGGTTAGCAGCTTAGAGCATTTCTATGGGAATTATTCTTCTCTCCTTTTAACAAAAGCGTTAGGCTGACATGCTGCTGGGCAGCAATGCACAGCAATTGTTATGATGCTATCTCTGTTCATCTAGATCATTAGAGACATGCCATGCAATCACACAGTTTCATAGATCACTTTTCATTCTGTCTTGCAAGACTAATGGGAAAGTCAATGTTATACAGCCTCTTGATCACTGATGCCTTTTGATAGTTTTTGCCTGAGTATTTGCATTCTCAGGGTATTTTACAATAGGTTGCACCATCATGATGAATGTAACTTCTTGGGCAAAAGCTCCCAGTCCAGGATTTCTTTGTGAACTATCAGACCTAGGCAGACCATGTGTATCTGAGCATTATGTTCCTTTTCACAGCACTCTGAGGCATCTGTTCCCAGTCCTAATGAACCGGGAGTGAACGAGAAAAGACATCAAATAGGAAGATACGGTTCTTTTTCAGAGAGGCGGTGAGCTGGATATTAGGAAACCCCAACAGCCACGGGCATGGGGTTTTGCCATGGCTGCAACACTTCTTTCTCTTTTCTAATTTACATATTGCATCTCCCTTTCGATATACGTTTGTTCACTGTTTAGGTCAGGGAGGGTGCCAAATTCTGCCAGCTGCTCAGATCTCACTTTCTGGGGCTCTGCCCTACTGCATGTCCGCAGACAAATGCCACCTGGTCAGCAGCAGCTACAGCTCCCATGGCCATGTCCAGCAAGAACTGGTGTGCTGGCCCAAAAAAGGAGGCTGCCTCCTGTGGCCAGTTGTATCTTCTGATGAGGCTGCGAACAAGGAGTGCAACTGGAATCACAGTGAGGGACTGACATGGGTGAATTTTGCCATGAATGGCTTTAGAACTGCTTTGTCTTCATTATCCGAGCACATGCTGTATTCTGAAACATTTTTACACAATGGTTATGAAAACCATTAGACTCCTGCACTGATGATGAAGCTAATAACTTCATGATTTATATCAATTAATGAAAAAGTACTAAAAGTTCACCTACTAACACATATCATGAGAGTAATACTATTAGGAGGATAACTTGCCAAAGGTTTAGTAATACGTTAGGGGTCTTTTTAACATCCATATGAAAACTTACTGCGTTCCAGTTGCAGACCAACACGGGAAGGGTACCACTGGGGACCTGTTCAAATCACAAAGCACAGCTGTTAATTTCATGGTGGATGATCTAAATTTATCTTCTTGCTAGTATTCTTTTTAGCTGACGGATACAAATATGAGGTAAAAAAAAAATAATAATCCTCTCTTTGGGTCTCAGCTATACAAGGAGAATACAACAGAGCTGGGAGGGATGCACAGCACAACACATACAGGTAAAGCAGAAACCCCTTTTCCTAGGTCCAGTGTTGAATGGGCCAGTCTCATTGCTGAATGCTCCATTAGTACATGGAAAATACAATGTGCATACACTACTGGGGAGTATAAATAAGACCCTATTTATTAATATATTTGTCAAAACACCATATTAAATCTGTCAGTGTAGCCTTTACCCCCAGAACGATGCTTTTTGTACAGTCTGGTCCATAGGGGGTTGTTTTTTCCCATTTAGGAATATAAAATCTGACTAGGGACACACAGCTAGCACTACTTCTTAATCACAGATGCTCAGTTGGTAATCTTTTAGGCAAATAGTGAACAGAAAGCAGAGGCGTCTGGGTAGCTAATACTAGGTCACATATGATTTCCATGATACTCATCACCTTATGGGTGTTTCCTAGAAGCAGCTTTTAAAATGGTCTAGTTTAAAGGCTGCTCCTATAAATGCACAATAACAGTTGGAGGTTGTTATTAGGTGCCCTTTGATGATTTTAGATGGAGACCAGTCAGTTTGTTCAAATAGGTACAGATCTCCAGCTGCATTTGTGCTTCTCAATGCCAGAGTGAGTGGGTAAGTGCCAGAGAAGGACTGCAGAAAAGATTGTGGCCATTCAAATTGTTAACTTACTCAGCTCTGTGTAGTGCCTGTATGCAGGAGGCTCTGACCCAGTAGCTGTGCTGGCTGAAGGGACAAGGTAAGCACACCTCCTTTGCATTGTAAAGAGACATAACGTAGTTTTAACTGCCTCCTCCTCCTGCTTCAGATTTGCTGCTGAAGGGTTTTTGGGCTGATCTAGCACGCTTGGCATTGGAGCATCCTTGGGAAAACTTACACAGCCAACATTGTTGACTGAGCTTTGGGGGCAGCAAAGTGTGACAGAGGAAAGGGAAGGAATAGCTGTGCTATGGCATCCCCCAGCCATTTCCATGATGCTTGTCTTTATTTCTTTTGATGTGCCTTAGGACAGCAGATAGCCTGAAGAAAATTTGCTTTGTCTCTTCAGTTCAAAGTCTGAGTGAAACTGGTCAAATATAGCTGTGGTTTTCTTTAGACCCACCTTACAATTGTTGGTATTGCTGTATTTAAGATACCAGTATTCATGTACCTTAAACAAATGGAACAAAATCTTCATAATAAGTGTAACCAAACATGGGAACAGTTACCCAGAGAAGCTGTGGGATCTGCTTCCTTGGAGATGGTCTAAACTCAACTGGGGAAGACCCTGAGTCATCTTAGATAACTTTGAAGTTGGCCCTGATCTCAGCAGGAGCGTGGACCAGATGAGCCCAAGAGGTTGCTTCCATGATGCTACGTGCCATGATGGTCAGGAGAGCTTGTTCACCCCTCCAGCTGGAGGGGAAGGGGGGCTGCACACATAGTGCACGGCACCGACCCAGACACTCCCATTTCAAAAGCACTTGGGCTAAGTGTGAATTTTGTAGGCAAGAACAGGCATTAGATGAACCCCTTGAACCAGGGCTAATAGCAGGAGGCGAAGCACATCCATCAAGTAAGGCGCAAACATTTTTTTTCAAGGTACCAAAACAATTCATGGCTATTAAAGATAACAAAAGGAAGATAGAGAAAGAGCAGCTGTCTGACTTGTCAAGGAAGATATGATTTGCTCCAGGACAGCAGATATCAATAGTTATTTGGGAGCCTGAAATGCAATGTACCTGCTTTAAATTGGAATCTTCCCCTCAGCCCCCCCAACTCATCTTACAGTATGTTTCAATAAAAGCCAATTTACCTGATCCTGTGGCAAAGTGCTTATAGGTATGGCTCTTCATCTGCACAAGGGCAAGCAGAGGTTGTGCGTTTTAAGCACATCATCCCACATTTCCAGTCCTCTAGCCTCAGCACGCCATTATTTTTGAACATACTCAAAGATTTAGACAGATGGGAATGTGCCTTTGCTGCTGCTCGTCTGCAGTGACCTTGTCATTACCCCACTGCGTGTCTGGTTTCCAGGCCATCTGTGGGGTGCTGTGTGTGTTTTGCTGGGGGGACCTGGAGTTAGCTGTCAGGATGTCTCTTCCCAGCTCTGTATATTGGCAGGGGCCCACTAGCTAAAGTCAAGCGGAAATGTTATGCAGATGGAATGGGGGGACAAAGTGCAAACGCATCTCTTTTTGTACATATGTCAGTTTTAGTCTGGACAGAAAGGTTTCTCGCTTTTAGTCTTTACTGGCCGCAGAGTATAGCAAGGCTGTTCTGGAGTCTTGGCTGCCCTGGGATCCTGCAAAAAACAGCCTTGCTTTCTGGAGGGAAGTGCGACTCCACTTTTCTCGGGAGGTCTCTCTCAGAGCTCTGGCTGGTCTGTTCTCCCAGCCTGATGAGAGACTCCTTTCAAAGAGAAAACCCCACACGTTTCTAGGCCTCAGCAATTTGCCTGCTCATCACTGCGTGACGGTCAGCCAAGGGGACCCTGGCTCCCCTTGCCACCTGCCTTCTTCTCGTGACTGAGCATTTTCCAAAGGGCTCTGACAACTCTGGATTTCTGTCTGGAAATTTGGGAAGCCATTCCAGTCCAGCCTGGCTCTGGCAAGCACACATTCATGTCAACCCTGTAGGAGAAGAGCTTTCTTTTGGTAGTGCAAAGAAGCCAACCACAGTGCCTCATCATCACCCCCGTTAAATCTTGCTGCTGCCTGTCAAACAGGGGGTCGATGGCTCTCTCTGATACCTCGAGCCAGCAGTAGCTGGCAGATGAGCTTCACCTACTGTCAGGAGGAGTTCACAAGTGCACATGGAAAGTGCATGCTCCAGGCAGAGCAAACAAGCACTCATTAAAGACGGAGACATAGCTGCAGCTGTGTGCGGTGCTCGAAGGCCTCTCTGCACTCCCACATCTGGCAGAGCTCCCCTTGCTTCCTGCTGGAGCTGGAGGCTTTCTTTTTTCCAGGGATTTATTTTTAGTAGGGTTTACTGCCCAGTTTATTCTTACTAACACTCTCCTTTGGTGCCTTCTGTAGAGATTAATGGTGATCCAAGAGCATAGGTGACTGAAGCTTATCTTGTAACTCCTGCTGAGTGTAAGATCAAGCACATGTTATTATCATCTACTCACTAATATTTTGAGAGTGCATCAGAGCTCAGTTGTGAGCTCCACATGGTACTGGGGAGGTTATATTTATTCCGTGTGTGCTCCTTGTGATCAGCAGAGCTGCTCAGTTCCCCCATTTGGGGTTTATGGTTTTGGCTAAGCATTTCACGCTTGGAAGACGGTTGTAAAAATAACTAAGTTTTCAGCCCACTTATATCCCAGACTGGTTTTAACTTAAAAAACAGACATAGGCTGGCCAGAACATAAGAATGGCCATCATGGTTCAAACCATTTAGCCAATGTTGTGATTCCTCCATCCTATTTCCTAGATTTCTAGCATTTGTGTGGAATAGCTGTGGCTTCTTTCACCCATCTTGCAGTGTGTTTAAACAGCCATTGAAATTGCTTCCTGGTTTTTCATCTCCTATTTGATTCTCTCTACTTTTTAGACTTATCCTTGAGGATATAGAATGTTTGTCTCTGTCTTTAAAACCATCACCCCCAAATGCATGCACATGGGTACTTGAAAACTTGCCCCATTCCTCAGCTGAAAGGATATTCACAAATTGCTTGATTTTTTTTACTGTTGTGATTCAAAAAATGTTTGTTCTATGCGTGCAAGCTTCCTTTATTATGGAAATGTAAGCAAATCATGATGCTTCTGAAGCCATTTACCATATTCCTTCTTCTCTGTCAGGAATCTGTTCCAACTTGGTGGAATATTTTAGTCCAAAACAGAAAAAGACATATATCCATTATGAAAAAGTAAAAATATTTAAAGCATTTTAATTTTTTCAACACAAGAAGTTGATATTTTCTTAGAAAGTGACACTGAAGTAAAGAAAGTAAACACTGACTTCACTCTTTATATTTAAAATATGAAAGTGAAGAAAAATATTTAATTTTAGCCAAGTTTTTTGTTGTACATGGCAGTATTTAAAACAAAAATTTAAACCTAAGCAAGCTGACACGTTAGAAGGAAGGATATAAAAATAAATAAATAAAAACAGCCATTTTAAATTTGGCCATCTCCAGCTAATAGCCACCTGATAATATTGGACATAAAAGGAGAGGTACTGCTTGTACACTTAATAAAATGGCAGCCTCAGTACCATACATGCAAAGATGCACAGGAAACCAAGCTCTGTTGGTCCCACTGTTTGGTTTTTTTTCACTGCATTTTTACTAGAATTTCAGTAAATGAATCAGCAGACAGTCACAAGAGCTGAGGACAGTTTTAACAGCCCATATACAGTTTTAAAAGCGTGCAAGGGTACTCTTTATCCACATGATTTAAATTGACCTTAATGTGTGCTCCACTGCTTAAATATGACAGGAGGTTTTGAAAAATTAACAACCAAGAAATCTAAGTGCTAGGTATTTTCCAATAATTATGAAATTGAAGGGGTCACTAATTTTTATTATTTTTCATAAAAATTCTTTAGTGCATTGCCTGTTCTTTAGTAAATTACACGCTCAAATGCCTATTTGTCACGTAGTATTTATGAAGCTACATGAACCTATATGAGAGCAAAGGTTAAAAAAATAAATAAAAAAATCATGAAGATCTCTCCTGCTGGGAAATTAGGTGCATTCCTTAGAACTCAGCCATGCAAAAGCTGTTCCTCTGGGGGGTAAGGAGTCTAAGAAATGCCAAGCAGAGCTGACAGACATAGTTTGGAGATAATTATCAGATTGACTTTCCATGAACAGCTAATTTTATCAGTGAAATTGTTTGCTTCTCATTGTTTTTCACCACCCATGCATCTCTAATAACAAATAGGCTTAATAATTACCAGCAATACCTGCTGTGATATGAATAGGATGATATGAACAACAAAATTACTATAATCAATCAGCAGCAGCATGCTGCTTAAATTTGCAGAAGTATAGGAAATTTTGGGGAACGTTGCAGTACCGAAGTCCCTTATATGATCGCAAAGGGTCATGCAGTAGCTGAGCAAGGTAACAGCACCTTCCTGTATGAACTGAGCACAGCTGAAATGCACTCTGCCACCTTAACCAGACTGTTGATCTGGTATCTGTGTTGCAGTAATAAAAGGTTGCTAAAAAAGACTCATGCATTGCTGGGGGCATGGTGTTTTTGTACATAATAAATAGAGACAGACAGACATACTGACACACAGATTATCTTGAAAGTAACTTGCTGGACTCTTTCCTGGAAAAGTAAATGCTGAACAAATATAGTTATTCCGAGTCCGTGACCTCAAGCAGCAATGGTCATAAACATCATTTCTCTCGGCTGCAGCAGGCGCGTGTGAGCGCTCCCAGGGACGTTTCCGAGGAAGCAGGTACAGAGATATCACCATGCTGATAGCCACAGCCTTTGCTGGACAGAAGTTTGCACACCCTTGCTTCACGGAGCTGACAGGCAAGCAGGATGCTGAACTGACTTGGAACTGTGGCCTTCTGCTTTTGTTCGGAAGAAAAGGGCGTGGGATTCACTGTGCACTTGAGTGAGTCCTGAGCATGAAGGCAGTAAGCAAGGCACACCTAAGAAACCACAGTAAAACTAAGCTGGGCCACAAGACCCAGACAGGAAGTACCTGAAGTTATTACTGTGTTTATTTGCCCTGTAATAAATGACAGGTACAACACAGCTGTCCTTGCCTGGCACCGTACTGAGCTTATGGGGGCCAGGTGAACAACAAAATGCTGCTTCCACCTCTTGCTAGGTCCTTGAGAAGGTACCTGCTGCATCCGGGATCTTTTGGCTAGCCTGTGTTTTTCGTTGTAGCAGGACCTTTGATATGCTGTATCAGAGTGTTTTAGGAGGGAGCACGATCTTGACTTAGATCTGTGTTTTTATGGGAAGCCAGTACAAAGAGCAGACCCAGTGGGCTCTGTTGGGTAAAATCTCAGCAGGGCACTGAAAGAAAGGGATGTTGGTTTTAACGGCTAAAAAAATAAATCCCTTTTCTTTCTCAGCTTCTCTTTCCTCTTACCTGAGTTACCTGTTAGCTTTCTGAGGATGATATTTGGCCACGTGTTTTCCAAAGGCATCTTGATCTTTACTTGCTATGCCTACACAAATACCCGCTTTCTTAATTACTTGAAATTTGAGAAAGAATCCATTTGATCATTAGCCTCCATTTCTTTCTTCTGTTTTTATAATACATGAATGCATCTAGCTACAAACATACTGCTTGGACATGGAGAGCAAGCTGTGGGCAGGGCGAACTGACGCCTCCAGTACTTAGCTAAACCAACAGTGCTACAGAGAGGTTATGGATAGATCTGCCCAAGAGGCACAACAAACACACTTCCCAAAGCCTACAAAGCAAGTAAGTCCCAGCCTGACAAAGTGTCTGGTCATGTGCTTCCTTTTTAGCTGTCCATTTGACCATTCCCCTTGGTTTTAGATGCTTAAAATCCACGATCATCCATTTTTCCTACATGAAGTCATGTGTCTGCACTGTTTGCTTGTGCTCAGAGCTGCTGTTACCTCAGCACCCACCTCACAAATCCTCACAAGGCCTGATCCTGGAGGTGTTTCAGTGCACACCTACCAGCTCTAACAGCAGAGTACTACATTACATCAGTCCCTGCGGGCACTCCCTTAAAAACAGTGTCAAAATTGTGCTTTTCTCGCCCAGGATCTGACAAACGTGGGTAGCCCCATCTAGCTGGAAGCAGCTGTGCAGCTGTGACTGTGTCCAGCTGTGCAACACCAGCCTGCGTGGCTCTGCACTGCACCCTGGAGCACAAATTCACCTGACTACATTTTCATCAACTTCTAACTTTTACAAATGCCTGAACCTACCGAGGAACAGAGCACTCCCCCCTCCCGCCACTCACTCAGCGAGTTTTTTTCCTAAAAAAAAAATTAAACTTTAGCTATATTCTGATCAGGCAATAATGGACAAATTTCTTAAGAGTCAGCAAAGCTTGTCTTAATGAAGATCAATTGTTATTAGTGGCAAACAGAATATTATTTGTCATTTAGAGGTCGATTTCTGTCACTAGCAGATTAAGCTTTCAATTTTCCACCTCAAACAGCTTGGTGCTGAAAACAACCAGAAATTTAGACAAGCAAAAAGCATCAGAAACTGAAAGCAGGCAAGCATGCAAGCAACATTTATATATGTATTTGAATAGTTTTGCTACATTGTTTCTTAAATAAAATAAAATAGAAAGGAAAAAGAAAAGGCAGCCCTGTGCATTTCAATTTTCCATGTAGCCTGCTGCAGAAAGTATAATTAATTTTGATCTTTCTGTGTGGATTTGCATTTAAATTAATGTGTGTGGGCAAGGGAAGGGAATGAGGCTCACCTTTTATTTCATTAATAACAACCACAGAGCAGAATACAGAGAAACAAGCAAACAGATATTCTGACAATGATGGAGCTCGAAGCAGTGTTCCCATAAGGGAATGAATGCCCTTAAATCGGAGCGAGGAGGTGAGGAGCTGCTGGATGCACAGTGCTGCGGCACTGCAGCAGCACTCAGGCTGAGAGCACCCACCTGCAGCAGCACAGCACACACTGCCTGGCCCCGAGCAGCTCCTGGGCATCGTGCTGCAGCTCCTGTGGCAGTGGTGGGGATCAGTTGGTGAGGCTGGACCCACTGCACTCTGCTCTGCTAATGGGTTTGGGGAGTTTTTTGAGCAGGGGACCCCCAGGGAGGACTGCGCCCTGTGATCCATGCACTAAAATAGCACGGAGCTTGCTTGATATTATTTGCAGACGTCTGGGTCCTGGCTCTGAAGTGCCAATGCCAATGAAAAGAGTGACTTAGTAATTTATGCCGATAGAGTTTTTAATTCTGGCAGTTATCTTTGCCTTTGATTCTTCTCTCTGTACAAGTTTGAATAGGATAACAAAGATAATTGCTGAGGTATCAGGGGGATGTGAGAACTCGCGCAGGATTTTCTTCCTCATTACAAGCTGTCAGAGAAGCCTTAATGCAAAGGGTGACCCAAACATGAGACACTGCACATTAAGGAACATGCATTTGGCAAACTGTGTATGTGTTTCCGGAACTACAAGATATCCTTCCTTCTCTATCTGCCTGTTCATATAATAGCGTGAGATTTTCAAAAAGGCAGCTTTATGTTTGGTGGTTTATGAAATCGCTTATCATCTATCTGTGTCCTTAACTGCTCAAAAACCTTTACATGTGTGGCATTGGCCAACCCACCTAAGGGTTTCATAGGCAGTAAAGCAGAGCATTTAACACAGGTATCTGAACGTCCTTGCAGTCTCAGAAAAAAGAGTAATAAGATATAAAAGCCTGTTTCAGAATGACTTTTCTTTCAAAACCTTTGCTCGTGTTCAGCCTATGCAAGTTTGTGAGAGAATCAACCAGCACTGTGCCTTATGATGAAGATATGATGTGATAGGCCGTGTTTCAGGGCACTGATAACACAGGTCATTGCCTCCTCACTTCAGAAAGCTCTATTTTGGGTACTGCCACAATTAGCAAGCCTGTCGGGCACATTCGGGCAGCAGTTCTCCACAGGGCTACACACGGGGCACAGAACTGACGGGGCAGTTGCACCGAGGCCTTCCCTACAATTTGCCTCTCTCAGGCGGGAAACTCAAATTCAGTGAGGACGAGGGAGCCACAGCATCCCTCAACCTCTCCCTCTTCTTCTCTCTCGGGGGTGCTGAGCACCTGTATGAGCTGCTGAGCGCCCTGCGTGCTTGCTGAGCTCCACCAGGCCTCAGAGGGACTGCTGCTTTACCCCATGCTACGTGCCTGCTGCCTGAACGCAGTGTGGGGGCCATGGAGCAGCCTTGGGGCCATGCTGAGTTATGTTGCAGCATCAGAAAGCACCTGGTGGTTCAACGAGCACAGCTGACAGGGCAAAGATGGCTCAAAAGCTCATTTATCCCTCCACCCCAGGTGTACTGGGCAGAGGAGAGTCCTACCCCAGGCCCTAGCTGTGTTTCTTTAAAAGCGTTCCTAGTCAATTGGCTAATAAAATATGCTAGTGAGGTATAATTTCAATATTTGACTGTCCAGGGGATAGCTCTTTCTCCAGCTCCTAATCTAATCAGGATGCGTTCCTTCACTAACCCCCTAATAGCAGTGCTTTATATTTTTATCTAATGACCACACCAATGCTATCACTGACTAAATGAACACATTTGAACTGACATGATTTCTTCCTTTGTGCAAATTAAATCCTCATAAATTCATTGGTAAATTCACCACGCTAAAAGTTAATCCTCGCTAATAAGAAGGCTAAATTGTAGCTTCACCATGGGCCATGAGGAAGAGGCAGCACAGAGCCGCCCTGCTTTGGCAGCAGATCAGACACCAGCAGGCAAGTCACAGGCCCTGTCATGCTCCTGCGTCCTTCCTGAGAGAAGTTTATTTGGGCTGGTTTAATTCTCCCACCCCAGCACCTTAATTAAGTTAAGCAGAGGCTTCTGTGCCTCTGAAGCACTGCCATAAAGCTTGTGAAACTGCTCTTCCTCCCTCAGCTCTATGACAGAGGACAAATACTTTTCCCTCGCATGCTGGAGAGAACTAAATGGTGGGATAAATGAAATAAAGAACTAAACACTGGGATACAGAGGTAGGTGTGCAAAGAGCATTTAGAATTAGGCACCTAACTTACACTAGTAACAATGTGAGTCAAACAAGGCCTGTCCACGTTTTATATGAGCACAGCTTATGAGTGAGCTGCAGACCCAGAACACCTCGCATGTCAATTATTTCAATGGTGAATTATTTCCAGCAGCAAATATATTCAAGATCATTGTAATGTAGGGACAATTTAGAAAGAGGCAGAACTCCCCTCTATCACATTATTTTTATTGTAAATCATTTGTTCAGCTTCTTGTCTTTGATGCATTGCTTTCATTAACTTGAAATAATGGTAAATATCAAGTTTTATTTGAAAGATTTCTTATTTTGATTGTTCTTAGACTTTCTTTCCCTCTATGCCCAAAGAGGAAAATAAATAAATAGGCAAGCTGGGATCAAAAGAGAAAGAGTAAATGAATGGAAAACAAGTCACTGTCACAAAGCAAACCCAGGGGAAAATCTGAACCTAGCAGCAAGAGCTGCTGCCTCTGCTGTGACCTCTTGAGCAGATAAGAAATCATGGACCTTGTTGGTTTATATTCATCACTCTCCTGAAGCTGTCCAAGGAGGAGGTAGGTTCCTCTCATTCTATCACGGGAGGTTTGCTTCCTCTTCTGCTATCCCAGGGCCTGTTGGCTCTCTTTCACAAGACGTCTCTGGCATGTTTCATGCAGACCCATTCCATGCAGCTCCTCCCAAAAGAAACTACTGGGTCTTTTTGCAAAGCCCAACTCTGATGCCCAAAGGCATGGGGACCTCTCTGAAAACCTTGATGTAGATTCAGGGCATATTTGAAGGCCTGAAGTGATCTATACCCTACCGTAATCAATAGGCATCTCTCATTAATGGACATGAGATTCTTTTCACAATCATGAAGACCTGCTGAATGAACCTTAAGCCCACATGAATGTGGTGATGAACACCAGGTTCAGGTTGGAAGTCTGTTGCTCAGACAAAAATGTAATACCTGAGTTTAAATTGATATAGGAACTCTTTAAGAACAAGAACTACTTTGGCATCTTCTATTAACAGTTCAGTAGGCTTTAATTCTTCATTTTATCGGAGAACACACATTCTCTAGGGCCTGGATTACTTGTATAGTGCCTCGTACTGCCCTTTTCTCAGTTGAGCCATAGGCACTGTAATAAGATACATTGTAAGTAATAACAGGCAATTCTGATAAACAAATTTTGTTGTTTCTCATCTAGATCTGTCAACTAAATCTACTGCAAAGGAAAGAAAAGCAAAGAATCTAGCTATGAAATTTCCTTTTCTTAATGAGGCATTTAAGTAGCATCTCACATTTGTTCTCCAATTGTTTACATAGGATGTCATTTGTGATGCATTGTTAGAGTCCTGTAAATCTCAGCTGGGAACAATATCCCAGAGAGCAGAGAGGACCAGTTCTGCTTCAAGCTACATCTCTATAGATTCATTGCCTTTTCTTTTATTATATTACTCATCTGAAATGATATCTGTAATCCTGCTAATGAAATGCAATAACATCAGATGCAGCATCTGCCAAAAAGAGAAATAATGTGAATTTCCATTAAAGTTTTTGAGTTGATCTTCACTTTTTCTGGTTTGAATATCACCTTTTTTTTTTTTTTTTTTCCTGAAGGCCAGCTTACTTTCACAAGCATTTAATAGATAGCCTAGCTTTTGTGTTTTAGACACCTCACAGCCTTCAGTTCAATAGGTCATTAGGCATATATTTAAGTCATTCATTGTCCCAAATGTTTCTTAGGGATCACAGCCAAAACAGACAAAAGAGTGCAAGGTGGATGAAAGGCAGGTTAATTATTCTTATTTTATGGATGAGAAAATGAAGCTCAAAAAGGAGAAAGCGTCTGGCATAAAACACACCCAAGTCAATAGCATGACTCCCACTAGTTTTGAATTAAGCCTTGAAGAACTATGTCCCAGATATCACATTCAATTCAGCGTGAATTAGGCAATTTTAAAAATCTCAGCCAGCCCTTTGACTTTTGCTGTTATCTTCAAAGACCAAAATGCCTTGAATAACTGACCCTAGAAGTCCTACTTAAGGTCATACAGGGCTAAATGCATTGCTTTTACACTAGGTGGGTAAGCCAAAACTCAACCATAGTTTCCTAATGCAGTACACACTGAAATCATTCTTTATAACCACATGTACGTTTCAGAAAGCAAATCTCCAGGGACACACAATCAGACGCTTCTCAGACTTATTTAGTATCTCTTCCTCCACAACTTATGAGATTCGAGTGCTCAGCAAAAGTGAAATGCGGTGCCTAGTCTGGTGTTTGCTCTCCTCATTAGTCAGACAGCTGGAAGCAAGGAGCCAGACTTAGCACCCCAGCTAGGAATGTCGTAATGCAAGTTCTGGGCTTCAGCAGCATCAGCAAGACACACATGGGTCAGGGCTCAAATGGAAGGTTAGGACCCAGAGCTCGGGATGCAAAATGGGTTGTCAGTGAAGTACACACCACTTTCTGGAAGGCTGCCTGGGAACCCACATTGTGACTGCAGCTGCAACACTCCTTGCATTGCCTTTCCCTTTGGAAAAAAAGACGGAAGTGGTTTTCTGTAACTCCAACACAGAATGCATGGATGAAGGCTGAAAGTGGTGTATAAACTCTAAATTATTAGTCACTTTGAAAATGAAAATCACAAGGTTAGCTCGGTTTGGCTTCTGCTTTCTTTTAACCATGTTAAGTCAGTGATGCCACCCTCATTTCCTGGCTGGCTATTATAAAAGTGAAAGTATTCCCAGCTTTTAAAGGTATACTTCAATTATTTTGACAGGTAAGCCATAAATTCAAGCTACACAAATCTGTGCCAACAGCCAGACTCTTATATTTTGAATAGAGAGATTTGCACAGATGTGCCACAAATAAGCTGATAGAAGGTCACCCTCCTGAAACTTCTTGCTGCGTAGATCAGAAATGAAGCCTACCAGACAGACTGGCCTCCTGGCTAAATCAGCACGCCAAGGCAAGAAATCAGGTCACTGGAGGACATGAGCACTCAGCAGGGCCAGGAAGCAATTTACTCATGGATTAGATCTGATCGTGAGCTGGGAAGGAATATGGTAGTGATCATTTGATTGTTGTGGCAATCATTTGATTTTCGTTGCTTACTTTATGCTTAGCGTTGCAAAACAGAAAGTAAAGAGTTTAAATATATATGAGCCTTGCTGTGGCAGTAACAAGAAATTCGAGTTCCTAGTAAAGTGAGTTATGTCAACAGGCACAGAGAAGTAAAAAGACCTTAGAACTGTGTCATTTGATGGATACTTATATTCACTGTAACCTAGTCTTCTATTACTATCTGCTGTCTGGCTAAGACAAAAGAAAAGTAAATTATAAAATGAAATAAATCTCATCATGTTTCCTCCTAATCTAGTCATTCTCATTTAGAAAGTCAACACAGATGAATGAGCAATTTACCCAGATGAAATCACTGTAGTTCATAGTGCCCATTTGCAATAACTGCCCGTCCCTAGCGACTCACCTTCATTGTTAATTTCCAGTTGAGTTATGACTGCAGAGAAGTGAAAAATTACTGAGAACAATCATTGGATGTGACTGCTAACCCAATGCGTCCTGTGAATCTGTGACGCAGACATAATGCTGGGCCCAAGAGTTCTGCACGGGAAGATATTACTTCTCCCTTTGAAAACTCATTCATATATGAGCTGTGACTCTGGGGTAGCATGAACTGCTTAGGATAAAAACAGGAAGCAAGGACTTGGAGATTCGGTAAGAACTGTACTTTACAGCTGCCTTTCTGCCTGGGGAGTGCATCCAGCTCAAGACAACTCATGCCAGGATCAGATCATGGCTCTGTTTCCAAAAGGCTGGCTTTTTCAAAGCCTGGTCTCCAAATAGAGGGCAGAGGAAAGATCCCTCTGGAAGGCTCTGTGCCCTAGATATAACTTATTTGGGTCTTCATTTTGCGAGACACATGAAGGGCTCCTGGTTGATTGGCAGGCAAGGACTATGAAGTCAGCTTGGGAGAGCCATAAATAGCATAATTCAGCTTCTCTGCATCCCCAGCAGGTGTATTCATTGGGCACATGAGTCTCTCCAGGCATCAGAATTGACAGATTTCATTAACTTTCTTCAGCCTGAGAATCCAGCTGTAACAGGCAGTGTGGAAAAATCAGAGGAACTGCAGGTTCTCAGCAAGACCGTGTTATCAGACACTCCTGATTACATAGAGCCGGTAGGCAAGGCACTGGCTTAGCAGTCACCGTTCTCACTGGTACTGCTCTTAATGACTAATCCCCACAGCATCCTTTCTCACCTCTCTGAGCCTTGCAGTTTAATATCACGGCCAGCCTCTAGATGGAAATTATATGATGCAGTAAGAATAGTCATCCTTTCCATCCAGCTCTTGCATTTAACACCAGGCTGGCAAATGTGGAGTTTTACCGTAAGCCCTTGCTCTTGCAATCACGCTATTAGTTCTCAGATGTCATTAAAAACAGGAAAGGTGCAGATGCAGAACTTGAAAACCCTTTTCAGACTACTTAGGAAGTAGAAAAGAAAGAGGACCCGGTCCTCCAGTAAAGGATTAGTTTTAGTACCTCACATGCCTTAAGCTACTCTCACAAGAGTAGCTGTGTCATTTCTAAGCAATGAGAAATTCTCCTCCTTCCTCTTCACCAGGCCAGCTTGGCTTCCGCAGCTCTGTGTTTTGACGATCTGCTTCAGGGCTTTGGGCGCAAGCAAGGAACCGATGTTTCTAAAATGCTGCTCTCCTTCCAGCTGCCCAGCGCTGGCAGAGCTCAGCGCTACTGGCAGGCAACTGCAGGGGGAGCAGAGCTGGCAGCAGCCACAGGTCATTTTGAGAAGGGAAGGAGGGAGACGGTGCACAAGCCTCCCACACCACTGGAAAAGGAGTGTGTGCTATGGTCTTTCTGCTTACGTTTGTCCTCTGGGATGGTAAGGTGTCTCCTTGCATTGGGCTATAAAGACCAATCAGCATGAGATAGGAATTGCACTGTTTTTCTCCTTGCCCTCTCTCTAGAGGAAAGCAAAGCAAAAATATTTCAGTCATTTTCCAGGGGATGTAGGTTTCAGGATCTCTACAGAAATACCTGCAAGAAGCGGTTGTAAGACTGTACCACAGACCACTGAAGTTTCAAAGTGTCCAGAAATTATGATGTCTATTCTTGAGTGCCACCTACTGACAATTTCTTTCTTAATGATTTACTTTGATTAACATTGCTTTTTTTATATACTCTATGTAACATTTGCTAACTTGGAGAGGGAGGCCTGCGGTTTTGGAGCTGAATGATTACGAGTTAATATCTTATTGGGAAAGCTGGAAGCTGTGTTCCTTTTTCCTTGAGTACTTCATTCCCCTCTGCAGGCTGGGATGCTCTGCATGTGTTATTTTCATTCCATTCAGCTTCCCTTTTTCCTTCCATCCATTGCCAGGCTTCTTCCCATCTGCCCTTCCCTATTTGCCTGCTGATCCTGCCTTAGGGGCAGTTTCTGGCCTCCCTAAACTCGCTCTTCTGACTTCAGAGGGTAGGTACAGTTGTGCTACCTCCCTGTGCAGGATGCTGTATCCAAGAGTTTTTTAGATTATTGCTGAGCTCTTATTTCCTTTCTGTTCTTCCTCCATTTTCAAGAGCTTTTCCAGAAACTTTTGTGTGCAGTAACCTTGAAAATATTTAATGATCACCGACTCCACTATACTACCTGTTCTAGACGTATTTTATTTTAGTTATGTGATACTTGGATTAGCATTATTATTACAGTTTTTCATTTTCTATCTGTAAGATTTCCTCCTCCACCAGCCCAATACATCTTGCAAAGATAAAAATAAATTAAAGGTGAAGAGTTATTGCCAAGGACAAGAGCTTGCAAAGTTTAGTCTACAAGGTATTTCTTTCCCCATTGAAAACATCATCCTTATAGATAGGGGAAATGCCAGGTACCTGACTCATTATAAGCAACTGAAAAAATGGGACAAGAGGATTCCTTCTGGTAGACTAAGTTACTCGTGTGGTTTTACCTCTGCCAGCCAGCCAAAGGAACGAGGAAAAGAGCAGTAAATTCACCTACAGCACAGCACCAATTTGATTGAGGCTTCTGTGACCGTGCCTTAGATGGTACAGCGTGAAGGTCAGTAACACCCAGGAACTCAGCTGCCACCCAATTTCAGGCAGAAAACAAGCAACAGAAGTGTAGGCATTTGTATGATGCCACCGTGAACAGCGTGGTTTTGTCCGCAAAGCACGTATCGTGGAACTCCTTCCCAGAGGATTTTGCTAAGGTCAGAACTGTAAGTAGGTTTAGAAAGGATTAGATGGGTTCATGGTGGGCAGGTGTGATGTTTCCTATTAAGCATGGCAGCCTGGATCTAACATCTGCTACAGAAAGCCCCTACAGAGCCAGGGCTGGAGCTCTGCGACAGGCAATC
Organism: Anser anser; assembly: GCF_964211835.1. Lineage (NCBI taxonomy): Eukaryota > Metazoa > Chordata > Aves > Anseriformes > Anatidae > Anser > Anser anser. The sequence goes on from NC_139724.1 coordinate 14,547,169, forward strand.
TGCAGTTCCCTGCTGATCCCAGCGCTGCCAGTCCCTGCCACAGACGGTGGCTACAGCGGCCAGGGGCTGATCCAAAACTGTGCTCTTCCGTCTGGAGAAAGACTCTTGTTTCCCATGAAATGGCAGTTTATCTTAGGTGGTACCTCCACTAAAAGCTCATAGATCTCTGAATCCCCAGCAATTGCCCCACTGAACTCAGTGCCGCAGAAAACACGGTGTTAGCCTTTGCTGGGGTTGTTTCCACAAGGAGACTTTTGCTGAATTGAGAGCCATAGAATATTTCAGTATTTGTTCCTGGATTTCTGAGTCCATATTCTTTCATATAAACACAGATCCAAACTAATGTTTGACTGACTTAGAAACTACTGAACGGTAACATGTTATGTGCCACTTGCATCCCATTTCTTTTATTTTAATGATTAGCAGTCTCCTGCTGCAATTCATAATTCAGTCTTTTTTCCTCTTTTCTTGAATCAGGCAGCAAAAACTGATCAGTGACAGAGTTGATGCTTGTGAAATTGCTGCACAGGGGTTCCTCTCACTCACTGAAGGGCTGACAAGATACCAGCTGAGGAGAAAGCTTAATTGCATGGGTGATCAAAGGAGAATGCATGAGGACAGGGAGACTGTAAGGGTGTGTGCGTAGGAGTGTTTTAGCAAGAGATTATAGGGAACATGTGAGTCTGGCACACATGAAATGACAGAAATGAATGCATGAACTAGCACAAATAGCACACTAACCAAAGGCATCCACAGATCAGCTTCAGCTGCTTCTCAGCTCTTGCCTAAAAGAACTGTAATATAAATTCTGTAAGCTGTCATCCTCCAAACTACACAAAGAGAAAAAAAAGGAAGGTTTGTTCTTTGCCAGAGGAGGAGGAAGGGGGAACCTCATGTGACAGCAACATCCAGGCTGAGCTGGAAGAGAGAGATCAAAGCAATGAGCTGGAATGGGAAGAAATGACACAGGACATTGACACAGTGTACTCCTGAGAACTAAGAAACTGGGGACTGGAAAAACTTTGAAGGCACATGCCAGCCTTTCAGAGGTTCAGTTCATGGTGTGTGTCATGCTTTGTTGTATTACTTAATGTCTTCCTTCATACACAGCTCCACTTAATCACTGGATGTATTTGAGGAGTAAGGTACCTCTAAATATGAAAACAGATGCCAATAAAATGGCTGATACACAAACTTGCACTATTTTATCCCAAATTAATTAAAAACCTTATTACAATTAAATTGTCGTAAGCCTCTGTGCCAGTGATCTTCAGCTGATTTAAGCTGCATCAATATAAATCCAGTCTCAAATGATTTAAGAGAGCCTGAGCAGAAAAGCACTGCATTTCACAAAGAGGTGGGAGGACATATCCTTATTGAAATATTAAATCTTAGGCACTCAGTCTTCACATATTTAGGTGCTGAGTTTTCAGACTTTTAGATTTTTGCATATTGCATGCTCTTACAGGGGTTGAAAACAAGTGGTTTTGGAGCAGTCGTGTCAACAGCCTTTTGCTTCATTAACTGAACCTTTGTGCAGTCACAGAAGCCTTAGGCTTCGGTGTTTTATAAAATTCTAAGGACAGAGAAGTATAATGCTTCTTCCACTTATCCTACTCTGAACTTGATATTAGCATCTGACTAAAGCATTTCTTTGCAAAAGGCATCTAGTCTTTAGTGGCATAGACTTTTTTTTTTTTTTTTTGGTAAAAATAATGAAAAGTCCATCATCTAGAACTCTTACTCCAACAGTAAACCATCCTGAATCTTGGAATCAAATGCCTTATTCCTAATTTGAGTTTGTGTGGTCTTCATTTCCAACCCTCAGTTCTTGTTGAATCTTTTTTCTACTCAACTAAATACCCCAGTTCAATTTAAGAGGCCTTGCATAGACCTGCATATCCCATGTGCGTGACACTCAAGGCTACAAGTAATGGTCACAAATAGCAACTTCCCTTCCATGGGCAGGAGTAGAAGAAACATTTCCCAGTCTAGAAGCAAGGTCGCAAAACTGGGCTCTCTACAAACATCGGTTACAGCATTTCAGAACTCAAGGCATACCATATATACATATACATTGTCTCGTAGCTTTCAGGTACATTTAGCCCCACTCCTCAAAATACCGATACAGCAATTCATAAAGGATAAATGAAAATGCCATCAAACCTTGGCACACAGCTGTTTGTCTTGTTCTTTCTCTCTCCTTTCCATCCAACACCCCCAGTGAGAGCAGGATGCCTGTGACTAGGAGGTGACAGAAGAGAAGCATCCAACAAAACTGTTCTGTTCTCTGACAGCAAGAAAAGAGGGATCTTCAAGTATGATTGCTCGTCTCATGTACAAGGTCCACATCTGCTGTGCATATGTGCCAAAAATTACCCTCCCCTATACTGTTTTCTCCTCATGGATGTGAAAAACAAAAAAAGCAAGAAGAAAGGGAGGTTGCCCTGACCATTAAGGAACTGGACAGTGCTGAGTCAGTTGAGAACTCTGCCAGATTGCCTCCATGATCCCAGATAAATCATTTAATCACTCTGCTTGAGCTCCCTGCTACAGTAACTATTTGGTCCACACGGTCTATTTATAGCCAGCTTGAAGCAATCTAATGTTATCGAAGCTTATCTAATATAACATTGAGAGAGCAAATGCAGCTGAGGTCTTGAATTGACACTGTAATGTTAAAAACGGGATAAAAAAGTATTGCCCCTTATGGGCAAGCAGTGATGAATTATGCAGTCCTCTCCTTCCAGCCTCTCATGTCTGTGATAGCTACAGGAGAACCTTACTCCGAATACTGCTCTCATTTAGCACTGGAGCTGTCAAGCCAGCCTCAGCTTTTGTGTGAGATTTCATGAAAAATAAATTTGACTACTTCTCCATGCTGAAAGGCTTCTAACCATGTCTCCAGCCTGCTAGCCGAAGTACTTACATGCTTTGTGAAATTTGTGTTTCACATCAAGAAGAGTGGATGATGGAGGTACCTGAAAGAGAAAACAAAATGCAAGCAGATTAATTTCTCTACCTTCTCAAACTGAGGTCGCTTTTTCCCTCCTCTAATGAAGACATGATTCAATTTGTCTGCAAGTTCTTTAGGCAATAACAAAGAAAATTAATAAATTCCTCTCTCACATGTTGATACGTTAGTATTAAGGATTGTTCACATTTGATTTATGTATTACCTGGGCCACCTTTGCTTATTCAATAGAAGAGTAAAATACCAAGGGCAAGAGGGAAAGCTGCTGGCCCTGCTGAGACAGTGACTGCCCCCAAGATCAAACCAACGGGACAACTTCAAGGATTAGCTTTAAGGTTAGGTTCAAGCATGCTAGGACCTGGCTCTTAGCAGTTTTTTTCAGGGGCCAGTAGCAAAGGTGGCAGGTTCTGTTCTTTCTGCTTGAAATTGTTCTGGTTCCACACGTTGTCGTTCCTGTGCACTGAAGCAATTCAGGTGTCACAGTGTTTGGTGGCAGTCTAGAGGTCTTTTAGGCTCTATTTTGTTATGCTTATTAGTTTCGTAACACACTGTTCAAAGTGTCTGAGGATCATAGAATCACAGAATGGTTTGGGTTGGGAGGGACCTTAAAGCTCCTCCGGTTCCACCGCCCTGCCACCTCCCCCCAGACCAGGCTGCCCAAAGCCCCATCCAGCCTGGCCTTGAACACTTCCAGGGATAGGGCAGCCACAGCTTCTCCAGGCAGCCTGTGCCGGTGCCTCAGCACCCTCATGGTAAAGACATTTTTCCTTATACCTAACCTAAATCTACCCTCTTTCAGTTTAAAGCCATTACTCTTTGTCCTATCGCTACATTCCCTGGTACAGAATCCCTCCCAGTTTTCCTGTAGGCCCCATTTAGGAACTTGATTTTCACCGCTGAAGCAAATGTCACCACCTTCTGGAACTATAAGGGATTTTTTTTCTTTTCTGGGGAATATAAATTGAACTGCATCTTAACCACGGGGATCCATTTTGGCTCTAACGAGAGACTTCATGGCTGCAGCCAGACAGCAGATGGCAGAAAGCTGCCTTCCCCAGAAATTTTAGGCACTGTAGCCTCAAGTCTAGCTGCTGGCTAAAAAAGCTAGAAATCAACACCAAATAAGAAGTTTTGCACTTATGTAATTTGACAGCCAATGCAAATATCCGATATATATGCCATTAATGCTTAGGAGCAAGACAACATTCTTCCATTGACAATATGAACAGGCAGATAGCACGTTACGAATTTCAGTGATCTAAAGCTCTGTATTGATACCTGTGCTAAAGTGGTATGCAATGTTCAGATTTTTGCTGTCTCTTTCTTTGAGTTTAGATGAGAGTGCTTTCTTTTCCAAAGTTAAAGAGGGATTTACTGGGCACTAGAGAAGTCCATATTTGCACTCATGCCACACAACTTGCAGTAGAACAGCACATCTTCACATAGTCTGCATGTGCATTTTTTGTGAGGTGTACAGCTGCTTTGGACTTGAATAGGAGAGGAAGGTTTTTTTTGTTGTTTTTATTTGTCTGTTTTCAAAACCTCTAAAAATATCTGAAATTGCTTTCTTACATCTCATAATTTCACACCCGTGAAGTCTGGAGCCCTAAATCTGTCAGATAGGGATTCAAGTGCTCTTAGCTAGGAACAACTACAGAGTTCACAATGCTGCAGACCAAACCTTGTCAGATGTCCTAGCATGGTACAGGCTTGGAGGTTTTCAGAGCTGTCATTAACAGCTCAAGGAAGGGACTGGTCTTCTCTAGTGTGAGAAAGGGTCATCTGGCTCCCTAAACAGAGTAAGCTGCATTACCATGGGGCCTGCCTTCCACAGATAATCAGCCATATTGGTTTCTGGTAAAGAACAGTAAAGGCTAACCAGTGCTCTGGAGAGCTGATCATCTCGATAACCCAAGGGAAAGTTAAAAGCCTTGGGTGTTCAAAAGTTGCCCTTGCCTGACAGCATCTGTGCTTACAGCGGCCTGCTGCAGTGAGAATATCCACTGGGCATGGTGTGCGCACCAGACACCACTTCCCCCCACATCCAGAGCTGGTGCTGGAACAGCTATAGCTGAGGGGGATGGCGCTCCCTTACTACATCTATGAGCAATGTAGAGCTCATTAGCAAGAGCACTGCTGCGTGTAAGTACATCCAAGCTGCCGGAGGCGAGGTCTGGCTTCAGTGGTGCCAGCTCCAGCTGGCTGGTTGGGCAGTCATGGCCTGGTCATGGCTCTGGGTGGCACCACGCTGTACCGGCTGCGTGTGCCCAGGGAAGGCCTGGAGCACGCATTCAGCCAAGAGGGCAGGAGGACATCTGTGTTGTCGGCCAGCTGGCTTGGACAAGGGCTGTTCTCTTCACTCGAGGCAAGCTGCACAGACCACAAGTAGAAAAATAACACAAATACCTTCCTTCTTCAGAATGGGCTGTGACACAGAGGAATTGCAGTGCCTTTTCTCAGGCAGAATAATGAGGCTAGAGACACAAAAGAATGAAATACATTTTTTTATGATCTTGATAATTCTGTGTCCTTTTTCTTAAAGACCTCATAAAACAATGGGCGAAGCTATAGATTCTAATATTGATCAACGTGAAGATGGATGCTGAGACATCAGCTCACTACTAAGAGTGTCCTCTTGGTAGACCATTAATTATCTTTTGTTCTTTTCATTGTACATCAATACAAACTAAAGAACTGCACGGACTGGAACAGCATCTGCTCTTATTACCCATTGTGCTCTCTGAATAAAACACCCTGAAACATTTCACTGTAATTATTAGTCCTATTCTTCTTTTATCCTTTTAAATTATTTATGAAAGTGCTATAACCTTCCTTTTCCTCTAATTCAGCACTTTTCAAATATGCAAAGGGAAAACAGAGGGAAAGCCTACCCTTGGTTTATTTAAAACAAGATGAATTTCATTATAAAAGCACCTCTTAGTCAGCATATATCTTCTATGTTTGATGGTCAAGCCAGTTTTGCCCCCAACTTCTTAACTTGTAGTATAACACCAGGCTTCAAGTATAGCTTCCTAACATGTTGTCATTGTAATTAAGGTTCAAGACTACTTTTTCTTCACCAAGAAAATAAAAATGCAGATTTCAAGGGTATGGATTGCATTCATTACAATTTTCATTCAGAAAAGGATGAGTTTAAAACCTCATATCCTGTTTTCTCTATATCTTCATAGCAAAAATATTTTAACTTTTCCGCTCAAGGCAACTTTTAGTATTTTAGGAATTCAGGAATGAAAGGATCTTCTGGGTCATCTTTTCCATTTCTGTCCTTCCTCTATGCAGCAATGCACAAAGCATCACATTTCTTTTTAAGATTTAAAATACTGCATTAGAAACTTAAGCTATGACTGAAGGAAGAGCTCCAAGTGGAAGATATTATGGGAATTTGAAACTGCCTTTTGTGAGCGCAGGCTAATCAGATAGCTTTCCACTTTCATACCTCTTTCACATTTGTAAGTCAAGGAATTACTTAATGTGGTTATCTGTCTGTAATTGCATCACAGTTCTCATACTAAGGAATTATTTCAGCAGTTACAGGTTAGAAGAATATCAATAAGAATTTGAATAATACAGTTTTAGCAAACAAGTGGTCCTTCATTCAACATTTCCTTTTGAATGTTTTTTCCTCTTTGTGACATGCCAGTCTGACTGCACTGCTGAGCCACCTGCTTTCCAACAGGCATCTTCCGTGACTGCAGAAATTCAGAAATTCTGCGACTCTAGCTACTCATTAACAGCAGACAGCCCCCTCTGCAGCCAGGTAAATTTGTTCAAAAGGGTCACACCAGCTTATTGTAGCTGAGGATTTGATTCCAAAACAGATAACCAAGCCAGTGGAAAAGCCAGGTCATTTTCAAATTCAGCAGTCAACAAATACTTCATCGTTACTGCTCTGACACCCTGTCCTTGCTTGGGGAACATGCTGTATTATTATAAATCTGCAGCCATTCACAGAAAGTTAATCAGGAAAACACCCCTTCTAATTGATCTCCGTGTTTTGTGAGTTCGGCTTCTAAATATGATTACTTTTTCCTGTTGTTAAATTTCATGGACAGTATTAAAAATGGGTAGTGTGAAAACCTCCCTCAGCGTGTCACACAATGGGCTCTTTTGTTAGCCTGGTGAACCAGCTGGTCATGTCCAAAGGGATATAAATACCTACCACATTTAGACAAGTAACTACATATAGGGAAGTGCTGTGAGCAACTACACAAAGGAGTTACATGAAATGCAGTATTTTATTCAATAGATTGGAGTGAAAACTCTATACTAAAGAGCCAGCTCTGATCTCAAACCGGTATTTCCACAAACTGGAGAGATTCAGAACCATGGTTTAGCCCAAGCCTATTACAGCTATATTGCTTAGCAGTCTCCTGGAGATTATGTTGTCACCTGAACTCTGGCATATGAGATAATCCAACTGACTAACATTCCCAATGACCACAGGTCAAAATATCTATGAATGCACATAACTGCATGCTTATTAGGTGCAGTCATGTCAATTTACACTAGCCACGTTTGTCTCTGAACATGTTATATTGTTTTTATAGGGCTAGCTGGATTCTTAAAATAAATAAATAAATCCTCTCCCTTTAAAAAAAAAAAAAGTGTAATACACAGGTAAGAGCTTTTTCTCCCTCTACTAAAATGAGTGAGGAAGTAAAGAAAAAGCAATCTATTAGCAGATAGAGGGCTTGCAGGCCATCCCTCAATTTACAGAGTTCATCACGTCCAACTATTTCTGAGCAAATCTGACCAGCATTGGCATGCCTCCATGCCTTCTAACCTTTTGTTAAAAAGAATTGAGTAAAGTTCCTGTACTCACCTTGAGAGCTCAACAACAGAACTAGTCAGAAAAGTTCTGTCACAACACTTTTCAACTAGGAAAATTGAATTGTTCTGGCAAAACTTTGGATGTGTAAATTTATATTGACTTCAAATTTTTAAAATGAAAAAGAAAATGTTTGTGTTGTTGTTTTTTTCTTTTTAAATCCTGTTTCAGGAATATGCTGAAAATTCATCTCACTGTGTTATTTTCAATCCTTTTTATTTCTCATCTGTACAGAACTTTCATTACTTTTGCATTATTTTATGACACATCAATCATGATAGTGTAAAATAATATAACACCCTCTAAAACTATGGAAAATCACCTGATAGGAAATAACATTCAAATAAATGAATGCACTATTAAATTGTAAAACAAATTGCACTTGAAATATTTATTGTGTCATGACAGATTGAAATATCCCAAAATTAATTTGTAATGCCATCTTTCTCTCACAAATTCTCTCATTGAAAATTCAAGATCCATTTGTTTTCACTGTAATTTGCAAAGAAAACAACATCTGTGATATGCACTTAAAAAAAAAAAAAAACACACACCAATTTTGACCAGTTCTTGCTCTTCTCAGGAAAAAGGTGGGGCTTAGGGTTTGTTTGGATTTTGACTGCCAGTATTAAGCATACTGCTCAGCTATGATATGATATCTGTCTCTATTTGTCTTCTCTTTTCTATCAAATGGCTGTAGAGGCTTGTGCTTGCTTCTTTATACCTATGCAGACTGCTAATGTATATAATCAAGCAATGCACCTAAGAAACTCAACCAATACTTAGCACAGGATGGTCATGAACTATACTGGGGACTGTATGAAAACAAACATGCGAACAAGATTAACCAACTCAAAGGAAAATTCACAGAACACATATTGGCAAGGTAAGTGGTTCCAGAAGTAGCAGGGCTCATGAAGCTTTATATTCTCCTAAGTGAGGATCCTGCCAGTCTTCTCCAGCTGACCCGTACCTATTCCCTGTCTCCTCTAATGTTCCCACTGGGCAAAATGATTGGTGATGGTTGGGTTCTGCCTGTCCTCCCCACTCTGAAACACTGTGCTACCCAGCCAGCAGCTTTTGTTAGGCAAGAAGGAGCTAAATAATCTTTTGAACTATTTTCTTCTCTTTCAGGAGTATTTATGTTCGGCCAATAGGTCCAAAGTTATGTTGGTGAGATCAGACAGAAAGATGGAGAGGCAGCCGGCCCCCCGTGGTCCATGAGGATAAGTATGAAGCTGAGAAGCAGAAAAGAATGGGAAATGAAGGTGATCTATAAGAACAATTAGATATCATCAGGGCAATGCGAAATCGAAATACTTTTCACAGTATCAAGTGCTGTGAAGAGATATTTGCTGTACCTCTAGTACAGGTTCTCTGACTACCAAAATTTGTTCTCCTGTAGTGCTGGAGCTGTATGTATTTAAAAAGGAGAGTTTGCATTTTAAGGACTTTTAAAAGCGCAGAAGTGTTTAAATGTAGACATGTATGCTATAACATTAATATATACTGTTAGATACTTATAGATCTGTTACTGCATGGCTCGGGTATTTTGTGAAGAATCACAGCACTAAGATTTCAGAAAGAACCTGAAGCGTATTCTAATGGACTGATGAATCATGGGCAGGAGTATTTTAATGCTACAATAATGCCTATATGAGATGACATTATACACCTAAATTTCCATCATGGGCTGTGCTGATTAACTATTAGACTAATAAAACACCTACAGCTCCCTATGGTCTTATATTGCTCCAGTACATTCATAATTTGCAATTATGTGTGAATTACCTTTGACGCAATAAGGCAAATGTGCAGCTGGGGTAAAATGTCATAACTTTGTGGGGAAAGAGGACATTTTCACACTGGTTAGGAATCTGTCTCTACAGATGTACTTTTGGCAATATTCACTGCTCTTGTAGAATAGCTGGCTTTTTCCATTGCCAGAATGGCTAATGTTCATGAAGAGCTGGAGCACCGTTGGTGCCTCAAGAATTCATTCTTTTGTTTTTACTGAGCTTTGAATATAGCTTTAATTTTTTTGGATTATCTGTTGTATTTCACTCTATCCCCCCCCACACCCAGGCTTAGACTTTTATAACTAAAATAAGAGATGCATAAAACCTGTCATTTAAAGGCACTCCTAAGCTTTGAAAATTAGTATCATCTGAAGCATCAGTCTTCTCTAGTGGCTTCTCTAATTCTTTAAACCGTCCCTTTACAAATGTGAAATGCCCTGAAGTTACCAGCTTCTTCCTTCCTCAGTCTCCCTCTTCTAGATAAACCAAAGGCCATTTCTCCAGGTATTACATCTAAAAAGCTGTACTGAAATAAGAATGGTAATTTCAAACAGAAATTTACATATCCAGTTGCCTCTTTTCATGTGAAGCTCTCTGTAGCTCTGTAGCTATATTGACATAAAAACAATGTGAATTTCTAGTAGAGTGGGAAGAAATGAATGTAATGCATTGCTTCAATAGAATTTGAATATGTTTAACTAAAAACTGAGGAAGAAAATACTACTACCAGCACCTCCAACAGTAGGAGCAGGCATAAGATTCAATTCTTATGGGCAAGAAAATGCATAGACTTTATAACATCTTTGTAAATGTAATGTATTTATTTGCAGTGCCTACCAGCAGGGACCAGCTCCCTGTTGAGCTGGATGTGGTGAAAACATACAGCAAAAGACACTGACACCACAAAAGCCTCCTTCCAAAAGAAAATAAAAAAGAGGATTTACACAGCAATGAGTCTGCATTCGGCCAGTTTGTCATCTCTGCTCCTTCACCTGCATTGCTGTGGGAATTCCTAATTTGTGGGACTTGGTATCAACATGTGGTCTTCTCGAGGAAGCCCCCCTCCTTTGACACAGCTGGTTATTGAATTCTTTTGGGCAGCACTGGCACCAAAAACACCCCAGACAGAAGCAGGGTATCTGTAAAGAGAGACTGCTTGAATGAGAAAGATGATAATCTCAAAAATCCTGCCCATGAAAAGAGGCAGCTGTGGAAATGCATAGGCTCAGCTCATTCCCCACAAGAAAAAATATTACATTTATGAGATATTTTATAAATATTAAAATTACAAGATTTAAAAAAAAAAGTATACAAAGCAATTAAATATCTAGCTTGTGGAAAAGGACTTCAATACTATTCTTCCCTAGTAAGAAGCAAATGAGAAAAGTCTGATGTAAAAGGCAATGCCCTGGTACTGCAGTGAGTTTCTTTGCTGAGTTGCATTGCATACTTCCATAATTGCATTTGCTCCCCTTATATGAATGTGGTATGTAAAGAATAGCCTCCAAGTTATGATGTGAGAAGTTATTTTTATTTACTAGATATGACTATGCAAAAGAGAGCTGGTGATGACTGCTCTTTTGGCTGCCCACTTTCTGTGACAGAGATGCAACCTGCAGGTGAGAAGAAGAGATTTCTGATACTGAAGGTATTATTGCTGCATGCATCTGATTTTGTTGTCATGCCAGTGTAAATCAAGAGAAACTCCATTTTATTGTTAAACTGCAGTGTGCAGATACAAGGGTGCTATTATTTTAGGTGCTTTACAAACAGAAATTGTGAACATCTTCAGGCACAAACAGACAACCTTTTCAAAGAAATCAAAATGAGTCGTGCGTTCAGCACTCAGCACAAGGCCATGGACCTGTTGGGGTGAGTCCACAGAAGAGCCAAGAGGATGCTCAGAGGGCTGGAGCATCTCTCCTATGAAGACAGGCTGAGGGAGTTAGGGTTGTTCAGCCTGGAGAAGAGAAGGCTCCGGGGAGACCTTACAGCGGCCTGCCAGTGCCTAAAGGGGGCCTACAGGAAAGCTGGGGAGGGACTCTTTGTCAGGGGGTGCAGTGATAGGACAAGGGGTAATGGCTTTAAACTAGAACAGGGTAGGTTTAGATTAGATATTGGGAAGAAATTGTTTACTCTTAAGGTGGTGAGAGTGGAACAGGTTGCCCAGAGAAGCTGTGGATGCCCCATCCCTGAAAGCGTTCAAGGCCAGGGGGTTTGGTACTAGATTATCTTTAAGGTCCCTTCCAACTCAAACCATCCCGTGTTTCTATATACTGTGTTATATTTGACAGCAAGAAGTTGTGTATATAAGTGGATGGATTGATGCATAGGCTTGTATTACGCTGGGTGCAACAAAAATGTGTAAAAAAGGGACAGACCCTACACAGAGATCCTTTAATTTAAGAAAAATGATAATGCTCACATCACTTTTACTGCAGACATTGCATGGCAAGTCTATGCTCACAGACAGTTTGCTCCTGTAGTATATACTGTTAACCACAAGCATTTCCTACCAGTAACTCAGCTTTCCAAAGTCTGCCATCTGAGTTGTGAATTTATGAATCATGAAACAGAAAAAAATAGAAGTAAATCATGAGTTCTTTTTATTTACTTTCAGTTTTCCAGGTGTCCAGTAGTCAGAATAGAGAGGTGAAAGGTATCTAAAAATCTAAATAAAGTATTTTGGGATTTCCATGATTGCAAGAGATGGTGACTTAAAAAATAAATAAATGAATAAAAGTGGGTTGTGGCAAAATTGCAAGAGGTGACAGTGTTGTGCTTGAAATATATAAAGAAATCAAATATGGAAGTACCTGAGGTGGCGGAGAGGAGATTCCAGTGGGAGAAAGCACAGGATGCATGGAGGACCAGTGCAAGGAACAGTGGAGAAAGAATCTACCCTACAATCTCTGCAGTACACCAAGACAAGAGACTCTTTCCTACACATCTTAGGAAGCAAGTTCTCTTCTGTAGGCCTTAAGAAGTTTTTTTTTGGAAAGGAGTGCCACCGTGCAGCTGACAAAACCTGAGTTTGCACCTCCGCTTATAGCTTAGTTGGCAAAATTGGGAAGCACAAAACTACTGAGCTCCAAGACTTTTGATGGGAAAAAAGCTTTCTCTGCTGGTTTCCCCAAAGGTGATTTATTCTGTAAAACAATATTGTGCAACACTTTCTGCCTTAAAAGCAACTCATGCAAAATTAATTACATTGCCCTACATTTGAAGGAAAATACATTTTACTACAAGTTAATTTGAAGAAAAAAATATTATCCAATGAATGCTATAACAGAAACAGTTACAAGTTGCCTTAACAGAATTTATAAATCAAATCACTGCACATCGATAACCTTAAAACTAACCTACTTCAGGCTCTTGGAATAATGTACAAGTAAAACAGTTTTTGAGTAGCTATGTATCTTTCATAAGTTGTGGCTGGCGATGAAAAATGTGGATTATTTGTTTAAAAATACAGCAAAAAGAATTATTTTCTTTCATTTTTAGGACTTCATGAATTTTTCATGCTCTGTTGTTTTCTTAACCTTTTGGAAGTAAAAATGGGAGCCAGAATCCTTATGCAAACTGGTTTTCATTGAAAATATTTCAAACAAAAATATTCATCAACACTAAATACACGCCCTCTTGTTCTTTACAGACAGATGGGAATTTCATCAAGAGAAAGCCTGCTACCTGAGGAGCGGGACAGAAGGAAGAGTTGTGACTGTTAATGAAATGGACCCATGCTCCTGGATTCCTGCTGTTTCGCAGGCAGCGTGCAGTGCAGGAGGCTGCTCATGTGCACCCTTGAAACCTCAGTGCCTTCCGTGCCACTGCTGCGATCACGTAAGTGTGCAGATACCTTTTGCTCACGAGTCTGGTCCTAGGGTAATTGCTCTGAGCATTTAACTTTTAAGGACAGATGGATGGGGCTGTTAGCTCAGGTTTAAATTAGCTTTTCCTACATCTTCATGAGCCCTCTTTCCATCTCCCAAGGGTAGCCCTTTCTGTCTACACACTGCCGGTGCCTGCTCTCTGCCAGAAGTAGTTTGGGTACATTTTGAAGAATAACTGGGGAAAAAAAAAATTTGAAACAGGTTTGTGTTTCCTCCCGTCTCTCCACAGCCCCAAAATTTGAAGCCTCTTCTCCATGACATCTCACCTCAGAATTCATTTCAGTACCAAGAGCAAATCTGGGGAAAAATATGTTGTTTTTGTTTCTCATTTAAATTCTTTAAGTAACTCATCAGAAAAGCTCATCTGCACCAAACTATATGCATAATGTTACATCCATTGCAGAGCAAGTTGCCAGAGCAGGTTGACAATATTAAAGTAATGCTAGTTTTAAAAATAATTTTATGTACAAGCACACAAGTGCAGAAAGAATTGACAGTGAATACTTCAGGTTTTGCAGGATTAGGTATTCAGGACCCAGCTCCTGGAGGGGATGACTATGTGATAAAATATCTGGGCTTTCCTCTTCTACTGCTTTCTTTCAATATTTTTTCTGGCTTTTCTGACTCTGGAAAAGCCTGCAGTATGAAGTGAATGTGTCTTACACGCTTTAAAACCAATCTAATATGTATTTATTCTGTGCCTTTAAGCCAGTCTTCAAGACAATCAGGACTTTAGACTAACCACTCAGCTCAATTATATTACATGGCTGATCCTTCCCCAAAGTGTAAGGTGGGTAAGAAAGCCAAAGGAGATGATGTTATTCTCATTTTACAGCTGGAGAATTAATTCACAGTTACTTATGCCTGATCCAAAGCCTTCTGATGTCAACTGATTGCTTGAGATCACACAGCTGAACACACCTCTTCCAAATCCCTGACACTGCATTGAGCACAAGACAACTTTTCTTTCTAAATACCAAAACCAGTTAGAAGTATCATCACTTTGCAGACTTTACAGAGTTTCTACTACTCTGAACTGGATTCATATGAATATGCAAGTGTCTTGTAGCAACTAAACCTCTGGAAGCATTGGCTGGTATTTAATCAGTTCATTAATCATCTAATCACTGCCTGAGTTTCCATTAGGTGGAGAAAGAAAGGGGTCTTCTTAACTTAGTTGTTTCTTTCAGACTGAGACTGACAGATCTGAGAATATTACAAATACATTTGCTAAATCATAATATTCTGAACTACTAACAATATTCAATAAGAGCATAAATGTACACATTTTAAAATATATGGCTCATATTCTCTCCTATTATACATCCTGAGAAGAATTAATTACATGCAACCCTGAGAAATGAAGCTAATCATAATTATCTTACAAACAGAAAAGAGGCATTAGAAGTGTCAAGTTGGGTCTGTATCAATGTTGTATTTAATTAGGCAGAAGATTATGCATAATCCAGTGAAATGGTCTCTTGATTGCTCTAATAATCAACTGAAATGAGGTTCACCAGTACTAACAAGTATTCACTGAAGTAAGGAACTCAACTTCATTGCTTTCAGGGTTGCCTTAGAAAGGGTTTATTATAGCAAATTAAGGGACTTAGACACCCAGGTGAATCAGCATTCAAAATACAAATTCTTTAGGCAGTCTTGGAAATCTCTGCCTTACACTATATTTGTACCCATCCCTTGGGTACTGTGCCTAAATAAATAAATAAATACATCCATAAATTAGGTCCATGCCCAGAAGGGCTGGCCATGGCCATGTAAATTGAACGTAGCTTCCTGAGCAGACACTTTCAGCTTACAGTTGCTATTGCTCCTCTGTGTGTATTTTACCTCCATCTGGAGAGTAATTTGCAATCACCACTCATAACTCTTTTTGCCACCACTACAGAGGCAGAGTCTATGTTTGGGAAAGGTGCAGAAAATGCTCAGGCTCATAAAATTCTGAATAAAAATTAAAACAGACTGCAGATCTTCCATGCATAATGGAAGGATTCCTGAAATGTCACTCTTGGCCTAATTCTGTTTCTGTTAGTATATATATTTTTAATGAGACTATACAAAAGTTTAAGATAAGAAAAATGCTCACTCTTTTCATGGATTGAAGCCTCATTCAGTACAGTGTTTAGACAGCCCTTTTTAATATTTGTATAAATATTACTCAGTAAATCAAATAATACAGATGCTGTCATTAGAACTGGTATTGACAATCATCAGAGCTGTTTGATCATTTTGTACATGTTGCCCCTTTAGCTAAATTCAAAAAACTCAAAAAATTGTTGGCCTTTTAAGAATGAACAAATCAGACATTTGCCTTTAACTAGGCACACATTGCAAAAACACCCTTTAAGTGACGGAGCACTAGAAATCTGGTAGTATTCCACCCTGAGTGTTTCAAAGCCATTGAATTAAATATTGAAAGTAAAACTTATCCACCAGTTCCAGCTGTTGCCAGTGAGAATAAGGGATTTTTTCTTTTTGCAAAACAGTAAGTCTCAAAATTCTACTGTGTTACAGAAAATTCGTACAATGTAAACAGCTTAGGATTCCCATTTTCAATGGTATGCGAGAGGCCAGCTCTTCTGCTGAGGGACAATGAATCAAAACTGTAATGTAAATACGAGGTATGTTTTCAACTGCTGTTTACTGTGCTGTAAAGTTCTTTCCTACACAGTCATCTCATTCTGCTTAGACAATTTGAATGTAGTTTATATCTTTAATGATTCACATCATTTAAAAAAAAAAAAACTCAGCTAAGCCACTTTGTTTAAAAATAGAAAATACAGCAAGAACCCATAACATTACAGAAATGCTAAGCTTTGCAAATGTATTACATTCTAATATCTATTCTGAAGCAGACATTTAAGTATCATGCTCGGAAATCATCAGTGTAATTTAAGCGTTAAGACGTTAAGAGACATGCAAAGGACATATTTTGAGTCCAAAGCACAGTCTGGTCTAAAAGAAATCAGTGTTGGTTCATTTGTAAAAATCCTAGAAGAAAACAGACAAGGATCGTGACTGAGCAGAAGTTTTGAGTATCTCCCAGAGGGAGGAATGAAAGTGTTTCCATTACAGAAGAAGATCACAGCAGAGAGAAAACAGAATCCCTGAAGTGGCACTGCATGTACTAGGCACATCCCCAGCATGCTGGAATAATACACTCACCTTGTCCACAATGCAGATCTGCTTCTTGCTTTGCACATCAAGGATTTCCACTTCAAAGTAAGTAATTTTTGAATGTTTGAGCACTGGTGGTGATTTGAGATGGCCAGCAGAGAGCACAAGCTGAGAAAAGTTGAAAAAAGAGCGTGTGTTATTGTGGGACATGGACAGAGTTCCTCCATGAGCTGCAGGATCCCTCTTGTGTTCGGGGGCACCGAGTTTCTGCCTTCTGAGCATTGTGCGACCCAGCAGTAGTGACCGTCATATCAACAGGGGACAGTTCCAGGGGGAAAATGTTTCCTCTCTGCATCAGTTAAATACAATCACAGACTGATGAGACATGAAAGGTCAAGTGGCGTTCCATTTTAAGAGTACTGTCTTATTTAGCAGGAGTGAAAACAATGGCTCTGTAATCCGTGTCTATATTTAACCGACTATTGTGATGTGCTGTATTGCTGCTTTTTTTTTCCTTTTTATTTAAACCATCATTTGAAACAACACATTATATTTATTCCCTAATGTGAGAAGTCTGACCCTGAAATTCCAGAGCCCCGGAGAAATCAGAAATGAATGCAGCAAATTGCACTGTTATCAACTGAGACAGCTGTTCAAAAGTGCCCACAGATAGGCATATATATAGGTATGTGCATGTGTGTACATATATATATGTATATATTGTGTGTGTATGCACACCCGTAATATGTAGCTGTAAAGCACTGTCAGAAATCATCTATTCTGAAAATATTTCCTCTTTGTCATGGAGGCCCCAAGCACTTGAAATAACAAAATGCAAGGAGCTGATCAGCAAAACGTTGGGGTTGCCTGCAAATATTGAGAGCATTTTGTACCTGTTTGTATTTAGTACATGAACTGGCTGTTACTGAATAGTGTAGAGGTTTCCTCGTAGCTCCACCAGGGAAACTCAGCTGAAGTAACGGAAATGATAACCATAAAGACACTAATTCAGGGCTTTGATCATTTTTCTATTTTTTTGTTCTTTTCACAATGAAAGTCTGCAGAAAAAAAAAATAGCCTTAATTGTTATAAATAAGGATTTCATTAAAACAACATGTATTCTCTGAAAGGGCTTTCCCAAGTCTTGTTTAAACTTTATTTTTCCTTTTAGGGGTTTTTATATGATTTAATGATAAATAGCAGCACTTTTGCATCCTGCGATTCTCCCTAAATTTCCCTGAGCTGCCTAGGATTACAGTGTTAGAAGGCCACCACAGATTTCTGCAGACAAGCATAGAGTACGTTATGAATACATTTCTATATGGCAAAACCTCAGGAAAACTACAATCACAAAAATCGTATAGGTTCATGACACCAAGAAATTTTAATTAGGTGGAGAAAAAACCTTCAACAAGATAAAGGGGACTACACAACTACACCCCCTCTGGGAGATGGGGGTAGAATCAGAACTAGTCTCTTATCTTTGATTCTACTATTGCAGAAAATTTAGTGGTCACCACGTCTTTTCTAGCGGCACATGACAAGAAGTCCTTTGAAATAACTGAAAAAATAATTGGTAAGTTTTTGCAGAAATTAAAAAAGAGAGTGAGGGGATCCTCCCCAGGGAAGGCCATTTCCCAGCTGAAGCTTCTCTCCTGGAAAAATTGTCACATATGCTTACCTTCATTTGCATGAGTGTAGTTGTTACTACATCAAGGAATAATCCATACTACATGCAATTTATAAATGTGCTTAAGTGCTGGAGGATCCGCCTGCATACATGAAATCTGTGTGCTACATATAGCCATATGGAAAAGACATATGAGAAAGAAACAGCAAATTATCAAGGGCTGAACTCATGAGCAGGCTTGAGTTCAGTGGTGACAGGACTGGGCATTGCAACACCAAGCAGTAGTCTAATTTATTTATGATTCTTTAGCCAGTTGTTCTGACTAAATAGGCTGGCCCCAACTTATAACTCAGATGCTACATGTCCATATGACATGGCAAACGTTTGGGTAGCTAAGGTCTGAGAAAAGCCTTATTACTTGTTGATGCAGCTGCGCAGCCTTTGAAATGCCTTTGTTGACTCTGTTAGTGGAAAGCGCTGATTATGGCGATGCAGAAGTATAATACCAGTTAGCCAGTATCAATAAGGATGAAATTTTGGCTATACTGAAATCAGTGTTTTGCCAATTATGGAAAACAAATCAGCATCTAAAGAAAACGTTGTCATTAGACTTGTACATTATATTGTGATCAAAGAAGTATGCCTGTCTCTGAGTCTAGATGAAAGGTGTGAAAGGAACCACAGCCCTGATAGATCCGATATAGCAAGCAGAGCAAATTTGCAAAAATTTTGGTACAAATTGGTCAGAGCGTGGAGAATGACAAATTATTGACTGACTGTAAGGGCCTTAATAAAAACAGACAGGTAAGATCACAGAACACATAGGTCCTAAATTGTCCTGAAGTGTGAGATACACTTATTTCAACCGACTACTATAAGGAAATGGTATAAATTGCTGAACAAGTGATGACACAAACTGATATAATACCCCCTTTTAGCCTTAAAATCTATGAATCAGTCAGTTGTAATATTGGAGGTCTCTTCCAACCTAGATGATTCTGTGATTCTGTGGTATTAGTATATCTCTAAAATTATTTCAATTGAAAAGCAAAAAAGAACAATATCGATAATTAAGACTAATTTCTGTGCATATAAGGAATTGGTGTTGCAGTCATTACTGTGGGTATATTTATAACGTTATTTAAAATGACAACATCTGAGCTGCTTCTTCTGAGGAAAAAAAAAAAAACTTGTTTTCCTGCAGACATTTAAATGGTCAGAATTTTATTACTGACCAATGAAGATGTCATGAACCTGAATCAACTCCAGGAAAATGCTAAAAAAAAAAAAAAAATCCAATATAAGCTAATGATATGCAATTTTAATATTTTGATTAAAAAGAATCTTTAGAGAGCCAAGTCCTTAGCTAACAGTAACTAGTAGGGTTTCCCTGAAGATAACTGGCCCTTTCTTCATTGTTTTAAATTATGGATCTAGGGTTAGACTGTAGCACCGTTCCTGTACACAGTGAGTGGGGTGGGGACTGACTGAAGGCAAATATAAAACTTGCATATAAGGTGTCTGAGAGCTACTCTACCAAAAATAACCAGGGATAGAGTTACCACCGCTAACCTAAGCTCTAAAAGAGAGGTGCATAAAAGCAGTGGGTATTTTGCCATCGATGTGCCAAGTACTGCACTTGCTTGCATGTCATCAATGGGCTTGGTTTTCCTGGCTTGATGTGAAGTAACTCAGCCTGTTCTATGTATAAGTGCACACAGAAGGGAAACATTAATTACTGGACAGAAGGCACATCTTCACTTTCAGTGCAGTAGATGTACCTTGCCTCAGACCCCAATGCTGGAGACAGAGAGTCCCAGCGCAGAGGGGCCAGCAATCAGCCCGATGGTGAGATTTATTGATCAGCATTACATAGGTATGAGCTGTTAGCACAGCAGCTTCTGAAAGCTCTGGTAGGGCTAGTAGCCAACAGACCCTGACTCCTTGACCTCAGCTTCATTCTGGGACTCTGAGAGGAGTCAAAGAGCACTCAGCAAGAATTATATCATCTCTGACAGCTTCAACTCGCGCACAATTTCCTGCCATATAAGGGGCCGATATTTTCAAGGGGCCACGCAGATGGGCGTAACTCTCATACTGTGGCTCTACCTCCTCTCCTCACTTGGCAGTTGCCTGACATGAGCCATTTTGCAGATGGGCAGGCACTTTGTTAAGCCATCCCTCTGAAAGGCACTTTTTTTTCCAGATGCGGCAGGGCCATTATTTCTCGTTTACTGATCTGCTGATGTTTTCACAACACAAGCAACAGCTGCAGTTGGCTTTTTGCAATACTTCTCATACAGCATCTTAAACAAGCGTCAGGCTGTGCAGGCCATGACAAAATGGGTCACAAAGTGTTGGGCAGGGGCAAGGACTTGGCATTTAGTTTCTGTTTAGGACACTGATTGTCCTGTGTGGTTAGGGAGCTGCTGTTTCTCTGCTGTCCCCTTCTCAGACAATATTCCTTCTCTTGTGATGCTCCCTTGAGCTGTGCCTTTGTAGACAGCCTGGAACAAAGGGATCTCATGAGATCTCAGATGGGTTCTGAAGGTGCCTCTAAAGTACCTTTTCACCTTTGGTCATGTTTTGTACCCCTTCTTCCCCAGAGAACTGATCACCTCCTTTCGGTCTGCAAAATGTCGCCTGTTAAGTCAGCAGCACAGGACCATCTCTGTCACTCCAGGCGCTTGTCAGCAGCCCCTCACACATCACTTTGTTATCTTGTGCACTCTGCATGCTTGGTGGAAGCAAGGTTATTCACTTCCCACTGGCTTCATGATGCCAAAGAAATAAGCAATGTGCCCAAGTCACAGACTCCAAAGACCCAAGTATTCGGTACTATAGGTACATGCCACTTAAAGCAGATTCCCAGGGTCACACATACACACCTTATTTCCTCATTTTTAGAGATTCTGCCACTCCTTTTGCTGGGGAAGGAGATGCTGAGAACAACTGTGTCGCAAACAAGCAGCAAGACCTCTTCTAAAGGAGATCCCAGCTGCTGTGTCCAGGTGGTCCACATCGTGCCCCATGGCCTCACCACCTTCATTTGGCAGCCGTGCAGCCCATAGGCCTCGTACTGTGCTTGATCTCATTAGAACTGCTCCACATCTCGAGTTTGATGTGCTCAGAGCCAGGTAGGAAGGTAGTTGTGCAGGCTCTTTTTGCTCAGCCGTCCAAGGAGGGATTTAAGGACCTGATGCGAAAAAAACATTTGAAAAAACATTTGTAAAAACAGTAACGATAATTTGTTTGTCTGGCTCCTGGCTTCATCTGGCTGCAAGTTTAGGAATAGGTTTACTGAATTATTTTGGGAGATAATGCTTTTAAACATCGCTTTGATTCTGTTACTCATATCACATTAATAACAACTAGAATGCACCTCTGAAGCAGAGTAGGAATTTACACATTTAAGCCTGGCTGTTAGAAACAAAGATCTAAGATTGCAGTGTATTGTAGAGGAAATTTGATACCATTATTCCCAAGAGCCATTTTCTCATGTAATTAAAGGCTGCATTCTTGGGGGGTGGGGAAGAAAAAAGAAAAACCTGCACGAAGAAGCTCTGGGACTTCTTTGCTTGTACGTGCCTACGTTTGCAGCCCCAAACTGAATTTAAAATATTCTGCACACACACATGCAAAGACACTTAGAAGAAGCTCTGCAGTGGTACTGCTACAACCACTTGGTACTTAAATTTTCTATTTTGAAGCTAAATCTCTTAGCAAATAAGAAATGGACAGGAAAGAAAAGCACAGTAGCACTGACTCTTTAACACAAAATAATCCTAAGGCTATTTTAAATAATTCTAAAGTCTGAACCAGACCTTAGATTTATTGCTAGGGAGGGGCAAAAGTGATACACCCCCACGTTCCTCCCCTTCAGCTAAACTGGCGGGGCTCTGCAGCAGATGATGCCAACCTTTCTGACCCTGTGAGCAGCACAACATAAACATCACACAACCAAAAGCCACACAGCTCACAGTGCATCCTTCAGAGGCTGTGGGAAGGGAGAGCCCAGGGACCAGCTTGCCAGCAGGGCCTGGAGATCTCCAGTGCTGTCCCAGCCCAGCAGGAGGAGGAGTTTTTTACGACTCATGACCACAGCACCAGAGTTTTGCTCCCTGTTTAAAATCTCACTCCAGTGGCTTGGCTTTACCACTCTGGCTTTGAAAACTGACTTTAAACTTTGATGTGTGTGGTATCAGCTACTAGCAAATCCGCAATATAAATCAAATCCAAACCCGGCACTCATTTTATCCCCCACAGACATCCGCAACAGACCTGAGAGAAATAAGCACAGCCAACAGACGGGTACGGTAATCCTATCTGCAAGAAGTACAAAGTGAAACCTCCGCCCCCAGCCCCTCGCACGCAAACACACACCTACTTCTCTACCAAAATATGCAGAGCGTGATGCAGAGCTCAAATCTGATGGCAGTCAGTATAAGTTGTAAAAGACAGCTGTTGGGCTGCAGCAATGGAGAAGCCAAAGGAGATGCTCCAAGTGATGAAGAGGCCCAAAGGAATTATTGTAGGTGACCTGCTAGATCAATCTCTTAATGTTATTGACAATAAATAAGAAACTATTCATCTACATCAACATCTACAGTTGTGCAGTTTAGGATTTTCAGTTCTTTTGTAATTCAAGTAAATCAGTGCAAATATTGATATTCCTGATGTTACTCATTCATTATTTGAGGCATGACAGGGTCTTTTCCCCAGAATACTAGGTATTTGGAAGTATGTGACCGTGAAATACTCCATCGTTTTTTTTTTACTTATCCATTCTGTTATTCTTTTTCACTTGGGTCAGTGCGTAGCAATTAGAAACAAACAGGAATGTTTTGAGAACTTGGCTTCTAATGGTCTAAAAACAACGATGCTTTTTTAAAACAAAGTATGGTCTTGGCACTTAGCAGACAGTCAGAGATGTGGGACTCAGCACTGTACATGTTTTGAGTTTTGTGCTGACAATATGCTTTGCCCTAATAGTTTCTTCGAGACAAAGATTAGAAAGCAGTCTGGGGAGATAAAGAAATGTCACCCAAGCTTGCTCAATAAATACTTACGAGTAAAATTGCACTGACCTTTACCGGCAGTATGTTCCCTACAGCATTACACCACAGCCTTTAGCATCTCCTGAAGCAGCCTTTGCCCTTTCAATGGCAACAAGTGTTTCTATACATTGGTCTTAATACTGGTGCGATGTTCCCTTACTCCATTGTCAGCCTACCTAAAAAAAAAAGGCACCTCAGTTATCAAAGGTTAGAAACTTACTTCCAACTGTTTGACTTCGTTTCAGGGTCTCACAGCAGGCTTTGGGCACTGTAATGTGCAGTTGCTCCCTTAAGGAAAGCCACTGGCTTGACTTCTGTAACTCAGTGGTGTGATGAGCTCCCTGCCAGTCTCTGCACCCCAGCAGCAAAGCAAGCAACAAAGCAGCACCTACGTTGATGAGAGTCCTCAGAGCATGGACAGACAGCAAGTTTCCCTGCATTTCGTTGCATTTTCAAGCTATCGTGCCACTTCATGGACTAAATAGAGAAGACTGAGTGGATTAATGTAGGACAGGTGCTGATACCCTGTACTTTGCAGCAGTGTAAGCTTACTTCGTGTCCTCACTTAATTTCAACTGAGTATATTACTGACAGCATTTTTTAAACCCCCCTCAGAGAACACATCCTGACTGGATAACGGATTGTAATTTCACAGGGTAAGATCAAGTAACCACATTATCAGAAGCTGATCAGCCACTAAGTAAGGATGATGAAAAGAAATACAATAATGCAAAGCCATTTCCCACAAATGGCAGCAGTACAGCACTGGCAAATCCAGGCTCTTATGACTGAGATTAAATGCATCTTTCTTTTGTGTAAAACCATTATGTGCAACGTGAAGTTGGAGTTACTTGGAGTAGTTTCAAGAAAACAAAATGTTGTTCAAATATGCAGTTTGCATTGACGCCGAAGCAATTCCAAAGATTTATTCATTCGGATGGAAAGGTTTTGATGGTGCGAACAATCTGGTCTCTCTAATAATTTCTGACCGGTAAGAGAGAAGAAAAGCCTTGGCTAGAACACCTGCAGCATTCGAAAGGAATTATTTCAGCAATAAAAAATATTCAAAAGGTTTTATTTGCTAATGTAGAATATAAAAAAATCCTGAAACCTCAATAATTGGCACAAAATATAATAATGTTTTTTGTTTTTTTCAGACTTTTCTATCCATAGATATGTTAAATGGTTTACAATGGCAAAAAGAAACCTAGCTCCTGTTTTAGAATCTTACTTTTTATCTGAAGTTCTTGGGGTGATTGGTCTTTTATTACTTTTTGAAATGTTATGTGTTATTTCTTCTTACACAAGAAGCCAAATCGTTCTTAGTATTTTTCATTTCAGGGCTTCATTAATTGGGTTTCTGAAACATCTGTCAGCGTAACCTCCTTCTTTCACAAACTTTCAAGTTTTCAGAAAAGTTGCCATTTAGTATGACATTTTTAATATTCAGTCTCAGCCTGAAAATTAATCTTGAGCTAAAAGAAAAATGATCAGTCCTTTACTTTTACATTTATTGACTAAAAAATATATATATATATTCTTGTGACATTTTTCTCTCAAAGCAGGATGATTCTGAGAAACAGCAGAATTCCTGAAAACTTGGAATTAGACAAGCGAACAAAAGAGGATTTTATTTATTTCATTCAATCAGTGCCAGTGCCGGTTTTTCTCAAGCTTGAAATGTTTGGAAAAATGCAGCAAAATTAAAAAACAAAGGCAAACATGCTCATCAAATTGAATTACTCTGTTTTTTTTTCTGTTTCTTCCTCCTGTTTAGTCTCTTCTGCCTACACAGCTACAGCTCCCACCCCCCAGCTTAGTGCTCTTCTTGTTGCATACATATGGGACGTAGAAAGATGTTTCTCCTGAGATCAGACCGCTTTCCTGGCAGGGCTAGGGCCCGGTCCAGCATGGGAAGCAGTGTTCAGACTGTTCTGCTGGCAGTAGAAGTAGGTGACAACAGCCCGGGCGTTGCCTGCAATTTGGCAGCATTGCCCTTTAAAGATTACCACCTCATCAAGCCTGCCATCTTCACAGCACCTGGGGCCACCACATAACCTGAAATAAAGCCTGCTGAGACACCCTCCTACCCTACGCAAGGTACAACGCTGAATGACCCTCCACGACCTGCCTGTATGCGCTCCAAGCCTCCTTCAGTGCCACTGCTAATCACCAGGCAGGAGTGCAGACACAAAGAAGTGTGCCTTATGGTCTTACGCCACACGGCATCCTGGAACTCGGAAGTTGAACGCAGAAGTTGAGAAGAACAGGGCTTTAAACTTGAGCTACATGTGAAAACGGTACTGTTAGCTCCAGAAATGCTTCTGTGGCTTCTCATGAAACACCTGTGTTCATAGTGAGAAAGCATTTTCCACCTGTTTTTCTATTGCTGACACATACCTGTTTATTCACGCTTTATCACAAACGATGTTTGCACAGAAGCATTTTAAAGCCCAAAAGATTGCTGCCTGTACAGCAAAGTTGGCAGGGAAGAATGCACTAATTTGTGTGAAGCTAACGATGCACAGGCTTCCCTCATCCTTTTGCAAATCAAGAAGGAGAGAGACTTGCTGTTTGTATTAGTTAGTGTGTGACAACTCAGCAGTAAGTACTTTGGCTCTGAGGGCAAGCAAAGCTAAAGCAGATGGTTGCCACAGCAGACTTTAAAACCTTGACAGGAGCCGATATGTGAGCTTGGGCTGCCAGAAGACAGCACTTGTTGCTTGACAAGTTAGGACAGCAGTGTGTCACTCAACACCTCTGGAGTCCGAGTTTCAGTTTAACAGCTCCTAGTCAGGAATGGCTGGGACCAGCTTGGAAGCAGTTTCAGGACAGCTACTGTGTGGTTACATCCAGCTGTCAGAATTATCTTTGCTTTAAAAAAAAAAAAAAAAAAAAAAAAGAAAAGAAAAAATAGTCGAATCTGCTGTTAGGCTGACAACTGTCTCTATAAGGCACTCTTGCAATTTCCATAACCGTTCTGGGGACAGGGTCATACAGACAGATGTGACAAGGAGAGCTGTGGCATTTAACAGCCTGGGAAACAACACGGGCAGATTACCTGTAAGCTGTCAGCATGCTTTGCCAGGCCTTCCTGCTGCAGAAAGCAACTCAGTTCAAAAAAACACCTTCAAAAATGCTCTAAAATACATCCCCTGGGTAGAAACAATACACCCCGCTGTGTGGAGTACTCTAAATGGCTGAAGATGCTGCCCGTATGTAAAGGGAGCATGAGGGAGGATTTAGCATCACATTTGCAATCTTCTAGGACTAGAAATCTGCCAGTGGAAAGGGAAAATCAACAGCCGCATAGTGGAGCCTGTTGCAGTTACTGTTAGTTCTACAAGCTGAGGAGATACAGAATTTGTTTGCAACAAGGAAGCTCTCCAAGCACCCTGGCTCACCTCTGCCATCTTACAACGGGAGTCTTACAATGGGAGACCAAAGTGCCCACATTAGGAAGGACGTACACCCTTCAGCCTACTTGCTAGGTACCCTATACAACTTTATTAAATAAGTGAACCTTTGCCCTGTCTAAAAAGCGATGAAATACAGCTTTGCTTTTTCTTTTCTGACCATCAGCTCTTTTTCCGTACGCCCAGCACCTCAAGCTGTCAGGCAGTTGGCAAGCCATGTAGTGCTGCAGATGTACCAGACATAATCCTGGTGTGATGCTCTATCGCACTGACTGGCAGGGATGAGCCGACGAGGGCTCCTCGCTGTGCATGCATGACAGAGCCACGCTGCACCCTCACATCCTCTGCCTTTTTCTCTTTCCAGAGCTGCAGACAACCACGGGCATCGCTGCCGTACAAAAGACCGTGCTCCAATTTGCTTTCCGCTGTGACTTTTCGTGGAGAGCATACCACGTACGAGCGCCGCAGATGCTGTGTGAGAGCCCACCTGGTTTACCAGTCTTTGTGCCAGAGCTCTTGGCACTCTGTCAGCCCCGAGAGGAACTGGCTGTGCCTGCAAGTGTCTTTACAGATAAAGAACCCGCTTTACTGATGCTGCTGTCAATAAAAAGGAATTGGGGGTTTCATTCTGTTCTCCAAAAGCTGATTTTGCATGCAAAAGCACAACAGCTAAGAACAGACACTGAAAATAACTAGTAAAGGGACATGATCACAGTCCGCTTTGTGTTTTTTTTTCTTTGCAGATTTAGCTGGTACAGAGCTCCCAGCTTCAAGGTGAACTGTTGATGTATACAGTTTTAGTAATAAAAAATGGCCTCGGGTTTCTAATAAGCATTTGAATTCACAGCATTTACAGCAAAGCAGACTGACCCCTGGTGTATGAATTTGGTTAAGCTAAGCATGGGACTACCTAACTACAGGGAGCCACAAGCTCAGCCTCAAAATATTTCTTTCAGAGGATTTCCTTGGCAGACTAAC
This sequence comes from Anser anser, assembly GCF_964211835.1. Classification (NCBI taxonomy): domain Eukaryota; kingdom Metazoa; phylum Chordata; class Aves; order Anseriformes; family Anatidae; genus Anser; species Anser anser. Next base: position 14,574,900 of record NC_139724.1, read on the forward strand.
ACCAATTTAAAATTAAACACTTAGTTCTTCAGCCAGAATAAAAATAAAAATTTAATGAATAGGGCCAAAAAAAAAAAAAGTTTCTCTCAAAGTTTCTCCCAGAAAACATTTCTGTTTTCAGCTAGCTGTAGCACTGGAATAATATGAGATGTGCTCAAGGGTAAAAAAGAATCTGTGTCTAATGAGGAAAATAGCAGCATTCTTGTATGTTCCTTTTGCACAGTCTACCAGTATGCACTGATGACATTATCATTTTTGTTCTTACACGATAACTAGTGCACCACACCTTTTTAAAACACTCCTAAACAAAGGGAGAGGTTCTTTTGCGAAGAGTAGAGGAGGCCCCCGGAATCCTACAGACAAACCCAGCACGTCCCGTGTTGTCAGGGAATATCGCCAGCGGGATGCTGCACAGTCCTGCCAGCCCCTCGGGTCGGGAGACAAGCTGGGCTCCTCAGGCCCAAGTCTGAAGTCAGCACTGCTGAGATGCCGATAAAGAAGGAGTCAGGCATCTTCCCCAGCGAAATATTTAGCGGTTGCTTTAATAATGTGCTGTGTATCACTACAGGGCAAGTTCTGAGCCAAAAGTTGATCAGTTCCTACTTGATAATCTTTAGACTTCGTGAGACAAAGTTTTCAGGTTTGATAGTTTCTCACGTGGAACTACTTTTTATAGCTGTCTGTTGAGAAATGCTATGCAAGAAGGCAAAATCTTCAGAAGCAGCATGTGCCTCATTTTCAATAGCTCTGTCAGCTTGGTCCCAGAGAAGCTGAAGTACAGTTTACATCTCTCCCTTCTGAAATCGAACAACGGATAGCAACAATACGGGACAATATAAAAGTGCCAGTAAAGCATCTGTAGCTACTTAGAACAACAGAACAAGCAGAAAGTCATTAGTAAGACTACTAAAACCCACAAATTAAATTATGTATTTCTCCCCCGAGGAAAATGGGAGATTGAGCATCGTAACTATTCCACAGGCAAAGACCATCTGGGCAGAATTTTGAAAATCATAGTGAGTGCGTTCATGTGGACTGGGCGTTTGTAAGTTTTACTTACCAAAAACTGAAGCCCTCAGGGGGCTCAAAGGCAGGTGACCTGGAGGCTGAGCAACAGGAGCAGCCAGAAGGAACTTGGTTTGGATTGAATAACACCAGCATGTTTGTGTCCTTGAGTAAAAGTGTCATGATAAAGCAGTTAAAAAGTAAATCTCTCAAAACCTAAAAAAGATAGTAACATTTTATGGGATAAAGAGTTTTTAATTCAGTTATTTTTAAAGCCCTCATTCAGATGTTTTTAGCCTAGGAATGAATAAAACACGTCTGCTCACACCATCCAGCGCAGGGTACTGCTTGCTGCACCCTTCCTACATAGTCGGTGGATAGAAGGCAAATCAAAGCCTCTAAACTGGTCAACTTCTCGTAATTGTCCTGGGAAAGAAACACTCTTTTCTTGTAATGTGGATTTGCATGCCTATGATTGAGCTCTCTGAATATCCCTTTAAATGTACAACATGAGAAATCCACGAGGAATGAAAGCTCTGCTTTCTGATACACTTCAGTTAGTTCACGGCCTAAATTTGGGGATTTGCAAACTTCTCAGAAAAACGATGCAAGGATCCCAAACTGTAGGCAATCAGAAACTGTACCTGAGGTTTCAGCTCCTAAAAAACTTTCCAGTATGAGAGGACTCCCCGCAGACTTAAGACAAGTTACCACACCTGCCACCACAAAGCAAAGGACAAGGCCACCATTCCAAAGTTAACAGTCAGACAAGGTTTATGTTTGTTTGTTTGTTTTATCATGAAAACATCTGCATGCATCTCTATTATCCTCAGCACATTTATTTCCATTGCTTAGTGGGTAACCAGGATCAAAAATCTGGTCTTTCATTTTCAGCACATAGTCCTATTAACAATAAATTTGTATATAAAATAAAAGCCTATTTTGAGAGATGGTTTTTAAAGACGAATGTGTATAATTTTGTTTGCAAAGCAAATGGTCAGGTTAGGTTTAATTCATCTCTATCGAAGGCCGTGAGAGTTGCTGTATGAGAGACAAATACAGTTATCTTTACCACAAGAATAAATGCATAATGAAATCCTAGCTTTCCCTCTTTAAAGTAACACACTCCACAGTAAGCATGGATTTAGGAAAAGCAATGGTACCCGGCCACACAGCACACGTTTAATGAAGTTACTCCTCAGCTGTTTGCTGCTGAACTGAACTGAGCCAAAATCGAGATGAGCTATCTGAGTTTGTGAGCACTCCTAGCCCGTTAAGTGGAAGCCTCCTCTGACAGAAAAGACTTTGCTGTTCCAATCTAAAAAGTTTGTCAGCTTATTGAGGGGACAACCACTCTACCCTTCCACAGAGCCATTAGAGCAGAAGGCAATCACAGGAAGGAATTAAGAGAGATTTGTGGTCAGACCTCCCATTAGGATTGCTCAGACCAGATGGATTTGTACAAGCCCAGGATCTCTCCCTTTGCCTTGCCACGTCCTGGCCATCAACAGCCTTGGCATGGGTGCATTGAAAGAAAGCCAACAGCACTTGTGTGCCTTGCAATTAATAAGCAAGGTTTTAATTTACCTATAAAAAATACATTCTAGAAAGCTGATGAAAAACCATTTTATTAACTAAACAAAGTTTCTCAGGGCTGAATAAATGACCCCAAAATTACATCGTCCATCTGATCTCAGAAGGGAAGTCTGTTAGTTTCAGAAAAAAAAAAATCAAGACTTTTTGCATGGAAAATCATGTCATTGGAACAGTATGCACTGCAAAATGGAGCTTTAATAGTCAATAAAGCCAGAAAAAGCCAGTGCTTGCTACCTCATAGCTAGCAGGTTTTCAAATTATGGAATTCATCTGTCACACTCCACTTAGCATATCTGTATCACTTCACTCAGTAATGCCACCATCAGATAGCTATTTTAATAGTAAAAGAGTAAATGAATAGTGTAAAGGGTAATAGAATGGGGGAAAAAAAGAGACAAGACAATTAAATCAAGATCTTTTTTTCTCTAACACTAAAGATTTCTCTTTAACATGTCTTTAAATGGGGACAAATTATAAAAAAAAAGGGGGGGGGTCTTATTTAACAAGGTGATTCACTTGACACAGGAGGAATCTTCAAGGTTATTTCAGGGGCAGATGTCCAGAGGTGCTTGCACTGCAGAAGTGTAGGTGGACATGGAGGATTTCACTGCACGGACAAATGATTTGCAGAAAGCAAACTGAGATCTGATCTTCAGAGTGACTTAGGACTTTTCCCTACAGTTCAGAGCCTGCACCTTTACAGCCTTTTTTCTCTGTAGCAGATGACAAGCAGTGGTCTTTGGACAGCCTTCAAGGTCTAAGCTGTAAACTCTCGAGCCCCTTTGAGCAGGCTGGCTGTGCACACACTGCCTCCTGCCTGGGCTGTACGGAGCAGTGATGGAGCCAACTTAGTCCTTGGAGTCTCCGCAGAGAAGCAGTTGAATATGCAAACTGGCAGGAGCCTCAGGCAGTTCTCCAAATGTGCATCCACATGTTCTCCCTTTCCCCAAATGCTTATATCACACCCGACAGGAAGAACACCTTTCTTGAGGAGAAGGTGCAGAAACAGGGATTAAGCATGCAGGAGGATCCCTTGCTGGGTAAAACACCTTGCTTGCTTTGTCTGTTTTCCTGGTGGCTGGCTTACAAGAGCAGCACAGACCACAGCCACACTGCTTAGTATTACAAGGAGGTACCCAACCTTCCCTGTGCTCCAAGCTGGGGAAAAAGCATACAAGCCAGCTTGACTACAGGAGGTGAGGGTCAGCGAAAAGGTGGATTCTCCTCACCCCACCACTCACATTTTGTTAGCACGGCTGAAACCATCAGGAGGCTTTAGCAGCCACTGGGTTTTGCACTGAAAAGCTGAGTTTCCCTCAGTTCCTTTGGCTTTAGCGCTCGCTTTGGCAGGAGAGGCAGCACAAAATGCTGCCCCAGCCTGCAAACTGAGAGCTGCAACATTTCGTGTTTTGTTTTTAACCTGCCCTCAGGTGACCATTCCCACACCATTCAATGCGTGGGGGCTCAGGGAGTGAAGACGACAAAGAAAGAAGCATTCAGAGAATGATTTCTAAGGTAAAGCCCTAACAACCCCTGTAATGTGTAGCCTACACATAAAATCCGCAGTGCCACGTTTACTAACCAGCCTAGTAGAAAAGACTCCTAGTATCTTCTTTACATCTTCCCGTGCCTTTTCATGAAATAAAGTGCACCTATTGCACAAGAGATTATCTGAATTTTTCAAAAGATCTTCTGTTCATTATTTAATAGAACAAGAGAGCATACATTTGGGGAATATAAAAATGTTTTATTCACTATCTTCAGCTGACTCTTATTTTTCCTCTACCCCGGTAATAGAGTTAATACATTTGTATGCATTCTCAATGTAATATTTCACATTCCACTTGCAGATGTATCTTTTTGTCTTTGAAACATCTATGAAATGCATTAAATAATCACTGTAAGCCATCTTTTGTTGATAACTTTATCATTTTACTGCCCTGAATTATTCATACAAATCCAACATCATATTGCTATATTATTACAGGAAAGCAATTAAAGTAGACTGTGTGATTTGGAGAAAATGGAAATACCTCTATTCTGTCGCATATAGCAGGTAGTCTCCATTCCCTGCTCAGGTCAGTGTCAGAAAATATTGGTCAGAAGTTTGCAGATGTATTTGGGGTAGAGGTGAAAGGAATTGTTTTTTCAGAAGTGGTACAGGGTTGGCATGGCACAGTCTGCCTCCAGTTAAGCTCATGGCTCCTGCCTGCTGCAAGGCACCTGCAGGTCCCAAATGGCAGCTCACAAAATCCTCTCAGCAGAGGGAAGTGGCCGATGTTAAAAATGCAGCCACTGGATTCAGGTGGCTTAACACCTCTGTAGTGTTTTCATGTACCTGTGAACACCACTGATCCTTTAATACCAGCCTGTAAATTGAAGTCTACGTTGTGACTTACTTTATGGAAGAATACGAGTCAATCTGAGCACCAATCTACTTGCATTTGTTTGAAATTTGTGTTTCTTTCACAGGGCACTCTTTATACAAGAAAAGAGTACTCAATATATGTCTGTTCTTGTTTTGTTTTTTTCAACAACTCAGGGTACACTGAAAAAAATCAATGGCCGCTCTAGAACACGTATTAAAGTCATGGATTTTGCTGATTTAAAGAAATCAGGACAGAAGTGGGAAATCTGCAGAATCGGTACAGTTTTTATGTTTAGACCAGATTTAATGCAAACATGTCAGAGGAAACAGGAATTGCCCCACACAGCCTCATACAGCCAGACATAAAAAATCAATCCCACTGATGAAGTGCACGAGCAGAAAATGGAAGTACTCCACAGGAAAACATCTCATAAAAACTCAACTTCAAAAGATTTTGCTATTAGAAAGCATAAATACATTACAATTCTACATATATATATATATTTTTTTTTTTCACTGGTTCAAGTAACGAATTATTCTTTGTACTAGAAACACCACAGAAGTTAATGAAACATTTTCTTGCTCTGTAGAGACCTATTTTAGGTAATAACCAGAAAACTGAAAAAAAAAAAAAAAAAAAAAGTAAAAGATCTTGCCCAGGCTGTTCAAATTCTGGGGGGGGGAAAAAAAAAAAAAAAAAAAAAAACTTTGAAAAGCCAAATCACATTTTTAAAAAAAGAATACACACAGAAACTCCTTCTCTGCCCCTCTCCCCTACATCAGCAACAGTACCTTTTCTAGAGATGACGAGGTGGGACCACAGAGAACATGGAGAATGAGTAGCCAAGTAAAAATAAATAATAATATAATAATATAATTCAACCTAGACTTTTTTTTTTTTTTAAAAAAAAAAGGGTTCTAAAAGGTTCTAACAAGTCACTGTCTCTGTCATTTTCACAATGAAGCACTGGTGGTCGAATAGGCACTTATTCACATTCAGCAACACAGAGCATAAAATAAACCAGGGAGTTGGCAGGTTAGCTGAACGTAACATGCTGGGTAATTTATTACACACAGCTCCCTAATGAGCTGTGAAATAAATTCAGATTTGGCCGTTTTAGTAAATTCAGAATAATCTCGATCTCTCAAATATCTGAGCTAATGATTCACAGTTTGTTCACAAACGGAAATGTCACTCCCCTAGTCTGTTGCTACTGGTTTTAATGTCAAGGGAGCAGTAACAATTCTGTAGCTCTTCTTTGCACTGTAGGGATGCCTAAATGCTTCAGCCAAGCTCAGCCTTCCTTCCTGACAGGACAGCACAGACACTTCACAGTGCCTTCACTGCAAAGTAGACATTTTCTAAGAACTTTGAGACAGATCTGAAAACATCTTTTGATCTGAGAACTTTGGTAAAGGCTATCCTGCCTATTTTTTTTCATGCACTTATTGCCACTTTTTAACCAGAAAACTGGTTACTATCTGTTTTGTGCTTGGGTTTTGGGGGGTTGGATTTTTATATTATTTTTTTTTCCAAAAGTGAAAGGAGTAGTTACACATGAGCAAAGGTATCAAAAACATACGGATACTTGCTTATGATTCTCAAAAATACATGACATAAAACCATTCCTTGGCTAAGATGCACATATTATTTGCTATAACTATAGGGAAGTATTAAATGTGATGAGCCCAAGACTGCTAACCCTCAGCTGGCTCAGCCCCATGGTAACTGTAAATTCATATGCCACAAACACACAAACCTCTCTCAACCTGCAGGATATTTGTATTCCATCACACCCCGTTTTAAAAGTCTCAGGCAAAGATGATTTTGCAGACTATTATATTTCATTAGCAAGAATCTTTCTGGATACTCATTTACAATTTTCCCTTCCTTAATTAAGTCCAACTACTTCTGGTTACACCTTTGTGTGCTTCATTAAATCATTTCATTTCCTCCTTGGTATTTAACAGCCTTTGGTTATTTGCAGACTGCTGAGCTCCATTCTCACCCTTTAGGTTGGCTAGTGGCCAAAACTAAACTAGCTAGCTCAGATCCTCAGATGGCATAAATCACTTTGGTACTTTTAATCTTCTCATACTGTACAAGTCGCTCATTCCAAGTCAATGATCTGCTCATCAATTTCTTTCTCTGTCAGCTGTGACCTCTGCCTACTGATAACACACGGCCCAGACTCAGCACGACATTCGAGAGATGACTGCACCAGAGAATTTCTGTACAGGCAGCTCTGAATGGCACTGCCTTTTCTAAATGGGTTGCAAACTAATGATGTCTAATCCTAGATGCTATCAGCTCTCTGTCTCCTTCAAGATTTTCTTCTTGTCTTGTATATATGTAAGTTTTCAACAAACTCACTGGGGAAAAATAAAAAAAAATGTAACTTATTTACACATACAGTTTTGTAATTTCTCCTTGATTCAATATATTTGTCTTTCTCATAGAACGTAGTGATAGGACAAGGAGTAATGTCTTCAAACTAAAAGAGGGTAGATTTAGATTAGATGTTAGGAGGAAAATCTTCACGCAGAGGGTCGTGAGGCACAGGCTGCCCAGAGAAGCTGTGAATGTCCCTTCCCTGGAATTGTTCAAGGCCAGTCTGGATGGGGCTTTGAGCACCCCGGTCTGGGTGTTTCGCACTACACATCGGTCTGGGCTGCAGTTTGAAACTACCCAGCAAATTTTTTCAACTCATTAAACACAGGGAAAATGAAGTACATCTTCTGTTAGAGAACTCTTCCTTCCTGAGCAGGATCTTCCCTTCTTTTCCCCCAGCTTTGCTTGGTTTAATTCTGCTGCTCACAGTAACATGCACCAACATGGCCACAGGACCAATTGCCTCCTAAACCATCCTGTGCAGTAAATCAGACCTGCAGAGATTTTAAGCATGAACCTTGCAAGGCTGGAGGTTTTTGAGGTTTCCTGGAAAGATCAGCCTCTTGGAGTAGAGAGGTTATGTGAGAGTATCAGTTTTCATTACCAGAAAGTTTAAGCTTCTCATCTTTGAAGCCCAAAGCATGATGATCTTAATGTCAGTGTTGGCAAGGCTGGCACTGTCTATCTTAGCAGAGAAGAGCTGCAAGATCCTGGAAAGATGCTTAATTTTACATGTGACCCATTCCAATGGGAATGCAAAGATGACAACTTTCACCCATGCAAAGAATTCTTGCCATGACAGGCAATCAGATGTGCCACAAAGGATCGGTCTCACTCCAACTTGCTTCCCCTGCCAGTCCAAATATTTTTAATGCTTTTCTCTTTCCCTCCACAATCCATACACATCCATATGCATACACTCCTTTCTTGACATCTTTACCTCTGCAATCCCATAACTAACCCAAGAGTCAATAAGGAAGCTCCAAAGTGTGCACTTCGGGGGGGGGGGGGGGGGCGGGAATTGTGGTTTTATACTGTGCCTCAGCTTCTGTCAGCAGCCAGCTTCTCACTCAGGTAACCCCTGTGAAAGCTAGCTACATGTGTGGTAAAAGCAAAGGAATCCCAACACAACTTAAGGTCGATGGTCCAGTGCCTGAAACACTGGTGCTGCTTTCTCAGCTGGGGTTTCCAGTTTCTGCCCCAGCACACCCATGTTATGGTAGGCCAGTGACGTGGAAATAAGCTCTTTGCCTTCAGTTTTAGAGAAGTTTTACCTCAAGACCTTATCTAATTGGGATGTAGTCACTTCAAAAAGATTTGAGAAGGCATTATCAACAGCATCCCACAATGCCTGTTTTAATTAAGCTGCGTTGAACCAACTGCACTTTGAGCTTCTTATGCCTTTGTTTGCTGGGTATGAATCATCTTCATCATTTGTGATTTCATTCTTTCACTGATGGAAAAGATAGCAGGAAAGGATTGCTCAGCATTGATTAACTAAGCCCTCACCCCATTGCCCTTGGTAAGTTTAAAGAGAACTTGAGGTTATAATCATCTTTATCACTGCACATTGCACAGCCACGCGTTTTTTCCATCTTTCATTTTATCACATCATGACTTTGCACTTAAAGGAGCTCTGCTAAAGCGACCATCCCCTCTCACTGAATCCCCCTTCAGTGAACATGGTTTTATGAAAGTGCTTACTGTGGTCTGGAGAACATAACATTAATCATTAATAAATCTCTGCTCCATCCCACACTGCCTACCTGACCTGGGGCTGCTCAGGTTGGGTTACAGGCACAGCAGGACCGTGCCTGTTCCGAAGACCAGTGAATCCCACAGGCCTGGCTTTGTTCTTTGAGGACAGTGCTGACGGCAAATGCCTGAGCCTGCAAAAGCACTTCAGAGCCAGCAAGGTGCACAAGGGAAAGGAACAGAGCTGAGTATTTCAGGGCAAATTGCAAAAGAGACCGCTCAGGAGTTTCAGAAATAGCCCTTCCCTCAGACTCAGAGGCACAGACCGAAGTGCAAAAGCCAACTTAGCTCAACCTCTACAGACTTTATCTGGGATGAGGGATGAGCACAGCTGTGTGATTACAACTTTCAGAACAAGTAAAACTCTTTTCACAGAGCAAATACTTCAATGACCAAAGTGTCCACTGTCTCTCAAGGCATGTGGAGGACCAGTGGTAATATCCTTCTGACAAATTTAGCCTAAGGAGAGCCAGCTGGCAAGGCAGGAGGGTGATAAAAGACCCTAACTGCCCTCATTAACTTTTCCTGGGGTCTACGGCCTTGCAGGCTCCACCCATAGCCTAATGGAAGCCTGGAGAGGTCTGGGCCCTTCCCTTCTCCCTGGGAGCTGTGTTGCAGGTAAATTGGGTCCAGCCCTTTTGCTCTCTGGGTTTCTGAGTTTGCTGTGGGAGCTGTTTCTTTCGTGCATGTCTGCCTGATGGTCTCTGGACTGCTGCTGGGACTTCATACTGCTACCAGCCCTGCTCCACTTGGCAGCGTGACCACACTGGTGAAGCTGCTGCCTTGCCTATGCTGTGGATCTCTGGGTTCCCTGCTTGTCCTCCTGGGTGGAGCAGCTGTGGTTTTCCTGCACCCTGCTGCTGGCCTCCTGACTCCAAAGTGCCAGGTGCTCTGATGGCTGGAAAAAGCTCTGCATCCCTGGGGCAAGGGCCTGCCCAAAGACCTGTTCTAGGGCGTAATGTCCCTTGCAGGGTCGTGTGTGTGTGAAAGTCCAAAAACAAATGTACCTGGGAAATGCATTAGACAGCGCAACATAAAGCTATGGGATGTTACTTAGGGCTTCTGTGTTGTCTGTTAGAGTTGGGTTGCTCTGTGAGAGCTCCTAGCCCCAATGTGAGGACCTGGCAGTCCCTGGACTGCAAGATGGCAGAGCAGGGGCTTTAAGAGAAGCCACTGATGCTGAAAAGGATTTGGATAGTTGTATGTTTTTGGAGAACAGAAAGCTGTTTAAATGAAGGTCTTGTTCTGTTTATGTGCTGATATTCCTCTCTAGGGAAGGCTACTGATGGGAGAATGGTTTTTGGAAGGTTTGAAGACCTCTGTTTTTGTGCTCTTCCTTGTGTTTAGTTTGTTTTAGGGATACTGAGATGGTCTGTAGGATCTGATGGAACACTGCTTCCACCTCCTGGTCTCAGAAAGCAAGCTGGAATTTGACTAAGATTTTATTGTCACTATGAAGCTCACCAAGCCTCCTCCTCCTTCTAAGCATGAAAGCAGAGGAAAAAGGAATTATAAAGAACAAATACACAGACTGTGTTTTTTCCAGAGTTTAAAGGTGAAGTTGTACAAAGATCAGAAACTAATTAAGCTGTCTGTGTGATATTTGGTTATCTTGGATCCTAAGAGAAAAATTGATTTCTGTTGCACTGAATTGAATTACATTTTCATACTGATTGACATAAGCAGACTTTGAATCACCAAATAACCTGAGTTGGAAAGGACCTACAAGAATCATTAAGTCCAAGTCCTGGCTCCACAAAGGACCACCCAAAATCAAACCACATGTCTGAAAGTGTTGTCCTAACACTTCTTGAACTCCAGCAGGCTTGCTGCCATGACTATTTTCCTTGGGATCCTGTTCCAGTGCCCGACCACCCTCTCAGTGCAGAACCTTTCCCTAACACCCAGCCTGACCCTCCCCTGTCCCAGCTCCATGCCGGTTCCCTCGGGTCCTGTCGCTGTCCCCAGAGAGCAGAGCTCAGCGCCTGCCCCTCCGCTCCCCTCGTGAGGGAGCTGCAGGCCGCCATGAGGCCTCCCCTCGGCCTGCTCTGCTCTGGGCTGAGCGAACCAAGGGACCTCAGCTGCTTCTCATACGTCTTCCCCTTTAGACCCTTCACCATCTTTGTAGACCTCCTCAGCCTCTGGAGAGTGTGGACAGTCTCCAATAGTTTCATGTCCTTAAATTGTGGTGCCCAGAACTGCACACAGTACCTCAAGGTGAGGAAACACCAGCGCAGAGCAGACTGGGACAATCCCTTCCCTTGACCGACTAGCAATGCTGTGCTTGGTACACCCCAGGGTACAGTTGGCTCTTTAGGCTGCCAAGGCACACTGCTGGCTCATATCTAGCTTGCCATCAAAGAGAACCCCCAGATGATCCCTTTCTGTGGGACTGCTCTCCATCGTCTTGTTCTCCAGTCTGTACATATAGCCAGGCTTGCCTGTTCCAGGAGGTGAATCCAGCACTTGTTCTTGTTGAACTTCATATTGTTGGTGATAGCGCAGCCCTTTAATTTGTCAAGATCTCTCTGCAAGGCCTCTCTACCCTTGATGGAGTGAATAGCTTCTCCAAATTTAGTGACACCCAGAAACATGTTTAGTATACCTTCAATTCCTACATTGAAGTCATTTAAGAAAGCATTAAAAAGGCCCTATAATGGAGACCTACAGTGACTGGTTGCCAGCCTGATGTAACCCCATTTGCTATAACCCTTTGAGTCCAACCCATCAACCAATTGTTCACCCACTATATCATGTATTTCTTTAGCTATATGCTGGACACTTTATCCAGAAGGGTGCTGTGAGAAACAGTAGCAGAATCTTTGCTGAAATCCAGAAAGATTACATCAATTGGCTTCCCTTGGTCAACTAGGTGGGTAACCTTGTTATAAATAGCAGGCTGACCACACATCAGCGATGTGCCCTTGTGGCCAAGAAGGCCAAGGGTATCCTGGGGTGCATTTGGAGTAGTGTTGCCAGCAGGTCAAGGGAGGTGATCCTCCTCCTCTGCTCAGCCCTGGTGAGGCCACACCTGGAGTACTATGACCAATTCTGGGCTCCCTGGTACAAGAGGGACATGGAGCTCCTGGAGTGAGTTCAGAGGAGGGCCATAAAGATGATTTGGGGACTGGAACACCTGTTGTATGAGGACAGGCTGAGAGAGCTGGGCCTGTTTAGTCTGGAGAAGAGAAGACTGAGGGGAGACCTCACCAATATTTATAAATCTCTGAGGGGAGGGTGTCAGGAGGATGGAGCTGGTCTCTTTTCAGTTGTGCCCAGCAAGAGGACAAGAGGCAATGGGCACAAACTGAAGTGCGGGATGTTCCGGCTGAATATGAGGGGCACTCCTTTACTGTGAGGGTGATAGAGCACTGGGACAGGCTGCCCAGAGAGGTTGTGGAGTCTCCTTCTCCGGAGATATTCAAAACCCGACTGGATGCCATCCTATGCAATGTGCTCTGGGTGATCCTGCTCAGCGGGTGGGTTGGACTAGATGATCTTCAGAGGTCCCTTCCAACCTTGGCCATCCTGTGATTCTGCGATGAAAGGAAATTAAGTTTGTTAAACAGGACCTTCCTCTCATGAACCCATGTTGACTGTGACCAATGACTGCACTGTCTTTCAGGTGTTTTGTTTTGTTTTGGTTTTGCTTCTACTTGTGTTGCCAAAGTAACCAATCTCTCACTTTAGTTCTTCAAACTATGCTGCTGAACTACTGAATGATGCTATTTTAGCACTGTATGGTTGAACAAACATTTTGTCTGAAAGGTCTTATGTGAATATCACATCTCTTTTTCAACTAACTGGAGTTTTAGACTTTATTTTTCCTAAGCAAAAGAGTATTCTTAACATCTACAAAATTATGCTGTGCTGTTATCAGCTTTCAGGTGTGGAAACTTTGTGTGAGGGGGTGAATGCAAGTAACAAAGACTTGCTTCCTTCCTTAACTGCAATTACTTTTAAAAACACAGCTGCTGACTGGAAACCAAGCACTCATGCTGTGGAGACAGTCATTTGTTCAAAAATGTGTTTGTGCGCACTTACATTGGTGATTTTAGGCACTGCTCAAAACTTGTGGTAGCACCCATACATGCCCCATTGCTGAGAGACAAGCCTGAGCTCAGGGCTTTCCTTGCTTACATCTTAGCATGTGCCAAAGGAAGCCCCTTTCCTTACCCAGGTCAGCTCAGCCAGTGACAAACACGTGTTCAAGCTGCATGGCTTCTTGCTGCTTCTAACACTCCCAGATGACACAAAACAGCCAGCTTCGGGAATATGAGCCTTCATCTCCTAGATGGACTCATGTCAGCTGCAAGAAGGCTGCTGCGTTACAAGGGTCCAATGGCCAGCAGTGGGACATGGATATTGTGCACGTAGGGGGCAACAACTGCTTTAGCCCCCTCACTGGCCTAATATACTAATTTATTTTTCCTGAGTTGCTTACTCAGCTTCAAAATTTGTGATGCTGTTAAGAGTAGGATCTCTCTTATAAGGAAGGATAGCTGAGATGCTCAAACAATCTCTGGAAGCTAGCTCTCCTGACAGTCCATATTATTCCTCCAGCACAAAGGGAGAGGATGCTTGTATCTGTGGGTGAAGTTGCCAGTATCAGGACAAGAAAAGAAGGATGCAGTACACTGCTCTGAAGTGAACCAAGAAGATGGTCCTAGCAAAATGGAAAAGCACTGGAATATTTCTGGATGATACTAAAACTGCTTTCCTACTGTGAGAGAACTTCTTTTTGACTTGAGGGGAGAGGGAACATAGGGTGATCTGAAAACATTATCTTGCTATCTTGATGTACTTTGTAATGGATTATTTTGTCTTGACCTTTAAAGACAAGTTTGAAAATCCCCTTTCTTCCTATGGAACACAAGTACAGCTGGAAGAGCACTTGAAGCTGGCCAAGGTTTCTGGTCGGAATAACTTTCCGCACACCTGACTCTTTCCACTCATTCATGCTTCTTTTGGATTCCTAGTGATCTCTGTAATGGAAATTGCATGTGGCATGTCTTTCACACTCATGGGTTTATCAAGGTAAAGCTGACAAGTTCTCTTTTCCCAGCCTTTGACTCTGCATGACAACCTGTAGTAAGTCTTAGCCACTTCCAGACAGACGACTACTTCTGTTTCCCACAAGGCTTGGGATGCTTTGTTACACTGATAAAGTGCCTGTCAGAGTGCTGGGGTTAAGTGCTGTTCAAAATACACTGAAAGTAACGGGGAAGCGGCACAAGAAATTATTCACAGATTCACAGATTCACAGATTTTCTAGGTTGGAAGAGACCTCAAGATCATCGAGTCCAACCTCCGACCTAACACTAAGTACTCCACTAAACCATATCCCCAAGCTCTACATCTAAACGTCTTTTAAAGACCTCCAGGGATGGTGACTCCACCACCTCCCTGGGCAGCCCGTTCCAATGCTTAATAACCCTTTCGGTAAAGAAGTACTTCCTAACATCCAACCTAAAACTCCCCTGTCGCAACTTTAGCCCATTCCCCCTCGTCCTGTCACCAGGCACGTGGGAGAATAGACCAACCCCCACCTCTCTACAGCCTCCTTTCAGGTAACTGTAGAGAGCGATGAGGTCGCCCCTGAGCCTCCTCTTCTCCAGGCTGAACAAGCCCAGCTCCCTCAGCCGCTCCTCGTAAGACTTGTTCTCCAGACCCCTCACCAGCTTGGTCGCCCTTCTCTGGACTCGCTCGAGCACGTCCATGTCCTTCCTGTAGCGAGGGGCCCAAAACTGAACACAGTACTCGAGGTGCGGCCTCACCAGAGCCGAGTACAGGGGCACAATCACTTCCCTCGACCTGCTGGCCACACTGCTTCTTATACAGGCCAGGATGCCGTTGGCCTTCTTGGCCACCTGGGCACACTGCTGGCTCATATTCAGCCGACTATCCACCAATACTCCCAGGTCCTTCTCGGCCAGGCAGCTTTCCAGCCACTCATCTCCCAGCCTGTAGCTCTGCTTGGGGTTGTTGCAGCCCAGGTGCAGGACCCGGCACTTGGCCTTGTTGAACTTCATGCAGTTGACCTCAGCCCATCGCTCCAGCCTATGCAGATCCTCCTGCAGAGCCTTCCTGCCCTCGAGCAGATCGACACACGCACTTAGCTTGGTGTCATCTGCAAACTTACTGAGGGTGCACTGGACGCCCTCATCCAGATCATCAATAAAGATATTAAAGAGGACCGGCCCCAGTACCGAGCCCTGGGGGACTCCACTAGTGACCGGCCTCCAGCCAGATTTGACTCCATTCACCACAACTCTCTGGGCCCGGCCATCCAGCCAGTTTCTAACCCAGCGAAGCGTACGCCAGTCCAAGCCCCGAGCAGCCAGTTTCTTGAGGAGAATGTTGTGGGGAACGGTGTCAAAAGCCTTACTGAGGTCAAGGTAGACCACGTCCACAGCCTTTCCCTCATCCACCAAGCGCGTCACTTGGTCATAGAAGGAGATCAGGTTCGTCAAGCAGGACCTGCCTTTCATAAACCCATGCTGACTGGGCCTGATCGCCTGCTTGCCCTGCAAGTGCCGCGTGATGACCCTCAAGATAATCTGCTCCATGAGCTTCCCCGGCACTGAGGTCAAACTGACAGGCCTATAGTTCCCCGGGTCTGCCCTGCGGCCCTTTTTATAGATAGGCGTCACATTGGCTAGCCGCCAGTCAACCGGGACCTCCCCCGATAGCCAGGACTGCCGATAAATGATGGAAAGCGGCTCGGCCAGCTCCTCCGCCAGTTCTCTCAGTACCCTCGGGTGGATCCCATCCGGCCCCATCGACTTGCGCACATCCAAGCTCCGTAGCAGGTCGCCAACCATTTCCTCATGGATAGCGAAGGCCACATCCAGCTCCCCATCCCCTTCCACCAGCTCAGGGCACTGGGTGTCCGGAGAACAACCGGTATTGCCGCTAAAGACTGAGGCAAAGGCGGCATTAAGCACCTCAGCCTTTTCCTCATCCTTAGTAACTAGGTTTCCCCTCGCATCCAGTAAAGGATGGAGATTCTCCCTAGTCCTCCGTTTCGCGTTGATGTATTTGTAAAAGGATTTTTTGTTGTCTTTAACGGCAGTAGCCAGGTTGAGCTCCAGATGAGCTTTGGCCTTTCTAATTTTCTCCCTGCACAGCCTCGCTACATCCTTGTAGTCCTCCTCAGTGGCCCGCCCTTTTTTCCAAAGATTATAAACCCTCTTTTTTCTGCTAAGCTCCAGCCGCAACTCTCTGTTGAGCCAGGCCGGTCTTCTTCCACGCCGGCTCATCTTTGGGCACGTGGGGACGGACCGCTCCTGTGCCATCACGATTTCCTTCTTGAGGAGCGCCCAGCCTTCCTGGACTCCTCTGCCCTTCAGAACCGCCTCCCAAGGGACTCGGCCAACCAGCGTCCTGAGCAGCTCAAAGTCAGCCCTCCGGAAGTCCAAGACAGCAGTTTTACTGGTCCCCTTCCTGGCCTCGCCAAGAATAGAGAACTCTACCATTTCGTGGTCACTCTGCCCCAGACAGCTTCCGACCACCACATCTCCCACCAGTCCTTCTCTGTTTGTGAAGAGAAGGTCTAGCGGGGCACCACCCCTGGTAGGTTCACTGACCAGCTGCGTCAGGAAGCTATCTCCCACGCTCTCCAGAAACCTCCTAGACTGCTTTCTCTGTGCCGTGTTGTGTTTCCAGGATATGTCCGGGAAGTTGAAGTCCCCCACGAGGACAAGCGCCGACGATTTTGCAACTTCTGTCAGTTGCCTATAAAACTCCTCATCCGTCTCCTCATCCTGGTTCGGCGGTCTATAACAGACCCCCACCAGGATGCTAGCCTTGCCGGCCTTCCCGCGGATCCTAACCCACAGGGATTCAACCTTATCATTCCCAGCCTGGAGTTCTACAACATCGAAAGATTCTCTAATGTAGAGAGCCACGCCACCTCCCCTTCTGTGCTGCCTGTCCCTCCTGAAGAGCCGATAGCCAGGCATTGCAGCACTCCAGTCGTGGGAGCGGTCCCACCACGTCTCCGTGATGGCAACCAAGTCGTAGCCTGCCTGCTGCACAATGGCTTCCAGCTCCTCCTGTTTGTTACCCATGCTGCGTGCATTAGTGTAGATGCACTTCAGCTGGGCCATCGCCTTCTTCCCCGGCCTAGCCATTGTTTCCCCCGGCACAGCTCCGACAAGCCTTGTTTGAGCCCCGTCCCCCTTCTTACCTAGTTTAAAGCTCTCTCTATGAGCCCCGCCAGCTCCTGGCCTAGGATCCGTTTTCCCCTTGGAGATAGAGACCCATCTGGGGCCATCAGGCCGGGTGCCGAGTAAAGCTCCCCATGGTGAAAAAACCCAAAATTTCTATGCTGGCACCAGCCTCTGAGCCACCTATTAACCACATGAGCTTTCCATGTCCTCTCCGTGCCTCTCCCTTCCCCCGTAGGGATGGACGAGAACACCACCTGCACTCCCGCTCCCTCCACCAATCGTCCCAGCCCCCTATAGTCCTGTTTGATGGCCCTGAGGCTTCTCTTTTCAACATCATCGCTGCCAGCCTGGACTATCAAAAGCGGGTAATAGTCAGAGGGGCGAACCAGGTTTGGAAGCTTCCTGGTAACGTCTCTGACCCTGGCCCTAGGGAGGCAGCAGACTTCCCTATGTGTGGGGTCAGGCCGACAAATAGGGCCCTCCGTTCCCCTGAGGAGGGAGTCGCCCACAACAATCACCCTTCTTTCTTTCTTGGTGGAGGCAGTCCTGAGGCGTGGAGTCAACTTCCTCACCTCAGGCATCCTCCCGGGTAGGCTTCCTACCTCATCCTCACCCACCGGTCTCTCCAGCTCCAGGGCCTCAAACCTATTGTTCAAGGGCACCTGGGAAGGCGGCGCCGGCAGGGGAGGGCATCTCCTGCGAGGTCGAGCAGGGACCTGCCTCCATTCCTCCTCAACTCGCAGGTCCCCTCCCTCTGCCCGATGGCAACAGGGCAGGGGGTCCACCCCCCTTTGGGGCGTCTCACCCTGGTCCCTCTCCCTCCGGTCCTGCAGGGAGTCGCTCCACCAGTCTATCTCCCGCTCGCACTCCCTGATATCCCTCAGCCTCTGCACCTCCTCCTTGAGCTCTGCCACCATGCGGACCAGGTCGTCCACCTGCTCGCACCTCACGCAAGCAGTCTCCCTGCCTCCCGCCGATGGCAGCAAGAGGCTCAGACACTCCCCGCATCCGGAGACCTGAACTGCCGCATGTTTGGACGGGCAGTCGGTCTGGGTGTGCACTGACTTCCTAGAGAAAGCACCGTGCCTGGTGGAGACCATCGCAGCCCAGCTGACGGGAGAGTGTCGTTAGAGGAGTTGTCCTTTATGATGAAAGCCATTATGATGAAAGGGAGAAAGCACAGCTAGGAGCTTGGTCACCTTATGGGGAGAACTGCACAAATTCAATTCAATGGACAAGCTCTGCACAAATGCACCCATTTTTCTTAATCAGTCATGTGCTGTGCCTATATGTTTTCCAAAGTTACATACCTTTTCCAAGCACTGTGAACAATTTGGTTATGCAGATCTGTGCCCAAGTACTTCACATGAGAACCATAATGTAGTATGTAAGGATTTCCTAACCCAAAAGAAAGTGTAAGGTCATGTCTTCATTACCCCCCAACACTGCACTTTGCACTGAGCAGCAGAGAAGCATCCATCCCTACAGTTCTGTGCTTCATGGAAGGCCTGCTGCATGTCAATAAGGAAATAATACTGTCCGCTGACAAAATGTTGTTAAAGTAACTCCTTACTTACCACTAGGGACAGCCTCTGTGCTATGGAAAGTGCATTAAATTCATCTCATCTTCTTTGTTTATTCTTTGTGTGGTCTTCATTTAATAGGTACTACAGTGAAAGCATCACTTTGAGACAGAACCTCTTAAAGAGTTACATTATGTAAAGCTCAGCTAAACACCATTCTACTTATTTAAGGTACTGTTAGCAGAGCAGAAAGGTTAAAAGGCTGTGTCAATTTGCAGGCTGTTCTCTTCCAAAAAAAAAAGTTCCCTTTCCTTTATGAAAGCTAAAGTATATGCTCCCTTAGACACATCTAAAGAAAATCTCCTAGTTTGACTAAGTATTATGACAAAGACTTCACAGCTTCTTTTTTGCTTCATTTTTCCCACTTTCTGTAGGTGTCCTGGTTTCAGGTGGGACAGAGTTAATTCTTTTCATAGTGGCTGGTATGTGCTGTCTTTTGGATTTAAGAGGAAAATAATACTGATGACACACTGAAGTTTTAGTTGTTGCAGGGCAGTGTCAAGGACTTTTGGGTTGGCCAGGGTGGGACAAGTGCTGCTTGGCTGGGCATAGGGTGGTGGGTGGTGAGCAATCACATTGTGCATCACTTGTTTTTATGTATTTATTATCATCATCATTTTCCCTTCCTTTTCTGTCCTATTATATGTCCTATATTATATATATATATAATTATAATATGAAATTGATATATATAATATTATATATATATGTCTTTATCTCAAACCATGAGTTTTACCTTTTTTTCCCCAATTCTCTCCCCCTGACACACAGTGGGTCAGGGGGATTGAGCAAACAGCTGTGTGGTACTTACCTCCCTGCCAGCTTAAACCACAACAGTAGTTTAGATCAAATCAGTGTAAAGATATTTCCTTTGTTACTGGAAATGTTCCTAGTTTCCTTTCACACAGAAGTGTATAGCAACAAAAAATTCTACTTTGTAAGACTAAAAGCTTGTAAGACCCATTTGTAAATGTCAGATATGTGCAGATGGTGTTGACAAACATAAGTATGCAAGGATAAGGAGAAAAGGCAGAAATAAAGGAGGTAGAAAGGACAGACTAACAATACCAAAATAGCCTTCAAAGATCAAGAGGTTGAGGCTGAGACAGATGAATAACAGTGAAAGTACAAGCTGCTGATGCAAAACTAGGAGAGGAATGATGGCTACAGAGATGATAGTGACCTTCTCCTAAATTCATCAGCTTACACGGTATCTTAGAGTAGATTCAACTTGCAATGTGTTGCTTTCATTCTCGTGCCAGTATTAGACACAGGGCAGAAGTGGCTACTGAGTTTTTGGATGTGGTATGGGGAGGATGGTCACGGAGCAAAGCAAGCAATCTGCTTCTCCTGTCACAAACTATCCTCCAACCCACCACAGAACATGCTCTTACACTGCTCAGCCAGTTTCAGAAGTAGTACTCAAGGACTAAATTTCCATTTCATATAATTGAGGAAGGCTGTAGGGCTTTACTGCTATCATTGTTTAGCAGTTATTTTTGCTGAAGCTGTAATTATCACTGCCAATGCAATTCACTGGGTAACGGAGGAAGTCAGGAAAGTACATGCTTCAAAAACTCTCAGGTGCTACCTGATAATGACATTTATTTATGATGATCCCACTCTGTTCCTCCTTTGTTCCAGGCATATCATGTTCCAGTCAGGATAAAAAACATCTGTTCACCCTGATTTAGACCACTAACCCATCTTTCATCCGTGTATTTGAAAGAGCAGTGAATGAGTGTGGGAGAAGAGAGAGTCAAAAGTTAAACGAGGGTAGTTACAGAACAAAGGTAAGCACTCGCTAACCTCGCTAATTCAGCCCTCTGGAGAACTGATGAAGTAACAGGAAGGGATCAGACAGTTACAGGCAAGTAAGATTATGTTAGTAACTGCATTTTGGATTAGGTAAAGTTAAAACAGAAATGCTTGTGGGACTTAGGCCTTGGTAAATCTAGGGGTCATTTGGTACCCAGTTGTTTATATCGCTTCCAGTAATGTACTCATCTGGAACTCTGATCCAAGCCCTTGAATAGAAGATGCTCCTAAGACAGTCAAGCGCCCTCTGCAAATTTCACCCCATTCCCTAAAACCTTTTAACTTAAGAGCCCAGTCAGTTACACTTTCCATTAAAAGTCTGTGTATAAAGAGCTAATGCATATTTTAATACATTCTCCATACAGTCATAAAATCCAACGGACCAGCAAGTTGTTTCTGTCTGTGGCTTGTAACCATCTGCAGTATTCACTCATGTATTTACAACTACCTAGAGTTAAGTGGCATATGTAGTAACACATCATACTCATTTATTAACCTCATATAACCCCCTGGAGAATATTTCTTTGATATGAAGTTGGATCATAATTTTATTGGTCAGAGGATATAAATTAATTTCCATTTTCTCTCTAGCCAAACAGAAGGTATCCTTGTATAGTTTCAGTAGGAATTTACTGCTTTGCTGCTTTTGAACCAAAAGGACAAAAGAAATCCCTGAGCAGTGCATGAACATATGCACTGAACAAAACTGCTATAAACATTCTTAAAAAGAGGAAAGGAAAATCTGCAACCCTTGGAAAGGGCTCAGTAAGGTAAAAGCAAGCTTGTTACCAAACTTGCTGAAAGAATGAAAAAGTAATGAATTATCCAGGCAATATCTGGGATTAAATTTGCAAAATACAGGGCTTTCTTGGCATAATTATTTTGTTTGCCCTACTTATTTCCACTCAATACTACAGCGTTAGATTCATTTAATCAATTAAACAGGTACATTCATCATGCAAAACAAATTAAGTAGAACAACTTTGGACAGGATTTGCTTGTTGATTTCTGCTGACTTGAGGCTGCTGTGTGCTTAGGCAAGTGTGCCATCAAGTGGTACAGCAAGAAAACTTGGCAAAGAACTGATCCTCTAGCTTAAGCCTATTAAATACAGGAAACTTGGTGTTTCCTTAAGTGTCACTTTTTAAGCATAAATAACAAGGGACAAATATTGACATGCCACCGTAACACTACGAAGGAAGACCTCTGTGGCTGTTGATACCAGGCACGTAGCTACAGGGGCAATTTTTTTTAATTCTGCAGGCTTTAAGGATTTTATAACTGGCTTATATGAAACCTTAACTTTTTCAAAGCCTGCCCAAGTCCTAAATTATTATACAGCATGGTTTATATCCCACATCACAAAAACAGCTTTTGAATGACCCTTGGAAGGAACTGATAATCAGCATGACTTCTTCAGACAGAGGATGTTGATTTCATTGCAGGTCAATTCAGCCAGGAAGGGCAACTGCCACTGTCATCTGGGACCTGCAGGTAGTGCAGGTGCTGTGAGTCTGCCTGGTTAGTAATGTACCTGTTCACTGACATGGGCGTAACATGAGATTCTTCATTCTCCATACATTGCTTCCAGCCATGCTGGAGCTGATAAATTAGAAATGTCCAGTTAGGGTGAGGGATGCAAAGGGGTTATTTTCAGGCATTTATTAAGGACCTACACTCCTTCTATCACCAAACTACTTTATCACCTCAAACTTTAATATATCAATGAGGAAATGTTTTACTGTTGTTTATGTTTTAGAAGCTCTCTGCCCCTGAATATCTTTACAGATATGATCCTAGGCAGTTTGCCTCTGAGCATACAGTAAGTCAACACCAGTGCACAAAATCACTGTTTCCCCAGCCCTAGGTGAGTGGAGGATGGTAAGACCAATAGCAGCATAAAGCAGACCTGCTACTTCTTAGACTAGCCTGGCATACATAAGCTTTTAGCTGATATATATATATATATATACACACATATACTCAGTGCTTATGAGTTACCACTGCATTTTCTGTTCTGGTAAGCTGAGTAGCAGATATTATCCTGTGCAGAACTACTACTGGCAATTGCACTTGTTCAAGATTTTTACAGCATTTGTATGATGCAGCTGAGATAAATGCAGCACAATTTTCATTGATTTCTTTTTGGTCTATCTTAATTAAAACTTTCCAGTATTTGCTGAATGAAACAGAAAAACTCTGAGGAAGAGCAAGCGTTCAGCATTTTAGTACAACCTTGCACCAAGAATAACAAGTCTTTGTTAACACTCAGTCCTTGAAACATCTGGGACAAAGTTACCTTTCAAACACAGAGTGAGTTTTTCTTATGGTTACCTTCAACTCTATTCCCAAACAAGTTTTTCTTTGCATTATGCCTGATGCCTAACACATCTCAACACTGCCTGCTGCCTTGATGGGAAAAGGTAATGTAACTGTGTTATGTAGTGCAACTCCAAGAGAGAAATAGTGTGTGCTTATTGGGTAACCACAGCCATGTTAAAGCAGACAACTGAAATGACAGAATAGAGGAATGCCAAGGAAAGAGAGCAGTATGAGTAAGAACAATACAACAAATAACTGTTTGGTGAGTATCAGTCATTTGTGGTTAGCAACATGTAGGTGTTTGAATGAGGACCACAACGATGTATTCCCCAAAAGCTGACAAAACAAAGCTCCTTTCCAAAGCAGTTTGTTCTCACGGTCAAAAGAACTAGGAAACATCAAGGTTTCTTTATCTCACTAATTGTGAAGACTTGCATTTCATACAGTTATCCCTGGCCAGCTGAGCTGTGATATCTGGCTGTGTCTTCTCACCCACAGCTAACCTCCCCTGAAAAAAAGGTCACAGGACCATAAAGGGGGCTCATTTACTTGGGGGGAGTGTTCATAATGCTGAAATGTTTTGAAATGTCCAGGAGTTGTATTGTCCTTACCAGCGTTTAAATGAAGCTGGAGAAAAGCAGAGGAAGGGAGGAAATGGCAATATATGTGAAAGAGATGAATGCAGCTGCTAATAGTTAAATGGACAAGGAAAAAATTAGGCTTTGCAAATGTTGTAAATGACTATATTTGCATGCTGTGTAATGGGGGGGGGGTGAGAGAGGCAGGAAGGGAGTTTCACTATTCGCATCATAAACAGTAGAACACATTGCATCCTGGCAAACATTTTTTAACTACCAAGAAAGTGAGTGACAGGGAAAATGTCATCATAAGCCAATGGCAAAGAATGAAAGGTAATCTAGTAGGAGCGTACCCAATTACCTGGGGAAGAAAGGAGAGGGAGGGAGGAACAGACTGTTCACTAAAAATAAATACCCATCTGAAAGTGTCCATTATTAAAATTGCAGTTACTCTCTCTCACTTGAAATGCTGTTTGAAAAGGAAACTTGCTAGTGGGTGAAGGCATAGCTAAGATAAAGGGGAATTGAAAAGCAGCATGTGAGAAGGAGAGGCTGTGCTTTAAGGTGGTCAGAGAAAGTGAACACCAGAACTTGCTGGCCTCTTCCAAGGTGCTGCCTCTCCCCACTGCTGGCAGTTCTGCCTTGCCAAGCTTGAGTGACTGCAGTGCTGCTTCCTAAAGAGCTGTTTACCCTCTGGTCTTCAGCTCTGCTACTCTAACACCCTGCCTTTTCCCTTCTTTAAAAGAAAAAACAAAAAACTATAGTTTTCACCTTTCCCTTAGTGTGAAATACATAATGCCCAGTGAGATGTAGTGTCCTACACACCTTAGTAGGCCTAGAAAGCTCTAGCTTTCTGTAGAAGTCAGTCTAAAGTTTGCTGCTGGTACATCTGCATGAAAGGAGGGTCATTAAAGCTGAACATGCTCTTACAGGCAGCATCAGAGACTGGCTGATGGTCCACCTATATTTGCTGCAAGCCCTATGCTGAGCCTGCAAAAATGAAGGAGAAGACTCCAGTACTTAGAAAGCTGCTTCCCAATAATGTGGTATTGAAGGGAGAATCTTTCAAGCATCCCTGTTTGTACACATAAGTAAGCTTCTCTGAAGGAGAGTAGCCCCACAGTTCAGTGAGACTAACAGTCCCTATGCAACAGGTCAAGCCACTGTGCAAGCGAGGGTTCAGAGGATCAGGGCTAATGGGGTTAGAAATCTGAATGGCAGAGAAGTGATCTCTCTGAGCAGTAGGATGGAAATTGCCCGCCTCTTTACACTATCTTAAAAAGGATGGAGTTCAATGCAATTAAAATTTCATCTAAGTTACTTTCTTTTCCTTTTATCTGCTCTTCAGTCTTCTTATTGTAACTCACAAGGCTTCTCCAATTTCCAAATTGATTTTGTAATAATTGAACAATTAACTGCATACTAAGTAATTATTTGTCAAGTATGCTACTTATGCTAATATCTACAGATCTAGTTTATACATATTCAATGAAATTAATAAGACATTACTTGGATGTTACAGAATTGTTCTTCATTGCAGCAGATATTTTTAAGGCACAGGCTGGGATTATATTTCCTTTCACAGAACTCATTTTTTTTCCATCTGAATTGCATTGTAGAATAAAATTACTGCATTGGATTGGAGGCTGAAAAGCTCCTTAAGACTTCTAAAGAGTGAAAATTATTTTGAAATTTGTGTGGAACTTCCAGGCTGATACAACAGCTCCTTGGTATCACGTAAAGAAATTGTAAGGAACACCACAGAAATACAAACTTTCACACTTTTAAAACAATAACAACGCATCTCAGAGCTTGAGAAGGTGACTCCTGGTTTTTCTCTAATAGTCTAGATCACAGTGCATTGCAGAAAAGACAAAGAAAAGGCACTGAAAAATAAACCAGCTGCTCTTTCTGTTAATTCCCTCCTTCACTCCCAGTCAGCTTTCAAGCTTCAAAAAACTTACATCCTTTTTTTTTTCTGACTTCACATTAATGCACATCCTAGACCCATCTTAAAATGGCATCAAGTTAAAATAGAAGCAGCATCTTCTCATCAGACAGCCTCACCAGCTCAGCAATACCAAATCAGCTAACAGTTCTAGAGTCTACCCTGCTGCTCATCAGCTGTATTATTAAACCATTCTTCCTGCTCTTCCTCTTATAGACCAACTCCACTTTGAATGCAGTGTTTCTGTACCTGTTCCATCATCTGCATTCCTAGAGCACCTCTGGGACCCAGCTGTGTTTTGGGCTCCTCCTGTTTTGCTCTGTGCTTAGACTGATGTGATGCACCATGTCATTTTGATGGACTGAATTAATGGCACTAACTAATGTTCAGAAAGAGCAAGGCATGGAGCAATTTTACTTTTAACGAGCTTAGCCTGGGTAGTTCTATTGTTTTGAATGCTCAAGAGTTTCCAGTCTTCATCCTTTTTTCTTCCTTCTGCAATTTCCCTACTGATCTAGAGTGCACTGATATTTTATACAGAGAACCAAGGAACCTTAAATGACCCTTTTTGCCACTTTTTGTCTCCTTTGAGAGTTCCTTCTCTGTTTGCCATTAGTGACGTCCATTACAGTCGGTTCTGCAATTCTTTTTTGCTGCTATTTCATCATCAGACACTTGGAGGAAAGTGAAGACACTTGACTGAACTGTTCAGTTCTATGGCAGCTTTTGTGATTGCCTCTCTTTATTTCATGGCTGTTTGAGAGGCAAAGGTTTTAGAAGTACTTGGTCTGCAGTTATTTGTGAATGATGCTAAAACACCTATCATCCTGTAAGGAATAGTCCAGCAATTCGTGCCACTAAGGGGTGTGAAGGGTTAACACTGAGGCCTGGGTTTAGGCGAGAAGAGAACAAAGGGATTTCTTCAGAGAAAAACTGCTGACTTTGCACGGACGTGCAGTAACTTCTGACAGCCGGCCAAGAGACCACTAGATAAGGAGGAAGAATATGAGCCTCCCTGCCCGAGCGGCCCCCGAGAAACTAACAGAGACTGATAAGCAGGCGCACCTGGGAGGAGTTCGGATTCGGGAAACCAATTATAATAACCCTGCCTCTTCTAGAAGTAGTAATGAATATGTATTAGCCTAGGAGCATAAAAACCAGCCGCCTTACGTAACAGGTGTGCGTCCTGGTGGAGCAGAGACTCCCGGCGCACCCAGCGCTGTTTGCTTGCCTCTATTCATTTAATAAATTGTAAACTTTGATTGTAATCCTATTTGGGACTCAGTCATTTATAACAATCCTGTCTAGAGAGCTTGGCAGGACATTTTCTGTTCAGAAAACAAAGTTGCAGGGATGTTTAGGAACAAAGATTCTTCCTGATGGCTGGATGAGTAGCTGGCCTCCAAACTGTGTCCCTTGCACCCTCTTGCCAAAGATATAATTCTTCCTCCTATGGCCTCGTTGAAGCATTGCTCAATGGTCTGGCTTACTAGTGAGAAGAGAAAGGATAATGCCTTCCCTACAGTTAAGGGGTTTCCTGGTCAATCCTTAGCGGCTTTCAGTGAGGACCTGAAATTAAACTGTTTAGCCCAACTCTATCATTTCCACACATGAAATCTGGAGTCGGCCTTTAGAGTTACTCCAAACCTATTCTGGTATTTAGGAGATGCAAAGATGACCTCTGACAGCCTCTGGCAGCACGTAGGACAAGTGTGTGTGTGGCAGGGAGTTCGTGCCAGGGAGAAAAGTGCCGAGGGGAACGGGCTGGGGGTGCTCCGTGAGGAGCGGGGCTGTGAGCTCAGCTCTCGACGGGCTGAGAGCTCGCTGAGGCTCCAGCAGAGGTGGCCTGGGACCTGCCGAGACATGTCCAGCTGGGCAGGGGGGCTCTGTTTATACAATCACAGAAAGGGTTGGGTTGGGAGGGACCTTAAAGCGCTTCCAGTTGCACCGCCCTGCCACGGGCAGGGACACCTCCCCCCAGACCCGGTTGCCCAAAGCCCCATCCAGCCTGGCCTTGAGCACCTCCAGGGATGGGGCATCCACAGCTTCTCTGGGCAGCCAGTGCCAGTGCCTCAGCACCCTCATGGTAAAGACATTTTTCCTTATACCTAACCTTAATCTACCCTCTTTCAGTTTAAAGCCGTTAACCCTTGTCCTATCGCTACACTCCCTGGTACAGAATCTCTCCTAGCTTTCCTGTAAGCCCTGTTTAGGCACTTGATTTTCACCGCTGAAGCAAACGTCACCAGCCTCTGGAACTAGAAGGCGCGTTTTTTGTTTGTTTGTTTGTTTCCTGGGGAATATAAATGACCCTCGTGGACTTTCTTTTTGTCTGAAAACTTTGGATTTACAGAAAAAAAATGCATATGGAAATGTTCAGGGCCCTCCCCATTGCATCCTGCTTCCTCCAGGTGAGGCCAGTACCAGCGCCTTGTGTCCTCTAAATCCCGTGCGTTATCCATACAAATGTGATGCAGATGCCCTTAACCCGGTGTTACATAGTGCGTCAGAGAAAAAGCCAGTTAAAAAGTTGTGATGCTGAGGAGAGAACGCTAGCCCTTGTCACTGTTTTTGTGATAAGCAGTTTCTTTGTTTTTCCTTCCCTCCTGCAGAGATCCCCAGCACGGGGCACTGCAGGAAGGAAAGAGGAGCTGTGCCAGCCTGCAGCCATCCCTAGGTGGTGCACGCCGCCCGCCAGCCTGAGCCCTGCTCTCCCAGCCGGGGGAGTGCACAGCTCCTAGCTCCCAGGGCTGGCTTGGGGGAAGACACCAGGGCCAGCCTGCAGCAGCCCAGGTAGGCAAAGCTGAAGTACTTTGAGTTAGTGAGAGAGAAACTGCGGTGTTGTGTACCCTCGAACTGGTCATGCTTCACAGTACAGATCCATTTTGGAATGGGTTAGAAAAAGTTTCTGCAGGAGAAGTTTTCTTGTGGTGAAACAGTAAGAAACGTTCTGGTTAGCTCGAAAGGTGTGAGTGTCAAGCAAAGGAAGGGTGAGCTCTGGAATTGCATGAGCAGTTTATTGCCCTGCAGAAATGCCTTGTGGTGTATCAATTAACCATCTGGTACAACATCAGCTCAGCATCATACAGCTAACTTTCCAGGAGAAGTTAGTTTTTAGATATGCACATGAAATGACTGATAACGTCTGCTATTTTTAATTCTTTAAGGTAATGGCCTCGAATCAGTTGCATTTCTGGCAAAATTCTCAGTCAGGTCTCTGGCTAGCTGGTGCATATGACAGTGCATATCTTGCTAGGCAAACAGAGTCAGAAACATAGGAGCACGTATTTTCTACTGGGATTTTCAAGCAGCTGCAAGATTGTGTGCATGAAAAAGAACAACTCTTAAGAAGGGAATACTAACTGTAGCAAAAGAGGTATATGATACGTGTATGTGATGCTGAACAGGCCCAGCAAGCAACCTGCTCAGTTACCCCTATCATGAGGAGTCAGAACATGGTACAGAACAAGGATAGGTTGTTTATTGATGGTGTCGATTTCGGTTTGTCACTAATTAGCCCAAAAAGGAAATGAATGAAATCTGGAGCAAATTTACCCTTCGTACTTTCTCTGAAAAAACACTCCATCCAGGAAAACACTGAGGAAAGCAGAAGCTGTGACTGTGAAAACCAATTAATTCTTAAAACCACTGGAATGAAAATCTGTTTTGGAAAACAAAAATCCACATTTGTATTCTCAGTCTCTTGTGCCACAGGCAGAGTGCAGCTTGAAATCGTCTACTGGAAGTTCAGGCTGTTTCTTCACGCATGTGTTTTTCTGGGACTGAAAAGTGGCTACAACTTAGGAAGAAAAAAATATCATGTAGTTACATGAAGTGTTGTACAAGCCCAAGACTGTTTTTGCAGGCAATATACTTATACTCGAGCATTTGTATTTTTAGACCCTAATGTGCATCTGCTTATGAGGCCACTACCAACGGTGTGATAACAAGAGTCCTCAGTAAGACAAAACCAAATGGATGAATGATGAGTTGGGAAAAATGAAGCCTAGCAAGAGCACGCTTGGCTGTACCTACCTAAGAGATAAAGGTAACCTGATCTGCTCACCCTCTTGAGGGTTTGAGGAGTAGCTTGTGTTATCAGTGAGGTGCCAAACTAATTTGATTAAACTGCTAGTGACACTGCAAAATGAAGAGTCTATTTTGTATGAATGCATCTCTGATGTGTTCATTGGAAATACGGCCAAACCACAGGCTAGCCAGGAGCTAAGTCTTGAGTCAGGTCTCTATTTTTTGTGAGTGGATAGAGCTAGGCAAACAGTGTCAGAAACATAGCACATTTTCCAGTAGGATTTTCAAGCAGCTGCAAAACTTCACATATGGAAAAATAGCAGCTCTTACGAAGTGAACGACAACTGGAGCAAAAGAGGTATATAATCCATATGTGACGCTGAACAGGCCCAGCAAACCACCTGCTCTGTTACCCCCCCCCCCCATCATGAGGAGTCAGAACATGGTACAGAATAAGAGGGATAGATGGTTTATTGATGGTGGTGTCAGTTTCACTTTATCTCTGATTAATCTGAAAAGGAAATGAATGCAACCTGGAGCAAATTTACCCTCTGCACTTTCTCTGAATAACACTCCTCCAAGAACATTGAGGAAAGCAGAAGCTGTCAAAGCTGTGAGATGAATGATATTTCAGTTGGTTCTGAACCATTGGGTTTGCTTCCATTTGATGGGTATTTGGTTGTCAAAAGGAAAGCTTACCCAAGAAAGTCAAATTAAGGGTATGGTTAAGCAAAATCTGTTGGTTTTGTTGTTGTTTGCTTGCTTTTGTTTTTCTCTTAAGGGATGTTCAAGTCTTTGAGCATTTGTCTTTGCCTTAAAGTAGAATTTGAAATGTTGAAAACTTTTGAATCCAAAACAGGTGTATTGCAGTTATAAATTGCCAAATACTCTTTGGTCTCTCTAAAATAACCTGGTGTGTTCTTGGAGATAATCTATGAGTATACTCTTGAACTAAAGGAGCATGAAGTTGTAAACAACCTGAGTGCAGCCTTCTGGGAACTTAAGGCCCAGCGCCACCAGCTGTGGTATTCAAGTGAGCTGTGTCTCCTGGGCTGCAGCATGAATTCTCTGGCCTGTTTGGATGTATTACTGAATGGATTTTGACAAAACCAGATTTAAAATGAAATAACTGTGGTATACAAGTTAAAACAAAGATCCTTTGTGTGCCTGAAATTGGCAAAATCACGTAACTTCATTGCAATTTCCCCCACTGTGGAGCTGAAATAGTTACTTTAAAAATGCAATTTGGATGTTTGTGGAAGTTGCTTTCCATTGAGGAATTCTCCTGATGGAAAATTCCTAGCTGGTCCTTTAGTTCAGATTTCTGTGCACTTTTCATCTCTTCCTTTTCTGTTTTCCTTTGTTCTCTTTGTTCTGCTGTGGCACTAATGGGTTATAATGCTGCAGACAGTGAGCTTGCATTCTTGTAGTTCTTGTCATCAATTACAAGATGTTTGTTTGTTTCAGAAAGCAGACAGACAAGTCTTTGCTGATATATAATTCCTTTACCCCATTATGTATTTATCCCTACATCTGTAACAGTAAGACAAAGGTAGAAGTTCTCTTGGCATCTGGGGCTGACCACATTCTTTCAGTGAATCTTTTGCCCAGTATTCTTCAGTTTAAATACAAAATCACAAGTTTTGCAGGATTTTTTTTTAGTGAAAACCTAGTGGTGTTTTAAAACCTTAGTTTTAAAGCGTTTAATTGACTATTTTTTAGAGAAGCGACGTTAAATTATTTTTTTGTAGACAAATAGACTTCATTTTCTTTCACTTAACATCAGTTCTCAAGCCACTGATTAGTAAAGCTGACAAATCTCTATGACTAGTTTCTGTTGTTAACTAGGGTCACTTCTTGGTGAGTAAGGGAGAAAGATAAACAGTGATGAGGCTGACAATTCTGGGTAGCTAATTGAGCCACCTGGATCCCAAATTTAGAAGGAAATTAGGTTCCTTATGTCTCCTTAACAGTCTGAATCCTATTGATTGATATTTCAAAAATATTAAATTCCTAGAGCTTCTTTCCCGGAAGAAGACTTGGCAATGGTAATAACTCCAATAAATAGTGATTTTTAACTGTACTTTACTACTTATAGTTAAAATGAGTGGAAGAAAACAAGGAGAAAGGCAGAAGAAACTGTAAAAATGCCACTCAAATTCCAAAGAAAAATACCCCATCTCCAAAGGTAAAGCTGGAGAGGGGCTACACATTTCAAATAGCTGTGCATCAGAAACAAAGTATTTTTGGATTCCCGTGCCAAAACTCTTTTCCTGAGATGTGAAAATGTTCTTCTGAGTAAAGAGGAGTACCGGACAAAACATTTATGGGTCAGAAAGAGGACATGGCACTGACGCTTATTTTATTTCAAGCAACAAAGCAATGAGTTGTAATTTATTTCTAATTTCAGTCTAGAATCCAGGCAAAACCTGCTCACGTATGAAAACCTGCTGCTTGACTGAGTTGTTTCATTAGTTCTATGAAATGAGACAAGGAAACACTTGGGAAACCATTGAGATTTAGAGGCAAAGAGTGAATTCAAAGAGATGATTTGAAGGTTATGTGGTATAATGCACAGTTTCTTCAACTAATTAGAGCTGCTGGGACTACAGGGGAACGTGCAGTTTCTAGGTCATATTAAGTTTAGAAACCTCTTATTCAGACAAACTTTATTTTTTCATTTGGCTCAAGTGTTTTTGAAATGCAGTTTCTTTCCCCTTAGGTTATCCGTCTTCATTTATTCTTGCCATAAACATAGCAACCAGATAAGGTAGAAGAAGAAACTAAACCACACCAGTTTCTGAAAACACAGTTCAGTTTCCTTTCCTGCGTTGAAGATCACCCCTCCAAGTGACTTGAAAATGTAAAATTTTGTATATACGGAAGTGGTGCTTAAAATGTACTTGTAAGTGGTCTTTTTTTTCTTTATTTAGGAACTTTATCAAAGGGTATCAAAACTATTTATTTATTTATTTATTTATTGTGAAACATATCTTTGGGCTTTGAACCAACTTCCCATCTATTCATTTGGAAGCCTAGCTTTGTGGGCCACTGATTTCGGTCTCATCCTTGAAATTCCTGACTCTGTATCGAAATCAAAGCCTTTTGTTTAAAATTGAGGCTTTCTACTTCTTCAGACAGTCACCTGATCTATAGCTAGAGTACACAGTGCTCCTACTAAAATCAGATGTCATGAAAAATAAGCCAAGTAACTGGGAAGTGCCAGAGAGATCTGGCTGGGATTTAGCTCTGTTTTCCCCCAAAACAAACAAACAAACAAAAACAAAGGAAGAGAGAGCCCCTACTATTCTCCAGATTACTTTATGTATCCCTGTGCACAGAAGCTAGGTATTCCTTCCAGACCTCTTCCTTTTTCTAATGAAAAGTCTCATTTCCAAGATGACTGGAGTGTGAATTACCTTCTCCGTTCAATTACAAAGTCTGATCACTGCCTATTCTTTTTCACCACTAATAACAGCTGTTGAAGTAAACCGCTCATCTCTAGTTATGGAAAAACAGGCAGTAAGTCACCTTGAGATTAAAATACATATTGCTAAACCCTTTCTTGGGGATTTAGTGCAGTAATTGCTTGAGATGATGACGACCAAAGGGAATGTTGTATTTTTGTGGAATACTTCCAGGGATAACGGGCGAAATCCTCCACTGGTTTAAATCAGTAATGTTCTGCCAACCTGCTGCTGTAAATTATCATCTCTTCATTTGAGGTCATTGGCCCAGCACTTCCAGCTCTTGTAACTTGGGGTGTTTCCCTGAAATGTAAACCATAACCCAGGCATTTTCAATGTGAATAACAACACAGGTGCAGTAGATCTAATGTCCCAGTAGAGCTGAAATCCCTGGCAGTGTGCTGGGATATGTTTGTAGGTCAGGGGAGCAATTTGGCATGGCCTTTGCTACCCATGTAGCATGTTGAAAGGTAGCTAAGCAAAGCTCTCCCACGTGTTCGGGTTGTCTTCCAGCGTGTTATCACTAAAATGCTAAAGATAAGCTTATTACACTTTCATTTTTTCTAGAAAAAGATACGGGAGATTGGGGTGCTAAGGGCAGTAGGGAATTGGTTGACAAAGCTGTTGTAGTGCTTTTGCTTTTGCTGTGGTTCTATTGTCAGAGCTCAGGTGCCGAAGGACTGGTGAGAGCAAAGGCAGGCTCCAGTGCTGATCTCCTGCAGTTTTAAGGAAAAATGCAAAGACCTTGCCTGTACAGGGAGAAAACTCTGGATTCATCATACTAATAGGAAACAGAAGCCAAGAACAGGTTAGGGATAAAGTGCTACAGTTAGATAATATTTGAAAACTCAATACAGCACTCTTCAAAGGTCAGGTTGTCTCATGTATTAGGTGTCTGCGGAAACACTTCAGAGGTGGGAAAGCTCAAAGTGAAGGTCAAATGCTTAACCCCTCTCTTTAAAAGGTTCTACATGCGCTTTACAAAAGCAGACTGAAAATGCCCACTGGTACTTCGCAGATTTTTGTTGTTTTTAATCTGCATTTGTGCATAGTTGTGCTTTTTTTTTTTTATATGAGATACTATTCTGTTTCAGCAACAGACAATTCTTACTGTATTTGGGTGTTGCAGAGCACTGTTAGCTCCCAGGCCTTATAGATAGGAAACAGGAGTGATTTGGCATGTTCTGGCAGTGTCAGCACAGGCTTAGCTTTAAGCAACCCAGCTTGAATGCTGAGATCACACACTAGAGATTCTTTTCCAGCCCTCACATCTTACCTTCTTGTCCACATAATGAAAGACAGCATAGTGCTAACAGATCTACTGTTCTTTCTTCACAAGTTCATGGCAGGACTTCCACAGCAGTCTTTCCAAAATTGAAGAGAAAGCGTAAAAAAGGTGGGATTTGGTCCTAAGGACTGGCCCTGAAAGGCCCCCGAAGGACAAAATCCATTTGCATGCTTTCCTTTGTTAGACTCTTCATAGAGTGTAAGGCAACTTAGGCCAGATAGAGCTGCCACGTAGTGCTCCTGTGTCATGGGTCCTCCTTTTGAGATGGCCAGCTCCTCAGGGTGAACGTTTTGTGAAAGTCCAGTACGTTATCTTTGTGGCATTAGCCCTTCAAGCAAGGTTGATGGCACCATCTGATCCATCTTGTGCGTATATTCTTTGGAAATAGCAGTCTGATACAAGGGGGTCTTCTTTTCTGGGGTTGGTGATTGCCAGCATGAGTCATAAATAGCTGAGCTAGAAGCATTAGTCCAGGTTATCCTAGCCCTGTGAATGTATCGGTTCTAAACTGAGATCATGGCCAAGCTTTTGCTGAACATGGTAGAGAAAACATCAACCTCTCCTTGCCCTTTGTCCTGGTTTATTGCTTCAGCTTTTCCTTTTCAGGTATGTGTCCCCAGCTCAGGCAAGAGTGCTGCTTTCATTTAGCAGGCGAGGATGAAATATGTGCGGTGAACAACGCCGTGATAACAAAGGAGGCATTTACTTTCATGTACATCTCCATTGCATCCTCAGCCTTGCAAAGCTGTCAGTTGGAGTCAGTCACATTTGCAATGAATTTCTTCCTTTTTCTTCCCCCACAGAAGATTTTCTTTTCTGCTCTATATCACAAAGCAGCTTATTTTACACTGGAGCCCTCATAGCCTGGAATGGGTCGATTGGTCATTTTTTCCTCTTCCCTCTCTCCTGTATGCCATCCTGCCTTCATTCTGAGCATGAAGGTGAAGTTGAGGTGAGGGTGGTCCAGCACGCTTCCTCTACCACCAGGAGAGTATGTTCATCCCTAAACAGGCAAACACTGTGGTTGATTTAAGGCATGCCCCGAGCTCTTTGGAGTTTGTCTGCTGTCAGCAATGTGGGAAGCAAGTGGACCAGAGCTGATGTGAGCATGTCAAAGAGACGGCTCCATTTTTGCAGCGAAAACTCCATTTGAAGTTCTGTGTTTAATGGTGTGGGACTCCGCAGACCCTAAATTGCATACTGTTATTCCAGATGTGCGTTGTCTCTGTAGGAGACAATTTCACAGCGATTAACCATTTTAAGTTAGTCAAGTGCTATTTATAGCAGAAAGCACGACAGCAGACTCTTCAAAGCCCTGGTGGACAGAAAAGCCTATTGATCATTCAGTTGATTTTTATTGCTTGGTATTGAGCGGCAGGGCTGCCTGCTCTTGTATAAGCCATGTTTTCTTTTCTTTTCATTGTACTGGACTCACGAAAGAGCCTAGTCTGCTGTGATACGGGGCATTGTTTGAGTGGCATATCCCCTACTGCAGTGCACTGCATTGCTGTTGCTCTCCAAAATTCCCATCACATCCAAAGGACAGAGCACTGACATGGGAATTTTTGGGGGTGTTCCTTGTGCCATGGGGATACCCCACTCACTCCCATGCTGATCCATCACAAAAGGTGATTTTGCCTTTATTCTGTGAAGGCACTGGGGCTTCATCCCCCCCCAGTTTATGTTGCCAAGTGCTGGAATGGGTACTCCAGATTCCGTGGGGTGACATCAGGTGGAAAAAACAAAGGGAGAAACTGTGGCATAGAATAATAAAATGCAGTGTCAAGGATGCTTTGCACAGCATTGGTGCCTCGAGGCTGTTAATACACTGCTGGAGGGCAGAGCGCTGGGTGAAGGTGACGGTTGGGAACTGTGTGGTGAATGGGCAGCTACGCTGCTGCTGCTCTGTGTCGTGGCAGACAGATCAGAGCGCTGCTGGGCCAGAACCAGCCACTTAGCTAAACTGTCTGCCTGCTGTAAGCAGCCCATCCTTGGGATAGGCTCTGTGAATGGGATCACATGGAAATTGAGGGCCCACCTCGACTGCTTCAGGGAGGGAATGAAGTCAGAGTGCTGCAGACATCGTGGTAAAGAACATCCTGAATGCACAGCCTCTTGTGTAAAGCATATTATTGCAAGCTCCTTCTGTCAGTTTTTTTTTTTTTTTAAAAGACTTGAGAGGAGTGAAAGAAAAGTGTATTTGAGATGCAAGGACACAAAGCCATGTTAAGTTTCATTTATGGAGATGAATTGGAAACAGGTGTTTCACATAACTGAGGGGTACCATTCTGAGAGAGCCCTTGAGAGTCAAGAGAAAGAAATTACAAAGAGCAACAGTATATTCAGAAAGATAACTATAATCAAGTCCTTTCCATGGCTATTAAGGGGAAAAGACAACAACCACAAATGCAATGGAGAGATTAAAATTGACTTTGTAAAAAGCCATTTTTTATTTTTTGCTTCTGTGAAATAATTTCAAAACCAAAGGCAGGAATAATTGAAGCATTTACAGAATATATCAATAATACCTCATTATCCAGCTTTGCTTCAATCCACTGATTTCAATTTTCTTTTGAACAAGTGGCATTTATCAGAGGAGTTAGCATATGAATGGGGAGGGGGAGAAATGTAAACTACATGCTGCAGATTTACATGTCTTAGGAAGCCAAATAGCCCTCAAAACTAATTGTTTCTGAAATGCTTTATAAACCTTATCTTATGTGTTGACCCTAGTCAGAGCAATTAATTTCATAATGAATTCTTCCTGCACACACCCTATCTTATTATCCTTAGTCTAAATTAATAACATCATGGTAATAATTAGCAGATATGAAATTCTCCTCACTACTTCTCATGGCATGTGAGCTTGATATAAAAGAACAACAAGGATGACAATTAGAGGAAAACATGTCAGCTGTACGGATTGTTATGCACCTTCACCCTAGCATCTGCAGAATAGGCTTTATTTAAATGGGAATATCTTTGATATTCTCCCTTTCTTTCTCCTCCTATTTTCTTTCAACAGCTTTTCTTCCTTCAAGGGAGAAATACCTGTGTTTAGATTAGGAAGACAGCCATGAAACTATATCCTCAGCACTTTTATCACCTTTGCCTTTACTGAATGCATTGCTACGTGTCAATCAATTACTGAAATGAAAACTCTCCTCTGATATTTGAAGGTAGGTCTTTCTACAGGCATGGCTGGAAGGCGATAGTCCCTGTCAGTCCAGAGCCCTAACTTTTGGCCCAGCTCTGTGACAGCTGTAGGATTTCATCTCTCCTTTATTCAAAGTCACTTTTCCAGCCTGTATAGTCCCAGGAAAACATGATGCACCTGCATAAGCAAATTATTGCCTGAAGCCAACAGCTTGAATAATCGCAAACAGGACAAGGTGCACGAAGAGTTGCTTCAGAATGCTTTATTTGTGCACCTGACTGATGATGTTTGATCTACAGCTGTATGGTAATAGGAAAAAAAATCTGTTTTGTTGATGTTTGTTTGTTTTTAAAGTGTAATGATCACGACCATGGAATACTAGGCACAAAAGGAGAGTCTTCTCTGAAGCAGAAGACAGAGGTCACTTTGGTTCTTGAATGCCAGCAGAAGAGTTCAACCTTAGCTTTTCCCTGGGGTAACTGAAGTTAGAAGAACACATTCCCTTGATGCCATTTCAAAAAGATGGCTAATGCTTCCCCCGTAAAGAGATATTTTGATGTTTTGCAAAGAAAGCAGTGGCAGAATCGCATTGACAGTTGAGATGCAGGTGACTGTCATAGAAGTTGTCCTTTGCATTATTTTTTTTCCCCAAATTATTTGTGAACAGCTTTTAAACTGTTTTTTGAAGCAAGTATCTTGAAGTGCTGCCTGTATCATAAAATCTGCTTTCAGTGTGCAGGTTAAAATGTTACACACAAGATGTGGTCTTGTTATAGCACTGCTAATAAACAAACATTAGCTGTCTAATGTGAATCCTAGATCTTTCAACCAAGGTCATGGTCCAGTTGTGCTTGGTGCTGCACACACGGGTAGTTGGAAATATTCAGAAGGTCTCTGCAGAGCAGATGACAAGGATAAGTCTGAGAGGCAACCATGACTTGCCTGGTGCATCATTTCTACACAGTGAGGGCCTACCAGCATCAAAAACATGTCACGGGCAATGACCTCCACAAACCTTGTTGTGTAATGTTCTCAGATCACCTTTGGCTTTGGTTCGGGACATGCAGTTGACGTGAGCAGGTTAAGCTAATGCGAATGAGTTCCTTCTGGTGTCTACTGGTTATGTGTGGCACCCAGAAGCCCTTCATTTCTAGTTTATTCTTCTATCAGGGGAGATTTGGACTTTATCCAAGCTACTTTTTGGGTTATTCAAATACAGGGACTGATCTTCAGCCTCACTTTAACTCTGTTATGGGCAGTAATTCCAGCTGTGGCTCTGCTGATGACTTCTCTGCATCAATGCTGATTTAGCTAGCTTGAAGTTCAGGTGCTCTTGGGACAGATGTTAGGAGGTTCAGGTCCTGTTTAGGCACTTAATATCTAGGAAAATTTTAGATAACTGGGTTCACTAGTGGTCAATTTTTAGTGACCTAAAAAAAGTGGGGTCTGCAGAGCTGCGTTGTCTTGAGAAAATAAGCTGTTTGTAATCTCGACAGCCCAGACTTCATGGTGGTTTAACAGTCTGCAGTGCAGCCTGTGCATGTCTTTGCTCTCTGACCCAGCGAGGCAAGTAAAATAATACAGTAATAAATATAAAAATAAATAAAAGTAATGCAGTAGAAACTGCGGGCAGACTTCTGCCTTAATCACACACAGGAATGTCATTTGGGATGCCCTCAGGCTGGAGGGCATGCTAAGTGACTTCCAGCCTGTCAAATCCGCCAGGTACCCAAAACATCTCTGCAGATCTGCATGCAAGCAGCGGGGCTGAGGTGTGGAGGTAGCCCAGAACATGTATTTCAGTGTCTGTGCCGCTAGAGTGCACCTCTTACATAGCCAATGCTGAGGCAAATTCTCTCCTGATACCTTTTATGAAGCACAGGGTTTCTCACTGAGATTAGGACCAGCTCTGTTACTTGGTTCTGTGCCAATCCGTATTCAGTTTTTGAGCTGAACTAATACCGAAGAGAAGTCCTGTTAAAGGCTAGTTGTTTCTAGATTGAAATCAGAAGATGTTGTTGTACTCTGAAACCCTAGTTTAGTATTGGTCATAGTGGAACTTGACAAATGCTTAATGTTTGGCACATGCTTAGTAGTACAAGCTTTAATTACCTTGCTGAATCAGGATTTGCTTTAATAGAAAATTGGTGGGAAGTGGCAGGTAATTTGCCAGTTCAGGTAAGACATGGTCAACCTTTGAGATTGCATTGAATGGTAAGTGATGTCGATCCTTTAATATAAAGGATATATATAAATATATCTTATAAAGCTGAGGTGGTATATCGTGTATCTGTTCAGTGAGCTGAGAAAAAAATCCAAAATGAGATTAAATTGTGACCTTTCTGCAAGGGAAGAGAAAAAAAAGTGCTTAAATTCTGTTATCTTAATAAAGAGACAGTTGCTTCTAAACATACCTTTTTCTTTTTTTCTTTTTTCTTTTTTTTTGGTGTTTCCAAATGCTGAATCATCATTTCATGTAATTTTTTGTCTTCTGTTTAAAAACAAAACAACAAAAAACATTTAAACACTTTCCCTTCTACAGGCAGCTTCACTAGGAATATTTTTCCTATGCAAAACTAATTTTTCAGTGAAACCCTTTCTTTTGGACAAGAGAGTATTATTAAACATGTGCAGCATACCATGGCTTAAATGTGATTAAATTTCACTTCTGGAAGAAAAAAAAAAAGAATAAGGTTAAAAAGAAAAAATATATAACCTAGCCTCCTGTGTTCTGAATCACAGTATAGAGGAAGGTACAGTAGAGTCTCCTTCCTACCTTGTGCACCTAGCCCCCTTGTGTCACTTCTTATATCCTCTTTGTGTATCACTGAAGACTCATGATGAATTCCAGAGGGGCAGACCTGGACAGAAAAGTTGGTTTAGTACACAAGTATGGGTGACCCGTTCGGTGACAAACTGGAGCTGATTGATACGGCGGTGCACTAAGGGTTAAGAAGAAGGTTACTCAGAGGCACAGAGTGGTAACCAGGCTAGAATAAGAGCAAGTGGGAACCAGTAAGGAGGAGTTGCTAGGCTCGGACGGGCCGATAGCGGGCTATGCGTGATCAAAAGGGATGCACCAATCAGAAGCCTGTAACTATGTTTGCCAGCCATGTGCAGCGCGTGTAGGGGCCCAGAAAAACTTTATAAGATCTGGCATTGGGACAATAAGGGGTCTCCATTTCTCGACTGTCTTGGAGTCTGTGTCGTCATTCCCTTCACACAAGCAAGTCCTTCACACGCAACTGAGACCAAATCTCACACCTAAAACTGACCAGGAAAATGAAGGGGAAAAATTGTAATGTTACCTGTGTTTCTCAGCTGCAGGAATGGACGTCTGGTCAAACCATAGAAGCTAAATCTGACCTGAAGCTGGTGGATAAGAAACGTTGTGCAGTTCATCTGCGGTGAGTCATGAAATTTCAATTCTTCTCACTTAGGCCTGTCAGGAACAAACACTGAAATAAGATTTTTCATTGGTATTTCAGATTTTGATTTTAAAAAATGGTCTATGGCTTTCACAGAAACTATAAACCCCGTGTCATTTAATGAGTTCTAAAATACTGTGGCTTAATAATTTTCTAGGGGCTACCAAAAATGATGAAAGGACTAGTGAAGATTATTCTGGATATTTTTTCGACTGCTTTTGCTGGGACCCATTAGGTTTGTGTCAATATTGGCCACACCTGTCAATTAATTTTGCTGTGAGTTAAATCACAAAAGCATCTGAATTGTCCTCGCTTGCATCATTGTTTACAGAGTAGAGATTTCTTGACATCAAAATTCTTCAGGAAAACAAAAGCAAAATGAGAAAAATCACGCCTCATTAATGCCTCATTTTGAAAAAAATAAGATAAAAATCTGCAAAAGTATGAGAACTGATTTGATCCTAAAACTTCTAAGATGAAAAACTGTTTTGGAAAAGAAGAATACACATTTATATTCTCAGTCCCTCCTGCCACAGTGTGAGTCCACCTTCAAATCATTTCTTGGAAGTTCAGGCTGTTTTTCCGTGGGCAAAAACAGCTGCAACACTGAAAAAAATATATTTTCTCATACTTTTCTCCACTAACACGAAGTATTGTAGAAGCCCCAAATTATTTTGCAGAAAATGGTTTCTCAGCATTTATATTTTTTGACCATAATGTGCATCTGATTATGACCCAGTACCAAAGATGAGATAAAGAGTCCTCAGTAAGATAAAACACAAGGGATGAATGATGAATCGGGAAAAAATGAAGCTGAGCAGGAGCAAATTTGGCTTTACATACCTATGAGATGAGGGTAACCTGATCTGCTCACCCTCTGGAGGGTTTGAGGAGTTAGCTTATCATCAGCAAGATGCCAAACTAATTTGATTAAACTGCTAGTGACGTTCCAAACCGAAGAGCTTATTTCATATGAATACATCTCTGATGAGTTCATTGGAAGTGCAGCCAAACCACAGACTAGCCAGGAGCTAAGTCTTGACTTTTCTGCTTTTGTCACCTTAATCTAGTTGAAGTTGGAGGCTGAGGGGAATGGATTCAGTTACCCACTTCCCTTTTGCCACCTTCTTTGCCATCTGAGAGCGCGTCTCCAAAAGCATTTGGCCAGCAGCCTGCCAGACAGGTGACAGGGAAGGCAGCTGGCCCAAAGTTCCTTTGTAAACCCAATCGTAACTCTTAAAAATGTCCTTTAAAAGATATGCTATAGAGCCATGGTTTTAAAAACAGTTATCGTCTGCGATAACTGAACATGGGTTGAATTTGGCTTACTATTTCACTATGAGCAGAGTGAGGCCTAGCTGAGTGCCTTACTGCCTAGCCTGATATATTATCAGGATTCCAAGAATCGTTGGAATAATTATTCAATTATGAATATTTGAATTATTCAGAAAGCCAGAAACTCTTCCAAAGTATTTCCTATGCAGAGAGTGCTGCCGGAGCTGCTCTAAGATAGTTATGTTTGCATTTCAGCACCTTTTCGAAAACTTCAAGAACTGCCAGGTGGGCAAAGGCAGGGTGGAGAAAGGAAAACCCTGAGGTCTTTGATGAACAGAGTGGGCATCTGCCAATTGAAACAGCACCAGTGAAAGCCAAATCTTCTTTATGACATAGTAGATTTCTTTATGTCTCCTGAAATGTTTTGCTCTCACGAAGTGCAAGCACTTGTGATTGTGATATTACTGGTACCTCAGACATATTACTACTGGCTTTAGTTTGTGTACCTAATTAAAGCTGGAATGGCTCATGGCTCACTGCAGCTTTCCATGGCTGAGGCCTCTTGACATTATGTATGCGACTGCTAAGTGACACAGAAACACAACTAAGGGAGAAGCAGAGAGGAGCAAATGGCTAAGGAAAGGTCACAGCTATACCGCTTGGCTGCTTCCTAGGAATAAAAAGAGAAGTTCTGCTCCTCTTAAACCCGTCCTTTTCTGTTCTTTGTTGGTAAGATTAGCTTATAGATGTGACATTGAGGGCTTACATTTCCTTTTATCAGTTTGGAGGGCTATGAATGCATGTAAAGCAATAAAGTAGGAATATGAATGTAGACAATATCTTTTAAAACTGCTGGCAATTGGCTGTTGTGCCAACAGTGTCATTTTTTCTTGTGCTTTATGCTGCTGACACTGTCAGATCAGGGCAAGGCACTTAAACGTATTCTGTGTTTTAGGAAGATGTGTTGGCATATTGTCTTTCCAGAGCAAATTTATCAAGCCCAACCAGAAATGCCACTAATAAATGTTAATATCATGAGCCCAGGCATGTAGCAAGAGCTCAGCTGACATACCAGCCTCTGAAATCCAGCAGGCAGGAAAAAGTGCACAGTCTGATCAAGGGTGTGGAACAGATGCTGTAGGAGCAGCAACCTAGCAGATGAGCAGGTTCAAAGCAAGCGTAAGGAAATGCTTTCTTGTACAATATGCAGTTTATCTGTGGAACTCATCACCATAGGGTGGTGTGGATGCTAGGAACTTGCAAGGCTTCAAAAAAGTGACTGAATAAACTCAGGCAAAACAGAAAGCCACTCCAGAGTGCTAGTCCCCATCAACACATCTCCTTCAAAGGGCCTTATGTCTTGGGTTGCTGAAGCACGTAGCTGGGAAATACTGCTCTGAGCTTGCTTTGGTCTTACCCTCTTACAGAGACACCTGCTACTGGCCACTCTCCAGAGCAATCCTCGAGCACAGTGTTTGCATCAGGGAGAGCAAGGAACTTCACAGATGCTTGCTGTGTAGTTAGATCCTTAAACCAAAACTAAACAAACACTCATGCCACATAGAATCATTTTACATGCACTCAGTCAGGAATTCTTCATGTAAACTGCAGGATTACTGAATGGCAGGGCCAGGTTTCTTATTTTGATTTTTTTTCAGTGTAACATGCTATTTCCTTTAGGGCCAAATCCACATGCAAATTAAATGCTTCCTGTAGGATTTCTGG
The DNA here is from genome assembly GCF_964211835.1 of Anser anser. Taxonomy (NCBI): domain Eukaryota; kingdom Metazoa; phylum Chordata; class Aves; order Anseriformes; family Anatidae; genus Anser; species Anser anser. The sequence continues at coordinate 14,618,808 of NC_139724.1, forward strand.
ACTTAATTTCAAAAACAGTGTAGTGACACAGGAGTTTTCCAATTTGGGGAAAACTCCGCTCAAAATATCCTTCCTGCCCTGAAGAGCTTATAGTTCTTAACTCTTTAGCCTTTCAGGTCTGGGGCTTCCATGCACGTTGGCATACTTGCTCTGAATTAATACCATACAATCAGACACTGCGACAAAAGAGTTTTAGGAAGCCCCTCCTGAACAAGTACATGAAGAAAAAGCTGTTCTAAGTCTCTCCAGTTACACGATAAAATGGGGTTTCAAAAGGCAAAGGGGAGAGCATAAAAGAAAGTGGAGAGAGAGTGAAGGGAAGGAAAATTTCAGATGGTCAGAGGTGTGCTTAAAAAATAAAATCGGGACCAGCACATTAAAAACCATTCCAAGAGGAAAAGACCAGTGGCCTTGCTGAGAGACTGACGGTTTGGCAGGGCAGAGGTGGGGCTTTGTCACACTTCACCACCCTGACTTGACCTAGGCTGACTGACAGTGTGCCTTTCCAATTTCCAAACCATTAACGGTTTCATCTGGCTCATACTGCCTTTGTTCTCTCCTGAACATTATTTCTTCCTATTTAGCACAACGCCATATATCCTGCAAGGGCATTGTGAAAAAATGTCTGCTGTGTGCAGTTTCAGATGAAAACATGAAGCAATCCAGACTCTTACTGCCCATCCCCTTTCCTTTAATGATTTATGTAATAGATGCATTTTTTTATTATTATTTTAAGCAGTGAACTGACTTTGCCAAACACATTCTTTGCAGGACATGGAATAGTTTTGGCATGTAGAGTGTGATGAGCCTTCAGTATGCTAGAGAATGTGTACTATGCAAGCCAAAAGCAACTTGCAAGTCTTGTGCTTAGATGTTTACATTTTTGGTCAAGATAGTCTATATGTTATGCTGTTATGCTAGAGGTTCTGAGCCAGAAGAGGGCTGCATTGTGCTGAAATGTCCTTGGTATGTTTCGGTTCCTAGGTGTTGTTCAAACTTTAACAAGAGTGAAGTAACACTGATCCCGAAGGATAAGTCTGCTCAGTAGAGTGAGATCTTTCAAACGCAATCTTTTTGTTAACAGGCATTAAGGTCTCATGAATGAAAATGTGTCTCCTGGTACCATCTGATACCCATGTTTTTGCATCAGGGTTTGAGAACGTAAACAACGGCAGCAAAGCATTGCAATGTATTCATGTGTTTAAATGTTTCTACTGCTGTCGTGAAACATAAAACATCAGATTTCAGGTAAACAGCTGGCCTCTGCCATGATCATCCTGAAATGAAATCCTCATATTTAAATTGATGTGCACTGTAAAAAACAAACAAAAAAACAACCAACAACTAAAGAAACAAACAGAACAGAACTGCCAAACAGCAGAGCCTTAAACTAAAAACCAGGGAACAGCTGTGATTCTTGGGCTGAGATTTTCCAAGTCAGTTGACTTTGGTGGAACCCTTCTGTGAATCATGTCAACAAAATTAACGCTGACTTCAGTGGAGCAGACTTCTCAGTTACTGCTGAACAGTTGTAACCCTTGCTGCACACTTGAGTACACATTGCCAGTTGCATTTGACCTGAGCAATGGCATACAATTTGGGCTCCTCCGGCAGAGGCTGTTGTTGCATGTAGCTGTCAGAGTCTTCATCTCGTAGCCTGACAGCCTAGCTTAATTCTTAGAAAGCTAAAGGAGAAGACAGTCCCCGGCCTGGGACTCGAGTTGCATGGCCACTATTATCAGCAGGGCTTGATTAAGCACATGTACTAGCATATGACTTTGGGGATCCTGTCACTTCATGGTTCTGAAGGTGCAACGACAGCATTTGTTGGGGTTCTTGTACCAGGGCACTCAGAACTGACTGCTATAGGCTTGTGGTCCCTCTGCCATAGGAATCATAACGTGTACATCTATTACAGTGATACCCAGAAAGAAGACCCCTGCTGTGGAAATGAAGACAGACCCTTGTTTTGGTGCTGTTGACTGTATGGCATCATGTTCTGCAGGCGATGGGTAAGCATAACAGGCAAGTAGGGGCGAGGAACACTTTGTTCTGGTTGTAGCACACTGGTTACCTCACACTCCCTGAGGACTGTGTCTCACATAATGGAAAAGACCTGGAAAGAGGATTTGAAGCCTCACAATGAAGTGGCTTCACTGAGTGAAGATACTCAAGTGGTGTGCCATGTTACACATATGGGGCAGCCTAGGCCTCGACTGGTCATAAGATGCTGAGCCCGTTCTTGCATGCAGTTGCAGTTAAACCACAAGGGAAACTATCTGTGTCTTGCTACCAGGATCTCTGTTTCACTCTGTTTTGGGTGAAATGCCCAGTTTGTGTTTTGTTTCTGGATCTAGCACCTTACTCTCTAAATCCACCTCTGAGTAGTACCACACAACCTCCAGGAGACACACAGGCCTTCAGTGCTGCTGCTAACGCCAAGGGCCTTTTTCCCTGCAGTTAAACTCCATCCTCCTTGACTCAGGAAGCTGTTAGTGGGCTGAGCCCTGGGCCTGCTGGCCCAGCTGAGAAATAGTTCATTTATCCTGGGGTGTGGGACCACTCAGTAGCTGGCACAATTGCCTTACTGCCAAGCTGGTGTCTACTCTGTACGGCAGGAGCTCTGACTCTGAAGGGTAGGTGTGCTATACAGCAGTCTCCAGGTACCACGTTCCTGGTCTGGAGAGCATTTGCCTGCTGACTGTGTGGCCAAACTTCTGAAACAACTGTACAGTGCATCTGTTTTGTCTGGCTGAAGGCTTTGCAGTGTGAACAGCCTTGTTCAAAACTGATCTGGCCCCTGTTCTGATCCAACGTACGGCCACGGGTTGGGGAGGGCTTTGGCAAACGTACCTACCTAGTCTTTGCTGTAGACGGGAAGGGAAGCCTTGAAGAAGATAATTAATTTAAACCCATCTGTAAGATAAGTGCCTTCTCTGTAAACAGCATTGAAATCTCCTCATGAAAAGAGCTAGGTATTAGTATTATTAAATAAGACTCAAAGCCTTCAGCTCTTCCTTGTTTCCAGTTGCTTGAGCAGTAATATGATCATCTGATGGAAAACTCACCCGTGGTTTTCCCTGCATGAAGCTTATATTAAGTTCTTCTAGGTGGATTCATAAAACATTCTTCATAATCCCCACTTACTTCAAGCCATTTTGCTGCTCTCAATAGCACAGTAGCTCATAACATTTCCTTTCGTTCAAAAAACATTTGCATTTTATTTGTGCCTCAGAGGAAGAAGAATCCAAGCTGATTACAATCCAGAGAGACGGTACATAATGAAAAATTAATTGCACCAATCGTTTGCTGTAGTGGTCTTAACAACTCATTTTCAACCGGTCATTCCCCCACCTGCTCACCCAGGCCCAAGCAGCTGAAGCAAGCACATCTCTGACACTGACTGAATACCAATGCAGCCGAGGTCACCTAAATGTCAAAGGAGTGGGAAGATAGCACCCAGAAGAAGCTGTCAGCATTCTGGACCAGCGGTGATCACTGTGTGAGAGGAACCCAATGAATAACAGGAGCACAGATCTTAGTGAATGCACATTTTCATACACGCATGCATGCAAAAGCAAAGTTGCAGCAGGAAGGAAGGCAGCACAGCAAACAAAGCTCGTTGTGGTTCCTTTCATCAGTGCCTTCACTTGACAAGTGTTTTGATGGTGGTCGTAAATCAAGATTTCCATGCTCGCTCCAGTGCTAGTGATTTGTTCTACCAGGTAAAACGCTCTTGCAGAATGCATGCTTATCAAGGCTTGCTTTCTGCTTTTGGCAATCAAGGCTGCTAAAATACGTGAGGAAAAATAACCAATAAGAGCAAGTACTTTACAGTGCAAGATAAAATGGGGGGAATGGTACCTGCTGCCTGTCTTCTTCAATAACCCTAAAAGAGAATCATTTTCATCCCATGCCTTCACTGAAAATATTCTTTGGGTGCAGTTCAATGTAAGTGGTATATAAGAGAACTTCATATGCAGGGAAAATTAGTATTCCATGTTGACCCATGGAAAACTACCTGAGCTGGCGAAGGAGAGTAATTACTAGATCCTGGCTGACATGGCTTGAATTTTCCCTTACTATTTGATCAGAACTGTCAGGTTTAGGGGATGTCTGAATTCCAAGTGTATTTTAGAGAGTTTAGTTGTCATCCACCTCCTTGCCTGATTAAACACTTGTGTTTATATTTCAGCACAATTTCAGAGTGTTTTTGGATGAGGGCTGTCCTATATATCTCTGGTCAGGTTTTCTTTTTTTGCCTGGGTGCATGCACATTGTCTAAAGTAAGCAAACGGGTAATTTTGAAGGAGGATATTTTATCTATAGGAGGCCCTACATAACATGTAGGAACTTTTTGACAAAGTGGAATACAACGTTCTTGAAAATATGCTGTGGCTCCCTCTGTAGCTGAAGAATTTAAATCGATTTTTTTAAAATGGATTGTAATCATTACTTTTAATTTTCTTCTAGAAAATGCTTGCTACAGTTCAATAATGGAGGGAGGAAACAGCTGGTCTCCACATTTGTGAGTGAACAGCATTTAATAAGGTAATATGTTAATTTTCTAAGTGTCAAGAATTACCAATTCATGCCAAGCCAAATTAATGCATATTTTCACACAGCACGGTGAAGAGCTCCCTAAGTGAGTGCTGTTGCATTTTGGGTGCTTGTAAAGCAGCTAATTCTACTTTAAGAATTAGAGGAGAGCCTCTATGTAGTGGGGATGCAGCCTTTTATAACAGAAGTGGCAGGTCACATCTAAGCTGCACCTCAGTAGCCCCCTCAAAACCAAATCCAACAGAGCACTGCCAGCTGTAAGCAATGTGGTTATATTTGGTGCACAAGCCCTAGGCTCCCATCCTTCTCCTAGCACAAAGAGCCCCATAGCATTTCAGTAATATGAATAAAAACTAATTTTCCTTTGTCTGCCAAGACAGCAATGTGATATTGTTTGTAGTGTAGATAAAAATCAGTTCTCAAACTCTATTAAACTTCAGGCTAGGCTTTTTTGCTCCTTCCCAAAAGCAGATAGTAAATATTGACTAAAGTAGGTCTATCAATATTTATCTTCAGGGGAAACTAAATCTTCCTGTTTGCAGAACTATAAAACCATTTTATTAGGGGGAGAGATGACTCAAATGGTAAGTTTCCCAATAATAATCTCAGTGCCTTTCAGCAAGCTGAGTACATTAAAGGAATGATCAGCTAGGGAACATCTAGAACTGTTGATTTTCCCCAAATGGAGAAACTTGCTGAGGTGCAAAGTCAGAACTCCATGAAAGTCTGGAGTGCTCTGCCTCTTACGTAGGTGCCTAATGTAGTGTTCAAGAGCAAAACATCTGGATTTCTACCTGTGAAAGTGCTGTTTGAATTCAGCACCATAAATTGGATATCATAAAACTAAATAAGGTTATTTTGATGTCTGGGATCCTTAGAGAGCAATTCCCTCCCCCCAGAAAATTAAATTCCCAATTCTGTATATCTCCAGGACGTCAGAGGAATGTTCATCAAGGTTTACCTTGGAAGTTAAATATATATATATGTGTATATTTATATATTTATATCCCTTCTTCTATAATCATCCCTTCTTGGGTCTTTTCCTCCTCTGTGTCCTGTTCTAGGTAGACTCACTGCTTTTATTTTCAAGCTCTTGAGCACATCATTTCTGTAATCTGAAAGTAATTTGTTATAACACCTTCACATATGTGGTATGGTGATGACACTGTGGTGTCATCTCTGAGTTCTCGGCAGGGCTGCCCAAGTCAGTGCTAAACCAGGCTTAAGCTGTGCCAGAGGACAGCAAGCATCTAATAGAGAATGAAAAGTTTTTTGTGAGAGAAGGGTGAGGGTGGTGGTGGGAATATGGTGCAGAAAAAGCTCTGGGATATTATTTAATGCCATGCCTGTAGATCGAGGGCTTTAATAAAATAAAAAGAGCAAAGAGAAGACTCTGTGCACTCTGATGATGGATGAATATGCCTGCTTCGGTACTTCTGGGATGGATTAAGCTATTGAAAAAGCATTCAACATTGGCTAAAGAACTGTAATATATGTGAAATTCCACAGTTAATGCATCATTAAATAATTTGCTGGAACTGATTTATAGGTTCAATATACTACACTGTGTCAAACCATGTGGGATAATAAATGGTATCACAAAAATACTATTGAAACTTTTGTTCTAATCAGTCTTTTGAGTTTTAGTAGAACATAGTTCTGCAGAATGGAATTGTCCTATTGATCCTGATAGAGTAATAGGTAATAGCTTCATGCTATGTATATTTTAAGGCTTTTTTAAGCAACCTGGTTTGTGGTCCAGTGAATCAGGCACTGGACTGTGACTTGTGGGACCCACACCCTGGTCCTTGCTCTGTCATTGAAACTGTGAGCTGCTGCTCTAAGTTCCTCCAGGCCGAGCGCTGTAATGCTGACTGTGAGATCTGAGATCTTGAGATCCCTTCGCAGGGCACCATGCAGCATTCTGTCACTTGGCTGCGTGTATTGGTTGTAGAGAGCCAAGGATGTCAGAATGAGAAATAACATGTGAACCCAGCCTTCACAGGTCTTGGGTGACTTAACTGCTTCCAGGGCACTCTATATATGCAATATATGCAATCTATATATCTTATCTATATATCTTATCTATATATCTATAATCTATATCTATCTATATAATCTATATATATATATATGCAATCTATATATCTTCCCACTCTATATATGCAATATTTGGAAGAGAAATGTTTGTTCCCTCCCTTCCAAAAGGCTTTCTTTTCTTCTGAAGCATGTTGCAGGAAGAAAGCACCCCACTCCCCCATAACTGCTTCAATTCAGTGGTTAAAGCATTTACAGAAGCAATGAACAGGCTCAGTTCAGTTCAGATCTTGCACAAAATATTATTCTCCTTGCCCTCCCCATTCCAATTTCCAGAGTATGCCTGACCTCAGGGTTGCAGGGTCTGGCTAAGCAACATTCTCAGCCAGTCTTGCTGAATGAGTGTTCTCGCATACAGAAAATGATCATTTACTGGGCCAGGTAAGAAGGGATTTTTTTATTATTTTTTTACCTTGGCAGACCAGTGGTGGGATTTTCAGTCGCAGACAGTCCTGCCACCTAGTACCTAGAGGATCCTAGAGGATTGCCTTTGTGCAAGTTCTTTTGGGGGCCAGAGGAAAGAGCCCTTAGCTGGCTGGTGCATTTAGATGCTACTATAACACCAATGGATGAGCTAACTGTAATTAATAATTTATTTGATTAATTTAGCCTCTTTAAACTTCTGTACTGCATTGTTTGCAAACAAGACTGATTTTTTTCCATCATACTGAATTATTAAGTATTTTCTGCAGCTATATTTCAGCCTACATGAAGTAATTGCTAGGACTCATTTGAATCTTGAATCTGTTCATACCGTGTCATGCTCTGTCATGCTATAATTAAAATCTGTCTTCTTTCACGTTTTGTTGGAGTCCAGAGTACAATGATGACATGTAACACGTGTAACTTCTACTGTTAGTAATGCTGAAGGCGGTGGTAAGTACAAAACATCAAAAAGGGTGCCTTGTTACCTTAGTTAAAAGCAGCATTTTGAAAGTGTTGGGAGTACTGAGAGGTGTGAGGCCCCATTTAGCAGTGATTTGGGCATTTTGAAGAAGATGGTATCATGTGATTTGAGTGAAAACTTAAACTTAACGTTTTGATGAAACTTAACTGTAATGAAATTTAACATTTCTATGTGCCTGAGTGCAAGACTGTTTGCAAGCAGTGATTAACGAGAACTCTTAAGTTTATACGTAGGAGGTGTCTTTAATGTAATGACAGCCAAATCAAACACAGAAAGGAAGAGTTTCAGTGAGAAGGAGAAGGATCCGTATCTTCTGGCTAGATTATTAATACCAATCACAACCAGACGGCTCATGGAGGACCAGTGGTTTTAAAATGGCTTTTAAAGATGATCATGTTTTGGTATGGAGGAATCTCTTCCAACAATTAGGTGCTTAAAAAATTCTGTCAAGAGGTCAATAAGTCTTATAATTTCGTGACAAGATTTCCAAAAGCATCAGAGGTGCAGAGCACCCAGACCCCTTTAAGAGCTGATGGAACAGGTGCTAGTAAAAGATACTCCACTGCTGAAGAGGGAGTGGACCCTGAAATGTAAGGTTTGTCAAGATTCAGCATGGCGGTGCTCTTTATGGTGTATATGCTCAACAGAAGTTGATGCAAATACTAACTTCAGTTTCAATGGGTTCAAGAAGTACCAGGCACTCAAGGGAAACCTGGAGCACTCAGGACTACTAGCAAATTTTTGTGAAGCAAGACCAATTTTCTGCTGGTGCAAATCAGGCTAGTCTTGCTGGCCTCTGTTGCAGAAATTGGTAAAGCGTAATCAACCTACAGGGTTGAAACAACCTACTCTACTCTAGTCCAACTGAGAATCTGTCCTCAGGTATGCACTAACTTCCCTAGTTCACAGAAAGTGTTTCCTAGACAAAACAGTGACCTAAACACTTCCATCAACACCATCACTTCATTAATACTGTTTTTACTGTATCACATAGCATGCAAAATACAGGTAGTGCAAGACAAGGGAGACTACCGTCAAGATGGAAAACCTGCTAAAGGAGTCAAGTTTATATTAAGCCTTGAAAATACACTAACTTTGGGAAAACAGGCACTTGTGAAGGACCTTGGTGAATTATGGTCCATTGTCAGAAATGTTGCAGCTAATTAGCAGCTAAAGCTTCCAGAGAGAAGAAACTGTGACATGATGGAATGGCTGTTCGCAGAGTCTCAGCCCATAGGTGTTTTGATGCTGGCAGTGTTATTGATGGGACTTCTACATTAAATTAATTTAAAGGGGGAGCCACAGCACAAGGCTTCTAAATAAAATGAATGTTCAGTAGCTTGTGCCTGTTTGGTACTTGCTTACTGACCACTGCTTTTTCAATTAGAGTGTTTTCAGGAGATGCCATTCTGGTGGAAAGTGAGATTTTATGGCCCTTCGTCTGCTCTGTGTCACTTACTACTACTGTTAGTGTTCTGTGGGTTATGGTAAGAGTTGGAGGCCTTGATCATTGCCTCCTTAAGCACAGAAGAACATACGTCTTTGGGACAAAGTATTTTCACTGGATCATCCATGGCCTTTTCCACACACAGCAAGTTATCGTAGCACCTCCAAAAAGCATGAGGAGTTTCATTGCACATGCACAGTCACCTGCAGGATACCTGCTGTTGGCTCTCAGTGAGTAAAGATTGACCAAATGATTGCTGTAGCGCTCAGACTGGCCACTCTCTGTGATTCTGCTTTTCTTTTAACTGCAGCATTTTGATGCAGCTTCCAGGGCACAAAAGAAGAAATGATGCAACTTGAGGTGAATCTTGGTGAGGAAGAAATCCAGCATGGCATGAATTGCCTGCCACTATCTGGAAATCGCTTGTGTGAGGTAAAAGCATTTAAGTGGTGAATGAAATATCACCGTCCCAGTTGCATAAAGGAATGAATAAAAAGGGATAGTATTGCCACATAGCTTGGTAAATCTTCTGGTCTTCTGAATGTACACTCACAACATCTCAACAAAGACCTCTTTGTTTGCTTTCAGCTGTTAATTCCCATTTCTTCCTTGAAACAGTTGCGTGCAGACATGGCAACCTTCCTCCTGTATACACTGATTCAGTATTGGCCGTGCTGAATGTGATTGAGTAATGAAACAAAAGATCATCGGCTTCTTGTATGTCGGCAGAATTGCTTGTTTCTCCTGGTGTAGTTTACCTCGTCAGAGGTGCTTTTGAAGAAATGTGTATTCTTTCATGTTTTAGGCAATTTTTGTTCATCCAGGTCAGTATGTGCAAAAGGAGGGAGTTAGAAATTAATTATTGCCGCTTGTGCATTTTTGAGGCTTGCTTCTGCAAATGTTATTAGAACCTGGATACCGTCTCTGGGATTTCAATGAACAATTGGCACTTTACCGACCCCCCTTCTCTTGCAGCTCTTTCAAGAATTAGATCTTCCTCTTGTGGCCACTGTCAACAGCTTTTGTTTGTTACAGGAGACGGAATCATGCTCTCAGACTTGCTCAGACTCAGATTCTGGCCTGAGATTTTTCTCTGCTGTGTTTATTCTCTTTAGCGGGAGACAAGCTTTTAGAAAGTGGCTTCCGAAGCACTCTTCTTACAGTGTGTAAGTTCGCCCTGCGTTTCCTCAAGCATAACAGGTACTTTGAACGGAACATACAGTTGTTGCCACAAGTTTTGTTTTGAATGATTTTCCTTGAAAGAGGTCACTATTCCTTTACAGAATGATCTCCCACTGAAGGTAGTCAAATTTAGCTGCTCATCCACCTCATAAATATTACATTGTAGATAAGTCTTTTTTTTTAATTTTCTTTTTCGTGGTGGTAATTTGAAATTGTGCTACAAATGCCTGGCCTGTCAAAGCCTGCATACTAATTATAAGTAAATGTGACTCTTCATCTTTATAAGGAAATAATAGCTTAATCTCAGGACTGTCACTTTTCATTGGGAATGATGAAGCCCGACAATGATGTCAAACAGCTTATCACAGCTGATACTTCAAAGGCTCTCAGGCTTGGTTAATTGGTGAAACAATAAAATAAGAAGACATTCAGCAGCCCAGTGAATGATTCCATTTGTATTTCTCCCATTCATAAGAGTCTGAGCTATCTTACTGAAGAATTATTATTTTGTGGGTGAATATAATTCAGCAGTTTATGGGGACACCTGCTTTTGGAAGATAATTAAAGGCAGATTGACTTTTTTGATTAGTGTGCATATAAACCCAGATTTTCTTAAATGCACTCAAAACTGGGGTGAGATTTCCAGAATAATTTGCTTTTTATTAATGACGTTAACAGGCAGATCTGCAAAAATCATCAGCACACGGTAGATGCCATTTTGGGAAGCATGGCTAAATGCAACGGTGTGAAATAGGGAGGATTGGAGTTTATTTTTCTCATGATGGGTTTCTTTGAAAATTGAGCCAAGTACATCACAGTTAGAGTTGCTGGAACTTGCTTACTGCCAAACCTGGTGTCGGCCATCGGTAGTGGAGCTGCTCATGAATTTTTGTCCTTATGGTCTTGGTTGAAGCTGCCATTCCCAGCATTCACTCGTCTCCAGCATCAGATTTCTTGTTTTCTCTTCCTTAAAGGTGGAATCTGACAGGTTTGCCGTTGAGACTAGGATTTGGCTCACAGGGGCAAAGCAGATCCATCACGAACATTTCTTAGTCCCAGCTAAGGTTCTGGTCTGCAGAAACCTGTGCCAGGTTTTTTTAAAAACAAATTTTCTTTCAGGAAGCTTGAACTGAAAAGACTTTAAAAAGCTGGCTGATGTTGGTTAGTTTCATCTAATGGCCCTTGCTCAGAAGCAAACTTTGAGTAAGCTTTTCTCCTTTGTGTAGGGTGTAGGAGCTCTTGGGACTTGAGAACAACTAAACAACTTTCTGTTTCTTGCCATGACCTAAAAGCCTCCCTGAGCTAAATTAAATCCCCATTTCTTCGTGTCCCTGATTTTGGCCCCACCTCGTATTTGCTGTTACTCAGACTAGCTCTGGATTCGTGGTGCATTTTTTCCAGCGGGATTTTTTGGAGAATCTGAGGAAGATCTATTCTAAGCACTGATGTTTCGGGCTGTGATGGTGTTACGGTGCCTTTCTCATAGGAAAAACACCTGCACCGTGGGCTGTGTCATCAACTGTCTCTGTACCAGCCTCCTTTTGTCCAGCATACAGGCTCTACGCATGGCCTGTTTAAATTAAGGGTAGGTGGGCAGCAGGCATCCCTGGTGTGCACTACCTAAAAGCCCTGACTGCTTTTTGGCAGCTTCATGTGGGCTCCCACCCACTTCCCATGGATCCGTGAGCTCCATGTAGGCCCAGGGCCTGCAGTCCTTGCTCGAGCAACGCTGTAGCTGTCTCTGTCTTCAGCCCTTCAGGTTCAGTTGAGGCCCTGATCTACTGGGTGGCATCTCTGCTCATGGTAAGGGGCGTTGGATCTCAGCTGATCTGTAAGGTCCCTTCCAACCCAAGCCATTCTGTGGTATATCTCCTGGACAGACAGGGCATGTAGTGTTGCTCAGAGACAATTGTTCTCGTGACTGTGGATTCTGGAGGTTCCTGTCACTTTGGTAGCTCCTGGCATCAGGTGCTGTCAGTAAGGAATGTGAGAGACTCCCTTGAAGCTCCCCTATCTAGAGACATGCGGAGGCATGAGGTACGGAGAGTGATTTACCAGTGCCCCAAAGGAAGTGGCGCTTTCCTTGAAAGAGAAAGACACAAAATTAAGATCTCCAGGGACTTTGTATTTTTCCTCATCCATAATAAAAATTGAAATACAAGCAAAGCAGTGCAAAGCACCTCAACAGTTTTATCCTGTTGTTATTCTACAGGGTTTCTGCTTCACTCCTGAGTTCCTATAGCTAGAAGATTTTTGTGAAATATGTATGTGTCTGTAGCGTCAGCATGATTGTACTGTCCTGAAATCAATGATGTAAAGCCTATGGAGCAGCAAAAAGCCTAATATACAACAATATGAAGAGAAGCTTCAATGTGGAAAGGAACGGTTGTGTATATTCAGGATCTGACTCTTCATCAGCTTCACTGTTTAAAACGTACCTGCTAATACTCTCTTAATTCCAGGTAGGAAACTAGGTGTGGATATCAAGCATTGCTTTTCCTTCTTTCAGTCTGAGGAAGAGAGTGAGAGAGGTACTGAACAAAATATTGCTATGTAAACAACTGAACCTGTGGTTGCACTTACTTCAAGTAACAAGGTATTACAGCCTCGCGCATCACAGAACGAGTCTGTTTAGTAAATCCTGCACGCTGTTTTCTCGTTGTCATTCAGAGCATTCCAGTCTCAGAGCACATTTCTTCTGATACGTTTCATTTCCAGGTGCCAACATAGAACTCAGAATTTGGTTCTGCCATTTTTCTTCTCATCGTTTAATGCTATTAGATTAATCAAAGGCCGTTCTAGAGGCATACGTTCATCGTTTGAGGCAGGAGAGTGAAACAAGATTTTTATTTTTAAATTTAAATGCAGTTAGGTTTCCAGGAGAGGTGGTCGGGGTGGGAGTAGTTTGGGGGGAACCCAAAACATTATTCTTTCTATAATAGAGAAATCCAAGCAATATCTCACATGGGTATTAGTTTTTCTTTAGAAAAGCTGCTACATCCCACTCAAAGTCATACAATGGATTTTTAGGATCACAGGGACACAGGACCAGGACTACACCCACTTACTTCAGTGTCTTGTCCTCCACAACGCTTGGCATCAAATGCTTCTGCAGAAGGAGGTTGTCCCTTGCTACCCATGTCATTCTCATACTGCTCTCTCGTAGTTAGATGTTGGTACTTCTGCATGAACTAGGTGCTCAGACCTTCAGTGTTTGTTCATAGACGTGCTGTTCTTTAGGGCTGCTAAGGAAAAAGTCCCATCCTTTCATTATTTCTTTCTGCTGACTAGTCTACAACTTAAACCACAAACTTTTTACTTCCCCCACCCCCCCCCACTTCAGATCATCACTAAGTTCTTCCACAAGCCCCCAATTCACTTACAGATCCTGAAGTTCTGAGCTGCTGACTGTCAGTTGAATTGGTTCTCGGTAAACTCTCCAGTGTCTCCTCCTGACTTCTCATGAGTGTTTGGAAGGAGTTCGAAAGGGTACAAGATGCTTCAGGGTGTGTCAGTGTAATCCCTCTGCTCAGCACTTACACCAGCAGCATACTGAATGGAGCCAAACTTTCCTGAGTTTATTTCATCTTATTCTGTAATTATGCTTGGATCTGTGCAACAGTCAATGTTGTAATGGACCTTACACAAGAGGCTGTGTATTCATCATCCTTTACAGTTTTTCATGTTACTTTTGCTAAAGCTGCACGTCTAATTTCAGTGGGAACAGGACTGAGGTGACTGCATTTGTTATGTTCCCTAACTAGAAGGAAGCTGTTCTGATAACCGCAGATGCTAAACACAGAAGGTCAATTATGCATCACATTGTCAGAAGGAAAAAAAGAAAAAGGATGTTCGAAGGCAGATGTGAGTGTTTCCAGGAAGCCTCTTGGATCTGCATGATGACTTTGTCCTTTAAACTCTCAAATTGTGAGCAAGCAACATGAAGAGGACACTGTTGAGGTATTTTTCATAATGTTCAGCAATCATTGTAGTTTATCTCCTCTGTTTGTATTAATAACCCTTTTCAATTTTGACACTGAAATCTGTTTTCTTCCCGAGAACATTCCACTGTGTCACCCATGCACAAGCACCTGGTTAATGGGAGGCTGCTGACAGGGAAATTAGCTTTTTTTTTTTTTTTTTTTTGAGACACTCATCTCCAGCATCAGACTTCTTGTTTTCTCTTCCTTAGAGACACTTTGAGACACATTGTCTTGAGGAATTCTCCCAGCCTCTGGAATAGCCTCTTTTCTGGGGGCAAGGATACTGAGCACTAGAAAATGAAGTGTCTGAAAGGATGGCTGGTGTTGCATTTCGCAGCCTGAGCCTCACAGACATAAGGAGAGAGAGCACAGACAAGGGAAAAGAAAGAAAGAATGGTGTGGTGTTGGTCTTGTCTGCACCGAGGGGGAAAGATGAACCTTTTTAGGAATGTTTGTAGGGCTTAATTGTCTTGTGTATGGAAGAGAACGTTCCCTTCCTAACACATCTTTTAGCCCATTTTTGCCTCCATTTGCAGGATCTATCCAGAGACGCACAGGTTTCTGTGGAACTTAAGGTCTAGAAACACATTTTCTCTACCTTGAAGCAGGTCTAGCTTGGAGCTTCTTAGCCACACAGTTATTGTTTAGGGGATGGAGGAAAGGGACAATGACATTTTAGAAATGGGTGAGTTGTCGGTAGGAAAAGAGAGTAGGATTTCAGGGGAACTTACAGAGGAGCTAATAGGCTTCTGGAAGACTCTGTGAGGCTTCAGGTCTCCTCATTCTGTCCTGGGAAAAGACAGACTGTCCAAAGACATGGTGAGGTTATCCAGAGAGAAAAGCACCAGTGTGGCACTTCCTATACCTGCCTACGTGAAGTGGCAGCTTCCTGAAGCAAAAGCTCAGCCAGGGACCCCAGACCCCGACTTGGACTGCTTTGGTTTCACCCTGCATAGCAGTGAATCTCACCATCTGTTTCTTACGAATCAACTGCATTTCAAGCTTATTTCCCACCTGGACCAATATCATAGAGGTAGATTCATAGGCAGGCACTCTCTGCCTAACATTGTCCCAGTGGCACAAAGCAAACATAAAGCACGTCATAAAGCCTGTTAAATTGAGTTTATGGTTGCTTTGTTGTGCTAGATATGTAGCCCACAAGATAGCAAGGAAATCAAACCACTGTCTTCTTCAAATGATATCCCATTGGAGGGTGTACAGCACCACTGCTTATCAGTAATTGTCTTTATTGTTTCTTCGGGTTCCCCCAGTTACCATCTGCTCGTTGTTTCCATTTGTTGCTTCTAGGTTGCTCCTGGAATTGCACATTTTTCATGGAAGGGACCAATTAATCTTTCCCAGTGTTACTACGGTGCTATTTACTATGCTCTGGTGATCCATCATTTGCCCTTCTTTGGCTGCTCCAATGTAAATTGTCATAATTGTTATGGCAGCATGCCTGAAAGAAGGAATTATCATCTCAGGTAAGAAGAGAGATACTGAACTTGGAGTTTGAATCTGGAAGTAGAGTTTTACAGCTGCTTTGCACACAGGAGCTTGAAACCCAGTCTTTGGTGGAAGATTCTGAGCCATATTTCTCTCATTTTCAGTGGAGCAGTGGGACACACCATGTAACTGCGTGATGTTCCTTCCAGTCCTGTTTCCTGTGGCAAGCGTGATGGCATGTGACACCTGTATGATTGTCCAGGAGGTAGGTGGATTTGAAAGAGCCTTTTCTTTCTGTACGCTTAGTATTCATCCTTATACCTGGTTTATGCCCTCTTCCCTCTGACACACAACTTTAAGTTGTTCCTGTACAGGAAGTTATTCTGATATTGTAGTACTCGGGAACAACTCTGCACAAGGTTTTGTTCTTTATCACCAGAGTGGTACTACAGCAACGATCAGCTGATGGCTCATCCACAAAAGAAACAGATTCTAGCACAAATAGCCAAAATATCCTGATGAGTTACAGTGAGGCACATTAGAAAGTCTGGATTTTACATATATTTACAATTCAGGACAGATGTGTACTTGCTATTTCTCTTCCCTGCTCACCCCCTCGCCCCCTCAAAGGAGAAAGGCAGATGCTAATGTAAAATCTCACTTCAAGCCTAAAGGAAATTGTGGAACCGTGAATAAAATGTGTTGCAGGTTTTCCAAAAAAGTAGTTGTCTTTTGAAAGCAACCGATGTGTTTTTTGAACGCATAAATTAATGCTCTTCTAAATTTGGAGCCCTTAGACCTTATTTTACTTCTTGGGCTGAAGTTTTTAAAATAAGTGTAAGACTAAAACACATACTTTAATCAGAAAATAAACCAAAGATGATCTAAACATCTGGTTTCACAATGAAGCTTTGAAAATTTATTTACCTGATCTGAAGACAGAAGATCAGATTAAGTACAAACCTCGCTTACACCTTGAAAAGAAACACAGCAGAAGTGACTAAGTTCTGTGTTATTTTTGTCCCATCAGAACATGGCATTAGAAGCTGCTTCTCTGCTCTGCTCTGCTAGTACAGAAAACAAATGGATGGTCAGAAATAACAGTTTCCAGTGCATTAACAGCAAATAGAAAAATACATCAAAATGGGAAGCTCCATGTCAGAAGCATCAATTTCCTTTGCTCCCCATTTGGCTTGGGACAACATTTGAGGGAAAGCATTGCATGAACATGAATGACAAGCAGGGAATGAGGATGGTGCTTGAAGATAGAGTGGGAAATGAGTGCAAATGGTTTCAAATCCTCGCCACTAACGGATTCATCTTGCTGTTGGGGTACAATGGAGATGGATAGGAGAAGGCAGGAAGAAGTAATCTACTTTAGGAATTTGTTTAGCAGAAACATAGCTGAAGCAAAGGGATAATACACAGACTTAATAGTGAAATATAATCAGATTCACATCGGCTCTTGCTGGACAATAACTCTGATCTGTGTCTTGGTATAAGTCTAATACATAGTGCTTCACATTTCATTCCCTCTGCTTTATTTCCAGTATTGAGTTCCAACACTCTCTAGCAATGCATTTTAGAACAGTGACTGATCAGCTTGGGGACTTAAATGCTGTAGTACTGGCTGAGTTAAGCAATAGACATTGCTTTAGGAATAGTGAGGGAGACTTCATAGTGTGTAAGTTCTATGATTCCTCATTAATTGACACCAGTGCTTTGCTGATTTCAGAGAGGCAACTTGACGGGCTGGATCTAGAGCGTGAACACAGTACGTCCGTATGAGGCAGTGCCAGACATGCTAGGCAGAAGCTGTCGGTGTTTGGACAGCTTTCCACCCTCCGCCTCCATTCCTAATCTGAAAACCTGACAGAAAAACAGAGAAGAATTTTCTTATGAGAGTAATTTATATGCACTTAAATACACAGGCAAGGCTGAAGAGTGTCTTGTGCCTTTTCAGAGAATCCCTTACATCCCTCTACCAAGCACATTTCCAAAATCTACCCCAAAGAGATTAGAGAAAAAGGAGTGTGTCTGCAAGACACAGAGCTGAGTTGGTTTGCCCAGATATCCATTTGGATTCTGTAGGAGACAGGAATGCAATCCCAGGCTCCAAATCTCAGATGAATACTTTACAAATGAGCACATTTTTCTTCTGTTTTCTGCTTGAAGTTGGCTAAAACTTAATCGACCTGAGTGTGGCTTCAAACTGGTGTAAATCAGAAGCTGTGACCAGCAGGTTAACACTAAAGAGAGGGAGAAATGTAATATTTTGTCTTGTCAAATTCCTCATGCATCAAAAAGTAAGTAAAGACAGGAGGACAAGGACATTATAAAGGAATGCACTTTCCAGGTGCTTCTCTTTTTCTTAGTCCTGGCTTACAGTGTCAATACAGGATGAGGTGTTTGATTGTTCTCTCCTCTGAATTTCTACTAGGCACCTAGTCTGTGTTTGGCTACTGTCGTCCTTTGCTTTGTGTCTAGAAAATGTTAGACAAACCCAGCTGTTCTAGCCACCCTTTGTTGTCAACACAGACAGCAATAGCCTTTACGCTTTGTTTTTTAATGAGTATCCATCAGGGAACAAACGATCAGGGGAATGCTTCCTAAAGAGTGCTGTAATTCACCAAGGGCAATGTGTTTCCTACATGATTAGTGCTGTGTGGTATTTACCCTCTCAACTTCTGATTAGAAAACCCAGTGGTTATCATGTCAAGCCTAGACATGGTAAGGCCGCATATGCCCATCCAGGTACAGAATACAGAAATCTGTTAGTCCTTCCTGTCTCCAACACATGCAGTAAATCTCAATTTCAAACCTCATGTCCAGGAATCAGTATCTTTGGAATCTAGAAAAAAAAGAGTATTTAATTTACACCTGGATTTGAACAGCATGTGTGCTAGTAATAATATTACTGTATGAGAATCATGTCCTTGTAGTCTGCTAGTCAGCAGCTGAGCCTAGAGTTCACCTGGTGCTGACTCCGGCTGATTCCTTTACTCAAAAGGAATAATATCCCACAGTTGTGTCAGTGGCATTGGTTTTAGCAGGTTAAGGAGTTAGGTCTTATGCTGAGAGAATCCATCCCTTTGGGAACACAGTCTGCTTTGTGATAAAAGATGTCAAATAATCACAGGCTAGGGCCTTGATTTGGGTAAATCACTGAGCTGCAGCAAATTTTAATGAGGCTAGGCCTGTTTACACCAGAATGTGACCTCCTATTTCTAGTTGGTTTCATACTGCCTTTGGCATTTCACTTTGTTCAAAAGGAAATATTGAACAGGAGATCTGTGGTAGCTCTGTGTCTTCCAACGTTAAATACAGTAGTGAAACCGAGAAGGGGAAAATTCTGAGTGTTGAATTTGAGAAAGGGAAATTTTCTCAGCTACTCCAGCAGGCATTCTTTTTTTTTTTTTTTTTTTCAAATCAGAGAGAACACTGCTAAATCATAAATGTAATATCAAAGCAACTGTGTAATTTGATTGTTTTTTCTCCACTCACACTACCTTACTCCTTTCCTGTGTTCCCATGTCATAGTCTGCATCTTAACTCTTTTAGCTTAGGAGATTCTTGCAAGGTGGGTGTGTGATGTTTGCACCCGACTGTGCTGTTTTCCAAGCTAGACCCTAGCATGCTGGTTTTGAGCTAGCAAAATGGCTCCGTGGCATCTCCACGTTTCTGGTTTTTACCAGAACTAGTATGGAAGGGCTAGATGTTGTCTTTTTAATTGTGCAATGTTGAAACTTGTAAAGAAAGGCCAACCATCTGTAACATTTCAATTTCATCTCTGAGTAGCCCAGCATGACACTATCCTAAGATGATTAAATGAAGATTTTTACCTGTTGAATTCTGGCAGAGGGTTCCATAAGCAAGCTCATGAAAGTTCCTCTACACTTGAAGCAGTCAGCTTGCTTTGAAAGTATATTACTAATGGGCACTTGAAAAGCTGCAGTATTTATTTTGCTTATATTGCTTTCTGTGCGTTTCATTTTTCAGATGTGGGTCTTTGTTGCAGATTGTGGCATTAACAAGCTAAACACATGCTTCGAGTCATCCTCAGGTGAGCCTGTGTATTCCATTCCCTTGGTTATCTTCCAGGTTGTCCTTGATCTATCGGAGTAAGAGTTAAAAATAGCTTCATGTGTGAGTCTTACAGGCTTCCAGTGTAAGAACCCCAAACTAGAACCCCAAAACCCCCCCAAAAAAGAAAGAAGGAAAGAAAAGACTCCAAAAACCATTAGAAAAGGTCTGTCTTACTCTAGAAGGGACTGAAGGCTCTGGTTGATTCTTTTAAGGTGCAAAACCACAACTTAAAGGATAACAAGTCCTCACTCTTGTCTGGAAAATAAGGTGAATAAGGATTATAGGGTTTGTATTTCTGGTTTATTTATAAATAAAGCAATGTATGTTCTCTGCATTGAGGTAGATGGAGAGAGTGAGTTGTCTAAGCTTAAGTGAGAATTAAGTCCAGAGTTTTGAGGAGTTATGTTCTTTCTGTCAGGCTGCATCCTGCTGCAGCAGAAGAGTATGGGCAGGTTTTACCAGGTCAGTTTTACCCCCAATTTTACCTTTGTGCAGCTAGAGATATCAGTATCCTGCTTTTAATCTTTTTTTTTTTTTTTTAAAAAAAAAAAAAGCTGTTAAGTTGGAGTTCAGCCATCTGTTTGTGCATGTGAAATACAGAGGCATGGGCTGACTTTCCACTGGAGGCTAATAGGATGCTGCCTCATGTGACAGCTTCATTTCCCTTTCACCCCTTCTGAAAGCTCAGACTTTGTCTTTAGGGATGTTTCACACATTTGCAGAAAGACCTCTGCAGGCCTTTGTACTGTGAGATCATATGGCATCACCTGCAGAACAAAGAATGATCATGTCAGAGCTATGTCTACAAAAAGCCAAATCGTGAATTTGGTTTGCAAAACTGTAGTAGGGCAGATGAGGAAAATAAACCGATTTGTGTGAGGAAAAGGATTGTGTTGTGTTTGTTGCCATTTTGATTGGCACATAAAGGAGATAGGAAAATCCTTGTTCACAGATGAAGATTTGCGCGTTCCCCAGAGCAGCCACATTTATTTTATATTTACCCTACCTTCTTATATATCTGCTCTGCAGGACTAGGCAGCAGGGAATCACATGCTTCACATTTGAAAGAAAGGGAAAATAATTGCTAGTCCTCCTTATCTGTTATTGATGATAGCATCTTGTAGAAGGCAATAGTAGTACTAGATAAGACTGACAAATATTCTAAGTCTGGAAATGGAAAAAGGCAATTGAGAAAATTACAGCAAGAAATAAACATTTGCCAGACAAAGTCTTCCTATTTTTGAAGGTCAGTAGATTAGAGACGTTGCAGGTAACTTGAGAAGATCGCTTATGCCACAATTCTTAGCTAAGGTAAATAAATTTAGCTCCTGATAACAACAGTTGCTGTGGTTTATTCCAGCTGAACAACTGACTGTTTCCACACTTGTGAGATCAGTGTTTTATGAAGCTTAAAACCACACTAACAGAGGAACACACACACAGAGTACTACATGCAACTGTTTTACGGCGACATAAATTCAGTGACTTTGTGGGAGAACTGCCAGAGCAAAAATTGTATAAATCAGAAGAACAATAATCTCAAGCCTCTTAAAGGAAAATTAGAGAAATCTCTAACTCTGTTATGGCAGCAGTGCATTTGAAGATTGCCTCTCCTCCATCAGCCCTTAGAACACACCGTTGTCCTGAATGGGACTGAGAAGCATAAAGCAGTCATCACTTTAGGGTAAACCAGGCTGAGCAGACATACCAATGAGCACAAGGGTAGAATCCTTCAGTGAAAAGTGCTTTTGGGAGATGACTTAGATCTGTTAAAGTCCTGTATGGGTAAAACCTCTTTTGCGTTCAGCACAACTTGAGGAATGAGGCAAAAAAATGTATCTGCAACGCTAAAATGAACAAGCTAGTTCATGGACCCCTTCACTGTGACCCTACTCCTCTTCAAGCTGACCTCACTGTTGCTGTTTCTCCACCTTTTCAAAACCGAGTCCCTTCCACAACTTGACAGAAAGCCCTTTGTCCTCTGTGAACAGTATTTTCCTTTTAGAAAAACAGTAATGCAGCTAGCTTCAAGCAGAGCCATCACCGAGCAGGCTTCGTGGCCCAGCTCATCTGATACCCCATAAATCCAAACCCACATACCTGGGGCTGTCTCTTACCCACAGTGGGCACAGTGCTAGCACCATCTCCAGAGTACGGCAGCAGATGGTGTGCTTTAGGGCAACAGAACTGGCAGAATCTGGCAGATTTTGTATCTCGGAGGTGATCATGTTTTACTCTTTCCTTCCCTCGCTCAGCCTAAAGGTGACAAGGTCAGGTTTTGACATGTTATACTTTAAAGCAGCTGCAAATAGAGTACCTAAATGGAATGATTGCATTAAAAGCCCTCTCGGGGCATGCCTGGTTCACTGGTTCACATAAGTGAGGTGGCCAGCTTTTCAGAGGTGCCTGGCAGATGCAACAAGGAGTCTTTTTTTTTTTTTTTTCAGTGGAAGCCGTTGGGTTCTGAGTATCTGTCTCACTGTGCCAAGATTTCATTACCATTATTTTAATCAGGTGCCTTGGAGGCAAATTACAGGCTGATTAAATTTATGAATAATAATTTTTTCATTAAGGTATACTGTACAATTAAGTACCTATTTTATTGTATACAGACTTTTTAATTACCTTTTTCCTTTTAATCACGTCACTTGGTGTAATATCTACAGAATTAGCCACAACATTTTTGTTTAGGAATGATCAGAGGCAAGCTGAGAAATAAAGTTACAGCATACCATAATCCACCCGTTCCTATAATTAAACTTGCTAATTTGCAATATTAATGACATTTACAGGTGTCACGAAAACCGGGTTACATTGGGTGTGCTGCTTTAGGGACTGAAGCATTACAGTTCTTTCTTGGTTTACATCTTTTTCTTCCGAAGGAAGATGCACATCTTTAAAAGGACATTAAAATGTTGCTCTTTAAAGAAGGGCACATTGCGCGTGGTCTTTCATTTTCTGTTCTGTCTCACCTTGCTGTAGAGTCTGCCTGCCTGAGTTGTCACCAAGAGCTGTTTTCTGCTGCTGTTGGATCTGGCCGTGGAGCAAACAGTAGATGATTCAGATCAGACACTTCCCAGGTGAGTTAGTCAATGGCTGTGCTAATGGAAACAGAACACTGGCAAGTTAGTACAGCAATTTGAAGTTTAGACACTGTCTTAAAAATAGTTTTAGAGGAGGAAGCAAAGCACCACACTTACAGCCATGCAGCTGTGTTACTCCACGTGTGTCCCTGTAAATATATTGAAGGCTTTCCCCATAAGCCAGGAGGACAGAACAAATTTTGCTACTGCGTGGAAGCTTCCTTTAAATATACTGTCTTTTCATGGGACCTGGATTGTGTTTAGGTGCTGCATTCCAGTGCATCATGTGCATTGTTGGTGACATGCTGATCAACCAGCTGAGGGTAGCTCCAGGGTTTGACAGGAAGAGAAGAGCCCTTGGCGCATATTGGGCTGTTCTTGTGGGTGTTTACATGAAGTGATTTAGTTCCTATTTAACAGCTTACAAGCTTGGCGAGTTCCAATTTCTTAGTCTCATATGAACTAATTCTCTCTCTGGCAAAATGAATTTTCATCTTCAGACAAATGGGTGTGTGCCTATTTCTTGCTCTTCCTCCTCCAGGAAGCTGGACTGGCTGAGGCTTAAACAGAGTCGTGGGAAGAGATTTGGACATTCAGATTTCAAAAAACATTGCAAACCTTTCCACTGGGATCTCCACAAGTGGAGGCTAGAAAAAGGCAGCCAGCAAAGGTAATGTCTGAAGATACTACCGCCATCTAATATCTGTGTTAATTCAGATGCTTGACTACTTTTCATGTCTCAGGAAATCTCCTACAGTTTCACATTATTTGGAGCTTCTGGCTTGTTGTTTGTCTGTACAACACTTCATATGAAGGGAGCAGGGGATGTTCTACTTAGAGATGCTGAACAGACCTGGATTCATAAGGTTTGAAAGCAATCAAACGTATTTTCTCTATCTGCCAGAGGCATGAGGGAAAACAGTCCAGTGATGATCTGGAAGCCTTTTAGTGTTCTCGTGTCACATCAGTTTTGGAAGACTTATCATAGAAGTCTTCCTGGTAAAAATCTCCATGTTTTCCTCAACAGTCTCAAATAATTTCTAAAGGATTTCTGAAAAATAATCTTCTAAGTGATATGGCCTTTGCATGGACTAACATTCGTCTCCTATGGTTTCCAAGAGTACAGCATCTAAAGATAGCATCAGATAGGTCACTACTGGTTAGCTGAGGAAACCCTGAGGACAGTTAGGACATAATAATCTGCTGTGCATTATTTAACTGCTGGAGGAAGTAGGATGCTTTATAGAGAGCGGGATTTTTTTTTTGTTTGTTTCTTTCCTGTTGATACAGGCCTGCCTGTGACACAGGTGCATCATCAGAATTTCAGTGATGAGCCATGTTCACTATCCAATGGCATGTTTCCACCTCCTTACACATTTCTTCCTTTTGTTGTCAATGGTCTGGGTCAACATCTTGGATTATGGCTAGAAGTAGATTTCATTAACACTCTCAACATCAGCTGGGAATGTAGTTCATGGTGTAAAATTAGACCCTCACTTGTATCTGTCCTTTGCATTCTTCACTCCAAAATAGGGATCTAGCGAGCCACTGCTGTTCTTGGTAGTCTCTCATATCCTTCCTGATCATGTCCACCCACAGAGAGGAGATGTAAAGGGAGATATGTGGGAAATGAACAGCGTAATCTAGATTTGTGGGAGCAGTTCTGGAATAAGACAATGTAAGGACAGATATTTCAGAGTTGCACAGTACTTGGTTGGCCGATCAGTTTCCATGTTTCTACTCATACACTTCAGATTGGGCTTACATGAGTGGAGCATCTCTGTGGTAACAGTAATTCAAGGTAACAGCTGATATTTTCACACAGGACTTGACAGTTTTTTAAGAAGATGTAGAAGAGAAGAGAGCTGATGTGTGTCTCAGTGGGCAAGCGCTCTTAGATCACAAGGATGGCTCCACAGCTGCCTTGAGTGATTTGCAGATAGGTAAACAACAAGGTTATAACCAGCACCTGTTCAGAAATCAGCTGCTGTTTGGCTTTGATTATGCCTCCTCTACAGACGAATTGGTACCTCATGCTGCAGAACTAGTGCATTAGGCTTGGTCCTCTGAAAGTCACCTCACACTTCACTGGCAAATAAGGAGCCGGGCTGTGTGCCTATTTCTTCTGTTTGGTGACATCTTCCTTTTGGAGCCAGCCTCACTGAAAGCAGCAGTGCCACTCACAGTGTTAGTAGTAATACTGACAACTTTTTCTAAAGCTTGGGTCAGCCACAAAGACAAATCCTGAAGCACTTAGAACTAAAACACCATTTAAAGAATGCAGGTTCTTCTCCCTACTCTCAACCCGCCTTTAAGTGAAAAGATCTGCCACAGTCTTCCTAGCTTTGGCACAAGGGAGAGAAGATATTAATGGGTTAGATTTGAGATTCTTGCTTTCCCTGTATAAATCCCTTTATTCTAAGTAATTCCAATAAAATAAATGAAGGATTTCAGAGAGCTAGCAACTTCTCAGTGAACAGTCACAGCCAGAACTTGGTTTTTGTGTGTTTTTATTTTAGAAATGAACTTTGAGAAAGAAAAATGGGGTAGATTGAAGTGGAAATAATAGTAGGAGACTTGGGAAGAGGATCTTTCTTGAATTATTTTGTTCTCATTTATATAGCATAATATTGCTAATATTAATGAAAGACAGTTACAACTTGGCTGTTCAGTTATATGACTCAGAGCAGTGTTTTATAAAATACAATCTGAAACATTAATAGCAAACCATTAGCAAACAGTTTATCCAAGACTAAGGAAAAAAAAAAAAGAAATAGGAAAATGAAATATGTCTTCTAGTAAGTCCTGAAACATGTCTTGCAGGCCACAGTGCAAATATTTCAAATGTGTAGAGAGTAGGATGACATTTCCTGAAGTCAAAGGAAAAAAGAAATAGCTATCATGGGAATCAAGCTGCAACACTTGGCTCTTCATCACCTTGATTTACAGTAGAAGGCTAAGGCTTATTTACTGTAACTTTGAATTGAAATTCGGAACCTTTATGCACCTTATTGATGCTTTGCCTCTCACACAGAAGTGAAAATGCTGTATTTCTCAACAACGCCCACTACTCTGTTTATTACTGAATTGATACCTGAACTCAAAGTTAAAAGGAGCCTACAACACACCTCCTTCTGTAGCCTGTTATTAAACTGATAAGGACTTTTAATAGCAATCCTTGGGAAAAAAATCTTCATAGATAGCCCTCTGCCTATTTTACCAGACATAGATTGACACATGGCTTCAAAAGATTCATCACCAGTGGTGAACATCATAGTGTATAGTTCCATTGTTGGTATGTTATCAAAGACCTCACTGATGCAGAGAACATATTCATTAATACTGGGATATTAGTATCCAAAATAGTGTACAGACTTGCAGTCAGAGCTGCAACATAGTATAGAAATAAAATCTAAAATAAAAGTTGGATTTAGACATACTGATTTTCCCCCACCTAGAATGTCTTTTTGGTTGGAAATTTTCCAGTGACTTATTTTCTTGTTGGAATTTGCTGTGGCTTGAAATGGTTCATGAAACTCAAGGGTAACCTGGGGTATTTTCCCAGGGAGGGCAAAAATCAGGCTGCTAGGACACAGACCTCTGCTGTCAGCCGCCACACCAGCACTGGTGTAGGACATAACTCCTTGCCACGGGACACTATGGGAAGTATAAATGTGGTTCAGAAAGACAGTAGAGGATTTATGCATGGGTGGCTGTTAAATAGAATGGTGCAGATATAACCAACAGTTGAGGGGGTTCTTAAAATTTTGGCACCTGAGAAAAATGACACAAAGAGAATAATCATTTAAACCTTCCTTTCTTCTTCTGTCTTTTGCCTAACCATGGGCTTGTGCCCCCTGTCAGAAAAGAGATCTTTGGCCTGAAATAGTAATGCCATTCTTATGACCGCAAAGGTTTCTTTTCCTGAGAATTACTTCTGTTACTGGGACGAAAAGCAATTTTGGTGATCCATTTTGTGAAGGGTTTCTTTGATCTCTTCATCTCCTTAAGACACCCACATCTTCTTTTCCATCAAAAGTTACTTTCTCCCTTGAGCAGGGCACAAGACTAAAAAGAACATGATCTTGGCTGAATAAAAGGGATACACCGAAAAGTGCTTTTGCTTTTTTTCTTCTTTCCTCCTCTTCCTCTCTCTTTCTTTCTAAGGACTGATGTCACTGATTTTGATGCTGACATTTGGGTCAACTAAAATGACTGGGATCGGACAGCATCCAGACATCCCTGCTGCTGAGCCACAACAGTGCACAATCACTTGGGTGAAAAGAATGAAGTAGCTTCTACAAACGCTGCTGAGCTCCAGGCCGTCAGTAGAAACACGTAAATGCCAGATGGAAAAGATTACAGAGCACAGACACTAGCCATGCCTTATTACCTTGCCTAATAAACACTCTTTATTGCCTTTGAACCTCTCAGTACAAAGCTGTCCTTTATGGATCCATGATTTAACCTGGCAGTTCAACCAGAGTGTTAATGAACTTCTTGCCAGGGATGCTATTGCAATACAAGGTATCTGCAATTTGGGTTGTTTTCCTCTTATTCTGTTTTTGCACCTGCCCAGATCAAAGTGACCCTGAGAGAAATGCGACTCAGATCCAGGGGAACTGAGTTGTTGCAAGTTGCCTTGAGAGATGGCTCTCATTGTATTATAGTGCTCCTAGAGTCTTCTTTAAAATGGAGGGGAAACAGCTTTCTCATCATCTTCCTTCTAGTTGCAAATAAGAGTGCTAGAGAAGGGCTGATGGGAGTGCGTGTAGATTCCTGAGAGGGATCAGCACCCTGTTCTTTGTCCCCCATCCCTGCTACCTTCTAATTCTGATTCATGACTTCTCTTTGCCTCACCTTGTCACCCACCTCTTTTTCTTGTCCTTTTAGGCTTTGGGCAGACTGCTTCTGCTGCAAGCTGGCAGAGGAGCCCCCAGCACAGTGCACAACAGTCCTGGTTACAGCCTGCAGCCTTGTGCTCCTGCCCGCAGTCTGGAAGTACTTGACTCCAGCAGGTGAGATGCCGACTGTGAAAGACACAGTGCTCACTCTTCCATCCCCACAGTTGCAGCCTGAACATAACCAGTATCACAGAAAAGGTGTCAACTATCAACATACTTCCTTTTTGAGGTTAGAAAATATTTCAATTCAGCTTTTCTCCCATCTGGAAATACCGCTTCATTTGTTATTTTCAGTTTCTCCTGAAATGTTTTAGACTCCTGTTCTTTGGTAAATGGATCCGTTGAAGATGACTGTGCAGTAACCTCTGGGCTAACGATCCCTGGAGGGACTGTGTTGAGGGGATTTCTGTCTCCAGAGCTGGCAGGATTTGTTACCTGTTAGAAGGCAGCAGTGTGCTTACAGGTGGCTACAGATAGTTCAGCCACCAGGAGGAGATAAAGACTCACTGTTTTACAGCGCGTCCTCTTTGGACCACTTTGCTCAGTGCCTGCCGGTTGGTTGAACTGTTTGCAGCCACCTTTAAAGCAGAGTTAGAAGGGAGATGATAATGCTAGACAGAAAAATGGGCAAGTTTGGGAGGAGCAGATTCTGGGTCACTTCTGTAGTGCCTCGTGGTACACACACAGTCTTGATGGAGTTTCAGGACATGACTGAAGGAGGTGCTCACATCCATGATTAAGTGAGGAAGGC
Organism: Anser anser; assembly: GCF_964211835.1. Lineage (NCBI taxonomy): Eukaryota > Metazoa > Chordata > Aves > Anseriformes > Anatidae > Anser > Anser anser. The sequence goes on from NC_139724.1 coordinate 14,647,254, forward strand.
ACTGCTTGTAGGATGTCTTCTGGTCAGTTCTCAGATATGCTGGAGGCTGAGCATTTGCTATATCAGCTTACCAAGGAAAACTGTGCAGAGCCAGGGAAGGAGGATAACATCATTTTCTTAAACTCAAGCAAGCACACAGGACAGCTCTGTTAAGACAGCAAGATGGTCAGCCATGGATCCAAGGCAGCTGCCCTACACCTTTCCAGGGCACTGGTAGTTGGGAGGAGAGGATACAAGAAGAGAGGAGCAAAGTGACAGAGAAATGATCTGTGCATAACAACATCATTTGTATAGTGTAGAGTCAGGTGAGTCATTGCCTGTGAACCTGAGCATTGTGAACCTGAGCCTAAGCATTTCCAGTATAGGTTGGAGCAGATGAGGAGCTGCTCAAACTCATGCTCTGAGTGAGAGACCACCAACCATTCGTGAACAGGTGGAGGAACACAACTGGGAACTGGGTGAGTTCTCACAGACCTGCAGGCAGTGTGACAGGAGTAAGCAGTTGTGCTCCCAGCACACAGGAGGCCAGCAATGAGGAGAGGTATAACGAGCCAGATGCAGACCATGGGCATTGTTTGAGGAGCAATAATGGGAGATGGCCTGAGCTCTTAGCAAAGGAACCCAACTCACTCAACCTCCAGAAGAGGCAGCAGCAATGTACCTCCATGTAGCAGGCTTTTCAAAATGCCAGTGTTACTTTTCAGAGTGAAATGGATTAATGATGTTTAGAATTAGGTCGCTGACTGCCTAGGGAAATGTACCTTAACCTTTGATAACCCTCATTCTGGGAAGTAAATGTCAATTAGGGCTTATTTAAAGGAGACTGACCTTTTTAACCTGCACTACTGTGTGGAAGATGCAATTGATCTATGGAGAACCTGGGGAAATGTATTTTGTTTACCCAGAGAAAAAGATTGCAGAGAAATTAACCCTTTTGTTTTCTGACACTCACATGCCATTTTAAGGCTGAATGCAAAGCTGACCAAACCCTTCTAAGCCATTAGAAAAATCAGTAATTGACATCTCCAGTAGAAGATCACTAGAATCTGGTTAGAATATGAGGCAAAAATTGCTCCTTGAGTGCTTCAAAAATTTCACGTGCTCATTGCATTCATTGTTTGCAGTGGGGATTCAAGCATTCATTACTCTTCTTGCTTTCTGTGGCATCTAGGCAACTTAAGCACCATTTAGGATGAAGTAAGCTGTTTAAATGCCTACATTTAGGTGAGAAGAGTTGAACATTTTGCTAAAGGCTGCTGTGCAACCATGCACTGAAGAGAAGTTTTACTGCAGACATTTGTGTGGTGTGACACATGTAGGTTTGAGAACTTGATTTTAAAAAGCCATAACCCCCAGGTTCACAGCATTCCTTTGAACTATCCTTAGGGTGAAGCAAGGAGAAAGCTCCTTTTATCACTTCGCATTATTAATTCATTAGGATCTCTTAATGCCAGTGGTATGACATTTCAGTCTCTGTATATCAAGCATTAGTTATTGTAGCCTCAGGAGTTGTTTTCTGCCAGTCTTTGCAGCTACAGTAAATGTTTCCTGTAGGTCAGCTTTAAGATAATATCTTACACCCTTTAGCCCTTCTTAATATCCTGGAGAAGGAATGTTTTTCACTTCAGTGTATTCTAAGGATTCCTTCTGACTGTAACTAGACAATGGACAAGGAATGTGCCTCAGAAGTCAGAGCGAAAGCTGCAGATAAAGTTCATTTAACACATAACAACATTGAATAAGAATTAATAGAAATAAGATAGAAATACAACGTTTTGTTCTGCACAGTACTGCAGAATTATTTCCCAGAATTATTTCGCAGAATTAATTTTTCCCAGAAATAATTCTGGGAATTAGGTGAATTGACTTGACTAAGCCTGATGAGTGTCTCCTGTGCTTGGGTACCACAACAAGTATTCCTGTTGCCACTAGCTTGGATTTGGGCTGAATATCTCATTTCATCTACCTCTGTCACTGCACTGTCTGAGCCTTACAGAACCGTGAGGGCTTTTGTCTTTGCAAGCCTCCTTTGAGCTTGGGAAGGCATTCTATCTAGACTTTTCCCAGATGTGGTACTGAAGCATGAAAATGAAGTGAAAAGCAGGATTGACTGTGAAGTCTGCTACAGGCTGCGCACCTCTGCCTCCTGACACCTGCTCCAGTACCTTCAGCACAAGACTGGTGTTTTTCTCGGTGCCCAGTCTTGGGATTCCACTGGTCAGTGTAACACTCCTACTGGGCTCCAGCTTTCCTGTCCAAAACATTTTCATCCCTTTCATTTTCCAAAGAACAACAAAGGCCTTTGGTCAAGGAATCTGTACTGTTTGCAGATTGTGGAAAAAAATCCATCTGAATAGCAATCTCTCATGGTAAAGGCAGGATTAATGCCCTTTGTAGTAGTGTAACCATTCACTAAGTGATAGACATTTAATACTGAGAACACTGAAGCTCCATGGAAGGCAGTATAAAATATTTTATGTGTTTTTATTGGACCCTACAGTCCAATAAAACTGGGAGACAGGCATTCAGATAATACGGAGTCACTTGTAGTTTGAGGGATTTTTTTTGTATCAGAACTAATAGGTTTTTGCACCCATGAAGATTTTAAGTCAGTCTTCCCATGTTTGGTTTCCTAGATCACAGCAGCATAAGCTCCTGTATCTAGTGCTACAAAACAGAATTAAACAAACTAATAATTGTTAATTTATGTCTACATGAGCCACATGTCATAAAACTGAAGTTATCCTTTGTGCAAGAAGATGCGTTAAGTTCCAAAAGAAGAGGGTATTGTGCTCTAGGAAATAAGTAAGTGGTTGAATGGGTTTCTAGCTAGCAAATGAACTGCATCTGTGACCCACAAAGAAAACTCTTGAGTGAGTGCTAACATTTTCCATGATACATGGTATTTAGTTCTGCTGCAGTACAGAGTCCCCATTCCTCTATCCCTCTGCCTGACGGGGGCTGAGTGCTGGGCAAGGTTCTCCGTTGTACAGCAGAAAGAAGAGCTTGTGCCCATTTCTTTCTGCCCGTGCATGTCAGCCCTACCTTAGCCTTGTCATGCTCACAGAGCCTGAAACTACAAAAAAAGTCAGAGTTCCCAGTATTTCTTTGCTCAGAGCTGTGATGGAAAGATCCTCAGGGTCAACATTTAAATGTAGCACTGGGTAAGGCCCTCAGCAAATGGGGAGCAGTGGAGTCTTTTGGTCTGAGTGGAGCTTTGCTAATAAACACCGGTTGTAGATCATCAATTTTCAGAGAGTACCTTAAATCCTGAGGGGATAGACTTTACAACATAATTTATTTGTTGTTTTAGGTCTCCTTAGATAACATTTTAAAAGAAATTAAACTAAACAAGATGAAACTAAATAAAACTACATGAAATGGGATGTTTTCTCAACTGGTCTAAAGGTGCTCTTCTCACAGGGGCCACCCCTGCAGCCCCCACTGCAAAAACCATTGATGGTGACGCAGCTGGGACCGCGATGGGTTGGAGATCTGTGGGTCGCTTATATCCTGGCTGGGAAAGGGGAGCAAAAGGCCATGGAGGAGACTGAGGAGAGGACACACACAGGCTCAGTGTGCACAGAACCCTCTTTTTTTGGAGAAAATTAGGAAAAGACACAGAGGGGAGCAGAGGGGCAACATCCCCCATAAGACCACATCCCCTTGGGTCCCTGGAGAGTGGAACCAGATGGGACCGGGGCTGGGCAGAGAAGCGCACGGAAGGCCGTTGCTGAAAACCACGCAAGGACCGGAGCGAACTGGAGCGATGGAGAGTGGGGATATGCTGTGGGTTTGGGCCATGGGGGTGCTGCCACCTCCGGCCCTGCCCTGTGATGTGTCCCCGTATCCATGGCAGCCCTCAGGGAGGTCACAATGGCTGGGTGCCTCATAGCTGCTGCGGTGAGCGCAGGTGGCCCATTGCTTCTCGGCGGCCACAGGAGGAGGACCTGGAGAGAGATTCTGGGGTGATCCTGCTGTGATGGGGAGGCTGAGAAGATTTTTTGGTGAGGGGCAGGGGGAGGCCGGGGGCTGCATCCCTATGAGTTCCCAGCACGACCAGAGATGGGGACCCCAGCCTGTGCTGTTGGTGCTGGGGAGGATTCCTCTCCAGGCTGGGAGGATGCCTGCCCCAACCTGGTGCGAATCCCCACAGCCAGCCAAGCTGACGCAAACTGTTTGGTTGTTTCCTTCCAGCTTCCTTTGCTTGTGTAGGGGTCAGGACTGGACCTACACGTCATGAGGACGGTGGCAGAGAGACAGGGTCTGAGACTGTTGCCATCTCTGCCACCGTCGTGAATTCCTTGTTAAAGAAGCTGCAAGACAGAGAGGTGAGCTGCGGACATCCCGCTGTGCCGTGGGGGGTTGAGGGCTCCCCTCCACCCTGGGTGCCACCGAGGGGTCTTGCCTGATGGCCCCTCTGTCCTGCTGCTGGTGCCCGGTCCCCAAAGGCTGATCCTGCGGTCACGCTGGGCTGACGCTGCTGCGCTGCCTCCTTTCCCGCAGCAGCTCAGCCTGGAGCTGCCCAAGCATCCATCCTTGTCCTGGCCCTGTACCATGGTCCCAGGCTGGTGCCTGGTGCTTGGTCGGTTCCCAGGGCTGCTGCTCCCTCGGCTCCTTTGTGTAGCTGGACACAAGCTGGGACAGGACGCGGTGGTGCTGCTTGTGGGCTCTCACTCTAGAGTGAGGGGCAGCAGCTCGCAGCTGCCCGGGAATAAGGGCAAAGCAAGTGGTGTCGTGGTCTCTCCCTAGGGTGACCGAGCGGAGACTTACCGCCGCCTCCAGCATGTCTTGCAAGGAGATGATACCCGTCTGCAGAGCGGCGTTGTGAACCGAGTGCTCGCAGAGGTGTCTGGAGACATGAAGGCAGCCCAGGTGAGCTTGTTCTCTAGAAGGGCGAACGGAGCAGCCTGCCTCTCCCCAGCTGTGGGTGTGACATGGAGTGGCGCACAGATGGTTCACTGGGATTCAGGCCTGGGGACTTCCCCAGTGCCCCTGTGGCTGCTCCCTCTCCCAGGGAGCGCATCCCGCTAGGGGAAAGGCCGTATCCAGCCCTGCTCCAGACTGTGCAGAGCGTGGTGAGCTCCTCCACGCCAGGCGACGTGTGCGCCACCTCCCAGGGCCGGAGTTGGGCCGTGCAGTCCCCCAGTTCCTGCCTCGCGCGACTCCTGCTTAACGCAGAGGCTCTGGGGACGCGTCCCAGCTCGGGCACAGCTGTCCCGGGGGTGTTCTGTGGGGGAGACGCGGTCGTCTCGCCAGTGGCTCTGACAGCAAAACGATGAGCTGAAGCCCCGTGGTCCTCACTGGCCAGCAGGGCCTGACCTGGTGCCTCAGCCTTTCTCCTGGGCAGCATTTCACCTGTGGCTCTTTTTCAGGGTGCAATGAACAATGTGACAGCAGCTGCTGGTGACGTCCTGGTGGCTCTGGCTCGTTCTCACTTCGGATTTGTGATGTCCGAGCTCCAGGGCCACCTGAAGACCATGAGGGGAGGAGCATGCCAGGAGTTTGTGCTCACCACCTTGAGCAAACTGGCCAGCAGCTATGGTATGGCCCCTTTGGCCTCGTGCTCTGGGTTATGGTCCATGACGGCCAGGAGCAGGGACCCTGCCCCTCCCTGAACGCTGTTTTGGGCCGGAGGGCTGTGGGGTTGTGGCACCTCCTCGCCTGGAGCTGGGATTTCCGCCCCACCACCCCAATGCCAGTGCTGCAAGGGTGGAAGCTGCTGGGGACTGAACCCGCAGCGACCTCCCCTGTCCCTCTGACACGTCCCCCAGCCCGGCAGCCCCAGCCCTCCTGCCCGCGGTGCTGCTCTGGCTCTGGCTGACCGTGGCTCCCTCTGTCCCTCTGCCTGTCCTCTCTCTGCAGCCCTGCGGTGCATCCCCTTCGTCGAAATGACGCTCCTTGCTCTGCACGCCATGCTGAGACAAGTGGAGAGCAGCCGGATCCTGCGCACCATCTGCAGTGGTGAGTAGAGGGGAAGGGGCCGGGCAGGCCCTCGGTGCCTCGCTCGGATCGCGGCGTGGTCCTGCGCTGGGGGGCAAACTTTGGGAAGGGCAGGGCGGGGGCTGCAATGGTAAGTGCTGGAGGGGAAGAGGCCTGCGAGGAAGAGGAGGAGGAGGAGGAGGAGGAGGTGCGGTGTGCAGAAGGGGAGAAGGGGCACCGTATTTTAGTTCAGATGCCGGGAGCGCAGCACTTGGCAGTCCCAAGCCGACGCCTGGTGAGCCAGGGACTGCTCCACGCAGGCGTGGGTGAGGGAGCCAGGCACGCTGCCTGTTGCAGACTTTGACGAGCTCCTTCCTTCTGGTGCAGTGCTGGAGCAGTGGTCGAGGGCGATCAACGCTTACTTCAACGCCTGGGAGCAGTGCCCCTTCCCTCGCATCGGGGAGAAGCAGCTCTGCGAGCAGGTGTACTCCCTGTTCTGCCACGCTGTGGTAAACTGGCTGGGCCGCCATAAGAAGGAGGAGGTGAGCGCTGCTGGGGCAGCAGCGGGGCTGTGCCTGGCTGGGGCTGCCCGTGCCCCCTGGGTGGGAGCAGAGGGGTGAGGGGAGGGAGCGGGCGGGCTGACGCCGTGCCCGGGGCTGGGGGCTCCCAGCTGGCAAGTGCTTGGGCCCCAGGGCCCTTTGGCAGGGGAATGCTTGCTGTCCTCTGGAGAGAGCCCTTCTGTGGGGCAGAAGGGAAAGGGAAAGCCCTCTCTGTGCAAAGGCAGGCATGTGCTGGGGGACGCCGAGTGCTAGACAGCCCTCAGAGCATCTCGTCTCTTCCCTCTGCAGGACAAGCAGGCCATCTTCGGAGCAGTGACTGCTATGATGGCTGTCGTCCTCCATGATGCGCAGCACCAGGACCGGGTGTGGAAGCAGGTCGTCTGGCTCCTGCAGCAGTACCAGGAGGTCCAAGATACTTCCCGGGTGACAGAGGTGAGGCGTTGCGCGGGGTCTGGTGCGGCTGTGGTGTGCGTGTGAGTGCCACGAGGTGTCGGGGAGCCCTCCGAGAAGGCAGGGGGGCAGCAGGGGAGCTGTGAGGCTTCCTGGGCTGCTCGGGCAGGAAGAGAACAACCCAGGTGAGCAGGAAGCCCTGGGCAGGAGCTCTGGGGTTCTCCCTGGGAGCTGGGGTTAGGGGTTCCCCATGCCACAGGCGTGCTGGGTTTCTTCCTTCCCACGTGGCTTCAGTGGCTTTAACCCACTCGTCCTCTCCCTTCTCTTGTAGAGCCTCCATTATTTCCTGAAGACCTTGGAGGAACTTCACGCTGTCGCCCCCAAGGACAAGCTCCGTGCCATCGCTGCTGCTGTGCACCACGAGGTAAAGGGAGCCCGTGCCTGTGCTGCTGGCCCAGGTCCTGCAGGCCGGATTGCCACAGAGGGGCAGGGCAGGGCAGGGCGTCCTTCCACCAGGACCTTCCTGGAGGTGCCTCGAGGCTGTGAGCACCCTGATCCTGGCTGTTTTGTGCAGGCCCGAGGGGCAGCTCAGTTCCTTCAGCACTTCCCTCTCAGCCACCTGGCAGGAGGACTCTGGAGTGCCGGGACCCAAAAGGCAGCCTCTGATCGCTGCTCTGCCTGCGATCTTTCTCTAAAATGGACCTTTCTCCCACAGCTTGGGGACGAGACCAGGCAGCACAGTGCAGGCCATAAAGAAGAACTGAGGCAGTGCATTGTGCTTCAAGGTAAGGGAGGGAATGGGACGATGCCTGTCGTGTTCTCCCAACTTCCTTGTGAACCTCAGCCATGGGGTTTTGCTGACTATTCATGCAAAATGTGGTTTCTGGCCCGCAGCTCGAATCTACCCGGAGGAGACGGTCACGTTCCTGCTGTCCCAGCTGAGCAGCGAGAACCAGGGCTCCCGCGGGACAGCGCTGACTCTGCTGGGAGCTGTGGCCCGCTCTGACGGTCAGTACCACAGGCCAGGGCCGCCAGCCAGGGCTGGGGCAGTCAGGGGGCTGAAGCTATTTGCTGTCAGAGCTTTCAGGCCCTGTAATGCAGTAGTAGCGGCAGAAACAAAGTCCTTCTGGGACGCCAGTGCTTCCCCTGCAGTCAGAGCCCAGCCCTGCTGTGCTGTCCCGCTTGTCTGTGAAAAGCCTGGGAGCTTCGAGGGATCCCTTCTGCCATCTGAGCCCTGCCTGAACGCATACCTCTCTGTGTCTCTTGCAGAACCTGCAGTGAGAGAGAAGCTGCCCCTAATTGTAGAGGCCGTGCAGCCCTTGTTCACTGAGTCCGGCACCCAGGTGAGCTCATTTAGGAAGGAACAGTGAGACCAGTGGGGCAGAGAAAGCCCCCAGAGCGGGCAGGTTGTTGTGCTGTACAAAGCCTAGCCCCGACCCCTGGCAGCGAAGGCTTCTCCTGTGCACTCGTTGCCTCTCCACGGGCTGCGAGGGCTGCCCCCAGGCAAAGGTGGCTTCCCTTTGGCTGCTGGCGGGGCAGACCGTAACCACCCTGTCTCCTTGGCAGTTGAGGAGAGCGCTCCTGGGTTTCATCAAGGATCTGCTCAGCGTCAGCATCCCGAGCTGCTTGGCATGGGATGTGGTGGCGCACATCTTTGTCGAGTTCAGGCGGGCCTCGGACAGACTGGTAAGGACAGAGCGGGACACCCGCGGCTCGGTCCCGTGCCCAGGCTGTGCCGAGAGCTCCCTCAGTGGCACTCGCAGCATCGCCTGGGCCCCGCAGAACCTCGTGTGCCCGACAGCCCTGTGCAGCGCTCGCTGCTCCCAAGCTGCCCAGCACTTCCTTGGGGCTGGGACGTGGCCCCTGAGTGGGGCCTGGCTGTCCTCATCCTCCACAGAGCCTCCTGAGGTGGGAGCTGAGAGTAATGGGGGGTTTCCCAACGCTGTCTTGCAGGCGGTAGAAGACGTCCAAGAGGAAAGAGACCTTCAGGCCCAGTGCATAGGTATCCTGGAGTCTCTGGATCTCTCTGTGGAAGGGATGACCGAAGTAAGTGGTCCTGCTCCCTGCTGCTGCAGCCACTTTTCACCTTCAGGGTGTTTTTGCCAGCCCTCGCCTGCCCCCCCGGAGCTCGACCCTAATGGGCTCCAAGGGATGCGCAAGCCATCCTTTTCACCTCTGAGCCGAGATGGGAATGCTGATGTGCCAAACTTCCTCCTCCTCCTCTGCAGCTCTTGTGGCCACGGCTCCTGCAGTACGTGGTGCCGGCCCAGTACTGCGGCATGCTGGTCCCGCTGTTGCGTTGTCTCCAAGCCCTGATCGAGAGGCAGAAGCAAACGGAAGGGCAAGAGGACACCGAGAAGCCTGCTGACGTCCAGGAGCAAGGTGGGACCAGAAGGTGCCCCAGCAACCTGTGCCGGGCTCGGCCAGGGGCCTGCCTGGTGCATGCCTCCCTGCACCCTGGCAGCCCCCAGGCCAGCTCTGCAGCTGTATGGGTACTCTCAGCCCCGCGTCGGGGCGTCGAAGGTGCGAGGGGCTGGGTGCAGAGGTGCTCAGGGGCTCACCCTGCCTTTTTTCCTCCTTGCAGCCAAGAAGCCCACGCCACAGGCCCTACTGGTTCGGCTGTTGGTGAGTAGCGGGGCCCCGGGGCAAGAGCTTTTCTGGCCAGGGGCAGGGGGAGATGCTGGGGCAGGGATGCTTTTGCTGGCAGCCCCGAGGAGGAGGCAGCGCGTCCCAGCGTGCCCAAGCCCACGAGCTGGGGATCCCGCTCCCTCCCTGGGGCTGGAAGCACGTGGGGGGAGGCGCCGAGGCAGAGTCGAGCTCCCTCGTGGGAGAAGCCGCGTCCCTGGTGGAAGGAGTGACCCCGTCTCTCTCTGTCCTCGTCTAGGTGGTGGCGGCTTGTGATCAGTGCAGAGAATGCGCGGTTGCTGCCCTACAGCTGCTGCAGGCCCTGCAGAGCAGGATCCACAGCTCCCTGAGGGGACTGTGGCCCATCCGCATCCCCCGCATGCTGCAGTACCTTGAAGGTAAGGTGCCAGTGTGGAGGGCCGGGCTCAGGAGAGCTGGAGGGGGCAGGAAAACAGCCTCCCAGCATGGCGTAGGGGAACCGCTGCCGTCCCCCTTCCAGGCAGCCAGCGTGGAGGCTGGGGGCAGCGATCTGCTGGGATCAGCTCGTCCCAGGGGTGGACGGGGCCATCGATGTCCCCGTGGAGGGCAGGTCTGGGCAGTGTCCCCCTGCCCCTGCTGGGACGGTGCTTGGGACAGGGGTGGGACCAGCGCCCCTGGCTCTGGAAGGCCGAGTGCCTGGGGCAGGTCTGCAGCAGCCGTTCTGGGCAGCTCGGTCCCACGCTGGGCAGCGCAGTAGCCTGGGAGGAGGCCCTAAATGGGCTGCAAGTGTTGGGTCTGTCAGGAGAAAATGTGTGCGGCTGTGCACGCTGGGGCACGGTGCTCGAGTAGTGCGGGGATCACAGTCGGGCAGCGGCGATCGGCCCCAGTCAGTCTTTCCTTCCCCGGCTTGAGTCGGTGGCTCTGGCCAATGTCCCTGGGATCCAGCCCGGGTCTGCAGCCTGGCAAGAGCTTTGGTGCAGGCAATTTTAGGCCCTTTCAAGCCCGGGACTTCTGGGGTTTTTGGCTCCCAGGGAAGGAGAGCACTGAACTCTTTCTTCTCCGGTGCTGGCTTAAGTGACAGCGAGGCATTTTGCTTCCTCTTGCTTTCCAGAAAAAACAGAGGGCTTCCTGGACTCTGAAGAGTGGCAGTGCTATCTGCTTAAGGTACAGCATCCCTGGGGGTGAGGCTGTGGGCAGTTGTGCCCCGACAGCTCCTGGGGCACGTGAACGTGAAAGGCCCGGGCAAAGGGCGAGACAACATTTGCCTCCTGTCGTGTTCCCCCCCAGTTCCTGACGGAGTCGGTGGAGGAGATGCTGGTGGACCAGCCATGGGTCGTGTGCCTGAGCCGGGAGCTGAGCCAGCAGCTGAGCAACCCCTCCAGCAGCGCCGAGGACAAGGTTTGCGCGCTGCCTGCACCCTCCTGGCAGCACAGCCCCGGGGCACCCAGCTCCGGGGCTGGGGCTGAAGGAGCGCGTTCCCCGTGCGGGCTGTCGTCACCGCTCCCCCTGCCCTCGCCCCAAAGATGCTTCCCTCCGTGCTGCCCAGGGTCGGCTACAGCCGGGCGCCGCGGCTGCTCCCTGGGCTGTTGGGGCCTGTCGCGGCCAGGCCCTGTCCTGACAAGCCGCGCCGTTACCACGTCTCGGTCTCGGTCTCTTCTCTTTCAGAACTTCCTGTACCAGGCTCTCGGCACGGTGCTGGCCTCTTGTCGGCAGCTCACCCACGTCCAAGGGCAGCTGCTGAAATACTTAAAAGAAACAGATGCCACCAGCCCATGTGACAGACAGGTGAGGTTTCCTCTCCTGCCCCTGCTCTGCCCGGTGTCCCCTCGTCCCAGCCCTGCTCCGGACCTTTTTCATTTCCTTGTAGCTGCTGTTTCCCTCGGGCAATGTCCTGCCTTGCCGTCGTAGCTGGCCAGGACTGGCCAGCGTGTGCCAGAGCTCACTCCCATTTCTCCATCACTGCAGGGAATAGCTTCAGTGGTCTCCTATGCTGCTGAGCGCCACTTCTACCTGGCCCTGGATGCAATGCGTGAGTTCACCCAGTGGCTCATCGCATTCGACAGACGTCGAAAGGTAATGGGTGCAGGGTTTTAGTGTTCGGCCTTCTCTTGCCCTGTTCTCACTTCCTGAACAGTGGCGGCCGAGTCGTGGCAGCCACATTGCATTTACCCCTCCCGTAAGAGCTACCTAAGACGCACTGCCCCCTCCAGAAAGCTGAGGGCCAGGAGCCGGAGCCCTGTGAGCTCTTGCTGGCTCTGCCCCTCACCTGGGGGCCATGGGCAAGCCTTTCATGGCCAGTACGCCCCTGCCGGGCACAGGCTGCTCACCTCAGGGCAGGAATGGGACAAACTCCTTCGGATGGTTTTCCACGGCCCTGCACAGCTGAGCCACACAGCCCCTTACAGCCCCGCTCCCCAGCCCCACAAATTCGTCGAGTCCTGGGGCACAGCAGGGCCAGCGGACTGACATCTCGGGGCATCTTACTCAACACAGGCGCAGAAGGGACACCAGAGAGCTCAGGCCGCTTGGGCTGCAGCCATGCTTACCTATGGCAAGGTTGCACTGCACGCGCCCAAGTCAGAACTGCTGGCCTGCGTGGAGGAAGACATCCTGGCCAACATCCTGGAGCTCTTCCATGCCTGCAGAAAGGTAGGAGCGTGGGGCACAGAGGGGCAGGGAGGGCTGGGGGCCCCCACGTGCCGAGGTGGACGGTCTCTTTCTGAACGTCCCCTGAGTGGTTTGTCCTGAATGTCCAGGTCCAACCCCAGCCCCTAAGAACCCCTCGCCCGTGTTCCTCTCCCAGCTCTTCAAGCAGTTCAACTGGTGTTTTTCTCTCTCGGGTCTCAGGAACTGCAGCACAAGCTCGCCCTGCTGAACAGCATCAAGGAGGTCACCTGTGCCATCCAGGCTGCGGACACCAAGCACAGCTTCAGGCTCTGCAAGAAGCCGGAGGTGCTAGAGATCCTGCTGGTGAGTGCCTGGAGCCGGGGCTGCCCGCAGGGGAGGTGCGATGGTCTCCCCCGGCCACCCACCAGCTCCTGAGCTCCCGAAGCCTTGTCCCCAGCTTCTGGGCCCTGGGGAGCTGGCACTCGGTGGCTGGGGAGCACGGTGGCTCTGTGGTGGCCGTGGGGATGAAGGGGCTGGTGCGGGCGCAGGCCTGTCAGCAGAGCCGGCTCCTGGGGCGGGTGGGCAGGCTCTCCGTGCCACTGCCCGCCCTGAGTGCGTCTCTCTGGGACTTGCAGGACTTGATGGAGGAGGATGCCTGCGACACCCCTGTGTCCCAAGTGCATCTCAAGATGCTTCAGCTCCTGGAGCAGCTGAGGTGAGGTCTGTGCCCCAGGCTGTGGGGGCTCGCTGTGCGTCCCAGCCCAGCCGGCTGGTGCAGCCCCAGTGGTCTCGAGTACGGGGCAGGGAGCTGTGCGGCTCTGGGCCGGGACGGCGTGCCCCGTCCTGGGTGACTTCCGAAGGCCGGGGGGCTGTTGGGGCTGGGGGGCCGCATCCACAGAGACGGGGCTGGGCTGTCATGGTCAGCGAGCCATGAGCGCTGTGCCGGCAGAAAGGCCCTGGCTCTCCAGGGGACGGGAAGGGCAAGGAACGGGCACCTGGGGGGGGTCTCCTTGCCCCTGGGGGTGAGTGCTTGGCCGCTGCCAGGGAGCTGCCAGGAACTGCCGGAGCTGGAGCTCACCAGCACGGGCTGGGGGGGCCGGGTCTGGGGCTCAAACCCAGTCGGCGTTTGGGCCACTCTGGAGATTGCTGGTAAACCCCCTCACTGTTCTCTCCTTCTTTTCTCCATCCAGCACGCTGAAGCCTTGCATGGACTGGGAGAACAGGTGCTCCCAGGTGGCTGTGTGCTGCTGGAGAGTCCTGTCGTGCCCTCCTGAGGAGACAGAGCTGCAGGTACCTGCCAGCCCTTCCCTGCACACCTCAGCGCTCCCTGTGCCCTGGCAGCTGCCGCGGTGCTCAGCCTCACTCCTCCTTTCCCGTTTTCAGTCTCTGCAGGCATCGTGTGAGGAAGCTCTGGGCCAGCTTGTGTCAGCCCTTCTCAAAGCAGAAGGGACCTCCAGCGCCTTCGCGGACGTGGTCTCCGTGAGTATCCATGAGGCAGTGGGGCAGAGTTGGGGCCTTAGGGGATGCCCAGAGGAGGATCCGTTCCCTGCCGCAGTGCCAGGGCAGGCAAAGGAACGGGCGCTGCGGGAGGCAAAGCCAAGAGCCAGGCTCCCAAGTGCCAGGCTGGCACAGGGAGATGCCGGTGGGGAAACGGCTCCTGGGTGAGGGCAGGGGTGCGTGGAGCGAGCGGGGCAGGGGGGTGGCAGTGCCGGTGCTCGGCGGGGCTGGGGCCACGCGGAGCCGCAGGGCAGGCCCTGCGGGAAGGGGCCAGAAGAGGAGGGAGGCAGAGAGGGGTGCTGGGGAGAGAAGGACACCCGTCACGAGACGCATGTGCTCCACCCCAGATCTTGCTGCGCCACCTCACGTCAACGAAAGCATGGGAGCGAGAGAGGGCCCTGCAGGTCTGCGCCCAGCTGCTGGGCACTTACGAAGAGCTCTTCAAGTGTTCGGTGAGTAGGGAGCCCCGCGTGCCCCGTCCCCTCTCCCTGCTGGCCACGGCCCCGACGCCTGGCCATGGCCTGGGGAGGCGAGCAGGCACTGGGCTGCCTGCGAGCTTCCTCCTGCCTCTCGCCCCCGCAGAGGGAACGCACCTGCTCGCAGTTCGGCTCCTTGGTCGGCGTGCTGGGGCCTCTGCTGAGCGACTCCCAGGCCACGTCCCGGCAGAGGGCAGGGGCCTGCCTCAGCTGCCTCCTCCGGATCCAAGGTGAGGAAAGCGGGTTCTTCCTGGCCCCCATCAGCCCCATCTTCTCTTCCTTCCTTGCCCAGCGAGGGCTTTTGTTTACGTCCCTTCCCAGCCAGTCAAGAAACACTGTCGCGACGAATGAGGGGAGTGGACGGGGCGCTCTGTGGCCCTGCACAATCACCGTTCCCACTAAGAAATCGGTTGGAAGCGAGCTCCTGCCCCCTCCTCAGTGAGCAGCGTCTGCGCTGAGGAATTTGCGGGGAGGTTTGCTCCCTCCCGGAGACGCTGGTGCCCGGTGCAGGACCTGGGGACGCAGCAGCTGGGAGCAGAGGCCTGCGGCTGCTGGGACCCCACAGCCCCAAAACAGCTCCAGGGGAAGGAGGGCTCTGTGCGGCCCGGGATGTGTCAGCCACGGAGCCGGGCTGGTGGCATCCTGCCACGGGAGGGTTGGGAGGGCCCTGGCCTTTGCTCCCCAGCCTCCTCTATCCACGTCTGGCGCCAGAGATTCAGTTCCCCTAACCAGGACTCCCTTCTCTCACAGCATGTGGCATGACGAAGACCAGGAGAGCGGTGCTCCAAGTGCCTGACTGCAAGGAGCTGTGTGAGAGGCTGAAGAGCACGGAGGACGGGTCTCTGTGTGAGGAGCCTGCCAAAATAGCGAAGGTAACTGGCTCCAGAGAGTGAGGTGGGGGCCCCAGTGCATTTGTCAGGAGGTGCGTTTCGCACGCAGGGAAACAAGACGAGAGGAGATGGTTCTAAACCCCTCCGCTGCAGGAAGTACAAAAAAGCAGCGTATGCACAGAGGAGTGTGCCCTGAGTGCCCTCTCAGTGACCAGCGAGCTGCTGAGCTCAGAGGCCCCTGGAGTTTCCTTTCTGTTCTAAAGAGCCGGAGCAGAGCTGTGACAGTGTCTCTCCTGTCTCTCCAGGGGGTTTGCCAGTACTTCCCCCAGGGACAGGCCAGGAGCTTCATGGACGCCATCATGAAGACCTTCGAATGCGCTAACGAGGAGCGTGCACAGGCAGCTGGCGACTGGATGATCGTATTCCTGGAAGTGTGCGGAAAGGAAATACGTCCAGAGGTAAGGGAGACCCTTGTAACCCTCGGCCTTGACTTCTCTCTGTTGGCTGTTGTGCTGCACCTCGTGTGGGCTGAAGAAATGCAGCCCGAGCGTGGAGCTGAGGGGACCGCTGCTGCTTGACACGTTCTGCTCTGTGCGGTCCTCTGACGAGGACTCAGGCACTGCACTCTCAAGTCTCCCGTCGGCGCAGGTCCTTGCCCCGGGCGAGGCAGTTACCGCTGGGACACACCAACCTTCCCGTTCCTCCCCACTGCCTGCAAGGTGTCGGAGCCTGCTGGGTTGCGATCTCCCATCGCTGCAGCCGTGCGCCGGCGATTATCCAGGCTGTTGGGCATAAAACGTGCCCAGGCCTTCGGTGTGCTCAAATCGCTCAGCTGCTGCCACCGCCGGCCCCAGGCACACGCAGCGACGGAGCGGGGTGTGCGCGTGTGCACGTTGGTGTGCGTCAGCGCCGAGAGCACACGCGCCCCCAGCCGTGAGGCAGGGCTCAGGGACGAGGGCTTGTCAGCGTGCCAAGGCGGCAGGCGTTGCTCAGGCGCCGAGTGACCGTGCTGGGGTCCTGCACAGGCAAAGGATACGCTGAGGTGTGCCATCTCGCCCCTTGCCTTGCAGGTGCCTGAAGTCGCGAACATCCTGTGGAAGGCCATGTACACCATGCAGCAGGGCACCCTCAGGGACCTGCTCTTCCAGGCAGCCCGTCTCCTGGCCGGCTTCCACCCCCAGCCTGTGGTGGACAGCCTCCTCCAGACAGAACTGCCCTCAGAGAGGTATGTGCGCTCCCCCCTTGCCCCGCTGTGGCCAAACAGCAACCCCAGGCTTGCCTGCGGTAGGCAGATCCAGGGAAGCAGCAGGTCCCATTCCTCCCCCAGAAGCCTGGGCTCTGCGAGATCGTGCGCTCGTGCCTCTGGGGAAGCAGGCATCGTATGCCCGCTGCTGGCGAGGAGAGCGTTTGGCCTCTGGGGAGGGCACCAGGGCTGCCAGAGGACGGGGCTCACGGGTGAACGTCTGGTTGCTTGCAGAGACATGGTGCAGCTCTGGAGGAGCCTGGGCAGCAGCGACCTCGGGCCTCAGGTCCTGAGGCACTTAGCAGAGAGGCTGGACAAGGCACCTAAAAGCAGACCTTTGTGCAACGATGCTGATCAAGAGCTGCATCGTCTCAAGGTATGTTCGTCGGCAGAAGCATTTCTGCAGCTTCCCACCTGCTTTCTAACTTAGCTCATCAGGGTGAGGGAGTTGGGGGTCATCCGAGGCTGTCCCAGGTGTGAGACCTGCCGGCAGGAAGAGTCCCCCAGGGGGACAGGGGCACCAGCGGGCTGGTGGGAAAGGCGGTGTTTAACAGGTTCTTGTGGGTCACATTTCCCTGCAGCTCCTCTGTGCGATCTCTGAGGTAGTGTCTGCTCTGCTGACCGCGGAGGCAGTCCGGGACCTGCTTCCTCACCTCCTTCCAGTCCTCCTGCAGTGGGTCAGCAACGAACTGGGGGTAGAGTTGCTGTTTCCCCCTCTGAGTCCTCCAAGAGGACTCCTCCTCTTCAAGGACACGGGACAAGAGGAGCTGTTGTGCGGGTAAGGAGCAGCAGGGGCGGGGAACGGGGGGCTTCAGTTCCCCAGCCAGGCACGTTTGTTCGTGGTGCTGAGGGAGCCAAAGGGCTGCCCTGTTTCCCAAGCCTGCCCTGTCTCCCAGGTGTGGAAACGGGTCGCCGGGGCTCGTTTGACTTCTGTCCTCTGCTGGAGAAGGATCTGTTCCCAGACGGGACGGGACCGACGGCTGCTCTCGGCCTGTCTCCTCTGCATCCCCGATTACAGCGTGTCCTTCCTCTCCCTGGACCGATCCAGGAGAGACCGGGCGTCAAACTCTGCGCAGGGCTGGCAGCTCTCGGGACAGGGGAGACCCCAGGCGTGGGGCAGCCCGGGGCGCTGGGACCGGGGCGTTTCGGCAGAGCCAAGACAAAACTTCCCCTCTGGTGCCACGATGTGAGATTTCTGTGGGTTTTCTTTCGCCAGACTCTACTGTGATGCTCTGGAGCAAGTGCTGAGAAGATGCCTGGACGAGAGGTGGCAGCAGGTGCTCTGCAGGCACGGAGTGTGGCCATCCTTGGACTTGCCTCAGTGGCACTGCAACAGCGTGCAGCTGCTGACCAGGTGAGAGCCCAGCGGGTGGCTGTGCCCCGGGAAGCAGCCGCAGGACCCTTCCCGTGTGCCTGGGGAGCTCTCCTGGGAGGCAGGGCAGCGCCTGCGTCGCAGCAGGGGACGTTTCGGGCCGTGGCCCGTGGCCTTCCCACCTGACCACGTCACCTGCTTGTGCTCTGTGTGCAGTGTGCTGCTCCGTGCCCGGCTCGTCTCGCGTGCGCTCATACAGACCTTCCTGCCGTGGCTGCACTCCCCCTTGCCAAACCTGCAGGTCACGGCGCTGGCTTTCTTCGCTGAGGTGAGGCGGCGCGTGGGGCGGGGCGGGCTCAGAGGGCTTTTCGGAAGAAACTGCTGCTTGGGGTGTCTCTTTATGGAAGAGACCAGCCGAGGTCCCATGCCAGCACTAACAGACCTTTGGCTGTCTTGTAGCTGATGAAGGACTCGCCAGCTGAGGGGAAGGATCTCCTGAAGCCCCTGGTACGGCTCTTCCTGGAGAAGCTGCAGCATCCGAGCTGTGCTGTGCAGCACATGGCAGCGAGAGGCCTGGGCAGTGCTGTCAGTGGCTTGCCCAAGAAGGTGAGGCGCACTTTCCTCTGCTCTGGCTGCAGCCCCCCAGCAGAGAGCCGGGCAGAGGCTGAGTGAGAGCCAAGCAGAGCCGCGGGGCAGTTCGGGAGCCTGGGGCAGAGCAGCACGGGCAGATGGGGGCTTCCCAACGGCCAGGCTGCTCTCCAAGCTCAGCACGGTGGCAGCGGGGAACCGTGCGAGTGCCGTTCGTCACGGGGTTGTGCCGCAGCCGCACCCCCTTGCCGAACAGACGTGGGGAGAAAGGGTGGGCATTGCAGGCAGGAGCCGCGAGCAGCTTGTGCGCATCTTTGGCGTTGCAGGTTCAAAAGCACAAGAGGAGCATCGTGGCAGCACTGGAGCGTGAAATGAGGAACGTGGACCATCCAGAGGTGGCTGCGGAGAGCATGTTGGCCCTGGCAGAAATACTTGCAAAGCAGACGGCGAAGGGCTTGGGCGGGGCCTTCAGACGCATCGCCCGCTCCACCAGGAAGTTCCTTGATGCCGTGAGTGAACCTACTTTTCTCCCACTTGTCCGAGGGGCGTGGGGTGGGCAGGGGCCTGCCCGTGCTGCGTGGAGGTGCTCCTCCAGGCAACCAGCTGCCGTGGCCCCTCTCTCTCTCTCTCCTGCGGGTGGGACGCACCGAGCGCCCCGGCACTCAGGTGCCATTTCTTAGGGGTGGGACGAGGAAGGGACCTTCCACATGGCAGGGAAGGGGCCGGGATGAGGTGACCTCGTTCTGGAGCTGGTTTCCAAAGCGCCACTGCCAATAGCGCTGTGCTCGCTCGCCCTCAGTTGTCAGTCCCTGATGCTTCGTTGTTGCAGAGAGGCTGGGAGACGATGCCTTCGTGACCCAGCTCACAGATGGCTTTCTGGGTTGCAGAAGCAAGAGGACCTTCGTTTTGCGGCCTTCAGTCTCTACACGGCCCTGGCTGCTGGCGCCAAGGACAATCTCACCACGTTCTTCAGCGGAGAAGTGGAGCAGATATTGGGAAGCCTCTTCCTGCACCTCCAGGACCCCAGCTGTGCAGTATCCAGCGTAAGAACCCCCTGAGCTTATTTGCCAACCCACAGAAAGGCTCCCTGAGGAGCTGCCTCCCTGGCAAGGGAGAAGGAACGACCGAGCACAATGCTCTTTTCCAGGTTTGCAGGACAGCCCTCTATGTCTGCGCTCCTTTCGTCGAGCCAAAGGGGCTGCAGGTAGTCGTCAAGAATGCCATCGGGCGCAGTGGAGCACAGCTGCAGAGCGAGGTCTGCTCTTACCTGGTGAGTGAGCCCTGTCCCGGGGCGACGCTGGGGCCACGGGGCCCGGCACCGAGCGGGGAGCATGGCGTGACGCGTCCGTCCGTCCCGCCGCATGCTCCCCGGGAGTCTGAGGGCTCGGCAGCGAGGCCTCTCCGGCCCAAGCAGAATTCACACCTCCCTGCTCTCCCCCAGGAGACACATGCTCCCGAGCTGCTGAAGACACTGAAGCGCCAGCAGAAGCCACCACTGGAGTAGCGGTCCACAGATGCCACTCTCCACGTCCTTGGTGAGAGCCGGGACGGAGCTCTCTGCTCCGCTCCCACCGGGGCGGCCCAGGGGCCGCCAAGCGCTGCCCCAGCCGCCTTCCCTACGGTGCCCAGGAGGGCACGGCCAGGGGCCGTATCTTGACACTGCCTCTTCTTCCCCACGCTACAGAAGCCAGCCCGGAGCACAAAGAAGGCAGCCCAAAGCATGCTGAAGACATCCCAGAGCATGCAGAAGATCTCTCGGGGCACACAGAAGACGTCCCCGAGCTTGCAGAGGCCTGAGCACCCACAGAATAAAAATCCAGAGAGCACAGCGGCTGTGGACTGGGTCCTTCCCAGGGTGGCATTGGTGGGAGCTGGGGCCAGGCAGCGCTGCCTGCAAACCTCTCAGCACTGGTGGGATGGGGAGGGTCAGGGCCAAAGCACCAGTGCTCCGATCCCCCCATCCATGTCCAAATGTAGTCCCAAAGCTGGGAAAAAACAAGAAAACCTTGAAGAAAATTGGGAGGCCTGCAGCTTGTGTAGTCTTTTAGCTGAAGGAAAGAGACAGGTAGCCTTGAGCTAGCAGAAGCAAGGAAGATAAGGGATAAAAGGTTAAAAAGAAGGAGAAAACCAGCTCCAGACTGGTTTTCCAACTATAGTTACCTTTTGCTCAATAAGGGTCATTAACATATTAAAAATCACGCCCATCAAAATGCTAATGTATGCTGATGTGGGATTTGGTGTCCTCCCCTCCACCACTGTTCCTTTGTAATGAGCACACTCAGTAGAGATAAGTTAGGTGAGCTATGACAGCCAATCAAAAGTAACCAAAGAGAGAGTTTTCACAAGTTTGCTGTGTATAAATTACGGTGATTCGAGTCAGAGGTGTGCTTGCTTTGAGAAAGATCGCCAAGCACCCGACTCTGCAGAGTTATATAATTAATTATTTAATTAAACGACCTTCATGTGGATTCTGACTCTGTGTGCTTGTTGGCGCGGGCACGAACCTACGGACTACACAAACACGGCCTGGGGCAGAAAGAAAAGCAAAACGGGGGGGCTGCTGATGGCGGCTGGGATCACAGCTGGGGAAACTGGGCTGGGGCACGAAAACAGAGGTGAAATGTTGCACGTTGGGGCTCAACGCCAGTCTTTGTGCACTAGCTTTGGGGCCCTATGTGAAGATGGAGTCATCATCTGTCTTTGGGGGGCTCAAAATGAGCCTTGTTTGGCTGGTTTTCAGGCTCAGCAATGCAGGCAGTCCTGTGGTTTCCAGCCTTTATAGGAGGCTCGTTGGGCAGCTGTGGGCGGCTTGAAAAGGGAGACTACCTGCTGTGTTTTGTGGGCCCAGCCAGGCTCATCTGTCCAGCCTGGGGGCTCAGAAATGGAGAGTAAGCAGCACGTTTTGGGATCTCGGAATCGAGCCCAGTGCCAGTGTACTCAGGCTCAGAAACTGAACCCACCGGCTGCTTTGGGGCCAAGCCCTCAGCCAGGCCAGACTGTATTAGTTAGTATGTATACAGTGCACAACTATAGGGCGTCTGGCATTAACATTTCAGTTAGAACAGCGATCGAGTTGCCCAGGCTTTTGGGACAAGCACCAGCTGTAATTACCTGCAGACAGGTAATTACACGCACAACACAGCCGGTCAGCGTTCACACAACATGTGAGCACAGCACGAAGATGAAGACCGACCGTCGTGACAGAGACGCATTTACAGCCCTGCCTACGCCCGGGCTGGCTCCAACGCGACTGGAGGGGGCCGGGAACCGGGAACAGGGGCCGGGAATTGGGGCCGGGAACCGGGAACAGGGGCCGGGAACCGGGAACAGGGGCCGGGAATTGGGGCCGGGAACCGGGAACAGGGGCCGGGAACCGGGAACAGGGGCCGGGAATTGGGGCCGGGAACCGGGCACAGGGGCCGGGCCTCGCCGCGCGGCTGCCGTTACCACAGCGCCGCCTGGCGGGCGTGAGGCAGCCCCTCAGCGCCCTTGCTGAGGAGACCGTTCCATGGCTGTTAGGTGGCCGTTACAGTCGTTATGTGGTCGTTAGGGCTGTTAGATGGCCGTTTCTGCCTCAGCTTTGCCATTCTTCACCAGAAGAAACGAGTCTGACACCCAAAGTTGAGGTTCCCCGTGGTCTGAGTGCTGCCAGCCCAGTGATAGATAGCACAGGTGGCTCAGCAGTTAGTTCCGTTGGCTTGTCAAAGCAAGCAAAATTTAATCACACAGTCACAGAATCATCTAGGTTGGAAGAGACCTCCAAGATCACCTAGTCCAACCTCTGACCTAACACGAACCAGTCCTCCACTAAACCATATCACTAAGCTCCACATCTAAACGTCTTTTAAAGACCTCCAGGGATGGTGACTCAACCACTTCCCTGGGCAGCCCATTCCAATGCCTACCAACCCTTTCAGTAAAGAAGTTTTTCCTACTATCCAACCCAAACCACCCCTGGCGCAACTTTAGCCCATTCCCCCTCGTCCTGTCACTGGGCCTTTTGGAGAACAGAGCAATCCCCACCTCGCTACAGCCTCCTTTAAGGTATCTGTAGAGAGCGATAAGGTCGCCCTTGAGCCTCCTCTTCTCCAGGCTAAACAACTCCGGCTCCCTCAGCCGCTCCTCGTAAGACTTGTTCTCCACACCCCTCACCAGCTTCATTGCCCTTCTCTGGACACGCTCGAGCACCTCGATGTCCGTCTTGTAGTGAGGGGCCCAAACCTGAACACAGCACTCCAGGTGTGGCCTCACCAAGCCGAGTACAGGGGGACAATCACTTCCCTAGTCCTGCTGGCCGCGCCGTTTCTGATACAAGCCAGGATGCTGTTGGCCTTCTTGGCCACCTGAGCACACTGCTGGCTTATATCCAACCAACTATCAACCAATACTGCCAGGTCCTTCCCTGCCAGGCAGTTCCAGGCTCTCATCTCCCAGCCTGTAGCACTGCTTGGGGTTGTTGTGCCCCAAATGCAGGACCCAGCACTTGGCCTTGTTGAACTTCATACGGTTGGCCTCAGCCCATCGGTTCAGCCTATTCAGATCCTCCTGCAGAGCCTTCCTACCCTCGAGCAGATCAACACATGCACCCAACTTGGTGTCGCCTGCAAACTTACTGAGGGTGCACTCAATCCCCTCATCCAGATCATTGATAAAGATATTGAAGGGAACTGGCCCTAGTACTCAGCCCTGGGGGACTCCACTAGTGACTGGCGTCCAACTGGATTTAACTGCATTCAGCACGACTCTTTGGGTCCAGCAATCCAGCCAGTTTTTAACCCAACAAAGCGTACGCCAGTCCAAGCCATGAGCAGCCAGTTTCTTGAGGAGAATACTGTGGGAAATGGTGTCAAAAGCCTTACTGAAGTCAAGGTAGACCACTTCCACAGCCTTTCCCTCGTCCACTAAGCGCGTCACTTCTTCATAGAAGGAGATCAGGTTCGTCAAGCAGGACCTGCCTTTCATAAACCCATGCTGACTGGGCCTGATCGCCTCGTTGCCCTGCAAGTGCCGCGTGATAACACTCAAGATAATCTGCTCCATGAGCTTCCCTGGCACCGAAGTCAGACTGACAGGCCTATAGTTTCCCAGGTCCACCCTCCGGCCCCTCTTCTAAATAGGTATCACATTTGCTAGCCGCCAGTCGACTGGGACCTCCCCTGATAGCCAGGACTGCTGATAAGTGATGGAAAGCAGCTTGGTCAGAACTTCCACCACTTAGTTCTCTCAGCACCCTCGGGTGGATCCTCTCTGGCCCCGTTGACTTCCATACATCTAAGTGCTGTAGCAGGTCGCCAACCATTTCCTCGTGGATTATGAGGGCCACATTCTGCTCCCCATCCCCTTCCACCGGCTCAGGGGGCTGGGTACCCAAGAGAACAACTGGCCTTGCCGCTAAAGACTGAGGCAAAGAAGGCATTAAGCACCTCAGCCTTCTCCTCGTCTCTTGTCACTAGGTTTCCCCCCGCATCCAGTAGAGGATGGAGATTCTCCTTAGTCCTCCTTTTTGTGTTCATGTATTTATAAAAACAGTAGCCAGATTGAGATCCAGATGAGCTTTGGCCTTTCTAATTTTGCCCATGCACAGCCTCGCAACAGCCTTATCATCCTCCTGAGTGGCCCACCCTCTTTTCCAAAGGCCATAAACCCTCTTTTTCTTCCTGAGCTCTCTGTTCAGCTAGGCCGGTCTTCTTCCATGCTGGCTCGTCTTTGGGCACGTGGGGACGGTCTGCTCCTGAGCCTTTAAGATTTCCTTCTTGAAGAGTGCCCAGCCTTCCTGGACTCCTCTGCCCTTCAGGACTGCCTCCCAAGGGACTCTGCCAACCAGTGTCCTGAACAGCTCAAAGTCTGCCCTCCGACAGTCCAAGATAGCAGTTTTACTGATCCCACTCCTGACATCGCCAAGGATAGAGAACTCTACCGTTTCGTGGTCACTCTGCCCAAGACAGCTCCCAACCACCACATCTCCCACCAGTCCTTCTCTGTTTGTGAACAGAAGGTCTAGTGGTGCACCTCCCACCACCCCTGGTAATCTAGTGAAGCAAGTCCAGGAGATGCCAATTGCCTCCTTTTCTTATATATATATATATATATATATATATATATTTTTTTTTTTTTCCCTCAGACACATCTGCAAACCAAGCCCATGGAGTCTCCAACAGCAGAAATTGCTTTTTTGTGCTTGTACTGCAGGGGGCCATCGATGTGCCCCGCGGAGGGCAGGTCTGGGCAGTGTCCCCCTGCCCCTGCTGGGACGGTGCTTGGGACAGGGGTGGGACCAGCGCCCCTGGCTCTGGAAGGCCGAGTGCCTGGGGCAGGTCTGCAGCAGCTGTTCTGGGCAGCTCGGTCCCACGCTGGGCAGCGCAGTAGCCTGGGAGGAGGCCCTAAATGGGCTGCAAGTGTTGGGTCTGTCAGGAGAAAATGTGTGCGGCTGTGCACGCTGGGGCACGGTGCTCGAGTAGTGCGGGGATCACAGTCGGGCAGCGGCGATCGGCCCCAATCAGTCTTTCCTTCCCCGGCTTGAGTCGGTGGCTCTGGCCAATGTCCCTGGGATCCAGCCCGGGTCTGCAGCCTGGCAAGAGCTTTGGTGCAGGCAATTTTAGGCCCTTTCAAGCCCGGGACTTCTGGGGTTTTTGGCTCCCAGGGAAGGAGAGCACTGAACTCTTCTCCGGTGCTGGCTTAAGTGACAGCGAGGCATTTTGCTTCCTCTTGCTTTCCAGAAAAAACAGAGGGCTCCCTGGACTCTGAAGAGTGGCAGTGCTATCTGCTTAAGGTACAGCATCCCTGGGGGTGAGGCTGTGGGCAGTTGTGCCCCGACAGCTCCTGGGGCACGTGAACGTGAAAGGCCCGGGCAAAGGGCGAGACAACATTTGCCTCCTGTCGTGTTCCCCCCCAGTTCCTGACGGAGTCGGTGGAGGAGATGCTGGTGGACCAGCCATGGGTCGTGTGCCTGGTGTCATCCCGGGTGACAGAGGTGAGGCGTTGCGCGGGGTCTGGTGCGGCTGTGGTGTGCGTGTGAGTGCCACGAGGTGTCAGGGAGCCCTCCGAGAAGGCAGGGGGGCAGCAGGGGAGCTGTGAGGCTTCCTGGGCTGCTCGGGCATGAAGAGAACAACCCAGGTGAGCAGGAAGCCCTGGGCAGGAGCTTTGGGGTTCTCCCTGGGAGCTGGGGTTAGGGGTTCCCCATGCCACAGGTGTGCTGGGTTTCTTCCTTCCCACGTGGCTTCAGTGGCTTTAACCCACTCGTCCTCTCCCTTCTCCAGGGACCTGGGGCCCCTGGAGAGTGGAACCAGATGGGACCGGGGCTGGGCAGAGAAGCGCACGGAAGGCCGTTGCTGAAAACCACGCAAGGACCGGAGCGAACTGGAGCGATGGAGAGTGGGGATATGCTGTGGGTTTGGGCCATGGGGGTGCTGCCACCTCCGGCCCTGCCCTGTGATGTGTCCCCGTATCCATGGCAGCCCTCAGGGAGGTCACAATGGCTGGGTGCCTCATAGCTGCTGCGGTGAGCGCAGGTGGCCCATTGCTTCTCGGCGGCCACAGGAGGAGGACCTGGAGAGAGATTCTGGGGTGATCCTGCTGTGATGGGGAGGCTGAGAAGATTTTTTGGTGAGGGGCAGGGGGAGGCCGGGGGCTGCATCCCTATGAGTTCCCAGCACGACCAGAGATGGGGACCCCAGCCTGTGCTGTTGGTGCTGGGGAGGATTCCTCTCCAGGCTGGGAGGATGCCTGCCCCAACCTGGTGCGAATCCCCACAGCCAGCCAAGCTGACGCAAACTGTTTGGTTGTTTCCTTCCAGCTTCCTTTGCTTGTGTAGGGGTCAGGACTGGACCTACACGTCATGAGGACGGTGGCAGAGAGACAGGGTCTGAGACTGTTGCCATCTCTGCCACCGTCGTGAATTCCTTGTTAAAGAAGCTGCAAGACAGAGAGGTGAGCTGCGGACATCCCGCTGTGCCGTGGGGGGTTGAGGGCTCCCCTCCACCCTGGGTGCCACCGAGGGGTCTTGCCTGATGGCCCCTCTGTCCTGCTGCTGGTGCCCGGTCCCCAAAGGCTGATCCTGCGGTCACGCTGGGCTGACGCTGCTGCGCTGCCTCCTTTCCCGCAGCAGCTCAGCCTGGAGCTGCCCAAGCATCCATCCTTGTCCTGGCCCTGTACCATGGTCCCAGGCTGGTGCCTGGTGCTTGGTCGGTTCCCAGGGCTGCTGCTCCCTCGGCTCCTTTGTGTAGCTGGACACAAGCTGGGACAGGACGCGGTGGTGCTGCTTGTGGGCTCTCACTCTAGAGTGAGGGGCAGCAGCTCGCAGCTGCCCGGGAATAAGGGCAAAGCAAGTGGTGTCGTGGTCTCTCCCTAGGGTGACCGAGCGGAGACTTACCGCCGCCTCCAGCATGTCTTGCAAGGAGATGATACCCGTCTGCAGAGCGGCGTTGTGAACCGAGTGCTCGCAGAGGTGTCTGGAGACATGAAGGCAGCCCAGGTGAGCTTGTTCTCTAGAAGGGCGAACGGAGCAGCCTGCCTCTCCCCAGCTGTGGGTGTGACATGGAGTGGCGCACAGATGGTTCACTGGGATTCAGGCCTGGGGACTTCCCCAGTGCCCCTGTGGCTGCTCCCTCTCCCAGGGAGCGCATCCCGCTAGGGGAAAGGCCGTATCCAGCCCTGCTCCAGACTGTGCAGAGCGTGGTGAGCTCCTCCACGCCAGGCGACGTGTGCGCCACCTCCCAGGGCCGGAGTTGGGCCGTGCAGTCCCCCAGTTCCTGCCTCGCGCGACTCCTGCTTAACGCAGAGGCTCTGGGGACGCGTCCCAGCTCGAGCACAGCTGTCCCGGGGGTGTTCTGTGGGGGAGACGCGGTCGTCTCGCCAGTGGCTCTGACAGCAAAACGATGAGCTGAAGCCCCGTGGTCCTCACTGGCCAGCAGGGCCTGACCTGGTGCCTCAGCCTTTCTCCTGGGCAGCATTTCACCTGTGGCTCTTTTTCAGGGTGCAATGAACAATGTGACAGCAGCTGCTGGTGACGTCCTGGTGGCTCTGGCTCGTTCCCACTTTGGATTTGTGATGTCCGAGCTCCAGGGCCACCTGAAGACCATGAGGGGAGGAGCATGCCAGGAGTTTGTGCTCACCACCTTGAGCAAACTGGCCAGCAGCTATGGTATGGCCCCTTTGGCCTCGTGCTCTGGGTTATGGTCCATGACGGCCAGGAGCAGGGACCCTGCCCCTCCCTGAACGCTGTTTTGGGCCGGAGGGCTGTGGGGTTGTGGCACCTCCTCGCCTGGAGCTGGGATTTCCGCCCCACCACCCCAATGCCAGTGCTGCAAGGGTGGAAGCTGCTGGGGACTGAACCCGCAGCGACCTCCCCTGTCCCTCTGACACGTCCCCCAGCCCGGCAGCCCCAGCCCTCCTGCCCGCGGTGCTGCTCTGGCTCTGGCTGACCGTGGCTCCCTCTGTCCCTCTGCCTGTCCTCTCTCTGCAGCCCTGCGGTGCATCCCCTTCGTCGAAATGACGCTCCTTGCTCTGCACGCCATGCTGAGACAAGTGGAGAGCAGCCGGATCCTGCGCACCATCTGCAGTGGTGAGTAGAGGGGAAGGGGCCGGGCAGGCCCTCGGTGCCTCGCTCGGATCGCGGCGTGGTCCTGCGCTGGGGGGCAAACTTTGGGAAGGGCAGGGCGGGGGCTGCAATGGTAAGTGCTGGAGGGGAAGAGGCCTGCGAGGAAGAGGAGGAGGAGGAGGAGGAGGAGGTGCGGTGTGCAGAAGGGGAGAAGGGGCACCGTATTTTAGTTCAGATGCCGGGAGCGCAGCACTTGGCAGTCCCAAGCCGACGCCTGGTGAGCCAGGGACTGCTCCACGCAGGCGTGGGTGAGGGAGCCAGGCACGCTGCCTGTTGCAGACTTTGACGAGCTCCTTCCTTCTGGTGCAGTGCTGGAGCAGTGGTCGAGGGCGATCAACGCTTACTTCAACGCCTGGGAGCAGTGCCCCTTCCCTCGCATCGGGGAGAAGCAGCTCTGCGAGCAGGTGTACTCCCTGTTCTGCCACGCTGTGGTAAACTGGCTGGGCCGCCATAAGAAGGAGGAGGTGAGCGCTGCTGGGGCAGCAGCGGGGCTGTGCCTGGCTGGGGCTGCCCGTGCCCCCTGGGTGGGAGCAGAGGGGTGAGGGGAGGGAGCGGGCGGGCTGACGCCGTGCCCGGGGCTGGGGGCTCCCAGCTGGCAAGTGCTTGGGCCCCAGGGCCCTTTGGCAGGGGAATGCTTGCTGTCCTCTGGAGAGAGCCCTTCTGTGGGGCAGAAGGGAAAGGGAAAGCCCTCTCTGTGCAAAGGCAGGCATGTGCTGGGGGACGCCGAGTGCTAGACAGCCCTCAGAGCATCTCGTCTCTTCCCTCTGCAGGACAAGCAGGCCATCTTCGGAGCAGTGACTGCTATGATGGCTGTCGTCCTCCATGATGCGCAGCACCAGGACCGGGTGTGGAAGCAGGTCGTCTGGCTCCTGCAGCAGTACCAGGAGGTCCAAGATACTTCCCGGGTGACAGAGGTGAGGCGTTGCGCGGGGTCTGGTGCGGCTGTGGTGTGCGTGTGAGTGCCACGAGGTGTCGGGGAGCCCTCCGAGAAGGCAGGGGGGCAGCAGGGGAGCTGTGAGGCTTCCTGGGCTGCTCGGGCAGGAAGAGAACAACCCAGGTGAGCAGGAAGCCCTGGGCAGGAGCTCTGGGGTTCTCCCTGGGAGCTGGGGTTAGGGGTTCCCCATGCCACAGGCGTGCTGGGTTTCTTCCTTCCCACGTGGCTTCAGTGGCTTTAACCCACTCGTCCTCTCCCTTCTCTTGTAGAGCCTCCATTATTTCCTGAAGACCTTGGAGGAACTTCACGCTGTCGCCCCCAAGGACAAGCTCCGTGCCATCGCTGCTGCTGTGCACCACGAGGTAAAGGGAGCCCGTGCCTGTGCTGCTGGCCCAGGTCCTGCAGGCCGGATTGCCACAGAGGGGCAGGGCAGGGCAGGGCGTCCTTCCACCAGGACCTTCCTGGAGGTGCCTCGAGGCTGTGAGCACCCTGATCCTGGCTGTTTTGTGCAGGCCCGAGGGGCAGCTCAGTTCCTTCAGCACTTCCCTCTCAGCCACCTGGCAGGAGGACTCTGGAGTGCCGGGACCCAAAAGGCAGCCTCTGATCGCTGCTCTGCCTGCGATCTTTCTCTAAAATGGACCTTTCTCCCACAGCTTGGGGACGAGACCAGGCAGCACAGTGCAGGCCATAAAGAAGAACTGAGGCAGTGCATTGTGCTTCAAGGTAAGGGAGGGAATGGGACGATGCCTGTCGTGTTCTCCCAACTTCCTTGTGAACCTCAGCCATGGGGTTTTGCTGACTATTCATGCAAAATGTGGTTTCTGGCCCGCAGCTCGAATCTACCCGGAGGAGACGGTCACGTTCCTGCTGTCCCAGCTGAGCAGCGAGAACCAGGGCTCCCGCGGGACAGCGCTGACTCTGCTGGGAGCTGTGGCCCGCTCTGATGGTCAGTACCACAGGCCAGGGCCGCCAGCCAGGGCTGGGGCAGTCAGGGGGCTGAAGCTATCTGCTGTCAGAGCTTTCAGGCCCTGTAACGCAGTAGTAGCGGCAGAAACAAAGTCCTTCTGGGACGCCAGTGCTTCCCCTGCAGTCAGAGCCCAGCCCTGCTGTGCTGTCCCGCTTGTCTGTGAAAAGCCTGGGAGCTTCGAGGGATCCCTTCTGCCATCTGAGCCCTGCCTGAACGCATACCTCTCTGTGTCTCTTGCAGAACCTGCAGTGAGAGAGAAGCTGCCCCTAATTGTAGAGGCCGTGCAGCCCTTGTTCACTGAGTCCGGCACCCAGGTGAGCTCATTTAGGAAGGAACAGCGAGACCAGTGGGGCAGAGAAAGCCCCCAGAGCGGGCAGGTTGTTGTGCTGTACAAAGCCTAGCCCCGACCCCTGGCAGCGAAGGCTTCTCCTGTGCACTCGTTGCCTCTCCACGGGCTGCGAGGGCTGCCCCCAGGCAAAGGTGGCTTCCCTTTGGCTGCTGGCGGGGCAGACCGTAACCACCCTGTCTCCTTGGCAGTTGAGGACAGCGCTCCTGGGTTTCATCAAGGATCTGCTCAGCGTCAGCATCCCGAGCTGCTTGGCATGGGATGTGGTGGCGCACATCTTTGTCGAGTTCAGGCGGGCCTCGGACAGACTGGTAAGGACAGAGCGGGACACCCGCGGCTCGGTCCCGTGCCCAGGCTGTGCCGAGAGCTCCCTCAGTGGCACTCGCAGCATCGCCTGGGCCCCGCAGAACCTCGTGTGCCCGACAGCCCTGTGCAGCGCTCGCTGCTCCCAAGCTGCCCAGCACTTCCTTGGGGCTGGGACGTGGCCCCTGAGTGGGGCCTGGCTGTCCTCATCCTCCACAGAGCCTCCTGAGGTGGGAGCTGAGAGTAATGGGGGGTTTCCCAACGCTGTCTTGCAGGCGGTAGAAGACGTCCAAGAGGAAAGAGACCTTCAGGCCCAGTGCATAGGTATCCTGGAGTCTCTGGATCTCTCTGTGGAAGGGATGACCGAAGTAAGTGGTCCTGCTCCCTGCTGCTGCAGCCACTTTTCACCTTCAGGGTGTTTTTGCCAGCCCTCGCCTGCCCCCCCGGAGCTCGACCCTAATGGGCTCCAAGGGATGCGCAAGCCATCCTTTTCACCTCTGAGCCGAGATGGGAATGCTGATGTGCCAAACTTCCTCCTCCTCCTCTGCAGCTCTTGTGGCCACGGCTCCTGCAGTACGTGGTGCCGGCCCAGTACTGCGGCATGCTGGTCCCGCTGTTGCGTTGTCTCCAAGCCCTGATCGAGAGGCAGAAGCAAACGGAAGGGCAAGAGGACACCGAGAAGCCTGCTGACGTCCAGGAGCAAGGTGGGACCAGAAGGTGCCCCAGCAACCTGTGCCGGGCTCGGCCAGGGGCCTGCCTGGTGCATGCCTCCCTGCACCCTGGCAGCCCCCAGGCCAGCTCTGCAGCTGCACGGGTACTCTCAGCCCCGCGTCGGGGCGTCGAAGGTGCGAGGGGCTGGGTGCAGAGGTGCTCAGGGGCTCACCCTGCCTTTTTTCCTCCTTGCAGCCAAGAAGCCCACGCCACAGGCCCTACTGGTTCGGCTGTTGGTGAGTAGCGGGGCCCCGGGGCAAGAGCTTTTCTGGCCAGGGGCAGGGGGAGATGCTGGGGCAGGGATGCTTTTGCTGGCAGCCCCGAGGAGGAGGCAGCGCGTCCCAGCGTGCCCAAGCCCACGAGCTGGGGATCCCGCTCCCTCCCTGGGGCTGGAAGCACGTGGGGGGAGGCGCCGAGGCAGAGTCGAGCTCCCTCGTGGGAGAAGCCGCGTCCCTGGTGGAAGGAGTGACCCCGTCTCTCTCTGTCCTCGTCTAGGTGGTGGCGGCTTGTGATCAGTGCAGAGAATGCGCGGTTGCTGCCCTACAGCTGCTGCAGGCCCTGCAGAGCAGGATCCACAGCTCCCTGAGGGGACTGTGGCCCATCCGCATCCCCCGCATGCTGCAGTACCTTGAAGGTAAGGTGCCAGTGTGGAGGGCCGGGCTCAGGAGAGCTGGAGGGGGCAGGAAAACAGCCTCCCAGCATGGCGTAGGGGAACCGCTGCCGTCCCCCTTCCAGGCAGCCAGCGTGGAGGCTGGGGGCAGCGATCTGCTGGGATCAGCTCGTCCCAGGGGTGGACGGGGCCATCGATGTCCCCGTGGAGGGCAGGTCTGGGCAGTGTCCCCCTGCCCCTGCTGGGACGGTGCTTGGGACAGGGGTGGGACCAGCGCCCCTGGCTCTGGAAGGCCGAGTGCCTGGGGCAGGTCTGCAGCAGCCGTTCTGGGCAGCTCGGTCCCACGCTGGGCAGCGCAGTAGCCTGGGAGGAGGCCCTAAATGGGCTGCAAGTGTTGGGTCTGTCAGGAGAAAATGTGTGCGGCTGTGCACGCTGGGGCACGGTGCTCGAGTAGTGCGGGGATCACAGTCGGGCAGCGGCGATCGGCCCCAGTCAGTCTTTCCTTCCCCGGCTTGAGTCGGTGGCTCTGGCCAATGTCCCTGGGATCCAGCCCGGGTCTGCAGCCTGGCAAGAGCTTTGGTGCAGGCAATTTTAGGCCCTTTCAAGCCCGGGACTTCTGGGGTTTTTGGCTCCCAGGGAAGGAGAGCACTGAACTCTTTCTTCTCCGGTGCTGGCTTAAGTGACAGCGAGGCATTTTGCTTCCTCTTGCTTTCCAGAAAAAACAGAGGGCTTCCTGGACTCTGAAGAGTGGCAGTGCTATCTGCTTAAGGTACAGCATCCCTGGGGGTGAGGCTGTGGGCAGTTGTGCCCCGACAGCTCCTGGGGCACGTGAACGTGAAAGGCCCGGGCAAAGGGCGAGACAACATTTGCCTCCTGTCGTGTTCCCCCCCAGTTCCTGACGGAGTCGGTGGAGGAGATGCTGGTGGACCAGCCATGGGTCGTGTGCCTGAGCCGGGAGCTGAGCCAGCAGCTGAGCAACCCCTCCAGCAGCGCCGAGGACAAGGTTTGCGCCCTGCCTGCACCCTCCTGGCAGCACAGCCCCGGGGCACCCAGCTCCGGGGCTGGGGCTGAAGGAGCGCGTTCCCCGTGCGGGCTGTCGTCACCGCTCCCCCTGCCCTCGCCCCAAAGATGCTTCCCTCCGTGCTGCCCAGGGTCGGCTACAGCCGGGCGCCGCGGCTGCTCCCTGGGCTGTTGGGGCCTGTCGCGGCCAGGCCCTGTCCTGACAAGCCGCGCCGTTACCACGTCTCGGTCTCGGTCTCTTCTCTTTCAGAACTTCCTGTACCAGGCTCTCGGCACGGTGCTGGCCTCTTGTCGGCAGCTCACCCACGTCCAAGGGCAGCTGCTGAAATACTTAAAAGAAACAGATGCCACCAGCCCATGTGACAGACAGGTGAGGTTTCCTCTCCTGCCCCTGCTCTGCCCGGTGTCCCCTCGTCCCAGCCCTGCTCCGGACCTTTTTCATTTCCTTGTAGCTGCTGTTTCCCTCGGGCAATGTCCTGCCTTGCCGTCGTAGCTGGCCAGGACTGGCCAGCGTGTGCCAGAGCTCACTCCCATTTCTCCATCACTGCAGGGAATAGCTTCAGTGGTCTCCTATGCTGCTGAGCGCCACTTCTACCTGGCCCTGGATGCAATGCGTGAGTTCACCCAGTGGCTCATCGCATTCGACAGACGTCGAAAGGTAATGGGTGCAGGGTTTTAGTGTTCGGCCTTCTCTTGCCCTGTTCTCACTTCCTGAACAGTGGCGGCCGAGTCGTGGCAGCCACATTGCATTTACCCCTCCCGTAAGAGCTACCTAAGACGCACTGCCCCCTCCAGAAAGCTGAGGGCCAGGAGCCGGAGCCCTGTGAGCTCTTGCTGGCTCTGCCCCTCACCTGGGGGCCATGGGCAAGCCTTTCATGGCCAGTACGCCCCTGCCGGGCACAGGCTGCTCACCTCAGGGCAGGAATGGGACAAACTCCTTCGGATGGTTTTCCACGGCCCTGCACAGCTGAGCCACACAGCCCCTTACAGCCCCGCTCCCCAGCCCCACAAATTCGTCGAGTCCTGGGGCACAGCAGGGCCAGCGGACTGACATCTCGGGGCATCTTACTCAACACAGGCGCAGAAGGGACACCAGAGAGCTCAGGCCGCTTGGGCTGCAGCCATGCTTACCTATGGCAAGGTTGCACTGCACGCGCCCAAGTCAGAACTGCTGGCCTGCGTGGAGGAAGACATCCTGGCCAACATCCTGGAGCTCTTCCATGCCTGCAGAAAGGTAGGAGCGTGGGGCACAGAGGGGCAGGGAGGGCTGGGGGCCCCCACGTGCCGAGGTGGACGGTCTCTTTCTGAACGTCCCCTGAGTGGTTTGTCCTGAATGTCCAGGTCCAACCCCAGCCCCTAAGAACCCCTCGCCCGTGTTCCTCTCCCAGCTCTTCAAGCAGTTCAACTGGTGTTTTTCTCTCTCGGGTCTCAGGAACTGCAGCACAAGCTCGCCCTGCTGAACAGCATCAAGGAGGTCACCTGTGCCATCCAGGCTGCGGACACCAAGCACAGCTTCAGGCTCTGCAAGAAGCCGGAGGTGCTAGAGATCCTGCTGGTGAGTGCCTGGAGCCGGGGCTGCCCGCAGGGGAGGTGCGATGGTCTCCCCCGGCCACCCACCAGCTCCTGAGCTCCCGAAGCCTTGTCCCCAGCTTCTGGGCCCTGGGGAGCTGGCACTCGGTGGCTGGGGAGCACGGTGGCTCTGTGGTGGCCGTGGGGATGAAGGGGCTGGTGCGGGCGCAGGCCTGTCAGCAGAGCCGGCTCCTGGGGCGGGTGGGCAGGCTCTCCGTGCCACTGCCCGCCCTGAGTGCGTCTCTCTGGGACTTGCAGGACTTGATGGAGGAGGATGCCTGCGACACCCCTGTGTCCCAAGTGCATCTCAAGATGCTTCAGCTCCTGGAGCAGCTGAGGTGAGGTCTGTGCCCCAGGCTGTGGGGGCTCGCTGTGCGTCCCAGCCCAGCCGGCTGGTGCAGCCCCAGTGGTCTCGAGTACGGGGCAGGGAGCTGTGCGGCTCTGGGCCGGGACGGCGTGCCCCGTCCTGGGTGACTTCCGAAGGCCGGGGGGCTGTTGGGGCTGGGGGGCCGCATCCACAGAGACGGGGCTGGGCTGTCATGGTCAGCGAGCCATGAGCGCTGTGCCGGCAGAAAGGCCCTGGCTCTCCAGGGGACGGGAAGGGCAAGGAACGGGCACCTGGGGGGGGTCTCCTTGCCCCTGGGGGTGAGTGCTTGGCCGCTGCCAGGGAGCTGCCAGGAACTGCCGGAGCTGGAGCTCACCAGCACGGGCTGGGGGGGCCGGGTCTGGGGCTCAAACCCAGTCGGCGTTTGGGCCACTCTGGAGATTGCTGGTAAACCCCCTCACTGTTCTCTCCTTCTTTTCTCCATCCAGCACGCTGAAGCCTTGCATGGACTGGGAGAACAGGTGCTCCCAGGTGGCTGTGTGCTGCTGGAGAGTCCTGTCGTGCCCTCCTGAGGAGACAGAGCTGCAGGTACCTGCCAGCCCTTCCCTGCACACCTCAGCGCTCCCTGTGCCCTGGCAGCTGCCGCGGTGCTCAGCCTCACTCCTCCTTTCCCGTTTTCAGTCTCTGCAGGCATCGTGTGAGGAAGCTCTGGGCCAGCTTGTGTCAGCCCTTCTCAAAGCAGAAGGGACCTCCAGCGCCTTCGCGGACGTGGTCTCCGTGAGTATCCATGAGGCAGTGGGGCAGAGTTGGGGCCTTAGGGGATGCCCAGAGGAGGATCCGTTCCCTGCCGCAGTGCCAGGGCAGGCAAAGGAACGGGCGCTGCGGGAGGCAAAGCCAAGAGCCAGGCTCCCAAGTGCCAGGCTGGCACAGGGAGATGCCGGTGGGGAAACGGCTCCTGGGTGAGGGCAGGGGTGCGTGGAGCGAGCGGGGCAGGGGGGTGGCAGTGCCGGTGCTCGGCGGGGCTGGGGCCACGCGGAGCCGCAGGGCAGGCCCTGCGGGAAGGGGCCAGAAGAGGAGGGAGGCAGAGAGGGGTGCTGGGGAGAGAAGGACACCCGTCACGAGACGCATGTGCTCCACCCCAGATCTTGCTGCGCCACCTCACGTCAACGAAAGCATGGGAGCGAGAGAGGGCCCTGCAGGTCTGCGCCCAGCTGCTGGGCACTTACGAAGAGCTCTTCAAGTGTTCGGTGAGTAGGGAGCCCCGCGTGCCCCGTCCCCTCTCCCTGCTGGCCACGGCCCCGACGCCTGGCCATGGCCTGGGGAGGCGAGCAGGCACTGGGCTGCCTGCGAGCTTCCTCCTGCCTCTCGCCCCCGCAGAGGGAACGCACCTGCTCGCAGTTCGGCTCCTTGGTCGGCGTGCTGGGGCCTCTGCTGAGCGACTCCCAGGCCACGTCCCGGCAGAGGGCAGGGGCCTGCCTCAGCTGCCTCCTCCGGATCCAAGGTGAGGAAAGCGGGTTCTTCCTGGCCCCCATCAGCCCCATCTTCTCTTCCTTCCTTGCCCAGCGAGGGCTTTTGTTTACGTCCCTTCCCAGCCAGTCAAGAAACACTGTCGCGACGAATGAGGGGAGTGGACGGGGCGCTCTGTGGCCCTGCACAATCACCGTTCCCACTAAGAAATCGGTTGGAAGCGAGCTCCTGCCCCCTCCTCAGTGAGCAGCGTCTGCGCTGAGGAATTTGCGGGGAGGTTTGCTCCCTCCCGGAGACGCTGGTGCCCGGTGCAGGACCTGGGGACGCAGCAGCTGGGAGCAGAGGCCTGCGGCTGCTGGGACCCCACAGCCCCAAAACAGCTCCAGGGGAAGGAGGGCTCTGTGCGGCCCGGGATGTGTCAGCCACGGAGCCGGGCTGGTGGCATCCTGCCACGGGAGGGTTGGGAGGGCCCTGGCCTTTGCTCCCCAGCCTCCTCTATCCACGTCTGGCGCCAGAGATTCAGTTCCCCTAACCAGGACTCCCTTCTCTCACAGCATGTGGCATGACGAAGACCAGGAGAGCGGTGCTCCAAGTGCCTGACTGCAAGGAGCTGTGTGAGAGGCTGAAGAGCACGGAGGACGGGTCTCTGTGTGAGGAGCCTGCCAAAATAGCGAAGGTAACTGGCTCCAGAGAGTGAGGTGGGGGCCCCAGTGCATTTGTCAGGAGGTGCGTTTCGCACGCAGGGAAACAAGACGAGAGGAGATGGTTCTAAACCCCTCCGCTGCAGGAAGTACAAAAAAGCAGCGTATGCACAGAGGAGTGTGCCCTGAGTGCCCTCTCAGTGACCAGCGAGCTGCTGAGCTCAGAGGCCCCTGGAGTTTCCTTTCTGTTCTAAAGAGCCGGAGCAGAGCTGTGACAGTGTCTCTCCTGTCTCTCCAGGGGGTTTGCCAGTACTTCCCCCAGGGACAGGCCAGGAGCTTCATGGACGCCATCATGAAGACCTTCGAATGCGCTAACGAGGAGCGTGCACAGGCAGCTGGCGACTGGATGATCGTATTCCTGGAAGCGTGCGGAAAGGAAATACGTCCAGAGGTAAGGGAGACCCTTGTTCCCCTCGGCCTTGACTTCTCTCTGTTGGCTGTTGTGCTGCACCTCGTGTGGGCTGAAGAAATGCAGCCCGAGCGCGGAGCTGAGGGGACCGCTGCTGCCTGACACGTTCTGCTCTGTGCGGTCCTCTGACGAGGACTCAGGCACTGCACTCTCAAGTCTCCCGTCGGCGCAGGTCCTTGCCCCGGGCGAGGCAGTTACCGCTGGGACACACCAACCTTCCCGTTCCTCCCCACTGCCTGCAAGGTGTCGGAGCCTGCTGGGTTGCGATCTCCCATCGCTGCAGCCGTGCGCCGGCGATTATCCAGGCTGTTGGGCATAAAACGTGCCCAGGCCTTCGGTGTGCTCAAATCGCTCAGCTGCTGCCACCGCCGGCCCCAGGCACACGCAGCGACGGAGCGGGGTGTGCGCGTGTGCACGTTGGTGTGCGTCAGCGCCGAGAGCACACGCGCCCCCAGCCGTGAGGCAGGGCTCAGGGACGAGGGCTTGTCAGCGTGCCAAGGCGGCAGGCGTTGCTCAGGCGCCGAGTGACCGTGCTGGGGTCCTGCACAGGCAAAGGATACGCTGAGGTGTGCCATCTCGCCCCTTGCCTTGCAGGTGCCTGAAGTCGCGAACATCCTGTGGAAGGCCATGTACACCATGCAGCAGGGCACCCTCAGGGACCTGCTCTTCCAGGCAGCCCGTCTCCTGGCCGGCTTCCACCCCCAGCCTGTGGTGGACAGCCTCCTCCAGACAGAACTGCCCTCAGAGAGGTATGTGCGCTCCCCCCTTGCCCCGCTGTGGCCAAACAGCAACCCCAGGCTTGCCTGCGGAAGGCAGATCCAGGGAAGCAGCAGGTCCCATTCCTCCCCCAGAAGCCTGGGCTCTGCGAGATCGTGCGCTCGTGCCTCTGGGGAAGCAGGCATCGTATGCCCGCTGCTGGCGAGGAGAGCGTTTGGCCTCTGGGGAGGGCACCAGGGCTGCCAGAGGACGGGGCTCACGGGTGAACGTCTGGTTGCTTGCAGAGACATGGTGCAGCTCTGGAGGAGCCTGGGCAGCAGCGACCTCGGGCCTCAGGTCCTGAGGCACTTAGCAGAGAGGCTGGACAAGGCACCTAAAAGCAGACCTTTGTGCAACGATGCTGATCAAGAGCCGCATCGTCTCAAGGTATGTTCGTCGGCAGAAGCATTTCTGCAGCTTCCCACCTGCTTTCTAACTTAGCTCATCAGGGTGAGGGAGTTGGGGGTCATCCGAGGCTGTCCCAGGTGTGAGACCTGCCGGCAGGAAGAGTCCCCCAGGGGGACAGGGGCACCAGCGGGCTGGTGGGAAAGGCGGTGTTTAACAGGTTCTTGTGGGTCACATTTCCCTGCAGCTCCTCTGTGCGATCTCTGAGGTAGTGTCTGCTCTGCTGACCGCGGAGGCAGTCCGGGACCTGCTTCCTCACCTCCTTCCAGTCCTCCTGCAGTGGGTCAGCAACGAACTGGGGGTAGAGTTGCTGTTTCCCCCTCTGAGTCCTCCAAGAGGACTCCTCCTCTTCAAGGACACGGGACAAGAGGAGCTGTTGTGCGGGTAAGGAGCAGCAGGGGCGGGGAACGGGGGGCTTCAGTTCCCCAGCCAGGCACGTTTGTTCGTGGTGCTGAGGGAGCCAAAGGGCTGCCCTGTTTCCCAAGCCTGCCCTGTCTCCCAGGTGTGGAAACGGGTCGCCGGGGCTCGTTTGACTTCTGTCCTCTGCTGGAGAAGGATCTGTTCCCAGACGGGACGGGACCGACGGCTGCTCTCGGCCTGTCTCCTCTGCATCCCCGATTACAGCGTGTCCTTCCTCTCCCTGGACCGATCCAGGAGAGACCGGGCGTCAAACTCTGCGCAGGGCTGGCAGCTCTCGGGACAGGGGAGACCCCAGGCGTGGGGCAGCCCGGGGCACTGGGACCGGGGCGTTTCGGCAGAGCCAAGACAAAACTTCCCCTCTGGTGCCACGATGTGAGATTTCTGTGGGTTTTCTTTCGCCAGACTCTACTGTGATGCTCTGGAGCAAGTGCTGAGAAGATGCCTGGACGAGAGGTGGCAGCAGGTGCTCTGCAGGCACGGAGTGTGGCCATCCTTGGACTTGCCTCAGTGGCACTGCAACAGCGTGCAGCTGCTGACCAGGTGAGAGCCCAGCGGGTGGCTGTGCCCCGGGAAGCAGCCGCAGGACCCTTCCCGTGTGCCTGGGGAGCTCTCCTGGGAGGCAGGGCAGCGCCTGCGTCGCAGCAGGGGACGTTTCGGGCCGTGGCCCGTGGCCTTCCCACCTGACCACGTCACCTGCTTGTGCTCTGTGTGCAGTGTGCTGCTCCGTGCCCGGCTCGTCTCGCGTGCGCTCATACAGACCTTCCTGCCGTGGCTGCACTCCCCCTTGCCAAACCTGCAGGTCACGGCGCTGGCTTTCTTCGCTGAGGTGAGGCGGCGCGTGGGGCGGGGCGGGCTCAGAGGGCTTTTCGGAAGAAACTGCTGCTTGGGGTGTCTCTTTATGGAAGAGACCAGCCGAGGTCCCATGCCAGCACTAACAGACCTTTGGCTGTCTTGTAGCTGATGAAGGACCCGCCAGCTGAGGGGAAGGATCTCCTGAAGCCCCTGGTACGGCTCTTCCTGGAGAAGCTGCAGCATCCGAGCTGTGCTGTGCAGCACATGGCAGCGAGAGGCCTGGGCAGTGCTGTCAGTGGCTTGCCCAAGAAGGTGAGGCGCACTTTCCTCTGCTCTGGCTGCAGCCCCCCAGCAGAGAGCCGGGCAGAGGCTGAGTGAGAGCCAAGCAGAGCCGCGGGGCAGTTCGGGAGCCTGGGGCAGAGCAGCACGGGCAGATGGGGGCTTCCCAACGGCCAGGCTGCTCTCCAAGCTCAGCACGGTGGCAGCGGGGAACCGTGCGAGTGCCGTTCGTCACGGGGTTGTGCCGCAGCCGCACCCCCTTGCCGAACAGACGTGGGGAGAAAGGGTGGGCATTGCAGGCAGGAGCCGCGAGCAGCTTGTGCGCATCTTTGGCGTTGCAGGTTCAAAAGCACAAGAGGATCATCGTGGCAGCACTGGAGCGTGAAATGAGGAACGTGGACCATCCAGAGGTGGCTGCGGAGAGCATGTTGGCCCTGGCAGAAATACTTGCAAAGCAGACGGCGAAGGGCTTGGGCGGGGCCTTCAGACGCATCGCCCGCTCCACCAGGAAGTTCCTTGATGCCGTGAGTGAACCTACTTTTCTCCCACTTGTCCGAGGGGCGTGGGGTGGGCAGGGGCCTGCCCGTGCTGCGTGGAGGTGCTCCTCCAGGCAACCAGCTGCCGTGGCCCCTCTCTCTCTCTCTCCTGCGGGTGGGACGCACCGAGCGCCCCGGCACTCAGGTGCCATTTCTTAGGGGTGGGACGAGGAAGGGACCTTCCACATGGCAGGGAAGGGGCCGGGATGAGGTGACCTCGTTCTGGAGCTGGTTTCCAAAGCGCCACTGCCAACAGCGCTGTGCTCGCTCGCCCTCAGTTGTCAGTCCCTGATGCTTCGTTGTTGCAGAGAGGCTGGGAGACGATGCATTCGTGACCCAGCTCACAGATGGCTTTCTGGGTTGCAGGAGCAAGAGGACCTTCGTTTTGCGGCCTTCAGTCTCTACACGGCCCTGGCTGCTGGCGCCAAGGACAATCTCACCACGTTCTTCAGCGGAGAAGTGGAGCAGATATTGGGAAGCCTCTTCCTGCACCTCCAGGACCCCAGCTGTGCAGTATCCAGCGTAAGAACCCCCTGAGCTTATTTGCCAACCCACAGAAAGGCTCCCTGAGGAGCTGCCTCCCTGGCAAGGGAGAAGGAACGACCGAGCACAATGCTCTTTTCCAGGTTTGCAGGACAGCCCTCTATGTCTGCGCTCCTTTCGTCGAGCCAAAGGGGCTGCAGGTAGTCGTCAAGAATGCCATCGGGCGCAGTGGAGCACAGCTGCAGAGCGAGGTCTGCTCTTACCTGGTGAGTGAGCCCTGTCCCGGGGCGACGCTGGGGCCACGGGGCCCGGCACCGAGCGGGGAGCATGGCGTGACGCGTCCGTCCGTCCCGCCGCATGCTCCCCGGGAGTCTGAGGGCTCGGCAGCGAGGCCTCTCCGGCCCAAGCAGAATTCACACCTCCCTGCTCTCCCCCAGGAGACACATGCTCCCGAGCTGCTGAAGACACTGAAGCGCCAGCAGAAGCCACCACTGGAGTAGCGGTCCACAGATGCCACTCTCCACGTCCTTGGTGAGAGCCGGGACGGAGCTCTCTGCTCCGCTCCCACCGGGGCGGCCCAGGGGCCGCCAAGCGCTGCCCCAGCCGCCTTCCCTACGGTGCCCAGGAGGGCACGGCCAGGGGCCGTATCTTGACACTGCCTCTTCTTCCCCACGCTACAGAAGCCAGCCCGGAGCACAAAGAAGGCAGCCCAAAGCATGCTGAAGACATCCCAGAGCATGCAGAAGATCTCTCGGGGCACACAGAAGACGTCCCCGAGCTTGCAGAGGCCTGAGCACCCACAGAATAAAAATCCAGAGAGCACAGCGGCTGTGGACTGGGTCCTTCCCAGGGTGGCATTGGTGGGAGCTGGGGCCAGGCAGCGCTGCCTGCAAACCTCTCAGCACTGGTGGGATGGGGAGGGTCAGGGCCAAAGCACCAGTGCTCCGATCCCCCCATCCATGTCCAAATGTAGTCCCAAAGCTGGGAAAAAACAAGAAAACCTTGAAGAAAATTGGGAGGCCTGCAGCTTGTGTAGTCTTTTAGCTGAAGGAAAGAGACAGGTAGCCTTGAGCTAGCAGAAGCAAGGAAGATAAGGGATAAAAGGTTAAAAAGAAGAAGGAGAAAACCAGCTCCAGACTGGTTTTCCAACTATAGTTACCTTTTGCTCAATAAGGGTCATTAACATATTAAAAATCACGCCCATCAAAATGCTAATATATGCTGATGTGGGATTTGGTGTCCTCCCCTCCACCACTGTTCCTTTGTAATGAGCACACTCAGTAGAGATAAGTTAGGTGAGCTATGACAGCCAATCAAAAGTAACCAAAGAGAGAGTTTTCACAAGTTTGCTGTGTATAAATTACGGTGATTCGAGTCAGAGGTGTGCTTGCTTTGAGAAAGATCGCCAAGCACCCGACTCTGCAGAGTTATATAATTAATTATTTAATTAAACGACCTTCATGTGGATTCTGACTCTGTGTGCTTGTTGGCGCGGGCACGAACCTACGGACTACACAAACACGGCCTGGGGCAGAAAGAAAAGCAAAACGGGGGGGCTGCTGATGGCGGCTGGGATCACAGCTGGGGAAACTGGGCTGGGGCACGAAAACAGAGGTGAAATGTTGCACGTTGGGGCTCAACGCCAGTCTTTGTGCACTAGCTTTGGGGCCCTATGTGAAGATGGAGTCATCATCTGTCTTTGGGGGGCTCAAAATGAGCCTTGTTTGGCTGGTTTTCAGGCTCAGCAATGCAGGCAGTCCTGTGGTTTCCAGCCTTTATAGGAGGCTCGTTGGGCAGCTGTGGGCGGCTTGAAAAGGGAGACTACCTGCTGTGTTTTGTGGGCCCAGCCAGGCTCATCTGTCCAGCCTGGGGGCTCAGAAATGGAGAGTAAGCAGCACGTTTTGGGATCTCGGAATCGAGCCCAGTGCCAGTGTACTCAGGCTCAGAAACTGAACCCACCGGCTGCTTTGGGGCCAAGCCCTCAGCCAGGCCAGACTGTATTAGTTAGTATGTATACAGTGCACAACTATAGGGCGTCTGGCATTAACAT
Organism: Anser anser; assembly: GCF_964211835.1. Classification (NCBI taxonomy): domain Eukaryota; kingdom Metazoa; phylum Chordata; class Aves; order Anseriformes; family Anatidae; genus Anser; species Anser anser. Next base: position 14,689,961 of record NC_139724.1, read on the forward strand.
TTCAGTTAGAACAGCGATCGAGTTGCCCAGGCTTTTGGGACAAGCACCAGCTGTAATTACCTGCAGACAGGTAATTACACGCACAACACAGCCGGTCAGCGTTCACACAACATGTGAGCACAGCACGAAGATGAAGACCGACCGTCGTGACAGAGACGCATTTACAGCCCTGCCTACGCCCGGGCTGGCTCCAACGCGACTGGAGGGGGCCGGGAACCGGGAACAGGGGCCGGGAACCGGGAACAGGGGCCGGGAATTGGGGCCGGGAACCGGGAACAGGGGCCGGGAACCAGGAACAGGGGCCGGGAATTGGGGCCGGGAACCGGGAACAGGGGCCGGGAACCGGGAACAGGGGCCGGGAATTGGGGCCGGGAACCGGGCACAGGGGCCGGGCCTCGCCGCGCGGCTGCCGTTACCACAGCGCCGCCTGGCGGGCGTGAGGCAGCCCCTCAGCGCCCTTGCTGAGGAGACCGTTCCATGGCTGTTAGGTGGCCGTTACAGTCGTTATGTGGTCGTTAGGGCTGTTAGATGGCCGTTTCTGCCTCAGCTTTGCCATTCTTCACCAGAAGAAACGAGTCTGACACCCAAAGTTGAGGTTCCCCGTGGTCTGAGTGCTGCCAGCCCAGTGATAGATAGCACAGGTGGCTCAGCAGTTAGTTCCGTTGGCTTGTCAAAGCAAGCAAAATTTAATCACACAGTCACAGAATCATCTAGGTTGGAAGAGACCTCCAAGATCACCTAGTCCAACCTCTGACCTAACACGAACCAGTCCTCCACTAAACCATATCACTAAGCTCCACATCTAAACGTCTTTTAAAGACCTCCAGGGATGGTGACTCAACCACTTCCCTGGGCAGCCCATTCCAATGCCTACCAACCCTTTCAGTAAAGAAGTTTTTCCTACTATCCAACCCAAACCACCCCTGGCGCAACTTTAGCCCATTCCCCCTCGTCCTGTCACTGGGCCTTTTGGAGAACAGAGCAATCCCCACCTCGCTACAGCCTCCTTTAAGGTATCTGTAGAGAGCGATAAGGTCGCCCTTGAGCCTCCTCTTCTCCAGGCTAAACAACTCCGGCTCCCTCAGCCGCTCCTCGTAAGACTTGTTCTCCACACCCCTCACCAGCTTCATTGCCCTTCTCTGGACACGCTCGAGCACCTCGATGTCCGTCTTGTAGTGAGGGGCCCAAACCTGAACACAGCACTCCAGGTGTGGCCTCACCAAGCCGAGTACAGGGGGACAATCACTTCCCTAGTCCTGCTGGCCGCGCCGTTTCTGATACAAGCCAGGATGCTGTTGGCCTTCTTGGCCACCTGAGCACACTGCTGGCTTATATCCAACCAACTATCAACCAATACTGCCAGGTCCTTCCCTGCCAGGCAGTTCCAGGCTCTCATCTCCCAGCCTGTAGCACTGCTTGGGGTTGTTGTGCCCCAAATGCAGGACCCAGCACTTGGCCTTGTTGAACTTCATACGGTTGGCCTCAGCCCATCGGTTCAGCCTATTCAGATCCTCCTGCAGAGCCTTCCTACCCTCGAGCAGATCAACACATGCACCCAACTTGGTGTCGCCTGCAAACTTACTGAGGGTGCACTCAATCCCCTCATCCAGATCATTGATAAAGATATTGAAGGGAACTGGCCCTAGTACTCAGCCCTGGGGGACTCCACTAGTGACTGGCGTCCAACTGGATTTAACTGCATTCAGCACGACTCTTTGGGTCCAGCAATCCAGCCAGTTTTTAACCCAACAAAGCGTACGCCAGTCCAAGCCATGAGCAGCCAGTTTCTTGAGGAGAATACTGTGGGAAATGGTGTCAAAAGCCTTACTGAAGTCAAGGTAGACCACTTCCACAGCCTTTCCCTCGTCCACTAAGCGCGTCACTTCTTCATAGAAGGAGATCAGGTTCGTCAAGCAGGACCTGCCTTTCATAAACCCATGCTGACTGGGCCTGATCGCCTCGTTGCCCTGCAAGTGCCGCGTGATAACACTCAAGATAATCTGCTCCATGAGCTTCCCTGGCACCGAAGTCAGACTGACAGGCCTATAGTTTCCCAGGTCCACCCTCCGGCCCCTCTTCTAAATAGGTATCACATTTGCTAGCCGCCAGTCGACTGGGACCTCCCCTGATAGCCAGGACTGCTGATAAGTGATGGAAAGCAGCTTGGTCAGAACTTCCACCACTTAGTTCTCTCAGCACCCTCGGGTGGATCCTCTCTGGCCCCGTTGACTTCCATACATCTAAGTGCTGTAGCAGGTCGCCAACCATTTCCTCGTGGATTATGAGGGCCACATTCTGCTCCCCATCCCCTTCCACCGGCTCAGGGGGCTGGGTACCCAAGAGAACAACTGGCCTTGCCGCTAAAGACTGAGGCAAAGAAGGCATTAAGCACCTCAGCCTTCTCCTCGTCTCTTGTCACTAGGTTTCCCCCCGCATCCAGTAGAGGATGGAGATTCTCCTTAGTCCTCCTTTTTGTGTTCATGTATTTATAAAAACAGTAGCCAGATTGAGATCCAGATGAGCTTTGGCCTTTCTAATTTTGCCCATGCACAGCCTCGCAACAGCCTTATCATCCTCCTGAGTGGCCCACCCTCTTTTCCAAAGGCCATAAACCCTCTTTTTCTTCCTGAGCTCTCTGTTCAGCTAGGCCGGTCTTCTTCCATGCTGGCTCGTCTTTGGGCACGTGGGGACGGTCTGCTCCTGAGCCTTTAAGATTTCCTTCTTGAAGAGTGCCCAGCCTTCCTGGACTCCTCTGCCCTTCAGGACTGCCTCCCAAGGGACTCTGCCAACCAGTGTCCTGAACAGCTCAAAGTCTGCCCTCCGACAGTCCAAGATAGCAGTTTTACTGATCCCACTCCTGACATCGCCAAGGATAGAGAACTCTACCGTTTCGTGGTCACTCTGCCCAAGACAGCTCCCAACCACCACATCTCCCACCAGTCCTTCTCTGTTTGTGAACAGAAGGTCTAGTGGTGCACCTCCCACCACCCCTGGTAATCTAGTGAAGCAAGTCCAGGAGATGCCAATTGCCTCCTTTTCTTATATATATATATATATATATATATATATATATATTTTTTTTTCCCTCAGACACATCTGCAAACCAAGCCCATGGAGTCTCCAACAGCAGAAATTGCTTTTTTGTGCTTGTACTGCAGGGGGCCATCGATGTGCCCCGCGGAGGGCAGGTCTGGGCAGTGTCCCCCTGCCCCTGCTGGGACGGTGCTTGGGACAGGGGTGGGACCAGCGCCCCTGGCTCTGGAAGGCCGAGTGCCTGGGGCAGGTCTGCAGCAGCCGTTCTGGGCAGCTCGGTCCCACGCTGGGCAGCGCAGTAGCCTGGGAGGAGGCCCTAAATGGGCTGCAAGTGTTGGGTCTGTCAGGAGAAAATGTGTGCGGCTGTGCACGCTGGGGCACGGTGCTCGAGTAGTGCGGGGATCACAGTCGGGCAGCGGCGATCGGCCCCAATCAGTCTTTCCTTCCCCGGCTTGAGTCGGTGGCTCTGGCCAATGTCCCTGGGATCCAGCCCGGGTCTGCAGCCTGGCAAGAGCTTTGGTGCAGGCAATTTTAGGCCCTTTCAAGCCCGGGACTTCTGGGGTTTTTGGCTCCCAGGGAAGGAGAGCACTGAACTCTTCTCCGGTGCTGGCTTAAGTGACAGCGAGGCATTTTGCTTCCTCTTGCTTTCCAGAAAAAACAGAGGGCTCCCTGGACTCTGAAGAGTGGCAGTGCTATCTGCTTAAGGTACAGCATCCCTGGGGGTGAGGCTGTGGGCAGTTGTGCCCCGACAGCTCCTGGGGCACGTGAACGTGAAAGGCCCGGGCAAAGGGCGAGACAACATTTGCCTCCTGTCGTGTTCCCCCCCAGTTCCTGACGGAGTCGGTGGAGGAGATGCTGGTGGACCAGCCATGGGTCGTGTGCCTGGTGTCATCCCGGGTGACAGAGGTGAGGCGTTGCGCGGGGTCTGGTGCGGCTGTGGTGTGCGTGTGAGTGCCACGAGGTGTCAGGGAGCCCTCCGAGAAGGCAGGGGGGCAGCAGGGGAGCTGTGAGGCTTCCTGGGCTGCTCGGGCAGGAAGAGAACAACCCAGGTGAGCAGGAAGCCCTGGGCAGGAGCTTTGGGGTTCTCCCTGGGAGCTGGGGTTAGGGGTTCCCCATGCCACAGGTGTGCTGGGTTTCTTCCTTCCCACGTGGCTTCAGTGGCTTTAACCCACTCGTCCTCTCCCTTCTCCAGGGACCTGGGGCCCCTGGAGAGTGGAACCAGATGGGACCGGGGCTGGGCAGAGAAGCGCACGGAAGGCCGTTGCTGAAAACCACGCAAGGACCGGAGCGAACTGGAGCGATGGAGAGTGGGGATATGCTGTGGGTTTGGGCCATGGGGGTGCTGCCACCTCCGGCCCTGCCCTGTGATGTGCCCCCGTATCCATGGCAGCCCTCAGGGAGGTCACAATGGCTGGGTGCCTCATAGCTGCTGCGGTGAGCGCAGGTGGCCCATTGCTTCTCGGCGGCCACAGGAGGAGGACCTGGAGAGAGATTCTGGGGTGATCCTGCTGTGATGGGGAGGCTGAGAAGATTTTTTGGTGAGGGGCAGGGGGAGGCCGGGGGCTGCATCCCTATGAGTTCCCAGCACGACCAGAGATGGGGACCCCAGCCTGTGCTGTTGGTGCTGGGGAGGATTCCTCTCCAGGCTGGGAGGATGCCTGCCCCAACCTGGTGCGAATCCCCACAGCCAGCCAAGCTGACGCAAACTGTTTGGTTGTTTCCTTCCAGCTTCCTTTGCTTGTGTAGGGGTCAGGACTGGACCTACACGTCATGAGGACGGTGGCAGAGAGACAGGGTCTGAGACTGTTGCCATCTCTGCCACCGTCGTGAATTCCTTGTTAAAGAAGCTGCAAGACAGAGAGGTGAGCTGCGGACATCCCGCTGTGCCGTGGGGGGTTGAGGGCTCCCCTCCACCCTGGGTGCCACCGAGGGGTCTTGCCTGATGGCCCCTCTGTCCTGCTGCTGGTGCCCGGTCCCCAAAGGCTGATCCTGCGGTCACGCTGGGCTGACGCTGCTGCGCTGCCTCCTTTCCCGCAGCAGCTCAGCCTGGAGCTGCCCAAGCATCCATCCTTGTCCTGGCCCTGTACCATGGTCCCAGGCTGGTGCCTGGTGCTTGGTCGGTTCCCAGGGCTGCTGCTCCCTCGGCTCCTTTGTGTAGCTGGACACAAGCTGGGACAGGACGCGGTGGTGCTGCTTGTGGGCTCTCACTCTAGAGTGAGGGGCAGCAGCTCGCAGCTGCCCGGGAATAAGGGCAAAGCAAGTGGTGTCGTGGTCTCTCCCTAGGGTGACCGAGCGGAGACTTACCGCCGCCTCCAGCATGTCTTGCAAGGAGATGATACCCGTCTGCAGAGCGGCGTTGTGAACCGAGTGCTCGCAGAGGTGTCTGGAGACATGAAGGCAGCCCAGGTGAGCTTGTTCTCTAGAAGGGCGAACGGAGCAGCCTGCCTCTCCCCAGCTGTGGGTGTGACATGGAGTGGCGCACAGATGGTTCACTGGGATTCAGGCCTGGGGACTTCCCCAGTGCCCCTGTGGCTGCTCCCTCTCCCAGGGAGCGCATCCCGCTAGGGGAAAGGCCGTATCCAGCCCTGCTCCAGACTGTGCAGAGCGTGGTGAGCTCCTCCACGCCAGGCGACGTGTGCGCCACCTCCCAGGGCCGGAGTTGGGCCGTGCAGTCCCCCAGTTCCTGCCTCGCGCGACTCCTGCTTAACGCAGAGGCTCTGGGGACGCGTCCCAGCTCGGGCACAGCTGTCCCGGGGGTGTTCTGTGGGGGAGACGCGGTCGTCTCGCCAGTGGCTCTGACAGCAAAACGATGAGCTGAAGCCCCGTGGTCCTCACTGGCCAGCAGGGCCTGACCTGGTGCCTCAGCCTTTCTCCTGGGCAGCATTTCACCTGTGGCTCTTTTTCAGGGTGCAATGAACAATGTGACAGCAGCTGCTGGTGACGTCCTGGTGGCTCTGGCTCGTTCCCACTTTGGATTTGTGATGTCCGAGCTCCAGGGCCACCTGAAGACCATGAGGGGAGGAGCATGCCAGGAGTTTGTGCTCACCACCTTGAGCAAACTGGCCAGCAGCTATGGTATGGCCCCTTTGGCCTCGTGCTCTGGGTTATGGTCCATGACGGCCAGGAGCAGGGACCCTGCCCCTCCCTGAACGCTGTTTTGGGCCGGAGGGCTGTGGGGTTGTGGCACCTCCTCGCCTGGAGCTGGGATTTCCGCCCCACCACCCCAATGCCAGTGCTGCAAGGGTGGAAGCTGCTGGGGACTGAACCCGCAGCGACCTCCCCTGTCCCTCTGACACGTCCCCCAGCCCGGCAGCCCCAGCCCTCCTGCCCGCGGTGCTGCTCTGGCTCTGGCTGACCGTGGCTCCCTCTGTCCCTCTGCCTGTCCTCTCTCTGCAGCCCTGCGGTGCATCCCCTTCGTCGAAATGACGCTCCTTGCTCTGCACGCCATGCTGAGACAAGTGGAGAGCAGCCGGATCCTGCGCACCATCTGCAGTGGTGAGTAGAGGGGAAGGGGCCGGGCAGGCCCTCGGTGCCTCGCTCGGATCGCGGCGTGGTCCTGCGCTGGGGGGCAAACTTTGGGAAGGGCAGGGCGGGGGCTGCAATGGTAAGTGCTGGAGGGGAAGAGGCCTGCGAGGAAGAGGAGGAGGAGGAGGAGGAGGAGGTGCGGTGTGCAGAAGGGGAGAAGGGGCACCGTATTTTAGTTCAGATGCCGGGAGCGCAGCACTTGGCAGTCCCAAGCCGACGCCTGGTGAGCCAGGGACTGCTCCACGCAGGCGTGGGTGAGGGAGCCAGGCACGCTGCCTGTTGCAGACTTTGACGAGCTCCTTCCTTCTGGTGCAGTGCTGGAGCAGTGGTCGAGGGCGATCAACGCTTACTTCAACGCCTGGGAGCAGTGCCCCTTCCCTCGCATCGGGGAGAAGCAGCTCTGCGAGCAGGTGTACTCCCTGTTCTGCCACGCTGTGGTAAACTGGCTGGGCCGCCATAAGAAGGAGGAGGTGAGCGCTGCTGGGGCAGCAGCGGGGCTGTGCCTGGCTGGGGCTGCCCGTGCCCCCTGGGTGGGAGCAGAGGGGTGAGGGGAGGGAGCGGGCGGGCTGACGCCGTGCCCGGGGCTGGGGGCTCCCAGCTGGCAAGTGCTTGGGCCCCAGGGCCCTTTGGCAGGGGAATGCTTGCTGTCCTCTGGAGAGAGCCCTTCTGTGGGGCAGAAGGGAAAGGGAAAGCCCTCTCTGTGCAAAGGCAGGCATGTGCTGGGGGACGCCGAGTGCTAGACAGCCCTCAGAGCATCTCGTCTCTTCCCTCTGCAGGACAAGCAGGCCATCTTCGGAGCAGTGACTGCTATGATGGCTGTCGTCCTCCATGATGCGCAGCACCAGGACCGGGTGTGGAAGCAGGTCGTCTGGCTCCTGCAGCAGTACCAGGAGGTCCAAGATACTTCCCGGGTGACAGAGGTGAGGCGTTGCGCGGGGTCTGGTGCGGCTGTGGTGTGCGTGTGAGTGCCACGAGGTGTCGGGGAGCCCTCCGAGAAGGCAGGGGGGCAGCAGGGGAGCTGTGAGGCTTCCTGGGCTGCTCGGGCAGGAAGAGAACAACCCAGGTGAGCAGGAAGCCCTGGGCAGGAGCTCTGGGGTTCTCCCTGGGAGCTGGGGTTAGGGGTTCCCCATGCCACAGGCGTGCTGGGTTTCTTCCTTCCCACGTGGCTTCAGTGGCTTTAACCCACTCGTCCTCTCCCTTCTCTTGTAGAGCCTCCATTATTTCCTGAAGACCTTGGAGGAACTTCACGCTGTCGCCCCCAAGGACAAGCTCCGTGCCATCGCTGCTGCTGTGCACCACGAGGTAAAGGGAGCCCGTGCCTGTGCTGCTGGCCCAGGTCCTGCAGGCCGGATTGCCACAGAGGGGCAGGGCAGGGCAGGGCGTCCTTCCACCAGGACCTTCCTGGAGGTGCCTCGAGGCTGTGAGCACCCTGATCCTGGCTGTTTTGTGCAGGCCCGAGGGGCAGCTCAGTTCCTTCAGCACTTCCCTCTCAGCCACCTGGCAGGAGGACTCTGGAGTGCCGGGACCCAAAAGGCAGCCTCTGATCGCTGCTCTGCCTGCGATCTTTCTCTAAAATGGACCTTTCTCCCACAGCTTGGGGACGAGACCAGGCAGCACAGTGCAGGCCATAAAGAAGAACTGAGGCAGTGCATTGTGCTTCAAGGTAAGGGAGGGAATGGGACGATGCCTGTCGTGTTCTCCCAACTTCCTTGTGAACCTCAGCCATGGGGTTTTGCTGACTATTCATGCAAAATGTGGTTTCTGGCCCGCAGCTCGAATCTACCCGGAGGAGACGGTCACGTTCCTGCTGTCCCAGCTGAGCAGCGAGAACCAGGGCTCCCGCGGGACAGCGCTGACTCTGCTGGGAGCTGTGGCCCGCTCTGATGGTCAGTACCACAGGCCAGGGCCGCCAGCCAGGGCTGGGGCAGTCAGGGGGCTGAAGCTATCTGCTGTCAGAGCTTTCAGGCCCTGTAACGCAGTAGTAGCGGCAGAAACAAAGTCCTTCTGGGACGCCAGTGCTTCCCCTGCAGTCAGAGCCCAGCCCTGCTGTGCTGTCCCGCTTGTCTGTGAAAAGCCTGGGAGCTTCGAGGGATCCCTTCTGCCATCTGAGCCCTGCCTGAACGCATACCTCTCTGTGTCTCTTGCAGAACCTGCAGTGAGAGAGAAGCTGCCCCTAATTGTAGAGGCCGTGCAGCCCTTGTTCACTGAGTCCGGCACCCAGGTGAGCTCATTTAGGAAGGAACAGCGAGACCAGTGGGGCAGAGAAAGCCCCCAGAGCGGGCAGGTTGTTGTGCTGTACAAAGCCTAGCCCCGACCCCTGGCAGCGAAGGCTTCTCCTGTGCACTCGTTGCCTCTCCACGGGCTGCGAGGGCTGCCCCCAGGCAAAGGTGGCTTCCCTTTGGCTGCTGGCGGGGCAGACCGTAACCACCCTGTCTCCTTGGCAGTTGAGGAGAGCGCTCCTGGGTTTCATCAAGGATCTGCTCAGCGTCAGCATCCCGAGCTGCTTGGCATGGGATGTGGTGGCGCACATCTTTGTCGAGTTCAGGCGGGCCTCGGACAGACTGGTAAGGACAGAGCGGGACACCCGCGGCTCGGTCCCGTGCCCAGGCTGTGCCGAGAGCTCCCTCAGTGGCACTCGCAGCATCGCCTGGGCCCCGCAGAACCTCGTGTGCCCGACAGCCCTGTGCAGCGCTCGCTGCTCCCAAGCTGCCCAGCACTTCCTTGGGGCTGGGACGTGGCCCCTGAGTGGGGCCTGGCTGTCCTCATCCTCCACAGAGCCTCCTGAGGTGGGAGCTGAGAGTAATGGGGGGTTTCCCAACGCTGTCTTGCAGGCGGTAGAAGACGTCCAAGAGGAAAGAGACCTTCAGGCCCAGTGCATAGGTATCCTGGAGTCTCTGGATCTCTCTGTGGAAGGGATGACCGAAGTAAGTGGTCCTGCTCCCTGCTGCTGCAGCCACTTTTCACCTTCAGGGTGTTTTTGCCAGCCCTCGCCTGCCCCCCCGGAGCTCGACCCTAATGGGCTCCAAGGGATGCGCAAGCCATCCTTTTCACCTCTGAGCCGAGATGGGAATGCTGATGTGCCAAACTTCCTCCTCCTCCTCTGCAGCTCTTGTGGCCACGGCTCCTGCAGTACGTGGTGCCGGCCCAGTACTGCGGCATGCTGGTCCCGCTGTTGCGTTGTCTCCAAGCCCTGATCGAGAGGCAGAAGCAAACGGAAGGGCAAGAGGACACCGAGAAGCCTGCTGACGTCCAGGAGCAAGGTGGGACCAGAAGGTGCCCCAGCAACCTGTGCCGGGCTCGGCCAGGGGCCTGCCTGGTGCATGCCTCCCTGCACCCTGGCAGCCCCCAGGCCAGCTCTGCAGCTGCACGGGTACTCTCAGCCCCGCGTCGGGGCGTCGAAGGTGCGAGGGGCTGGGTGCAGAGGTGCTCAGGGGCTCACCCTGCCTTTTTTCCTCCTTGCAGCCAAGAAGCCCACGCCACAGGCCCTACTGGTTCGGCTGTTGGTGAGTAGCGGGGCCCCGGGGCAAGAGCTTTTCTGGCCAGGGGCAGGGGGAGATGCTGGGGCAGGGATGCTTTTGCTGGCAGCCCCGAGGAGGAGGCAGCGCGTCCCAGCGTGCCCAAGCCCACGAGCTGGGGATCCCGCTCCCTCCCTGGGGCTGGAAGCACGTGGGGGGAGGCGCCGAGGCAGAGTCGAGCTCCCTCGTGGGAGAAGCCGCGTCCCTGGTGGAAGGAGTGACCCCGTCTCTCTCTGTCCTCGTCTAGGTGGTGGCGGCTTGTGATCAGTGCAGAGAATGCGCGGTTGCTGCCCTACAGCTGCTGCAGGCCCTGCAGAGCAGGATCCACAGCTCCCTGAGGGGACTGTGGCCCATCCGCATCCCCCGCATGCTGCAGTACCTTGAAGGTAAGGTGCCAGTGTGGAGGGCCGGGCTCAGGAGAGCTGGAGGGGGCAGAAAAACAGCCTCCCAGCATGGCGTAGGGGAACCGCTGCCGTCCCCCTTCCAGGCAGCCAGCGTGGAGGCTGGGGGCAGCGATCTGCTGGGATCAGCTCGTCCCAGGGGTGGACGGGGCCATCGATGTCCCCGTGGAGGGCAGGTCTGGGCAGTGTCCCCCTGCCCCTGCTGGGACGGTGCTTGGGACAGGGGTGGGACCAGCGCCCCTGGCTCTGGAAGGCCGAGTGCCTGGGGCAGGTCTGCAGCAGCCGTTCTGGGCAGCTCGGTCCCACGCTGGGCAGCGCAGTAGCCTGGGAGGAGGCCCTAAATGGGCTGCAAGTGTTGGGTCTGTCAGGAGAAAATGTGTGCGGCTGTGCACGCTGGGGCACGGTGCTCGAGTAGTGCGGGGATCACAGTCGGGCAGCGGCGATCGGCCCCAGTCAGTCTTTCCTTCCCCGGCTTGAGTCGGTGGCTCTGGCCAATGTCCCTGGGATCCAGCCCGGGTCTGCAGCCTGGCAAGAGCTTTGGTGCAGGCAATTTTAGGCCCTTTCAAGCCCGGGACTTCTGGGGTTTTTGGCTCCCAGGGAAGGAGAGCACTGAACTCTTTCTTCTCCGGTGCTGGCTTAAGTGACAGCGAGGCATTTTGCTTCCTCTTGCTTTCCAGAAAAAACAGAGGGCTTCCTGGACTCTGAAGAGTGGCAGTGCTATCTGCTTAAGGTACAGCATCCCTGGGGGTGAGGCTGTGGGCAGTTGTGCCCCGACAGCTCCTGGGGCACGTGAACGTGAAAGGCCCGGGCAAAGGGCGAGACAACATTTGCCTCCTGTCGTGTTCCCCCCCAGTTCCTGACGGAGTCGGTGGAGGAGATGCTGGTGGACCAGCCATGGGTCGTGTGCCTGAGCCGGGAGCTGAGCCAGCAGCTGAGCAACCCCTCCAGCAGCGCCGAGGACAAGGTTTGCGCCCTGCCTGCACCCTCCTGGCAGCACAGCCCCGGGGCACCCAGCTCCGGGGCTGGGGCTGAAGGAGCGCGTTCCCCGTGCGGGCTGTCGTCACCGCTCCCCCTGCCCTCGCCCCAAAGATGCTTCCCTCCGTGCTGCCCAGGGTCGGCTACAGCCGGGCGCCGCGGCTGCTCCCTGGGCTGTTGGGGCCTGTCGCGGCCAGGCCCTGTCCTGACAAGCCGCGCCGTTACCACGTCTCGGTCTCGGTCTCTTCTCTTTCAGAACTTCCTGTACCAGGCTCTCGGCACGGTGCTGGCCTCTTGTCGGCAGCTCACCCACGTCCAAGGGCAGCTGCTGAAATACTTAAAAGAAACAGATGCCACCAGCCCATGTGACAGACAGGTGAGGTTTCCTCTCCTGCCCCTGCTCTGCCCGGTGTCCCCTCGTCCCAGCCCTGCTCCGGACCTTTTTCATTTCCTTGTAGCTGCTGTTTCCCTCGGGCAATGTCCTGCCTTGCCGTCGTAGCTGGCCAGGACTGGCCAGCGTGTGCCAGAGCTCACTCCCATTTCTCCATCACTGCAGGGAATAGCTTCAGTGGTCTCCTATGCTGCTGAGCGCCACTTCTACCTGGCCCTGGATGCAATGCGTGAGTTCACCCAGTGGCTCATCGCATTCGACAGACGTCGAAAGGTAATGGGTGCAGGGTTTTAGTGTTCGGCCTTCTCTTGCCCTGTTCTCACTTCCTGAACAGTGGCGGCCGAGTCGTGGCAGCCACATTGCATTTACCCCTCCCGTAAGAGCTACCTAAGACGCACTGCCCCCTCCAGAAAGCTGAGGGCCAGGAGCCGGAGCCCTGTGAGCTCTTGCTGGCTCTGCCCCTCACCTGGGGGCCATGGGCAAGCCTTTCATGGCCAGTACGCCCCTGCCGGGCACAGGCTGCTCACCTCAGGGCAGGAATGGGACAAACTCCTTCGGATGGTTTTCCACGGCCCTGCACAGCTGAGCCACACAGCCCCTTACAGCCCCGCTCCCCAGCCCCACAAATTCGTCGAGTCCTGGGGCACAGCAGGGCCAGCGGACTGACATCTCGGGGCATCTTACTCAACACAGGCGCAGAAGGGACACCAGAGAGCTCAGGCCGCTTGGGCTGCAGCCATGCTTACCTATGGCAAGGTTGCACTGCACGCGCCCAAGTCAGAACTGCTGGCCTGCGTGGAGGAAGACATCCTGGCCAACATCCTGGAGCTCTTCCATGCCTGCAGAAAGGTAGGAGCGTGGGGCACAGAGGGGCAGGGAGGGCTGGGGGCCCCCACGTGCCGAGGTGGACGGTCTCTTTCTGAACGTCCCCTGAGTGGTTTGTCCTGAATGTCCAGGTCCAACCCCAGCCCCTAAGAACCCCTCGCCCGTGTTCCTCTCCCAGCTCTTCAAGCAGTTCAACTGGTGTTTTTCTCTCTCGGGTCTCAGGAACTGCAGCACAAGCTCGCCCTGCTGAACAGCATCAAGGAGGTCACCTGTGCCATCCAGGCTGCGGACACCAAGCACAGCTTCAGGCTCTGCAAGAAGCCGGAGGTGCTAGAGATCCTGCTGGTGAGTGCCTGGAGCCGGGGCTGCCCGCAGGGGAGGTGCGATGGTCTCCCCCGGCCACCCACCAGCTCCTGAGCTCCCGAAGCCTTGTCCCCAGCTTCTGGGCCCTGGGGAGCTGGCACTCGGTGGCTGGGGAGCACGGTGGCTCTGTGGTGGCCGTGGGGATGAAGGGGCTGGTGCGGGCGCAGGCCTGTCAGCAGAGCCGGCTCCTGGGGCGGGTGGGCAGGCTCTCCGTGCCACTGCCCGCCCTGAGTGCGTCTCTCTGGGACTTGCAGGACTTGATGGAGGAGGATGCCTGCGACACCCCTGTGTCCCAAGTGCATCTCAAGATGCTTCAGCTCCTGGAGCAGCTGAGGTGAGGTCTGTGCCCCAGGCTGTGGGGGCTCGCTGTGCGTCCCAGCCCAGCCGGCTGGTGCAGCCCCAGTGGTCTCGAGTACGGGGCAGGGAGCTGTGCGGCTCTGGGCCGGGACGGCGTGCCCCGTCCTGGGTGACTTCCGAAGGCCGGGGGGCTGTTGGGGCTGGGGGGCCGCATCCACAGAGACGGGGCTGGGCTGTCATGGTCAGCGAGCCATGAGCGCTGTGCCGGCAGAAAGGCCCTGGCTCTCCAGGGGACGGGAAGGGCAAGGAACGGGCACCTGGGGGGGGTCTCCTTGCCCCTGGGGGTGAGTGCTTGGCCGCTGCCAGGGAGCTGCCAGGAACTGCCGGAGCTGGAGCTCACCAGCACGGGCTGGGGGGGCCGGGTCTGGGGCTCAAACCCAGTCGGCGTTTGGGCCACTCTGGAGATTGCTGGTAAACCCCCTCACTGTTCTCTCCTTCTTTTCTCCATCCAGCACGCTGAAGCCTTGCATGGACTGGGAGAACAGGTGCTCCCAGGTGGCTGTGTGCTGCTGGAGAGTCCTGTCGTGCCCTCCTGAGGAGACAGAGCTGCAGGTACCTGCCAGCCCTTCCCTGCACACCTCAGCGCTCCCTGTGCCCTGGCAGCTGCCGCGGTGCTCAGCCTCACTCCTCCTTTCCCGTTTTCAGTCTCTGCAGGCATCGTGTGAGGAAGCTCTGGGCCAGCTTGTGTCAGCCCTTCTCAAAGCAGAAGGGACCTCCAGCGCCTTCGCGGACGTGGTCTCCGTGAGTATCCATGAGGCAGTGGGGCAGAGTTGGGGCCTTAGGGGATGCCCAGAGGAGGATCCGTTCCCTGCCGCAGTGCCAGGGCAGGCAAAGGAACGGGCGCTGCGGGAGGCAAAGCCAAGAGCCAGGCTCCCAAGTGCCAGGCTGGCACAGGGAGATGCCGGTGGGGAAACGGCTCCTGGGTGAGGGCAGGGGTGCGTGGAGCGAGCGGGGCAGGGGGGTGGCAGTGCCGGTGCTCGGCGGGGCTGGGGCCACGCGGAGCCGCAGGGCAGGCCCTGCGGGAAGGGGCCAGAAGAGGAGGGAGGCAGAGAGGGGTGCTGGGGAGAGAAGGACACCCGTCACGAGACGCATGTGCTCCACCCCAGATCTTGCTGCGCCACCTCACGTCAACGAAAGCATGGGAGCGAGAGAGGGCCCTGCAGGTCTGCGCCCAGCTGCTGGGCACTTACGAAGAGCTCTTCAAGTGTTCGGTGAGTAGGGAGCCCCGCGTGCCCCGTCCCCTCTCCCTGCTGGCCACGGCCCCGACGCCTGGCCATGGCCTGGGGAGGCGAGCAGGCACTGGGCTGCCTGCGAGCTTCCTCCTGCCTCTCGCCCCCGCAGAGGGAACGCACCTGCTCGCAGTTCGGCTCCTTGGTCGGCGTGCTGGGGCCTCTGCTGAGCGACTCCCAGGCCACGTCCCGGCAGAGGGCAGGGGCCTGCCTCAGCTGCCTCCTCCGGATCCAAGGTGAGGAAAGCGGGTTCTTCCTGGCCCCCATCAGCCCCATCTTCTCTTCCTTCCTTGCCCAGCGAGGGCTTTTGTTTACGTCCCTTCCCAGCCAGTCAAGAAACACTGTCGCGACGAATGAGGGGAGTGGACGGGGCGCTCTGTGGCCCTGCACAATCACCGTTCCCACTAAGAAATCGGTTGGAAGCGAGCTCCTGCCCCCTCCTCAGTGAGCAGCGTCTGCGCTGAGGAATTTGCGGGGAGGTTTGCTCCCTCCCGGAGACGCTGGTGCCCGGTGCAGGACCTGGGGACGCAGCAGCTGGGAGCAGAGGCCTGCGGCTGCTGGGACCCCACAGCCCCAAAACAGCTCCAGGGGAAGGAGGGCTCTGTGCGGCCCGGGATGTGTCAGCCACGGAGCCGGGCTGGTGGCATCCTGCCACGGGAGGGTTGGGAGGGCCCTGGCCTTTGCTCCCCAGCCTCCTCTATCCACGTCTGGCGCCAGAGATTCAGTTCCCCTAACCAGGACTCCCTTCTCTCACAGCATGTGGCATGACGAAGACCAGGAGAGCGGTGCTCCAAGTGCCTGACTGCAAGGAGCTGTGTGAGAGGCTGAAGAGCACGGAGGACGGGTCTCTGTGTGAGGAGCCTGCCAAAATAGCGAAGGTAACTGGCTCCAGAGAGTGAGGTGGGGGCCCCAGTGCATTTGTCAGGAGGTGCGTTTCGCACGCAGGGAAACAAGACGAGAGGAGATGGTTCTAAACCCCTCCGCTGCAGGAAGTACAAAAAAGCAGCGTATGCACAGAGGAGTGTGCCCTGAGTGCCCTCTCAGTGACCAGCGAGCTGCTGAGCTCAGAGGCCCCTGGAGTTTCCTTTCTGTTCTAAAGAGCCGGAGCAGAGCTGTGACAGTGTCTCTCCTGTCTCTCCAGGGGGTTTGCCAGTACTTCCCCCAGGGACAGGCCAGGAGCTTCATGGACGCCATCATGAAGACCTTTGAATGCGCTAACGAGGAGCGTGCACAGGCAGCTGGCGACTGGATGATCGGATTCCTGGAAGCGTGCGGAAAGGAAATACGTCCAGAGGTAAGGGAGACCCTTGTTCCCCTCGGCCTTGACTTCTCTCTGTTGGCTGTTGTGCTGCACCTCGTGTGGGCTGAAGAAATGCAGCCCGAGCGCGGAGCTGAGGGGACCGCTGCTGCCTGACACGTTCTGCTCTGTGCGGTCCTCTGACGAGGACTCAGGCACTGCACTCTCAAGTCTCCCGTCGGCGCAGGTCCTTGCCCCGGGCGAGGCAGTTACCGCTGGGACACACCAACCTTCCCGTTCCTCCCCACTGCCTGCAAGGTGTCGGAGCCTGCTGGGTTGCGATCTCCCATCGCTGCAGCCGTGCGCCGGCGATTATCCAGGCTGTTGGGCATAAAACGTGCCCAGGCCTTCGGTGTGCTCAAATCGCTCAGCTGCTGCCACCGCCGGCCCCAGGCACACGCAGCGACGGAGCGGGGTGTGCGCGTGTGCACGTTGGTGTGCGTCAGCGCCGAGAGCACACGCGCCCCCAGCCGTGAGGCAGGGCTCAGGGACGAGGGCTTGTCAGCGTGCCAAGGCGGCAGGCGTTGCTCAGGCGCCGAGTGACCGTGCTGGGGTCCTGCACAGGCAAAGGATACGCTGAGGTGTGCCATCTCGCCCCTTGCCTTGCAGGTGCCTGAAGTCGCGAACATCCTGTGGAAGGCCATGTACACCATGCAGCAGGGCACCCTCAGGGACCTGCTCTTCCAGGCAGCCCGTCTCCTGGCCGGCTTCCACCCCCAGCCTGTGGTGGACAGCCTCCTCCAGACAGAACTGCCCTCAGAGAGGTATGTGCGCTCCCCCCTTGCCCCGCTGTGGCCAAACAGCAACCCCAGGCTTGCCTGCGGAAGGCAGATCCAGGGAAGCAGCAGGTCCCATTCCTCCCCCAGAAGCCTGGGCTCTGCGAGATCGTGCGCTCGTGCCTCTGGGGAAGCAGGCATCGTATGCCCGCTGCTGGCGAGGAGAGCGTTTGGCCTCTGGGGAGGGCACCAGGGCTGCCAGAGGACGGGGCTCACGGGTGAACGTCTGGTTGCTTGCAGAGACATGGTGCAGCTCTGGAGGAGCCTGGGCAGCAGCGACCTCGGGCCTCAGGTCCTGAGGCACTTAGCAGAGAGGCTGGACAAGGCACCTAAAAGCAGACCTTTGTGCAACGATGCTGATCAAGAGCCGCATCGTCTCAAGGTATGTTCGTCGGCAGAAGCATTTCTGCAGCTTCCCACCTGCTTTCTAACTTAGCTCATCAGGGTGAGGGAGTTGGGGGTCATCCGAGGCTGTCCCAGGTGTGAGACCTGCCGGCAGGAAGAGTCCCCCAGGGGGACAGGGGCACCAGCGGGCTGGTGGGAAAGGCGGTGTTTAACAGGTTCTTGTGGGTCACATTTCCCTGCAGCTCCTCTGTGCGATCTCTGAGGTAGTGTCTGCTCTGCTGACCGCGGAGGCAGTCCGGGACCTGCTTCCTCACCTCCTTCCAGTCCTCCTGCAGTGGGTCAGCAACGAACTGGGGGTAGAGTTGCTGTTTCCCCCTCTGAGTCCTCCAAGAGGACTCCTCCTCTTCAAGGACACGGGACAAGAGGAGCTGTTGTGCGGGTAAGGAGCAGCAGGGGCGGGGAACGGGGGGCTTCAGTTCCCCAGCCAGGCACGTTTGTTCGTGGTGCTGAGGGAGCCAAAGGGCTGCCCTGTTTCCCAAGCCTGCCCTGTCTCCCAGGTGTGGAAACGGGTCGCCGGGGCTCGTTTGACTTCTGTCCTCTGCTGGAGAAGGATCTGTTCCCAGACGGGACGGGACCGACGGCTGCTCTCGGCCTGTCTCCTCTGCATCCCCGATTACAGCGTGTCCTTCCTCTCCCTGGACCGATCCAGGAGAGACCGGGCGTCAAACTCTGCGCAGGGCTGGCAGCTCTCGGGACAGGGGAGACCCCAGGCGTGGGGCAGCCCGGGGCGCTGGGACCGGGGCGTTTCGGCAGAGCCAAGACAAAACTTCCCCTCTGGTGCCACGATGTGAGATTTCTGTGGGTTTTCTTTCGCCAGACTCTACTGTGATGCTCTGGAGCAAGTGCTGAGAAGATGCCTGGACGAGAGGTGGCAGCAGGTGCTCTGCAGGCACGGAGTGTGGCCATCCTTGGACTTGCCTCAGTGGCACTGCAACAGCGTGCAGCTGCTGACCAGGTGAGAGCCCAGCGGGTGGCTGTGCCCCGGGAAGCAGCCGCAGGACCCTTCCCGTGTGCCTGGGGAGCTCTCCTGGGAGGCAGGGCAGCGCCTGCGTCGCAGCAGGGGACGTTTCGGGCCGTGGCCCGTGGCCTTCCCACCTGACCACGTCACCTGCTTGTGCTCTGTGTGCAGTGTGCTGCTCCGTGCCCGGCTCGTCTCGCGTGCGCTCATACAGACCTTCCTGCCGTGGCTGCACTCCCCCTTGCCAAACCTGCAGGTCACGGCGCTGGCTTTCTTCGCTGAGGTGAGGCGGCGCGTGGGGCGGGGCGGGCTCAGAGGGCTTTTCGGAAGAAACTGCTGCTTGGGGTGTCTCTTTATGGAAGAGACCAGCCGAGGTCCCATGCCAGCACTAACAGACCTTTGGCTGTCTTGTAGCTGATGAAGGACCCGCCAGCTGAGGGGAAGGATCTCCTGAAGCCCCTGGTACGGCTCTTCCTGGAGAAGCTGCAGCATCCGAGCTGTGCTGTGCAGCACATGGCAGCGAGAGGCCTGGGCAGTGCTGTCAGTGGCTTGCCCAAGAAGGTGAGGCGCACTTTCCTCTGCTCTGGCTGCAGCCCCCCAGCAGAGAGCCGGGCAGAGGCTGAGTGAGAGCCAAGCAGAGCCGCGGGGCAGTTCGGGAGCCTGGGGCAGAGCAGCACGGGCAGATGGGGGCTTCCCAACGGCCAGGCTGCTCTCCAAGCTCAGCACGGTGGCAGCGGGGAACCGTGCGAGTGCCGTTCGTCACGGGGTTGTGCCGCAGCCGCACCCCCTTGCCGAACAGACGTGGGGAGAAAGGGTGGGCATTGCAGGCAGGAGCCACGAGCAGCTTGTGCGCATCTTTGGTGTTGCAGGTTCAAAAGCACAAGAGGATCATCGTGGCAGCACTGGAGCGTGAAATGAGGAACGTGGACCATCCAGAGGTGGCTGCGGAGAGCATGTTGGCCCTGGCAGAAATACTTGCAAAGCAGACGGCGAAGGGCTTGGGCGGGGCCTTCAGACGCATCGCCCGCTCCACCAGGAAGTTCCTTGATGCCGTGAGTGAACCTACTTTTCTCCCACTTGTCCGAGGGGCGTGGGGTGGGCAGGGGCCTGCCCGTGCTGCGTGGAGGTGCTCCTCCAGGCAACCAGCTGCCGTGGCCCCTCTCTCTCTCTCTCCTGCGGGTGGGACGCACCGAGCGCCCCGGCACTCAGGTGCCATTTCTTAGGGGTGGGACGAGGAAGGGACCTTCCACATGGCAGGGAAGGGGCCGGGATGAGGTGACCTCGTTCTGGAGCTGGTTTCCAAAGCGCCACTGCCAACAGCGCTGTGCTCGCTCGCCCTCAGTTGTCAGTCCCTGATGCTTCGTTGTTGCAGAGAGGCTGGGAGACGATGCATTCGTGACCCAGCTCACAGATGGCTTTCTGGGTTGCAGGAGCAAGAGGACCTTCGTTTTGCGGCCTTCAGTCTCTACACGGCCCTGGCTGCTGGCGCCAAGGACAATCTCACCACGTTCTTCAGCGGAGAAGTGGAGCAGATATTGGGAAGCCTCTTCCTGCACCTCCAGGACCCCAGCTGTGCAGTATCCAGCGTAAGAACCCCCTGAGCTTATTTGCCAACCCACAGAAAGGCTCCCTGAGGAGCTGCCTCCCTGGCAAGGGAGAAGGAACGACCGAGCACAATGCTCTTTTCCAGGTTTGCAGGACAGCCCTCTATGTCTGCGCTCCTTTCGTCGAGCCAAAGGGGCTGCAGGTAGTCGTCAAGAATGCCATCGGGCGCAGTGGAGCACAGCTGCAGAGCGAGGTCTGCTCTTACCTGGTGAGTGAGCCCTGTCCCGGGGCGACGCTGGGGCCACGGGGCCCGGCACCGAGCGGGGAGCATGGCGTGACGCGTCCGTCCGTCCCGCCGCATGCTCCCCGGGAGTCTGAGGGCTCGGCAGCGAGGCCTCTCCGGCCCAAGCTGAATTCACACCTCCCTGCTCTCCCCCAGGAGACACATGCTCCCGAGCTGCTGAAGACACTGAAGCGCCAGCAGAAGCCACCACTGGAGTAGCGGTCCACAGATGCCACTCTCCACGTCCTTGGTGAGAGCCGGGACGGAGCTCTCTGCTCCGCTCCCACCGGGGCGGCCCAGGGGCCGCCAAGCGCTGCCCCAGCCGCCTTCCCTACGGTGCCCAGGAGGGCACGGCCAGGGGCCGTATCTTGACACTGCCTCTTCTTCCCCACGCTACAGAAGCCAGCCCGGAGCACAAAGAAGGCAGCCCAAAGCATGCTGAAGACATCCCAGAGCATGCAGAAGATCTCTCGGGGCACACAGAAGACGTCCCCGAGCTTGCAGAGGCCTGAGCACCCACAGAATAAAAATCCAGAGAGCACAGCGGCTGTGGACTGGGTCCTTCCCAGGGTGGCATTGGTGGGAGCTGGGGCCAGGCAGCGCTGCCTGCAAACCTCTCAGCACTGGTGGGATGGGGAGGGTCAGGGCCAAAGCACCAGTGCTCCGATCCCCCCATCCATGTCCAAATGTAGTCCCAAAGCTGGGAAAAAACAAGAAAACCTTGAAGAAAACTGGGAGGCCTGCAGCTTGTGTAGTCTTTTAGCTGAAGGAAAGAGACAGGTAGCCTTGAGCTAGCAGAAGCAAGGAAGATAAGGGATAAAAGGTTAAAAAGAAGAAGGAGAAAACCAGCTCCAGACTGGTTTTCCAACTATAGTTACCTTTTGCTCAATAAGGGTCATTAACATATTAAAAATCACGCCCATCAAAATGCTAATGTATGCTGATGTGGGATTTGGTGTCCTCCCCTCCACCACTGTTCCTTTGTAATGAGCACACTCAGTAGAGATAAGTTAGGTGAGCTATGACAGCCAATCAAAAGTAACCAAAGAGAGAGTTTTCACAAGTTTGCTGTGTATAAATTACGGTGATTCGAGTCAGAGGTGTGCTTGCTTTGAGAAAGATCGCCAAGCACCCGACTCTGCAGAGTTATATAATTAATTATTTAATTAAACGACCTTCATGTGGATTCTGACTCTGTGTGCTTGTTGGCGCGGGCACGAACCTACGGACTACACAAACACGGCCTGGGGCAGAAAGAAAAGCAAAACGGGGGGGCTGCTGATGGCGGCTGGGATCACAGCTGGGGAAACTGGGCTGGGGCACGAAAACAGAGGTGAAATGTTGCACGTTGGGGCTCAACGCCAGTCTTTGTGCACTAGCTTTGGGGCCCTATGTGAAGATGGAGTCATCATCTGTCTTTGGGGGGCTCAAAATGAGCCTTGTTTGGCTGGTTTTCAGGCTCAGCAATGCAGGCAGTCCTGTGGTTTCCAGCCTTTATAGGAGGCTCGTTGGGCAGCTGTGGGCGGCTTGAAAAGGGAGACTACCTGCTGTGTTTTGTGGGCCCAGCCAGGCTCATCTGTCCAGCCTGGGGGCTCAGAAATGGAGAGTAAGCAGCACGTTTTGGGATCTCGGAATCGAGCCCAGTGCCAGTGTACTCAGGCTCAGAAACTGAACCCACCGGCTGCTTTGGGGCCAAGCCCTCAGCCAGGCCAGACTGTATTAGTTAGTATGTATACAGTGCACAACTATAGGGCGTCTGGCATTAACATTTCAGTTAGAACAGCGATCGAGTTGCCCAGGCTTTTGGGACAAGCACCAGCTGTAATTACCTGCAGACAGGTAATTACACGCACAACACAGCCGGTCAGCGTTCACACAACGTGAGCACAGCACGAAGATGAAGACCGACCGTCGTGACAGAGACGCATTTACAGCCCTGCCTACGCCCGGGCTGGCTCCAACGCGACTGGAGGGGGCCGGGAACCGGGAACAGGGGCCGGGAACCG
Organism: Anser anser; assembly: GCF_964211835.1. NCBI lineage: Eukaryota > Metazoa > Chordata > Aves > Anseriformes > Anatidae > Anser > Anser anser. Next base: position 14,711,845 of record NC_139724.1, read on the forward strand.
GGAACAGGGGCCGGGAATTGGGGCCGGGAACCGGGAACAGGGGCCGGGAATTGGGGCCGGGAACCGGGAACAGGGGCCGGGAACCGGGAACAGGGGCCGGGAATTGGGGCCGGGAACCGGGCACAGGGGCCGGGCCTCGCCGCGCGGCTGCCGTTACCACAGCGCCGCCTGGCGGGCGTGAGGCAGCCCCTCAGCGCCCTTGCTGAGGAGACCGTTCCATGGCTGTTAGGTGGCCGTTACAGTCGTTATGTGGTCGTTAGGGCTGTTAGATGGCCGTTTCTGCCTCAGCTTTGCCATTCTTCACCAGAAGAAACGAGTCTGACACCCAAAGTTGAGGTTCCCCGTGGTCTGAGTGCTGCCAGCCCAGTGATAGATAGCACAGGTGGCTCAGCAGTTAGTTCCGTTGGCTTGTCAAAGCAAGCAAAATTTAATCACACAGTCACAGAATCATCTAGGTTGGAAGAGACCTCCAAGATCACCTAGTCCAACCTCTGACCTAACACGAACCAGTCCTCCACTAAACCATATCACTAAGCTCCACATCTAAACGTCTTTTAAAGACCTCCAGGGATGGTGACTCAACCACTTCCCTGGGCAGCCCATTCCAATGCCTACCAACCCTTTCAGTAAAGAAGTTTTTCCTACTATCCAACCCAAACCACCCCTGGCGCAACTTTAGCCCATTCCCCCTCGTCCTGTCACTGGGCCTTTTGGAGAACAGAGCAATCCCCACCTCGCTACAGCCTCCTTTAAGGTATCTGTAGAGAGCGATAAGGTCGCCCTTGAGCCTCCTCTTCTCCAGGCTAAACAACTCCGGCTCCCTCAGCCGCTCCTCGTAAGACTTGTTCTCCACACCCCTCACCAGCTTCATTGCCCTTCTCTGGACACGCTCGAGCACCTCGATGTCCGTCTTGTAGTGAGGGGCCCAAACCTGAACACAGCACTCCAGGTGTGGCCTCACCAAGCCGAGTACAGGGGGACAATCACTTCCCTAGTCCTGCTGGCCGCGCCGTTTCTGATACAAGCCAGGATGCTGTTGGCCTTCTTGGCCACCTGAGCACACTGCTGGCTTATATCCAACCAACTATCAACCAATACTGCCAGGTCCTTCCCTGCCAGGCAGTTCCAGGCTCTCATCTCCCAGCCTGTAGCACTGCTTGGGGTTGTTGTGCCCCAAATGCAGGACCCAGCACTTGGCCTTGTTGAACTTCATACGGTTGGCCTCAGCCCATCGGTTCAGCCTATTCAGATCCTCCTGCAGAGCCTTCCTACCCTCGAGCAGATCAACACATGCACCCAACTTGGTGTCGCCTGCAAACTTACTGAGGGTGCACTCAATCCCCTCATCCAGATCATTGATAAAGATATTGAAGGGAACTGGCCCTAGTACTCAGCCCTGGGGGACTCCACTAGTGACTGGCGTCCAACTGGATTTAACTGCATTCAGCACGACTCTTTGGGTCCAGCAATCCAGCCAGTTTTTAACCCAACAAAGCGTACGCCAGTCCAAGCCATGAGCAGCCAGTTTCTTGAGGAGAATACTGTGGGAAATGGTGTCAAAAGCCTTACTGAAGTCAAGGTAGACCACTTCCACAGCCTTTCCCTCGTCCACTAAGCGCGTCACTTCTTCATAGAAGGAGATCAGGTTCGTCAAGCAGGACCTGCCTTTCATAAACCCATGCTGACTGGGCCTGATCGCCTCGTTGCCCTGCAAGTGCCGCGTGATAACACTCAAGATAATCTGCTCCATGAGCTTCCCTGGCACCGAAGTCAGACTGACAGGCCTATAGTTTCCCAGGTCCACCCTCCGGCCCCTCTTCTAAATAGGTATCACATTTGCTAGCCGCCAGTCGACTGGGACCTCCCCTGATAGCCAGGACTGCTGATAAGTGATGGAAAGCAGCTTGGTCAGAACTTCCACCACTTAGTTCTCTCAGCACCCTCGGGTGGATCCTCTCTGGCCCCGTTGACTTCCATACATCTAAGTGCTGTAGCAGGTCGCCAACCATTTCCTCGTGGATTATGAGGGCCACATTCTGCTCCCCATCCCCTTCCACCGGCTCAGGGGGCTGGGTACCCAAGAGAACAACTGGCCTTGCCGCTAAAGACTGAGGCAAAGAAGGCATTAAGCACCTCAGCCTTCTCCTCGTCTCTTGTCACTAGGTTTCCCCCCGCATCCAGTAGAGGATGGAGATTCTCCTTAGTCCTCCTTTTTGTGTTCATGTATTTATAAAAACAGTAGCCAGATTGAGATCCAGATGAGCTTTGGCCTTTCTAATTTTGCCCATGCACAGCCTCGCAACAGCCTTATCATCCTCCTGAGTGGCCCACCCTCTTTTCCAAAGGCCATAAACCCTCTTTTTCTTCCTGAGCTCTCTGTTCAGCTAGGCCGGTCTTCTTCCATGCTGGCTCGTCTTTGGGCACGTGGGGACGGTCTGCTCCTGAGCCTTTAAGATTTCCTTCTTGAAGAGTGCCCAGCCTTCCTGGACTCCTCTGCCCTTCAGGACTGCCTCCCAAGGGACTCTGCCAACCAGTGTCCTGAACAGCTCAAAGTCTGCCCTCCGACAGTCCAAGATAGCAGTTTTACTGATCCCACTCCTGACATCGCCAAGGATAGAGAACTCTACCGTTTCGTGGTCACTCTGCCCAAGACAGCTCCCAACCACCACATCTCCCACCAGTCCTTCTCTGTTTGTGAACAGAAGGTCTAGTGGTGCACCTCCCACCACCCCTGGTAATCTAGTGAAGCAAGTCCAGGAGATGCCAATTGCCTCCTTTTCTTATATATATATATATATATATATATATATATATATTTTTTTTCCCTCAGACACATCTGCAAACCAAGCCCATGGAGTCTCCAACAGCAGAAATTGCTTTTTTGTGCTTGTACTGCAGGGGGCCATCGATGTGCCCCGCGGAGGGCAGGTCTGGGCAGTGTCCCCCTGCCCCTGCTGGGACGGTGCTTGGGACAGGGGTGGGACCAGCGCCCCTGGCTCTGGAAGGCCGAGTGCCTGGGGCAGGTCTGCAGCAGCCGTTCTGGGCAGCTCGGTCCCACGCTGGGCAGCGCAGTAGCCTGGGAGGAGGCCCTAAATGGGCTGCAAGTGTTGGGTCTGTCAGGAGAAAATGTGTGCGGCTGTGCACGCTGGGGCACGGTGCTCGAGTAGTGCGGGGATCACAGTCGGGCAGCGGCGATCGGCCCCAATCAGTCTTTCCTTCCCCGGCTTGAGTCGGTGGCTCTGGCCAATGTCCCTGGGATCCAGCCCGGGTCTGCAGCCTGGCAAGAGCTTTGGTGCAGGCAATTTTAGGCCCTTTCAAGCCCGGGACTTCTGGGGTTTTTGGCTCCCAGGGAAGGAGAGCACTGAACTCTTCTCCGGTGCTGGCTTAAGTGACAGCGAGGCATTTTGCTTCCTCTTGCTTTCCAGAAAAAACAGAGGGCTCCCTGGACTCTGAAGAGTGGCAGTGCTATCTGCTTAAGGTACAGCATCCCTGGGGGTGAGGCTGTGGGCAGTTGTGCCCCGACAGCTCCTGGGGCACGTGAACGTGAAAGGCCCGGGCAAAGGGCGAGACAACATTTGCCTCCTGTCGTGTTCCCCCCCAGTTCCTGACGGAGTCGGTGGAGGAGATGCTGGTGGACCAGCCATGGGTCGTGTGCCTGGTGTCATCCCGGGTGACAGAGGTGAGGCGTTGCGCGGGGTCTGGTGCGGCTGTGGTGTGCGTGTGAGTGCCACGAGGTGTCAGGGAGCCCTCCGAGAAGGCAGGGGGGCAGCAGGGGAGCTGTGAGGCTTCCTGGGCTGCTCGGGCATGAAGAGAACAACCCAGGTGAGCAGGAAGCCCTGGGCAGGAGCTTTGGGGTTCTCCCTGGGAGCTGGGGTTAGGGGTTCCCCATGCCACAGGTGTGCTGGGTTTCTTCCTTCCCACGTGGCTTCAGTGGCTTTAACCCACTCGTCCTCTCCCTTCTCCAGGGACCTGGGGCCCCTGGAGAGTGGAACCAGATGGGACCGGGGCTGGGCAGAGAAGCGCACGGAAGGCCGTTGCTGAAAACCACGCAAGGACCGGAGCGAACTGGAGCGATGGAGAGTGGGGATATGCTGTGGGTTTGGGCCATGGGGGTGCTGCCACCTCCGGCCCTGCCCTGTGATGTGTCCCCGTATCCATGGCAGCCCTCAGGGAGGTCACAATGGCTGGGTGCCTCATAGCTGCTGCGGTGAGCGCAGGTGGCCCATTGCTTCTCGGCGGCCACAGGAGGAGGACCTGGAGAGAGATTCTGGGGTGATCCTGCTGTGATGGGGAGGCTGAGAAGATTTTTTGGTGAGGGGCAGGGGGAGGCCGGGGGCTGCATCCCTATGAGTTCCCAGCACGACCAGAGATGGGGACCCCAGCCTGTGCTGTTGGTGCTGGGGAGGATTCCTCTCCAGGCTGGGAGGATGCCTGCCCCAACCTGGTGCGAATCCCCACAGCCAGCCAAGCTGACGCAAACTGTTTGGTTGTTTCCTTCCAGCTTCCTTTGCTTGTGTAGGGGTCAGGACTGGACCTACACGTCATGAGGACGGTGGCAGAGAGACAGGGTCTGAGACTGTTGCCATCTCTGCCACCGTCGTGAATTCCTTGTTAAAGAAGCTGCAAGACAGAGAGGTGAGCTGCGGACATCCCGCTGTGCCGTGGGGGGTTGAGGGCTCCCCTCCACCCTGGGTGCCACCGAGGGGTCTTGCCTGATGGCCCCTCTGTCCTGCTGCTGGTGCCCGGTCCCCAAAGGCTGATCCTGCGGTCACGCTGGGCTGACGCTGCTGCGCTGCCTCCTTTCCCGCAGCAGCTCAGCCTGGAGCTGCCCAAGCATCCATCCTTGTCCTGGCCCTGTACCATGGTCCCAGGCTGGTGCCTGGTGCTTGGTCGGTTCCCAGGGCTGCTGCTCCCTCGGCTCCTTTGTGTAGCTGGACACAAGCTGGGACAGGACGCGGTGGTGCTGCTTGTGGGCTCTCACTCTAGAGTGAGGGGCAGCAGCTCGCAGCTGCCCGGGAATAAGGGCAAAGCAAGTGGTGTCGTGGTCTCTCCCTAGGGTGACCGAGCGGAGACTTACCGCCGCCTCCAGCATGTCTTGCAAGGAGATGATACCCGTCTGCAGAGCGGCGTTGTGAACCGAGTGCTCGCAGAGGTGTCTGGAGACATGAAGGCAGCCCAGGTGAGCTTGTTCTCTAGAAGGGCGAACGGAGCAGCCTGCCTCTCCCCAGCTGTGGGTGTGACATGGAGTGGCGCACAGATGGTTCACTGGGATTCAGGCCTGGGGACTTCCCCAGTGCCCCTGTGGCTGCTCCCTCTCCCAGGGAGCGCATCCCGCTAGGGGAAAGGCCGTATCCAGCCCTGCTCCAGACTGTGCAGAGCGTGGTGAGCTCCTCCACGCCAGGCGACGTGTGCGCCACCTCCCAGGGCCGGAGTTGGGCCGTGCAGTCCCCCAGTTCCTGCCTCGCGCGACTCCTGCTTAACGCAGAGGCTCTGGGGACGCGTCCCAGCTCGGGCACAGCTGTCCCGGGGGTGTTCTGTGGGGGAGACGCGGTCGTCTCGCCAGTGGCTCTGACAGCAAAACGATGAGCTGAAGCCCCGTGGTCCTCACTGGCCAGCAGGGCCTGACCTGGTGCCTCAGCCTTTCTCCTGGGCAGCATTTCACCTGTGGCTCTTTTTCAGGGTGCAATGAACAATGTGACAGCAGCTGCTGGTGACGTCCTGGTGGCTCTGGCTCGTTCCCACTTTGGATTTGTGATGTCCGAGCTCCAGGGCCACCTGAAGACCATGAGGGGAGGAGCATGCCAGGAGTTTGTGCTCACCACCTTGAGCAAACTGGCCAGCAGCTATGGTATGGCCCCTTTGGCCTCGTGCTCTGGGTTATGGTCCATGACGGCCAGGAGCAGGGACCCTGCCCCTCCCTGAACGCTGTTTTGGGCCGGAGGGCTGTGGGGTTGTGGCACCTCCTCGCCTGGAGCTGGGATTTCCGCCCCACCACCCCAATGCCAGTGCTGCAAGGGTGGAAGCTGCTGGGGACTGAACCCGCAGCGACCTCCCCTGTCCCTCTGACACGTCCCCCAGCCCGGCAGCCCCAGCCCTCCTGCCCGCGGTGCTGCTCTGGCTCTGGCTGACCGTGGCTCCCTCTGTCCCTCTGCCTGTCCTCTCTCTGCAGCCCTGCGGTGCATCCCCTTCGTCGAAATGACGCTCCTTGCTCTGCACGCCATGCTGAGACAAGTGGAGAGCAGCCGGATCCTGCGCACCATCTGCAGTGGTGAGTAGAGGGGAAGGGGCCGGGCAGGCCCTCGGTGCCTCGCTCGGATCGCGGCGTGGTCCTGCGCTGGGGGGCAAACTTTGGGAAGGGCAGGGCGGGGGCTGCAATGGTAAGTGCTGGAGGGGAAGAGGCCTGCGAGGAAGAGGAGGAGGAGGAGGAGGAGGAGGTGCGGTGTGCAGAAGGGGAGAAGGGGCACCGTATTTTAGTTCAGATGCCGGGAGCGCAGCACTTGGCAGTCCCAAGCCGACGCCTGGTGAGCCAGGGACTGCTCCACGCAGGCGTGGGTGAGGGAGCCAGGCACGCTGCCTGTTGCAGACTTTGACGAGCTCCTTCCTTCTGGTGCAGTGCTGGAGCAGTGGTCGAGGGCGATCAACGCTTACTTCAACGCCTGGGAGCAGTGCCCCTTCCCTCGCATCGGGGAGAAGCAGCTCTGCGAGCAGGTGTACTCCCTGTTCTGCCACGCTGTGGTAAACTGGCTGGGCCGCCATAAGAAGGAGGAGGTGAGCGCTGCTGGGGCAGCAGCGGGGCTGTGCCTGGCTGGGGCTGCCCGTGCCCCCTGGGTGGGAGCAGAGGGGTGAGGGGAGGGAGCGGGCGGGCTGACGCCGTGCCCGGGGCTGGGGGCTCCCAGCTGGCAAGTGCTTGGGCCCCAGGGCCCTTTGGCAGGGGAATGCTTGCTGTCCTCTGGAGAGAGCCCTTCTGTGGGGCAGAAGGGAAAGGGAAAGCCCTCTCTGTGCAAAGGCAGGCATGTGCTGGGGGACGCCGAGTGCTAGACAGCCCTCAGAGCATCTCGTCTCTTCCCTCTGCAGGACAAGCAGGCCATCTTCGGAGCAGTGACTGCTATGATGGCTGTCGTCCTCCATGATGCGCAGCACCAGGACCGGGTGTGGAAGCAGGTCGTCTGGCTCCTGCAGCAGTACCAGGAGGTCCAAGATACTTCCCGGGTGACAGAGGTGAGGCGTTGCGCGGGGTCTGGTGCGGCTGTGGTGTGCGTGTGAGTGCCACGAGGTGTCGGGGAGCCCTCCGAGAAGGCAGGGGGGCAGCAGGGGAGCTGTGAGGCTTCCTGGGCTGCTCGGGCAGGAAGAGAACAACCCAGGTGAGCAGGAAGCCCTGGGCAGGAGCTCTGGGGTTCTCCCTGGGAGCTGGGGTTAGGGGTTCCCCATGCCACAGGCGTGCTGGGTTTCTTCCTTCCCACGTGGCTTCAGTGGCTTTAACCCACTCGTCCTCTCCCTTCTCTTGTAGAGCCTCCATTATTTCCTGAAGACCTTGGAGGAACTTCACGCTGTCGCCCCCAAGGACAAGCTCCGTGCCATCGCTGCTGCTGTGCACCACGAGGTAAAGGGAGCCCGTGCCTGTGCTGCTGGCCCAGGTCCTGCAGGCCGGATTGCCACAGAGGGGCAGGGCAGGGCAGGGCGTCCTTCCACCAGGACCTTCCTGGAGGTGCCTCGAGGCTGTGAGCACCCTGATCCTGGCTGTTTTGTGCAGGCCCGAGGGGCAGCTCAGTTCCTTCAGCACTTCCCTCTCAGCCACCTGGCAGGAGGACTCTGGAGTGCCGGGACCCAAAAGGCAGCCTCTGATCGCTGCTCTGCCTGCGATCTTTCTCTAAAATGGACCTTTCTCCCACAGCTTGGGGACGAGACCAGGCAGCACAGTGCAGGCCATAAAGAAGAACTGAGGCAGTGCATTGTGCTTCAAGGTAAGGGAGGGAATGGGACGATGCCTGTCGTGTTCTCCCAACTTCCTTGTGAACCTCAGCCATGGGGTTTTGCTGACTATTCATGCAAAATGTGGTTTCTGGCCCGCAGCTCGAATCTACCCGGAGGAGACGGTCACGTTCCTGCTGTCCCAGCTGAGCAGCGAGAACCAGGGCTCCCGCGGGACAGCGCTGACTCTGCTGGGAGCTGTGGCCCGCTCTGATGGTCAGTACCACAGGCCAGGGCCGCCAGCCAGGGCTGGGGCAGTCAGGGGGCTGAAGCTATCTGCTGTCAGAGCTTTCAGGCCCTGTAACGCAGTAGTAGCGGCAGAAACAAAGTCCTTCTGGGACGCCAGTGCTTCCCCTGCAGTCAGAGCCCAGCCCTGCTGTGCTGTCCCGCTTGTCTGTGAAAAGCCTGGGAGCTTCGAGGGATCCCTTCTGCCATCTGAGCCCTGCCTGAACGCATACCTCTCTGTGTCTCTTGCAGAACCTGCAGTGAGAGAGAAGCTGCCCCTAATTGTAGAGGCCGTGCAGCCCTTGTTCACTGAGTCCGGCACCCAGGTGAGCTCATTTAGGAAGGAACAGCGAGACCAGTGGGGCAGAGAAAGCCCCCAGAGCGGGCAGGTTGTTGTGCTGTACAAAGCCTAGCCCCGACCCCTGGCAGCGAAGGCTTCTCCTGTGCACTCGTTGCCTCTCCACGGGCTGCGAGGGCTGCCCCCAGGCAAAGGTGGCTTCCCTTTGGCTGCTGGCGGGGCAGACCGTAACCACCCTGTCTCCTTGGCAGTTGAGGAGAGCGCTCCTGGGTTTCATCAAGGATCTGCTCAGCGTCAGCATCCCGAGCTGCTTGGCATGGGATGTGGTGGCGCACATCTTTGTCGAGTTCAGGCGGGCCTCGGACAGACTGGTAAGGACAGAGCGGGACACCCGCGGCTCGGTCCCGTGCCCAGGCTGTGCCGAGAGCTCCCTCAGTGGCACTCGCAGCATCGCCTGGGCCCCGCAGAACCTCGTGTGCCCGACAGCCCTGTGCAGCGCTCGCTGCTCCCAAGCTGCCCAGCACTTCCTTGGGGCTGGGACGTGGCCCCTGAGTGGGGCCTGGCTGTCCTCATCCTCCACAGAGCCTCCTGAGGTGGGAGCTGAGAGTAATGGGGGGTTTCCCAACGCTGTCTTGCAGGCGGTAGAAGACGTCCAAGAGGAAAGAGACCTTCAGGCCCAGTGCATAGGTATCCTGGAGTCTCTGGATCTCTCTGTGGAAGGGATGACCGAAGTAAGTGGTCCTGCTCCCTGCTGCTGCAGCCACTTTTCACCTTCAGGGTGTTTTTGCCAGCCCTCGCCTGCCCCCCCGGAGCTCGACCCTAATGGGCTCCAAGGGATGCGCAAGCCATCCTTTTCACCTCTGAGCCGAGATGGGAATGCTGATGTGCCAAACTTCCTCCTCCTCCTCTGCAGCTCTTGTGGCCACGGCTCCTGCAGTACGTGGTGCCGGCCCAGTACTGCGGCATGCTGGTCCCGCTGTTGCGTTGTCTCCAAGCCCTGATCGAGAGGCAGAAGCAAACGGAAGGGCAAGAGGACACCGAGAAGCCTGCTGACGTCCAGGAGCAAGGTGGGACCAGAAGGTGCCCCAGCAACCTGTGCCGGGCTCGGCCAGGGGCCTGCCTGGTGCATGCCTCCCTGCACCCTGGCAGCCCCCAGGCCAGCTCTGCAGCTGTATGGGTACTCTCAGCCCCGCGTCGGGGCGTCGAAGGTGCGAGGGGCTGGGTGCAGAGGTGCTCAGGGGCTCACCCTGCCTTTTTTCCTCCTTGCAGCCAAGAAGCCCACGCCACAGGCCCTACTGGTTCGGCTGTTGGTGAGTAGCGGGGCCCCGGGGCAAGAGCTTTTCTGGCCAGGGGCAGGGGGAGATGCTGGGGCAGGGATGCTTTTGCTGGCAGCCCCGAGGAGGAGGCAGCGCGTCCCAGCGTGCCCAAGCCCACGAGCTGGGGATCCCGCTCCCTCCCTGGGGCTGGAAGCACGTGGGGGGAGGCGCCGAGGCAGAGTCGAGCTCCCTCGTGGGAGAAGCCGCGTCCCTGGTGGAAGGAGTGACCCCGTCTCTCTCTGTCCTCGTCTAGGTGGTGGCGGCTTGTGATCAGTGCAGAGAATGCGCGGTTGCTGCCCTACAGCTGCTGCAGGCCCTGCAGAGCAGGATCCACAGCTCCCTGAGGGGACTGTGGCCCATCCGCATCCCCCGCATGCTGCAGTACCTTGAAGGTAAGGTGCCAGTGTGGAGGGCCGGGCTCAGGAGAGCTGGAGGGGGCAGGAAAACAGCCTCCCAGCATGGCGTAGGGGAACCGCTGCCGTCCCCCTTCCAGGCAGCCAGCGTGGAGGCTGGGGGCAGCGATCTGCTGGGATCAGCTCGTCCCAGGGGTGGACGGGGCCATCGATGTCCCCGTGGAGGGCAGGTCTGGGCAGTGTCCCCCTGCCCCTGCTGGGACGGTGCTTGGGACAGGGGTGGGACCAGCGCCCCTGGCTCTGGAAGGCCGAGTGCCTGGGGCAGGTCTGCAGCAGCCGTTCTGGGCAGCTCGGTCCCACGCTGGGCAGCGCAGTAGCCTGGGAGGAGGCCCTAAATGGGCTGCAAGTGTTGGGTCTGTCAGGAGAAAATGTGTGCGGCTGTGCACGCTGGGGCACGGTGCTCGAGTAGTGCGGGGATCACAGTCGGGCAGCGGCGATCGGCCCCAGTCAGTCTTTCCTTCCCCGGCTTGAGTCGGTGGCTCTGGCCAATGTCCCTGGGATCCAGCCCGGGTCTGCAGCCTGGCAAGAGCTTTGGTGCAGGCAATTTTAGGCCCTTTCAAGCCCGGGACTTCTGGGGTTTTTGGCTCCCAGGGAAGGAGAGCACTGAACTCTTTCTTCTCCGGTGCTGGCTTAAGTGACAGCGAGGCATTTTGCTTCCTCTTGCTTTCCAGAAAAAACAGAGGGCTTCCTGGACTCTGAAGAGTGGCAGTGCTATCTGCTTAAGGTACAGCATCCCTGGGGGTGAGGCTGTGGGCAGTTGTGCCCCGACAGCTCCTGGGGCACGTGAACGTGAAAGGCCCGGGCAAAGGGCGAGACAACATTTGCCTCCTGTCGTGTTCCCCCCCAGTTCCTGACGGAGTCGGTGGAGGAGATGCTGGTGGACCAGCCATGGGTCGTGTGCCTGAGCCGGGAGCTGAGCCAGCAGCTGAGCAACCCCTCCAGCAGCGCCGAGGACAAGGTTTGCGCGCTGCCTGCACCCTCCTGGCAGCACAGCCCCGGGGCACCCAGCTCCGGGGCTGGGGCTGAAGGAGCGCGTTCCCCGTGCGGGCTGTCGTCACCGCTCCCCCTGCCCTCGCCCCAAAGATGCTTCCCTCCGTGCTGCCCAGGGTCGGCTACAGCCGGGCGCCGCGGCTGCTCCCTGGGCTGTTGGGGCCTGTCGCGGCCAGGCCCTGTCCTGACAAGCCGCGCCGTTACCACGTCTCGGTCTCGGTCTCTTCTCTTTCAGAACTTCCTGTACCAGGCTCTCGGCACGGTGCTGGCCTCTTGTCGGCAGCTCACCCACGTCCAAGGGCAGCTGCTGAAATACTTAAAAGAAACAGATGCCACCAGCCCATGTGACAGACAGGTGAGGTTTCCTCTCCTGCCCCTGCTCTGCCCGGTGTCCCCTCGTCCCAGCCCTGCTCCGGACCTTTTTCATTTCCTTGTAGCTGCTGTTTCCCTCGGGCAATGTCCTGCCTTGCCGTCGTAGCTGGCCAGGACTGGCCAGCGTGTGCCAGAGCTCACTCCCATTTCTCCATCACTGCAGGGAATAGCTTCAGTGGTCTCCTATGCTGCCGAGCGCCACTTCTACCTGGCCCTGGATGCAATGCGTGAGTTCACCCAGTGGCTCATCGCATTCGACAGACGTCGAAAGGTAATGGGTGCAGGGTTTTAGTGTTCGGCCTTCTCTTGCCCTGTTCTCACTTCCTGAACAGTGGCGGCCGAGTCGTGGCAGCCACATTGCATTTACCCCTCCCGTAAGAGCTACCTAAGACGCACTGCCCCCTCCAGAAAGCTGAGGGCCAGGAGCCGGAGCCCTGTGAGCTCTTGCTGGCTCTGCCCCTCACCTGGGGGCCATGGGCAAGCCTTTCATGGCCAGTACGCCCCTGCCGGGCACAGGCTGCTCACCTCAGGGCAGGAATGGGACAAACTCCTTCGGATGGTTTTCCACGGCCCTGCACAGCTGAGCCACACAGCCCCTTACAGCCCCGCTCCCCAGCCCCACAAATTCGTCGAGTCCTGGGGCACAGCAGGGCCAGCGGACTGACATCTCGGGGCATCTTACTCAACACAGGCGCAGAAGGGACACCAGAGAGCTCAGGCCGCTTGGGCTGCAGCCATGCTTACCTATGGCAAGGTTGCACTGCACGCGCCCAAGTCAGAACTGCTGGCCTGCGTGGAGGAAGACATCCTGGCCAACATCCTGGAGCTCTTCCATGCCTGCAGAAAGGTAGGAGCGTGGGGCACAGAGGGGCAGGGAGGGCTGGGGGCCCCCACGTGCCGAGGTGGACGGTCTCTTTCTGAACGTCCCCTGAGTGGTTTGTCCTGAATGTCCAGGTCCAACCCCAGCCCCTAAGAACCCCTCGCCCGTGTTCCTCTCCCAGCTCTTCAAGCAGTTCAACTGGTGTTTTTCTCTCTCGGGTCTCAGGAACTGCAGCACAAGCTCGCCCTGCTGAACAGCATCAAGGAGGTCACCTGTGCCATCCAGGCTGCGGACACCAAGCACAGCTTCAGGCTCTGCAAGAAGCCGGAGGTGCTAGAGATCCTGCTGGTGAGTGCCTGGAGCCGGGGCTGCCCGCAGGGGAGGTGCGATGGTCTCCCCCGGCCACCCACCAGCTCCTGAGCTCCCGAAGCCTTGTCCCCAGCTTCTGGGCCCTGGGGAGCTGGCACTCGGTGGCTGGGGAGCACGGTGGCTCTGTGGTGGCCGTGGGGATGAAGGGGCTGGTGCGGGTGCAGGCCTGTCAGCAGAGCCGGCTCCTGGGGCGGGTGGGCAGGCTCTCCGTGCCACTGCCCGCCCTGAGTGCGTCTCTCTGGGACTTGCAGGACTTGATGGAGGAGGATGCCTGCGACACCCCTGTGTCCCAAGTGCATCTCAAGATGCTTCAGCTCCTGGAGCAGCTGAGGTGAGGTCTGTGCCCCAGGCTGTGGGGGCTCGCTGTGCGTCCCAGCCCAGCCGGCTGGTGCAGCCCCAGTGGTCTCGAGTACGGGGCAGGGAGCTGTGCGGCTCTGGGCCGGGACGGCGTGCCCCGTCCTGGGTGACTTCCGAAGGCCGGGGGGCTGTTGGGGCTGGGGGGCCGCATCCACAGAGACGGGGCTGGGCTGTCATGGTCAGCGAGCCATGAGCGCTGTGCCGGCAGAAAGGCCCTGGCTCTCCAGGGGACGGGAAGGGCAAGGAACGGGCACCTGGGGGGGGTCTCCTTGCCCCTGGGGGTGAGTGCTTGGCCGCTGCCAGGGAGCTGCCAGGAACTGCCGGAGCTGGAGCTCACCAGCACGGGCTGGGGGGGCCGGGTCTGGGGCTCAAACCCAGTCGGCGTTTGGGCCACTCTGGAGATTGCTGGTAAACCCCCTCACTGTTCTCTCCTTCTTTTCTCCATCCAGCACGCTGAAGCCTTGCATGGACTGGGAGAACAGGTGCTCCCAGGTGGCTGTGTGCTGCTGGAGAGTCCTGTCGTGCCCTCCTGAGGAGACAGAGCTGCAGGTACCTGCCAGCCCTTCCCTGCACACCTCAGCGCTCCCTGTGCCCTGGCAGCTGCCGCGGTGCTCAGCCTCACTCCTCCTTTCCCGTTTTCAGTCTCTACAGGCATCGTGTGAGGAAGCTCTGGGCCAGCTTGTGTCAGCCCTTCTCAAAGCAGAAGGGACCTCCAGCGCCTTCGCGGACGTGGTCTCCGTGAGTATCCATGAGGCAGTGGGGCAGAGTTGGGGCCTTAGGGGATGCCCAGAGGAGGATCCGTTCCCTGCCGCAGTGCCAGGGCAGGCAAAGGAACGGGCGCTGCGGGAGGCAAAGCCAAGAGCCAGGCTCCCAAGTGCCAGGCTGGCACAGGGAGATGCCGGTGGGGAAACGGCTCCTGGGTGAGGGCAGGGGTGCGTGGAGCGAGCGGGGCAGGGGGGTGGCAGTGCCGGTGCTCGGCGGGGCTGGGGCCACGCGGAGCCGCAGGGCAGGCCCTGCGGGAAGGGGCCAGAAGAGGAGGGAGGCAGAGAGGGGTGCTGGGGAGAGAAGGACACCCGTCACGAGACGCATGTGCTCCACCCCAGATCTTGCTGCGCCACCTCACGTCAACGAAAGCATGGGAGCGAGAGAGGGCCCTGCAGGTCTGCGCCCAGCTGCTGGGCACTTACGAAGAGCTCTTCAAGTGTTCGGTGAGTAGGGAGCCCCGCGTGCCCCGTCCCCTCTCCCTGCTGGCCACGGCCCCGACGCCTGGCCATGGCCTGGGGAGGCGAGCAGGCACTGGGCTGCCTGCGAGCTTCCTCCTGCCTCTCGCCCCCGCAGAGGGAACGCACCTGCTCGCAGTTCGGCTCCTTGGTCGGCGTGCTGGGGCCTCTGCTGAGCGACTCCCAGGCCACGTCCCGGCAGAGGGCAGGGGCCTGCCTCAGCTGCCTCCTCCGGATCCAAGGTGAGGAAAGCGGGTTCTTCCTGGCCCCCATCAGCCCCATCTTCTCTTCCTTCCTTGCCCAGCGAGGGCTTTTGTTTACGTCCCTTCCCAGCCAGTCAAGAAACACTGTCGCGACGAATGAGGGGAGTGGACGGGGCGCTCTGTGGCCCTGCACAATCACCGTTCCCACTAAGAAATCGGTTGGAAGCGAGCTCCTGCCCCCTCCTCAGTGAGCAGCGTCTGCGCTGAGGAATTTGCGGGGAGGTTTGCTCCCTCCCGGAGACGCTGGTGCCCGGTGCAGGACCTGGGGACGCAGCAGCTGGGAGCAGAGGCCTGCGGCTGCTGGGACCCCACAGCCCCAAAACAGCTCCAGGGGAAGGAGGGCTCTGTGCGGCCCGGGATGTGTCAGCCACGGAGCCGGGCTGGTGGCATCCTGCCACGGGAGGGTTGGGAGGGCCCTGGCCTTTGCTCCCCAGCCTCCTCTATCCACGTCTGGCGCCAGAGATTCAGTTCCCCTAACCAGGACTCCCTTCTCTCACAGCATGTGGCATGACGAAGACCAGGAGAGCGGTGCTCCAAGTGCCTGACTGCAAGGAGCTGTGTGAGAGGCTGAAGAGCACGGAGGACGGGTCTCTGTGTGAGGAGCCTGCCAAAATAGCGAAGGTAACTGGCTCCAGAGAGTGAGGTGGGGGCCCCAGTGCATTTGTCAGGAGGTGCGTTTCGCACGCAGGGAAACAAGACGAGAGGAGATGGTTCTAAACCCCTCCGCTGCAGGAAGTACAAAAAAGCAGCGTATGCACAGAGGAGTGTGCCCTGAGTGCCCTCTCAGTGACCAGCGAGCTGCTGAGCTCAGAGGCCCCTGGAGTTTCCTTTCTGTTCTAAAGAGCCGGAGCAGAGCTGTGACAGTGTCTCTCCTGTCTCTCCAGGGGGTTTGCCAGTACTTCCCCCAGGGACAGGCCAGGAGCTTCATGGACGCCATCATGAAGACCTTCGAATGCGCTAACGAGGAGCGTGCACAGGCAGCTGGCGACTGGATGATCGGATTCCTGGAAGCGTGCGGAAAGGAAATACGTCCAGAGGTAAGGGAGACCCTTGTTCCCCTCGGCCTTGACTTCTCTCTGTTGGCTGTTGTGCTGCACCTCGTGTGGGCTGAAGAAATGCAGCCCGAGCGCGGAGCTGAGGGGACCGCTGCTGCCTGACACGTTCTGCTCTGTGCGGTCCTCTGACGAGGACTCAGGCACTGCACTCTCAAGTCTCCCGTCGGCGCAGGTCCTTGCCCCGGGCGAGGCAGTTACCGCTGGGACACACCAACCTTCCCGTTCCTCCCCACTGCCTGCAAGGTGTCGGAGCCTGCTGGGTTGCGATCTCCCATCGCTGCAGCCGTGCGCCGGCGATTATCCAGGCTGTTGGGCATAAAACGTGCCCAGGCCTTCGGTGTGCTCAAATCGCTCAGCTGCTGCCACCGCCGGCCCCAGGCACACGCAGCGACGGAGCGGGGTGTGCGCGTGTGCACGTTGGTGTGCGTCAGCGCCGAGAGCACACGCGCCCCCAGCCGTGAGGCAGGGCTCAGGGACGAGGGCTTGTCAGCGTGCCAAGGCGGCAGGCGTTGCTCAGGCGCCGAGTGACCGTGCTGGGGTCCTGCACAGGCAAAGGATACGCTGAGGTGTGCCATCTCGCCCCTTGCCTTGCAGGTGCCTGAAGTCGCGAACATCCTGTGGAAGGCCATGTACACCATGCAGCAGGGCACCCTCAGGGACCTGCTCTTCCAGGCAGCCCGTCTCCTGGCCGGCTTCCACCCCCAGCCTGTGGTGGACAGCCTCCTCCAGACAGAACTGCCCTCAGAGAGGTATGTGCGCTCCCCCCTTGCCCCGCTGTGGCCAAACAGCAACCCCAGGCTTGCCTGCGGAAGGCAGATCCAGGGAAGCAGCAGGTCCCATTCCTCCCCCAGAAGCCTGGGCTCTGCGAGATCGTGCGCTCGTGCCTCTGGGGAAGCAGGCATCATATGCCCGCTGCTGGCGAGGAGAGCGTTTGGCCTCTGGGGAGGGCACCAGGGCTGCCAGAGGACGGGGCTCACGGGTGAACGTCTGGTTGCTTGCAGAGACATGGTGCAGCTCTGGAGGAGCCTGGGCAGCAGCGACCTCGGGCCTCAGGTCCTGAGGCACTTAGCAGAGAGGCTGGACAAGGCACCTAAAACCAGACCTTTGTGCAACGATGCTGATCAAGAGCCGCATCGTCTCAAGGTATGTTCGTCGGCAGAAGCATTTCTGCAGCTTCCCACCTGCTTTCTAACTTAGCTCATCAGGGTGAGGGAGTTGGGGGTCATCCGAGGCTGTCCCAGGTGTGAGACCTGCCGGCAGGAAGAGTCCCCCAGGGGGACAGGGGCACCAGCGGGCTGGTGGGAAAGGCGGTGTTTAACAGGTTCTTGTGGGTCACATTTCCCTGCAGCTCCTCTGTGCGATCTCTGAGGTAGTGTCTGCTCTGCTGACCGCGGAGGCAGTCCGGGACCTGCTTCCTCACCTCCTTCCAGTCCTCCTGCAGTGGGTCAGCAACGAACTGGGGGTAGAGTTGCTGTTTCCCCCTCTGAGTCCTCCAAGAGGACTCCTCCTCTTCAAGGACACGGGACAAGAGGAGCTGTTGTGCGGGTAAGGAGCAGCAGGGGCGGGGAACGGGGGGCTTCAGTTCCCCAGCCAGGCACGTTTGTTCGTGGTGCTGAGGGAGCCAAAGGGCTGCCCTGTTTCCCAAGCCTGCCCTGTCTCCCAGGTGTGGAAACGGGTCGCCGGGGCTCGTTTGACTTCTGTCCTCTGCTGGAGAAGGATCTGTTCCCAGACGGGACGGGACCGACGGCTGCTCTCGGCCTGTCTCCTCTGCATCCCCGATTACAGCGTGTCCTTCCTCTCCCTGGACCGATCCAGGAGAGACCGGGCGTCAAACTCTGCGCAGGGCTGGCAGCTCTCGGGACAGGGGAGACCCCAGGCGTGGGGCAGCCCGGGGCGCTGGGACCGGGGCGTTTCGGCAGAGCCAAGACAAAACTTCCCCTCTGGTGCCACGATGTGAGATTTCTGTGGGTTTTCTTTCGCCAGACTCTACTGTGATGCTCTGGAGCAAGTGCTGAGAAGATGCCTGGACGAGAGGTGGCAGCAGGTGCTCTGCAGGCACGGAGTGTGGCCATCCTTGGACTTGCCTCAGTGGCACTGCAACAGCGTGCAGCTGCTGACCAGGTGAGAGCCCAGCGGGTGGCTGTGCCCCAGGAAGCAGCCGCAGGACCCTTCCCGTGTGCCTGGGGAGCTCTCCTGGGAGGCAGGGCAGCGCCTGCGTCGCAGCAGGGGACGTTTCGGGCCGTGGCCCGTGGCCTTCCCACCTGACCACGTCACCTGCTTGTGCTCTGTGTGCAGTGTGCTGCTCCGTGCCCGGCTCGTCTCGCGTGCGCTCATACAGACCTTCCTGCCGTGGCTGCACTCCCCCTTGCCAAACCTGCAGGTCACGGCGCTGGCTTTCTTCGCTGAGGTGAGGCGGCGCGTGGGGCGGGGCGGGCTCAGAGGGCTTTTCGGAAGAAACTGCTGCTTGGGGTGTCTCTTTATGGAAGAGACCAGCCGAGGTCCCATGCCAGCACTAACAGACCTTTGGCTGTCTTGTAGCTGATGAAGGACCCGCCAGCTGAGGGGAAGGATCTCCTGAAGCCCCTGGTACGGCTCTTCCTGGAGAAGCTGCAGCATCCGAGCTGTGCTGTGCAGCACATGGCAGCGAGAGGCCTGGGCAGTGCTGTCAGTGGCTTGCCCAAGAAGGTGAGGCGCACTTTCCTCTGCTCTGGCTGCAGCCCCCCAGCAGAGAGCCGGGCAGAGGCTGAGTGAGAGCCAAGCAGAGCCGCGGGGCAGTTCGGGAGCCTGGGGCAGAGCAGCACGGGCAGATGGGGGCTTCCCAACGGCCAGGCTGCTCTCCAAGCTCAGCACGGTGGCAGCGGGGAACCGTGCGAGTGCCGTTCGTCACGGGGTTGTGCCGCAGCCGCACCCCCTTGCCGAACAGACGTGGGGAGAAAGGGTGGGCATTGCAGGCAGGAGCCGCGAGCAGCTTGTGCGCATCTTTGGCGTTGCAGGTTCAAAAGCACAAGAGGATCATCGTGGCAGCACTGGAGCGTGAAATGAGGAACGTGGACCATCCAGAGGTGGCTGCGGAGAGCATGTTGGCCCTGGCAGAAATACTTGCAAAGCAGACGGCGAAGGGCTTGGGCGGGGCCTTCAGACGCATCGCCCGCTCCACCAGGAAGTTCCTTGATGCCGTGAGTGAACCTACTTTTCTCCCACTTGTCCGAGGGGCGTGGGGTGGGCAGGGGCCTGCCCGTGCTGCGTGGAGGTGCTCCTCCAGGCAGCCAGCTGCCGTGGCCCCTCTCTCTCTCTCTCCTGCGGGTGGGACGCACCGAGCGCCCCGGCACTCAGGTGCCATTTCTTAGGGGTGGGACGAGGAAGGGACCTTCCACATGGCAGGGAAGGGGCCGGGATGAGGTGACCTCGTTCTGGAGCTGGTTTCCAAAGCGCCACTGCCAACAGCGCTGTGCTCGCTCGCCCTCAGTTGTCAGTCCCTGATGCTTCGTTGTTGCAGAGAGGCTGGGAGACGATGCATTCGTGACCCAGCTCACAGATGGCTTTCTGGGTTGCAGGAGCAAGAGGACCTTCGTTTTGCGGCCTTCAGTCTCTACACGGCCCTGGCTGCTGGCGCCAAGGACAATCTCACCACGTTCTTCAGCGGAGAAGTGGAGCAGATATTGGGAAGCCTCTTCCTGCACCTCCAGGACCCCAGCTGTGCAGTATCCAGCGTAAGAACCCCCTGAGCTTATTTGCCAACCCACAGAAAGGCTCCCTGAGGAGCTGCCTCCCTGGCAAGGGAGAAGGAACGACCGAGCACAATGCTCTTTTCCAGGTTTGCAGGACAGCCCTCTATGTCTGCGCTCCTTTCGTCGAGCCAAAGGGGCTGCAGGTAGTCGTCAAGAATGCCATCGGGCGCAGTGGAGCACAGCTGCAGAGCGAGGTCTGCTCTTACCTGGTGAGTGAGCCCTGTCCCGGGGCGACGCTGGGGCCACGGGGCCCGGCACCGAGCGGGGAGCATGGCGTGACGCGTCCGTCCGTCCCGCCGCATGCTCCCCGGGAGTCTGAGGGCTCGGCAGCGAGGCCTCTCCGGCCCAAGCTGAATTCACACCTCCCTGCTCTCCCCCAGGAGACACATGCTCCCGAGCTGCTGAAGACACTGAAGCGCCAGCAGAAGCCACCACTGGAGTAGCGGTCCACAGATGCCACTCTCCACGTCCTTGGTGAGAGCCGGGACGGAGCTCTCTGCTCCGCTCCCACCGGGGCGGCCCAGGGGCCGCCAAGCGCTGCCCCAGCCGCCTTCCCTACGGTGCCCAGGAGGGCACGGCCAGGGGCCGTATCTTGACACTGCCTCTTCTTCCCCACGCTACAGAAGCCAGCCCGGAGCACAAAGAAGGCAGCCCAAAGCATGCTGAAGACATCCCAGAGCATGCAGAAGATCTCTCGGGGCACACAGAAGACGTCCCCGAGCTTGCAGAGGCCTGAGCACCCACAGAATAAAAATCCAGAGAGCACAGCGGCTGTGGACTGGGTCCTTCCCAGGGTGGCATTGGTGGGAGCTGGGGCCAGGCAGCGCTGCCTGCAAACCTCTCAGCACTGGTGGGATGGGGAGGGTCAGGGCCAAAGCACCAGTGCTCCGATCCCCCCATCCATGTCCAAATGTAGTCCCAAAGCTGGGAAAAAACAAGAAAACCTTGAAGAAAATTGGGAGGCCTGCAGCTTGTGTAGTCTTTTAGCTGAAGGAAAGAGACAGGTAGCCTTGAGCTAGCAGAAGCAAGGAAGATAAGGGATAAAAGGTTAAAAAGAAGGAGAAAACCAGCTCCAGACTGGTTTTCCAACTATAGTTACCTTTTGCTCAATAAGGGTCATTAACATATTAAAAATCACGCCCATCAAAATGCTAATGTATGCTGATGTGGGATTTGGTGTCCTCCCCTCCACCACTGTTCCTTTGTAATGAGCACACTCAGTAGAGATAAGTTAGGTGAGCTATGACAGCCAATCAAAAGTAACCAAAGAGAGAGTTTTCACAAGTTTGCTGTGTATAAATTACGGTGATTCGAGTCAGAGGTGTGCTTGCTTTGAGAAAGATCGCCAAGCACCCGACTCTGCAGAGTTATATAATTAATTATTTAATTAAACGACCTTCATGTGGATTCTGACTCTGTGTGCTTGTTGGCGCGGGCACGAACCTACGGACTACACAAACACGGCCTGGGGCAGAAAGAAAAGCAAAACGGGGGGGCTGCTGATGGCGGCTGGGATCACAGCTGGGGAAACTGGGCTGGGGCACGAAAACAGAGGTGAAATGTTGCACGTTGGGGCTCAACGCCAGTCTTTGTGCACTAGCTTTGGGGCCCTATGTGAAGATGGAGTCATCATCTGTCTTTGGGGGGCTCAAAATGAGCCTTGTTTGGCTGGTTTTCAGGCTCAGCAATGCAGGCAGTCCTGTGGTTTCCAGCCTTTATAGGAGGCTCGTTGGGCAGCTGTGGGCGGCTTGAAAAGGGAGACTACCTGCTGTGTTTTGTGGGCCCAGCCAGGCTCATCTGTCCAGCCTGGGGGCTCAGAAATGGAGAGTAAGCAGCACGTTTTGGGATCTCGGAATCGAGCCCAGTGCCAGTGTACTCAGGCTCAGAAACTGAACCCACCGGCTGCTTTGGGGCCAAGCCCTCAGCCAGGCCAGACTGTATTAGTTAGTATGTATACAGTGCACAACTATAGGGCGTCTGGCATTAACATTTCAGTTAGAACAGCGATCGAGTTGCCCAGGCTTTTGGGACAAGCACCAGCTGTAATTACCTGCAGACAGGTAATTACACGCACAACACAGCCGGTCAGCGTTCACACAACATGTGAGCACAGCACGAAGATGAAGACCGACCGTCGTGACAGAGACGCATTTACAGCCCTGCCTACGCCCGGGCTGGCTCCAACGCGACTGGAGGGGGCCGGGAACCGGGAACAGGGGCCGGGAACCGGGAACAGGGGCCGGGAATTGGGGCCGGGAACCGGGAACAGGGGCCGGGAACCAGGAACAGGGGCCGGGAATTGGGGCCGGGAACCGGGAACAGGGGCCGGGAACCGGGAACAGGGGCCGGGAATTGGGGCCGGGAACCGGGCACAGGGGCCGGGCCTCGCCGCGCGGCTGCCGTTACCACAGCGCCGCCTGGCGGGCGTGAGGCAGCCCCTCAGCGCCCTTGCTGAGGAGACCGTTCCATGGCTGTTAGGTGGCCGTTACAGTCGTTATGTGGTCGTTAGGGCTGTTAGATGGCCGTTTCTGCCTCAGCTTTGCCATTCTTCACCAGAAGAAACGAGTCTGACACCCAAAGTTGAGGTTCCCCGTGGTCTGAGTGCTGCCAGCCCAGTGATAGATAGCACAGGTGGCTCAGCAGTTAGTTCCGTTGGCTTGTCAAAGCAAGCAAAATTTAATCACACAGTCACAGAATCATCTAGGTTGGAAGAGACCTCCAAGATCACCTAGTCCAACCTCTGACCTAACACGAACCAGTCCTCCACTAAACCATATCACTAAGCTCCACATCTAAACGTCTTTTAAAGACCTCCAGGGATGGTGACTCAACCACTTCCCTGGGCAGCCCATTCCAATGCCTACCAACCCTTTCAGTAAAGAAGTTTTTCCTACTATCCAACCCAAACCACCCCTGGCGCAACTTTAGCCCATTCCCCCTCGTCCTGTCACTGGGCCTTTTGGAGAACAGAGCAATCCCCACCTCGCTACAGCCTCCTTTAAGGTATCTGTAGAGAGCGATAAGGTCGCCCTTGAGCCTCCTCTTCTCCAGGCTAAACAACTCCGGCTCCCTCAGCCGCTCCTCGTAAGACTTGTTCTCCACACCCCTCACCAGCTTCATTGCCCTTCTCTGGACACGCTCGAGCACCTCGATGTCCGTCTTGTAGTGAGGGGCCCAAACCTGAACACAGCACTCCAGGTGTGGCCTCACCAAGCCGAGTACAGGGGGACAATCACTTCCCTAGTCCTGCTGGCCGCGCCGTTTCTGATACAAGCCAGGATGCTGTTGGCCTTCTTGGCCACCTGAGCACACTGCTGGCTTATATCCAACCAACTATCAACCAATACTGCCAGGTCCTTCCCTGCCAGGCAGTTCCAGGCTCTCATCTCCCAGCCTGTAGCACTGCTTGGGGTTGTTGTGCCCCAAATGCAGGACCCAGCACTTGGCCTTGTTGAACTTCATACGGTTGGCCTCAGCCCATCGGTTCAGCCTATTCAGATCCTCCTGCAGAGCCTTCCTACCCTCGAGCAGATCAACACATGCACCCAACTTGGTGTCGCCTGCAAACTTACTGAGGGTGCACTCAATCCCCTCATCCAGATCATTGATAAAGATATTGAAGGGAACTGGCCCTAGTACTCAGCCCTGGGGGACTCCACTAGTGACTGGCGTCCAACTGGATTTAACTGCATTCAGCACGACTCTTTGGGTCCAGCAATCCAGCCAGTTTTTAACCCAACAAAGCGTACGCCAGTCCAAGCCATGAGCAGCCAGTTTCTTGAGGAGAATACTGTGGGAAATGGTGTCAAAAGCCTTACTGAAGTCAAGGTAGACCACTTCCACAGCCTTTCCCTCGTCCACTAAGCGCGTCACTTCTTCATAGAAGGAGATCAGGTTCGTCAAGCAGGACCTGCCTTTCATAAACCCATGCTGACTGGGCCTGATCGCCTCGTTGCCCTGCAAGTGCCGCGTGATAACACTCAAGATAATCTGCTCCATGAGCTTCCCTGGCACCGAAGTCAGACTGACAGGCCTATAGTTTCCCAGGTCCACCCTCCGGCCCCTCTTCTAAATAGGTATCACATTTGCTAGCCGCCAGTCGACTGGGACCTCCCCTGATAGCCAGGACTGCTGATAAGTGATGGAAAGCAGCTTGGTCAGAACTTCCACCACTTAGTTCTCTCAGCACCCTCGGGTGGATCCTCTCTGGCCCCGTTGACTTCCATACATCTAAGTGCTGTAGCAGGTCGCCAACCATTTCCTCGTGGATTATGAGGGCCACATTCTGCTCCCCATCCCCTTCCACCGGCTCAGGGGGCTGGGTACCCAAGAGAACAACTGGCCTTGCCGCTAAAGACTGAGGCAAAGAAGGCATTAAGCACCTCAGCCTTCTCCTCGTCTCTTGTCACTAGGTTTCCCCCCGCATCCAGTAGAGGATGGAGATTCTCCTTAGTCCTCCTTTTTGTGTTCATGTATTTATAAAAACAGTAGCCAGATTGAGATCCAGATGAGCTTTGGCCTTTCTAATTTTGCCCATGCACAGCCTCGCAACAGCCTTATCATCCTCCTGAGTGGCCCACCCTCTTTTCCAAAGGCCATAAACCCTCTTTTTCTTCCTGAGCTCTCTGTTCAGCTAGGCCGGTCTTCTTCCATGCTGGCTCGTCTTTGGGCACGTGGGGACGGTCTGCTCCTGAGCCTTTAAGATTTCCTTCTTGAAGAGTGCCCAGCCTTCCTGGACTCCTCTGCCCTTCAGGACTGCCTCCCAAGGGACTCTGCCAACCAGTGTCCTGAACAGCTCAAAGTCTGCCCTCCGACAGTCCAAGATAGCAGTTTTACTGATCCCACTCCTGACATCGCCAAGGATAGAGAACTCTACCGTTTCGTGGTCACTCTGCCCAAGACAGCTCCCAACCACCACATCTCCCACCAGTCCTTCTCTGTTTGTGAACAGAAGGTCTAGTGGTGCACCTCCCACCACCCCTGGTAATCTAGTGAAGCAAGTCCAGGAGATGCCAATTGCCTCCTTTTCTTATATATATATATATATATATATATATATATATTTTTTTCCCTCAGACACATCTGCAAACCAAGCCCATGGAGTCTCCAACAGCAGAAATTGCTTTTTTGTGCTTGTACTGCAGGGGGCCATCGATGTGCCCCGTGGAGGGCAGGTCTGGGCAGTGTCCCCCTGCCCCTGCTGGGACGGTGCTTGGGACAGGGGTGGGACCAGCGCCCCTGGCTCTGGAAGGCCGAGTGCCTGGGGCAGGTCTGCAGCAGCCGTTCTGGGCAGCTCGGTCCCACGCTGGGCAGCGCAGTAGCCTGGGAGGAGGCCCTAAATGGGCTGCAAGTGTTGGGTCTGTCAGGAGAAAATGTGTGCGGCTGTGCACGCTGGGGCACGGTGCTCGAGTAGTGCGGGGATCACAGTCGGGCAGCGGCGATCGGCCCCAATCAGTCTTTCCTTCCCCGGCTTGAGTCGGTGGCTCTGGCCAATGTCCCTGGGATCCAGCCCGGGTCTGCAGCCTGGCAAGAGCTTTGGTGCAGGCAATTTTAGGCCCTTTCAAGCCCGGGACTTCTGGGGTTTTTGGCTCCCAGGGAAGGAGAGCACTGAACTCTTCTCCGGTGCTGGCTTAAGTGACAGCGAGGCATTTTGCTTCCTCTTGCTTTCCAGAAAAAACAGAGGGCTCCCTGGACTCTGAAGAGTGGCAGTGCTATCTGCTTAAGGTACAGCATCCCTGGGGGTGAGGCTGTGGGCAGTTGTGCCCCGACAGCTCCTGGGGCACGTGAACGTGAAAGGCCCGGGCAAAGGGCGAGACAACATTTGCCTCCTGTCGTGTTCCCCCCCAGTTCCTGACGGAGTCGGTGGAGGAGATGCTGGTGGACCAGCCATGGGTCGTGTGCCTGGTGTCATCCCGGGTGACAGAGGTGAGGCGTTGCGCGGGGTCTGGTGCGGCTGTGGTGTGCGTGTGAGTGCCACGAGGTGTCAGGGAGCCCTCCGAGAAGGCAGGGGGGCAGCAGGGGAGCTGTGAGGCTTCCTGGGCTGCTCGGGCATGAAGAGAACAACCCAGGTGAGCAGGAAGCCCTGGGCAGGAGCTTTGGGGTTCTCCCTGGGAGCTGGGGTTAGGGGTTCCCCATGCCACAGGCGTGCTGGGTTTCTTCCTTCCCACGTGGCTTCAGTGGCTTTAACCCACTCGTCCTCTCCCTTCTCCAGGGACCTGGGGCCCCTGGAGAGTGGAACCAGATGGGACCGGGGCTGGGCAGAGAAGCGCACGGAAGGCCGTTGCTGAAAACCACGCAAGGACCAGAGCGAACTGGAGCGATGGAGAGTGGGGATATGCTGTGGGTTTGGGCCATGGGGGTGCTGCCACCTCCGGCCCTGCCCTGTGATGTGTCCCCGTATCCATGGCAGCCCTCAGGGAGGTCACAATGGCTGGGTGCCTCATAGCTGCTGCGGTGAGCGCAGGTGGCCCATTGCTTCTCGGCGGCCACAGGAGGAGGACCTGGAGAGAGATTCTGGGGTGATCCTGCTGTGATGGGGAGGCTGAGAAGATTTTTTGGTGAGGGGCAGGGGGAGGCCGGGGGCTGCATCCCTATGAGTTCCCAGCACGACCAGAGATGGGGACCCCAGCCTGTGCTGTTGGTGCTGGGGAGGATTCCTCTCCAGGCTGGGAGGATGCCTGCCCCAACCTGGTGCGAATCCCCACAGCCAGCCAAGCTGACGCAAACTGTTTGGTTGTTTCCTTCCAGCTTCCTTTGCTTGTGTAGGGGTCAGGACTGGACCTACACGTCATGAGGACGGTGGCAGAGAGACAGGGTCTGAGACTGTTGCCATCTCTGCCACCGTCGTGAATTCCTTGTTAAAGAAGCTGCAAGACAGAGAGGTGAGCTGCGGACATCCCGCTGTGCCGTGGGGGGTTGAGGGCTCCCCTCCACCCTGGGTGCCACCGAGGGGTCTTGCCTGATGGCCCCTCTGTCCTGCTGCTGGTGCCCGGTCCCCAAAGGCTGATCCTGCGGTCACGCTGGGCTGACGCTGCTGCGCTGCCTCCTTTCCCGCAGCAGCTCAGCCTGGAGCTGCCCAAGCATCCATCCTTGTCCTGGCCCTGTACCATGGTCCCAGGCTGGTGCCTGGTGCTTGGTCGGTTCCCAGGGCTGCTGCTCCCTCGGCTCCTTTGTGTAGCTGGACACAAGCTGGGACAGGACGCGGTGGTGCTGCTTGTGGGCTCTCACTCTAGAGTGAGGGGCAGCAGCTCGCAGCTGCCCGGGAATAAGGGCAAAGCAAGTGGTGTCGTGGTCTCTCCCTAGGGTGACCGAGCGGAGACTTACCGCCGCCTCCAGCATGTCTTGCAAGGAGATGATACCCGTCTGCAGAGCGGCGTTGTGAACCGAGTGCTCGCAGAGGTGTCTGGAGACATGAAGGCAGCCCAGGTGAGCTTGTTCTCTAGAAGGGCGAACGGAGCAGCCTGCCTCTCCCCAGCTGTGGGTGTGACATGGAGTGGCGCACAGATGGTTCACTGGGATTCAGGCCTGGGGACTTCCCCAGTGCCCCTGTGGCTGCTCCCTCTCCCAGGGAGCGCATCCCGCTAGGGGAAAGGCCGTATCCAGCCCTGCTCCAGACTGTGCAGAGCGTGGTGAGCTCCTCCACGCCAGGCGACGTGTGCGCCACCTCCCAGGGCCGGAGTTGGGCCGTGCAGTCCCCCAGTTCCTGCCTCGCGCGACTCCTGCTTAACGCAGAGGCTCTGGGGACGCGTCCCAGCTCGGGCACAGCTGTCCCGGGGGTGTTCTGTGGGGGAGACGCGGTCGTCTCGCCAGTGGCTCTGACAGCAAAACGATGAGCTGAAGCCCCGTGGTCCTCACTGGCCAGCAGGGCCTGACCTGGTGCCTCAGCCTTTCTCCTGGGCAGCATTTCACCTGTGGCTCTTTTTCAGGGTGCAATGAACAATGTGACAGGAGCTGCTGGTGACGTCCTGGTGGCTCTGGCTCGTTCCCACTTCGGATTTGTGATGTCCGAGCTCCAGGGCCACCTGAAGACCATGAGGGGAGGAGCATGCCAGGAGTTTGTGCTCACCACCTTGAGCAAACTGGCCAGCAGCTATGGTATGGCCCCTTTGGCCTCGTGCTCTGGGTTATGGTCCATGACGGCCAGGAGCAGGGACCCTGCCCCTCCCTGAACGCTGTTTTGGGCCGGAGGGCTGTGGGGTTGTGGCACCTCCTCGCCTGGAGCTGGGATTTCCGCCCCACCACCCCAATGCCAGTGCTGCAAGGGTGGAAGCTGCTGGGGACTGAACCCGCAGCGACCTCCCCTGTCCCTCTGACACGTCCCCCAGCCCGGCAGCCCCAGCCCTCCTGCCCGCGGTGCTGCTCTGGCTCTGGCTGACCGTGGCTCCCTCTGTCCCTCTGCCTGTCCTCTCTCTGCAGCCCTGCGGTGCATCCCCTTCGTCGAAATGACGCTCCTTGCTCTGCACGCCATGCTGAGACAAGTGGAGAGCAGCCGGATCCTGCGCACCATCTGCAGTGGTGAGTAGAGGGGAAGGGGCCGGGCAGGCCCTCGGTGCCTCGCTCGGATCGCGGCGTGGTCCTGCGCTGGGGGGCAAACTTTGGGAAGGGCAGGGCGGGGGCTGCAATGGTAAGTGCTGGAGGGGAAGAGGCCTGCGAGGAAGAGGAGGAGGAGGAGGAGGAGGAGGTGCGGTGTGCAGAAGGGGAGAAGGGGCACCGTATTTTAGTTCAGATGCCGGGAGCGCAGCACTTGGCAGTCCCAAGCCGACGCCTGGTGAGCCAGGGACTGCTCCACGCAGGCGTGGGTGAGGGAGCCAGGCACGCTGCCTGTTGCAGACTTTGACGAGCTCCTTCCTTCTGGTGCAGTGCTGGAGCAGTGGTCGAGGGCGATCAACGCTTACTTCAACGCCTGGGAGCAGTGCCCCTTCCCTCGCATCGGGGAGAAGCAGCTCTGCGAGCAGGTGTACTCCCTGTTCTGCCACGCTGTGGTAAACTGGCTGGGCCGCCATAAGAAGGAGGAGGTGAGCGCTGCTGGGGCAGCAGCGGGGCTGTGCCTGGCTGGGGCTGCCCGTGCCCCCTGGGTGGGAGCAGAGGGGTGAGGGGAGGGAGCGGGCGGGCTGACGCCGTGCCCGGGGCTGGGGGCTCCCAGCTGGCAAGTGCTTGGGCCCCAGGGCCCTTTGGCAGGGGAATGCTTGCTGTCCTCTGGAGAGAGCCCTTCTGTGGGGCAGAAGGGAAAGGGAAAGCCCTCTCTGTGCAAAGGCAGGCATGTGCTGGGGGACGCCGAGTGCTAGACAGCCCTCAGAGTATCTCGTCTCTTCCCTCTGCAGGACAAGCAGGCCATCTTCGGAGCAGTGACTGCTATGATGGCTGTCGTCCTCCATGATGCGCAGCACCAGGACCGGGTGTGGAAGCAGGTCGTCTGGCTCCTGCAGCAGTACCAGGAGGTCCAAGATACTTCCCGGGTGACAGAGGTGAGGCGTTGCGCGGGGTCTGGTGCGGCTGTGGTGTGCGTGTGAGTGCCACGAGGTGTCGGGGAGCCCTCCGAGAAGGCAGGGGGGCAGCAGGGGAGCTGTGAGGCTTCCTGGGCTGCTCGGGCAGGAAGAGAACAACCCAGGTGAGCAGGAAGCCCTGGGCAGGAGCTCTGGGGTTCTCCCTGGGAGCTGGGGTTAGGGGTTCCCCATGCCACAGGCGTGCTGGGTTTCTTCCTTCCCACGTGGCTTCAGTGGCTTTAACCCACTCGTCCTCTCCCTTCTCTTGTAGAGCCTCCATTATTTCCTGAAGACCTT
This sequence comes from Anser anser, assembly GCF_964211835.1. Taxonomy (NCBI): domain Eukaryota; kingdom Metazoa; phylum Chordata; class Aves; order Anseriformes; family Anatidae; genus Anser; species Anser anser. The sequence goes on from NC_139724.1 coordinate 14,741,018, forward strand.
GGAGGAACTTCACGCTGTCGCCCCCAAGGACAAGCTCCGTGCCATCGCTGCTGCTGTGCACCACGAGGTAAAGGGAGCCCGTGCCTGTGCTGCTGGCCCAGGTCCTGCAGGCCGGATTGCCACAGAGGGGCAGGGCAGGGCAGGGCGTCCTTCCACCAGGACCTTCCTGGAGGTGCCTCGAGGCTGTGAGCACCCTGATCCTGGCTGTTTTGTGCAGGCCCGAGGGGCAGCTCAGTTCCTTCAGCACTTCCCTCTCAGCCACCTGGCAGGAGGACTCTGGAGTGCCGGGACCCAAAAGGCAGCCTCTGATCGCTGCTCTGCCTGCGATCTTTCTCTAAAATGGACCTTTCTCCCACAGCTTGGGGACGAGACCAGGCAGCACAGTGCAGGCCATAAAGAAGAACTGAGGCAGTGCATTGTGCTTCAAGGTAAGGGAGGGAATGGGACGATGCCTGTCGTGTTCTCCCAACTTCCTTGTGAACCTCAGCCATGGGGTTTTGCTGACTATTCATGCAAAACGTGGTTTCTTGCCCGCAGCTCGAATCTACCCGGAGGAGACGGTCACGTTCCTGCTGTCCCAGCTGAGCAGCGAGAACCAGGGCTCCCGCGGGACAGCGCTGACTCTGCTGGGAGCTGTGGCCCGCTCTGACGGTCAGTACCACAGGCCAGGGCCGCCAGCCAGGGCTGGGGCAGTCAGGGGGCTGAAGCTATTTGCTGTCAGAGCTTTCAGGCCCTGTAATGCAGTAGTAGCGGCAGAAACAAAGTCCTTCTGGGACGCCAGTGCTTCCCCTGCAGTCAGAGCCCAGCCCTGCTGTGCTGTCCCGCTTGTCTGTGAAAAGCCTGGGAGCTTCGAGGGATCCCTTCTGCCATCTGAGCCCTGCCTGAACGCATACCTCTCTGTGTCTCTTGCAGAACCTGCAGTGAGAGAGAAGCTGCCCCTAATTGTAGAGGCCGTGCAGCCCTTGTTCACTGAGTCCGGCACCCAGGTGAGCTCATTTAGGAAGGAACAGTGAGACCAGTGGGGCAGAGAAAGCCCCCAGAGCGGGCAGGTTGTTGTGCTGTACAAAGCCTAGCCCCGACCCCTGGCAGCGAAGGCTTCTCCTGTGCACTCGTTGCCTCTCCACGGGCTGCGAGGGCTGCCCCCAGGCAAAGGTGGCTTCCCTTTGGCTGCTGGCGGGGCAGACCGTAACCACCCTGTCTCCTTGGCAGTTGAGGAGAGCGCTCCTGGGTTTCATCAAGGATCTGCTCAGCGTCAGCATCCCGAGCTGCTTGGCATGGGATGTGGTGGCGCACATCTTTGTCGAGTTCAGGCGGGCCTCGGACAGACTGGTAAGGACAGAGCGGGACACCCGCGGCTCGGTCCCGTGCCCAGGCTGTGCCGAGAGCTCCCTCAGTGGCACTCGCAGCATCGCCTGGGCCCCGCAGAACCTCGTGTGCCCGACAGCCCTGTGCAGCGCTCGCTGCTCCCAAGCTGCCCAGCACTTCCTTGGGGCTGGGACGTGGCCCCTGAGTGGGGCCTGGCTGTCCTCATCCTCCACAGAGCCTCCTGAGGTGGGAGCTGAGAGTAATGGGGGGTTTCCCAACGCTGTCTTGCAGGCGGTAGAAGACGTCCAAGAGGAAAGAGACCTTCAGGCCCAGTGCATAGGTATCCTGGAGTCTCTGGATCTCTCTGTGGAAGGGATGACCGAAGTAAGTGGTCCTGCTCCCTGCTGCTGCAGCCACTTTTCACCTTCAGGGTGTTTTTGCCAGCCCTCGCCTGCCCCCCCGGAGCTCGACCCTAATGGGCTCCAAGGGATGCGCAAGCCATCCTTTTCACCTCTGAGCCGAGATGGGAATGCTGATGTGCCAAACTTCCTCCTCCTCCTCTGCAGCTCTTGTGGCCACGGCTCCTGCAGTACGTGGTGCCGGCCCAGTACTGCGGCATGCTGGTCCCGCTGTTGCGTTGTCTCCAAGCCCTGATCGAGAGGCAGAAGCAAACGGAAGGGCAAGAGGACACCGAGAAGCCTGCTGACGTCCAGGAGCAAGGTGGGACCAGAAGGTGCCCCAGCAACCTGTGCCGGGCTCGGCCAGGGGCCTGCCTGGTGCATGCCTCCCTGCACCCTGGCAGCCCCCAGGCCAGCTCTGCAGCTGTATGGGTACTCTCAGCCCCGCGTCGGGGCGTCGAAGGTGCGAGGGGCTGGGTGCAGAGGTGCTCAGGGGCTCACCCTGCCTTTTTTCCTCCTTGCAGCCAAGAAGCCCACGCCACAGGCCCTACTGGTTCGGCTGTTGGTGAGTAGCGGGGCCCCGGGGCAAGAGCTTTTCTGGCCAGGGGCAGGGGGAGATGCTGGGGCAGGGATGCTTTTGCTGGCAGCCCCGAGGAGGAGGCAGCGCGTCCCAGCGTGCCCAAGCCCACGAGCTGGGGATCCCGCTCCCTCCCTGGGGCTGGAAGCACGTGGGGGGAGGCGCCGAGGCAGAGTCGAGCTCCCTCGTGGGAGAAGCCGCGTCCCTGGTGGAAGGAGTGACCCCGTCTCTCTCTGTCCTCGTCTAGGTGGTGGCGGCTTGTGATCAGTGCAGAGAATGCGCGGTTGCTGCCCTACAGCTGCTGCAGGCCCTGCAGAGCAGGATCCACAGCTCCCTGAGGGGACTGTGGCCCATCCGCATCCCCCGCATGCTGCAGTACCTTGAAGGTAAGGTGCCAGTGTGGAGGGCCGGGCTCAGGAGAGCTGGAGGGGGCAGGAAAACAGCCTCCCAGCATGGCGTAGGGGAACCGCTGCCGTCCCCCTTCCAGGCAGCCAGCGTGGAGGCTGGGGGCAGCGATCTGCTGGGATCAGCTCGTCCCAGGGGTGGACGGGGCCATCGATGTCCCCGTGGAGGGCAGGTCTGGGCAGTGTCCCCCTGCCCCTGCTGGGACGGTGCTTGGGACAGGGGTGGGACCAGCGCCCCTGGCTCTGGAAGGCCGAGTGCCTGGGGCAGGTCTGCAGCAGCCGTTCTGGGCAGCTCGGTCCCACGCTGGGCAGCGCAGTAGCCTGGGAGGAGGCCCTAAATGGGCTGCAAGTGTTGGGTCTGTCAGGAGAAAATGTGTGCGGCTGTGCACGCTGGGGCACGGTGCTCGAGTAGTGCGGGGATCACAGTCGGGCAGCGGCGATCGGCCCCAGTCAGTCTTTCCTTCCCCGGCTTGAGTCGGTGGCTCTGGCCAATGTCCCTGGGATCCAGCCCGGGTCTGCAGCCTGGCAAGAGCTTTGGTGCAGGCAATTTTAGGCCCTTTCAAGCCCGGGACTTCTGGGGTTTTTGGCTCCCAGGGAAGGAGAGCACTGAACTCTTTCTTCTCCGGTGCTGGCTTAAGTGACAGCGAGGCATTTTGCTTCCTCTTGCTTTCCAGAAAAAACAGAGGGCTTCCTGGACTCTGAAGAGTGGCAGTGCTATCTGCTTAAGGTACAGCATCCCTGGGGGTGAGGCTGTGGGCAGTTGTGCCCCGACAGCTCCTGGGGCACGTGAACGTGAAAGGCCCGGGCAAAGGGCGAGACAACATTTGCCTCCTGTCGTGTTCCCCCCCAGTTCCTGACGGAGTCGGTGGAGGAGATGCTGGTGGACCAGCCATGGGTCGTGTGCCTGAGCCGGGAGCTGAGCCAGCAGCTGAGCAACCCCTCCAGCAGCGCCGAGGACAAGGTTTGCGCCCTGCCTGCACCCTCCTGGCAGCACAGCCCCGGGGCACCCAGCTCCGGGGCTGGGGCTGAAGGAGCGCGTTCCCCGTGCGGGCTGTCGTCACCGCTCCCCCTGCCCTCGCCCCAAAGATGCTTCCCTCCGTGCTGCCCAGGGTCGGCTACAGCCGGGCGCCGCGGCTGCTCCCTGGGCTGTTGGGGCCTGTCGCGGCCAGGCCCTGTCCTGACAAGCCGCGCCGTTACCACGTCTCGGTCTCGGTCTCTTCTCTTTCAGAACTTCCTGTACCAGGCTCTCGGCACGGTGCTGGCCTCTTGTCGGCAGCTCACCCACGTCCAAGGGCAGCTGCTGAAATACTTAAAAGAAACAGATGCCACCAGCCCATGTGACAGACAGGTGAGGTTTCCTCTCCTGCCCCTGCTCTGCCTGGTGTCCCCTCGTCCCAGCCCTGCTCCGGACCTTTTTCATTTCCTTGTAGCTGCTGTTTCCCTCGGGCAATGTCCTGCCTTGCCGTCGTAGCTGGCCAGGACTGGCCAGCGTGTGCCAGAGCTCACTCCCATTTCTCCATCACTGCAGGGAATAGCTTCAGTGGTCTCCTATGCTGCTGAGCGCCACTTCTACCTGGCCCTGGATGCAATGCGTGAGTTCACCCAGTGGCTCATCGCATTCGACAGACGTCGAAAGGTAATGGGTGCAGGGTTTTAGTGTTCGGCCTTCTCTTGCCCTGTTCTCACTTCCTGAACAGTGGCGGCCGAGTCGTGGCAGCCACATTGCATTTACCCCTCCCGTAAGAGCTACCTAAGACGCACTGCCCCCTCCAGAAAGCTGAGGGCCAGGAGCCGGAGCCCTGTGAGCTCTTGCTGGCTCTGCCCCTCACCTGGGGGCCATGGGCAAGCCTTTCATGGCCAGTACGCCCCTGCCGGGCACAGGCTGCTCACCTCAGGGCAGGAATGGGACAAACTCCTTCGGATGGTTTTCCACGGCCCTGCACAGCTGAGCCACACAGCCCCTTACAGCCCCGCTCCCCAGCCCCACAAATTCGTCGAGTCCTGGGGCACAGCAGGGCCAGCGGACTGACATCTCGGGGCATCTTACTCAACACAGGCGCAGAAGGGACACCAGAGAGCTCAGGCCGCTTGGGCTGCAGCCATGCTTACCTATGGCAAGGTTGCACTGCACGCGCCCAAGTCAGAACTGCTGGCCTGCGTGGAGGAAGACATCCTGGCCAACATCCTGGAGCTCTTCCATGCCTGCAGAAAGGTAGGAGCGTGGGGCACAGAGGGGCAGGGAGGGCTGGGGGCCCCCACGTGCCGAGGTGGACGGTCTCTTTCTGAACGTCCCCTGAGTGGTTTGTCCTGAATGTCCAGGTCCAACCCCAGCCCCTAAGAACCCCTCGCCCGTGTTCCTCTCCCAGCTCTTCAAGCAGTTCAACTGGTGTTTTTCTCTCTCGGGTCTCAGGAACTGCAGCACAAGCTCGCCCTGCTGAACAGCATCAAGGAGGTCACCTGTGCCATCCAGGCTGCGGACACCAAGCACAGCTTCAGGCTCTGCAAGAAGCCGGAGGTGCTAGAGATCCTGCTGGTGAGTGCCTGGAGCCGGGGCTGCCCGCAGGGGAGGTGCGATGGTCTCCCCCGGCCACCCACCAGCTCCTGAGCTCCCGAAGCCTTGTCCCCAGCTTCTGGGCCCTGGGGAGCTGGCACTCGGTGGCTGGGGAGCACGGTGGCTCTGTGGTGGCCGTGGGGATGAAGGGGCTGGTGCGGGCGCAGGCCTGTCAGCAGAGCCGGCTCCTGGGGCGGGTGGGCAGGCTCTCCGTGCCACTGCCCGCCCTGAGTGCGTCTCTCTGGGACTTGCAGGACTTGATGGAGGAGGATGCCTGCGACACCCCTGTGTCCCAAGTGCATCTCAAGATGCTTCAGCTCCTGGAGCAGCTGAGGTGAGGTCTGTGCCCCAGGCTGTGGGGGCTCGCTGTGCGTCCCAGCCCAGCCGGCTGGTGCAGCCCCAGTGGTCTCGAGTACGGGGCAGGGAGCTGTGCGGCTCTGGGCCGGGACGGCGTGCCCCGTCCTGGGTGACTTCCGAAGGCCGGGGGGCTGTTGGGGCTGGGGGGCCGCATCCACAGAGACGGGGCTGGGCTGTCATGGTGGGCGAGCCATGAGCGCTGTGCCGGCAGAAAGGCCCTGGCTCTCCAGGGGACGGGAAGGGCAAGGAACGGGCACCTGGGGGGGGTCTCCTTGCCCCTGGGGGTGAGTGCTTGGCCGCTGCCAGGGAGCTGCCAGGAACTGCCGGAGCTGGAGCTCACCAGCACGGGCTGGGGGGGCCGGGTCTGGGGCTCAAACCCAGTCGGCGTTTGGGCCACTCTGGAGATTGCTGGTAAACCCCCTCACTGTTCTCTCCTTCTTTTCTCCATCCAGCACGCTGAAGCCTTGCATGGACTGGGAGAACAGGTGCTCCCAGGTGGCTGTGTGCTGCTGGAGAGTCCTGTCGTGCCCTCCTGAGGAGACAGAGCTGCAGGTACCTGCCAGCCCTTCCCTGCACACCTCAGCGCTCCCTGTGCCCTGGCAGCTGCCGCGGTGCTCAGCCTCACTCCTCCTTTCCCGTTTTCAGTCTCTGCAGGCATCGTGTGAGGAAGCTCTGGGCCAGCTTGTGTCAGCCCTTCTCAAAGCAGAAGGGACCTCCAGCGCCTTCGCGGACGTGGTCTCCGTGAGTATCCATGAGGCAGTGGGGCAGAGTTGGGGCCTTAGGGGATGCCCAGAGGAGGATCCGTTCCCTGCCGCAGTGCCAGGGCAGGCAAAGGAACGGGCGCTGCGGGAGGCAAAGCCAAGAGCCAGGCTCCCAAGTGCCAGGCTGGCACAGGGAGATGCCGGTGGGGAAACGGCTCCTGGGTGAGGGCAGGGGTGCGTGGAGCGAGCGGGGCAGGGGGGTGGCAGTGCCGGTGCTCGGCGGGGCTGGGGCCACGCGGAGCCGCAGGGCAGGCCCTGCGGGAAGGGGCCAGAAGAGGAGGGAGGCAGAGAGGGGTGCTGGGGAGAGAAGGACACCCGTCACGAGACGCATGTGCTCCACCCCAGATCTTGCTGCGCCACCTCACGTCAACGAAAGCATGGGAGCGAGAGAGGGCCCTGCAGGTCTGCGCCCAGCTGCTGGGCACTTACGAAGAGCTCTTCAAGTGTTCGGTGAGTAGGGAGCCCCGCGTGCCCCGTCCCCTCTCCCTGCTGGCCACGGCCCCGACGCCTGGCCATGGCCTGGGGAGGCGAGCAGGCACTGGGCTGCCTGCGAGCTTCCTCCTGCCTCTCGCCCCCGCAGAGGGAACGCACCTGCTCGCAGTTCGGCTCCTTGGTCGGCGTGCTGGGGCCTCTGCTGAGCGACTCCCAGGCCACGTCCCGGCAGAGGGCAGGGGCCTGCCTCAGCTGCCTCCTCCGGATCCAAGGTGAGGAAAGCGGGTTCTTCCTGGCCCCCATCAGCCCCATCTTCTCTTCCTTCCTTGCCCAGCGAGGGCTTTTGTTTACGTCCCTTCCCAGCCAGTCAAGAAACACTGTCGCGACGAATGAGGGGAGTGGACGGGGCGCTCTGTGGCCCTGCACAATCACCGTTCCCACTAAGAAATCGGTTGGAAGCGAGCTCCTGCCCCCTCCTCAGTGAGCAGCGTCTGCGCTGAGGAATTTGCGGGGAGGTTTGCTCCCTCCCGGAGACGCTGGTGCCCGGTGCAGGACCTGGGGACGCAGCAGCTGGGAGCAGAGGCCTGCGGCTGCTGGGACCCCACAGCCCCAAAACAGCTCCAGGGGAAGGAGGGCTCTGTGCGGCCCGGGATGTGTCAGCCACGGAGCCGGGCTGGTGGCATCCTGCCACGGGAGGGTTGGGAGGGCCCTGGCCTTTGCTCCCCAGCCTCCTCTATCCACGTCTGGCGCCAGAGATTCAGTTCCCCTAACCAGGACTCCCTTCTCTCACAGCATGTGGCATGACGAAGACCAGGAGAGCGGTGCTCCAAGTGCCTGACTGCAAGGAGCTGTGTGAGAGGCTGAAGAGCACGGAGGACGGGTCTCTGTGTGAGGAGCCTGCCAAAATAGCGAAGGTAACTGGCTCCAGAGAGTGAGGTGGGGGCCCCAGTGCATTTGTCAGGAGGTGCGTTTCGCACGCAGGGAAACAAGACGAGAGGAGATGGTTCTAAACCCCTCCGCTGCAGGAAGTACAAAAAAGCAGCGTATGCACAGAGGAGTGTGCCCTGAGTGCCCTCTCAGTGACCAGCGAGCTGCTGAGCTCAGAGGCCCCTGGAGTTTCCTTTCTGTTCTAAAGAGCCGGAGCAGAGCTGTGACAGTGTCTCTCCTGTCTCTCCAGGGGGTTTGCCAGTACTTCCCCCAGGGACAGGCCAGGAGCTTCATGGACGCCATCATGAAGACCTTCGAATGCGCTAACGAGGAGCGTGCACAGGCAGCTGGCGACTGGATGATCGGATTCCTGGAAGCGTGCGGAAAGGAAATACGTCCAGAGGTAAGGGAGACCCTTGTTCCCCTCGGCCTTGACTTCTCTCTGTTGGCTGTTGTGCTGCACCTCGTGTGGGCTGAAGAAATGCAGCCCGAGCGCGGAGCTGAGGGGACCGCTGCTGCCTGACACGTTCTGCTCTGTGCGGTCCTCTGACGAGGACTCAGGCACTGCACTCTCAAGTCTCCCGTCGGCGCAGGTCCTTGCCCCGGGCGAGGCAGTTACCGCTGGGACACACCAACCTTCCCGTTCCTCCCCACTGCCTGCAAGGTGTCGGAGCCTGCTGGGTTGCGATCTCCCATCGCTGCAGCCGTGCGCCGGCGATTATCCAGGCTGTTGGGCATAAAACGTGCCCAGGCCTTCGGTGTGCTCAAATCGCTCAGCTGCTGCCACCGCCGGCCCCAGGCACACGCAGCGACGGAGCGGGGTGTGCGCGTGTGCACGTTGGTGTGCGTCAGCGCCGAGAGCACACGCGCCCCCAGCCGTGAGGCAGGGCTCAGGGACGAGGGCTTGTCAGCGTGCCAAGGCGGCAGGCGTTGCTCAGGCGCCGAGTGACCGTGCTGGGGTCCTGCACAGGCAAAGGATACGCTGAGGTGTGCCATCTCGCCCCTTGCCTTGCAGGTGCCTGAAGTCGCGAACATCCTGTGGAAGGCCATGTACACCATGCAGCAGGGCACCCTCAGGGACCTGCTCTTCCAGGCAGCCCGTCTCCTGGCCGGCTTCCACCCCCAGCCTGTGGTGGACAGCCTCCTCCAGACAGAACTGCCCTCAGAGAGGTATGTGCGCTCCCCCCTTGCCCCGCTGTGGCCAAACAGCAACCCCAGGCTTGCCTGCGGAAGGCAGATCCAGGGAAGCAGCAGGTCCCATTCCTCCCCCAGAAGCCTGGGCTCTGCGAGATCGTGCGCTCGTGCCTCTGGGGAAGCAGGCATCGTATGCCCGCTGCTGGCGAGGAGAGCGTTTGGCCTCTGGGGAGGGCACCAGGGCTGCCAGAGGACGGGGCTCACGGGTGAACGTCTGGTTGCTTGCAGAGACATGGTGCAGCTCTGGAGGAGCCTGGGCAGCAGCGACCTCGGGCCTCAGGTCCTGAGGCACTTAGCAGAGAGGCTGGACAAGGCACCTAAAACCAGACCTTTGTGCAACGATGCTGATCAAGAGCCGCATCGTCTCAAGGTATGTTCGTCGGCAGAAGCATTTCTGCAGCTTCCCACCTGCTTTCTAACTTAGCTCATCAGGGTGAGGGAGTTGGGGGTCATCCGAGGCTGTCCCAGGTGTGAGACCTGCCGGCAGGAAGAGTCCCCCAGGGGGACAGGGGCACCAGCGGGCTGGTGGGAAAGGCGGTGTTTAACAGGTTCTTGTGGGTCACATTTCCCTGCAGCTCCTCTGTGCGATCTCTGAGGTAGTGTCTGCTCTGCTGACCGCGGAGGCAGTCCGGGACCTGCTTCCTCACCTCCTTCCAGTCCTCCTGCAGTGGGTCAGCAACGAACTGGGGGTAGAGTTGCTGTTTCCCCCTCTGAGTCCTCCAAGAGGACTCCTCCTCTTCAAGGACACGGGACAAGAGGAGCTGTTGTGCGGGTAAGGAGCAGCAGGGGCGGGGAACGGGGGGCTTCAGTTCCCCAGCCAGGCACGTTTGTTCGTGGTGCTGAGGGAGCCAAAGGGCTGCCCTGTTTCCCAAGCCTGCCCTGTCTCCCAGGTGTGGAAACGGGTCGCCGGGGCTCGTTTGACTTCTGTCCTCTGCTGGAGAAGGATCTGTTCCCAGACGGGACGGGACCGACGGCTGCTCTCGGCCTGTCTCCTCTGCATCCCCGATTACAGCGTGTCCTTCCTCTCCCTGGACCGATCCAGGAGAGACCGGGCGTCAAACCCTGCGCAGGGCTGGCAGCTCTCGGGACAGGGGAGACCCCAGGCGTGGGGCAGCCCGGGGCGCTGGGACCGGGGCGTTTCGGCAGAGCCAAGACAAAACTTCCCCTCTGGTGCCACGATGTGAGATTTCTGTGGGTTTTCTTTCGCCAGACTCTACTGTGATGCTCTGGAGCAAGTGCTGAGAAGATGCCTGGACGAGAGGTGGCAGCAGGTGCTCTGCAGGCACGGAGTGTGGCCATCCTTGGACTTGCCTCAGTGGCACTGCAACAGCGTGCAGCTGCTGACCAGGTGAGAGCCCAGCGGGTGGCTGTGCCCCGGGAAGCAGCCGCAGGACCCTTCCCGTGTGCCTGGGGAGCTCTCCTGGGAGGCAGGGCAGCGCCTGCGTCGCAGCAGGGGACGTTTCGGGCCGTGGCCCGTGGCCTTCCCACCTGACCACGTCACCTGCTTGTGCTCTGTGTGCAGTGTGCTGCTCCGTGCCCGGCTCGTCTCGCGTGCGCTCATACAGACCTTCCTGCCGTGGCTGCACTCCCCCTTGCCAAACCTGCAGGTCACGGCGCTGGCTTTCTTCGCTGAGGTGAGGTGGCGCGTGGGGCGGGGCGGGCTCAGAGGGCTTTTCGGAAGAAACTGCTGCTTGGGGTGTCTCTTTATGGAAGAGACCAGCCGAGGTCCCATGCCAGCACTAACAGACCTTTGGCTGTCTTGTAGCTGATGAAGGACCCGCCAGCTGAGGGGAAGGATCTCCTGAAGCCCCTGGTACGGCTCTTCCTGGAGAAGCTGCAGCATCCGAGCTGTGCTGTGCAGCACATGGCAGCGAGAGGCCTGGGCAGTGCTGTCAGTGGCTTGCCCAAGAAGGTGAGGCGCACTTTCCTCTGCTCTGGCTGCAGCCCCCCAGCAGAGAGCCGGGCAGAGGCTGAGTGAGAGCCAAGCAGAGCCGCGGGGCAGTTTGGGAGCCTGGGGCAGAGCAGCACGGGCAGATGGGGGCTTCCCAACGGCCAGGCTGCTCTCCAAGCTCAGCACGGTGGCAGCGGGGAACCGTGCGAGTGCCGTTCGTCACGGGGTTGTGCCGCAGCCGCACCCCCTTGCCGAACAGACGTGGGGAGAAAGGGTGGGCATTGCAGGCAGGAGCCGCGAGCAGCTTGTGCGCATCTTTGGCGTTGCAGGTTCAAAAGCACAAGAGGAGCATCGTGGCAGCACTGGAGCGTGAAATGAGGAACGTGGACCATCCAGAGGTGGCTGCGGAGAGCATGTTGGCCCTGGCAGAAATACTTGCAAAGCAGACGGCGAAGGGCTTGGGCGGGGCCTTCAGACGCATCGCCCGCTCCACCAGGAAGTTCCTTGATGCCGTGAGTGAACCTACTTTTCTCCCACTTGTCCGAGGGGCGTGGGGTGGGCAGGGGCCTGCCCGTGCTGCGTGGAGGTGCTCCTCCAGGCAACCAGCTGCCGTGGCCCCTCTCTCTCTCTCTCCTGCGGGTGGGACGCACCGAGCGCCCCGGCACTCAGGTGCCATTTCTTAGGGGTGGGACGAGGAAGGGACCTTCCACATGGCAGGGAAGGGGCCGGGATGAGGTGACCTCGTTCTGGAGCTGGTTTCCAAAGCGCCACTGCCAACAGCGCTGTGCTCGCTCGCCCTCAGTTGTCAGTCCCTGATGCTTCGTTGTTGCAGAGAGGCTGGGAGACGATGCATTCGTGACCCAGCTCACAGATGGCTTTCTGGGTTGCAGGAGCAAGAGGACCTTCGTTTTGCGGCCTTCAGTCTCTACACGGCCCTGGCTGCTGGCGCCAAGGACAATCTCACCACGTTCTTCAGCGGAGAAGTGGAGCAGATATTGGGAAGCCTCTTCCTGCACCTCCAGGACCCCAGCTGTGCAGTATCCAGCGTAAGAACCCCCTGAGCTTATTTGCCAACCCACAGAAAGGCTCCCTGAGGAGCTGCCTCCCTGGCAAGGGAGAAGGAACGACCGAGCACAATGCTCTTTTCCAGGTTTGCAGGACAGCCCTCTATGTCTGCGCTCCTTTCGTCGAGCCAAAGGGGCTGCAGGTAGTCGTCAAGAATGCCATCGGGCGCAGTGGAGCACAGCTGCAGAGCGAGGTCTGCTCTTACCTGGTGAGTGAGCCCTGTCCCGGGGCGACGCTGGGGCCACGGGGCCCGGCACCGAGCGGGGAGCATGGCGTGACGCGTCCGTCCGTCCCGCCGCATGCTCCCCGGGAGTCTGAGGGCTCGGCAGCGAGGCCTCTCCGGCCCAAGCAGAATTCACACCTCCCTGCTCTCCCCCAGGAGACACATGCTCCCGAGCTGCTGAAGACACTGAAGCGCCAGCAGAAGCCACCACTGGAGTAGCGGTCCACAGATGCCACTCTCCACGTCCTTGGTGAGAGCCGGGACGGAGCTCTCTGCTCCGCTCCCACCGGGGCGGCCCAGGGGCCGCCAAGCGCTGCCCCAGCCGCCTTCCCTACGGTGCCCAGGAGGGCACGGCCAGGGGCCGTATCTTGACACTGCCTCTTCTTCCCCACGCTACAGAAGCCAGCCCGGAGCACAAAGAAGGCAGCCCAAAGCATGCTGAAGACATCCCAGAGCATGCAGAAGATCTCTCGGGGCACACAGAAGACGTCCCCGAGCTTGCAGAGGCCTGAGCACCCACAGAATAAAAATCCAGAGAGCACAGCGGCTGTGGACTGGGTCCTTCCCAGGGTGGCATTGGTGGGAGCTGGGGCCAGGCAGCGCTGCCTGCAAACCTCTCAGCACTGGTGGGATGGGGAGGGTCAGGGCCAAAGCACCAGTGCTCCGATCCCCCCATCCATGTCCAAATGTAGTCCCAAAGCTGGGAAAAAACAAGAAAACCTTGAAGAAAATTGGGAGGCCTGCAGCTTGTGTAGTCTTTTAGCTGAAGGAAAGAGACAGGTAGCCTTGAGCTAGCAGAAGCAAGGAAGATAAGGGATAAAAGGTTAAAAAGAAGAAGGAGAAAACCAGCTCCAGACTGGTTTTCCAACAAGAGTTACCTTTTGCTCAATAAGGGTCATTAACATATTAAAAATCACGCCCATCAAAATGCTAATGTATGCTGATGTGGGATTTGGTGTCCTCCCCTCCACCACTGTTCCTTTGTAATGAGCACACTCAGTAGAGATAAGTTAGGTGAGCTATGACAGCCAATCAAAAGTAACCAAAGAGAGAGTTTTCACAAGTTTGCTGTGTATAAATTACGGTGATTCGAGTCAGAGGTGTGCTTGCTTTGAGAAAGATCGCCAAGCACCCGACTCTGCAGAGTTATATAATTAATTATTTAATTAAACGACCTTCATGTGGATTCTGACTCTGTGTGCTTGTTGGCGCGGGCACGAACCTACGGACTACACAAACACGGCCTGGGGCAGAAAGAAAGCAAAACGGGGGGGCTGCTGATGGCGGCTGGGATCACAGCTGGGGAAACTGGGCTGGGGCACGAAAACAGAGGTGAAATGTTGCACGTTGGGGCTCAACGCCAGTCTTTGTGCACTAGCTTTGGGGCCCTATGTGAAGATGGAGTCATCATCTGTCTTTGGGGGGCTCAAAATGAGCCGTGTTTGGCTGGTTTTCAGGCTCAGCAATGCAGGCAGTCCTGTGGTTTCCAGCCTTTATAGGAGGCTCGTTGGGCAGCTGTGGGCGGCTTGAAAAGGGAGACTACCTGCTGTGTTTTGTGGGCCCAGCCAGGCTCATCTGTCCAGCCTGGGGGCTCAGAAATGGAGAGTAAGCAGCACGTTTTGGGATCTCGGAATCGAGCCCAGTGCCAGTGTACTCAGGCTCAGAAACTGAACCCACCGGCTGCTTTGGGGCCAAGCCCTCAGCCAGGCCAGACTGTATTAGTTAGTATGTATACAGTGCACAACTATAGGGCGTCTGGCATTAACATTTCAGTTAGAACAGCGATCGAGTTGCCCAGGCTTTTGGGACAAGCACCAGCTGTAATTACCTGCAGACAGGTAATTACACGCACAACACAGCCGGTCAGCGTTCACACAACATGTGAGCACAGCACGAAGATGAAGACCGACCGTCGTGACAGAGACGCATTTACAGCCCTGCCTACGCCCGGGCTGGCTCCAACGCGACTGGAGGGGGCCGGGAACCGGGAACAGGGGCCGGGAACCGGGAACAGGGGCCGGGAATTGGGGCCGGGAACCGGGAACAGGGGCCGGGAACCAGGAACAGGGGCCGGGAATTGGGGCCGGGAACCGGGAACAGGGGCCGGGAACCGGGAACAGGGGCCGGGAATTGGGGCCGGGAACCGGGCACAGGGGCCGGGCCTCGCCGCGCGGCTGCCGTTACCACAGCGCCGCCTGGCGGGCGTGAGGCAGCCCCTCAGCGCCCTTGCTGAGGAGACCGTTCCATGGCTGTTAGGTGGCCGTTACAGTCGTTATGTGGTCGTTAGGGCTGTTAGATGGCCGTTTCTGCCTCAGCTTTGCCATTCTTCACCAGAAGAAACGAGTCTGACACCCAAAGTTGAGGTTCCCCGTGGTCTGAGTGCTGCCAGCCCAGTGATAGATAGCACAGGTGGCTCAGCAGTTAGTTCCGTTGGCTTGTCAAAGCAAGCAAAATTTAATCACACAGTCACAGAATCATCTAGGTTGGAAGAGACCTCCAAGATCACCTAGTCCAACCTCTGACCTAACACGAACCAGTCCTCCACTAAACCATATCACTAAGCTCCACATCTAAACGTCTTTTAAAGACCTCCAGGGATGGTGACTCAACCACTTCCCTGGGCAGCCCATTCCAATGCCTACCAACCCTTTCAGTAAAGAAGTTTTTCCTACTATCCAACCCAAACCACCCCTGGCGCAACTTTAGCCCATTCCCCCTCGTCCTGTCACTGGGCCTTTTGGAGAACAGAGCAATCCCCACCTCGCTACAGCCTCCTTTAAGGTATCTGTAGAGAGCGATAAGGTCGCCCTTGAGCCTCCTCTTCTCCAGGCTAAACAACTCCGGCTCCCTCAGCCGCTCCTCGTAAGACTTGTTCTCCACACCCCTCACCAGCTTCATTGCCCTTCTCTGGACACGCTCGAGCACCTCGATGTCCGTCTTGTAGTGAGGGGCCCAAACCTGAACACAGCACTCCAGGTGTGGCCTCACCAAGCCGAGTACAGGGGGACAATCACTTCCCTAGTCCTGCTGGCCGCGCCGTTTCTGATACAAGCCAGGATGCTGTTGGCCTTCTTGGCCACCTGAGCACACTGCTGGCTTATATCCAACCAACTATCAACCAATACTGCCAGGTCCTTCCCTGCCAGGCAGTTCCAGGCTCTCATCTCCCAGCCTGTAGCACTGCTTGGGGTTGTTGTGCCCCAAATGCAGGACCCAGCACTTGGCCTTGTTGAACTTCATACGGTTGGCCTCAGCCCATCGGTTCAGCCTATTCAGATCCTCCTGCAGAGCCTTCCTACCCTCGAGCAGATCAACACATGCACCCAACTTGGTGTCGCCTGCAAACTTACTGAGGGTGCACTCAATCCCCTCATCCAGATCATTGATAAAGATATTGAAGGGAACTGGCCCTAGTACTCAGCCCTGGGGGACTCCACTAGTGACTGGCGTCCAACTGGATTTAACTGCATTCAGCACGACTCTTTGGGTCCAGCAATCCAGCCAGTTTTTAACCCAACAAAGCGTACGCCAGTCCAAGCCATGAGCAGCCAGTTTCTTGAGGAGAATACTGTGGGAAATGGTGTCAAAAGCCTTACTGAAGTCAAGGTAGACCAC
Organism: Anser anser; assembly: GCF_964211835.1. Classification (NCBI taxonomy): domain Eukaryota; kingdom Metazoa; phylum Chordata; class Aves; order Anseriformes; family Anatidae; genus Anser; species Anser anser. The sequence goes on from NC_139724.1 coordinate 14,756,718, forward strand.
TTCCACAGCCTTTCCCTCGTCCACTAAGCGCGTCACTTCTTCATAGAAGGAGATCAGGTTCGTCAAGCAGGACCTGCCTTTCATAAACCCATGCTGACTGGGCCTGATCGCCTCGTTGCCCTGCAAGTGCCGCGTGATAACACTCAAGATAATCTGCTCCATGAGCTTCCCTGGCACCGAAGTCAGACTGACAGGCCTATAGTTTCCCAGGTCCACCCTCCGGCCCCTCTTCTAAATAGGTATCACATTTGCTAGCCGCCAGTCGACTGGGACCTCCCCTGATAGCCAGGACTGCTGATAAGTGATGGAAAGCAGCTTGGTCAGAACTTCCACCACTTAGTTCTCTCAGCACCCTCGGGTGGATCCTCTCTGGCCCCGTTGACTTCCATACATCTAAGTGCTGTAGCAGGTCGCCAACCATTTCCTCGTGGATTATGAGGGCCACATTCTGCTCCCCATCCCCTTCCACCGGCTCAGGGGGCTGGGTACCCAAGAGAACAACTGGCCTTGCCGCTAAAGACTGAGGCAAAGAAGGCATTAAGCACCTCAGCCTTCTCCTCGTCTCTTGTCACTAGGTTTCCCCCCGCATCCAGTAGAGGATGGAGATTCTCCTTAGTCCTCCTTTTTGTGTTCATGTATTTATAAAAACAGTAGCCAGATTGAGATCCAGATGAGCTTTGGCCTTTCTAATTTTGCCCATGCACAGCCTCGCAACAGCCTTATCATCCTCCTGAGTGGCCCACCCTCTTTTCCAAAGGCCATAAACCCTCTTTTTCTTCCTGAGCTCTCTGTTCAGCTAGGCCGGTCTTCTTCCATGCTGGCTCGTCTTTGGGCACGTGGGGACGGTCTGCTCCTGAGCCTTTAAGATTTCCTTCTTGAAGAGTGCCCAGCCTTCCTGGACTCCTCTGCCCTTCAGGACTGCCTCCCAAGGGACTCTGCCAACCAGTGTCCTGAACAGCTCAAAGTCTGCCCTCCGACAGTCCAAGATAGCAGTTTTACTGATCCCACTCCTGACATCGCCAAGGATAGAGAACTCTACCGTTTCGTGGTCACTCTGCCCAAGACAGCTCCCAACCACCACATCTCCCACCAGTCCTTCTCTGTTTGTGAACAGAAGGTCTAGTGGTGCACCTCCCACCACCCCTGGTAATCTAGTGAAGCAAGTCCAGGAGATGCCAATTGCCTCCTTTTCTTATATATATATATATATATATATATATATTTTTTTTTTTCCCTCAGACACATCTGCAAACCAAGCCCATGGAGTCTCCAACAGCAGAAATTGCTTTTTTGTGCTTGTACTGCAGGGGGCCATCGATGTGCCCCGCGGAGGGCAGGTCTGGGCAGTGTCCCCCTGCCCCTGCTGGGACGGTGCTTGGGACAGGGGTGGGACCAGCGCCCCTGGCTCTGGAAGGCCGAGTGCCTGGGGCAGGTCTGCAGCAGCCGTTCTGGGCAGCTCGGTCCCACGCTGGGCAGCGCAGTAGCCTGGGAGGAGGCCCTAAATGGGCTGCAAGTGTTGGGTCTGTCAGGAGAAAATGTGTGCGGCTGTGCACGCTGGGGCACGGTGCTCGAGTAGTGCGGGGATCACAGTCGGGCAGCGGCGATCGGCCCCAATCAGTCTTTCCTTCCCCGGCTTGAGTCGGTGGCTCTGGCCAATGTCCCTGGGATCCAGCCCGGGTCTGCAGCCTGGCAAGAGCTTTGGTGCAGGCAATTTTAGGCCCTTTCAAGCCCGGGACTTCTGGGGTTTTTGGCTCCCAGGGAAGGAGAGCACTGAACTCTTTCTTCTCCGGTGCTGGCTTAAGTGACAGCGAGGCATTTTGCTTCCTCTTGCTTTCCAGAAAAAACAGAGGGCTCCCTGGACTCTGAAGAGTGGCAGTGCTATCTGCTTAAGGTACAGCATCCCTGGGGGTGAGGCTGTGGGCAGTTGTGCCCCGACAGCTCCTGGGGCACGTGAACGTGAAAGGCCCGGGCAAAGGGCGAGACAACATTTGCCTCCTGTCGTGTTCCCCCCCAGTTCCTGACGGAGTCGGTGGAGGAGATGCTGGTGGACCAGCCATGGGTCGTGTGCCTGGTGTCATCCCGGGTGACAGAGGTGAGGCGTTGCGCGGGGTCTGGTGCGGCTGTGGTGTGCGTGTGAGTGCCACGAGGTGTCAGGGAGCCCTCCGAGAAGGCAGGGGGGCAGCAGGGGAGCTGTGAGGCTTCCTGGGCTGCTCGGGCAGGAAGAGAACAACCCAGGTGAGCAGGAAGCCCTGGGCAGGAGCTTTGGGGTTCTCCCTGGGAGCTGGGGTTAGGGGTTCCCCATGCCACAGGTGTGCTGGGTTTCTTCCTTCCCACGTGGCTTCAGTGGCTTTAACCCACTCGTCCTCTCCCTTCTCCAGGGACCTGGGGCCCCTGGAGAGTGGAACCAGATGGGACCGGGGCTGGGCAGAGAAGCGCACGGAAGGCCGTTGCTGAAAACCACGCAAGGACCGGAGCGAACTGGAGCGATGGAGAGTGGGGATATGCTGTGGGTTTGGGCCATGGGGGTGCTGCCACCTCCGGCCCTGCCCTGTGATGTGTCCCCGTATCCATGGCAGCCCTCAGGGAGGTCACAATGGCTGGGTGCCTCATAGCTGCTGCGGTGAGCGCAGGTGGCCCATTGCTTCTCGGCGGCCACAGGAGGAGGACCTGGAGAGAGATTCTGGGGTGATCCTGCTGTGATGGGGAGGCTGAGAAGATTTTTTGGTGAGGGGCAGGGGGAGGCCGGGGGCTGCATCCCTATGAGTTCCCAGCATGACCAGAGATGGGGACCCCAGCCTGTGCTGTTGGTGCTGGGGAGGATTCCTCTCCAGGCTGGGAGGATGCCTGCCCCAACCTGGTGCGAATCCCCACAGCCAGCCAAGCTGACGCAAACTGTTTGGTTGTTTCCTTCCAGCTTCCTTTGCTTGTGTAGGGGTCAGGACTGGACCTACACGTCATGAGGACGGTGGCAGAGAGACAGGGTCTGAGACTGTTGCCATCTCTGCCACCGTCGTGAATTCCTTGTTAAAGAAGCTGCAAGACAGAGAGGTGAGCTGCGGACATCCCGCTGTGCCGTGGGGGGTTGAGGGCTCCCCTCCACCCTGGGTGCCACCGAGGGGTCTTGCCTGATGGCCCCTCTGTCCTGCTGCTGGTGCCCGGTCCCCAAAGGCTGATCCTGCGGTCACGCTGGGCTGACGCTGCTGCGCTGCCTCCTTTCCCGCAGCAGCTCAGCCTGGAGCTGCCCAAGCATCCATCCTTGTCCTGGCCCTGTACCATGGTCCCAGGCTGGTGCCTGGTGCTTGGTCGGTTCCCAGGGCTGCTGCTCCCTCGGCTCCTTTGTGTAGCTGGACACAAGCTGGGACAGGACGCGGTGGTGCTGCTTGTGGGCTCTCACTCTAGAGTGAGGGGCAGCAGCTCGCAGCTGCCCGGGAATAAGGGCAAAGCAAGTGGTGTCGTGGTCTCTCCCTAGGGTGACCGAGCGGAGACTTACCGCCGCCTCCAGCATGTCTTGCAAGGAGATGATACCCGTCTGCAGAGCGGCGTTGTGAACCGAGTGCTCGCAGAGGTGTCTGGAGACATGAAGGCAGCCCAGGTGAGCTTGTTCTCTAGAAGGGCGAACGGAGCAGCCTGCCTCTCCCCAGCTGTGGGTGTGACATGGAGTGGCGCACAGATGGTTCACTGGGATTCAGGCCTGGGGACTTCCCCAGTGCCCCTGTGGCTGCTCCCTCTCCCAGGGAGCGCATCCCGCTAGGGGAAAGGCCGTATCCAGCCCTGCTCCAGACTGTGCAGAGCGTGGTGAGCTCCTCCACGCCAGGCGACGTGTGCGCCACCTCCCAGGGCCGGAGTTGGGCCGTGCAGTCCCCCAGTTCCTGCCTCGCGCGACTCCTGCTTAACGCAGAGGCTCTGGGGACGCGTCCCAGCTCGGGCACAGCTGTCCCGGGGGTGTTCTGTGGGGGAGACGCGGTCGTCTCGCCAGTGGCTCTGACAGCAAAACGATGAGCTGAAGCCCCGTGGTCCTCACTGGCCAGCAGGGCCTGACCTGGTGCCTCAGCCTTTCTCCTGGGCAGCATTTCACCTGTGGCTCTTTTTCAGGGTGCAATGAACAATGTGACAGGAGCTGCTGGTGACGTCCTGGTGGCTCTGGCTCGTTCCCACTTCGGATTTGTGATGTCCGAGCTCCAGGGCCACCTGAAGACCATGAGGGGAGGAGCATGCCAGGAGTTTGTGCTCACCACCTTGAGCAAACTGGCCAGCAGCTATGGTATGGCCCCTTTGGCCTCGTGCTCTGGGTTATGGTCCATGACGGCCAGGAGCAGGGACCCTGCCCCTCCCTGAACGCTGTTTTGGGCCGGAGGGCTGTGGGGTTGTGGCACCTCCTCGCCTGGAGCTGGGATTTCCGCCCCACCACCCCAATGCCAGTGCTGCAAGGGTGGAAGCTGCTGGGGACTGAACCCGCAGCGACCTCCCCTGTCCCTCTGACACGTCCCCCAGCCCGGCAGCCCCAGCCCTCCTGCCCGCGGTGCTGCTCTGGCTCTGGCTGACCGTGGCTCCCTCTGTCCCTCTGCCTGTCCTCTCTCTGCAGCCCTGCGGTGCATCCCCTTCGTCGAAATGACGCTCCTTGCTCTGCACGCCATGCTGAGACAAGTGGAGAGCAGCCGGATCCTGCGCACCATCTGCAGTGGTGAGTAGAGGGGAAGGGGCCGGGCAGGCCCTCGGTGCCTCGCTCGGATCGCGGCGTGGTCCTGCGCTGGGGGGCAAACTTTGGGAAGGGCAGGGCGGGGGCTGCAATGGTAAGTGCTGGAGGGGAAGAGGCCTGCGAGGAAGAGGAGGAGGAGGAGGAGGAGGAGGTGCGGTGTGCAGAAGGGGAGAAGGGGCACCGTATTTTAGTTCAGATGCCGGGAGCGCAGCACTTGGCAGTCCCAAGCCGACGCCTGGTGAGCCAGGGACTGCTCCACGCAGGCGTGGGTGAGGGAGCCAGGCACGCTGCCTGTTGCAGACTTTGACGAGCTCCTTCCTTCTGGTGCAGTGCTGGAGCAGTGGTCGAGGGCGATCAACGCTTACTTCAACGCCTGGGAGCAGTGCCCCTTCCCTCGCATCGGGGAGAAGCAGCTCTGCGAGCAGGTGTACTCCCTGTTCTGCCACGCTGTGGTAAACTGGCTGGGCCGCCATAAGAAGGAGGAGGTGAGCGCTGCTGGGGCAGCAGCGGGGCTGTGCCTGGCTGGGGCTGCCCGTGCCCCCTGGGTGGGAGCAGAGGGGTGAGGGGAGGGAGCGGGCGGGCTGACGCCGTGCCCGGGGCTGGGGGCTCCCAGCTGGCAAGTGCTTGGGCCCCAGGGCCCTTTGGCAGGGGAATGCTTGCTGTCCTCTGGAGAGAGCCCTTCTGTGGGGCAGAAGGGAAAGGGAAAGCCCTCTCTGTGCAAAGGCAGGCATGTGCTGGGGGACGCCGAGTGCTAGACAGCCCTCAGAGCATCTCGTCTCTTCCCTCTGCAGGACAAGCAGGCCATCTTCGGAGCAGTGACTGCTATGATGGCTGTCGTCCTCCATGATGCGCAGCACCAGGACCGGGTGTGGAAGCAGGTCGTCTGGCTCCTGCAGCAGTACCAGGAGGTCCAAGATACTTCCCGGGTGACAGAGGTGAGGCGTTGCGCGGGGTCTGGTGCGGCTGTGGTGTGCGTGTGAGTGCCACGAGGTGTCGGGGAGCCCTCCGAGAAGGCAGGGGGGCAGCAGGGGAGCTGTGAGGCTTCCTGGGCTGCTCGGGCAGGAAGAGAACAACCCAGGTGAGCAGGAAGCCCTGGGCAGGAGCTCTGGGGTTCTCCCTGGGAGCTGGGGTTAGGGGTTCCCCATGCCACAGGCGTGCTGGGTTTCTTCCTTCCCACGTGGCTTCAGTGGCTTTAACCCACTCGTCCTCTCCCTTCTCTTGTAGAGCCTCCATTATTTCCTGAAGACCTTGGAGGAACTTCACGCTGTCGCCCCCAAGGACAAGCTCCGTGCCATCGCTGCTGCTGTGCACCACGAGGTAAAGGGAGCCCGTGCCTGTGCTGCTGGCCCAGGTCCTGCAGGCCGGATTGCCACAGAGGGGCAGGGCAGGGCAGGGCGTCCTTCCACCAGGACCTTCCTGGAGGTGCCTCGAGGCTGTGAGCACCCTGATCCTGGCTGTTTTGTGCAGGCCCGAGGGGCAGCTCAGTTCCTTCAGCACTTCCCTCTCAGCCACCTGGCAGGAGGACTCTGGAGTGCCGGGACCCAAAAGGCAGCCTCTGATCGCTGCTCTGCCTGCGATCTTTCTCTAAAATGGACCTTTCTCCCACAGCTTGGGGACGAGACCAGGCAGCACAGTGCAGGCCATAAAGAAGAACTGAGGCAGTGCATTGTGCTTCAAGGTAAGGGAGGGAATGGGACGATGCCTGTCGTGTTCTCCCAACTTCCTTGTGAACCTCAGCCATGGGGTTTTGCTGACTATTCATGCAAAACGTGGTTTCTTGCCCGCAGCTCGAATCTACCCGGAGGAGACGGTCACGTTCCTGCTGTCCCAGCTGAGCAGCGAGAACCAGGGCTCCCGCGGGACAGCGCTGACTCTGCTGGGAGCTGTGGCCCGCTCTGACGGTCAGTACCACAGGCCAGGGCCGCCAGCCAGGGCTGGGGCAGTCAGGGGGCTGAAGCTATTTGCTGTCAGAGCTTTCAGGCCCTGTAATGCAGTAGTAGCGGCAGAAACAAAGTCCTTCTGGGACGCCAGTGCTTCCCCTGCAGTCAGAGCCCAGCCCTGCTGTGCTGTCCCGCTTGTCTGTGAAAAGCCTGGGAGCTTCGAGGGATCCCTTCTGCCATCTGAGCCCTGCCTGAACGCATACCTCTCTGTGTCTCTTGCAGAACCTGCAGTGAGAGAGAAGCTGCCCCTAATTGTAGAGGCCGTGCAGCCCTTGTTCACTGAGTCCGGCACCCAGGTGAGCTCATTTAGGAAGGAACAGTGAGACCAGTGGGGCAGAGAAAGCCCCCAGAGCGGGCAGGTTGTTGTGCTGTACAAAGCCTAGCCCCGACCCCTGGCAGCGAAGGCTTCTCCTGTGCACTCGTTGCCTCTCCACGGGCTGCGAGGGCTGCCCCCAGGCAAAGGTGGCTTCCCTTTGGCTGCTGGCGGGGCAGACCGTAACCACCCTGTCTCCTTGGCAGTTGAGGAGAGCGCTCCTGGGTTTCATCAAGGATCTGCTCAGCGTCAGCATCCCGAGCTGCTTGGCATGGGATGTGGTGGCGCACATCTTTGTCGAGTTCAGGCGGGCCTCGGACAGACTGGTAAGGACAGAGCGGGACACCCGCGGCTCGGTCCCGTGCCCAGGCTGTGCCGAGAGCTCCCTCAGTGGCACTCGCAGCATCGCCTGGGCCCCGCAGAACCTCGTGTGCCCGACAGCCCTGTGCAGCGCTCGCTGCTCCCAAGCTGCCCAGCACTTCCTTGGGGCTGGGACGTGGCCCCTGAGTGGGGCCTGGCTGTCCTCATCCTCCACAGAGCCTCCTGAGGTGGGAGCTGAGAGTAATGGGGGGTTTCCCAACGCTGTCTTGCAGGCGGTAGAAGACGTCCAAGAGGAAAGAGACCTTCAGGCCCAGTGCATAGGTATCCTGGAGTCTCTGGATCTCTCTGTGGAAGGGATGACCGAAGTAAGTGGTCCTGCTCCCTGCTGCTGCAGCCACTTTTCACCTTCAGGGTGTTTTTGCCAGCCCTCGCCTGCCCCCCCGGAGCTCGACCCTAATGGGCTCCAAGGGATGCGCAAGCCATCCTTTTCACCTCTGAGCCGAGATGGGAATGCTGATGTGCCAAACTTCCTCCTCCTCCTCTGCAGCTCTTGTGGCCACGGCTCCTGCAGTACGTGGTGCCGGCCCAGTACTGCGGCATGCTGGTCCCGCTGTTGCGTTGTCTCCAAGCCCTGATCGAGAGGCAGAAGCAAACGGAAGGGCAAGAGGACACCGAGAAGCCTGCTGACGTCCAGGAGCAAGGTGGGACCAGAAGGTGCCCCAGCAACCTGTGCCGGGCTCGGCCAGGGGCCTGCCTGGTGCATGCCTCCCTGCACCCTGGCAGCCCCCAGGCCAGCTCTGCAGCTGCATGGGTACTCTCAGCCCCGCGTCGGGGCGTCGAAGGTGCGAGGGGCTGGGTGCAGAGGTGCTCAGGGGCTCACCCTGCCTTTTTTCCTCCTTGCAGCCAAGAAGCCCACGCCACAGGCCCTACTGGTTCGGCTGTTGGTGAGTAGCGGGGCCCCGGGGGCAAGAGCTTTTCTGGCCAGGGGCAGGGGGAAATGCTGGGGCAGGGATGCTTTTGCTGGCAGCCCCGAGGAGGAGGCAGCGCGTCCCAGCGTGCCCAAGCCCACGAGCTGGGGATCCCGCTCCCTCCCTGGGGCTGGAAGCACGTGGGGGGAGGCGCCGAGACAGAGTCGAGCTCCCTCGTGAGAGAAGCCACGTCCCTGGTGGAAGGAGTGACCCCGTCTCTCTCTGTCCTCATCTAGGTGGTGGCGGCTTGTGATCAGTGCAGAGAATGCGCGGTTGCTGCCCTACAGCTGCTGCAGGCCCTGCAGAGCAGGATCCACAGCTCCCTGAGGGGACTGTGGCCGATCTCCATCCCCTGCATGCTGCAGTACCTTGAAGGTAAGGTGCCAGTGTGGAGGGCCGGGCTCAGGAGAGCTGGAGGGGGCAGAAAAACAGCCTCCCAGCATGGCGTAGGGGAACCGCTGCCGTCCCCCTTCCAGGCAGCCAGCGTGGAGGCTGGGGGCAGCGATCTGCTGGGATCAGCTCGTCCCAGGGGTGGACGGGGCCATCGATGTCCCCGTGGAGGGCAGGTCTGGGCAGTGTCCCCCTGCCCCTGCTGGGACGGTGCTTGGGACAGGGGTGGGACCAGCGCCCCTGGCTCTGGAAGGCCGAGTGCCTGGGGCAGGTCTGCAGCAGCCGTTCTGGGCAGCTCGGTCCCACGCTGGGCAGCGCAGTAGCCTGGGAGGAGGCCCTAAATGGGCTGCAAGTGTTGGGTCTGTCAGGAGAAAATGTGTGCGGCTGTGCACGCTGGGGCACGGTGCTCGAGTAGTGCGGGGATCACAGTCGGGCAGCGGCGATCGGCCCCAGTCAGTCTTTCCTTCCCCAGCTTGAGTCGGTGGCTCTGGCCAATGTCCCTGGGATCCAGCCCGGGTCTGCAGCCTGGCAAGAGCTTTGGTGCAGGCAATTTTAGGCCCTTTCAAGCCCGGGACTTCTGGGGTTTTTGGCTCCCAGGGAAGGAGAGCACTGAACTCTTTCTTCTCCGGTGCTGGCTTAAGTGACAGCGAGGCATTTTGCTTCCTCTTGCTTTCCAGAAAAAACAGAGGGCTTCCTGGACTCTGAAGAGTGGCAGTGCTATCTGCTTAAGGTACAGCATCCCTGGGGGTGAGGCTGTGGGCAGTTGTGCCCCGACAGCTCCTGGGGCACGTGAACGTGAAAGGCCCGGGCAAAGGGCGAGACAACATTTGCCTCCTGTCGTGTTCCCCCCCAGTTCCTGACGGAGTCGGTGGAGGAGATGCTGGTGGACCAGCCATGGGTCGTGTGCCTGAGCCGGGAGCTGAGCCAGCAGCTGAGCAACCCCTCCAGCAGCGCCGAGGACAAGGTTTGCGCCCTGCCTGCACCCTCCTGGCAGCACAGCCCCGGGGCACCCAGCTCCGGGGCTGGGGCTGAAGGAGCGCGTTCCCCGTGCGGGCTGTCGTCACCGCTCCCCCTGCCCTCGCCCCAAAGATGCTTCCCTCCGTGCTGCCCAGGGTCGGCTACAGCCGGGCGCCGCGGCTGCTCCCTGGGCTGTTGGGGCCTGTCGCGGCCAGGCCCTGTCCTGACAAGTCGCGCCGTTACCACGTCTCGGTCTCGGTCTCTTCTCTTTCAGAACTTCCTGTACCAGGCTCTCGGCACGGTGCTGGCCTCTTGTCGGCAGCTCACCCACGTCCAAGGGCAGCTGCTGAAATACTTAAAAGAAACAGATGCCACCAGCCCATGTGACAGACAGGTGAGGTTTCCTCTCCTGCCCCTGCTCTGCCCGGTGTCCCCTCGTCCCAGCCCTGCTCCGGACCTTTTTCATTTCCTTGTAGCTGCTGTTTCCCTCGGGCAATGTCCTGCCTTGCCGTCGTAGCTGGCCAGGACTGGCCAGCGTGTGCCACAGCTCACTCCCATTTCTCCATCACTGCAGGGAATAGCTTCAGTGGTCTCCTATGCTGCTGAGCGCCACTTCTACCTGGCCCTGGATGCAATGCGCAAGTTCACCCAGTGGCTCATCGCATTCGACAGACGTCGAAAGGTAATGGGTGCAGGGTTTTAGTGTTCGGCCTTCTCTTGCCCTGTTCTCACTTCCTGAGCAGTGGCGGCCGAGTCGTGGCAGCCACATTGCATTTACCCCTCCCGTAAGAGCTACCTAAGATGCACTGCCCCCTCCAGAAAGCTGAGGGCCAGGAGCCGGAGCCCTGTGAGCTCTTGCTGGCTCTGCCCCTCACCTGGGGGCCATGGGCAAGCCTTTCATGGCCAGTACGCCACTGCCGGGCACAGGCTGCTCACCTCAGGGCAGGAATGGGACAAACTCCTTCGGATGGTTTTCCACGGCCCTGCACAGCTGAGCCACACAGCCCCTTACAGCCCCGCTCCCCAGCCCCACAAATTCGTCGAGTCCTGGGGCACAGCAGGGCCAGCGGACTGACATCTCGGGGCATCTTACTCAACACAGGCGCAGAAGGGACACCAGAGAGCTCAGGCCGCTTGGGCTGCAGCCATGCTTACCTATGGCAAGGTTGCACTGCACGCGCCCAAGTCAGAACTGCTGGCCTGCGTGGAGGAAGACATCCTGGCCAACATCCTGGAGCTCTTCCATGCCTGCAGAAAGGTAGGAGCGTGGGGCACAGAGGGGCAGGGAGGGCTGGGGGCCCCCACGTGCCGAGGTGGACGGTCTCTTTCTGAACGTCCCCTGAGTGGTTTGTCCTGAATGTCCAGGACCAACCCCAGCCCCTAAGAACCCCTCGCCCGTGTTCCTCTCCCAGCTCTTCAAGCAGTTCAACTGGTGTTTTTCTCTCTCGGGTCTCAGGAACTGCAGCACAAGCTCGCCCTGCTGAACAGCATCAAGGAGGTCACCTGTGCCATCCAGGCTGCGGACACCAAGCACAGCTTCAGGCTCTGCAAGAAGCCGGAGGTGCTAGAGATCCTGCTGGTGAGTGCCTGGAGCCGGGGCTGCCCGCAGGGGAGGTGCGATGGTCTCCCCCGGCCACCCACCAGCTCCTGAGCTCCCGAAGCCTTGTCCCCAGCTTCTGGGCCCTGGGGAGCTGGCACTCGGTGGCTGGGGAGCACGGTGGCTCTGTGGTGGCCGTGGGGATGAAGGGGCTGGTGCGGGCGCAGGCCTGTCAGCAGAGCCGGCTCCTGGGGCAGGTGGGCAGGCTCTCCGTGCCACTGCCCGCCCTGAGTGCGTCTCTCTGGGACTTGCAGGACTTGATGGAGGAGGATGCCTGTGACACCCCTGTGTCCCAAGTGCATCTCAAGATGCTTCAGCTCCTGGAGCAGCTGAGGTGAGGTCTGTGCCCCAGGCTGTGGGGGCTCGCTGTGCGTCCCAGCCCAGCCGGCTGGTGCAGCCCCAGTGGTCTCGAGTACGGGGCAGGGAGCTGTGCGGCTCTGGGCCGGGACGGCGTGCCCCGTCCTGGGTGACTTCCGAAGGCCGGGGGGCTGTTGGGGCTGGGGGGCCGCATCCACAGAGACGGGGCTGGGCTGTCATGGTGGGCGAGCCATGAGCGCTGTGCCGGCAGAAAGGCCCTGGCTCTCCAGGGGACGGGAAGGGCAAGGAACGGGCACCTGGGGGGGGTCTCCTTGCCCCTGGGGGTGAGTGCTTGGCCGCTGCCAGGGAGCTGCCAGGAACTGCCGGAGCTGGAGCTCACCAGCACGGGCTGGGGGGGCCGGGTCTGGGGCTCAAACCCAGTCGGCGTTTGGGCCACTCTGGAGATTGCTGGTAAACCCCCTCACTGTTCTCTCCTTCTTTTCTCCATCCAGCACGCTGAAGCCTTGCATGGACTGGGAGAACAGGTGCTCCCAGGTGGCTGTGTGCTGCTGGAGAGTCCTGTCGTGCCCTCCTGAGGAGACAGAGCTGCAGGTACCTGCCAGCCCTTCCCTGCACACCTCAGCGCTCCCTGTGCCCTGGCAGCTGCCGCGGTGCTCAGCCTCACTCCTCCTTTCCCGTTTTCAGTCTCTGCAGGCATCGTGTGAGGAAGCTCTGGGCCAGCTTGTGTCAGCCCTTCTCAAAGCAGAAGGGACCTCCAGCGCCTTCGCGGACGTGGTCTCCGTGAGTATCCATGAGGCAGTGGGGCAGAGTTGGGGCCTTAGGGGATGCCCAGAGGAGGATCCGTTCCCTGCCGCAGTGCCAGGGCAGGCAAAGGAACGGGCCCTGCGGGAGGCAAAGCCAAGAGCCAGGCTCCCAAGTGCCAGGCTGGCACAGGGAGATGCCGGTGGGGAAACGGCTCCTGGGTGAGGGCAGGGGTGCGTGGAGCGAGCGGGGCAGGGGGGTGGCAGTGCCGGTGCTCGGCGGGGCTGGGGCCACGCGGAGCCGCAGGGCAGGCCCTGCGGGAAGGGGCCAGAAGAGGAGGGAGGCAGAGAGGGGTGCTGGGGAGAGAAGGACACCCGTCACGAGACGCATGTGCTCCACCCCAGATCTTGCTGCGCCACCTCACGTCAACGAAAGCATGGGAGCGAGAGAGGGCCCTGCAGGTCTGCGCCCAGCTGCTGGGCACTTACGAAGAGCTCTTCAAGGGTTCGGTGAGTAGGGAGCCCCGCGTGCCCCATCCCCTCTCCCTGCTGGCCACGGCCCCGACGCCTGGCCATGGCCTGGGGAGGCGAGCAGGCACTGGGCTGCCTGCGAGCTTCCTCCTGCCTCTCGCCCCCGCAGAGGGAACGCACCTGCTCGCAGTTCGGCTCCTTGGTCGGCGTGCTGGGGCCTCTGCTGAGCGACTCCCAGGCCACGTCCCGGCAGAGGGCAGGGGCCTGCCTCAGCTGCCTCCTCCGGATCCAAGGTGAGGAAAGCGGGTTCTTCCTGGCCCCCATCAGCCCCATCTTCTCTTCCTTCCCTGCCCAGCGAGGGCTTTTGTTTACGTCCCTTCCCAGCCAGTCAAGAAACACTGTCGCGACGAATGAGGGGAGTGGACGGGGCGCTCTGTGGCCCTGCACAATCACCGTTCCCACTAAGAAATCGGTTGGAAGCGAGCTCCTGCCCCCTCCTCAGTGAGCAGCGTCTGCGCTGAGGAATTTGCGGGGAGGTTTGCTCCCTCCCGGAGACGCTGGTGCCCGGTGCAGGACCTGGGGACGCAGCAGCTGGGAGCAGAGGCCTGCGGCTGCTGGGACCCCACAGCCCCAAAACAGCTCCAGGGGAAGGAGGGCTCTGTGCGGCCCGGGATGTGTCAGCCACGGAGCCGGGCTGGTGGCATCCTGCCACGGGAGGGTTGGGAGGGCCCTGGCCTTTGCTCCCCAGCCTCCTCTATCCACGTCTGGCGCCAGAGATTCAGTTCCCCTAACCAGGACTCCCTTCTCTCACAGCATGTGGCATGACGAAGGCCAGGAGAGCGGTGCTCCAAGTGCCTGACTGCAAGGAGCTGTGTGAGAGGCTGAAGAGCACGGAGGACGGGTCTCTGTGTGAGGACCCTGCCAAAATAGCGAAGGTAACTGGCTCCAGAGAGTGAGGTGGGGGCCCCAGTGCATTTGTCAGGAGGTGCGTTTCGCACGCAGGGAAACAAGACGAGAGGAGATGGTTCTAAACCCCTCCGCTGCAGGAAGTACAAAAAAGCAGCGTATGCACAGAGGAGTGTGCCCTGAGTGCCCTCTCAGTGACCAGCGAGCTGCTGAGCTCAGAGGCCCCTGGAGTTTCCTTTCTGTTCTAAAGAGCCGGAGCAGAGCTGTGACAGTGTCTCTCCTGTCTCTCCAGGGGGTTTGCCAGTACTTCCCCCAGGGACAGGCCAGGAGCTTCATGGACGCCATCATGAAGACCTTCGAATGTGCTAACGAGGAGCGTGCACAGGCAGCTGGCGACTGGATGATCGTATTCCTGGAAGCGTGCGGAAAGGAAATACGTCCAGAGGTAAGGGAGACCCTTGTTCCCCTCGGCCTTGACTTCTCTCTGTTGGCTGTTGTGCTGCACCTCGTGTGGGCTGAAGAAATGCAGCCCGAGCGTGAAGCTGAGGGGACCGCTGCTGCTTGACACGTTCTGCTCTGTGCGGTCCTCTGACGAGGACTCAGGCACTGCACTCTCAAGTCTCCCGTCGGCGCAGGTCCTTGCCCCGGGCGAGACAGTTACCGCTGGGACACACCAACCTTCCCGTTCCTCCCCACTGCCTGCAAGGTGTCGGAGCCTGCTGGGTTGCGATCTCCCATCGCTGCAGCCGTGCGCCGGCGATTATCCAGGCTGTTGGGCATAAAACGTGCCCAGGCCTTCGGTGTGCTCAAATCGCTCAGCTGCTGCCACCGCCGGCCCCAGGCACACGCAGCAACGGAGGGGGGTGTGCGCGTGTGCACGTTGGTGTGCGTCAGCGCCGAGAGCACACACGCCCCCAGCCGTGAGGCAGGGCTCAGGGACGAGGGCTTGTCAGCGTGCCAAGGCGGCAGGCGTTGCTCAGGCGCCGAGTGACCGTGCTGGGGTCCTGCACAGGCAAAGGATACGCTGAGGTGTGCCATCTCGCCCCTTGCCTTGCAGGTGCCTGAAGTCGTGAACATCCTGTGGAAGGCCATGTACACCATGCAGCAGGGCACCCTCAGGGACCTGCTCTTCCAGGCAGCCCGTCTCCTGGCTGGCTTCCACCTTCAGCCTGTGGTGGACAGCCTCCTCCAGACAGAACTGCCCTCAGAGAGGTATGTGCGCTCCCCCCTTGCCCCGCTGTGGCCAAACAGCAACCCCAGGCTTGCCTGCGGTAGGCAGATCCAGGGAAGCAGCAGGTCCCATTCCTCACCCAGAAGCCTGGGCTCTGCGAGATCGTGCGCTCGTGCCTCTGGGGAAGCAGGCATCGTATGCCCGCTGCTGGCGAGGAGAGCGTTTGGCCTCTGGGGAGGGCACCAGGGCTGCCAGAGGACGGGGCTCACGGGTGAACGTCTGGTTGCTTGCAGAGACATGGTGCAGCTCTGGAGGAGCCTGGGCAGCAGCGACCTCGGGCCTCAGGTCCTGAGGCACTTAGCAGAGAGGCTGGACAAGGCACCTAAAACCAGACCTTTGTGCAACGATGCTGATCAAGAGCTGCATCGTCTCAAGGTATGTTCGTCGGCAGAAGCATTTCTGCAGCTTCCCACCTGCTTTCTAACTTAGCTCATCAGGGTGAGGGAGTTGGGGGTCATCCGAGGCTGTCCCAGGTGTGAGACCTGCCGGCAGGAAGAGTCCCCCAGGGGGACAGGGGCACCAGCGGGCTGGTGGGAAAGGCGGTGTTTAACAGGTTCTTGTGGGTCACATTTCCCTGCAGCTCCTCTGTGCGATCTCTGAGGTGGTGTCTGCTCTGCTGACCGCGGAGGCAGTCCGGGACCTGCTTCCTCACCTCCTTCCAGTCCTCCTGCAGTGGGTCAGCAACGAACTGGGGGTAGAGTTGCTGTTTCCCCCTCTGAGTCCTCCAAGAGGACTCCTCCTCTTCAAGGACATGGGACAAGAGGAGCAGTTGTGCGGGTAAGGAGCAGCAGGGGCAGGGAACGGGGGGCTTCAGTTCCCCAGCCAGGCACGTTTGTTCGTGGTGCTGAGGGAGCCAAAGGGCTGCCCTGTTTCCCAAGCCTGCCCTGTTTCCCAGGTGTGGAAACGGGTCGCCGGGGCTCGTTTGACTTCTGTCCTCTGCTGGAGAAGGATCCCAGACGGGATCGTTCCCAGGATGTCCCCAGGGGATGTTCCCAGACGGGACGGGACCGAAGGCTGCTCTCGGCCTGTCTCCTCTGCGTCCCCGATTACAGCGTGTCCTTCCTCTCCCTGGACCAATCCAGGAGAGACCGGGCGTCAAACCCTGCGCAGGGCTGGCAGCTCTCGGGACAGGGGAGACCCCAGGCGTGAGGCAGCTCGGGGCGCTGGGACCGGGGCGTTTCGGCAGAGCCAAGACAAAACTTCCCCTCCGGTGCCACGATGTGAGATTTCTGTGGGTTTTCTTTCGCCAGACTCTACTGTGATGCTCTGGAGCAAGTGCTGAGAAGATGCCTGGACGAGAGGTGGCAGCAGGTGCTTTGCAGGCATGGAGTGTGGCCATCCCTGGACATGCCTCAGTGGCACTGCAACAGCGTGCAGCTGCTGACCAGGTGAGAGCCCAGCGGGTGGCTGTGCCCCGGGAAGCAGCCGCAGGACCCTTCCCGTGTGCCTGGGGAGCTCTCCTGGGAGGCAGGGCAGCGCCTGCGTCGCAGCAGGGGACGTTTCGGGCCGTGGCCCGTGGCCTTCCCACCTGACCACGTCACCTGCTTGTGCTCTGTGTGCAGTGTGCTGCTCCGTGCCCGGCTCGTCTCGCGTGCGCTCATACAGACCTTCCTGCCGTGGCTGCACTCCCCCTTGCCAAACCTGCAGGTCACGGCGCTGGCTTTCTTCGCTGAGGTGAGGCGGCGCGTGGGGCGGGGCGGGCTCAGAGGGCTTTTCGGAAGAAACTGCTGCTTGGGGTGTCTCTTTATGGAAGAGACCAGCCGAGGTCCCATGCCAGCACTAACAGACCTTTGGCTGTCTTGTAGCTGATGAAGGACCCGCCAGCTGAGGGGAAGGATCTCCTGAAGCCCCTGGTACGGCTCTTCCTGGAGAAGCTGCAGCATCCGAGCTGTGCTGTGCAGCACATGGCAGCGAGAGGCCTGGGCAGTGCTGTCAGTGGCTTGCCCAAGAAGGTGAGGCGCACTTTCCTCTGCTCTGGCTGCAGCCCCCCAGCAGAGAGCCGGGCAGAGGCTGAGTGAGAGCCAAGCAGAGCCGCGGGGCAGTTTGGGAGCCTGGGGCAGAGCAGCACGGGCAGATGGGGGCTTCCCAACGGCCAGGCTGCTCTCCAAGCTCAGCACGGTGGCAGCGGGGAACCGTGCGAGTGCCGTTCGTCACGGGGTTGTGCCGCAGCCGCACCCCCTTGCCGAACAGACGTGGGGAGAAAGGGTGGGCATTGCAGGCAGGAGCCGCGAGCAGCTTGTGCGCATCTTTGGCGTTGCAGGTTCAAAAGCACAAGAGGAGCATCGTGGCAGCACTGGAGCGTGAAATGAGGAACGTGGACCATCCAGAGGTGGCTGCGGAGAGCATGTTGGCCCTGGCAGAAATACTTGCAAAGCAGACGGCGAAGGGCTTGGGCGGGGCCTTCAGACGCATCGCCCGCTCCACCAGGAAGTTCCTTGATGCCGTGAGTGAACCTACTTTTCTCCCACTTGTCCGAGGGGCGTGGGGTGGGCAGGGGCCTGCCCGTGCTGCGTGGAGGTGCTCCTCCAGGCAACCAGCTGCCGTGGCCCCTCTCTCTCTCTCTCCTGCGGGTGGGACGCACCGAGCGCCCCGGCACTCAGGTGCCATTTCTTAGGGGTGGGACGAGGAAGGGACCTTCCACATGGCAGGGAAGGGGCCGGGATGAGGTGACCTCGTTCTGGAGCTGGTTTCCAAAGGGCCACTGCCAACAGCGCTGTGCTCGCTCGCCCTCAGTTGTCAGTCCCTGATGCTTCGTTGTTGCAGAGAGGCTGGGAGACGATGCATTCGTGACCCAGCTCACAGATGGCTTTCTGGGTTGCAGGAGCAAGAGGACCTTCGTTTTGCGGCCTTCAGTCTCTACACGGCCCTGGCTGCTGGCGCCAAGGACAATCTCACCACGTTCTTCAGCGGAGAAGTGGAGCAGATATTGGGAAGCCTCTTCCTGCACCTCCAGGACCCCAGCTGTGCAGTATCCAGCGTAAGAACCCCCTGAGCTTATTTGCCAACCCACAGAAAGGCTCCCTGAGGAGCTGCCTCCCTGGCAAGGGAGAAGGAACGACCGAGCACAATGCTCTTTTCCAGGTTTGCAGGACAGCCCTCTATGTCTGCGCTCCTTTCGTCGAGCCAAAGGGGCTGCAGGTAGTCGTCAAGAATGCCATCGGGCGCAGTGGAGCACAGCTGCAGAGCGAGGTCTGCTCTTACCTGGTGAGTGAGCCCTGTCCCGGGGCGACGCTGGGGCCACGGGGCCCGGCACCGAGCGGGGAGCATGGCGTGACGCGTCCGTCCGTCCCGCCGCATGCTCCCCGGGAGTCTGAGGGCTCGGCAGCGAGGCCTCTCCGGCCCAAGCAGAATTCACACCTCCCTGCTCTCCCCCAGGAGACACATGCTCCCGAGCTGCTGAAGACACTCAAGCGCCAGCAGAAGCCACCACTGAAGAAGCGGTCCACAGATGCCACTCTCCACGTCCTTGGTGAGAGCCGGGACGGAGCTCTCTGCTCCGCTCCCACCGGGGCGGCCCAGGGGCTGCCAAGCGCTGCCCCAGCCGCCTTCCCTACGGTGCCCAGGAGGGCACGGCCAGGGGCCGTATCTTGACACTGCCTCTTCTTCCCCACGCTACAGAAGCCAGCCCGGAGCACAAAGAAGGCAGCCCAAAGCATGCTGAAGACATCCCAGAGCATGCAGAAGATCTCTCGGGGCACACAGAAGACGTCCCCGAGCTTGCAGAGGCCTGAGCACCCACAGAATAAAAATCCAGAGAGCACAGCGGCTGTGGACTGGGTCCTTCCCAGGGTGGCATTGGTGGGAGCTGGGGCCAGGCAGCGCTGCCTGCAAACCTCTCAGCACTGGTGGGATGGGGAGGGTCAGGGCCAAAGCACCAGTGCTCCGATCCCCCCATCCATGTCCAAATGTAGTCCCAAAGCTGGGAAAAAACAAGAAAACCTTGAAGAAAATTGGGAGGCCTGCAGCTTGTGTAGTCTTTTAGCTGAAGGAAAGAGACAGGTAGCCTTGAGCTAGCAGAAGCAAGGAAGATAAGGGATAAAAGGTTAAAAAGAAGAAGGAGAAAACCAGCTCCAGACTGGTTTTCCAACTATAGTTACCTTTTGCTCATTAAGGGTCATTAACATATTAAAAATCACGCCCATCAAAATGCTAATGTATGCTGATGTGGGATTTGGTGTCCTCCCCTCCACCACTGTTCCTTTGTAATGAGCAAACTCAGTAGAGATAAGTTAGGTGAGCTATGACAGCCAATCAAAAGTAACCAAAGAGAGAGTTTTCACAAGTTTGCTGTGTATAAATTACGGTGATTCGAGTCAGAGGTGTGCTTGCTTTGAGAAAGATCGCCAAGCACCCGACTCTGCAGAGTTATATAATTAATTATTTAATTAAACGACCTTCATGTGGATTCTGACTCTGTGTGCTTGTTGGCGCGGGCACGAACCTACGGACTACACAAACACGGCCTGGGGCAGAAAGAAAAGCAAAACGGGGGGGCTGCTGATGGCGGCTGGGATCACAGCTGGGGAAACTGGGCTGGGGCACGAAAACAGAGGTGAAATGTTGCACGTTGGGGCTCAACGCCAGTCTTTGTGCACTAGCTTTGGGGCCCTATGTGAAGATGGAGTCATCATCTGTCTTTGGGGGGCTCAAAATGAGCCTTGTTTGGCTGGTTTTCAGGCTCAGCAATGCAGGCAGTCCTGTGGTTTCCAGCCTTTATAGGAGGCTCGTTGGGCAGCTGTGGGCGGCTTGAAAAGGGAGACCACCTGCTGTGTTTTGTGGGCCCAGCCAGGCTCATCTGTCCAGCCTGGGGGCTCAGAAATGGAGAGTAAGCAGCACGTTTTGGGATCTCGGAATCGAGCCCAGTGCCAGTGTACTCAGGCTCAGAAACTGAACCCACCGGCTGCTTTGGGGCCAAGCCCTCAGCCAGGCCAGACTGTATTAGTTAGTATGTATACAGTGCACAACTATAGGGCGTCTGGCATTAACATTTCAGTTAGAACAGCGATCGAGTTGCCCAGGCTTTTGGGACAAGCACCAGCTGTAATTACCTGCAGACAGGTAATTACACGCACAACACAGCCGGTCAGCGTTCACACAACATGTGAGCACAGCACGCAGATGAAGACCGACCATCGTGACAGAGACGCATTTACAGCCCTGCCTACGCCCGGGCTGGCTCCAACGCGACTGGAGGGGGCCGGGAACCGGGAACAGGGGCCGGGAACCGGGAACAGGGGCCGGGAATTGGGGCCGGGAACCGGGAACAGGGGCCGGGAACCGGGAACAGGGGCCGGGAATTGGGGCCGGGAACCGGGCACAGGGGCCGGGCCTCGCCGCGCGGCTGCCGTTACCACAGCGCCGCCTGGCGGGCGTGAGGCAGCCCCTCAGCGCCCTTGCTGAGGAGACCGTTCCATGGCTGTTAGGTGGCCGTTACAGTCGTTATGTGGTCGTTAGGGCTGTTAGATGGCCGTTTCTGCCTCAGCTTTGCCATTCTTCACCAGAAGAAACGAGTCTGACACCCAAAGTTGAGGTTCCCCGTGGTCTGAGTGCTGCCAGCCCAGTGATAGATAGCACAGGTGGCTCAGCAGTTAGTTCCGTTGGCTTGTCAAAGCAAGCAAAATTTAATCACACAGTCACAGAATCATCTAGGTTGGAAGAGACCTCCAAGATCACCTAGTCCAACCTCTGACCTAACACGAACCAGTCCTCCACTAAACCATATCACTAAGCTCCACAATTAAACGTCTTTTAAAGACCTCCAGGGATGGTGACTCAACCACTTCCCTGGGCAGCCCATTCCAATGCCTACCAACCCTTTCAGTAAAGAAGTTTTCCTACTATCCAACCCAAACCACCCCTGGCGCAACTTTAGCCCATTCCCCCTCGTCCTGTCACTGGGCCTTTTGGAGAACAGAGCAATCCCCACCTCGCTACAGCCTCCTTTAAGGTATCTGTAGAGAGCAATAAGGTCGCCCTTGAGCCTCCTCTTCTCCAGGCTAAACAACTCCGGCTCCCTCAGCCGCTCCTCATAAGACTTGTTCTCCACACCCCTCACCAGCTTCATTGCCCTTCTCTGGACACGCTCGAGCACCTCGATGTCCGTCTTGTAGTGAGGGGCCCAAACCTGAACACAGCACTCCAGGTGTGGCCTCACCAAGCCGAGTACAGGGGGACAATCACTTCCCTAGTCCTGCTGGCCGCGCCGTTTCTGATACAAGCCAGGATGCTGTTGGCCTTCTTGGCCACCTGAGCACACTGCTGGCTTATATCCAACCAACTATCAACCAATACTGCCAGGTCCTTCCCTGCCAGGCAGTTCCAGGCTCTCATCTCCCAGCCTGTAGCACTGCTTGGGGTTGTTGTGCCCCAAATGCAGGACCCAGCACTTGGCCTTGTTGAACTTCATACGGTTGGCCTCAGCCCATCGGTTCAGCCTATTCAGATCCTCCTGCAGAGCCTTCCTACCCTCGAGCAGATCAACACATGCACCCAACTTGGTGTCGCCTGCAAACTTACTGAGGGTGCACTCAATCCCCTCATCCAGATCATTGATAAAGATATTGAAGGGAACTGGCCCTAGTACTCAGCCCTGGGGGACTCCACTAGTGACTGGCGTCCAACTGGATTTAACTGCATTCAGCACGACTCTTTGGGTCCAGCAATCCAGCCAGTTTTTAACCCAACAAAGCGTACGCCAGTCCAAGCCATGAGCAGCCAGTTTCTTGAGGAGAATACTGTGGGAAATGGTGTCAAAAGCCTTACTGAAGTCAAGGTAGACCACTTCCACAGCCTTTCCCTCGTCCACTAAGCGCGTCACTTCTTCATAGAAGGAGATCAGGTTCGTCAAGCAGGACCTGCCTTTCATAAACCCATGCTGACTGGGCCTGATCGCCTCGTTGCCCTGCAAGTGCCGCGTGATAACACTCAAGATAATCTGCTCCATGAGCTTCCCTGGCACCGAAGTCAGACTGACAGGCCTATAGTTTCCCAGGTCCACCCTCCGGCCCCTCTTCTAAATAGGTATCACATTTGCTAGCCGCCAGTCGACTGGGACCTCCCCTGATAGCCAGGACTGCTGATAAGTGATGGAAAGCAGCTTGGTCAGAACTTCCACCACTTAGTTCTCTCAGCACCCTCGGGTGGATCCTCTCTGGCCCCGTTGACTTCCATACATCTAAGTGCTGTAGCAGGTCGCCAACCATTTCCTCGTGGATTATGAGGGCCACATTCTGCTCCCCATCCCCTTCCACCGGCTCAGGGGGCTGGGTACCCAAGAGAACAACTGGCCTTGCCGCTAAAGACTGAGGCAAAGAAGGCATTAAGCACCTCAGCCTTCTCCTCGTCTCTTGTCACTAGGTTTCCCCCCGCATCCAGTAGAGGATGGAGATTCTCCTTAGTCCTCCTTTTTGTGTTCATGTATTTATAAAAACAGTAGCCAGATTGAGATCCAGATGAGCTTTGGCCTTTCTAATTTTGCCCATGCACAGCCTCGCAACAGCCTTATCATCCTCCTGAGTGGCCCACCCTCTTTTCCAAAGGCCATAAACCCTCTTTTTCTTCCTGAGCTCTCTGTTCAGCTAGGCCGGTCTTCTTCCATGCTGGCTCGTCTTTGGGCACGTGGGGACGGTCTGCTCCTGAGCCTTTAAGATTTCCTTCTTGAAGAGTGCCCAGCCTTCCTGGACTCCTCTGCCCTTCAGGACTGCCTCCCAAGGGACTCTGCCAACCAGTGTCCTGAACAGCTCAAAGTCTGCCCTCCGACAGTCCAAGATAGCAGTTTTACTGATCCCACTCCTGACTTCGCCAAGGACAGTGAACTCTACCGTTTCGTGGTCACTCTGCCCAAGACAGCTCCCAACCACCACATCTCCCACCAGTCCTTCTCTGTTTGTGAACAGAAGGTCTAGTGGTGCACCTCCCACCACCCCTGGTAATCTAGTGAAGCAAGTCCAGGAGATGCCAATTGCCTCCTTTTTATATATATATATTTTTTTTTTCCCTCAGACACATCTGCAAACCGAGCCCATGGAGTCTCCAACAGCAGAAATTGCTTTTTTGTGCTTGTACTGCAGACTCCCAGTGGTTGGCGCACAGCAAAGCCCAAAATCAGAGGTAACAGCATCCTGTGTGACAGCCACCCTGGGAGGTGAGCGTGGTCTGTCTGAGAGAAGTGGGCATCATCTGGCACTGCTAATGATAACCTGGTATTCATATTGTGTTACTGCTTTTTAAAAAGTCTGAGGCAGAATACAGCTGGATCAGAGCTTTACCACTTAGAGGTGCTGGAAAAAACAAAGATGCTGCATCTCTGGAGCCACTGAAGAGCTCCCTGGACTTCTTGTGAGCCACCCAGAAAAAAAACGAGATGGGGTAAAACCAAGAAAATGCATCTTACTCCTCGAAGCCCTGACGGGGAAGGGGGCCCCGTACACCAAGCAATGCTGTGACTGCTCTGAGAGTGCCGAGCAACTGAGATGAGGTGAAATAATACCGATGTCTGGGCTCTGCGGAGCCTGGCTGCCTCTCTGCCATGGCTGGAGCCATATCATCTGGGAGTCCTGTCAACAGAAATAGTTGTTCCAGGCAGAAAACATTGCTGTCTTTAGACCCCAGGGGTTGCCCTATGAGCACGTTATGGCCAAGAAGCCCCTTTCTCGCTTTATATTCTGCTGGCCGCAGCAAATCCCTCTACACACATATAGAAATTATCCACGCTGATATCTTTCTCCATGCTCAGGTGTTAGGAACATATTGTTATTTTTACTAATCAGTATTAATATCAAATCAATTACCGCTGACTAACGCCACAGACAAAGCAAATCACAAGATACTGTGCAAAACAAATCCATATTGCATGGCTTTTACTGTCAAGTGACAGCATTCATAAACCTGCCAAGGATCTTCACCAATTTTGTTTTATTAATAAAACTGTTAGGAGGGAAACAGAAACAGTGCCAAAATGTCCTCTCCCATCTAGAAAAAGCTTTCATCGACAAGGAAAGGGAAAACACAAGAAGACTTTCTCCACACTGCAGGGGTACCTTTTGCCACACCAGGTAAGCACACCTGGTAAAATGACCTGCAAATACAGGCGCGTTTAAAGTATGCCAGCCCTTTTTCTTAGGTAGCAATCAAAATGTTTTGGGGGATGTTTTCAGAACCATGTGAAAGAGACAGCTGACACCTGCAAGAAGGCGGTATTTGCATTTTTGCAGCAGTGTTGAGGCCCAGGGGTGCCTCAAACGTCCCAGTTGTGTGGATGCGAGTCGAGCCGATGGCCAGGGCAAAGCACCCACACAGCCACATTGCCCCCAGAGGGACTCCTGGGACCTCTCCCACACACCTTGTTTAGCAGAGATGTCACAAAATCATCAGGGCTTGGAAGGAAGACATCCTCCTCTATCCTTGGCCCGTCCCTTCGCCGCTGTGGGACAGCCCAGTCAGCTGCCCCTGACCTCCCTGCTAAGCAGAGCTGATGGAGAGGTTTTCCTGCTGTCATCCATGACTGGTGGGGCTACAGTCCTTCGTAGGGCAAAGCACCAACATGGGTAGCTCAAAGCTGAGTGACAATTCCCCCCTACCCACCCACCCCAAATTATGGGGACAGTTTAATTGCTTTGCTGGCCGGAGGCCGTGTAGAAAGAGCTGAGCTGTGAGTGGACCTGGCCACTTCTTCACCCCGACGCAGGAGAAGCTTCCCCAGCTTGCTGCCTCCCCATCTGTGTGCAAACAGCCCCCCAGCTCAAGTCCAGCTGCAGCAGTGGCTCAGTGTGTTTTCTTGTGCTCAGGGATTTATCATTGTGGAGTTGAGCAGCAGCATTTAATATTGTAAGGCTTATTGGTTTCCTTATAAAGGATGCATAGCTTTGTCTTTATCAATTTGTGGTTCCTCCCCTTGAACACCACATTTTATTTTGGCTCCAGCCCTGCACCTAATTAATCACTCGATTTCATTGTGCATTAACGTGGCTTCCCTCTGCCCTGCCACAATTCTTTACCCACGGTCTCATACTGCAAGCCACCCGCTTTTTCTATTCCCATGCAGTAGCCAGAGCTCCCACTTCTATTAGGGTCACAGCTTCTCAGGGACAGCCAGGATGGCTGGCGATGTGAGGGAAGGCCAATGCAAGCCCCAGCAGATCCCAAAATTTGCTGTCTTGGGGTCCAGTCCAGTGGGGCACAGCAGCTGGTGCAACTGCAAACAAGCAGAAAGGGAATTCTGTTGCCTATTTGCATTGCCCACCGTGTGTTTTCCCCCATGTTTGACTGCGCATGTGCACCATCGAATGCTGGGTGCTGCTCTAATGTGGGTGCTGATGAAATTCAGAGCTTGGCACAGCCCACATCCTTGCAGGCCACCAGAGCCTGAAATTATCATTAAGTATAAATAGTCTCACAGGCAAAAATTCAGCACAGGAACACGGTCCAAGGACAGAGGAAGGAACTCACTCTTTGGCAAGAGGCATTTCTTCCACTTGGCAAATACATGGGAGTTTTCCTGCTTTTCAGGGATGACGCAGTCTTCTTTCCCTCATGGAAAAACGTTCCTCGAGGGAAACACCCACCATCATCCTCAGGATGGATGCCTGCTGTGCGGGATGGTGATATTCCCCTGCCCTCTCACACCTGGGAGCATCACCTGAGGATCGTGCCATTTCCATGGGCAGGGTTGCAGGCAGCAAAAAGCAGTTTCTGAGCCTGTGCCCTTGCCTGTGCCCTGCTGTGACTGTCACCACTCCCGAGCAGGGATCACCCATGGGAATGTGTTTGCCCCATGCCTCGCACAAGGCAGCCTCAGTCTTCATTTAAGAGGGCTTGGGACCTCTTGCACTACCCGCTGTAATTACTAATAACGCTGAGCAGTGGGGATTGAACCAATCTTGAACACTGTTTAATTCATCGAGCACTTTCAACCCAGAGTAATAAGCCAGAGACCCTGCAGAAAAATAGTCTGAGGTCCTTTAGCTAAACTCATAATCATGTCTCCGCTCCAGAGGAAAAGCAATGAGAGTCTGGTGAATGAAAAATTTCTTGACTTTTGAACGTTTTATCTCACAGTCAGTGGCGCAGTGCAATTCATTGCCTGGACTTCGGCTGGTCAGGGTAAAGCATAGCTCCTGCCTGGCCGCACGGGGCTGGCTCTTTGGGGTATTTTGCAAAGTGAGCAGGTGGTCTTGCTAAAAGCTTGGACATGTTTCCTTTGGGATTTCCAGCTCATGTCCCCTCAGGAAGCCCCTGCAGCCAGGAACGCTGCTCTGGAGTCACCTACCTGATGCGGGGCTGTCAACGGCGTTTGGTTGTGTACCGACCCAGCTCTTCACACGGACTGTTTGGAAACTGGACCCTGCACGCGTCACTTCGTGTCACTTGCTGTCCCTCTTGCACCCTCTTGTCTTTCCCTCTCTGTAAAAGACCCTGTTAACCACAGATAAGGAAAGCTTTCCTGTAAGATCATAGGGCTATCAAGAAACCCTTGTACAATGACTTAAGTACGGGATTATCTCATTTCCTCTACTTAAAAAGGAAAATATATCCTAATCTTCTCCACTGAAAGCCACACCACAATTCATTTGGCATGACACCGGGTGCAAGTGACTCATGCCGAGCTGTCAGGCACACCTTGCATCGCTCTGAGCACTGCTGCTGTCCCCTTCCTCGAGGGCAGGTCTGCGCTGCCGCCCTGGCTGGTGTCCCCCATGTGGAAAGGGACCTGAGGCACCCCCTGGGGCAGCTGGCTGGATGCAACCTGTCATTTGCATCCCTTGTGAGGAGGGAAATGGGGTGGAAATGGCCAGCATCACTGCCAGGCGACGGGGAGGAGACTGAAGCCAGCGCAGTTGGCATTGCGATGATGCAAGAAGAGGGCTCCGAGCTGCAAAGATTCCTCAATATTCAAGAGCATTGCAGGGATTGCTTTGACATGAATGCAAATGCCAGTAATGCTTCCTCCTCCTTCCAAGCTGACATTTACCAAGCAGAGCTCTCTTCTTTGACCTCCCTCTGTAAACATTGACATTGCATTCACGGGGATAATAGATTTCTGTCTGTTTTACCGCAGCCGAATGTTTCCACCGGGAATGTTATTGCTTCTTATGGCTGGAAATGCACCTGCACCAGCTGTGAGGCTAAGCATAAAACCCATGCCAGCCCAAGTCCCCAAGTCTCTTAACAGACCGCGGCTGCCTCATTGCCGTGAAGCCCCCATTCATCTTGAGATGGTGGGAAAGAAATATTGTCCCAGCACTTCCTCTTCCTTGGGGAAAGAGAAACCATCAAATTTGCCTGCTTTCCTCTTAAATCACTTCCTGTCTCTGAAGGACACGGTCCCAAGGCAAGTAGCCAGCCTGAAAAATGACTTGCCCAGCACCTGGGTACACAACCCATGCAGCCCCCCAGAATAGCCCCGTGGTGATGCCTGAGCTAACTCACACCCCAGAGGAAGAACAGCCTGGGTTTTTGGTTTTCCAGTAGCAATCTGCCTGTTTCTAGCTATTTGTCCCCAAAATGAGATTCCCCATTCCCATCACCCAAGGATGAGCCCCAGCAGCTGCGTTAGTGCTTTGCCTCAAGCAGGTCCCTACTGCCCTGTTACCAAACCTGATGGCCTTGTTTAAAAGTGAAATGGCTTGGTGAAGCCTAGAAGCCCGCAGATGGGTTCTACCTCAGAAAATATATATGCGAAAAAAAAGCACCTCCACTTTTTTTTCATATGAACTTGTTGCAGGATTTGGCAGGATTCAGAGTGCCGGAGGTGACAAGCTTGCAAGCACTGAGCAGTCTGCCTGAAAAAGCAGCCCAGGATCTGGATTTGCACAAATACCTAGTTTTCCCAGTTGCCTTGGGCCCTTTACCATCACATTCAGCCCCTTTTCCCCCTTTCTCTTGCCCTCGGTAAGGTGCCGCAGGAAGGACAGCTATCTCCCAGCCAGCATTTCTGCATGTGGTGCTGCTCACCCTTGGTGCCCTTGCCCCATGATGTTGGGGTCAGGGAGAAGGGATTACATCCTCCAAGAGAAATACATCAGCAGCCACCAGCACCCACTCTTTAAGATATCTGTCATGTACTTGGGCAGGAAGAACATGGCAAGCTGGAATTTCCTTCATTTGGGAACGTGCACAACAGTGTTTGGGACAAAGCTGAAGTTTGTCACTTAGTATTTTGCATATGAATAGGAATTCAGGCTTTCATCCCTGGCGGGACCATCATTATACATATTACCAGACAGCTGGTCTTTAGAAAAGGAGGCAAGTAGAAACAAAATAGATGTTTATTCTGTACTTAGGCAAATTCACAGAAGGGGAATTATCTCCCATTCTCGCTGCTGCAAACACTTAGCTCACTACAGGCTCTTTGCACAGCGAATGCATTCACTCATCAAGGCATATTGAGTATCTGCTTATTACTGCAAGTTCAGATCCCTTTCTGCATTTCTTAGCAGCGGTTCAAGCGTTACAAGGCCTGCCAGTTTAAATGGAGAAGGGATTAATTTCCCTTCTCCCCTGCCACCATTTATAGAAAGACAAAAATTCGGCCATTTTTCATCGCATTTCTTGCTGATAGCCACACGGGCAGTTAATTAAAACATATTTGGCCATGGCTTTCCAGCAGCACTCTGACCCACACCATGACAAAAGGCAAGAGGAAAATGAGCAAGCAGCAGCGCCAGGGTTTCCTGAAATCCTCTGCAGCAATGTCTGTGCACACAATTCTCTTGGTGTGCTCACTCCTTTGTACCCACACATATAAACACACATATATACAGATGTAAGTCCTCAGTGTGGCAGGCTTGGAAACATTATGTTGCTTTCTGTTGCTTAGGGAAGACCAAGATCACATTTCCAGAGCTTCAGCTTTGATTCAAAGCAGGATCTCCTTTCTGCTAGGTACGTTTACAGCCTCTCTGCTGTCGGTTGTTCCTTCCTTCTGCGGTGGGGAGACTTTGGTGCCGCACAGCAAACATTCCCAGAGAATATAAAAAGCGAACAAACTCAGCCCTATAAAAATAACATTTCAATATATAATATTTACTGCCCTGTCTTTTAAATATCAGATCGGTTACAGTTGATTCATAGGGCCATCGCGTTGGTGAATAAAGCCAGATGCCCTGAGGTTTCCTGGAATGAGTTTTTCTTTGCAGTGAGTTTATTTCACTCGTCACGCTGCAGCGAGCAAACGAAGCCACGCAGCATCCCTGGGATTGATTTCGCTCCGTGCTGACTCCCACGGGCCGCTGTCCCCTGCAGAAGGAGCTGTTTGTCTCCCCCGTGCTGCTGCTGGGGGGCTTTGGTTGGGAAACACTTCAGCATGGGACATGTTGGGAGCTTTTGCAGGGTGGTGTGAGGGACACCTTGCAGCTCCTGTGGACACAGGGGAAGGCCCCAGGGAGCCCTGCGGAAGGGCTGAGTTTTGGAGAGCATCCCCAGGTTTCCCTCCAGCCTGGCCACGTGCAGGAGTTGGGGTGCTATCTAGTCTACACGGGTCTAGGGTAAGCACAAACCTGTTTGTGATGCGACTCTGGATTTGTCGGCTTGTACAAGCCAGCCACTTGACCAGTGGGATGTTTATACAGCACAAAAACAACCTCCTGGAGCTGCTCTGCTTGAAGCCCAGCTCCTGAGCCCATCCCTTTCATACTCCTTTCAGAAAAAGTGACTCCTCCCCGCCTTGAATAGGCGAATAATGTCGGTGCAAAATGAGATTACACTGGGATAACAATCCCCTGCCATTTCTGGAGAGCAGATGCCTGTACAATGCCGCTTCTGATGGACACGTTTCAACTCGATGCCGGCTTGGCACACACTCAGCTTCAAGCACGAAGCCCAAAGAGAGCCAGCTGTGACACCGTGCGTGGGGGCACCAAGTGGCAGCGCTGCTCCCCTCTGCCAGCAGAAGCAGCCAGGGCACCTGGTCTTTTGTCTGCCAAAAAAAAAAAAAGAATAGGGCCTTCGCCTTTCTTTCTTACTTTTTTCTTTCTTTTCTTTCTTTCTTTCCTTCCTTCTTTCTTTCTCTCTTTCTCTCTTTCTCTCTTTCTTTCTCTCTTTCTCTCTTTCTTTCTCTCTTTCTCTCTCTGTGGATTTATTTATTATTTATTTTTTGTCTCAGGGGAGCCAGAGTCCTGTCCCCTGGTTTCAAAGGTAGCTGCACTGCTTTGCAGCACCTACCACTACAGCTCCATCGCTGCAAGGAAAGAGCCACACCCTCACATTTCCCATCGTCAAACCCTGCTGTTCTTAGGCTCCCTAAATTTACTGGAATTGAGAGGTCCCCAGGATGGTAGCTCAGTTTTTTAATTTTTTTTCCCAGCAGTTTGGGGTGTGCACATTCCCAGTTGGCAGCCTGCAACACCCTTGGACTCTCACGCAGCCCCTCAAATGCTCCCCATTGCAAACGCAGCTCTTTGCTGGCAACACCCGCAGTGATGCCCTAAATACTGTATATTTGGGCCCCCCCAGCCTTCGGGCAGGATAAATCAAGCTGGACGTGAGGGCTCCCAAGAAATCACTCGTGCATAAAAGGCAGATGATTTGTTTTTAATATTGAGGCGGCCGAGTACTGTTGCTTAATTGGTGCCATCATTTTGCTGATTGTAATTCAAAGCAGGGAAAGAGCTGGAGCTTTCCCCGTCTTTATAGAGAGGCAGGGCTGGGCTCTACGAGGCTGAAACCACCCCCACCAGTGAGAGGGATGGTTTGGCACTGCTGAAATGCTTTGGGAGCTGCTGCTGACTTGTCCACACCTCTATTTCTGGCTGTGTGACTCTGGGCCTCCCTCACGCCACCTCTAATGCCAGAGACTTGGTCCCTGATGGCACACACCAATCTGGGAGAGACCAAACACCACTGCACCCTGATGCTGGCTGTGGACAGGAGCATCGATGTGGTTATACCCGTCCCCTAAGAGACAAATCCCCTGTGGAACGAGTAGTTTTGGATGTTGCCCTTTGGGTTTGGAGCTGAAGATTTGCTGTAAGAAATACCAAGTCAAAAGGTGAGGAGAAATGCCTGTGCCCCTCGCCAGCCGCAGGGCCTGACCCTGACTGAGCGTGTGAAACGTTGGCCCCAGCCTGCACCCAGCCCAGCTTAGGGGTGATTTCCATGG
Organism: Anser anser; assembly: GCF_964211835.1. Taxonomy (NCBI): domain Eukaryota; kingdom Metazoa; phylum Chordata; class Aves; order Anseriformes; family Anatidae; genus Anser; species Anser anser. The sequence continues at coordinate 14,787,662 of NC_139724.1, forward strand.
AGATCAGCGGAGGACAAATGAACTGGCAGGAGGAAGGGCTCTTTTCCATCCCAGTACCTGCTGTGTCTAAATTCAGGCTCTGAATGCGCTCTCTCGCCGTAATTTATTTCTCCATTACATTTCTGACCCGGGCTCCGGCTTTGCTGCTATCACTGTCAGCCTTTTGCCCCTCTAATTATGCTAACAGCAGCACCTGAATGCTAATTGCCATCCCTGCATTTTGCATACGAGTGTCAAAGAAATCATCTGCTTTCAGCGTACGTTAGGGAGGCATGAACAGTGCCTGAGAGCTCTGCTTGTTGCTGAACGTAGCTTCCGAGCCCAAGAAACCTTTTCCTTCCCCACCCAAGTACCAGGAACTAATCTTTTCCTTCCCCACCCTGGCACCACTTTTCAGCCTGAGCTGGGCAACTTGCTGTGTCTGCCACATATCAGTCGTGCCCTAATCCCTGCCTTAATTAGGGTTTATCACGCCATGCTTCTGTGTGTGTGTGTACAATCCGTACCTATATACACATCCTTTCCTCTCCTCCGACAATATGCGGTCCAACATCAATTTGGTATTGAGCTCCTACAAGTCTCATGGAAAGGGCTGGCAGAACACTGCTTCGCTGACATTTTTCAGTACCAATGGATGGGAGAGGTTGTTCCCTTTCTTCTTCTTCTTTTTTTTTTGTAAGGAAATATCATTTTTACCTTGCATGCCCTTTCATTCAGCAGCTCCATACACTGTATTTCTCAAGGAGTAAATGATTAAACTCTGGAGCTCTGAGTTTCACGTTTAAATGTCAAACTCAGAACACATTGTCTCAGAAGAAAAATCAATAGGATTTCAATTTTCTTGTAATAAATATGGCCTTTATTGGTAGCAAAACAAGAAAAAGGCTAGCATCCCATCTCACAGCTTTACTCCCCACACATTTACTCCCTTATGCAACAGATACATCAGAGAAGTGATTTTCCAGCCACAAACCTCAGTCTCCGCCTGTCATTATTTTGGGCAGGAAAGCAGCCAAGCTCTTATTAAAAAGTTACTTCCCACCTGCTCTCTGCTTGATTATCGCATTAACGGTGTATGGGCTCCTTCAGCAGGCACAAAGCAGGCTTTTGCCTTTTATACCCTGAAAATCTCTACAGCAGCCCCATTGTCAGCTGACATAAATCCTTGACTTGGCCTGGAACCACCCCAGTTTACCCCTGGAATGTGCCCCTTTCCTCTTTTCTCTCTTTTCTCTTTTTTTTTTTTTTTTAGTTAATAAGCCTTGAGAGAAATAAGTCATCTTCAGGGGCACACATATGCCTGGCACCTGCTCACGGGGAAGCCAAAGGAATTTTCTGGCCAAACTCCCATCCAGCTCTGCTAATAGGTAACAAAAGAAGCACATCGGTGTCGTAAAGCATCTTTTCCACTTTATTTTATTTCAACGATTGTGAAAGTTAGAGCTGGACAAGGAAGGGATTTTCTGGTTTGTTGCTTCAACTGAAAGGGGGAAGAGGAAAGCCCAAAAATTAGGGAGGGAAAGGAGAGCAGTCCAGGTCAGCCAAACCCCAGGCCCCATTTTTGTCATGACAAAAACTTCTTGTAGCCCTACAAAGCATTGGTTAGTGAGAAAGTGAGAAACAGAGAGGTGAGAGAAGGCACACGGAGTTTAGACTTCTTTTCAGAATGAGCCTAAAAGAAGGGAAAAAATAATTGCTTTGGAAAAGTCTGACCATTTGGTGTGTACTGGGGCACTTCCACATTGAAAAACTGCAATTAAAAAAAGTGGGGATCTTCAGTGAGCATCATGCCACCAGTTTCTCCACGGCTTCCCTCAGAGCCCCTACAGCATGAAATACCTGCACAGGGATGGCTGAATTAAGAGAACATAAATAAATATATAAAAAGAGTGACAGGCAGCTTTTGCCAAGCGAGGGCAGAAACCTTATGCTGGCCGTGCCACTGGCTCACACTTCCTTCCTTATATTGGTGTGAGATTGCTTCCCCCATGCCCATTTTCATGTAAATGAGGTTTGACCTCCGGCAGTGGATGTGTTATTAAAAATGCATGCTTGGAAGCACACGTGCACCTAATTAGGGGAACATCATGGGTGCTGGGGAGCATGAAGCACTGGGAAGGGTGGCACACACCGCGGAAATGACACTGAAACGTCTTCGGGCCTGCTGGGCTATTGCTGCCCTTCCTTATTGGAGGGAGGCATTGTGCTCTCTCTAACCCCCAAATCCCCCCTCAGCCTGCAGAAAAAAACATGCGAATTCCTTTCCTCTTCTCTGTCGCTGTCTCTTCCCTCCCACCTTCCCCCCGTGTGTGTGCCACTTCATTCCTGCCATCCCTTGGTGCCATTTTGCTTTCTGCACGGCTCGGCTGTGGCCTGATAAACCGCCCGTGCACTACTTTGTCCTCGCATCTCCCCAGGTACCACGCTGCACCCGAGGAATTGCAGATGAGCCAGCCTCTCCCCTCCTACCCATCCATTTTAACAAGCAGGTACTACGTGTGCCCTTCTCCGGTCCTCGGGGTCCAGCTCCAGCCTCGTGTCGGCAAAGATGAATCACCCTGGGCTCAGGCCGTGCTGTTTTGGCTGCTTCTTAATGCACTCGGGGGTGACTTTCATCAGGCCCTGTTGACTTGAATAAATCTCCCTCATTCTTTCATCACTTCTTCCCCTGTTCCAGCCTGCTCTCCGTTCCCTATTTTAAGTATCCGGTCACAGTTTATGCATTGCATGCTATTTATGCATTTCAGCCCATGAAAAATACATGAAGAGTCCCTCGCTTGTTCTCCCCACGGCCTCATAAATCTTGCATTGCTTTCTGCACGGCGGCTCAGCTTCCCGGGGCGATGGGGAGCAGCCTCCCTGCCGCTCCTGCCCCGGGGCCGGGGCCCCCTCTGGGGATGCCAGCGCTGCAGGCTCGAACCCTGCTGGGCCAGTGGAGGAGGAGGATTCGGAGCCTTAGGTCCCCACTTTAAGGTTACTGGATAGGAATTATAAGACAAAGACTCATAGAAATTACCTAATTCCTTGGTTTTAAGTGAGAACTGAGTGTTGGAGAAGGACTTTGTAGCCGGCTTTCGTCCTTACAAGCCCACATAGCCTGGTAACAGTAATGAGTTTTGGCCCTTCACCATCTGATCAGGATACGCCCCTTGTCCCGCCCGCTCACGTTGGCTGAGAAACGGGGACAGGGGGGAGCTGCTCCCACAGATGTGTCTTCATGAGGGCCCCATCCCCATTTCTATGGCAGCAGAAATCAGGCACCTTTCCAAGGAAGCCTTGTAAAGCACCCTCGTCCCTCAAAACTTTTGCCTCCCTTATTTCACTTTTTTGCATTTGAAGTGCTAGAGATGAGGAACCTTTCCATTTTCCTCATGTGAGCCCAAGTCGCCTTGAGCCTCCCCATCACCTGCAAGGCTATTTCACTTTCAGCCTCTTTAAAGAAGTTTCCTGTTCCTGTGCTTTCCTCTTAGCAGCCTCTGCCTCCATGAAGCTGTCACAGGTGCTGCCTAAGCAGACTTGGCCGAGGTGTGGTGAGTTAGTATTATTTTTGCCCTGTCCTCAGAGCCGCTCTGCTCACTGCCAGCATCTTGCACTCCGTTGCCATCCCGGTCCAGCAGCGGACAACCCCAGTCTACATAGGAAAATACCGCATGGGACCGGCATGTCAATCCAGAGATCTTTATCTGAGTTGCTGACAACATCAGTTTGTTAACACAATTGACCTGGAGCTCCCGCCAGTATACGGGGCGTCATCCCTCTGCCGCCCCAGCCTACTGTGCCTTGCTTGGCCGCAGACACCAGGCTACGCGTGTATCACCCGTCATCCGCCGCGGTTCCCCATGAAGGCAGGAGGTCTGGCATCTTCAGCTGCAGCTCTCCCCTGTGTCCTCCAGCAGCGGTTATCTTTCAGGAGCCTGAAAAGACCCCAGCTGCCCCTTTCTCCACACCCTCCTTGAGCCCACCACTACCTCTGTTAGACCTTTCCCAAACCAATCTTCACCCCTTGGCGTGGCACAGCACCACCTTTCCCACCCATCGCCTTTCCCAGCTCTCCGTAAGGCCCCTTTGGCAGTGTGAGGTTGCCCTCAGCGTGTGGTTGTAGGTGCTCCTGATGGGCACGGGGGCTGCCATGTCCTCCCACCAAAAAAATCAGAGAAAAAGAAAATCATCCCTTGGTGGAAAAAGAAAAAAAAATCAGTAAAATGTAATGATTCTTAGGAAGGGAATGGCTCAGCACCCACAGAACCACAGCCAGTGGTTGTTGCCGCACTATCTTGCCGCACTAATGAGACTAAAAAGCAGATTTCTCTCTAAAATAAAAACAGAGGAGGAGAGGTAACAGCATATAACGAAGCAGGAATAATTAGGGCCTGCACATGAGCCCTGCACATCTCTCTCATTCCAGAACCGCCTCTCTCCACCCAGGACCACAAAATGAGCGACAAGACTGCGTTTAGGAGAGAAAAATAAAAGGAAGAGGTTCCCCTGATCATGCCAGTTTGCTTTTGCACCTTCAGGGGGTGCGTGTGCACCTCCTCCCCAGGAACCCGAACGTTGTAGGCTTCCTCTTGCAGGGGCTGGCAGAAGGCAGGGACGCATACAGGCACCGTAAGCGAGGAGATACTGGTGCCCTCGGGAGGATGCTGCAGAGGGAGGAGGACCCGGCACTGCGTGGAAGGCTCACAAACTGCGTGTGTGATCCACAACTGGATGTAGCTGTTATTCAAAGATTTTTATTTTTATGAAAAAATATAAAAATTTCATATCTTACACTACGAAAAAAAAAAAAGTACACAAACGAAATGCACAGAGAACATCTGAGGAGGGGAAATAAGGGGGCAGGAGGAGTGTAAATACAGTGATGCTACAGTCTCCTACAAGCTGAAACGCTGATGCGAGGATCTGAGCCGAGGCTCTGGCAGCGCTGGATGCACGAGCTCGCCACCTACTTACCCTAAGGAATTGCCACAAACATATTACTAAAAGATCAGAAACTAAGCATTACTCTTAGACTGCTACTGACATATCTCACACACGCCTTAATGACTAATTTCAAGACTACAGCGGTCCAAAGATCCGCAATTTCTTGGTCACTCAGGCTTCTACATTTTTATATTCAACACTGAATTAGACAAAAAAAATCAGCTTTTTTTTTTTCTTCTTGTTGTTAAGATATAGAAGCTATAAATTAAAAAAAAATCTTTATTATTATTATTATTATTATTTTAATCAGTCTTTTTTTAGGATTAAGTAATTTTTCCAAATGACAGCTATCCAATGACTGGAGGTTAGTCTAAACAAGCCATGCTTGGGGAGACTTCCTTCTCCTGAGATGAAAAACTGTTTTGAAAGGAGCCTCTTCACCTCCCCGGCCCTTTGAAGTACTTCCTCACAATTAACAGCAAAACATACTGGAAAAAAAGTATTCGTTGTACCAACAGCAGCACTAGCAAGTTGAAAAACAAACTACTTTGACTTACCATAGGCAGGAAATCCTCCTACAGCTCCAATTTTACTGATTAATGAGAAACAGTGCTTCTCCGTGGTTTAAAAGTCCAGCACACAACTCGCAAGGTCAGCTAACTACCACCCTTACCTCCCCCTGTGCTTAAAAAGAGCATAACCAGAAAAATATCAGTGATCTCCTACGGCACGCCAATATTTACAACCATCCATTCCCAACATCTGACTTCAGCCTGTACATTTTCGTTTGCCACTCCTTCTGAAGGCAAGTTTTTCTGCTTGTGCTTCATGATGCCCTGGCTCAGCAGGTGGAAACAGCAGTAGCCTGGCCAAGACCGTAGGCACAAAGTCTCAAAGAGCTGCTGCGAAACCCCCCTTGCCCGTTGGAGATACCATGGTAAGAAGGGAGCTTTATGTTAAAACCCCAAATCCATGTGGAAGGCCCCAAAAATTGGTACGATTGCCCCAAATACTGCATGCTTGCAGTTCTCTCTTCACTGGTAACTGAAAATTTCTGTTGTAAGTACTCTGGAATTTGCACATGGATGTAGAAGCTGTAACTTTTGGACCCTATTTGTTAAAACATCAATTTATTTTATTTTCAGTTCAGAGACAAAGCCTATAATAAAGAGATCTGTAGCAAGAACAGTTCTTGAAATAAATATAAAAGGTCATTTATTTATTTATTCAAGGAACTGAGAGTAGGTGCCCTATTTACAAATGCAGTCTGGCTGAAGAACAGTTCATTTTCCGCTGGTTCATCTGAAGGTTGCTCCAGTATCTGGCAGTTACTACAGAATATCAAGCACATCACGCTCACCTCAATGTGGTGCACCCCAGCAGTACTGCATATGCCTTTAAAAACCCACAAATGGTGAAAGGGGATTTTCTCGTAAAAGTCCATGGAAAAGAACAAACCCAAATCCTTACAGAGAGCCAACAGTTAACGAACGACTGAAGAAAACAGGCAGAAAGGCTAAGTGCTGAGATTTGCTAATAAAATCTCTCTCAGTGCAGCTGATCGATGCATGCAGCGACCGAACGATACCTCCCAAAGAAACAAGTTGTTGCTTCTGTCTTCCTACGGGTTATTTTACAAAGCACTGCAGGCAGGGAGGCACAAATAATCCCGAGATAGCTCTGCTGACAGCTCTAATAATGTTATTTATTATTTGACAAATCTCTTTTATGTGCCGAAATTGTTATGTCTTGATTCCTTCTCCCCCCGCCTTTTGTGGCCTGGTGGCTGACAAAACGAAACAACAGGGTGAGAAATCACACCATCGAGATTCACCAGGCCTTCCCCTTCTGCCTCGCTGCATCTCACCGCGCGACTTGTCCCCGTCCTGTTTCTCGCATTGCCAGCAGGCTCAGCGCTCCCGTGCTGTGGCAGCGGGGTGCGAGAGGCGAGCAGCCGGCTTCTGCCCTCCCGCATGCCGGTGCTTCCCCCTGATCTTTCGTACCTTGCCCATGCCTCATGGCAAGGTGGTTTGGAGGATAAGTGGACGTTACAGAGCGTGCATATCATTTCAAAATGGGAGAATTCTGCATCGAGAAGCCCTGTGGAAAGAAAGCAAGCCCTGCTGCTAAGAACCCCCCTCGAGCCCTCTCCTGCTAGACCTTTCCCTACCCCTTTTCTTTAGAAAGTGCTACTTGCGTCAAATCTCATCAAAGAGCTCTGAGGAAACTGAAGACCTTTAAAGCCAGCTGAAGTGGCATTCAACACGTGCTTCTGCGAGCGGTGAAGGAAAGCAGTTGCCTTTGGGCTTTAGATAGGGTGCCTGGTCTCTGTTCTGCAGCGCTGGGGGATGAAGGAAGAAGCCCTAAGCCAACACGTCGATGTTGTCCTTGAGGAATAACGCTCTGAGATGCTATCCAACGCCTCTACGGAAGCAATACATCTACAGTAACAGTACACACTCGCCATCCGCCGAGCAGTTTTTAATCCTTATCTTTACCAAAGTCTTCACAGAACAACCTATGAATACCAAAATAACTGCACCGATTAATCCCATCTACAGCAAACAGAGGAGGATGGCCCCAAACTGTTTCTTGATAGGATTTCCAGAGCACTGGGCATCTCTCTGCTGCCCTCAGGTCCCCCTGAAAACAGCAGCTTCAGGCTTTGATGTACACACTGAACGCTGGCTACAACCCGGTACTGACTCAAGCTGTGTCAGCTTCAGGCAGATGACACCGACCATGGGATGACAGCGCTGTGACCAGGCTGGGCTGCTCTCCTTCACCTTCCTCTCTGTGCTCTGAACCAAAGTGGCCAGGTCTGTACCCATTTCTGTAAGAGGGATCAGGGTTTTGGGGCCAACCTGCCTAACTTTTCCAAGGGACGCAGAGGGTGTCTAAGCCGAAAATACCCACAAAGCAACCTGGGACAGCGCAGATCTCAAGATAATTCCCTCCCCTGCTTGCCTGGCCAGTTTTGGTGAAATGCCGTGAAATCTCTGTGCTGGATAATGGGGACACAGGAAGGGGTACGCTAGGGGCAGGTTATCAGACACACAAAGGGAACACAGATGCCACACTGCCGCTGAGGCAGGGTGAGAGCTGGATGCTTTAACTCCCACTTTACTTCTCTTCTTCTGGATGGCCCCAGCCCACAGTGGAGAAGAAGTGGGGTGACATCCTTTATTTAAGCAGACTTCTTCTACCTCATATATGCAAATCAAAACTCCCGAAGGCTTTACATGTTGCTCAAACCAAACAGCAGCAAAAATACAAAGCATAATGGTAACGCAAAAGAAAAAAACAAAATGAAGCAAACGGGAAAAAGAACAAAATGATGAAAAAGCCCCAATCTTGTACCTGATGTATAGCAAACTGTACAGTATATACATCGTCATGTATTATCCTCACAGAAGAGCAAACTAAAAGAACTTTGTAACACAGAGAGAAAAAAATATACACCCTGTATTGTATTTGCCATTGAGTAAGCAACATGTTTATACACTAGTCTCTATAACTTAACGCTGTGTAACAGCATTTTTTTTAAATTTACAAAACAAAATATCTATCCAGAAATAATCTAATCATATTGCTCTTCAATACACTTCTGTAGACAAGTAAGACTCGAAGTAAACTTCAGTGAAGCGCAGCTTTTGTGAGCCCACAAACAGCTGCAAAACTTCTCCATTCAAGTAAGTCCTTGGAAGTATTAACATGTGCTGCTGTAATTCAGTATATAAAGGTGCTATATATATATATATCCCATGTACAGACAACATGTGGTGGGAAGCCTTGCTGTTGTCATCGCTGAAGCGTAAGAAATCGGTTAACCTCATGTACAGTAGATCCATTTCCATGTTCCATGCATGTTACATTTACTTCATGAAAATGAGGACACAAATAGGAAGAAAATGAAAACTTGAGTCAAACACTACTTTATAAACGCTGTGGCAGAGGCCAACGTCCTTCAGTTATAGAAACCACTGAATTTCCCTTTTTTCTTTAGTCAAAATAAATCTCAGGGCTAGTATACAAAGTGCAGGACCAACCACTTGAGGAAGTGACTTTAAAACCAAGTTACAACGGCACCATCCCATTCACCAACTGGACTTTCATCTCTTGAAGGCTGTTCATTATCTTCTTCTGGTGACCAACAAGTGTCACTCCCAGCCGCCTCAAATCCCTGTGGGAGAAAGCAGACGTTGGTTCCAGGGACGGCTCAGGCACACGCCGACACACACACTACGCACCGCACACACCGATGCTGCTGCCTACCTCTTACCATTTGTGGCTCCTGAAGCCCTTTATAAAGGGAGGCAAGTTTAATATTCCCCCCCTTTTTTTTTTAAATGGCTGATGGTGTCTCAGAGAGGTGACATGATTTCACCAAGATCACCTCAGCGGCTAAGGGGAAAAGCTCGACAGCAAAATGTCAACATTGGCTTCAGCAAAGGACTCCGCTATGCACGAGCAGTCCTGTTCCAAGAGAAAAGCTGTGTAAGAAAACGTGTGTTGCAATTTCCTCTTCTCCTGAGAGAGGCTGATATTTGATCTTGGATACGAGCAGCAAGGAGTAAGGTCAATCCACGCTTCCTTCCTCTTCGGGTGAGGCAAAGCCAAAGGTACACAAACCACAACCCTACAGCCAGCTCCTAGAGAGAGCTGAATGGCAAAGGCCTCGAGCACTGCTACCGCCCCGATGGCCTCCTAAAGTCAGCAGGAATTGGCAACACAGCTCCCCTCTGGGCTTTTGTAAATCTTTCTGTAAACCCATGCTTGATTATTATTTTTCTGTGAATTCTACGTGATAAAGGCATTTGTGTTGAGTCTGCCAGGGGTGCCATTAAAGGAAAGCTGTAACATAAGATTAGGAGGAACGGTTGTCTTCTCGGAAGTTTGACTCTCTAAAACCTAGGCATCTAGATGAAGCTAATCACCACGGTTCGCAGCAAATACTGCCTGAGAGGCACCTCCGGGGGACAATTTATCCCATCCAAAGACAGGAGTGGGATGAGTTGTTCCCTGCAGATATTATGCTAGGAGCTTGGGTGATTAGATTTAATGACATCTAAAGCCAGATGAGGTGACTCCCACACCATGAGTTATGGCAGTGTAATTTTACTGATTTCTTTAAAGAGGGAAAAGTGTTAGCAAAGAAATTGAAGGAATAGGTTTGGAAGAAGGATCAAGACAGGTGCATCCCTGTTTCCAACATAAGACATAGACCATTAGAGAAGCAGTTTGACTTACAGGAGATGTGATGTTTTGTTTGAAGACTTCCATTACAGAAATATAAGCCCCTTGCTTTCTACCTCTGAGCTGGACTGAATAAAAGATGTTTTCAAAGTTAAGCTCTACGGTTTTGCCAGTACAGGTGTGAATCACAGCACTGCTGGCACCAGCTTGTGGACGACACCCAAAAACAAGCAAGCCACTTACAGGAGAAGGCTTTCCACCGAAAGCCAGCGGGACATAAGTGCTTTTTGGAAATGACACTAGCAGGACTGATGCATGCAAGAGCCAGGATTGCCAGCGACACCCAAAGCCCCAGTTGCTGCTCCCAGGAGCCCAGCTGCCACCTGGTCATACTGGAGACATGATCCATAGCAGAGCTACATGCTGGACTGCAGGTGAACGTGTACAGTGACCACCGAATGCTTTTGCATAATGCACGTGAGCTACCCATCAAGGTGCACCTCTCTCAGCAGATCTACATTCTGGACAGAAACTCCTGTGTGAATACAACCATCCAGATCCAAAAATTACATAGATGAACTCTTCAAAATCATTGTTTCTAACAAAAAGAAATCCCAAGTGCAGGTTGACGTGTTAACACAAAGCCAGTTGAAGCCAAAAGCTAGACCTGTTCTCCATAGGATTGTCACGCTTTCAGCCTTTTGATTTGGAAAATACCAGATTTTTTGCTCGAGGCTAAATACTTCATTTCATTATTACACCCTTTTTCAGTGAAGCAACTCTCTGATGCATACCGGAAATCCCAGTGCAATGAGTGTGGAGCAACAGAGGTCAACGAGACACATCAGCACATTCCTTACCCGGAAGAAAAGGCTGCAGCACCTGCAAAGGTGCCTAACTTCTCAGGGGGACATGCTTTCATTTCTACCTCCACTGAATTGTGAAACTAGTTCAGCAAGCAATCTTAATAATGAAGGAAAATGTAGTAATACTATTGTTACATGCAATTTATTTTATGTACACAGCACAGTTGGAAGTTCACACCAAAGATCGAAAAAACAGTATATGGCCAGATTTTTAAAAGAGCCAACATCCGTCTTTCCCCCCTGTTGTGTGCTGCTCTGGTGTTACTTTTTGAAAGTTCAGCTATTTTTGCAGGTATCTAAAGTGCAAGCTGAGCTCTTTTGAAAATCCAACACCACATATTTCACGTATATACTGTTTCTGATATTATCCCTCTGCTCTCGCACATTATGCAGAAAAGCCGGCCTGGAACTATCAGCAAGGCATGTATGTGTTTGCATTTCATACGCCGCTCAGTCAATCTAACAAGGAAAAGTCCCTACTCTCTGGCATTGCAGCAGGCTTCCTGATCAAAAGGATCCATGTACCATTTCAGGTTTTACTCACTACAGAACTTTTTTTTTCCTTATAGCATCCACCATAACCCAATATCCTTGAGTAAAGCCTCATTGATTTAAGGGAGGCATAAAGAGAGAGAAGAAAAACGAGTTTCTAGTTTCAATCCATTAGTTGCTCACCAGGGGACTTAGACTATTTTTTTGAATATTGAATCCTCTCAAATGTGGAACCACTGGCCAAAAGTGTGGGGACTCCTCAGAGAGGGGAAAAACTTCTGTGCAGCCTTTTACCTCCACAAAGACCAACCAGAAGGCTAACCCAGACAACAACTCCTGAGCCAGATGCTCACCTAGCATAAAATCAGCGGCTTTACTCAAAAGCCACCCTGCGCTTTGCCAAGCCAGCAACAAAACTTCCCCCAAAATGCCTCGAGAATGCAGGAGCTTTAATTCCTGTTTTCAGGCATGACTTGCAGCATGTTGCAGCCTCCCATGCGTCCAGGGCCGAAGCACTGGACTTAAAGCAGCAAAAGGCAGGAGGCAGTTTTTAAACAAAATTGGGTGCACAAAACAGCCACTCTGGGGACAAAATCCACTTCTGTGCCAAAGAGTTGCAACACAGCTGCTCTAAAAATCCAGTCCGGTGCTGCTTGACCCATTTCACCACAGCCAATGGGTAATACCACCAGGCCTAGCTCTGGAGACGTACAGGGGTATCTACACGGGCTTTGGAAAGGTCTGGGAGAGTGACAGGACACGTGCACTTCCCTGCAAGAAAAGGCCCATCTGGGACTCTGCCGAGGAGCGGGCAGACGACACTTGCAGTCAGCATCCAGGCTGCACCTCGCCATGCAAGTGTCCCTACCCCAGACGCTGGGTTTGTGTGTGCCGCGGTGGCAGCGGCACAGGCATTCCTCGAGGCTGTGAAAATACGGGCACCCATGTGCCACGGGGTCTCCCTGCTTCAAAATACTTGACCTGCAGCAACAAGACAACTTTTAGTCCTGTTACAGGGAGAAGTGCCCTCCCACCCCTTTTCACTTTTTTTTCACACAGGGTTGAAAATGGAAACAGAGGAACTCAAATCACATGCTAACGCAGTACTAAGAGACCGACTTCAGTTAACCAAAAAGCCAAGTGAATAAAGGGGTCAGCCCATTCCAAACAGCCTGTATACAGCTGTACGCATGCTGTGCTCTTACCATGTCCTTGCATGAAAGCCCGGCTCCAATGTGCCAGGGACAACACAGTATCCCCTTAACTGCAATATCCTCCGTTTTGCAGGAGTTGAATTCATGGTCTCCACGTTGTAAGAAATATATTTAAAACATTTTATTTACAAACAGAACTACTTATACACCATGGCCCAGTTTGTCAAACACAGTGTAGGCTAGGACTGGATCGCCACATAAAATACAACCTCCTCACCACCCCGTTAATCATGCAAGAGAAAGGGACATGTTCCTGAAAGATCTCCATGGCTGGAAGCCATCAACCTACCACAAATTGTTTTGCATTTCATCTCCCATTCCAGTAGTTTTCACCATTCTTCGTGTGGTGTAAATCTACAATGGCCCATGCAGACTGGCACTACTCACGGAGTTAGTTAGTTGTCAGTTTGAATGAGGGGAAAGAAGAACCTCAAAGACCTTCAGAAGAAGCTAAAGAGAGAGGAATCCACTTGCTAGGGACTTTTGCATGAGATTAGGACTTATTTTTTTAAGAGTTCATCTGCTCTTATTCATTATTCCCATTCTACTTGACTATGACTCAAGAATTGGTTTGTTCAGAAGCAGATGCGATATCACAATCCCAGGACTGAGATTTCAGGTGAAGAATAAGTATCTAGAGCAGGTGAACTCTTAAACGTTCTTCATCCAGCATAACTTTTAATAAATAATTTTATTTTATAAGAAAAAAATACAATGCAAAGCAACACAGCACATATTATTACAAATATTCAGAGCTCTTCATCTAATAACAAACAACAGGGTGTCCTGAGATTCAGTGAGTACAGATCTTTCAAAAGGTGTAAGTATGCAGTCCACATTTTGTTAGTAATTGGTCCAGTCTAGTGTCAGACTGAAACTCATGTCATGGATCTATCTATTCTTGAGCATTGTCCTGGTAAAGTTATTCTTGCAGTGGATTGAAAGAGCTCCAGACACACTCAAAGTCACTAGGTGGTCCACAAGTTTAAAGAGCAGGTCTGGTCCACTGGAAAGGTTTCCTTCAAGTCTGATATCCAGTTGGAAAGAGGGGGTGGAGGGTGAGGCTCCACTTTTCACAAGGTGATTCGTCCCTTTGCAAGAATTAGAGCTAAATGTAGAAATCACTCTTTGTTTGAACACATACATTTTCAGGTCTTTGCTTAAGCAGGCAGAGCTCAGGACTTGGGGCGATATTCACCGTTTTTAGCTTTTTAATATTTTTTCTCCTAAAATTTGTCACTAGCACTACTCTTCTCTGGAATAAACGCATTAAACCATTACTTTGAAAGAAGCAAGGGGGTAAATGGGATTTTGCTTGGCATGTTGGGGGGGGATTTTCAAAAAACGCTGAACATGTACTATCTCAACCAGGTCCCATAAAGAGGCCACAAGCTGGGTGCCCACTGCCACCAGTCCCATGAGAGTGTCACCCATCCCCTCTCTTACAGAACTAGCAGGTTTTTTCCAGGAGATTTTAGAAGTATTTTACATTCATCATATTTTTTTTCTGCATTTTCTGGCAGGGATTATCCAGTTCTCCCTTCTCCACCTAATTTCCACATGTCTCCTGCATAGTTTGAATTTGGGGAATATCATTTTGGATGGTATTTGAAGGCAACCTCTTAAATTGTAAAGAATATTTTACTGATGTCATTTGGGGAAAGAAAGCTACTTTCAAATTTTCAGATCTTCTTTTCACCTGATCCCCCCAAGTCCCAGCTCTGGAATATATTGAACAGTTGCCTCTATTGAAAAAAGACAAGGAACATTTAACCTGAATTCTCATTTGCAGAGTACAAAATGTTTTGTTGTTTCCTTTTACGGGGAGAAAAATGAAATCTCCAGAAAAACAAAACCCCAAATATATTAACCTTTAAAGAACTTTGCTTGTTCCAATGTTTATTTCTTCCCTGTAGCATCTCTGGAGAACCCACACAACTCTCAACTGTGCCCCACAGAAGCCAGGTAAACATTTCTGTCCCTTACTCTGTTATTTTAAGGGCAATCTGCCAGTTTACATCCAGAGAACACAGTTCAGGTCTTAAGTTTGGGACACCTTTCCTCTTAAGTCCCTGGAATCTATGGCAGTTTCTCCTATTTTAGTGGCTGAGGGTCTGGTCTTCTGCCTTCTTCACTAAGTCTGAGCGAGACCACAGATTTCTTGATCCGGCTGGCTGGCTGGCTTAATGAACCTTCCACAGTTTTCCCCAAAACAGACCCAAGTGGGGTCAAGATCTCTTGCAAAGCCACAACTGCAATGCAAAGGAGCACAGACTGCGCAGGTCAAGACCCAAGCCTGCCTAAGTGTCTCTGTCCAAGGTGGCTGGAGGGGATTTTATTTGCTAGCAAATACTGGATAACTAAATAGCAGGAACCAGCTCAGAAAACTTATCTAAACTTGCCAGGTGGAAATCTGGTGGATTTGTGCAGTGCAGTGATGAATTTTTTGTACAAGTATGGTATCACTGCACATGAAAAGAGCCTCCCAGCACATTTTAGGAGGCAAATCAGCAGTTTATGCACGTTCCTTATGGTATCATCATAGGAGCTGGCGATGGCCATACCGGCTGTCTCAGGGTTTGTTCTCAGCCTTGAGAGGATGAACAAATCCAAGCTGAACACTACACAGGGAGGCAATGATACCTTTCTTCTGGAGGCTAGCATTAAACTAGCCAGAATACAGCCAGTGGAGCTACCTGTGGGATACACCTTCATAGCCAATTTTATTTCCTGCAATTCTCCTTCACACAGCCCCTCACCTAGTACGCGAAGTTGGAGCATTTCAACTTCTTGCCTTTTTCAGTTTCAACAGAAGAAAGTCAGTGAAATGCAAGATGGATTCATGAAACATCTCCTTTCAGCTTCAAAAAAATCCCCCAAAGCTCCCAAGGCTCTCAAGCATCAGTTCTTCTGCCCTGCTCTGCTGCTGTAAAAGCCTGGAAGAAAGCTGAAGCTGAGCAGCTCAGACATCTCATCTCCATTGGGGCCAGTAAAGGACCAGAGTAAAATGACATTTGTGCTACTGAGACCATCCTGGGACTCTGCAGAGGGGGTTCTTAGATGTGGTTTGTGGCTGGTGAGGTTCAGAGCATCTCTGGCAGCTACAATGTTATTTGAAGGACTTAAAACAACTCGCCCTTCTGGCTAGAACTGTAAAAGACAATGGATATCTTGGCTCACTGGCAATCTGAAAAAACATTTTGAAGTACTTTTTGGGCAGCCTGGAAAGATCTGGGGAGAAAGTTTTGAAATTTCTGAAATACCAAAGAGTAAATAGAGATAAGTATTTACATTTAAGTATTTACATATCACAATGTACTGCACTTTGCGTGATGTGGGGGAAACGTACCTCACTCCAAGAGGTGAGGTTAGAAATAGTTTTGTCAGTGTGCTAAGAAGACATGCTAAGACTGTATAAAGCTAAACAAGTGGCAAAAATGCTCATTAATTTGGGGTTGAACACAACATTTTCTCTGACCCAAACCAAAGCAATTCACTTTTGATCTAAGCATTTCTTTTAGAGCTCTTGAAGTTGCACGAAGTTCTAAACAGGAACAAACTGGAATTTCTTGTGAAACCCGTGTTCTTTGATATAGCTAATTCAGCCAAACAGCAACAAGCCTGTGATGTGTTTTAGACAATCTGCATTTCCTACCAGAACTTGCTCTGATTCTAAGATTAAGGTGGCACAGAAGAGGAGAATGCTCCAACCTTTTGCTTTTCTCTCATTTTCCTGCCTCATTCTATTCTCCTCACCCATCACCTGGCTAGGTCCTTCCTGCCTACCCTGGGGACGGACCTCTTAGGTAGAAATCCAAGCACCCTCACTTCCTAGAAAGGACTTCATCCCCAGCTTGGGGGTTTCACGTGAGTGCCTGAAGTTAGGCTGGATGAATACAAGTGTAAGGGATAAATATTGGGCACGTGGATGTAGCAAATAAAATCTGAGAGGGAGAAGAGATGTGCCTGCACTCCCTCCGTGCATGATTTGTCCTGTTAATGCAAAATTGACCTCTATGGGGGTCTTACCAACCTGCAACATGTGCAAAGGATCTCCTACCCTGAAGGCTGAACTACACAGCAAGCCCTGTGGCAGACAGGAGAAACACTGCAGTTCTGTGGGGCACTGGGATTTTTTCTGCTTTATTCCAAATCCTCTGCACTGATTCTGCATGCACACTGGCTTTCGGCACGTGGCTGGAGGAGCCATTACCTCCTCCAAAGCACCAAGCATGAAGCAACACCTTTCCCATTCTGCCTCAACGTCTGCAATAACCTAAGCTCAAGTAAACCCAGATGCAAAGGCAGGCTTGGGGGCAAGTTTTAGTAAGAGGCAGGAAGAAAGTACAGAAAATTACACAAGCAAGACAAGCAATGAAAGATGGAGCATAACCAGCAGCCCCAAGGTATTTACCAAGTTGCTTTAGCACTGTCACCCCAACTGCAGTCATACACCCGTGCAAAAACCAAGGGCACGTTCACAAGGAAGAGTCTCAGCCAGGGAGCCTGTCCCCTAGAGCTGTGGGTTTGCCGATGGTCTTCTGTTGGCAATGGCTTGTATCTACTCTTATTTCTGTTACAGTAACCTTGAAAAGTATTTCCACACTTTAGTGGGCCTGACTGTCCATTTGGCTAAGCCTGGGTCTACTCTGCAACCAGCTAATCCAGTATACCTCAGCAGGGCCTGTAGCTCCTATAAGATTACTAGTAGGTTTGTTTTTTTCATTTGTCAATAACCTTGAACAATAAACCACTACTATGTTGAGAGGACAGCTTGTCAATTATTCAAACTCAGGCATTAATTTCTGTGAGTGAAGGAGCCAAAGTACTGGCTGCCAATGTAGCGACGGTAAGTTTTAGTCCTGCCTGCGCTTGTTATCATCAATACAGATGCTAAAAGAGAAACTGCTGACTGCAAACAAAGGGGAATGGTTTCCTTTCTGCAGCCTCCTCACTAGTGTTTTTTAACACTTTGTTTCCCTCCCCAGCTCCAACACACGAGGTGAAAAGGATCTGGAAACTACTTACTCTAGGGTCACCTGAGCCACGGCGTCCATCGAACTGTATCCGTTCTCCATGAAAATCTCGGTGTACCGGCCCATTTTGATGGCTTCCAGCCACTCACCCACTGACCTGTAGGCACCGCTCCCCACCGGACTGTGTTCTACCAACAGATTTGATACTCTGAAGACAAAAGGAGAAACAAGAGAAGCAAAAAGAGTCAGCATCATGATCCACCCAACACGACACAATTGCTCATGTTCTCATACAGTAAAGATGGCTCTTCTGTGGCATTTTCAGTGATTGCTGAAGCCCAAATCCTCCCAGCAGGCTCCTGCTGAGCAATGATTTTTCTGTCTCATACAAAGTTGTTGACTTTACCCTGGAAGTACAGCACAACTGAAATGAGTTGGAGGGAACCATGCTCTTATGAGCCCCATGTGGGATTTCCCAAAGTTGTCAGTTTTACCACTGTTTTCAGAAAGGCCAGTGCAAAAGCTTCCAAAATCTCCCAACCGTCTTAGTCAGCGGAATAAAACTAAATGATTATGACAGGTTAGCTAGGCAAGATTTCACTATGTATCAAATACATCGCTTCACCTTCAACTTCGCCTGCTTTTCAGGGACTGAAAGCAGAAGAGTTGGCCTCAGCAGAGGAGAGGATTAGCGTCCGTCCCCGTTACTTCTCACAAACAAGCAGGCTCCTTTTCTACGAGACACTCCCTGGCACTCTTCCTTCAAGGTCTTCGGTCTCACTATTCCTACCCTGTTTTCCTCCTCTTTCTTTAAAGCTCATAATTAACTTAAGACAGCCCAGAGCCTGGAAACCAAAACCCAGATTACATTTCCCAGCAGCAGCCGTCAATGGCAGGCTGTTGTTAACACTTCAGGGGCTGCTCCTGCAGAGTCAGGCCAGGATTTTGGATGCAGGCAGCATCCACCAAGCCCTGCAGAGAGCAGCAATGCTCCAACCACGCGTCAGCCTCCCAGTGAGGCTCCTGCTCGGCCCTGGAAGCAGAGGGAGACTCCTGCTCCCATATCCTTGCTCAGACCTCACAGCAGCAACTGCTACCTGCTCGGTTATGCTGCACACGGAAGCAGCGATTCGGGCAAGATACAACCCTTCGCCGTGGCAGAAACACCAGTACAATACCTGGCACGAGTGACCCGTGTTGTGTGCTGGTCCACCACTCTACTAATGATGCGTGGAGTGCGAAGGGGCTTGTGCAAGGTCAGCCAGGAGAGAAAGCAGATTTCCCCCGTTTTGTAAACCACAACATCCAGCGCACGTAAGCCTTGCATAAAGATTATTACCCACAGGTAAAAGTGTTTGCTGGGTCAGCCTCTGACTGAGAGAATTACACTGGAGAGATTTTCAACTGGAAGGCGAGCTAGGATATTATATTGTTATAGCACTTCAGGAATCTTCGTATATTTTATGATCACATTAGTATTATTTGTTTATTTAATAGCAATGCTGAAGGGTCCAATAAAATGTGAGCACTTGCAGTACCAAGAGCATAATGGCTTCCCATAACGTTTTATACACATGAGGAATTCAAAACTCCTAAGCAATCATAATGAGAAGTGGAATTTCATTACTAATGTCAGGAGGTACCTACTGATACGCACACACTGTAATGTAGAGAGTGAGTTCCTCCCTTATTTGCATTAATGAGAATTTCCATAAAGAATACATTTCATATATAAAAAAATCCTTTACAGCTGCTGTATGTTGAAATTATGATTCATTCACAATTACTGTGGTCTGGGCATGGCAATCTGTGATTATAGAAACACAGCCCCAAAGCCTGGCTGTTCAGGTACTCCATCCACCCTGAATATACCGACAGCGCCTTTGAAAAGGAGAGGTTTGGAATTGCACGGACCTGTTAGTGGAATAAAACATCAGCAAAGTGCTCAGCAGCTCAAGGAGATGGTTTACTCCCTATTTTCAGCTTTTCCTGCCTAACAGTTTGGTACAACAGTACATACCACTACTTAACAGGCCTTAAGAATGACTGTTCTGAACTGAAAATAAAAAAGAAACATCCCATTCTGTACTGCCATAAACCTCTTCCTGCAGGTTTGCTGGGACTAACGTTACAACTAATTGCTAATACGAGACATTCTTCATTTTCTTCTTCATATGGTTAATGATGCATGTAAAATAGCCTGAGGAATCAGATCTATTTGGTATTTAAAAATGAAATTGTGAAGATTTCATGTTTCTTTTCTTCTAATGTATGACATGTCATGCATGGGAACATGTCTTTTTTTTTTTTAAAATCCTCTGAGAATAAGCTTTTCTGATGGGCCTCTCTCTTCCAGTGTTAATAAGGGGAACTCCACTGCCATTAGTGAAGCAGCAATGATTTATATACATCACTCCTTCATGACCTTGTGAGGGACTGAGTGATTAGCAGCACAGATGGCTCAGAACTTATACTTGTGTGCTTATGATGAAAAAACAAAAGCCTCTCCAAGACTCCAGTGTGGTGGAGAGACCACTGCTAAAACTCACTAAAAATATGAATATCTTCATTATTTTTTTTCCAAGTACAGTTTAATTTCTTGACTGTACTTCCCCTTTTGTAGCTGTGTAGCTAGTGAAACTCAAAATGAATTGCACACCGGCTGCTTGATTCATTTAATGTGGTTTTAGCAAATCATTTGTGTGTGGCTCTTTGGTAACCACAGAGATCCTCTCGCAATTTCAAAGACTGTCAGAACTGGAGGGGGCAACTAACGTGCTTGCGAACACTTGCGGGAGGATGCACTTGGACATCTGGGAGCTTTGCACATCCTAAGTTTCCCCCAGAGACTCTCTCATTGGTATTACAAAGATAAAGTCAACAGGCAGATAATTTGAGAGGTGTTTACTATCTACTTCAGTAGTCTACTCAGTCCTGCTCTCTCTAACCTTGGGGTAGAGCACAGGTAGCTTTATCATAGACCTATAAATAGTGCTGAAACTCCAGTTTCTGAAAGGCAGGCCACAGTAATTTTCTTTGTGGCAGCAGCACTACATTTATAGAGTAACTGAATTGCTGACCTGCCTGCCAATTTAAACAGTAAAAAGTTGATTTGGGAAAACTCCCCTGGACATAATGAAGCTGGAGGAACATCCACCCGCGGATGTGCGCAGGCCAAATAATAAGTGGTAATTCAACACCAGGGGTGGGTATTCAGACAAGAATCTTGCTCTGAGAAATGGTTCTGGCCTGATTTTGTACCTGCTCGATGCATTAACCAGCGTCTTCAAGCTGCTTGGGTTACGGATGAGTTTGTCCAACATGCTGACAATTTCGTCAAACTTGGGCCTGCTGTTGCGGTCTTTCTGCCAGCAGTCGAGCATTAGCTGGTAGAGAGCAGCAGGGCAGTCCATGGGACTTGGCAGGCGATAGCCTTCCTCCACGGCTTTAATCACCTGCAGGAGACAAAACACAAGGCTGATAGGTTGCATTCCTTCCTTCTCTTACCTTTTTCCCAAACGCAAATTGGTTTGAATAGACAACTGGGGTCCAGCAATACGCTCACACACAACCAATTCTTCCCCCTTTCTGCATACAAGATGCAAACCAAGTAAACTCTGTTATCTTTCAATTTTTCTATGGAATGGGTCGAATAACTCATTTTCAGTCACTGCAAAATGAGCCTGGAAATTCAAGGCAACCAGTGGGTCAGATCTCAGGTTGCACTTGTCCAAATCTCGGGTGAGGTCTGTAGGTCACACCAGGAAACTCCCAGAGCCTGCTGTGGTCCACCACCAGCACCCTATGGGGCTTTCTGGCATCATCTTGGAGCGCAGTGATTTTGTTTATTCAGATGTTGGCTTCTTTTTAAATGAAAAGGCATGTGCTAGACCACAAATTTGTATTACAGTAATAAAAGTCTGACTGTATTTCAAAAGAGACTTTGAATGCTAATTGATGGATGGATTCAATGCAGAGGCAGAACAACCATCTCATATATCATTCAAAACTGTCTGGGTCTAGCTGTTCTTACTGCATCCACATTTCTGCCAGGAATTTAAAATGTCAGCCTAAGAGTATGTAAATTAAAAACGGGAGGGTTGTTGCACTGATTTCAAGCACAACCCATCTATGGTTCTACATTTAAAACAAGTGGTATGCACATGTGCCGCCTGCACTCCTGAAAGGCACAAATGAACAAATGAGGGCAGAACTGAATAACACAACTTGTTTTCCCCAGTTTTGGACAGATTTACAGCAGGGCTCCAAGCCCAGCAGTGCCCGTTTTGAACCCTTAACCACTTTGAGAAGAACGCAGCTCTTGTTTCGGTCCACAGAGGTCTGTGTCCATGCCAGGAGGGTCCTAGCAGCCTATCTTCACAGCCTCTACTCCCAAGCCTCGCTGCCCAAATGGAGGCGGACACAGCTATTGCAGATGGGGAACGTTATGTGGAAAGCCACAGCGCTTCGCTGCTCAGCTCCAAGGACTGCCTCCAATGCCATTCATGCTGGGCACTGTCTCATGATTTGGAAACATCCCGTGTTTAAAAAGACGGCTCTGTGGTTAGTGTGTAAGTTGTTTTCTTGATCTTTCTATCAGTCAGAGCCACATCAGGATGGCATCGCTTTTCAGAAGGCTCCAAAATTCAAGACCACGTGCATCACTTTCAAATCAGCCTCCACCACATGGCTTTTTGCCACGTGGAGGAGTCCCAGGAATGAGCAGGCTGAGCCGCAGCAGTGGGAAACTGGAATCCCCTGAGGATGTATGTAGCAGAGAAAAAACTACGTGAGGCTTCGTAATCTTCTCAAAGGGTGCTGAGCATATCCGAAGGTCTGGCCACAACACCTGCAGTCCTTCTGCGCTCTGACACAGACCTATCTAAAATTTCATCTGTCGGGGGAGCAGTTGCACCGCTCTCTACCCAACCTGTGTCTACAAAGCGATTTCATCTGCAGACTGCTCACAGCATCAAAAAAACAGGCCCACCGTACTATGCTATATGCATTGTCTATTCCTCACATCACGCTTTTCAGCTGGTCCCTGGCCCCAAATTTACAACCGCCCTATAAAAAGCCTCAGTGTGGCACAGCCACGAGAACATTATTTGCTGTGTCTGCATATGTATTTATAACAATAACGGATCATCCCCCAGCTGTAGCAGAAAGAAAATAGCAGCAAGACGGGTAGCAGACCAGCTGGCACCAGCTCAGAATATCTGAACTACATCTGCAACGGGGTTATGCATGCTTTATATTCCTGGCAGTAACATCACAATCAATAGCGTTAACTCAATTTACAGGATGTCATTCGTTCTGGTGATACAATGCAAATGGTATCAAAACACTGCAAGGGGCTAGGATGCTGAAATACTCCCTACCTCTCTCTGAAGGTGCCTTCAGGGTCTGGCAGTAACAGGAGCAAAAGAATGAAGCAAATAAAGACCTGTAGCAACCTTGCAAGCAAACTCAATACTTAGAAAACAACAAAAAAAAAAGCACATTTGCCACTTCGTTCATTGGTGCCACTGCTTTTTAAGACTTGAAGAGCAAAAATTTGTATATAAAAGGAGACATTTTGTGCCCCTTTTACCCTCTCTGGACAAGCACCCTTCACTTATGGATCCAAGTGACTGAACTGGGGATGTTTGGAAAGGGAAGACCCGAGACAGTCTATTCCAGTAAACCAAAGTAACTCTTTTAGCTCCCTGTTTTCATAAAACCACCGGTCTGAAGACTAAAAAGCAACCACTGTGATCATTTAACTTACCAACCTGTGTAACACAGGCCACAAAAATCCTCTCAATTCCTGCATAAAAACCTTACCGTGTGGTGCAAAGCTTATTTTTAGAAAGCCTTCTAGACACCAGAACGACTTCAAAACATGGTTTGTAGCTTTCGAAGTTACAATGCTGCCTGCCATTTGGCACTGCACCTCCTTTAACAGGGGCGAAAGTAATCTGGCTGAAATATGGTGAGAATCGTTTTGCTCGCTGCTGACAACGTGCTTTAATTAGAAACTGTACAACAAGGAACTCTTGTGCAATGGAGTCTGAAATTCATGCGAGCAGAGCTCCGTAGACCTCCACAGAAAAGCCAACACCACACCTAACACTGCTGGTTCTTCCGCCAGTGCAAGGAGGGGAGGAAAGGAGAAGAACAGGCCTTTAGAGGATGAAGGAAGAAGGCACAAATCTCATGAAAACCATTTCTTTGCCACAGCACTGGATTGTGTTTCCTTGGCTGCCGCCATCCACACGCACGTATTATAGGGAGAGAGAGAACCTAAGCAAAGCCTGATCAGGAACTGATGATCACAAACATCTCACCAGTTCCTTGCTTTCTGCTTGTAAAGAAAGCATTCCCCCATCTTCTTCTTCTTCTCAGGTGGGAAATTCACCCTATGCCCCACAGAATGGACAAAGTGGTATCTGTGGTTTGGGTTTTTTTGTTTGGTTGGTTGGTTGTTTTTTTTTCCCCAACAGTTCTGCAAAGTGTAGATGTTTAGTGTTACTAACCAGACAAGGGACCCTCCTGGCCACAGAGAGTTATCTCACTGGAACCAGCCAGGATTTCAGCCTGGCATTTACGAACAGCATCTGTACCATGCTGGTGCATCGGCACTGAAGGTTGTTACAGTGCTCGGTGCGACTGAAAAAGCTTGGCTGCAAATCACTGCGCTCTCCACCCAGGGTATGGAAGAAAGCCTCCGTATTTGATTGAGATAAATCCCTGAGCAGATATGTGCTGCTTTACCAAACTCCCTACAAATGTGACAGCCTCAGCGGTGCAGGAGCGGTGGGGCATTCATGCCAAACAACACACTCATCTCCCTGGCAAGAAACGTGGTGTGACCGTCTCAAAGGCACTGCTCGTCTCCTTGCCTGGACTCAAGGCGAGCAGTCGGGATGAGACAGCAGCTCCTGCGTGTGACAGGTAGTCACAGCCACTGATGGCAGAGGCTCACATACAAAACAGAGGAGAAACAGAAGGCTCAGCCAGAGCCTCCGCTGCCAACAAAATGGCAGAATGTCAAGGGGACAGGGATGCTGTTCAAAAACAAAGGATGAAACATCAGGCATTGTGCTGGGGACAAAAGCAGCCCACAGCAGAGCAAGTACGTGCTTGCTTTGCCCAGCCAGGAATGGCGCTTCCAGGGGTGGCAGGACTGCAGAGACGAAGCAGGAGGGATGAGGAAAGGCTCTGTTTTCCATATGCAGAGTGGCTGCGTTTTTTCCCCCATCACAGAGCTCCTCTGGGGGCCTTGTGTGCCACACAGCGACCCCCTACGCCATGCACTAGCTGGCGTCCTGAGAGAATTCCACATGCCCCACTTCTCAGAGATGTGAAGAGGAAGGGGAGGCCCCAGAAAATCTGGCAATCCCAGGCTTAATTTTGTTTTCAGGATCAGATAAAGACAGATGCTTATAGTGAGCTCAGGGTAGGAGGAAGTCTTGCAGTAGGAACATGAGATCCTTAGGTAGGTTGGGAAAAGAGCTAGTGTAAGGAAGGTGACAGTGTCCCCAGGCACGCCACTGTTTGGAGGTGCTTCAGCGGGTGACCTTGAGGGGGAACAGGGGCCCAGGAGCAAGGCAACACACCTGGAAGGGTGCTATACAAACAAATGAGAGCTGGCACTAACAGAGACTCAAAGACATTCACAACAGAGAAAGCAAAGGATGGGGGGGAAAAGGAGCAAAACTGCTCTTGAGATCAGCAATGCAAAGATGACCGAGATTCAACTCTGTGCACTGCCAGTCTGGACTGCTATCACTCGATCAAATCACCCAGCTTTTATGCAGCAAAACAAGCCCTTACCATAGCTCTCTCGAGTTTCTGCTTTACGTGGCAGCAGGGGTATGAACACACAATTGAAATGCTGCCAGTTATCAGCATCTATCCCCTGGCAGACCTTTGTCATTAAGCAGAGCAGGGACAGGCTCCAGCTCTAACAGCATTAGTGAAGCTCCAGCAGTCTGCTGGGGGAACCAGGCTTGCCTCCATGCAGACACATTTCCCTCTGCTCTGGGCTGCTGCAAAAACAGAGCATCAAACGGGAGGATGGCTTTTGCCTGGCGCGGGGAGCAAAGACATTTTTACAGCGGCTGTCCTCCATCCCCATCCTGTCTCTCTGACTGCAGAACGAACACTGAGCCCTCAGAAGTCCCATCACGCGGCAGCTCTTGCACGTGCTTACATCTTGGTTTGTCATTTCCCAGTAAGGTCTCTCGCCGTAGGACATCACCTCCCACATCACGATGCCGTAGCTCCAGACATCGCTGGCCGACGTGAATTTCCGGAAGGCGATTGCCTCAGGTGCCGTCCATCGGATGGGGATCTTCCCTCCCTGGAACGAAAAGAAAATAAATAGATTGCAGAGGAGGGCAGATAACATGCAAAAGAGGACAAAACAGCACTTCTTACAGCACCGAGGGATGTTATTTTCTCTCTGGAAAGAGACATCGAATTTTAAAGTAAATCTGTTTGACAGCATGGGGCCCCTTTCCACATTATCTCAGCCCATAAGCATTTGTAGGCTGCCTACTAATTGGCTGTCCTGAAGGTTTGTTGTTTGAATGCTGTTTGAATGCCGGGACATGTATAGGATCAACATCTCAATTATGTTGCACTGGTTGGTAGGGGAATACAGTTCCTCCATTTCTAAGAGCGAGCGGGGGAGGAACAGACAGCTCTGAAGCCAGGGAAGACTTTGATCTAATGAGAGCTTCATGCAAATTGCTGCGGAAGTAATGCCTTTTTTTTTTTCCTTCTTTTTTTTGCAATGCAGTCCCAAGCCTGCAGAGAGATCTGCACAGTGGGCATGGAAATCTGTGTGCGTGAAGACCAGCTTGGCCTCGGCTGCGGGACTGAAAACAGTGCCACCTCCCCCAGATCACTATGGTTTATCTTTTGTACCATTTATTGTCTAAGTACTATTACTCGGGCATAGCGAGAGCTGTCAAATGTGCTTTGGTAGTTCCTTTTCCCCTTTCTGCCATTTCAGAAATCAAACTTCAGACCAGTTCTGAGAAGGAAGGTGGGGGGGAGGGTTTGGATTAAGAAATATTTTTCTCATTGGGTTTAAAGAGTTGTCTCCCTTGATTTATATCAAAATGTATTTTACTGTGAAGTCTTTCCCTCTCAGTGCTGAGCTACATATTGCAAAATCTCTCTGTTTGTTATTAGAAAAAGGTAGAATTTGGAACACATTTAAAAAGCAAATTAGGAAAAGTCCTGTCTTCCAATAATTATTTATTCACAGGCTTATCAGTGCATGCCTTAAGTGAAGGGCCAGATTCTCAGCAGTGCCAATTAGCACACAGCAGCACGTTGCAGACGCAGCGGGGCTGGATGAGAGCCCTCCAGCCTGCAGGGAAGCTCTGGTCCAGCCGCGTGCCGAGCCCCGTTGTGGGGCTGCTGCGACTGCCAAGAGCTGAAACATCTTTCCCAGATTGCAAAAAGCTCTGCAGGAAGTGGGAATGTGACCCAGAGAGCTCCCATCACAATACCCTCGGAAAAATGTGTTAATAGGCAGCACTGAGGCGTGCCAACCTGCCACGACTATCAGAGGCTTTCTCCAGAGCCTGTGCTGGAGGGGATGGGTCCTGTGCAGCCCCTCTCCGTGGCACCAGGGCTGCGTGGCCTCATGCTGGGACAGGTGAGATGATGCCCAGAAGGGATGGATCCTGCCACAGGAGAAGGGGCAGAGCACTGAGGCTGGAGCAGCCCTTCCTCAGGCTGGGGAAAATTACCCTTAATGGGAAGGGAAAACGTGCCTCATAAACAAAAGGCATTATGTGCTTGCCAATGTTTTAAATGGGTTAAATTATCCAGGAGACCGTGTTTAATACCTATATTTATACCCATATTTAGGTACCTAAGTAAAGCACCCAACTCTTGCTCTTCCTGACCTTCAGTGTTCACCAGAGGTGACAGAACACAGCTGGGAGTATGACTCTTTTGCAGAGTTCACTATTTGACTCACGTTCCCCTAAGTTCTGCTTGCTTTGGCCATCCTCACTATAAAGGTGCAGACATTTGCAAAACTGATCTGATAAGAATGAGCTGATAACACCTGGCCAAACCCTCATGCACAGTTTAGGGGCTCTAGATTTGTAGAAACCTCCTGGCCAAAAAGCCTGAATACCAAAATGAGGCAGGGAATACATTTTTCTTCCTCTGTTCACTATCCCCATAACTCACCCTGGTAGTGTATGCTGCTTCAGGGTCATCTTCTAGGACTCTGGAGAGGCCAAAGTCGGACACCTTGCAGACTAAGTTGCTGTTGATTAGGATATTCCTGGCAGCGAGATCCCTGTGCACGTAACCCATGTCAGACAGGTATTTCATTCCTGACGCGATGCCTCGCAGCATCCCGACCAGCTGAATGACCGTGAACTGCCCATCGTTCTTCTGCAAAAGCAAGGAGACACTGGATCGGCTGAACGCCTCTGCACCCTCAGCATCGAATGTGCACAAATAAAAACGCAAAGGCAAGTCTCCAGGGAAGAAAAACGGGGAAATTAATAATTCATTACTCTCATGCTCTGACCATGAAGCTTTTCAAAGTTGCATTGTTTGGATAAGCATCTCTAGAGACAAAGCTAAGGAAATGTAGTTCTTTTAACTGGAGATCAAGGAGAGAGCTATTTCCAATAGTGACTGATGAAGAGATTGCTACAGGGAGTGAACACATGTAGCTCTGTGCACAAAAACACCAAGGGCGGACTATCTCTGAGTCAGCCAACTGAACAGTGCCAAGTTGCTTCTCAATCTTACCTGCAGAGGTCCATGTGTGAATATCTGGGGTAGGGGCTTTCCCTTTGTTACTATACTACAGTCCCAACCACGTCCCCTATCCTCCCTTTTCTAGGTCTTAAGTTTCCTGAAAAGCTTTGACATGTCTGGGTTTTGCCATGATGCAGCATGGATGTGCTCTTGAAATATCAACAAGTTTTGCAGGATGAATTGACCATTTTGATGCAGCAGACTGCTTTTGAGAATGAACACAACAGTCTGCTATTTCTTGTTACCTGTTTGTATCAGTGCGCAAACCATGCCTGTCGTCAGCTGTATAAATAGAGGCCAAACAGGTAACCAAGTTACTCCAGCCTCCAGACAGCAGTAACGGCTGGACGAGCACCCAGCAAACATCTTCACTGATGCTAACCTTCTGCAAAGAGCACCAACTTTAACCAAGATCCCCCTGGTAATAACGTTACCTTTAAAAATGTATCCAGAGAGCCATTCTCCATATATTCTGTCACTATCATTACTGGTTTGCCTGGAAACAAGAAGAGTGCAAGATCATTAGCGGTAATTTACTTAAAAACATGAACAAAAATATGGTCTTTTCATAATGCTTCTGATGTGAATATACAGCCACGCAACAGTAAATCGAAAGTGAGACGCTACTGTCCCAGCAGGATGCCCACACTTTTTGCCCACAGGTATGGAAAGAGAGAAGAATCGAGGAGGGGAAGAAAGGGAAATGCTCTATTATGGACAGGGGATCAACTCCTAGAAGGGCTGGATGACATTTGTGGAAGAGGTTGTGAGCACCAAACACTGCGTGCTGGGAGACACAAGCAGCTTTGCTGCAACTACAATTTCAGGAAGCTCTTTGCTGTGCTGATTCCTTTTTTCCTTCCCTAAATAATAACAAGATCTCTTCCCAAGATGTGGACTGTACTGATTCAGTGAGGTAGTAAAAAAATAAAATAAAATAAAAGTTCTTAACAAAAGACCTGGCATCCTATTGTTGACAGGAATAATAATGTTTTTCCAAATCCATTTGATTAATTTTCATGCCCGAGTCATTTTAATGGTAATTATATATAGTTTTTGCTCAGTTTTTATATCTAATTTCTCGCTAGCTTGCCACAATGGCATAGCAATAATTAATGTGGTGTGCTCCAGCCCTTGTAAATTCAATGAAATCTTATAAGAACATGTAAATTATTTTTTATTTAAATCAATTTGCATTAGCTAGCATGAAGCACAGACAAAAGAGAAGCTGTCAATTATCTGTAAAGTGCATTATAAATGTCTTTTGTAAAAATGATCAACGAGAGCTGCCACATGTCATAACATGCACGTGAAGGTAAATGCTCCTAAAAACCAGTTCAGACTTTACCACTAAGATTGATCTTAATCTTCCCACTCTCCCTCTGTGTTAACTGTTTGCCTAATTTACTGTTTAATTATCTACATAATAAAGATAATTGTGAACTTGTCAATCAAACCACTCATTGTTGTGCAGATACTACCTTCGCAGCAAAAGGGACTTGTGCAGCTTCAATTATTTAAGCTAATACCGCAGCTATTGTCTGAACTCAAAGCTTGCCAGAAGTATTATTTTTGAAATGAGAGATGCACCTTGGGGCCACGAATAATATCCTGTGTCCCAGACATTACGGGCCCCATCTTCAAGGATGGCAGACTCACATCCACGTGGAGCTGAGCACACAGAAGAGCCTCCGTGGCCGAGGAGATGCTGTGTACTATGCAAGGAAGGAGACCCCACATATGTACGTACCCTCTTTCTACGCTGAACAAGTGTTTGGTGATTGCACCTCTTCTCTACCAGAAGTTTGCCCCCACCTGCAGCAGTGCAGCTTCCCGTTATGATAATCCTGAAAAGCCACTGGAGTTGCAATGAGGCGAAGCTACTGCTTTTAGTCTGTATGTGCATTGGCAAGGCATTTCTCTGCATTGTAAATGAGTGATTTAAGGTAAGACCCAGGTTCCTTAAGTCACCTGTCATAAAATCTCTGCAGAGACGGTGCTGCTATTTATGATGTGCCCCGTCTAACGCCAGACTGCAAACCGACTGTACCGTGGGGTCCTTATCTCGAACACCTAAAGGCAGCACTGCAGCATGACTGTCATCTCGTTATGACACCACCCTGAGGGACCTCCTTCGAGTTCCTGCCTTGGGTTTCCATCCGAGAAAAGAAAAGAAGACTTCTGGCACTTACGTTTCATTATCTGACTGGTGCAGGTTGACAGTAATTGTGGAATAAATTAGCCCCATATCCAAGAGCATGGAAATAAAGGCACAAATAGAATAACTTGTCAACAAAGTAAATTAAAAGCAAACACTGGCCCTTCTAACAGGCTGGTCTGATTCTCTGTGTCAGCAGGGCTCCCTCCTGCTGGTGTTACGGGGCCATAAAATGTGCACAGATGTCATTCTTACCCACGTACGCATTGTCAGAGCAATGGAGCAGGATGCTAATGAAAACAGGACTGCTACCTCTGTAACGCAGAAAAAGCTAAGGGCTTGTCTGCACGGGGACAATGAAGACAATTAACCCAAATTAACTAAAGGTGGGCATTTGAAGTGATTAGTTAAGTGGCATTAAGGCCCTGCATGGATACTCTCATTCAGAATTAAAAATGGACTCATTCAATTCAACTTCAACTACTTCCAAAGTAAATCATGATGTATCAAAGACATTTTATGCTAAAGATCTGAACCTACAACAGGACAATGACTGGATTGCTGAATGGAAAGAAAAGTTAAAAAGTAGTTTGAGATAGCATCACAGTCTAGGATTCATAACGGTTGTTTTGGTACATTCAGAAGAAAAGAAAACAAGCTGAAAAGATGTTCCAGAGGGTTGCATGTCCGATGAAAAAATCTCAAGTGTGGTAAACAAGCATTTCCTGAGCTAACGAGGAGCTCAGGGTGCGTGCACCCCCTGCATCCAGACCCCAGTCACTTCAAGTCCAATTTAGAAGTGGCTCTGGTCCAGCAAGGAGAGAAAGGGTTTCCAGCCCCTCCATGCAAAAGCTGCCATGGTTTGCATGGAAAAATTCAATTTACTTTGGAATGGGGACTGAAGAGGCAGGCTGAGTAACTGCTGAATCCCCTCACCTCTGGCTCAATAAATGCTGAATTAAACAAATGCGATTTCTAAAGGGGAACAGCTCCAACAGGACAGATGGAGGGAGAACTACTGGGTATGTAAGTGGGGGGCTAAGGATCTCAGATGGAGAGGGGACTGTTAAATACCCATCCTGGTCCTGTGATTATATCCTTGCCAAGGAAACACCTAGAAACACAGCCATTAGGGAGCATCAGCCAGAAGAGCCCAGAGTACGGTAGGCAGAGAATCCCCTTGGCTTGCTGGACTCAAGTCTCTGCAGGGAGCTAAAACCTGGATCTATGCTACCTTTGATACCTTGACCACTCTCTGGAAACTCAGGAAAGCAAGGCATTCCTTCTTCCTCCTGTACACCATTTTTTGACTCATCTTTGAGGAAAAGATCTGAAATTCGGAGCCACGAGGTGTTCAATGCAACTGCCAGATCGTATGGCTGCGCTTACTGCTTTCCTCAGCCTCCCTCTGGCATTTATTCCCAACCCCAGTCTCCAGAACAAATCCAGGGCTTTCAGTGGGGCAGCAAAGCCCCCAGCATTTCCTTGCCCTTCAGAAGGGATGGCTGCTTTAAGAAAAAATCAGCTCACTAGGGAGTTACATCCTCTCCAAAAGTCGGACTCCCACCGATCCCCTGAGGCCCTGGCAGCCAGAAAGGCTCAAGGCCATGTCAGCAGCAGCTTTTATGGATCCAGGAATGTCACTCACTTCCTGCCCAATAGCCCTCATCCCTTCAGGGCTAGAAATAGGAACCTTCTGTCCAAGTCAGACAGGCACAGGGAGGCTTTTATGCATAAAGGACTACACAAGGTGATGCTGTTTATTCACTTTAATTCTCCGCCTTCCCTGAGTCCTGCCCCAGTGAGCCCATGGGAACTCAGCCAAGTGCCCTCTCATCTTCTCCTGAAGCCAACAAAAACTTCAGACTTTAATGTGCATCCCTCACCCTGTAAACTGACCTCTCTGGTTATTTATTTCTTTTTGTTTAATGCACTCAGCTCTGCGTGCTGGGTTAGACAATCAATGTACTGCTCTTGGTGGGGCATGCAAGGGGACACGTCCCTTAGATCAGGACACATGGCAGGGACATAGTCCCAGGGCAGAGCTGCTGCACAGGCTGTGGGGTTCTACAAAAAAACACACGCTGTGACATCCAAATCCATACCTTGGCTTTTTCTCCCCTGCCTTTATGCAATTAATTTTTAGTAGAAACCTGTCTTGGTTATTAGGAAATGTAATTTCAAAGAAAAATACAAGAAAAGGCTGTTGACTGCCAACCAGCCTCAATTCTGCGTATTTTATAAGGATACAAACAGGACAAATAGCTAGTGTCTTTGTATCTGCTTTATTGCAGCTCTGAAAAAGAGCTGATTCTGGAGAAGTGCCTCTGATGAACGACAATTGGTACTAATAGCAGCCACACAGTCCCAAATGCTGGCGCTTAAATTGCAGCTTCTAAGCTCCAACATTAACAGTCATGAAGGCAAGAGGGGAGACAGACATTCACACTTGTGAGGCTAGCCTTTCTCAGACTAGCCCAAACACTTAAATATATTTTAAAATGAAGAAGGGGTTACCAACAAAAAATCCTTGGTGCAAATAACTTAGCTGGGCTTATTTCTATCTTGGAAAGATCCGGCTCACATCAAGTACGCTGAAAAATGCTATAGGGAACCTGTGGGTCTGTTTGTGGGGGGGACATCCACGCACACTTGTGCCCCTCCAAATCCTCTAAGGCTTTCAAATGGAAGAGCAACGACACCTCTGTAGGTTTCCCGCAGCCCTCCAACCTCAGCAGCACCACGCTGACAGCCAGAGAGGTGTGGGCTGAGCACATTCAGACATGCTGTCCTGTCCTCCATCCTCATGTTTAGTGCATACACTAATTTGGAGAAGGACTGGCCTGGGGAAGTTTTTGAAGTCCATTTTGCTAACTGACCTGCCAGACCCCAGTAACTCTTGTGCTGAGATGTTTTCCCAATCATTTCACATTTTCCCCAGGCCCTTGACCCTCTCATATCTATATGCTGGCATCAGGGACAACTCTTGCTATAGGCATCACTAGCAGATCCCAAGGGGAGCTCGTCTTAAAAATGGTTTTACACAGTCTTGTTCCCTTCAGCTATGCTCCCTTTCTTCTTCCCTGCTTCTGGGAAACAAAGCTTCAGCTAACTTCTGTCCTTGCTCACATCCTCTGTGAGCAATCACTGGGTCCCATCACTACCCTCCCTGTGGGCCCCTTGGCCAGCACTTTGCTTCAGAGGTTTCTTGAAATATTACAGCCAGAAACCACCAGGGTCTTCTTTCCTTTTTCTCTTTTCTGCCAGGGAAACTGCTTCCCATTTCATGGCACTTCTCTGCTCACATTGTGCCTCACACAGTTTCAAAAGTATAGAAATAAAGGCAGAAATAAGAAGTGAAGCTGCTGCAAGCGCTGAGGGGATGGCTCTGTGTCACTGTATTCAGAATGGTCCTGAGCGGCCTCATTTCAAGAAAAAGATGTTGCTGAACTTTTGGAAGGCCGAAGTCACGTAGCACACTCCATTGGCACTCAGATGCCCTAAGCTTATTCCTGTCTCCATCACCTACTCCCCTCTCTGGACATGGCCAGGCATGGCATAATCTCAGACCTTTGAAAAGGGACTTTCTCTTAGACTATACATATTACTCCTGGGGACTTCACATTTTTCATCATTTCAGCTATTATCTATCCTTTTTAGCTGGAAGAACACTGAAGTCCTTTGGGTACAAACTCCCTTAAGTTTGGCTATCTGTTCCTGGACCTTCACAAAGTGTGGAAGTTCAAGCAAGGGGAGTTTGCTGGGGGTTGAGAATCGATAAAACACACGCTCAAAATTTGAGCTACACAATGTTTCCTCTCCCAACTCTCCCATAAGTCAGAGTTCAGAGACAGCAGCCCTCAGCAATCTGTACCTACTTTTTGTGACAACGCCTTCCAGGTGGATGATATTGGGGTGATCGAACTGCCCCATAATACTTGCTTCTCCCAGGAAATCTCGTCTTTGCTTCTCTGTGTAGCCCACCTTCAGGGTTTTGATAGCCACTGGAAATTCGCGTTTTCCCTGCAATTTCAGCCGCCCGCTGCAGACTTCTCCAAATTCACCTTCGGGAAAAAAAAACAAGCAAAAAAGGGATCAGAGCATGCCAAAGGAATGCATGGAACATGCCCGTCTACAGGATACAGCCCATATTTTATAGAAAGCTAATCAAAAATACACAGGCCTGTCCCACATTCATGAATATGGAAAGCAGAACATCACAGTGATCATCATCTCAAATAGCCAGCAAACCACAAGCCAAATAATTCATAAACAGAAAAAAACTAGGAAGCTGCAAATCCTGGTCTTTTAGAAAGATAACCAGAACTGAATGAAACACTCCTGCTGATGGATTTTACCCCAAATCCATAGGCGAGCTATTCCAGTATTTAATTTTCCTATATTTAAATAGCTATGCTCTATATTCCTTTGGGCTTTTTCTCATTTCATTATGTTTTTCTTTACTAGATGAAAGACTCCTGTCATACCCTATATCACTGCTCTGTGCAGATAGCTGTAAAACACAAACCAGTTGCTTCTTAACCCTCCTTTGGTAAGTTAAATAGATGGAATGCTGTTAGCCTCTCACAGCAACATATATTTTTATAGGCTATACACCCTTTCCAATTTTACAACTACTTTTTTTTTTAAAGTAGCCTAAATGGATATTTTTCCCGGTGAACATTAAATTATCTCCAAAAACACAGTGTCAGAGGATGCCAAATATTCCTAGCGTTAGATGTGAGACCAAATAAACAGCTTCACTTGAAAGAAAATGGAAACTGATTCTTATAACCAAGGAAGTTAAGTGCTTTGGGCTTTGGTTTGTATTTTTTCTTACTTTTTTTTTTTTTAAATCTCAGATGAGTTCTCATTCTTAATTTTTGCTTCAATACTGACCTTAATAGAGGAGGAGAAAAAAAGTTAAAATGGTGCAAAAGAAACTGAAAATTAAGTGACTCATTTTCCTTAGCATCCATAGAAATAACTCATCGTGGGCCAAACTTGACAGTGTTCTGCCATTTTTAGTTCTATCACTGAATTTCAGAACTGCAGGCAATGATAGCTTTGTCCCTGGCTTCTGCTGGAACAAGGGTATGCTCCACATAACACGCCGAGTGCCTAACAGCACGCATATTTCACAGCCCTTCTCTGATTTCTAGCATTAGAAAAGTCATCCCTCCATGCTGCTAAGGGTCACGAAACACATTTCCATACCAGCTCCAATAACTCTCTCAATGGTTATGCACGAAGCTTCTATTTCCTTGGCAAACTCGTGGACGGCTTGATTAGGGTCCTCGTAGGTGTGGGGGTCAATGTAGGTTCTTACTCCAGGCAGTTTAACTGTGAACACAAATTACAGCATTAACAGCACGTGCTGTGACAGACAAGGATAATGCCTATTCCTGTCCCTTGCCGGAAGACACGGCAGCAGGGAAATCTATTTCTCCTGAAAAAAAAATGAATAGATAATGCTTTTTGAATGCTCTGTGCTCTGGAACACCGTGCAAGCAAGTATTCTCAGAAAATAACATTTAGTTTGTGTGTGACACATGTCTTCATCGTATTTAGAAGAACACATGGCAGTGCTCAGCTGGAAGGACAAGCAGCTAAAAAATCCTCTCAGTGCTGCATAACAGGCTGGCCCAGGGCCTGGTGCAAACGGGTGGCGTCAGGAGACCTCGTTTCAGGGCTGGGAATCGTTAGAGTGCCTGGGTGACCTTGGGCAGGCAGATCTGTCTTTGCATGCTGCGGTGCCTCATCTGTAATTCTTCCGCACCGCAAAGGTTTATAAAGGCTTTGAGGTATCTGACAGCGCTGGGACGAGCCTTGTCAGCGAGACCCTCCTGCAGAAAGGGTACGCCGGGAAGAGGAGTACCAAAATGCAAAATGCTGAGGAACAACTTGCAAAGCAAGTCAGAGGGATGGTGGTTAATGGAGAGCTGCAATAAATTGTGCCCTACCAGTCTCATATTAGCTAATCAATCAGGCACATTATTTCAGATGGAGCTACTGAGATTTAAATGAACAAAATATTTGCAGTACAAAGCCTGTGGGTCGTAACAGTACAAATATAATCAATACCAGGCATTTTCTCCAGGACTCGAGGAAAAAAGTATTTTCATTATCTGTATTATAAGTTTGTTTTGACAATCATTAAGGCTACTCACATGAAGAACTGCTCATCAGTCTAATAAGACAGCTACATTACACTGTGGCTCTTAATTGATTTGCTTCCTGCTGCCTTCATTACATAGCACTAATGGAAATTTGACTTTTGCTCAAGATGCATTTGCCTTTTCCACCCCAAAAGGCACTTTGCTATTACATATCCAGAGATCCCATAACACTTTATGAAGGAAGGCTTTTCAAAGGCTGGCTTCAGATGTACAGTAAGACTGGTAGTAACCATGATATGTATGATTTAGCATCACCGTAAAGGTCTATATATTCAGATCAGCTTACAGGTATTAACATGGCATTTCTGAAAGCTTACTGGGAGCAAGAAATACGTATTAATTCCTCACACCTCTGCATAGGCATCCAAGGGCAAAGAGTAGCTATGGGCTTGGTCCTCATGGCTGGCTGTGATGGACCAAAGGTTTAAAAAACAGGTATTCTGGACAAACACATCCAGATCACGTATGTAAGCTGTTACATGCCAGCCAGGCAAAATTAAGAGCATCTTGAGTCACAGTGTATACCCCAGCACAGTGAAACAAAACAAAATTGTTCGCTAGGCAGATCCACTGCAAACAGGGATCCACTCTGCTCCATCGTGGAAAAAAAATGTGCAGGCATGAATAACTGGGCAGGTGTAAGGACTGTTCAAACACACCTGCACTCAGGTCTCTGTGGGGCTTGGAGCAGGGGCAGACAGGGACTTGCTGAATAATAGAATTAAGTGAATTCTTTTGTGAATTACCAGGAAAATGGTTTCTGAAAAAAAAAGCACCTCTCACTTGTATTTCTCATTACCAGAGAGAATCAAACTCACACACATACACGTTCAATCTTTACTCACTGTGGCCATTATGAAAATGCATCTTTTCTTCTTCTGGATCTTGTTTAGCCTTGCTATAACCACATCGCCTGGAAAAAACAAAAGAAGAACACTTTTGTCTCTGGTATAACAGAGCCCCCCTCATTACCTCAGTCACGCAAGGCACAAAAACCCAGAACAGCGATGAATCCGACCTCTCAAGTGGCCGTATCACTGCTGTCCCAGTTTTAGCTCATCAAACTACTTGCAATTTCCCTAACGGGATTCAGGGCCCAAGGCCCACTGATTTTCAATTGGACTTGCGCTTCTAAATCCCACCGATGCTTCTGAAAACTCCACTCTACCATACATTTAATTTAGCTATTATTAAGAAGAAAAAAGCAAGAACAGGAAGGACAATGGAAGGGGAATGGGATGAAACGTTAGAGTTGCAGAAGTGGGAGCTCCTGGACCTCAGAGCCAAGACCCCAGCTTTTGCGGGTACCATCTTGTTTGTGTTGCATGGTCCCTTTACCCACTGGGCATTTGCACAGAACTTCAAATTTAGGTATTTGTGAAAACAGCCTTGTGCCAACACTAGCATCTTATACACATGCAAAATGGTGGTGCAAAAAAAACAAAACAACCTCTTGGCTCACTGCCTTCAAGGGTCTCCTACATACTACTCCTGGCTCTGATTGGGTTTCCTGCATGTCTCCTGCCTTATCTGCAGGAGCTACCCTTCATGCAATCCCCTCTGACCAGCAGCAATAAGGATGGAAGAAAGCACACAGTCACTGCCTGACCTATCTTACTCCCACGTTAGTGTCAGGCAGTGCACAGACACTGCTGAATCCCACGATGGAGCTGCAAACACAGCCACGTGGGAGTCACAGCTCTGCCATGGAATCCTCCTGTTAGCCTGTGGCTGCTCTTCCCTGACTCAGCCCCCAGCCTTCTCACTGGGTCTTTAGGAAATGGCATCACATTAGCACCAAGTGGCTGCTTTGGTGGCATTTCTGAGACCTGCTTCACTCCAATAACCGCTTAGGAAGCTACAGGGTAACCGCACAGGCAAGGATAACCGCTACATACGCGCACACACACACACACACACATATATTTTGAAATATGGGGTGAGGTATGTAGGATGCACATATATCTGCCAGTCTTTCCAAGGACCCAATATGATAACCAGATAGAGGAACTGAGTCATCCTTAAATCAGACCACGTGGACGTGAGACACAGGAACATTGTCTGGAAGAGTGAAAAATCTGCCAGCAATGCCCGCAAGGCAGTCGGTGTGCAGCTGCATTGCTGGGTGTCACACCTCTGACACAAAGCCCCAGGTTACCATTTAAAGCTGAGAAACTTGGGAGTTTTCTCTTCCATTACACAGGATTTTGGGACAGAGGGAGGCACGTGCTCCAGCACAACTCGCAGCAAGGAAGAACGTACGATTAGCAGAAACAAAACTGCAATTAGGAGGACACAGTAATAGGCATCTGCATGAAACATGCCCTCAGCGGGAAGTCCTATTACTGCGAACTGCTGTCTGCCTGGTTGCAAGGGGCCAAGCAGCCTTTCGGCTATAGGATTTTGGCACTGGCTTTGCGAAACGACCGTGATTAAAACCAAAAGGCCAACAACAGGACGTGGGCACTGCCACTGAGCTGGCCCTGGCAGGACCAGACCCCACGCGGCCGAGGTCCTGGGGTTAGTGCCAGCTTACCTCTAACAGGAGGGGAGGTGTGTGCCAAGGTGAGACGAGAAAAACCAGACTGCAGGGATTGTGCAAGCATGGGGGAACGGGTCGATACGAGGTGCAGAAAAGACAGGGGGAGGCTGACAAGCAATCCAGGGGCACAGGCAGAAAGATGACAGGGCCAACGCATGGATCGTGCTCGATAAAACAGCCAGGCCGTCCATGCAGGGCACGACTTCAGCGGCAGTGACAGAACCACAACCAAGCAGCGACCATCGCATTCCGGATGCAAAACTGGAGACAGCGGCGAGGAACAGCCTGGAGACACAGCCTGGTTAGCCCCACTTTGGTGCTCACGGCGGGGCTCGTCTCCTTGCTCTTCTCCTAGGGGTCCTGCCTAACGAGCTCCCATCTGAGCAGTGGCTGTATGCAGAGACCCCCCCAGTAAGGGTCATTTCAAAGGGTATTTTGGTATTTACGATCCTTGGGTGAAAATGGATTCTCCTCCTTCATCATACCATCTCCCCCTGGAAGTATAAAAACTAAAGGTCTGAGCCTCAGTATTAATTCCCACTTCTGGCAACCCCCATTTTTGATTCTGCGAGTTGCCAGAAGTTCCATCAGTTTCCTGCAGAAGTCATTTTCTGCATTGGGGTGCGTGCATGAAAGGGGTTTCGAGGTGTATATTCAAAAAGTCAGTTTCCCTCTTAAAAACACACAGATGTTTCAATTCATCGTTGTCCTACCAAAAGCACGTTAAAATTTCTCCTGGTCACCTTTTAAAGCAAATGCCCTTATCTCTTTCTCAGGTTTAGAGTGCTTCACCCATAAATGCATTTTTCTAACATGACCCTTTTTACTAACTGCATCTCCCGATGATTCAACCATCAAGAGGGAGGAAAGGGAGACGGAGAACACATGACCACTGACATGCAGTGCTCTAAGCGTACCTTCATGCCAAGCAGTTAGCGTTTTACTGCACGGGGATGCACTCAGAAGGCCCATGCAAACAAGTTGCCTCGGCTGTGCCCTCTCTAGAGCTGCGTAACACATACAGCAGCACATCACATTAGCATACAAAATCCAGCTCTGGAACCCCAAAGCATCATTATAACAAGCCTCAACAAGATCCACCAAAGCATAATGGCAGCTGATGGAATACAACTGAAGGCAGAATGGGGCGTCACTAACGAAGCTTTCTGCACGACCTGCCCATTACTGTCATTTGTGCCCTTTACACACTTAATTTTTTAAGCTACCCAGAGAACCAGGCCATGCACATGCTGGCTGGGGCTAAATCACACTTCCATTCTGGGCCTTCAGCTCTTTTAGATACCACAAACAAAAGAATTTTTTTCACCTAACTAAATCCCAGAAAAATCTGCTATTTCACATTGAGAGTCCTGATTCAGTATGTGAATCTAACCAGCAGATAAAATTACCTAAATGTTCTGGTTTTGCAATACAGCTTTTTGAAAAATCTCCCAGTTGTTTGGGAAAATAATCCATTTCTGCACGTGCATTTGCTCTTAATGCTTTCTGGAGAAGCTGCAAATCTGAAGTCTCCTAATGGAAGATTCATTCTCCCATTTACTGTCATTGTACAAAACAGATTTCCTCTATCATTTCTGTACCGCATATAGCAAAAGTATAAAGATCCTGACGCTCTTTTTGTCTCTCACTGAGCTGGAGACTCTCAGCCAAAGAGTTAATGTAATTCAGCAGCACACCTAAATCTCAACTCTTTACTCCTGTTGTGGATTTGTCCCAGTTTCTGTATCTAGAAAGCAGATGTCTTCCTTGCACAGCTCTGTGTTTTTCAAAAAAAAAAAACTATCAGAGGAAAAACGTGAGACTTTAAATATTCTTAAAGCATCATGTCTTATTTAAAAACTACTTGCAGATTGACAGGCAGCTCATAAAGTATTTATGGAGCAGATTATAAAAGTGAACTTGTAAAATGATTCCTATATAGCTTTATAAAATATAAAGTGGACAGGTAGAAAGATGAAGGATCCAGCTGGGAAACCAGTGCCCACTGCCTCGCACAGCAGAAGCCAACTCATGGAGAAAAATCCTTCCAGCAGCAAGAAACGAGGCAGGAAGATGATTGCTCTCCCTGGAGATATCTGCATCTGACCCAGTGCTTCAGAGCGCCCTTGCTGGGTGTCGTGTGGAACCTCAGCTGCCTGGGGCATCCCCCAAAGCCACAAAATGCCAAAGGGAAGGAGTTTCCAAGTCCCTAGCTGGGGCCAACACTCTGCTCACAACCCATGCAGGACACGCTCAGGGGACTGGCTCTAAAAGTGGCTGGACCGTGGACATCCAAGTCCTAGGCAATGATGTAGCAGAGTGTTTACACACGTTTTTACAGCAAAATGTCAAAGCATTTCAGCACGTGGCCAAAACATTACTGAAACATGTGGACAGCATTCAGAAGTCCCCAGCGAGGAAAGGGACCTCACCTTGCTAGGCGCAGCCAGTACCATAAAACAGGTTGTGCCCTGAAGCAGCAATCTCCTGTCCCTTTCCTGCGAAGATCTCTATGTATGTATCTTATCTCTTAAGTATGAGATAAGTGACCTCTGTGCACTTCTCTGAAATGCAAACAAACCCCCACTTGCTTTTCAGGGGTCAGACCTTCACTCAGAAGCACATCTCGTACTATAAATCAGCTTTGAGGAGTACAACTGACCCAACCTCAAGCTGTCATTTTACAGGAGTTTTGCAAGGACCACAGGGTTATTGTTTACAAGGGCTTAGCACACACTTCAGGCTATTTACTCCAAGATGTTTAAGCAATAAGGCTGCATACGTGTTGCAGGGCAGGACTGCATTCCGCCTGGAGGAACAAACAAACAAGGCTTTGTCCATCTGGCCAAGATCCCGTCTTCTCTGCTTCTGTGTGGAGACGACAACTTGTACAGCAAATAGTTTTACCCGGGATAAATGATGCTGAAGCTGAGAGCCAAAGGCAAAAGCCTTCCTCTAGTGATGTCGGTCCACATCCTGTGTTCACCTTTGCTGCTTGCAATCCTTGAATATATTTAGTTCCACAAACCCAGGGCATACTCAAGGGACTGCTATAAAATGAAGATAGGATCCCAAGGTGACAAGCTAAGACCTTCGGCTCAGGTGAAAGACACTCTGGATGCCTGGCCCAAGGGGAACAAGGGCAGGTTCCCTTCCCAAGGGCTGCAGACTCACCACCTTCACAGCTGTTTTTCCAGCCACCACCGTGCCCCTCCACGGTGTGCAACCCTGCAGCTGACCTCCGATTAACTTGGATGCCTTACAAAGGAAGTTTCAAAAATTCCAGCAGCGGTATTTTTAGCCTTTCGTCTTTCCCTGCCTGTGCACTGAATGACTCCCTGCTTGCCTAAATCACCACCAGAACAATTAAAAATAATTTAAACAAGATACCACTTCCCCTTCTTGCAGGAAGCTCCCTCTGAAGTGATCTCCATAAATCTCTTTAAAGAGCTTGTCATGCCTTCCTATAGCACAGTTGATGGTGTCCGTGCCTTGAAGTCCCTTTTCCCTTTTCCCCTCCCAGAACAGCAGCTTGTCGTCACGTTATTCTCTCCATAGCCGAGGAGGAAACTTGTGGAGGACGTTTTCCAGGTCAGCCAACTTCTCCTTGCACACCTCTCTCTTTGTAACTGTTCAGTTCATTCCTGTTCTGTGTGCCCTCAGCTCCCCTGAGCT
Organism: Anser anser; assembly: GCF_964211835.1. Taxonomy (NCBI): domain Eukaryota; kingdom Metazoa; phylum Chordata; class Aves; order Anseriformes; family Anatidae; genus Anser; species Anser anser. The sequence goes on from NC_139724.1 coordinate 14,830,671, forward strand.
GGCACCTCTGGTAATGTTTCCATTGCTGCCACCCTCTTCTTGTGGTCCTACCTCAGGAAATCTGAAGCCCGAATCCCACAGAGGGGCTGCTTGTGTGCCGAATCAATGCCAAACGAGTGTCTTGCAGAAACACATACCAGAACAGCATTTTGCACCCAAACGTTTGAAGCTGAGCAACCCAGCTTGCTAATGCTGCTCTTAAGCACTCAGAATTCATGAAAACCAATTTAAAACAAAAACAAAATACTGCAGTAGAGGACAGATAAATGGTCCATCTTGGTGACAGCCGTGCTCCGCAGCTAGAGACCAGCATCCCCCCCAAAAAGGCAGCAGAAGAGCTCCACGAATCTCACCCAGCAACACTGCAAACCCTTCAGAGTTTAAAACGTGACTGGGACATCTCGGCGCTCCTACGGTCTCAAGCAGGTATTTGATGTGGGAGATTTCACAAGGCTGCCAGCAAGCTTGGAAAGATCTTTGCCTACACGGGTTACAGCTGACTCAGAGACCTAAAACAGATTCCCTTCCAGGGAAGCAACTCAACCTGCATCCAGTCATACCAACATAAGTTAGAATCATCCTTCCTTCGATTAATTGGCAAGGAGAGGAGAGTACAAAAGAGCAGAAAATGGTGAGGCAGCCTGGCAGGAGACACTGGCAGGACGTGGCAGCATGCAGCACAGACACCCAGCTCCCGATGCCCGCAAAGATACGCCCAGCGCTGCTGGAGCATATCCTTGCAAACAGCACCATGTCATTGGCAGCAATGACATTCGGTTCGTTCCACTGACATGCACATTACATGCCATCAAATGCCACAACCTTTACACACCCTCCTGCCCTCCACCCTTTTTAGGGGGACAAATCCACCCACGCCCCCCTTTTGGTGACAGGAAGCAGAACTTGATGAAGCACCCAGCACACATGGCGTTCAGCTTTGCTATGCCACGTAACATCTCCAGCGTGTTGTCTGGAACAACCGAGGCATAACGTATCGGGTTTTTCCTCTGGGAACCCTGCTCTTACTGGAAGAACACTGCTTGGGGTCAGGCTATTTGCAGTTGTTGAGATAGCCAAGCCGGTCGCAGAGGTCAGGTTTGCAGGGCAGTACAAGAAAGGGAGGGAGATGCAGACTGTGCACGGAAAACACGGACGGAGGACACGAAAAGGAGCCAGCGCAGGTGGGAACACTGACCATGTTAGGCTCGGATAGGCAACAGCACGCAGAGAAGAAGCCCACCCACAGCCATGATCGCAGCAACTGAAAAGCAAACAAAAAGGCCCAGGATAAGGAATAATCCCACTGCCCTGGCAATGCGCAAATACATTTGCAACAGTTTTATATGCACTTCTTCCCTTTTGTTTTAATTACTAGGTGGTTCTCAACACCCTGGGCTGCACGAATTTCATGGCATGGGCTACTACTGTTGGGAACAATGTCTTGGAGAGATTAGAGACATCCCGGCCCTGCAGAGCAATTAACTGTGTGCTTTCCGTACCTAAGTGCCACCGTTAGGGTTAACGGGGCCACCCATGTGCTTAAACTTAAGCACCTGCCCCGGAGCAGGCAAAGTGACTTTTTCGACAAGCCATGTGTGCAGTACTGTCACCGCCACCTTTAAAAAAAAAAGCTGGATGACACAGCCCTGCTTCTGCAGGCCCTTTCACATGTACTCACTCAGTCCTCCCATCAGTGAAGCTTTGCACGTGCACTACACATCTGCAGGAGCAGAGCCTTACGAGCTGCGTGAGAGCAGACGGTCTAATTCAACCCAAAATGTGGTGAGCTGAAAGGCACCGTGTGCACCCCCAGCTTGCTTCGGAGGCTGCTGAGCTTTTACTCTATCCGATCAGAGTACGTCTTCACCTGCCATCAACCTGTCACCTGAGGCTGGCTGTACCTCGGTAATTGCCCTTTAGCCTCGTCAGAGAACTTGCGTGGGTATTTTTCTGTTAGCAAAGCAACTAAGTAATCTATCCATAAAAAGAACATAGGGCAGAAGAAACGGGAAGATCTTCAATATGTCCTACATGCCCAGGTCCCAACAATGTAGACAGATACTCCAGTTAAAGTCAGCTGAAGATCTCTCATTATTTCTCCTAAAATCACTGTGTGATCTTCTTGGAAGACACAATAATAAAAATTGTGCCATTCAGATTGTTTAAAGTATACCCTACAATGCCTAAACGCATTAAAATAGCACATTTAGACAAAATTAACATTCTGCAACTGCACCAGCTTAAATTATGATGCAAAATAACTTCAGGCATGCAATGATTTACAGAATTATATACTGGATTATGTGCTTACTTAAATTAGAACTGGTGAAGAATGTCTCTCTAAGCTCCTTTCACAGCAGCAAAACAACTTGCAAGCATTTTATAAGCAGTGATGCCAATTTTTATTATTTTTTTTAACTATAATTGACAATATTTGGTATTTTCATAATGCCCCAGCTTGTGGAGTCATATTAATATGGGGGAAGCTCAGCTCTCACTAAATCTCCCCATTGATCCAATTTAACCCTGAAGATTCAAGACCCAAAAGCACCCAAACTGAACCTAAGCATAATTTATTTTGAGTCAGTTCTGCTGTTTTTTGGGTTCATCCTGACAAGATTTGAGTGCAGGGAACTGGCAGGTCTCTGGAAGATCACTGGGACTGTGATAACTATAACTACACCCTAATTAGCTTACATTTTAGCAAGGAGCCCCTTTCCCCCTCAGGTATTTTCAAACAGTTGCTGTCACCAGACCTGCCCACACCGCTCAGCATGAAAGCCAAGGTTTTTGAAACAACTGTTCAATTAACCCGAAGACATCCTTACAGCAAAAAGAGATGACTAGTTTCCGAAACAAAGAAAACTATTCGAGCACCTCACCAGAAATGGAGCTGCTCTGAAACAAAACCTGTTCCCAGCACTGAGCGCAGAGCACTGGAAATCCCACTCTACATGGATGGAAAAATGCTCAAGTGCAAGGGAAATAGGGCTTGATAGGGCCTTACTCCTGCATGCCAGCCACCTAACGCTGTGCTATACCACTTAGGGTCAAAATAGTCAAAAGGCGTAACGTGAGGGAAAATCAAAAGCTGTTAGAAACAAACTAAACTGGTTCAACTAGCAAAAACATGAGGTGAGCCTGTGAGGGCTTGTATCTTAGCTCCTAGAGATGCTCAGGAGTCTCCGCATCTGCTGAAGGGGAACAGATGACAGTTCCACGTAAGGGTGGAGATTACGGGGAGAATGCTTCCAGTTAAATCCCCCTGGCTGTGAAAGAACGAGACTCTGAGGCGGCAGCCACTCCAAAAGCCAGGACGGCTTTGGAAGGAGGTGTGACTTCTGCTCTGAGCCCTGCTTCCAGGGGAAGGGCTGCAGATGGTCGGAGACGAGGCAGGGAGGCCTGGAGCTGCAGCAGGGCGTCCCACACCTCTGTGGTGAGAGCTGGGCCTGCCAGTGCTGCCGAGCTTTTTGGCTCGACCACGGCACCGTTTGCAGTTATCTTGGACGAGCAAAGCTAGCAGACCTCCAGTCCTCACGAAGGTGACCCCAGCAATGCCTATGGGGCCTGCAAACCCAACTGTCCGGAGAGCCAACTTTAATAAACCTGTGCTAGGAGTACTTAACACCCTTGGCGCTGTTTCAAACCTCGGACTATATGCTTGGTTAATGAAATATATATATATCTGATGGGCCCTGACAACTGCGCCTTCAGTCAACGTAATTAATTTACCAGGGGGCTGCGGATGACCCAGACAGCATTTGGAATTAAACTAAATTTCTAGCAGCTAGATGCATCTCGGCGAGACTGTGCTGTGTGTAGCTTTGGCTTTTAAGAGTTGTAAGTCGAAGACTTGGAGTCATGATAAATGAAAGCCTCATCCGTTGCTTTTAATAAGCTGCTCTAATGGGCTGTTCTTTAGAGGCTTGTGATTAGAGCCTGCAATACTTGAGGGTTTCTGGGAAGATTTTTCTAATCCTTTGCACAGCCTGGAGTGATGACAAGGATTGTTCCCTGCATCTCCAGGTCAGAAAGCCAGTGCTGCACCAAGCACCTCCAGACTCAGCGTGCTTACTTCAAACATCAGAGGGGCAGAAGTACATACCGTCAGCTCCTAGGAATATATTTCTACTTTAAGAAACTGCTAGGAATATATGTCTTCTGTAACTGAGAAGGCAGAAGCCCAAGGAGACGATACATATCCAATCACTATAGTGAAGGAGAACAAATGCTTCCCAGGAAAGAAACTGCACCTAGAAGCATCCCTTGCATTGCACTCCACTATGTCTAAGCCAGGAGGAAGTACAGACAGCCTCTCATCTGGAAAACAGGTTATGTGCCCCAACATGGTATGCCTCCAAGGAGAGGCCATGTTTCCTATTTCTAGCATCTGAAGCAGGGTGAAATGTTCACATATTCAGAAGCGCAGGGGGACAAGAGCCTGGTTTTCTTTTCTTCATCCTCTACCCACTCCACAGCCAAGAGAAGACACCGTAAAACCCCACTTTAAAACACTAGTGCTCAGCAGCAGCCTGGAGCTGCTACCACTTAAGCCAAACTCCCACTTTCAGCTTGAAAGGCACCCCAGTTCTCTTGTCCAAGTGGACAAAAAACTTGCACAATGCCATCAAATGCATCATCTGCATGAGGATGAGGAGCTTTTGTCACTAACTGCTGTACTCTTCCCCCCATTTCACCTGCTCAGACAAAGCTTATGCCAGCCAGTTATCTGTTCATAGCGCTCCCAATTGTCTCATTCCCTTGGCTGCTGCTGGAATAATTCAGAAATTCTTGGAGCTTAATTACAGACTTGGTCAAATCTCACCTCCTGTCCAAGCCAAAGTCATCGGAAAGCAGATTAGCCTGGGTCCCTAAACCCTCCTCTAAACTGCAGCAACTCAAACTGGCTTGCTCTGTGTTTGTATCAAAGTACTAACCCCAGAAGTGTTCAGAATAAAAAAGAAGAAAAGGTGCTGGAGCAGGTGAAGTGGCTGAGCCGACCTAGGTAGCCTGGAGGCAGGATAAAAGATGTAGGGACTCTGGGCAGATCTCCACACCAGCTTTGGCATCACCCTGTGGAGAAGGGGAAGGGACCAGAGTGCTTCTTTTTCAGAGATGGATGCTGTATAACAATGCTGCTGACACTCCTCTCTCCTGGAAAACATGCAGCTAAAGAGCAAAGGGCCTGTTAACACGATGGGGATAGGAAAAATGTTGACCTGAACACAGGCAGCACCAGACCCTGCCTGTTCTTGGTGGATGGGAAGCTTGACTTGGCAGAGCACTAGCTTCTCCAGCCAAATCCTTCCTGTTGTCAGGTGAATCACAGGGGATATTTGGCAGCAGGCAGTATCAATAAAATGGCTATAGATCATGGGAGACAATGTCCTGTAGGAAGAAGGAAGAACAGGCAGGAATATAGAGATAACAATCCTTTAAAAAGCCACAACTAACAAAAATTGTGACTCATGCTGGAAAAATTCTCTCTATGAAAAATGTTACCTATGAACCGTCTCCCATTTCCTACGGAAATACTGAAAAACTGAACTATTTTAAGCCCTGCCACATCTTGGAAAAAGATGGGAGGGACTGTGGAAAAATTCCTCCAATTTAGACCTTCCACACCACAGACAGCACACCTTCCACACCACACCACACCCCCAATCCTCTCAACCTCTCTGAAAGTCATTTTTTAACGAGATGCACATATTTGTGGCCAGAAACCAGCCCTCTGCCACCGCAGGGGCTGACATTTAAAAGTCTAAATCAGCTAAGGTCAAGGATGGATACTCTGGTGCAGAAGCTTCTAATTGCCAATGCCCCAGTGGGAAGATTTGTCTTTGCTTTGTCTTTTGAAAGGCTGCTTTCTTGCCAGGAGAGACTTTCTATGGATGCACAGAACAGGGTGAGGGGCAGTTTCCACTACTTCAAGTATTTTTTCCTGAAGTTCTATAAAAAGCTCCGTCCGGTTCCTTGGAAGACCACTTTAGACTGAAAAGTCACCCATAATGGGTAGCTGGCTATAAATGCAGATACGCAGCATACTTAGTTATTTTGAGCAGCTTTTGCAAACATGCCTAGCATTGACCTAAAAGCGTTCCCATTTTACTCTCTAAAAGCCCATTACTTTGGTTAATGCTACAAAACTCTAATGCCTGGGGGACCGCAGGGAACGGCAGTCTCTTAACATTCACCTTTAGACCCCTTCGGTTTTGGAAACAAGGCTTGAAGCATAACACAGTGAAAACTGCTCTGGAGCTGTGGATCTCCTTCACAGACTGATGGAAACCTGCTTTGGCTGGGCTGCACCCAGCCTCCTGCTGAAGTCTGGAGAAATCAGGGGCTGGTACTACAACAACGGATGTGCCACCTTCTTCCCCTTGTAAGAGGTAGCGCACAGATCTTTGCTGGTGGTGCTGTCTGACACTTTGAAACAGAAGTCTAATTACTTTAGATTAATATATACTTCAATTAGGAACAACAACGCAAGTGGCAACTAATTCAAGCATTGCGAGGAAAGCAAAATTTAGCTTTGCTGTATCTGTAAAATGCATTGTGCTTTTGAGAACACATAATCCTAAGAAAAGAAAGATGATAACTCCACGTTCCTTAATTCAATGCTTGCATCTGGTTTAATAATAGATTTGCAATCCACTTTTCTTTTTCACTCAGACAAGTATAGTCTGATTTAGTGAATCTCTTTGATTTGTAATCCTGATTGTTATATAATTAATATGCCCTTGATGCAGAGAGCAGGAGGCTTTAACAGTTACCAGCTATTTTGCTTAGCAGCATTTATGATCTTGGTCAGAGGACGCATTATTTACAGGAAGAGTTTTCTTGAGCATCTGCAAGTAAATCAGCTCTGAAATGCAGCTTAATTGTTTAGGGCAAAGCGCATTCAGTTTCGAATTCCCAGGAACCTCCAGCTTCAGAAACAAAGCGCGTTTCCACAGATGGACGCTGGCCGGTGGAAATGCCACTGTGACTAACGTTCAGCTGACCTTTGGTTTGGGGCCAGCTGCCAACAGGAAATGCCAAGCTGTTATTTACATTCGTTCAAAAGAGGCGAGAGACTGCAGAGATACTTGAAGGCAGAAAAGGAAGAGGTGTGGAAACTTCTGCCTCCAGGGACTCAGCAGAAAATAAAAAGCCCGCAGAGCCAGCGGACTCCTGAGTCCTACACTAAGAAATTACTTTCTGAGCTGCCAGCATCGGGAGGACCCCCTCCTCACTGCAGGGCTGCTCAAGCTCCTGCTCTGTTTTTCCAGTTTCCCTAGTGCTCTCAGTGCCCTGCCTCCTGACATGCTTGCTTTTGCCCAGCACGCGGGAGAACAGGCACAAAGAGATGCCATACAGCACCTTAGGGAGCGATATCCTAATTCTGAGGTGCCCAGGGACTCCCAGGGTGCCTGGGAGCAGCATGAAGCCAGAGCTGAGGTGCCCATTTACAGGAACTGTCCAGGCTGTGCCCTCACTGCTGCAGCCTGAGAGGGTTTCTTGTGTAGCTTTGCTGCTGGACAGTACCTGTGCTCCTACATTATTCAGAGAGAAGAGCTTGGACTTGGCACAGCTTACTCGGCATGGAAAGCCGTGGTGATTCCAGCTGGAGCAAATCCTGGAGTTCAAAATGTCTGTTTTTCTAAAATAATTACAGGAAAGAAACAGAAAAGGAAATTTAACTCCCTAGTACCACGTGTTGGAACACACAACCTTTCCGAAGATACAGAAAAGTCTTCCAGAAACAGAAACAGGTTAACAGCCTCAGAAAGGGATTATCCTCCGACTTGGAACGCATTTATCATCCCTGCAATGTCACAGCATGAGAGTCGCTCCATGAATTGTCTTGAAATCACATCCAAGGCAAAGCAGCATGACTGACACGTTTCACTGGCATTTCTGCTTCTTCCAATCAGGAGCAATTTTTTTGTTTTGCTTTGTTTAATTTCAGATTGGCTGTCAGCTTTCCGAGGTGTATTTTTCTGTTCTGAAGAGTCACTCAACACAGGAGATGGGCTTTAAAATTCACAGGAACTCCAAGTGGCCAAGAAGCCCTGCAGTTTCGAAGCTAATTCTCTAACAACAGACCAAACCTTGGCACTGGAGGCTCCTCCACAGCCTCCGGCTGAGGGACTGGGTTCCTCCCAGTCTAGGAGAAGGGTTGAGAAGGTGAAAATGGACTACGAGCTCAGCTCCTCCTTTGTTCCCTGGAGACTGTACAACCCATGAGGCCCATGTCAAAGTAGGAAGGAAAGGCAGCTGCTCCAAAGGAAGGTTTATCTTCCTTAACCACTCCTTCATCAGGCTTGTCCTCAGGAAGACCTACCATAAGCCTGCTTTGGCCAGTTCTCCATCCAGATAGCAGAGGGAGCGAACATGAACCAGCAAAGTCCTCCAGTCCCTACGCCTGCCCCTTCTACAGCCAGCATGGCACCATGGGGAAGCTCCCAGGAGTCTGCAGCTCCATGCAGGTCCATGGAGGAAGGTAAGAGTACAAGGTAGGAGGATTAAAGCAGCAGAAGAGGAGGGGATAAAACTCCAGCCAAAGCAGACCAGGGTTTTTATAAACATATCAAGGGATAAAAAGCCAAGAGGAAGCACATCCTGGAAAGCCTATTTGGGCAAGGGACAGAAGGCCACAACTAACTAGCACTGCTGACAAATGGCTCAGGCTCTGCAAGTGCTTGCTTGGACCTGGCCCGGGTAGGAGCAAAAAGGCCACTTGCAAGGGCATGTCCTCACCAAAGGGACCCTGAGCACGTCTGAAACCTGTGCCAAGAGCCAAAGCTACTGGCTGCCACATGACAGCAATTTCTTACAGCTACAGAGGGATGTGTGTCCCTCCACCTGCAATTCACATCCACAGACTCCTCCTTGCAGAGGTGCCAGGCTACACCTACAGCTTTCCTACAGTCACATGTGCTCCCTCCTGTTTGCATTGATACAAGCATGCGTTGAGACTGATGGAGGCCAAGGTCCACACCCCTCCCTCTGTTCAGCTGGAGCAGGGATTTGACCCAAACCCTCCAGGCTTTAAGGAGAGACTTGAATTCCAACCTACGGTGTTTGGAGCCAAGTTTTTTTGCCTACAGCTTTCCTAGAGCCATGGGTGTGAATGGTGTGTCGCCATTCATCCCCCGCCCAATGCCACTGCATGCTTCTTGCGCAGATGAGAGCATTAACTTTCCTATTTTTAAGCCCAACAAGACTCCCAAAGCAGATAACAGGAGCTTGCATGGCTGAGTTGGAAGCGTGCGTGTCAGTCTCTGACCTTGAGTGGAGTCTGGCAGCCACTTACCTGTTAAGACAGGAAATAACTGTCCTTCTACGGATGCTTTATGCCTGGGAACAGAGCTGCTCAGCCTGGCTGGATTTCACCCCGGTGCATTCACAGACAAACACTTCTAACTCCTCTGTGAAATAACACCCTCAGCCGATACGTTCGGTATGAGTGCAGCTCCTCTGCAAATATCTTGTAACTATAATTAACACTTAGGACATCTTGTAATTTATAGTCACCTTGCTAGACCCAAGCTCAAGACAGATCTGTGCCATGCAAGCAAGGCTGAGAATATAAGTACTTACAAGTATAAATGTTTATTTTGCACTGAAAACAAATTATCAATAGATGCCGTGCTAGCATGGCACCTCACGTTACTTTGCATGAAGGACACTGAACTATTTGACTGCTGACATTAAAATAAATGTACTGTGCTTTGACAGGTACTTCACTGACTTTGAAGAATACACGTGTAGTGTATGAAAAACTGCTGCATGTGTTGGCTGCTACACAAATTTAGAGACGCCGTACAAACTGATCCTGACATAAGCCAGATTTTCCCCCAATACCACAATTCCTTGTTCACCAACAAGTTCCATCAACTTCCATTAGAGTTGTCAAAGATTGTATAGCCCAGGCTTTTATCACTTGCCTATGTTTAAGCACATGAGAAGTCAATGGGATTGCTTGATGGTTTGAAGCTGAGTGCTTCCCTCTATGGGGGGGATCTCTCTGCATAATTTACTAGCATGTGGGGAAAACATTAGCATCCTACACGTGAAAAATGAAATCCAGACCTCACCAAACTTAGGGCGTTTGGCCATTCGGCTGGGATTCTTCTCTTTTTCTTTACAAGTGTTTTCCTGAAGTCAAGTCTTCTCTGTGAGAAAAGCTCATCACAAAGTCAGAATGCAAATATGTAGGTTTCAGGATATTTTACCTACAACGTGTTCTGCTTATTTTTAAAAGAATGTGAAAAGACTCCTGTGAGAATCAAGTCTAACAATCAGGACTGGTCTACACAGAGATGAAAATCACTGGGAAGTGAACTACATCTGTGAGCACACATTTGCAATTCCTGCCTGTCCAAACAGATCAATCAGCCCACCTTCGTGCTGTTTTATAGCACTACTGCTTGTCAGCTCTGTTCACACACTGCTATTGCCTAAATCGTGCTAATCAGCTGGTCAGATAAAAGTTATTACAAAAGTTGGAGAAATGTAAATACACAGCTTCTTTTCTTACCTTCCACTGAGAAGGAAACCGATAACAACAGCCAGCAGAATAACTCCCACTGTTACAGACACAACAATTATAGGAATCTGGCTCTGGTCGCTGGATGCAGCTACTGCTGAGATGAGAAACAGAAAATGGAGATTAAGGTTAAAATTACAGTCAGCACTCGCATGGGTCTTTCTTGTAAGGCTGCCAATGAAGTTTCAGTCTTACCAGTTCATTTCTTCTTTTATGGTTTGTGCTTTCCCCCTTTGCTGTCTGTTTCTACTTTGGAATGGAAATGGGTGGAAAGAAACCAAAGCACATGCAAAACCAAGCCAAAAACCAAACAAAATCCCATCTCATCACTGAATCAGGAACTCAGTGTTAGAGAACTCAGCTTTTGAGTTTGCAGGCTGGAGTTTCTCCTTCCCAGGTCAGCTACATTAGAAATCACACGGATAAAAGATGAAAACCAAATAGAGAAAATATTTCTGGAATGTTGTTGCTGCTGTTACTAAATAGGAGATGTGAATAAGATCGGAGACAATTAGCACTATCTGTACTTCAAGAAGCTATGAACAACTTAAACCCAACTCGTTGTAGCATCCGTATCACGTGGCCAGAAAGTGCCTGCTGTAAAATAGGAATCTGCTAAGATACATCCACTGTTTGGTCTTTTTATCTGCTAAGGAAAGCATAACTGTGCTTACTCATGCCTTGTAAAGATCCCTTCTGACAAAATACTGAGATGAATCCTGTGATAAAGACACAGGCAGAAAGGCCAGGAAATCTGTTCGAGAACCGGGTTTTGCCATATATTTAGTAAGAGCAGTTGAGTAGATTCCTGCAACCTGAAAAACTGAGATGCTAACAGCACTTGTACCATGCTTATTTGCTTTGCACTTCAAGGGAAGGGAGCCCACCTCTCGCTGGGGCTCTGCACATGCAGTTCCCCAAGCAGAACCCAAACCCTCCTACCTCCACTGCCAGCCATTTAGCTGCACGCCACCACCCTGGAGTACAGATCCAGCTTCCTCTCCCAGAAACCTGCTCCCGGGCATATGTGCTGCTGTTGTAGGGGAGAAACCTCATTATAGGTCCTGCTGGGGCTCGGGAGCACCTGCCCTGGCGTTGGCGCCACGTGCAACTTCAGCCACTCGAGGAAGCGGCGAGGCAGGAATGGATTGTGTGCTGAAGATGGCCTTTAGCTCAACAGTTGAAGTAAAGGGGGTCCTTAGCATCGGATTAACTTTACAGAGGCTATAAAATAACTGAATATAGCCCCGTATGAATTGTTAAAAGAAAAGAAAGAAGGAAAGGTGAGACATTAAACTTACATCTACAATAGGTTTCAAGTAGCTCTTCATACAGGAGCTCTCTGGTGCTCGACTGCAAGCAGCATGGGCTCAAGAACAGTAAATGATTTCAGAATGACTGGCCCAATACATTAAATATTTAATGTTAACTGCTCCAAACCCGTGCCATCATCCAGAGATTTTATTAGCCTCACGAATTTATAGAAGCTCCTTAAGATGATGTTTTATTACTTTCTTGACAAAGTAATTAAAAAGAAAAACATTTAAAGGAGAACATTAAGCTATTACTCTGGTGGTTTTCTGCACAGCTCAAGGGATGGGGAAATACGATGGATCCTGCCGTGATCTATGGCAGCACAAGAGCACGAATTTGTAAACCCATCTGGGATCTTGCTGCCGTGCGAAGAGGGGAACTTGCATTACTGTCCCTCGCCTTGGTGACATGTTCCAGCTCCGTCCCAGGTGATCAACTGGATTAGCCCACTAATCCAGGAGAAAAAGTTTTTGTCAGGGTCAGAGATGAGCTCTGTGGCTCTTAAAAAGGAGGGCAGCAGCAAGCGGATAACATCCAACAACAGCTCCCACCCAACTAAAAACATCTTTTGAAAAATGCTGATCTGGCTGCATCATAGTGCTTTGCTGAACAGCACAGTACGTAAAACTAACCCAAAGTTTCAAAAAAGAGAAAAATCCAGAACAAGTCCCAGCTTTTTTCACCCCTCCACTTCTCAGGTACAATGCTTAGATCATGCAGCCGTCAGCAATTGTGATATTTCCTCCAAGCATATCAAAAAGAAATTTACAGGAACTGAAAACAAAACATGATGCTTGGTCCAAACAATTTTGGAGGGTGAGTGCTTGATTCTCACACCAGTCACTGAAAGGTTTCTGTTTGTGCCTGAATCAAAATTATTTGCTTTGGCTCTCTGAGAGTTTCAGATCTGAACTCTGACACAGCACTGGGATTTCAATCTGTGCTTGCTTTCAGTGTGCCTGGTTCTCTGGGACGCGGGAACACAGGAACGCAGCTGGGAGGCTGGTCACTCTGTCACTCTCCTGGCACTAAGATTTACTTTGCGTATGGCCTTGGGGGACAAAAATCCCACTTTTTTTAAAGGTCTAAAATGTCAAATGGAACAGCATTTGCCGAAGATACTGAGGCTTACGCTGCATTTCAGTTCTGCCAAGCATTTAAACATCTGGTTAAATGCTCCTTCAGCCACAGTGTTATTCCAACACACTTAGTCCAAAAGAGGAACAGTTCCCAACTCCTGAACTGAGGACCAGGTAGCACTCCTATGCCTACACATCAGTTCTTTACCATCAGAGAAGCACCTACTTCTCTGTCTCAAAAGGGCTGAAAAGACTGGTAGGCAGGTGCAACTAAACGACGTTAGTGCTGTGAAGTGTTTTAAGATATTACCAAGTGATGCCCTCAGAAAAACCCCGATTAGCACAGATACTTACACAAGAGGCTTTGAGGAAGTGTCATTATTTTTGGACTAGGGCTGTAGGTGATGATGGCACTGGATCAAATGTGCATGTATTTAATATATTTTGTTAATATTCTGGAACACTGTTACTCAAATTACTCTAAACTAGAAACTTTCCAATGGCAAGCATAACTTCCCTAGCATAATATAGAGTAATTTTCAGTATAATGTGATTTTGTTGCTACTTATAGGACACGATTAATGTTTAACACAATAAGAAATAGATTAAATAGACCATTCTTATTGCATTAATGCTTGCATCATGATGCAATTTGCACTATATTAGTTTAATCACTGGCTCCACAGTTGCATCTGTACTTATACAGCGATTCCTTTAAAAACCTATTACGGCTTCAAAGGTAGCATTCATTGAAATCACAACTAGCAATCCTTTTCTCAAAGAGCTGACGATGGATTTTAAATGGACTGGAGTAACAGTAATCAAAGTATTGATGAATTTGTATTTCTAAGGAAAATGTGGAACCAATTGGCTCTTTTCCACAGGACTAAACGGAGCATTTCCATCATAAAGTTTCTCTTCTACCCCAACAGTATAAAAGATTAATAAATTACAGTTGTACAAACTGAAATAGATATCTCAAGTACACTATTTTTGAAGGACATCTTTAGACCTCAGCAAAAAAATCTGGTAATCAGGACAAAAGGAATTTCCCCACAGCTGTGCCTGAACCCACGAGAAAGCTCAGCTGGGCCTCTGCTTTTCTCTGGAGTTCACCCAGCCTCAGAATCTGCTCCAGAATGCAGACCTGGATGATCGCATTCATTAAAAGAACAAAAAAACCCCTCAAGCTCCACAAATTTGTAACAGGCCAAGCGAAGTCCTATGCCTGCAGTGCACATTTTTGCCATTTCTGATCACTAGTCAAATTCCGTTCCTCAAGGCTGTGGCATTGGCAACCAACAGAAGCTGTCTTTCAACTTGACAGTAAGCAAAAGATGCAAATGTTGGTTAAGTTCTTCCCCTCACAAAGGGGCACCATTCCAGGAGAAAGAGGCTTTTCCCCCAACAGATACTTAAGAGAGCTCATCATCGACTGCAGACAGCCTGTAGAGGTGTGAAGGAGGTCTCATCCTCTCCCTCCTCCTGCCCTCTGACCCTTCTCCTCCCGATGCCCTCCCTTGCCTACGTGGAGCACAGTTTGCTGGCATTGCACAGGTGTAAGAAAGGGGGCATCCTCATCTTCCCTCACCCAGTGGCATGACAGCAGCAACTGTTCAACCCTAACGGTTCTCACAAATACAGGATTTTTCTAAGCAGTGAATGCTGTGAATTTCTGGAGCCTCAGCTCCTGGTGCTTCACCTCCTGCCCCACCACGTGAGACGAGGAAGCAAGCACAGATGTGTTAACCTGCCCAGCATACAGACATGACGTGCCTGATGTTCCTTAAGTCAAGGGAGGAGGCCAGAAGGAGGGAGAGAGCATGAGAGTGACAGAGCTCTCTGCAAAGGTATCGATCCACTGCCTCCTTGCTGGTAACCATTGCAGAGATGTGGACTGACAGTAATTAAAAGGACTTACACACGGGGCTGGTTTCAAACTCAAATCTTCGGCTGAAGCCACCGTAGCCAGCAGCTGTCCGGGCTCGGATCTGGAAGACGTACGCTGAGCCTGGTTTCAAGCCATCTGCTGTAATCATCGTCTCTTTGGACTTGATGATGGTGTAGCTCGTCTCCTGGTCCTTTTCCCAAACCCCCCAGAAAACACAGAAAAAAAAGGTTCAAACACACCAACACACAAATAGTGCCTCTCATGGAAGAGACTCTTAATGCCCACACCAAAGTTACCAAGAATGAATGAAATATGCACTTTTGAGGATCTCTTCCCCCCAAAAAACACTCTGAAGGTCCTTTCTACAGTACGAAATGATAGAATTGATTTTCACTTGCCCTGCAGCTTTTATAACCAGTGATTCTGTAAGGCATGGAAGAGATCGGAGGTATTTTCCACTGTAAATGACAACACACGGGGATGAAAATGGCACCTGAAGCAGGAACAGCGTTCCATTGCTCTGGATGTGCACTGCTGTCTTAAAAGGCAGCACAGCTGGCACAGACATAGCTGGGGCAATGGAAACGTTCAAACTACAATTAAAAATCAATCCCAAGGTACAGCAAAATGGAAAATAGTTTCATAGACTCAAAGAGGGATTTTGATTTATACCTAAAATACCTCCATGCAATGCAATTAGTCCTAAAAGAGAACACTATATTATTAATTATACAACTTTATGCTGGCGTTTCTAGAAACACGAATTAGATGTTGGCCAGGAACAGTCAACTAAAACTCTAGGAAGATAACTAATTTTGCAGTGAACTCTGAAGCAATGAACTCGAAGAAAATTTGCTGAAATAAATCTTCATTTAAATCAGTTCTAATGCGAAAGAGTTTCAGTTCTTTGATTAAAATTTCACTCAAATGCTTGGTAATTACTCTTAGAATTATTTACTGTAACACATAATCTTGACAAGAGCTCATAAATTAAGGGCTACAAACTGGGAAACTGTTTTTTATTCACCATATCCTCTCAGATCTAAATTATTATGAGGTAAGCAGGAGTTCTTAACAATTTCTTACTGAGATTTCTGCACAGCTATTAGGATCTGAACTGATTTTTCTTTTTGCTTTCTTATTTAACGGGCAGCTTTCTATAGGCAGTATGCCTGGCTAAGGCCCTGGGAATCTCTAAATGTAGGATTACGGATTTTCTCATTGAAGCTTGTAGCTATGCGAGACTGTATCAGAGGCATTTATTTCTACCTGCCTTTTTTTTCCTGTTAAGGAGTGATTTCTCTTAAAGGAATGTGATCTGACAAACCTCAATTTTCCAAAACATTTAATATCGATCATTCTCATCCCCTGGAAATGAACACTGTGAATTTACTGTTATAAAGGGCCCAAACCTAAGAGAATATAAATGACAGTAACAACAAACAAGAAGGATTAAGGATGACATCCCAAATATAACAGAATGAATAGTTAAAAAGCAGTAAGCGAATATTAGTTCACATCTTTGCTTGTATGTCAGCCCAGTTTGGTTTTCAAACAACTGCTGATTTTGCAAACACTTTAACATTGAGCTTTCCTACAGAAACCACCAAGTTTCGCTATCAGCCTGAAACAAAGAAATCAAGACAGCATAAACTCAGACTGGCTGTAGCAACCTCCCCATGAATGACCTGCACTTTAAGAACTATTTAGTGAAGCTACTTGAAAATAATTTTGGACCACAAATACAACATTTGAAAACCTTGTCATTTGTTTGAAAACAAACTAAGCAAAACAAACGAACAGATGGATTTTTTTTGCTTTAATTATTTTCTCATTATTAACATTTCTAGAGGTTAATGTCTTCCCAGACCACTCCAAGGGAAGGATTCAGCGTACCACAACAGCTATTCAAACAAGTTAATAAAAGAATCCATAATTGATTATCTCCAGCAAAAGCATATACTGACTCTTTGTGCTTTGTTAGAATCCCACCATTCTGCAATTATATTTGCAAAATAATATATTTATTTATATATATTATATATAAACATATATATTAATATATAAAAATATATATATTATATATATATATAATATATTTGCAAATATAATTGCAAAATAGCAATGTTTTCATTTCAAGAAATGGTATTAACCTTTTTTTTTTCCCAAAATAACATATTGAACAGAATAGTTCAGTTGGAAGGGACCTACAAAGATCATCGAATCCAACTGCCTGACCACTTCAGGGCTAACCAAAAATTACAGCATGTCATTGAGGGCGTTATCCAAATGTCTCTTGAACCCTGACAGACATCATCCATCTCACTAGGAAGCCTGTTCCACTGTCTGACTACCCTCATGGTGAACAAATTTTTCCTGATTTTTAGTCTGAAGCTCCCCTAGTGCAGCTTTGTGCCATTCCCGTGCATCCCAACAACCACGTCAGACTGCACACAGATCCTGCACTCTTCCTCTAATCCTGGCTCTGGGACCTGGTTCCACTCTTCCTCACCAGCTGGAAAATGAAGATCATCTCTCCCCGAATCTCCCCATGGGACTCACAGCAGGTCCCCAGGAAAGGCTGAGCTAGTCAGCTCTGCCTTGCCCAAAATCTGGGCTGCTGGCAACTCTAGCTGGTTCTCCACTGTAGGTTTCTGGGCAGAAAGCTGAGAGCTCAGCTCTATTTAAGCCACTCATGCCCCATCCCAAGTTCCCTCGACTACAGGAAGAAAAAAGTTGATTTTATCTCAATGCAGAAAGTTTCTAAATCTCTTTTCCCTGTCAGCATGGACTGCTGGACTGGGTTGCTCCCAGGGAGGAAGAAAGAAGAGAAGGAGGAGCAAGGATCCAGAGTGGTTGTATGCTGAGTGACTTCACCTAGGTAACAGGCATACCTAATTGAAGATCTTCTCTAAAATAGAAATTCGGAAAAAAAAAAAAAAAAAAAAAAAGAGAATTGTGACTCAATTTCATTATTTCGTTCTCTTTTTTTTTTTCTAGGTAGAAAATGTGTTTGTTTCAAAAGAAAAAAAGAACACCTTACGGTTCCAGTTAAGTCCAGAAATTGCTATTCGGTCGAATCTTGCAGACCTCATTTTTGGAAATCTTAGATCAGTTACATCCTTCACAAGATGTTACTTAGACAAAATGCACTTGTTTCCATTTTTTTTTAAACTGTATTATTTTTTCAGGAAGAGAACAGGTCACCCTTTGAAACAGAGACAGAGAGAGACGAGCTTTGCAGGAAGAGAGTGTTTCTCATTACGTGGAGAGCTCAAGTTGGAAAAGCAAGGCAAGCTTTTAAAAGCCAGGATGCCCTTCTTCACATCAGAACAGACACAATCTGTCTGTGAATCTTTCTCCTCTCCTCATATCAGGGACGCAAAACCAAATTAGGAACTGAAATACCAAGTGCAAGGGACAGCCTGATGCTTCCGGGAGGATGGGGAAGCTTAATCCCCAAGCCCTCCTATTTTTAACAAATAAGCATGCTCTACCTCAATGTGATAAGGCTGGAGAGGAATCTGACACACAGATTTAACATGTTTGTTCAAGAGAAGTGGCACACTAATGGAAAATAACACCCTCATTTCAACTCTTCCTAATCATTTACTGCAAAATCAATGTGACATTGATTTATGCATAAAACTGCTCCATTCCCTTCCACAACTCAGATAATTATAACTAAAAGAAGAGGACAGTAAAGAGAAGGTACTTGGGATGCTCAGCAATCAGTCCGTCACACCTTTTCAAAATATTTGATTTCGTATTCCAGGATGATGCCGTTGGGTCGATCTGGCTCCTGCCAGGAAAGGGAGATGCTATTTTTAGTTATCTTCCCTTTTTTCACACTACTGACTGGAGAAGGTGCTGCAAGACAAGGAGAAAAACAGAACAGACAAAACCATGGTTAGTAAGATGGCCTGCCCCTTCTGAATTCAAACTCCCCAACACAACGTGATCCTTAGCTACTGCAGATCGGTGGGGGCTGTTTTCACCTGGGTGGTCTTTGCCCATTTTTAAAAATAAATAATCATGCTACCTACTGTCTGAATTAGAGCAGTAATGATTTCCCCCAGATTAAGGGCTGAGTCCCTTAAAGGGTTTGTAATGAATGCCGGGGAGCTGCCTCATGCCACTGCTGGCGTTTCTGGAAACCTTTGGATTTCACTGTTTGTTGATTTACCTAAAACTTGAAACAGCATCTGATCAAATGGCAAGGAGAAATGAGATTGAAGAGGAGGAACTTGCTCTGAATGAAGCAAGGCAGAGGTATAAAGTGGCATGACCCCAGAAAAAGCAGTGGACTCGCACAGATTTTCAGCAGCTGAGGATCTGACCAGCATCGCCCACCCGTGCAAAGTGCTAACATGAACTAATGTTACCCGCTTACACCTCGACCTTGTCTTTTCAAGCATTTTTCAAATACATCAACCCCACACCTTGTCTTTTCAAGCAACTTTTCACATGTGTCACGGAGCAGTATTACCACAACAGAATTACGTATCGATTACCTATTGCTTTCCTTCGGCTGCTTGGAAGGTGTGTGTTTTAGTGGGTACAGAAGCCCTGTGGTTACGTGGGCTCCTTAACTATTTGTTGCTTCTGTTTGCGCACTAGCTAAAGTCCAGGCATCCTTCAGCCCCTCTTTCTGGGAGCACTGCACAGGATAGCAGGCCATTACAATCTTTATAATTCAATTGCTCTCCATAAATATCACCGGGGTGTTACAGAAGTTCGCAGGGTGCTTGGGGAGGCCATGGAATGAAAGCAGCTATACAGCTCTGCTTATTATTTTAAGATGCAGCCCTCAAAGGTTATCTGCCCTTTGCAGCACACATGTGCATAAGAAACAGGCTTGCTTCTTTGTTTTCAGCCTGATACTGCAGAGACTTTTCAAGTTTTTGTTTTGTTTTGTTTTGTTTTGTTTTTTACCATCCCTGCCAGCTCCCTGGTAAAAGTTGCTATGGGAAATGCAACCACAACACCCCAGTTATTTCATGCCAGAGATGAGGAAAGCAACACCAAGTGAAAAGAAAATGGGATAGGAAAAAATTCATCGTGCCTAGTTTACTGGGCCCAGGCTCTCTATGTAGCTACAGAGGAAGAAAGAACAGCTTCCCCAGAGGAAAAGCAGCCCATGCCTGGCCAAGAGCCTTCCAATCACCCTCTGGACAGGCCAGGTCTCAGCAAGGATTAGAGAAGGGCTGGGGAGACCGATGGCAAAGGCCTTTGTGGGAATACAGGGAAGTGAGCGTAAAGATCAGCAGCAAATGAACCCATTTTATTTCCCCAAATGTGCTTGAAATTACAAAAAAAAAAATTTACTTCTCCTATAGGCAGGACTGGCTAATTATCATAATGCTCAAAAAAAGCCCCAAAGCAATTAAGTAAAATAAAGACAACAAACAAATTAAATTTGCCAAGTCTGATCTTCAGCCAGAAAGAGTAAGGGAACAGCTCCAGATGATTATCCCTGGAAACCCTGAAGGCTAGTAATGAGCTTTCTTGTTTTAACCAAGTTTCTGCATTTCAGCCTCTTTTCATTCCCAGCTTTTCTCACTCCTGTTTACTAATCTCTCACCCACTTGGCTCTGGGAGGATCCTGAAAGGTGTTGGTCGTTTCCATATTGTTTGCTGCTGGAGAGCTGGCAACAGCTGCACGGACACGCTAGCTTTTGGGCTGTTCATATACCACTGTGCTCACAACTGCTCCGCTGAGCAGGTAAAAACCACCTTGATTTGAATGATGATTGTGTTATTTATGTAAGCACCACATGGTGATCACCACCAATTTTTCATCCGCAAAAGTCACCTTACCCTCGAAACTAATGTCCTCCACAATTTCTTGGACTGTGTGAAGGCTAATAAGAAAACCACACAAAACTCAATCCACTAACCTGGAACAGGACGTTCCATTAATTAGTCCACGAGCCTACATGAGTGTCGTGCAGGAACATGCATGGCAAGCTGAGTTGTGCCATGTGTGTACTGTCACATGTGTTAGGCCAGAGAGGACACAGCGAGTAGTGAATTTGTTACAATAGGATGAATTCCCCACCTAATGCAAGGGAAGCTATGTGGTTTTCACACACATCAAAAAAAAAACTTGCACTTTGGGGTGGGGGTGCCAAATAACAGACAGTTCTGAATTCTGAATTCTACATCTCTATTTAAATAGAAGATACTGAGCACTTTTATCGTGAGCCACCTGGATGCCAGAGGGGGACGGAGCCACAAAAGAACCCAGGAAAATGGGCCTGCATCCCTCCGGGACTGTCCTCTGACACCCCGCAGACCTGCAACACCTACCCCAGGCTTGCCTAGCTGGCAGCAGAGGTCTGGTGCAATGGGAAAGTCGAAACTGAGCTTTAAACCTCTTCAAAGTGCCATTAGGAGACGCAAACCTGACAAGTACAGTGAAGGAAGACATCAGGCTGAGGAGATCCCAGCCCTCTCTTGTATCAAACGCCTCTCACGAAGGTGCAAACTGCAATCCTCAGCATCAGGAATGCCTGAGCAAATAACCAACCTTTTTTCTGCTTTACTGAGATCTCCTGAAGTGTTTGTAGGGCTGAGGCTCACAAGTGCATTAAAAACACAACAATGATGCAAGTGCTCCTGAATGCTTCAGCTTCTGCAAAACCCTTCCCTGGGCTGCTCGGGGCAGTTCAGCTCTCGTCTTCATGGGCACAGCACATCACAAAATGCACCACTGCCTGTCTGAAAGCATCCTTCAGACTCCACACTCCCCTAAAACAGAGCTTCCTCTTTAAAAACCAGTGTGTGTTGCCACAGGCCTTCGCTTTGCTAGTTAGCAGATTCGTGGAGTTAAATTTCTGGGTACGTAAGCCTCCAATGTTCAACTGCAGCTATGCAGAGTATTCTGCTCTACCGGGAAAAGAAAGGAAGATAAGGAAATGAGCAACCGAATTCTCAAAGTAAATTAGAAAAGGAGTAACTGTATCCTTTTTGAATCTCCTTCAAAAGAAGCGTTAAAGTGTAACCGTGAGATAAAGGCCAATTAAGTAAATTCAATAAATCCCAGTGGTGCTGGGATGATACGGCAACTACTCTGCATCCCCAATACAGGGAGACTACAATGTTCCGAACCCAAGAAGGAAGGTATAAGTATTTTAGAGTTTTCTTTGTCAAACAAAATGTAATCCAATCCGGGCGAGCAGACAAGGCCTGCAATCATTCCATCTTAAAAGCCTGCAAGTGGATACTGTGCTATATGATCTCAGGAAAATAAAGGGATTACTTGAAACTTGCTTTTTAAAGGTCACTGCTTCTGCAAGGGCAGCATCCTTTTAATAGAAAGAAGCCAAGCCACTGAGAAGTTCCATTTGGGGTATAATGCATAAAAAAAAAAATTGACATAAGAGTCAAGATATATAAAGCTGTAATCTCCTATGGTTTTATGCAAGCAGACAGAAGTCTTGTTCAAATCCCTGCCCTGACACTACAAAGAGTGGATGTACATAGCGAATTGTCTACATGTTGCTTTACAAATAACCTGCACACTTTACATTAATTTCTAAGCACTCAAAATCAAAGAGGGATATTACATCATTTATGTTTATGTTTGCCATCCATGAAAACAGCCATGCATGTGATGAAAGCAAACAGAAGATGTAACTAGGTGTGAAATTGCGAATGTACATTTTGCTTTCCTGAGACCAAAATTCATCAGGAAGGAAATAAAATGACAGACTGATTCTATTTTTTTTTTAATTTTGTTTCTATCATTTTTTAAGGAGAATAAGTGGCCATACCAAATAAATAAATTCAAGTCTCTGCAGAAGATGCATCATTAGTCACATTTGAATAACTGCAGGAGATGATTTCATGAGGAATAGACCTTTTAGGACATTCTTCCTCTGCAACCTTTGGTAATGAGCAACATTAGCACTGAATGAGCCATCCAGGCACCAAAAACAGTGTTTAGAAAATACTGTTGTGTGTCCCACTAACATCTAATAAACAATGATGCTTATGGGAATAAAATGTTAATTGTATTTTAAGAGAAACTAATGTTATCAGGTGAATGACCACTGCACCCAGATAAAACAAATAATCCAGTTTCTACATCTCATGGTCTATCTAATGCTCTCTCCAGTCCAATTATTTTTGCCATGGTATTTTTCACTCTGGCATAAACAACAGCTAATGGCTCCCCATCTAACCCTTACCCCCACAGTGTTCTTTTCCATTAACTAGTGGGTAAAACTGAGCACAAAATACTAGCTCACATCACCCTTGCGGCAAAAAACAAGCCACCAGTCCAGGACCTTCAATCCAGCTTCCACTTGGGCCAGGACTGATGCTCACCAGCAGCAACCTGTGGAAGCCCAGGAGGAGATGCGGATTTACATGAGCAAAGACACCTCTCCTTTGGCTCTCCAGCTTTCTGTCTTTGCTGATGCCTCCGTCTCTTTTGGAAAGAGCAAAAAGGAAGGACCCTGCCACTACCATCTCCACCCTGGCTGCCACCGTGGTTTATAAGCATCTATGCTATGGATTTTCATGTCTATTTTACATGCATTTGCAGTTTCTTTTAACCTGATTACATTCCCGTATGTGCAAGCATTTGGGATCTAATGCTTCAGACCCCTCAATAAACCTTGGGGTTCCTCCCTCCAGCTGATGCCATGTTTCTTCTGCAGTCTGAGTTTATGCCAGGAGATTTAGAAGTCAAATTCATGCTGGTGATTAAATCAGTACCTTCACCTGTCATCATTTAAACAAATAGTTATGCTATCATTAACACACACATAAGGCTAGGTTTAACTAAAGAAAATGAAAGCTGTATGTATCTGAAGAGTAGCCACAAGACAAGTAATTCAGGTTCCACTTCAAAACCCTGGTTTACTGAAATTTTTCACAGTTTCTAATTAGTGACATTAGTGATTTTTTTCTCAGACCTTTGATGACTTCAGAGGTTGGAGCACCACCTGCATTATTCAAAGAACCACACTACAGGCATGGGAAACTGCAGAAGGCTTCAAGCAGGAGATTAATTTTAAACAAGGTACATACACTATATGTAGTAGAAACAGAAACTCTGTTTTGAAATTAATAGTGGCAAAAAGGAAGACTTCCCTGTATTGCCTCTTTGCATCTCTGTATAGAAACAATATGCTTTTAGAAAAGCTCAAAACCCAATGGCTCCCCAAGAGTACTTTTATTGCAGATATTCCACTTGGGTCAGAACTTAGCATTTAAATCATAACTTGAGTTTTGTGGTTTTTTTTTTCATACTTCTAATATCCCAAGATGAACCCCAGTTTGCCTGATAATGGGTTTAAAAACTCTTTGACCCCTGAGGAAAAATAGTAATGAAACGCTCCTGGCTAGTTACATGAACTGGACAGACCCCAGTTTGCAGCTGCTTGTAAGTATTTTTGCAAACCGGGTCCTGAAAATTAAAGGTCCTTAATGCCATTTCAATTCTGCCCGAGATCTTACATGGGATTTCAACGATGCACAGGCCCTACACAGGGCAAGGAGTAAATTTTTTGCCACAGGATTAAATCTGAACACCTTGCAAAACACAAGACCAGTCTTAAAACACAGTTCAGGTATGGAAATCTTCCTCTTGAATGTTTTTTGAAGGTATCCCTTGACTAAATGGAGAATTCGTGCAGGTTCTTTTCACACATCAAACATCAAAATAAGAACGCAATCTTCAAATTTCCTTGGCAAGAAATATAGAGTATTTACTCACATCTTCTACCTCCCAAGAAGAACACCTGAGGTAAATGCCAGGTCTCAGAACAATTCACAGTCTCTGTTTTGAACACGAAAACCTGAGACGCCTTGATGTATGCCTTAAAATCGCAGGGGTCATGCTGTCACATGGGGAGGGAAACCCAACTCAAACCCTTGACAGCCCTGACAAAATGCAGGGCCCCGTTTTTGTAACACGAGTCTGTGGTTAACCAGCAACCAGATTTCCCTCACACAAAAAGGGGCAATCTTTCAGGTGGTTCCCACCCCCGTCCCGGAAAGATTAAAGGCAGCTCCTTGAGCACGACAGCAAAATGTGACTTGGGGCCTAAGCTGGTCATGGAGCTGAGGTGCTCCCAAACCTCCCTGCTGCCTCCCAGCTGGTTGCAACGTTGGGTTTGTCCAAGGTTAAAGCCAAATTGCTGCCCAACTCTGTTTGGAGAGCATGTTGTTTCTTTGCCAAAGCTTTCCTC
Source organism: Anser anser (assembly GCF_964211835.1). Lineage (NCBI taxonomy): Eukaryota > Metazoa > Chordata > Aves > Anseriformes > Anatidae > Anser > Anser anser. The sequence continues at coordinate 14,855,694 of NC_139724.1, forward strand.
AAGTGATTTCTCACTAGACTTCTAGTCCTTGGACCTAAAATAACAGAAAAGTACCTCTGTTAAAGGCCGAGAGAGCAGGATGGATGCTGTGGTTTTGTGGACACTAATAACCTGAGGCCTTCAAGCAGCCTCACTACAGAAAAGTGCTCAGAGTTAGAAGGTAGAGAAAATGAGGAAAAAAAAAGTCAGTTCACACACATTGGAGAGATAACAGAAGCAATCTGCCTGCAATTTGCATTAGCATGGGGATTATGGTTCATCTCTTACATCTGATCTGTGTTAACAGCTCAGTATATACGCCTAGCTGAGACTGGGGTTGCAATGAGCCAGTGAAGTCTACAGTTTGGGCATTTACTGGGACCAAATACCCTATTTCTTCTGTAATTCCCCCTGTGCTAGCACAAACTGAGTGTGTGTATGCATGTGCTAATGTGGGTAAGTAAAGTAGACTAGGATAAAACTGTAAAAATAAGAATTTTATAGAATCATCTAGGTTGGAAAAGACCTTCAAGATCACCCACGTTGACTGATTTTAGTGATAGATCCAGCTATGACACTGATTGGTTTTACAGTTCAGCTCCACAAGCCACTGTTTTGACACTGATGATGAGTGAGTGCAGTAAAGATCCAGATGAGAGAAAGAAAGGTATGTCTTGGGGTGGGCCGGCAGCTCCTTGGGTGCTGTTGGCTAAGGAAGAACATCTGCCACATCCTGCACTGCTGAAAATTTGGCCTCAGTTACTGAAAATCTGGTCCAAGTGTGTCAGGCTGTGATTCAAACTGATGCTTTTGGTGTCTATCTCCAAGCAGGAGCAATGGGTGCTGGAACTGAAATGCCTTCATAGATCCAGCCTCTGTGACCTGGGGCACCCAAAAAAGCTTGGAGCAAGACGGGCATTGAGACAGAACCTCCTAAGTCACCAACCACCTCAGGTCCTGAGAGCATCACTCCTCCTCTCTGAGCACATCTTTACCTCATTCAAGGCTGCCTTTTCTCGGAGCATCTCCTGGAGGAGGTTGCAAGGAGAGAAGCAGCAAAAAGAAATACCACAGAAACCAAATAACTTCTGTTTAACAACTACTAGCTAACATCGACTTATCCACTCCTAAAGACCTATTTGCTTCTTGATGCAAATCTTTGTATGAACATGCAGGCCACGACACATTTAGTTAGTCCCATAAACTGTATTAAAAGAACATTAAAAGAACCAGCAAGACAACAGCGTTACTGCATGTACAAAATGACTGTTCAAATCCTCAATACCTTCACTGAGTAATAAACATATAGCCATAAATGTGTATCCAAACTGATTACTGATTATTGATGTTTAGGTTGTGAGGACAGTAAAATGCGCAGCTTTAAAACACTCACAGCTTTAGATCATTCCCATACACAGCTTTAAAACACTCACATCTTTTCCTCTTAATCAAAAGATGGCGTTAACCGTACAAAAGCAGCGTTCAACAGGTGCTCTTCAAAGGACAGCGGGTGCAGTCACTGAGAGCTTTGCTGTTCACGTCAATGTAACAGGCTGTTCAGCTTTCCCGTATCATCAGAGGGAACCGAGCAGATTCAGAGCAGAGCTTACAGGCCAACTGCTTTTTCCATGCTAACACTTTACTGAACTGATCAGCATGAAAGGAGCACTTAGGGACGCCATTGTGGTACCCTCAGGGACCCTCAGTGGTAACAGGCATTGCACCCATGCAGAACAACAGCCTTCCCACTCTAGCATCCTTGGTTACATTCATATCCAAAGACAACACACACATCTGGTGGCGCCTGTGATTTCAGAACAGAAGGCAAAAGGTTGCTAAGAGTCACTGAAGTGCTTACCTTTGTGGGGGTGGGCTCACTCCTACCCAGCCCCTTACGCGATACAAAGGATAGTCCGGCTTCTCCGCTACAGAGCCCCAAGATCGCTCCTTACCCAGGGCCCACACTGGAGCCTCAAGAGAAAAATCAGGTAGACCAACTGCCAGCACTCCTTTCTGCATGCCCCACTGCTGACTGTACAAACCTTTCTAAAACCACTGCTTTTATGAAGAAAAAAAAACACAACACAAATAACTGCTAAAACATTTACCTTAATGAAACTAAACCATGGCACAGCTATGGCACGTTGCAATCGCAACAGGATTACTCGCAGGTATCACAGGATCCAAGCAGTAAATTACAGATCCTTTGGGGTAAAGAATACTTTCTCCTTCCTCATGTGCACACCACATTGTACATAACAGAGCCAGCATATTTAATGGAATTTATGATATATCAAAGCCTCCTCCAAACACTAAATAATCTTTAGTTTTAGGTCTCTTAGTCTTAGGACTCTTAAGAAAGCATGTGATTTCAAAAAATAAATTGGATTCTTGCCATTTGCCTTCTGTTTACCAAGTTGCACAGAGCAAATTTCAGCCCCCTGAAATTACAGATGCAAGATGTACTCTTAAACAAGGAGTGAAAGCTACCCACTGATTCACACAACTTGCAGGATCGGGGCTTTAGGAAAATATGACCAGATACCATGAGAGAGAATCACAGGTGATAGGAACTCCCTGGCTATCGTACAAATTGTAAATGAGAATTCTGCTTAAAAAAAAAATGGTAATTGGGAATTTACTTACTGTGTTGGCAGTAGCTTATCTCCAGATAGCGCAAGCTAACAAATATGGTCATGGAAATGCACACTGTTGGGGTATACAGGAGTGAGAATGTGCTGGCACTCCAGTTGTCAAGAGAAACCCTCCATACTGCTGCTATTTCCATTTCCCGTGTGATTTCCAAGATGACTTATCATAGACAATTGTACAACACTAAGCACAATGACCTCGAGGGAGGGCAAGTATTGCCTCCAGCTTTTTCACACAACAAATACGTTCAGTGCCTTATCAGGAACACCAGCTCATCCCAAAAAAACAAGAATTTTAAGGACTAGCTATTATAAAGAAGGCTACTGGCTATTATAATGAAGGCTACAAGGAGCACCATGCTCTGCAACAGCCCAGGTGTTTTTTTTTTTGCCCTTGAAACCTGAATGCTTGCAAACACCCACCCATATTTGGCAGGGACTCCAAAGCCAGAGTCATAGGCAGAGTTGTGCAAAATCCGCTTCATAAAGCTACATACAGTTAAAATAAAATAAAATAAAATAATAATAATAATAAAAAAAGGCCTAGCAAGACTGGCCAAGGCCAAAATTTACTGTTTGGAAAACTTCTAATTGCTAAGCTCAGCATATGTTCACTTGTATTTACACCAACATCAGCAGTAAGCCCTGCACAGGCAGTCCCAAATAGGCTGTAATTTACCCCTGATCCTGGGAAGAGAGAGGGAGACATTAGGGCTCAGGAAAACGTCTCTGTTACCTCTAGCAGGTGAGGACTGAGACAGAGCCGAGACAAAGGGCCTCAAGAGCCAGGAAGAGGCAAGAAGCCCGAATTTCACAGCCTGCAACTGTCTCTGGCTAAAGGACATGCTCATGATGGGAGCATGATATGATGATGTGGACTTACCCCACAGAAAGGCTGCATTTAAACCATGGTGAAACACTACTGTTGGGTCATGGTATCCCTTGGGGAACATTTACCTATGGGGTGCAGATCCATGGGGTATTGCAATACCTCTGGTTTTGTTTTTTGCTTTTTGTTTTTTTTTTGTGTGTTGGTTTTTTTTTTTTCCTAGGGCTTCTGGATGTTAAGATGTTAAGCCTTTCTCAAAGCTGGGGAACACTTTATGGTTAAGACCAGAGCCAGATTCCTTCGTGCCACAGAATAGCTGTAATTTCCCTATATTCCATTAGTGGTTTAGTTGTGAAGCCTTAGAATAAATACTATTGATTCACAACACTTATTAGAAATTCACTCCCAGCAAGGTGATAAGGACTCCAGCTCTGATCCATCAAAGTGCTTTGGGAAAATGCTTAACTTTAAGCGCATGAGTCCTAACACTGCTGTCAGCACTTTGCTGGATCATAGCCACAGGGCTCAGCATTTTGCAGCAGAATCCTCATTATTGAGTGCATTTATCAGGTTAGCTTCCAGCACACATAACAGCCCCTCTCCTATCATTAGTAGCCTAATATCTTATTTGCATTTAAGCAAAAGCTTCCTTTTAAAAATCATGGGCCATTAAAAACAAAACAAAACCCCAGTTCCTGAATAAAATGCATAAAACGTACGTGTTCCTGCTCCCTACCATCACTCACCTTCTTAATTCTGAGATTGGCTCCTTCCTTCATACAAGACTTGCTGCATCCTTCTCCCTGCTGCTATGAAACTCTAAACCCGGTAAATTCACCAAAGGCAAGGACCATTTTTAAACTCCGTGGGAAATTTCCTTCTCTGCCAAGCCTGCCACTCTGTATGATACACCAATCAGTCTTGCTGATGAATTCTAATATTAAAGCCAAATTACTAAGCACTCCAGCGGAATCCGGGGCAGCCAAATAAATTCCTTATGTTTCCACTTGAAGAACAGCTACTGATGAGGTGCAGCAGGTCAGAGGGAAGAATAGAGGGAAAGTCCTTCACTCCCATGGGTAGCTAGTTTTGGATTTCTCACGGTACTCATTCTCCTCTATCTCGCTCTTCTCTTGTGCCTCATTTATACATGGGAGAAAAGCACAAGCTCATCACCTTCAACTGAACCCTGATCTGGCCACAGCTTTGCAAACCACGATCTAGACCTTCTCCATAAGCAAGCTCCCCAGAAAACTTGAAATAAGTTATATAGGACCAAAAATCTCGAATAATTAAATAGTAAAAAGTCAAGGTGACTAGAGCTGAAATTAAAAGGTTTTTATACCTGTGACCTATAAATCCACACCCACCCCACTCTTGCCAGCAGGTCTCTGTCCTGCTTGGTTTCAGACTAACAGTGGCTTTCTGGATCAGGGCAAGTGCTGCCCAGTCTGTTATTCTTTATAAAGGAAATGGCAGTCAGAGATAAAATCCAACAGATCTCGTTCTTCCTGCCATACCAGCTGTTCTGCCCAGTTGTTTGGCACTTCAGTGTGACCACAGGCACCTGTCTGCCCTAAAACCTCATGTTCCAAGCACTGAAATGAAGCTAACTAACAAATTCAGTGCATATCAGGTGTTCAATTCAGTGCACTACAGGTGTTCATCCAATCTTCCAATCTTCACCCCCACCAAAATGAGCAGCTATACCTATGGCAGTACCTGGTGATCTGCAATAACTATTCAGTGCTCTTGCTGCCCAAGGGTAGGTATTTCCTCACGTTGCAGAGTCTCTGAAAAATCCAGTGAAATAGGGAAGTTTGCAATGCCCCTTTGGAAGGAAGGAAGAATATCTCCAGCATGAACCTAGGGCTTCCCAGGAGGCAGAGAAATGATTTATCAGGTCCTTAGGGAGAAACAAAGTCCTCAAGGGAGTTGGCGGCTACCTACTGTGCTGCGTGTTGAATGCTCTGTGTTAGGAAAAATGTGCTTCATTTTGAGAGAATCCAGGGGGGAACTGAAGAACAAACATGAGCTATGAGCAGAGACAAAGAAGCAGAGCTGCTCGCTCCTGAAGAAAAAGGACTGAAGGAGAACATGAGTCTCCAAGTAAGTAAAAGGCTGCTGTCTCTGGAGCAAGACAGGCATAGAATTAAATTTAGGAAAAGCTTTCTAAGGAGAAAAATAATGAAGAACTGACAAAACAACAAAATACTGCGAACTTGTGGCATCTGTCTTTGGAGGTTTGTAAGCAGGTTAGATGAGCACGTTCTGAGATCCTTCCAGACACACAGCTTTACAAAGGCAGTTGGGCATCATAAGGTGAGTGACAAAAACAAAATGGATTTTGAAAGGCAGAAATTTGGGAGACATGCATTTTGTGCCATTTACCAGCCTGCAAGTTTGTGCCAGGAGATGTAAGGAGAAAATCTGAACTGTTGAAAGTGGCTGGCCATACAAAAGGATGGCACTGTGATAAAAGCATCAGACCAGAGGAGATAATACTCTGCTTTCTGGCTCTGCCAGAGAGTCGTAGCATGACCATGGGCAAGTCACTTCATCTTCCGCTGCTGTTATCTGTGCAATGAAGATAATGATAATTCCTTTATCTAGTTTGACTTGAGGGGCAGGAACTAGCTATTCAGATGCTGCCAGCACAATCTTCGCTTTGGCCTGCAGGCACTGCTGTAAGGCAAATAAAGAAAAGAAGGAATACCTGCAAGCATTACTCCTGGCAGCCAGCTTCTTCTATTTAAATCACAAGCAACTTGGCGACACCATGCTGAGCTCAAGTGTGGAACAAAAACCCTACACGAGTGACAAAAAGTAAAATTACAGAGAAATTTGCGTTAAAGGCTTAATTTTCATAATTTAATAACTCTCTCCAACTTGTGTCTCCAAGTAGAAGCACGAGCTGTACGTTTAAAGATGAGCACTGGGCAAATTGCTTTGCTGAGGCGAAGCTGCAGAGACCATGACCAGGCGACACAAAGCCCAGGCTGAACATCGGTGTTTTGAATGGGATAGGGGCTGCTGTGTATGGAAGCAAGGCTCCTGGCTCTCCCACTCTGAAGGGCAATAGCTTCCTACACGTAACAAATACAGGCTCTCTTCCGACAAAACATGGCAGGCTTTTTTGGTCCGGTTGGTTTCTGAAGGTGTTAAAAAGCATTTAGAGACAAACTCAAGAATAATCCAGAAACAGCTTTAAGTCAAAACACTGCTAATGTGAAAACTCAATTTACTGACCGTACAGGGACTCTGCTCTGATTTTTCACCCCTACTGCTGACAGGTTACATCCTAACCACCCTCCTACTCAGTTGTGTCACCACTGATTCCTCAGTTCAGGGCAACGCCGAAGAAACAGTAAAACAGTCCAAGCACCAACCTGTGGGATTCCCATGATGAAGGCAAATGGTCCCAACAGATTTTAAATGTTTTGAATTGTAGCTGTGTATAAGATGCATAAATAGACATGTCTTTAGCAGCCCTCCAGCATCAGCAGAACTGTGGTCAACAAGCAGGTTTCTGCCTGCAACACACTGCTTAATGCCATTTGTATTAGTTGGTGCCTTGATCTGGTGTCCTCCTGCTGTAGTGTTTTTCACCGCTTTGTGGATGTGACTGATCAAATATCAGGCAAGGTATCTGCACATGGGATAGCACAGCAAGAATTTTATGCCTGTTTTGGCTTGCATTTCAGATAGCTCTGCTTTCTAAAGCGTAAGGGGAAAAATAAGCCATAAATCCACATTTCAGATCCATTCACTTCCTGGCTGCGAAATGCAAGGATTGGCTTCGTTATTGCTAGATATGGCTAGAAAGAGGCTTACAGGAACCAAGCAACTTACTGCTTCAGAGTAATCATTTGTGAAGCTGCACTCCCAAATATATCTTGAGGCTTTGATGACCTCTTCTCATCCAGCATTCCCACAAACTCATTAAGGAAAGATGGAGATGAGACAAGTCTCCCTGCATCCAGATTCCTCTGCTTGCTCATGACCACTGTAATAGGGTTGTAGATCTGTTTTTGGCAAGATTACACTGCTTATACTTATTACTCACCTCCTCTCAGCTTTGTAATTGCTAGAAAAGGCAATTTCAACATGATCAGCCACTGGGGGTTCCTCCCTCAGATCAGCTTCTTGGCTCTTTCTCTGACTTGGACCAGAGGATGCCTTGGATAGCCCTAAGCAAGTGCCCACTCCTTCCAACTCTCATCTTCATCCCTATTCATTGTGTGGGCTAGAGCATCAAAAAGCACAAATATCAGCTGCTCAGAGGCATTCGCCTGCCTCCTTCACAGGTCTGTGATGATGTCAGCTCCCGCTAGCTCATGGAAAAAAGTATTTCAGAGCACCACTGAGGGCTACCACCCAGGTACAGGTAGACGTTCATTAAGATTTTCCTTCAGACAAGGTCTTTAGGACTGTCACACAAGATCAGGGCTGTCATCTCAAGATCAAACCTGTACAACAGTTTGTCTACATAGGGTCAGGGCTTGGAGATACTTAGAAGAGCCAGAAACAGAGCTGTACAGGTTTGGTTGCTATTCTATTCCAGGACATCGCCTATCAGGATGACTTTCTTCTCCTTAAATGTGCCCTGTATAAACGTGAGGGAACAGTAAATGGCATTAAAAATGTGAATGATGAATGCTATGCATCGGGCAGGATGATTAAATAACGAAGTGTAGTTACGGGGGTATATTCACTTCTCTGCTTTCTGACACAATAATTGATCATCCTTAATCTATGGCATAAACAAAACAGAGATTAACTTCTCTCACAATTCAGCTTCTATTCTCCTTTGTTTATTCCCTCTTTTATACAAGGGGAAAGCCCATTAACTAGCTCTAACTGTTCTTAATTCAGCAGTATTGAAAACTGCATCCTAACAATGCGTGTAATTGATCCTGTTTTTACAGGCCTGCCTTCCAAACATTAGGAAGGGTGAAGAATTTGGGTTACCAAAATCACTGCAATGAATGCCAGAATAACAAAGACTTGGCCTTGTATTGGGATTCAGTTACAGTGAAGTACTCAAATGTTGTTAAAGTGCCCCCCAAAATGAGAAGTACCCTAAGAGAGCTAAACTCGGTTAAGCAGGCTTAACAAAAGTAGCAATATTTAAAACAGTTTAATTAAAACTCTGTACAAATATGCTGAACTCAACCAGAACATGTCTGACATCCATTTTTCTTGAATTAGTAAGCTTATAGGCAGCAGGTGAACCAAGATAATCAGTTTTAAATAACATCCCTAGATTTTAAACTGGAAGAGATAATTTAGCCCTCCCACAAAACAACACTGAGTTTTCATCTTCCTTTAAACCAGTAACAATTCATCCCTGGGAGCAGCTTACCCAACCTCACCACACTGTGACTTGCCGGGGTATTGCCCATCTTGCCCTACATTATTAATTAGAAATGCACATTTATTCCTAATAGCAGTGTCTGCTTGGGCAAAGGAAGGGCACAATATGGAAAAATGGGATAACCTTTGTTAAAAAAAAGGACATGTTAAGAGATAACTGTTCTAGAAATCAGTACTGAAGACAAAAAATGTAAAGATTCTTTTCAGTTCAACACTTATTTCCTAGGAACCTGAAAAACAAACTAAAAAATGACACACATGCACAGTTCCATGAGTCATCATCCAAAAATCAAGAATAGCCTCAACTAAGGATGTAAGTTTCAAGGTTTTTTTTTTCAAGTTTAATGTCCCTTGAAGACTGTCAGTGAATTTCCAAGCAATTTGGCAACATTTATAAGTCCATGAAATTGAAAACAGTCTGATCTTAAAAAGCCTGTAGATACTGAACTATTGCAACTGATCAGCATGAGCTATCCACATGCATTTTTATACTATATAACTCTGCTGTACAGAGGACTCAGCTCCATGGACTATCCTCGCATGGGCCTTTTTCTACCAGTGATGAATGTATCAGAGAAAAGTAGAAATACATTTTTCTCAGTGTTATCATCCATTCAAAATGTTACTTGGCCAGGAAAAAATATCCCATCCAGTCGTACAGCTGCCAAGCAACTGCTCGCAAAGACGTATATTACTTCATACAGTACGCGATCACTTTATGTATTGTACTCCAACCAAAATTACTCAAGCTGTTAATGCCTTTCAAACCTCTTATGGATTGTTCTGATAAGAACTTCATATTACTTACCTCTTTCTCCTGCTAAATGAAAGGCATTCTGACCGTGTAGGCACACCTTACCTTGTACGTCAAGGAAGATATCGCTATCACCCTTTGCGTGGTTTCCAGTGGCCACTTAGTGTTGCATCTGCTGCAGAAATATGAACTTTAAGTTCCTACCTGCATCATCTGGGTGCAGCTTTCCTTCTAAAGCAGCTGGAGCTAGCTGCCATCCTATTGTTTATTCTGAGTATTGCCTTTAAAGCCTGGATGTGACATTTAAAAGGGCCATTAAGTGCCCACGTCCTCTCTCGACCATGAATCTTGTCTAACAGCAGTATATTATTATCTCAGTGATCTAATTCTTAAGATTATCTCTTTACTGACAAGAGTCAGGATGGTCACTATGATAAGCTCTGGGAACCCAAAAATATCTCAGTCACTGACCCAATAATCAACCTCTCCACTTCATATGTCAAATCATATACTAAGACTACATACTGAATGACTTGGAAAAAGAATTCTCAGAAAATAGTTGCAAAACTTTGCAAGACATTACATTGTTAAAAGAATATAAAAATCATTATACTTTCATGCACCACAGTAGCTTGCTTTCTCAACACACTGGAGGGGGGGAAAAAAAAAACTATATATGTTGAGAGCCAAAATTTCAAGGACGGCCCCAAACAGAAATGCAAGCCGCAGTTGTGTACACATTTAGAGGAACAAGCAGAAAGATTCAAATCTACCCAAGACGTCAAGCTGTACCTTGCATTCCTCTGCATAAAAGACTTTTACTCATCAACGTAGAATTATAGAAATACAGGGTTGGAAAGGACCTACAAGATCATTTAGTCCAACTGTCCTCCTATCATCAATACTACCCACTAAGCTACTAAATCACATCTCGACTAAATCTCATATCGATTATACCTCGAACATCTTCAGAAGTAGCTTCTATGCAACTAAGACAAGAATTTGATCCACTAAGGAATGGGGAAACGTAATATAATATAGCCCCCCAGGCGCTGTACTAGCCAAAGCACTGAATGAAACATTCCCCCAAAGGCCACCCAAACCTACGGTCAGCTGCAAAAAATCATCCTTCTGTTTTGGAAGAGATCACACGGATGGTCTTATACCATGGGGCAGCCTTCATCGGGAAGGACTTGGCTGTATGCTGACATTCAATCAGCAACGCTGTATTCGTGTGTTGAGAACTAAAAAGTAGGCAGGAACCATGGAGGGAAGGAGGAGAGGACACAACCGAATGATGTCAAGTTCACAGCCTAACCCCAACTCCAGTGAAACGCGGTGCCACCAGATCCTGTTGACTTCTGATCTTTTCCCAGCCCTGCTGCTGAACTGCTGCACGACCTTGGGCAAATTGCTTCGCTTTCTCTCTCCCTACCTGTAAAGCATGCGGGAAGGACATTCACGTTCCTTGCAGAGCACGGTGAGGTTCACGATGAGCATATTCTACTAAAGCACATCCAACCTCATCTTTGGCAGCAGCTGTAGGCCTGTGGCCGAAACAGTCCATCCTGAGACCCTCCTTGTCCATTCCTTCCCAAACACATTTAATTAAAAAGCCCACGGTGCTGCTAAGCTGCTAATGATGATCTTTTATTGAAAAGCCTCCTTTCCTGGCAAGTTGCTTCTGTCTTCTTCCTAGCTGTGATTTCCACTCTTATTTCTGTAACAAGCTGAGTCTACCTATACTTTGGTGGGCTGACCAGAAAACATGCTTAATCCCTAACAACAATTTTCTCGCTTAATGTGGCAGAGTCCTGTGCTTGTCACGTGTGGCTGGAATTATATCGCGGGTATGCCTCTTCCAGGTTGCTCCCGGGAGCCCAGGTTTCTCTCCACTGATGCTGGCACACACAAATACCCTGCTCAACAGCCAGAGCTCACGCTGAAATGAATGCTGCTCTCTCCTGTCCCTCACCAATTCTTCCCTTTTGTTTGCATGCACAAAACAAGCAGCAGTGAATGCTGCAGCCAGCAATAAGGAAACCTCTTGAAAAGGATAAATACCAGGGTCCACAATGTTGTTGTACCTGGGCTATGGGAAACATCTGCTGCCTTTCTGAGCTCTCTCCTACCACTCGACTGTACAACTGCACGGTGACGGGAACATCTCTCTGACAGGCTCTTAAGTATCCTAAACTAGATTAATCTATGTGCAGCATGCAGCAAAGCTATAGATGCCTCCTAACGGTTTGCAGTGCCAGCTCCCATGATAAATATACACATCCTACATGCAATTATGCCTGTTTCTTAATAGCATTAGGATGGCTCCAAGATACTAATTACCAAATAAGAACTTTGCAATTACAGTCCATCATACCTTATTCCTGACATAGCTGCTTTTAAATAAACAAGGATTATGGTTTTGACAGGAACAAAGAAAAGGAAGTTTCTCTGATCTGCTTAACTTTGAGTGTGATCGTGGAATTAAAGAAGTGAAGAGCAACAATTCCTACCCACCCGGAAGCACTGCCAGGGATTCACCGCAGCTATTTCATCACTCCTAAGAACTGTTGTTGGTCCTTCTATTAATCTGAGGGAGGACTGATGTTATCTAAGTAAAAGCAATCTCACTAGCTAATTCCTGCTGCTCTCCAGCTAGAATTTCAGCGTGTCATGAACTGCTTGCAGTCTTACTTTAATTAGCAATACTGCACTATCCAAGGTATTCCCCGTACCTAGCACTGACATCATGAGATAAAATGAACCTCGTACCTACAATGGGTGTTGACAACATACTGGCAAACACCTTGCATCTACGAGTAAAAAGTACAGAAAAGCTTATTTCCAAGGCATGCGACAGGGATATCCTAAGACGGGATGTGTCAAAGCCGCTCAAACTTGGAGGTATTACTTTCCAACAAACTAAACAGCAAAGCCCCTTGCTGACTAAAGTGGGAAGAGAACAAAGCCAGCGCTGAGCAATTTTAGAGATCTCCTTTCAGCGTTACTTCCTGACGTTAAAATAACCAGACATCGTGGTCACCTGGGTAAGAAGCCAACTGGGGGAGATTATAACACTGGTAATCTGAAAGTGTGGGAATTTGTAGCACTAAACACAACGTGAAAGGATGCAGTAATGATAGCAATATTTTTACGCTGTTCATGCGAGTACAGAGACAAATGTTGCGATCTGTCTCTGTCTGCCTTTTCTGGAGTGCTGTTTTATGACACAGTTAATGATTTGGCAAAAAGTAATAGCCTTGTAGTGCAGCTATTGCAAATGATCTTTCTCTTGCATCTTTGAAGATGAATAACGGAAGCCTGTGTTTGACCCTTTTATGAGCATTTTGCTTGTGGTGGGAGGAGGAAGGGAGGAGGAATAAACACCTAAAAATAGAAGTGTGCAAGTGATGCTATGATGTACAGCTACCTTGTTTACCATTATCCTTAGCCACAGATTTATCACCTTGCTCTTAACACAAGCTGTACATCTTTTCTTTTCTTTTTTTTTCCTTCCCTTCTAATTGCAACTCAGTCTGTGAAATGTAATTAAAGCACTCATAAATACTGCCAGCGAGTGCACCTTTTTCTTCCAAGTAACTACCAACATCTTCAAGAAGACCTCATCAGCCCCTCGCAGAATATAGACTAACATATCTTCTCACACACCATTCAGGATCGGGAAGTCAATCTTCCCACCTTCCACATAATTAAAGTCACCCACATTATGCTTTTCCTTTGCCACTCCCCCCCCTTCTCCAACACATGTATCACCCTGTCATCGGCTCCTTCCTTTCATCTGATTTATTCACTTTCTAATCATTGAACAAAATTCAGCCCTTTCAAAAAGAGCTGATGTGGTCCTAGGCAGAGCTCGCAGGAGGCTTCCTTTCTCTTGCCTCCTCCCATCCCATATTAAAAGAAGGTGCTTTTAACTCTCCTTTAAGGGGATTATTTCCTGCAATCTAGAGAGTTTATTCATGCCTTCAAGTGAAAAAATACCCTCTTCCATTCAAGGTAAATGACTGAGACGCTAACAATGAAATTCAATGGTACTTCAAAGACTCCTTTGGGCCCTAAAGGTTGTGTGGGGCTGCCAGGAGACTGAATGAAGCCCGGTTAACCAAACAGGTGGTTTCATTTGCTCTGTGAAAAATAGCTGCTGCTTCTCCTGGAGAGGAAAACACTCCCGACTCGGCCAAATGGCAGCTATAAAAACGTCTGACTTGAGGCACCTCTGAGGTTTTCAAGCACTCACCTGGCAAAGGGAGAAGGCAGCTGCTGCACGTGCCGTAGCACTCCTCCAGAAGACGTAGCACTAAAATCTTCCCTTCCGTGGAAAAGGGCAGAGGTGACAACCATGGGACTGACCTTCCAGGGTCGATGGCTTAGGAGTGACATGGTGCACCCCATCCCTGTGAGTACAGCACTACTCTCATGAGGCAGAGCAGCTAGAGCAGATGTAGGCAGAAGACCTGACAGCCCCATAGTTCAGATATGCGGATGTTCTCCTGTTAAACCAGTGTAAACCCCTCGAGCACATGCCTGGGGCTCAGCCATGGGGTCTGGGGAGCCCAGACCACAGCATCCCAGCCAAGGACACGACATCTCCCTGTGCAGAGATGTCCCCAGCTGGAGGCCACCCTTGGCAGAGACCATCTCGAGAGCCGGGTTCAAAAGTTAAGAGGCAGCAAAAACAGGAGGAGCTGCTGAAACCTTCCCTAAGCTCTCAAGAGGATAAACAAAGTGTCAGCGTCTTTAGCACTTCATTACTGCTATCACTTGATTTTGTTAAGTGCTTTTTTTGGACCCTCATCAGTGAACAGTTGCCAAGACACTCTAAATACTATTACTGCCAAAGGCCAAATAAAACCGAATGTATTTACTGAAGAAGTAGCAATTGCTCTCCCCTTGGATAGAAAGTCAAATGGATCAGGAATTTAGTTACGTTTAATCGCCAGGGCACTGGAATTTGCAACCACTTGCAATGAATACAGTCATATTATTAATGGTTCCGTGTTTAGCAGACAAAGCACAGTTCACCACCCAAATGTCTTGCAGTCAATACCTTGCACTCAGTTAGGAAGGGCAGCTGGACTTGGATCAAAGACTGTCTTTCCTGGCTGATGGTCTAAAATAAGGAAGAAGGGAAATGTAACTAGTGCAATAGAGATGGGAGCAAACCCACCCCATACCACACTTCCCCCTGCGCTCTTCAGCACCATTAGCTCACCAAAAGCTTCACACAAAAATACTGTTGCATATTCTTTTGCAGATACAGACAGAAGCCTCAACGAAGTTTGAAGCCTTGGTGTTGCACAGAGGTAACAGAAATTAAAGTGCTGTCACAAAGGAACCAAACGTGATAGTCTTGGGGAGAAGAGACTTGGCAGAGGCAGCACAGCTGCCTGTGGCTGGCTGAAAATAAGCCCCCTTCACTTAACTCCCACGGTGCCAGCTCCTTGCTGCAATTTTAACGGTACGAGGTTCTCATTTCTCATGCTGCAGTGCTACTGAAACCACAGTGATATGGAAAACAAATCAGAAAACAGACAAATGAACAAAAACCTCCCAACCAACTCAAAAAACAAAACAAAATAAAACAATACCTGGCCCATTTTCAAATAAGCTACAAGTCAAGTGTACCTTGCATCTCTTAACTGCTCTTGAAGTCAGTCTGGCAAACTGGCTAGGAAGCATCTTCAGTGCAGCTTGGGGCTCCAGCTGTGTCCCAGTCTGGCTGTGCCACACCTCTGTGTCTCTGCTTCTCCATCAGCAAAACCAATGCCTGAAAACCCTCCCTGATGGAAGGCAATGCACAAGTTGTAGCCAATTTGCTGCCACGAGACACCCCTTCTCACACAGAACGAGTACATGGCATGGACAGACACGCCAAAAAGATACATCTGAATCTGCCATTCCGCAAACTCTGTCACCAGGCCAGACCTACTGTGTTAAACCTCCCCTGGCCCCTGGTAGAAATGGCACACGCTGTGTGGATCAGGTCTGGATACAAGAAAGCTGAGCCAACTTGAATTTATTTACTGCATTCATTTGCATAATGACCGCGTATTTCCCTTCCATATTTTGTCCTAAAAGAACCGGACACTGCACGAGCAGAACTAAAAGTAGCAGCCGTCCGTGGCTCACTACTCTCAGAGGACACAATCAGTGTGAGGCCCCTATGGATGAAGAGTCGTTATTTGAGCACAAGAAATACTTATTGACTAATATTTTACTACTTTATGGGGACTTTTTGTTGTGTAGAGATGTTCTGCAGAGGTTGTGAATAGCACTGCAAGGCTATCTGACTGACAGAAGCTCCCCCTGAAGCCTCAGCCATCGCGTAGCAGAGAGTTTGGGGCATCACCTCCGCGGGAAGCACGGGGCATTTCGTCCTTCACGCACACCCAGCTTTGCTGGTTGCTGTGTGCAGTTTTGGGAAAGGTGGAGCTGGGTCTGTGCCCTCATGTGCATCCTGCCCAGCCATCCTCCTGCTCCTCTAAACCTCCTTGCAGGGACTGAGCCGCACCTGGTACAAAGAGATACGCCATAAATTAAATAACCTGGTAATTTCTGCAGCTATGCTCTTCCAGTTTTCTGAACTGGGTGAGAGCACCTCGTTGTGGAAACTGCCCTTGCATAGCCAAACATTTAGAGACTCACACCATAAGTCTCTGGCAAGGTCAGCGAGTGATTTCATGCTCAGTGCTAGCCTCGCCGGAACGAGGCAGAGCCACGGAGCTGCACATTTTAATGATTCAAGGCAGGAACCCGCTGCAAGGAAGGCAGAGCCCCGGAGGTGACAGGATAACAGTGCGGTACAGGCCTGTCCTCTGTAATAAGCCACACTAATGCAGAACTGTGTGAAAGACAACTCGGGGAGTAGTGCAATTAGTAATCTAGTCAGCTGAGCACCGGTTTCTCTCCAGGGCTCGAGGCAGACTGCAGAGGAGATGGGAAGAAGCTATGAACACCCTCAGATGCATGCTGCAAGGGTGCTGCAAACCCTGGCAAACTGAAAGACAGAGCACAAACCCAATTTTATTGCTTTTATCTGATTCATTAGGGACACAAACCAAAGTAGCACATCCTGCTTCAGCTACCAAAACTAGTTTAAGAGCAGACGTAACTCCAATGATTATTTTTTTCAAGAGTACCGTCACAAGGACTTAGGTGACTGCATGTCAAACAAAGCCAGCGACAACAAAAAAAAGCACAAACCCCAAAGTTTTGTGCAGTGAGGTGCAAAAACACAGCGGATGCTTGCTATGCATACTCCCTGGAAGGCAGTGAGAGGGTGCAAGTGCCCTCCATAGGCATTTCCCAACTAATTCTGCAACGCTGCTTTCGAGGTATCTGTGGTTCTCCCTGCCAAATGCCCTGCAGTGCAGAGCACTGTGCAGGAATTATAACACAGCCTGCTTTGTGCATACTCCTGTGGCTTGCATCTGAGCTGCTGGGGTTCAGGTGCGTTGGGAAAAGAGGCTGCAGTGGGATTTCCATGGCAAGAGCACAGAGCCCCTCGCCCACCCAGCACCCTGGCTTGTTGCACTGCAGCACGTTGCCCAGAGAAGCTGCAGATGTCCCATCCCTGGAGGTGCTCAAGGCCAGGCTGGCTGGGGCTTTGAGCAACCTGGTCTGGGGGGAGGTGTCCCTGCCTGTGGAAGGGTGGTGGAACTAGATGATCTTCAAGGTCCCTTCTAACCCAAACCCTTCTATGATTCTGTGATTCTATAAAAACTCGGCTGGTGTCTGCTTGCTGCAAGCCTGGGCCAGTGCCACTGGAAGCAGTGGGTGTCCTGCAACAATTTGGACAGGGTCTTTTGATCAGACCTGCTATTTGTAAAATTATCAACCCGGAAGAAGCAGGCAAATAAATAAATAATGCTGCTTTCCTTCTGGTGATTTCTATTGTACTGATCTAGCCAGAAATCCTATTAGTTACTTGCTTTGATCAGGATTATTCCTCCAGGATCGGGTGATGCAGAAAGCATTCTACCACGCGAGCAAATGAGTACATCTGAAGTGCACTTTAATTAAAGCCTTCAAACTCTGGGCTTTCTGTAGCATTTGCATGTATCCGAACTTTGGCCCAGCTGCTGTGAGAGAAATATGGTTTATTGCCCAGCTGTCTGTCACCTTGGCATCGCTCTCAGCTCTCCAGGTGGAGTTCTGCAGCCCCCGAGGGAGGAGCAGCAGGTTGGGATAAAGCACTAGCCAGCCCAGAGTCTGCTATTACATTAGCCCTTTGTAAGGAATTTAAGGCCCTTAAGTATCATTTCAGGTGTCTTTCCAAAAACCAGCAAGGGGTTATTCGCTATTGAAGTTTACTGTACTAACAACCACAGCAGAAGATCTGCAAAAACCTTTCCAGCCTTGCTGAATTACGCTTCTCAAATAACAAGCAACCCAGGGTAGAAAAGCATTTTGACCTGTCCGCTACTGTAAAATACTAAGCAGGAGCCTGTAATTCACACACATTGCAAGCTGGAGCTCAGTTTGGATACAGTAAGACCCTTCCTGAGACGCATAAGCCACCCTGCTCCAGGGATGCAGACATCGGGTGAATCAGCAAGAAGAGGAAACAACCAAAGGGAAAAATCCTTGTTAAATGACAAATAAATAGAAGCTGCCATGCAGACCCCCCATAAACCACAGGAGGGTGACCTCTGTCGTCTGCACGGTGTCTGAATACACACTTCTGTGTGTCTGTGTGCACACAAACACATCCACGCTGCTCGGTTCTTTCTTACAGCTTCCCATTCATCCCAATTCCTACCAGCGTGATAGTTTCATGGGAAAGAAGAAGTGCACTGCGAAGTCGCCGTACCCTGAGCAGCATTTCTGTGCTGCAGCTCACAGTGCACAATTACTGAAACACAAGCGTTTCCAGCGACTCTGGCTCCCGCACTATCATATTTAACTTTTGAGGGAGATTACTGTAAAGAGCTTACTTGGTACGTTAAAGAAGCTGCAGCCAGAGAGCAAGTGGGACATTTATACATTTATTAATGCCTACTAGTCCCCTGCTATTTATCTGGCAGCACTGAAAATATTTTTACAGTCTTCTCTTTTTTTTTTTTTTTTTTGGCTATTTTTGAGTTCTTGTATCTTAAGAGCACTTTCAGAAGCATTGACTATGCAGACTGTTAAAAACATAAAATTACTTTCAGTGCTAAAATCAGAGAAATAACACATCACACAAAGGAATTATCGGCTTGCAGATGGAGACTAAAGAGCTGAATGGCATTTTATTAGCAGTAAAATTCCAAAGCTGCATTCAAAAAAATCTATACATTGATGTCATCTGGGCAGCGAAACCATTTTAGATGCTTTAACTTTTGCTCTCTGCCAAGTACTGCGCTCGGCACAACACAAAGAACTCCTTGGCCCCAAAGACTGCATTTTAAGGTGATTAGAATTAGATTAATATAAGATTACTTGGCAATTCTTTAGAAGTGTGCCAGCAAAATGGGAAATAAAATTTTAAAACAGCATTATCACTCTTGCAATATAACATCAAGGGTGCTCTGCAAATACACGACTTTCCTACAGCTCTGACCTTGGGAAGTTCTCACCACACGCCTAGCGTTTAGCATGGGAACAGAGCATCTGATTTCAGCACGGCCTGCTCCATGCTCTTTCCAAAATCCCAATATTCGCTCTTTATACACGTCTAAAACTCCAGACTTGGGCTGCCCTTCCTCTGCTACAGGTGTGAGGCTCCATTGCTGGTGGCTATGGGATATAATGGGGGAAAGGCTGCGTGGCACCAGCTGGGTGCAGCCCACAGGTGAAATTTCCTCCAGTGTAACCAGGCATTCGCTTTTCATGGCTCATGTGTCTGTCTCACAAGTGGCACGCTGTGAAGGAAACTAATGGCTTTACTATAAAGAAGCAAGACAAATGAAGCCTGCACCACACCACACACCACGCGACGGATGTCATCAGTTGGGAAACTGGGGGAGTGAGAGCTCCAGTGCCTTTCTCTCGCCCTCTTTTAGGGGTGGGGATGGCTATTACTTATTATTTTTATTTTCAGCTGTAAATGAGACATTTTAATTTAATGTCAAAACTGAAATGTCTGTCTGCAGATGCAGGAAAACGTTTATTTCATCTGGTAATGTCCTCATATATCAGCAGGTTTGTCTCACGTTTTAAGAATAAAGATGACCTATGAAATGACTGAACTTGAGGATTGTTATTATTTTTTTTAATTTCAAACAATTCTTTCAATGTTCAAGTATTTATTTCTGATATTCTACGTGCAACAAAAATGCTTATACCAAACTATGAGAAAGTGGCAACTACCAACTGGGGAGTTATAAATAAAACTATAAAATATTCAACTGATCCATAATTCATTCGGTAACAGACACCCAGCCATCTGGGCTGGGGTGAACTTGCAACTCTGGAATAGGTTGGTGTCTGAAGAAGACTTTGCATTCAGAATGAATGCAGCCACCACACAAAAAAAATCAAATAAAAAACCCTTTGTGCATCGCTGGCTTTCAGGTTTTACTTTTCTCTGTTTTCTAACTATTTACAATTGCTTTAACTACACGCAACTATGCTGCAAAAATAAAGTGAAAGCCATGAAGGAGAGCGTGGCCTAATGCTGTGACAGAGATACCACTGACTTCCCTCTGGTCACCCATACGTACACACTCCTGCTGGTGTCACCAGTACAGACCTCGTTAGATTCTTTAGGCTTATACCTACCTAAAATACATGCTGGTAGTTAACTTCAGAAAACGGACGAAGATCCACAAATGAAATTATTCTCCCTTTCTGCCTGAACACACACTGCAAACTCGATACATGGTACGCCAGCAAAGCTCCCCAGTGGGCTCGGGCTTCAGCTGGAGTCAAAAAGCCTGACAGCAGAAAAGTTCAAAGCGGACTTCTCAAAAACTTTCAGCTTTTGATGCCATCTCTTCTGCAATCAGGGGGAAAAACCCCAGCAACTTCAAGAGATGAAGCAAGGCCTGGGCTGGGAACCATTCAAAACCCCTCCACAGACTACGCTACTATATAAAAGGATGAAAGATCCTCCCTCTCCTAGGGAAGAAACCTGAAAACCTCCTTTCCAACACAGGAGCCCTCATAATGAGGCAGAAGTCTCCAAAGCAGCACCAATTACACTTATTAAAGTATCCTTGTATCAGCCCATACTGGTAAGACTACGCTTTGCTTTCCAGAGTACCTCGTTCAGGTTAAATGGTGAGTTCCTGATACCTGCGGTAATGCGCTGGAAACTAGCGCGGTATCTCTAAATGACGGCACTTTCCAAACAGATATGCAATTGCAAGTCTTAAACCCTCTATTTATGCCACTAATAGCTCCTCTCTGACCAACATGAATCTAAAGCATGGCTTAAACTATCAGACGTACTGAATTCATATAGAATTGGCTGCAGCTGCTAAATTTTTCTAGGAGTTCATAAAATGCTTAGACAAATTTGTGGAAGAAAAATCCATTAAGGGCTGTAAAGTACCAAGGGGTGCTCCTGAGAGGTTGGAGAGCACACTAAGGGAACATCAGCACGCGCTTGCCTTGTGCTCTTGCCCTTTCTATGGTACCCACTCCTGACCACTGCCAGGAAGACGATGCAGCTCAGGGGATCAAGCACTATTACCACTGCCATTTACAGGCAAGCCCTGCTCACCACCTTGGCTTTGGAAAAGGAGTTTTACAAAAATAAGGATCTGTTTAAGCTTTCACAGGTCCTAGGCTAGCAGTTCTGGTCAAATAGTTGTGAATGTAAGAATATAAGCAAGCTGCCCCCCTCCCCAGGACAAACCAAACAAGCCTGCAAGATGTGAAATTTGTAAGAATCAGACCCTGACCCTTACAGGTCTTGAACTGGACCTTTCCCAAAGGCGATTCTCAGAAACGATGATTCCCAGCACAGCGAATGCTGTCATCTTCTCACCTTGCTTCCTGGTGTTCTCTTAGAAGTTTGCAGTCCCTGAGTTTCAAGAGCACATGGCTGTTAACGTAAGATTACAAGAAGATTTACATCGCAGGCTTCCCTTTCCAAACTACACTCGGCTGCTTTTCAAAGGCTGGTACATCCTGAGTGCTAAGGAACACCCCTTCTCCTTTGATCCCTGCAACTTCAGTGTCAAAGCCTGCACAGTCAGAGTGAGGGTCATGGCTCTCAGCACACCTCCCTGCTCCTGACAGCTCTCTAGCTGCTCCAAGAGCTTCGTGTTGTTTTTTTTTTGGTCAAGGAAGAACCTGGCCCTGCTTCCCAGGAAGCAGCGTGGGTTGCCAGGTCCTGTCCTCCAACATCTTTGCTCAAATATCAGTGCTGCACCACAGGACACATCTTGTACCTCTGTTTTGGCCTCAGGCATGCAGGCTCCTCGAGGCGTTAGACACACTAATTCCTCCTCTGTCAGTGAGCACATCCAGATCTTTCTTGCCCTCTTCCCCAAAAGGCTTGAAAATATCATACAGGTCACGGAGCTGGATTGAACACTGGTTTCTAGCTTTTCAAACAGAAAACAGGCAAGGGGCTTACCTGAAAACACACAGAGGAGGGCTTTAAGGAAATAAGGAATTAAGGAAATAAGCAGGGGAACTGCCCCACTCCTAGACCCCTAGGCCAGTTCCATGCCTGCACCCATTCCCAGCACAGAAGATGCTGGAGGCTAAAGGCAAAGAAAACTCCTCGGCTGTTCAGGCTGGCTACAATTAAATACTCTCGTGGGCTTTAAGCCTAGAAAGGCTTTTAACATTGTGTCTTCCCACCCTGCACGTGTGTGCTCCTCTGGTGATACAACGGGCACGCAGGCAGCCACAGATCACAACCACTTGCTCCCTACAGGCCCACTACAAGACACCCGGCCCTGAGCAAGACTTCATGGCAGATGCCTTCTGTACACGGGGCAGATAAGATGGAACACCTCGTGGGAGATGCACATCTTTGTCTGGAGTGACAGTGTTACTTAATCACCCAGCTTGGTGAAATCCCTAAGAAAAAACGCCATGAGGTTGCCTCATGAAAAGCCAACTTCAGTATTAGTGGCACGGGCAGACTACTCTCTAGAAATGGTATAGAAAGAGGCGTTATGTGGCAGTTTCAGAAAGACAAAAACCTGAAAAAAAGGATGGCTGACTTAATCTCCTTGCCATCTGTGTTGAGAGGTCCCTTGGGTGTTTATTTTACAACTGTCCCACCAGGGACAACCATGCTGTGGCCAACCTGTGTGCCTACACAAGGTCTCTTGGCCCTCAAATCCCAGAACTACCCCTACTGTGACAAAGGTAGCTGCACTATCAGCAACAGCTTGTCTAGCCATGCTCTGACAGGGGCAGAGGACGTACACCTGGGGAGGAAGCTGCACCAGATATTTGGGAGTAGTTGGAAAAGGTGAAGAAAGAGATGAAAGGAGTAAGCTGCCTGCAGCAGCTCTAAAATGTCATAGAACCAAAGAATCATCACAAAATGGTTTGGGTTGGAAGGGACCTCAAAGGTCACCTCGTCCCAACCCCTGCCATAGGCAAGGACGCCACCCACTAGATCAGGTTACCCAGGGCCTCACCCAACCTGGCCTCGAACACCTCCAGGGATGGGGCATCCACAGCCTCTCTGGGCAACCTGTTCCAGTGCCCCACCACCCTCTGAGCGAAGAATTTCCTCCTAACATCTAATCTAAATCTCCCCTCTTTAAGTTAAAAACCATTCCCCCTTGTCCTATCATTATCTGCCCGAGTAAAAAGTTGCTCTCCATCTTTTTTATAAGCTCTCTTTAAGCACTGAAAGGCTGCAGTGAGGTCTCCCCAGAGCCTTCTCTTCTTCAGGCCGAACATCCCCAGCTCTCTCAGTCTTTCTTCATAGGACTAGTCATGATGGAGACTTCTACTTTCCACCTCTTCTGGCTGGCAGCATTGTTCAACCTTTCTTGATACATGAAAGTACCCAGCAGAAAACATCTGCAAAATCCCACAGAAACAACAGAAATTTAGCGGGAGAGCAGAATGTGACAGGGAACCAGTCCTGAGCCTAAGGGCACGGCATCCAACATGGACTGGTCCCATCCTGAGTACCACCACCTCCCTCGGGACTGATAGAGCAGAAGTGTGCTGGGGTCCCCAGCTGAGATTAGCCGATCCACCGCATCTTGTGTGCAACCACTACTGTTTTCTTGCTGTATTTCCAAACTTGATTTCAAAAGTTCAGAGGAAAATAGTCTGAAATTAGTCTGAAAATGCCAGGCTGATCGCCAGTGCAAGTTCTTTTTTATTATTTTAAATTGGGGAGAGAAGGAAGGGGAACAAATTAGTTTGGAAAGAAACACATTTTTGTCAGGAAGCAATCCCTTCAAGAACCCAAACCAGACACAGTTTCTGCTGCCAAAAGCTCCCATGTGTAGAAGACGTGGTGCAGCCAACATCCTGCTGCTTGCGCGTTCTCCACAGTCCTGAAATTAGCATGGTCTTTTCGGGGCTGACAAAGCCAAAACAACAAAATAAACCCCGGCATTTCTCTGCAGCGCTGGGTTAGTGAATACCAGCCAGCGGGACTCAAACAGCCAGACCCATCCCATGGCATGCAATTTTTTTCATTTTCCACAGCAAGCAGTTCTTGTAGCAGACTTTCTCCTATTGCCACAGTTGGCCTTGAATCACTACCAGGCTTTTAGTGACTCTACCTAATTACACCAGCCTTCACGGAAACATAATCATACTAGCTGAAAACCTGTGTGAGACAAAGGACAAGGCCCCAGAGCAGCGTGTCTTAGTGCTGATCTCATGGGGAGATGAGTGGGCTGAGCCCCCCCGAGGCCCCACGCCTTCTGCCTGCTCTCATTTGAGAGGACAGCTGAAGGTGAGGCTCCTTCAGAGAGATCCAGCATTGCTGGGTAAGGCCAGCCATGAACCACTCTGCTGCACACTTCTATTACTAGCCCCAAAGGGCATTTTTCAGAGGAACCTAAAGAAAACAGATATCCAAGTCTCCCTGCCTGGCAGCTAGCATAATTTGCAGAGTCTCTGTCTATAGCTGCTTTATTTCTGGCATGGACAAACTGATCACCATCCCTGGGAGTGCCCAGAGAGCAGAGGGCAAGCTGTGTTACTGGGAAGCATGTCTGATGCACGGGTTGTACAGCGAGCAAACAGGCCTGGTTCTCCTTTTGTAGGAACTTGGGGGGCGGAGGGGACAAGCCACAGAGACAACAAAATACACCACTCCTTGCTTTGGACAGAGCCTTGCACCACCCCTCTGGATGATGATCAGATTTTGCAAACACCTCCTATTGAATCAAACACGAGAGCATACACAGATGCCATTTCAGTACTACACGGTGCATTAAACACTCCTGGCTTGATCCACCACAACTCCCCCTGACTGCATCACACTTCTACCAACTGAACTTACCCACTAGCCTTACCAGGAGTTGCATTTGTCACACGAAACCCACAGGTCTACTGCCATTTCCTACCACAGACCTTTCAACACACAGCCATAGGTAATAATTGTGCAAAGGAGACGTTCTTGGCTTGAGGCACAGGAAGCCAGCTCCGCAGATAAATCCGGCTGCAACTATTGGGAATTTGGCACATAACTCACGGAACAGGACCATTTCCTCACAGACTGGAGTGATCAGCGATGTATCATCTTCTCTCATGCAGCTACATTTATGGAGGTTTATGTGGATTTAACTGCATATCAGGGAAAATGTAGTGCCAGCAATGAAATGCCAATGCAAACCTACTAACAGGAAAATCTCCTTCTTCCAGCAGTGGAGTTACTGGCAGCAGCCTTTGCAGTGCAACAACAGTAAACAGCATTAGGACCACAACACCCACTGATCTGTATTAAACAGGTGCCTTCAACAGGTGTCGTACTGCCATCCACTGATTCTCCTCCTGAAGATTTCCTGCCACATCCATCAGCAGCGAGCAGCAACCCCAGCACGCCTTTATTTCTTCTCCTTGAGATATATCTGAGCAATTTGTTTAACACTTCAACAACCCAGTCTAATTACCAGGACAGGTATCTGATGAAGTGCAATGCAATCACACTCTCACTGCTGGCTGCCAAGCCTGTGCACATACACCTGGGTAGCAAGAACCAAACAGAGCCCTGCTCCATCTAGCATTTTTCTGCTTTGCAGCGATGATCTGCCAGTCTCCATCTGGCTGTTACTCTGCACATCACACCAGATTTCCTGGCTAAGTCTGGTCTGGAAGGAGAAGGCAAGTACTGGCTCCAGTGATCTGGCAGCACAGACCTTGTGGTCCCAAATGCCACTGGTTTCTATTCCTGGAAGGGCTCCACAGCAGACAAGTACCGCTGGAGGCCCTAAATTAAATGTCAGGAAGCAAGCCAGGTAGGCAAAGGGAGAGAACCCGAAACACAGAGCATATGAGGGACAAGGAGAGAAAGGAAACACAGGTGGGGCGTGGTTTCTGGATCTTAGAGAGGCTGTGTGATGTGCCCGGTGCGTTGATGTGCACAGAAGGAGTAGTAACCATGTTCTTTTTCTCCCATCACACTTCCAAGTGACAGAGGATAGTGGCAGCTCCTCGCCTGCCTCTGTCCAAGGCACAGGGCTTTGCAGTGCCCCAGCTGCCTGACCCCAAGGCAACAACTCTTTTCTCCCTCTGGGCTTCCAAATGGATGGCAGGCAGATCCGAGCCCTGGACAAAGGAACGAGCCCGTACACGTGATCTGTCTGTCCAAACCCAACGACACGGTATGCGATGACATCTCAGCCCTACCTTGTTAGAGAAGCAGTGACACTGTACCGTATGTCACCAGCCTGAGTCCAGCACCACAGTGAAGAAGAGGAACTGAATTTCCTGAAGTCACTCAAACCAATTTTCTCAGGGGAACTGCAAAGTTAGGACGTTTTAAACCCCTGGCATTTGGAATCCAAATTAACTCCTAGGGATTGCCCTTTCCCAATAGGAGAGGTAATTGTATTCCTTCTGGTTTAGTGGGTAGATACACTGAAATGCAAAGAAGTGGGATCTCCACATAGCTTAATGTAAAAGAAAAAGGAAAAAGCCACAAATGCTAAGTGTGTCCTGCTGGAAGGAAACATGTTGAAGACTGCAGTGATTATATCCTGTGAGACACAACCTCCCCCCTCCACCCAACACATTTATATTTGAAGAGGCCACAGTCCAGCCCTCCACGCTGGGGACTTCCACCCATTTCAACGGGAGGCCCGCACCGGGTCTGACTGGCTTGGGCTCCCCCCCCCAGACATTTCCCCGGGTTGAAGATCCACTTACCTGCCTGGTTTGTGGTTACATTTACAGAAACAAACTGCCGGGCTCCTGGGTTCTGGTCGGACACTCCATTCACTGCCTCAATTTCAAAGGTATAGTTTGTATGAGCAAGCAGATCCACCATCATGACAGAGGTGTTTTTCAGGCCGGTTTGCTGGGGGAGGTACCTGACATGACCGCCACACGCCTCGCACAGACCTGAGTGTGAGTTGCACTTCTTGCATGCAATATAATAAGACACATCTTTCCTTCCACCAGTATCAGCAGGGGGAATCCATTCCAGAAAGACACTAGTCTCGTTAACATTTGAGATGGCACTCCGAGGAGCAGAGGGGGGTCCTGGTTTGTAAAGTGAGAAAAACACATGGTAAAAACAGTATTGTCAGTCATCCTGCTCTCTACTACTCTCTAGGTTGCACAGAGCTGCCATGTTACTCAAGTGCCAAAAAGCACGCGGGGAAAATTTTCAGCAGCAACCAAAAAAACGGGAAGATGGGGATTTGAGCATTCCCACCTTACCTTAAAGGGTCTGTGTTGGGGCACAGTCATCTGCAGGGGAGGATGAGACATAGGGCTGGCTTAAAACCAGCAGGAGCAGCATGTTTCACACCAGGGCATTGCCTCTGGTGCCCTCCTTGTTCTGCTTGCTAAGCGAGCTGCAAATCTTTGCTCTGCCCAAGTCACGTTGGCTTAACCGGGGGCAACATTCCCGCTCCTTGCCCCACTGCTCCTATATCACTAGTTCTGAATCCTTAAAAAAAGACACACACCGATGTATCCCCACGACTTTGGTACTCAATTCCAACACTGAATCCTTCCCTCCATCCACCTGCTTCTCCCTATTAGCTCTTTGGCAACAGCAAAACCTAAGCATGGGCATCCAAATCACACCTAAGCGAGACACTCGATGGAGCCCAAAACAGATGGTGGTCTACACGGGCCACTGGAAGCACAGCCGTATCTGGCTACTCCACTGCAGCCTTCTTGGTCCCTGCCAAGCTCCGAGCACCAGCACGGTTAGTTAGCCGCACCGTGTTCACGTATTTTGCCAAGCCTCCCCGCTCAGTATGTCAGCACGGCGCTGGCAAAGCTATCTGAGGAGGAACAGCTGCTGCAGAGGTATCAGAGCTCCCGCAGATGCGGCCTGCTTTCCTTCACCCTGCTGGGAGAGGCCATGGCTGGGCAAGAAAAACCACATTACACACTGAGGCCGCGGTTTCCAAAAGTGATTCCCAGTTCAGCAGCTGACTATGCTGCCCACCTGGAGATACATACCCTCAAGACCACTTATTTGCTTATTTTTTGACATGCACCTTTCCAAAAGCCAGGCCCTTCCTTGGATGCCTCGAGCCAGAGACACCTGACAGTGTGCCACATCACCAGGTGCTTCTGCAGCTGCTGGCACTCCTCCATGGTGGCCTCCTGCAGGACATCCTCTCTGCACACCTGAACTGCTCGTATCTCACTCGATGGCTTTGTGTTAGAAAAATCTGACCGTTTGGGCAGGGAAAGGGAAATACTGCCCCGAAGATGTTTTAAGAAGCTCTTTGTTTTATTAGACTTGTCTTGGAGATGAAGGGCTGGCTGTAGATACACCCTAAAGATGACGTGGAAGGACAGCAAGGATCTCATGCAGGAGACTCACATGGGGAAATTTATCACAGAAAACTGGGATGGATTTTAGTCACAGCATCACCAGAAGCTATACAGCAAAGACTGGGATTTTTCCAAAGAAAGTAGAGGAGTGAAGGCAACATACTGCCATCCAGTTCGAATGAAGCCGTCAAAACCCATGAGTAGCTTCTTGATATGTGCCCGTCAGCTAGCTTCATCAGCTAGAAACCCCTACAAATTTAACAGCCTGTCTTAGACCGTCATCTTCTAGTTTTGTTGTGATAATTTAACTCCATTTGTTACTTAAAATGGGCAGTGTTGCAAAACTGAAGCTACCTTATAAACCAGGAGCATTTTTCCCTATTTCCCTTTCCTACTCCCCTTTTTAAGTCTATAAAATTGGTAATGGTTATGAAACACTGCGATGATTTCAACTCAAGCTGTTCTGATTCAATGAGAAGCTCACTGCCAGAGGGAAATAAATAATCCTGATATATATATTTTGGTCAGGGAAAAGCAGTCAAAGACAAAAGCTAGGTTAGTTTAGGAAGCAGCAGATCAGCCTTGTCGGAGGCACATTTTGTTCTGTCATCTATGAATGAAAACTTCGCTAATGCGGAAACGAGGCATGTTGTGGAGTTTAGCCCCTGTAGATAGGGCTGGAAGGGGGTCCCTGCATGCCCATTCGCCTACCAGCGAGGTGGATACAGAGAAGAGGTTCAGGAAATGCTCTGGCTGCCAGCTATCTGCGCACACATGCTGATTTAAAGTTGACAGCCTACTTGCTGCCATCCATAAAACGAAGCACGGGCTCAGGTCTCTGCAGGTTGGAGGACCAGGTGCTCAACTGCAGCCGTGCCAGCAACTCCTAACTGAGCCAGGATGTTCTTTGGGACGAGGACTACAATTATCCTCCACATAATGGCTTCACAGCACTATAAATGGGGAACAAGCATTCACCAGGCACGAGACAGTGGAAGGAGCTGACACGTCCTCGGGGCGGAGAGGGCTGTGCCACCAGGCTGAGTGTTTCCACAAGCCCGCCTCTCGCAATCTGCACCGCAGGGGTCCAGCACTCTTCAGCTAATGACACCACAGTACAGCAGAAGGCAGAACTATTTTCTGTCCTGCCATACTCACACTGTTATAATGGAAACTATGAAATTCATCACGGGAGCTGTGTGGAGTTATATACGTTGCACTCAGGTGTTTTTTTTACTGGTTAAATTGCCCGATTTTTTCTTCCACTGGATGAATGCACTTTTACTGCTACCAGTACTCTAAGAGAAAAATAAAGAACTCAGGCACAAAAAAACACTTATTGGACAACGTGTCTTTAACAGAGGATAAATTATTACTTTTGCAAAGTCACCAGAGGTTTTTACTTGCTTTGTACAGCTGCTCTTCTTGAAGGTTTAAAAACATCAACTTCAGTGGAAATGCTTTGAAGCTAGTGGGACTTCATAACCTATAAAATTAGCATTCTCAAAGGGGCTCTGAGAAAGGTCTTTAGCAGTCTTTAGCAGTCTGCAGATATCTAACAAGACCTACTTGAAGAATCCTGAAACTGCATATGGGTAAAACTTTGAAAAATCACAGCTGGGAGAAGAAAATGGTGTTTTAGCTCCCGAAGAGGAGGGGCCCTTTAATTGCTAAGAAGGTCTGTTTTCATTGCCAAAACTCCCTTTGTCAAGGATGAATATATTAGTTCACTGATTTTTTTTTTTTAATTTGCTACTTTATGGCCTAAGAAGGCAGATTCAACATTTCTGCAGCACAATCCACTGACCAAAAGCAAATCATTTCTGAAGATAAAGATATTGGTGTTTTTCTTGATGGCCAGCAAACCTGTTGTTGGCTGACATGCACGTGTAAAAAAATAACCTGAGAAAGTTCCCCTGAGATACTAATACATATTTGCACACGCACACACAAACACTAAAGTTAATCATAACCTTTGAGAAGAGAATATTATACCAAACACTACAAAAACATCAGTGTGTCCCACCTTGTCCTATTCCCTCTATGCTCTTTGTGCCGTTCCCTTTTACTCATATGTCCCCTGTATGCTCTGAACTGCAACAGGATTCTTCGTCCGAGATAAGAGGGGGAGAAAAGGTGTAACTTTGATGTTTTCATTTTAAATTGATATTTTGCAAGAACTGAAGCTAGGACGACTTAATTAAGAAGAAATCAAGCTCAATTATTTCCTGGGAGATGCATAACAATACTAAGAGAATTCTCAAATGCCTGACAGGACCAAACATTTTTTGTCTGATGGCAATAGTTTATTTGGACTGCATTACAGCACTATTAATTTAGAAACTGCCAAGCATTACTTATAAAACATGCTTAAGGAACTAGGAAAAATTAAATAAAAATATATTTGTCTTTTTCCCCCACTGTGCTCATCTGTGCAGTTGACAGTGGTTTAGCAGTTTTATTTAGCAATGCTGGTGATGGTGGTGAGATCATTGCAGCTTGGGACTGATAAGCATTCTCCTGAAATTAGGAAATTGTGATTTTATAGTTGCACCAACTGCACGGAGACTTTGCAGGTATAGAGCTGAAAACAAACACTGATGTGTTCTCTAAAATTAACTAGATTTCAAGTTGAGGGAATCCTATGAATATTATTAACTTCTGCTGTAATAAATAATGAAAACATTCACAAAACTTTCAGTATTTTCCTACCAGTCATGACTCAAGCCTGTCTTGCTTGTGTTTCAGTTCATGACAAGATGTTCCCTTGCAACTCTTGTTGTGTTGGTTTTAAAATGTTAGTGTTGCTACCTACTATTCACTGTCCCTGCTGAAATGTACTATGCCTGCAGCTGAAATGGGGTAGCACGCAGGCTCTCCTCACCACCTGCAGCAGAAATACAGCTAAATGAGGACAAAATCCCAAAAAAGGATGTTTAAGACAAGTGAGAGTGACTTAGCACTGAAACACATGGAGAGGGCTCAAATGATCCACCTTGCTTTCGGGGTAGCGAGCAGGAACGCCAGCAGAGATGCTTCAGTAACCTAAACTGCTGTACCAGCTTGCTCTGTATGTGACATAGCAGCATGCTCTGAAACAGTGGGTGACAGAAGCAGAGCAGTGCCTGGGTCAGCATTAAACCTTTCATCTGCCTCAGAAGCACTCGGTGTCCTGCCATGCCACATCCTAACACAGCTTCACACACCATGCCTGGACTTTAAACAAGCTTACAGTAAGCTTTCAAAACAAACAAAAATCAAACATTAAAACCCCCAAACAAAAACTTAAAAAAAAATAAAATAAAAACCAAGCAAACAACAACAACAAAAATCAACCTCACAATATTTGTGGCATCATAAATTACAGTCTTTACTTATAGGATTCAGACTGTGCCAGGAACATGTGGGAGAAGGGCACTCATATTCCTTGGTGTTTTATTATGTGCTTGTCATCAAGCATGGTTGTACCCCTCTGAAAATCCCACCCTATGCTCAGGTCACAGACAAGTAAGCATAAACCTCTTCCTCAGGGGTGGCAGCTTCTCCTCTGTGCTAACTCACCAGCAGGACGGTTCGGCATAACCCCTGGCTTTGGTTCTGCCTAGGCAAAAAAGCGGATTTGGGGTGGTTTTTCAGAGTTCCCCTCCCTTCCCATTTCTCAGTACCCACACTGACTAGACATCTTTCTCATTTATCTATGTGCTTTAAAGTCTTGCCACGAGGCAAAACAGACATCAGGAAGCACTGTTGTCACAGTTTTTCGAGCTGTAGCCCACCCCAGTCACCACTCTGTGAGATACTGGTACATGTACTTAATAAGCTGAGGAGTGCTTGCACGACTCGCCCCCCACCAATACCGCTTTGATCATACAGCACTAGCTACTGCCGCACTGCCTTCTCCTTCCCTGCAGCACACCTTCACCAGCCACGTGCTTCAAGTTCCTCTGGCTGACAAAGAGTAAGCCCTGAGTTCAAGGGCCCCAACTATCCTATGTCTTCTGTGCCAAGAGTCCCTTCCAGAGCAGCAGAGACCTGCTGAGGGCAGGTTCCTCTGCAAAGTGACTCTCCAGCAGGAACAGACTTTTTCTTTCCCTTTTCTGAAGTGCAAACCTGAGTAGCTAGGAAGGACAGCTGTATTCACTGGGAATACACTCAGCAGGACTAGCTGGGGGTCTACAAACTGAAGCCCTGAGTATTTGAAATATAAAGCAAACAGAACAACCAGCCTTCAAGTACAGTTGAAAGGATAGCTCACAGATGGCAGGAAAAGGGCAATGCTAGCGTTTCCAGTTCTACCTTAAACTCCCAGTTCCCCAGCTTGGTTTTTGTACCCTCCATCCCCTACACCAGGGGATAAGCTCTACATTTTTGCTGCTGGTTTGGAGAAGCATTTTACCCTGCGAAGCTTTAAGGCTGCCGTGAAGAATAACCTCCTCCAGGCAGCTTGGAAAGGTAGGGCTCTCTCCCTGCTAGTCTACTGAAAATGAGCTACGAGATGATGCTAAGCAGGACCATATCTACTCTATCTACAGCTACAGTACACAAGCACTGCCGTAGTTTCTTCCACATGCGTGTGGGACACCGGTACCCGTGCATGCACCGATGCACGGGTCTGAGCGCAGTGCTGCTGGCTGGGAACGCCCCCGGTGTGATGGTAGAGCAGACTGTGAGAGATGGAGCATCATCTACTTGTTACTTAAATGCTTCCTGCGTTTAACGCCGGCTTTTGAACCAAAAGGCCTGAGTCTGTTCTTGTAACTGGGGGTATGGTGGACAAAGCCAGTGACGTTACAAGTGTGTCAGACTAACTCCAACTGAAGCCCAGAGCCTGTAAAAGCACATTAAGATCATAACGTCTAGTCACAGTAAAAGGAACAGCTCAAAAGGATTAAAAACAACCCTCTAAGCACATGCTTACTTGTACAGGCCATTGTAGGTGGGTCTGATTCCCTCCTAAAATAGTGCTCTTCACACAGGCAAGATGTGGATGCTTCATCAAGCGTGTAGCTGTGAGGGGGACATTTGCTGCAGGATGGACTGTGGGGTGAAGCTTTGAAGAACCCAGGTCTGCATACTGTGAAAAGAAGAACCACAGGCTAAGCTCTCCCATCATAAAAATTAGTCTCTTCACATTTCCTTTAAAAAACATGTCTTCAGCTAGAAAGAAAACAGACAAACACTCGCGAACTATTTGGTTTGAATATTTTAAAACAAGTCTACCCCACTAATAAACAAGGCATGCTTAAATATCTGCATGAAAAAAAGAACAAGAATCTGTTGACTGCCTCTCCCCTAGCATCTGCCTTTGCTGGATATTTATTTCCTCTGTTAAATGCATGAGAGGTAACATCTTTTGGCTCTGCTTTAGAAAACATTATTGTGTTTGGGTGTTGTTTTTTTTTTTCCATTCAGGCTTAGAAAAACAGGTAAAATACATCCTGTGGTTTTTGTTTAAAATGTTCTATACCCAGAAATCAATGTCTCAGCAAACAAATAACAATACAGTGGTTGAGGGAATCTCGAGATTGACAGTTTTAAGACATTGTGATAAGGCTACTTCCCTAGGGTTTTTTCCCCTGAAAACCTGTGATGAATTTTAAAGTACTTTATATAAGACAGATTGCTCTGGGTACAGCCTGGGAAGCGTGCTCGCCGTTCAAGACATTCCTTTCAGCTCCAATATATATGCATAATGAGGTTCAAAGAGTTTATACAAGAGATATTCATGTTCTTACAAAAGCAATATATTGGCTAAGGGTAGCTTAGGATTTTTTTATTATTATTTATTTTGATAATTTGAACTGAATGCAGTAATATCTTTTTTTCAGCCTCTTGGAACAAGCACTCTTTCACCTAAGCGAAGATCACTGCACTTACTCACCGGTGTGTGCACACAGCTACAAGCGGTGACAGTCAGAGGTTTGCATTTATTCACCTTGGCTTTAGAAAAAAGCCAAACAGACCTGTAATCATGCAGTTGGATGCATAATTACAAACCTGCAGCTACCAGGAAGAAAAACGAAGTATGGATATATCCATGGCTGGCTATTTGGATGTACTAAAGTTCCCTGGAAATCAGTCTTCCCATCTGCGTTCAGACTTGCCTAGTGGCAAAGGAAAAGTGCTCACAGCAAACAAATTAGTACTGTCCCACTAACAACGCCCCAGGCAGTCACAGCAACGTCATGTGTTAAAATGCAGCCAGAAGACACGAGGAGAGTTCATTTTCCCTATAAAGTGCAGATTTTTACTATTAATCCCTTTTCCTCGAAGGACCAAGTAAGGTGCTGAACTTGGCTGTACTTCCTGCAGTACCCGAGACTCTCTCTTGACATCTCCCCTTTCGCACCACTAGCTTCTTCACCAAGAGGTGAAGACAGACTCTAGCACCTCAACTCGTAACGAAACCATGCAGTGTTTTGTTTGACACTAAAGCTATTCTGATTTCAGCTCCCTACAGCACGGGGAAAAAATCCCTTGGAATCAACCAGCAAGTCTCTGCTGATGAAAACCACTCGCGTAGCAAAAGGGGTGCGATCCAGGAGCACCCAATAAACCTCCCCAGACCCCACCTCCAGTTTTGCCTGGCCTGAAGCAGTTTCCCGGCTCACCACAGGCTGCAAGGTCTCAGTCATGCATCTGCTGCCACTCCATCCCTGCTCCAGGGGATGCTCCAGCTCCAGCACCTCCAACAGCCCACCCTCCTGCACCGTTCCCCAGTCTCCTTCTCTACCCACAAGACACGCAGAGAAAACGTAAGGGAAATTGGTGAATCCAAAGGTTTTAAAAAACAAATCTCCAAAATGGCTCAGCAGCCAACCATTGCTCCACATCCAGACCGTAAGCTCTGCAGGCCACAGATGGCTAAATTTATTGCAGATGATTGTTAAAGGACTTGCTGCAAGCTGCCCTCGTGTTTTATGGCACGTTCCTCAGTTTCTTACACGAGTTCACTTACATATTAGCTTCATGGCTATCTTCAGATGCTGCCCTACCTACGCAGCAGGAATTGTTCTGTGCTCTCTGGAGAATCTTCTGGGAGAGGAGACCACCAAACAGCCCCTCTTTGGCCTGCAATTTGTAAATCAAAGCCAAATCAAAACTCGCACACACAGACAATAGACGCGGGGAAATGAAAGCACAAAAACATGCAATACATAACGAGGGCAGCCCACGTCTCGTGTGTACTCGATGTAATTAGCCTTCAAAAAAGGACTTGAATTTATCTCATTATGTCCCATCAAGACAGACAGAAAATCACTAAATCATTATGGCACAAGAGTTTCCTGCGCTTGTATTGTGTGCAAAGCAGCACCTGCAGAGCAAGTCAGTTTTCCTCGACAGCTTTTCAACAAGGTGCAGTTTGTTAATGGTGGTGTGGTACATAGCTCAGCTTGCAGGGAATGCTTTGTTTTCATGAAGAAGTATACGCCAACTGATTTACAACACCAATAACCTATGTTTTCATGAGGGATGTGGAACGAAGTGAACTAGACCTCAAGAAGACTGAGGGGAGACCTCACGGTGGCCTTGGTGACGGCACGGAGCTGGGACAGGGGAGGGTCAGGCTGGGTGTTAGGGAAAGGTTCTGCACCCAGAGGGTGGTCGGGCACTGGGACAGGCTCCCCAGGGCAGTGGTCACAGCACCGAGCCTGCCAGAGCTCAGGAAGCTTTTGGACAACGCTCTTAGACGTGTGTTTTGATTTTTGGATGGTCCTTTGTGGAGCCAGGAGCTGGACTCGGTGATCCTGGTGGGTCCCTTCCAACACTGGCTATTCTGTGATTCTGTGATTTTATGTAATCTGAAGGCTCCCATGGGTCAGATATTTTGTAAACTGGATTTGGAGCAAAATAGCCTGGATTCGGGGACACCAACAGCCCGTGCCTTCCATGCATATACCTTGGGTTTTGATCCGTTATCATTCCACTTCTGACAGTCAACCTTAAAGTCTCCTCGTGAAGTATACATGATTTTATTTAAAATTACATGGGTGTCTGGGGTTTAATTTCTAATTAAATCTTATTTTAGTCTTATATTTTTATCTCACTATTTCTAATTCAATGGTTCTTCAAAGGATACACAGAACTAGCACAGTACGGCCATTCATTTAATAGCGTTCTCTCTCTTCTCAAGGGGTTGAGAAAAGGAGGAGAAATAAGACAAGCCTAAATTTCCCCATAATCTGCTGGAAGCCAGCTGACAAGAAATGAAATAGTTTCAGGTTGTTAATGACATCTGCTTCTTTCTTTCTAATATTAAAACTGATAACTCCTTAACTGATTAACAGCCGCCGACGTGTGAAAATAGTCTCTAAATGAAATTGTTTGCTGGAAAAAAAAGAGTATTTTTAGATGCAGCAAACATGCCATAAACAACCTGCTGGTGTTAGGTGGGATGTGTTTCTGTTAGTAGCGCATCCATTATCAGCAAATTCATTTCACTTTTTATTTTTAGTAGCAACCACAAAAACTTGCAGGCAGAGAGCTTTAACAGCCGTGCAGCCTCTGGCTGCCAGCACACTCCAGGACAAGCCAGCAAGAGATCACTGCAGGCAAGGACAGCAGCAGGAGCTTCTTGGGACAGCAACAGCACGAGCTGATTCCTCGAACTGTCAGAAACTGGGTCTTATAACGTGTGTGGAAAGGAGAGGAATCACTGGGACTCTGACAAGACAAGCTGCCCTCTTCAAACAAGACGGTTAACTTTTATGTGCTCCATCAGTACTAGAGACTGCAAGTACCTGCAAGTGGAAAAAAGTAGGCAGAAGCAGCCAGTAACATCAAACAGCTGGTACTACTTAACAGAGATTATCTTCTGCAAGCCTTAACATCAAATGATTTGCAGCTGCAGCTCTGTAATCATCCCTGAGCTGCAGCTGAAGGCTACAAGCAACGTGCAGGGCTTTCTTCCTCTCTGGCTGCCCCATGCCTTTGGGGCACACTGGCCCTAGGTGGTGGTACCCAGCAAGCACTGGAAGCAAGGACACCACCTCCGAGCATCTCTGTGTGCCCAGGAACTTAACACATACGTGGCCACATCCGTAAGAAGCATCATCTTTAATGCAAGGAGCTCTCAGCTATCACAACATCAAATTAGCATTATACTGAACTTAGGCCTTGTTCCCTGCAGAGAGAAAAGCTAAGAAACAACCCCATAAAGCCTTGAAATCCCAGGAGAGATGAGAAAGGTCCAACCTATTACTCCCTTTGCACTCCTGTAATTCTGGAAGGATAAGCTTGCAGTGCTTAAATGCTTCAGATCAGCAAAGTGACCTTTCGTATATCCCAGAAAATAAAGCTCAAATAGGACTTACCCCTTCTCCCTTGCAGAGTACCAAATAAGTCTCTGAGGTAATCAGAAACCACCAATATAACTCATAAAGCAGTGCCACTAATCCATAAAGCTAAAGAATGAAATCTAACAAAAATTAATGAGGATAAGAACGTCTGGTCTAAACAGAGCACACGTTATCTAAAACCTGTTTCCTTCCCAAACTACCTCTTGCCCAGCAGCAAACCACAAACTCCTCCAGTTTCTCCCTCCCACGCTTTAGACCGATTTGCCTTTTCAAACTGCAAACTCCCATGGGCTGGGACCATCCCCCCATGTACGTGGAAGTGGAGCAGAGCTTAAATTACCATGGCTTTTAGAAGTGACCACAGCATGAACACACAGAAAACTCTGCCCCACAGATAAAACCGAGCTCTGCAATCCAGGCCTGAAACATCAGGAGGACATGTTATGTGTGTTCAGCAGAAAGGAGAGCGGCTCTGTAGCTCATCAACTCTGCCTTCATTAGCACATCACTCCAGCGCAGGGAATATGCCTTGAGAGTTGAAGGATTTGAGCAAAAACAAGCTACAAATAAACCAAGCCCTGCTCTAGTCTCTGGAGCTGCCGTGCCTTGAAGCGTCTGCACCAAGAAGAGGGGCCTGCTGCCTCTTAGATGTGTCCAAAACCCGAAGAAAAAGGGTTTAGCGAGGTACGTTCCTTACAATGTGGAATCAGTTAAACTGCTGAGTGGCTCCGAGCCTCAGCCTGTGCTCCTGACATGCTCTTTTACTTACACGACAAAACAAAACAAAAACACAGCAGACTGTCTTCATGTTTCCCGGCGAATATAAACAGATGATCTCTGCACTCTCCTGAAAGTATTCAGGAATTACACAGGGGGGAAAAAAGAAAGAGCCGCCAATCGAGCCTTTTCCTGCAGAATTTACAAGCAGGTTCCCAAGTGCTAATCCTGCCCTTCCTAACAGCTCTCCTTGAACTGCAGGCTGACACCAAAATTGCTGCCAAAGCTATAAAGCTATAGAAAATGTGTAAAATGCCCTGATTATATCTCCTTTATTAAGGAGATTATATCTCCTTTAGGGTTGGTCTCTCAGTCTGCAATAGCGCTACGTTGCTTCCTGCAGCACGCCTTAGGGATTTGAAGGGAATTAAATAAATACCCACTAATAAAACACTGTAACTCAGAGCTGCCAGTTTGCCTGAATCTTGCAGGCTTGCCAGCATCCTTCGGCAGCTCTGCCACCGCAGCACAAGACTTCCTAGAAGTCCTTTGAAACAGGTTCCTGGAGCTTGCTGAATAAATGGGTCATCAAATGGCTTGGCACCTTGAAGAAAGTCTCGGGACCTTACCTTGAAGCAAAGCCTGCACCTCAAGCGGGATAAAAAATTATTTTTTATTTTTCCTAGGACAATATAGTGTCTTCTGATGCTGTTTTGTCCACTGTTTGTATTCTGAGGCTGAGTTACCTCTGCTCTGCATTGGAATGAACTCCAGCTCTGAATACCAAAACAACCTTGAAAACTAGAACATAAATCAATTAGTACTTTCGCTTCTTCCCCTTGAAATATCACCTTTTGTGCCACGTGACTCGCTAAATTGTCACACAGCAATTTATGACATGAGCGTAGTTGCTGGAAAGCAAAGAATTAACTGCCACTAACAACATTAATGCGTTTCTTCTAAATGGTGTAAAACTTCCTCACGTGGCACCGCTCTGAAAAATTCATCAAACTCCCAAGTCAGCTACATTTGCAAGCCATAAAGTTAACTTGAACACAATACATTTGAAACTGCTTGTGATTACATTAAGGCTGTAATGGGCCATATTTCTGCATGTTCTGACTTTGCTCCAAAGAAGATTTGGAAGTGATCAGAGAGGCAAAACCTGAGTCAAGCCTAAACTCTCAGCAGTGTGATGGAGGAGCAGGAAAGGAGATTTATTCTGGGATATGTGCAAAAACAGTGCTATTGTTTGGGTTTTGCCCCAAAATAAGAAGAAACTATGTTTGTCTTTCCTTAGACAGCAACTGCATGTTCTTGCAAGCTATCCATCTGCAGGAGGACTTTTTAACTCTCAGAAGATGATTTTATATGCGACACCTTTTACCTCACTTCTGTCCTCTGTTTACATTTTTGATAGAGCTGGAAGTGTGTGTGACTGCGACATCAGGTCCAGACGACTGCATACAATGTTTAAAGACACGGCCTCTCTAACATTTGCAGTTTCCCCTTGTTCCCTTGTACGACTCCATCTCCTCGGCCCCTGGGCTGGTGCTGCCAGCTGGCTCACCTTGGGTGCTCCCATGCCCAGCAGAAAGCTCTGAGCCACTGCTCCACCTGTGCTGTGCTCCTGCCCTTAGCCGTGGCGGTGCCCCCTGGGCAGCCCGGATTGCATCTGCAGTTCTCACACCTGTTTGGTTACAAAATGCAACCCAGGACAGTCTCGCCGAGCTCCAACTAGCTAGCTTATAGCAAGAATAGGCAGTCCACATCCTCTCACTGCAGCCTCTCTGATAGCTATAAAAATATCTATCTCCATAAATC
Source organism: Anser anser (assembly GCF_964211835.1). Classification (NCBI taxonomy): domain Eukaryota; kingdom Metazoa; phylum Chordata; class Aves; order Anseriformes; family Anatidae; genus Anser; species Anser anser. The sequence goes on from NC_139724.1 coordinate 14,895,975, forward strand.
TCCACATCTATAAAAATCTGTGCATCTTTTCTTTGTTCTCTGAGGTGTAAGACTAAGATGCGCTTAAATTATGCTTAAATTACTGTCTCTCTTTTATAATGAAGACAAACTGAAATCATTTTACTCCCTTAAACAGAGGAAGTGATGATTTACAATGCTGCACCTAGGGGAAAAATACAGTTTAAGATACAGAGGAAGGCAGACAGATTTGTTCCTGCACACTTGTAAACATAACTCAAGACGCCTAGCTCCACGAGTAATCCAAGAGGCACCAGACGCTGTTTTGGGGGCTTCTGCACAAAAACACGCAGCCTGGTGTGTCCTTTGCTACGTGAATGGTAGCTTAAACATTCAGACTGCGCTGTGTGCTGAGCAAGGGGCAGGTTGATGGACAAGCTGCAGAACTCCCCGGAGTTCAATAGCGGTGCTGACTGAATAGCAATAACAAGCATCATCCTTAATGGCAACAGGGGGACAGGATCAAACTTGAAAATGATCCAGCCCAAACCTCCCCATGCACGCGTGTACACATATTACACGATGCAAAGACCAGTCAGTAAAATCTCCTGGAAAACAGGGTTCTTCCAAGCCACATGGTTGCTGGCACAATACTGCAAAGAGGTTTTCAGTCTTCAGATTCAGTTGGCCATACAGATCTGGAGCCTGGCCAGAGAAAGAAAGATTCTCTAATTACGCTGTGGTTAGGACAATTGCAACCAATTATGGTTAAGAAATATGACATTTGGGAGGATTTATTTTGATGATTTATGTCATGTGTGTTTACTCTACCAACATTTCAAGGTTTTAGCCTCAACTAATAGGCTGTACGCACACTGGCAGTAAGGAGAACTAAAATGCTAAAAGTATCTCCTTCTGGTTGACTCCACCTTGTACAGCTTCATTTGTATGGACAAGATTTTCAGGTGGTATAAAAATTAGCATTTCTTTCATCGTCCTCTTTTCATGCTTTGGTCCAAACTAAGCATCACTATAGATTGGCAGGTGCTGCCAACACCTCAGCGAAAGCATCCTCTCAAAGCCTGCCTCAAATGTTTAAGGGCTTGTTTGCTTCTAGCTTTATGATCATCTGTTTCGGGAGGTAAATTTGGTAGGACTGGCTGTAGACAATTTATTTTAAAATTGTTTCTCTGTAATTTATGGCTGAGCATATGTCACTCCAGACACATCTATTCAAATTCCATCAGAGGGCGACGTAGATGGATCTTTTACAGTCCTTCTGCCAAAAGATAGGAAGGATTTATCCAGAGTTGTCTGGACTAAGTGTGCTAAATGGGTTCATGCACATAAAAACGACTCCTGGGAAGCGTATTTGCAAATCTAAGATACAGGCGATACTGGCCAATTCTGCAGCATGTGGGCAGTGCTGTCAGAGGGGCAGGAGGCCCAGTCGCACAGAAGGAAACGCGATTCTCTCCTGGGGAATGCTTCCCTTCAGCCGTGCTTCCTTCCTCAGCAGTTGGTGGGTTTTTGGGTGAGAGGATGATGAACGGAGTTAAAGAGATGCAGGTGGCAGCAAGCTAAATTCCGCCCAGATACATGCACCGTGAGGTGGTTTGGTTGGACTGCAACAAATCAAAGAGGGGATGCAAGGAGAACGTGGCAAGTATTAACACCCAGAGAAACTTAACCAGGAGAGCTGAGCAAAACACTTCTTTCCACACGCACACAACAAAGTCAGTATGGAAACATCAAGCAGCTTTCCCATCACATTCAAGTACAGCACTTCATGACTCCAGTTTAATTAAGACGACACCAAAATACTGAAGTTATTTGTTAAGTTGACTCAACTACTCCTCTGGGTCAGATGAACGCTGCAAAACTTCACAGTTCATCTGCCTCGCCAAATAGCTGCACCGAATGGCCCATCTTTAGGAGCAAGCTCAATGAAGGGCAGTGGGGCATCGCTAACTTGTGTCATGCCAACCTTTGAAGCATTTCTTTGAGCTCCAATCCTGCAGCAGCAAGAGAATTGCTTAGTTCACTAAGAGCTCCCCCATTTCTGGAGGAAAAACTGCTCATAACCAAGATAAATCAATATGACTTGATGCTTCAAATGTCCTGGTTTTGCAGCCAGTCACAACACCATTTGGGTGGGCTGCCTGATGGCTTTTGGATGCTGGAGTTGGACCATCCTTGCCGTGAACTAGCTCGTACTGCTGTGAATCCAGCCCACACAGAAAAGCACCAAAACCCCTGAGACAAATAATAGGCAGTTTTATCCCCAAGAAGGTATTTTCTTTGTCAGACTATGAACCGCATTTTTCAGAGAGAAAAGCATCTACATAAAAGCATTTGACTGTTGGGAAGGGGATGTCCTGAGAGCATCCCTACCCATGGCCTCAGCAAAATTCTCTTCCCACGGTCTTCCTGCAAAAAGACCATCTGACATATGCAGCTGTGCCAGAAATTCATATGTGAAGCAGAAGTAAAGCAAACATTACCTTCTCTCTTGCTACACGTACCCTCACCATAAGCCCCTCCTCAACAAATCCATTTCTCCGTACCTACAACATCCCATGAAACAGAAGCCTGAAGCAAACTTTGCAGCAGCGATGCTGGTCATTCTCATAGCCCAATTTCGAGCTTCCAAGGCTTGATTTACGGAGATTTCATTCTGAAATTATTGTAAGGGGATACTGTTGTTTAATTGGCTCTCTAGCTATATCCAGAGAATAAGCAGTGCCTACATAATCCTGTCTGCCCTGGAAATCCAGCACTGTATTTGTAATTTCTGCTGTGTTCCTGCGCCCTTGCATTGCATCAACTTAAGCAGTCTTCCAAAGACCGGTTAGGCAAAAAGCAAGGAGTCTGCTTTGCAGAAATCATTCACATTCATTTTGTTCATGAAAGACTAGAAAATGACAAGAGGAAAAAAGGGGGAGCAACTGGCATTGGCACGAGGGCATTGTGCCCTGGATTTGCCATGCTGGAGGCTTGGCATACCTATACCTTACAAGAAAAGACCACAACCTGCTCATCATGTGCCATACAAGACCAGCCCCAACAGCTTTCCGTCCTACAGGTCATCTTCCAAGACTTTTTTTCAAAGCTTCGTCACACATGAAGGTACCTATCCTGTGATAGCCAGTGGGTGAGGGTGGCATGGGAGGATGCTCTGCGTCCTCTCAGCAGCCCTGAAACGTAGAGCACGCACCAAGAATCTGTCTCGTCATGCAAAAAGAGAGAAAAGAGGTTTCTAGTCTTTGTGAGAAGAAAGCCTGAAAACAAACACCAACAGCTCAACCAGCAGAAGGCAAACAAAGAGCCCGGTGTGCCTCCTTTATTTGAAGAGGTACACTTGGCACTGCCAGACTAAATGGGGGGTTTCCTGACCTAAGCAGGGACTGGTAATACTTTTTATCCCTGTCATATCTTGACCTCCCCAATACCCAGCCATGATTACACACATGGTACCCACTTCTGGTATTTTGTTTTTTTTTTTTTCTTTTCAGATGCACTAGAGAGCAGCTAAAAACTTCTGAGGCTCTGACACTTGGCCGAAATACTATTCACCCTTTTTTGTTTTTTAAATAGAAGTTGCACAAGTGGCAGAAAAACTGGGTTCATTACTCTGCACAGAAATTCTCCTGTCATCCAGGCACATTTAAAAATAAATAGTTGCAATTAAATGTGTTGCTACATTATTTATGTAGATGCATTTAATTTGCAAAAAGCTGCTACAAAATATTCCCCTTCAACACGAGGGAAATTTATCGCCCTCTTATTGTATACTTTCCTCTCCCAGCTCAAATGTATGGTGCTCCCTACCTATTTTTTTTACCCCTGTGTTACTTAACACATCATTTTCCAGCCATTGTTTCTGCTACTTCTGTCTTGAAAGAATGAGGGACACAATCCAAATCCAACTGTTTCTTTTCTTATTGATTACTTGCGAATAGGCTGCTGAATGATTGCTAGATAGGTAATTCCACGATTTCCCTTGCAATGGAGGACCTCTCCTCAGCATTTTGCTCTTGCAGCTGCTGGGTAAATGATATGCACCAAGACTGCCCAAGGCTTCAGAGTGCATATTAATTCTGCTAGGATCTCCCGACACTCTGAAGAATTGCTAATTTAACAACAGACTGTGAAATTATTTTTTCTTTCTTTATTAATTGCTGTGTTATTTGAAAGTGACTTCACTGCCCTGATCGTCTTTCTGCGTGAAGAACAGTGGGCACTCCACCCTGCCATGAAATACCGGAAAGCTTTCTCCCCAGCAGTCCTTACATTTCTCACCAAATATAAATATGTGAAACAAGCACTAATAAAAATAGGTTAACTTGCTGCAGGTGTTCCTCTGTCAATTTATCCAGGTGATATTAGCAAAATCTGACAGGGAAGCATAGTGATATATTTCACTTGTGTCTTGACATTTTGATTCTGTTTGTTATAGTATGTGCACGGATCTGTCTTTTTCTCCAAGACCTCTATAGCTGTCAGTCTGTGCAAACAGTATTTGACAGGATGTCCATTTAGCAGGATGGGAGGGCAAAGGGAAAAAAAAAAGATTGCTGGAGAGACCAGGTACACCTGGGTAAAGCTGCACTGCAGTGCAGAAATAGATGCTCTTCACATACTGAGTAACTTGAAAAAAAAGAGCAGCTTGATATGCAGGATCTGACGCAGCTTGCATCCTTTAATCAATAGCTCCTTCAAGAAAGGTGGCCAAGAATAATATAAATAGAAGGTAGAGGGGAGAGAAGGCAAAAGGCCAACACTGGAGAAGACATCAAGAGCACTGTGCGCTCATCCACAGGAAGATATTTTGGCTGGTCTTCTTTCTTTTCTCTCTTTTTTTTTTTTTTTTGAAGAGGAGAGGAAAAAAGAAAGCTCTCCTTTGCTCTTGAGAAATTGGATTTAAAATGAAATCCAAATAGGAATTTTGCTTTCCAGGTCTGCCCTTCTCTAGCCTGACGAAAGGATCAGAAGGCAATGAAGCTGTCTCATCAGGCTATAATGCAGGAAGATGCTCTACTTAGGGAGTCCCAAATTTAGAAACCTTCAGCTTGTCTCCCCACTGCAAAGAACCTGTTTTGGATCAGAAGCACTTGAGCTACAATGAAATACATTAAGAATGAGCAGAAATGAAACAACAGAAAATGAACATAGCATTTAAGACAGTAATAAGAGTTTAGAGATTTATGACAACTGGCTGGTGAATAAAGGTAACAAACGAACTCTGAAAGTCTGAATAATTCCTGCATCCCTGCGAGAGTGTGCCAAAGACGGGTTTAAGAACAGAAGTAGATACATAACTCAAGTTATACGGAGTTTTAACCTGATCTCACCTTTCAGCACATGCTAAAGGAACCACAGGGCCTTCATGCAGAACTGGTCCCAACAGTGCTGCCTACAGGCAATACGACCAGGAAAAACAAAGGCTTGCTTTCACCTCCTCTGGGATGCACAACACTTGCTTGTCTCCCCACAGCTCTCACGTCTACACCAGGCTTCATCTTCTTCCTGCCCTCTCTTCTCAAAGGTCATGCAGACCAAAATGCAGTTTGCACAGCACAAAGCAGATGAGAGGAGAGACCACGGCCCTCTCCTTGCATCCAGTGTCCCTGTAGATCGCATGGGACAATCAAGGTGCCATCCAGGGCACCGATGAACAAGAACCAGCCCTCCCACAGCTACACAAGAGGCATTGTCATATATGCAGACCAAGCAACCTACAGCTCAGTGTAGGTCTGCAAATGAGTTGCCAGGCCAAACAAGCAAAGGCTGGGAAAACTGGGAAAAAGTCTGCGTGGAAAAAAATATAAAAAAACTCGAAGACTGACATACTGGATCAGTTGTGCATGTATATCACACTCCTCGAGTCCAGCTATGGTATAAAGCAGTGATACGAGACCTCAGCCTACCAGGCAGTCATGCCCTCTTTCCCTCACCGTTTCAGCAAAGTACAAAGTACGCATTACCAAAGCCTTAAAGTGCTTACAATTACTGCCCCAAACCCAGTAATCTCCACTGATGTAGGTAAATTGCTGACCCCTCTATCACAGTTATTCATGATGCAAAAACCTTGGGTTTTCTCTGCAGCTTAATAAAACCTGTGGGGAATCAGTGTAAGGCTTTCATTCGTTATAGCTAGCCTTTAATGTTGAAGTCTGTATTTCCTGGAGGGGAACTGAATAGTTTAGAATAATTAGTGATTTACATATAGAGTTGTCAACAAAGATATACAGCATTAAGTTACTAAGATGAAGGGTTCCACGTTCTTGGTTGCTACTTTTGATTTGATTTTATTTTTTTTAAAAACTGACACATCTGTATTTTAATTCCACTCACATTCTGCTATCGCTAGTAAAGTGGCCTGAAGCGGACAGCAAGAAGAGAGCACTAAATCGAACGCTTAAATCACTTCTTCCTCAGTTCTCTGGCAGATTTAAAGATCAGCCTGGCACTAACGCATTCAAATAATATACTGTTGGACCTGACACAGCAGAGAAACTCCGTTTCAAATCACACAATAGTCCAGGTGACTGCACAATTACAATTAACCTCCTGCCCACTGTGCCTAATGACAAATGATCATGTGAATGATAGGCTCAGGAAAGGGCCCAGGTATCAGGAAAATGATTTCTGATTCTTACATATTTAAAAAGCCATTTTCAGTTAGGAAAAAGCCAAGGGACACTAATTTTAGTTTTGCATCCAAAAGAAATTAATAACCCTTGCTAATACACATGCAGACATAAGCACATGCTGTCAGCTTTCTAGCAGCAAGAGGCATGCATCTCAGTCTCCTACTGCCACAGTGCTGTAATCGGAAAAGTACTAATATCCTGCACTGCCATAAATCTCAGCCCAGACTAGAGAACATGAATTTTGTCTGTGTTGGATTAAAAAAAAAAAAGGTAATCTTACCTCAAAATAGCATGCAGTATTTTTTGGCAAGTTTATTGGGCCCATGGGGTTCCCATTACAAAGTCACTAACTGAGAAGGTACCTTATGGCATCCCATCGTTTTTTGTGCTTTTCCACTTTACGCCCCTCATCATCTGCTTACCTCGTAAGCTCTCTTTACCAGGGAACATTCTTTCTCTGTTCACACTGCACCTTTATGAGTACACAGAATTACGTTCCAGTAATTTTTTCACTCTTTAATGAGCAGGGAAGGTGGAAGGACAGCCGAGTCTCAGGAAGAGCCAAGGGCACGTGTTTTCTTTCCTGTACCTAGCTCTAATGGGAAAAGTTGATTTGTCCCCAGCTGCTAGAAGTTACTGCCCCCCAAAAACCACCAGCAGAACAGTTTGAGCTCCCTTGCCCTAACCTGCTTCAGCAAAGCAAGCTCATTAATTTAAACAATTGAAACCTGTGTGACATCACTGGAGAAAAGCCTCCAAAAACATCCTAGAGCAAAAAGGTTTTATGAATGTACATCCTCCACAAACATTGCCACCATGTTGTATTAAGCACTCATTCAAAGCATCACAGGCTGTGTATATGCTTGGTGTATATATACATACATTTATATGCATAGTACACACTCATGCAAGTTCTGTTTTTGTAAATCAGGCATTTTCTGACACATATGTCTCCTGAGAATGACAGAGGCAATATTATGGACATATCCCTCCAGCTGTCACCACTTGAGCCTGAAAGCTGCAAATTACTCACGCATTGCCAAAATCTCTTCCGATGCAAAGCCAACTTTTATGTCCTACCTGCTCCAGAGTGAAAGCAGGCAGCAACCAGACACGTGGGTCATATCCTCAGCGAGCAGTACTGCACTTTGATAAGCATGTGGGAGTTTGGCCCACAGCTTCGGAAAAGCTGAACCCATCTGTGGCTCTTTCTAACCTGTAGGCTCATCCTGCGGAGCGTTTTGTGGCGTTTATGAAGTTGTATGCTGACCTATTTCATAGTAGCTAATCATAGACCTAACACAATTAGTACACAACCCTGGTAATACAGAGCATGATGCATAAGGATTTCTATTTATAATGCCTGTTTCAGCCTGCCTTCACATGTGTATAGTCTACTTATATAAAAGAAATAAATAAAAATATACTGTATTCAGGCAATTTAGTGTGATGGCTGATTAGGGAAACATTGCTTCATGAATTCTAAGCCATGACATTTCCACTAATCTTCCCATTTCAACAGCAGGAAAAGGAATGGCTTTCATATCTCCGTGCTTATCATTTTCAAGCTGAGTATATTATCTGGTAGTCTCTGGATTTACCCGATAGCTCTTAAAAGGCAAAATATACCACCACGGTCTATGAAACTTATGTGTGGCTTACTCTCAGAGCTGTATGTCATTCTGAAGATGAACAAATGTAGAAACTAGCTCTCATCTTTTTTAAAGTATGTCAAATAAATAAATAACCAGATTGCTATCTGTTATTTCCCTTCAATGAGATTGCTGCTTAAAAGGTTATAAACGATGACGTTTTCGCTTTTGCAGAAGGCTATGCATTAAACTTCTCATATCTCCTTGCAGGGATCAAATACAACCTGTTTGTTGTCAGATTTCTTGAACCTGCTCTTCTGCAAGGCCCCCAAATGTAATAGCTATTACCTCCCTACATGCAGGTTTGCCCCCAAGAGCCCTTACCTTGCAATCCTTGCGAGCATCTCACCTTCTAATCCCCAACCCCGCAGGCATTTTAACACCTAAAATGAATAGTCATGAGCTCCTCTGCTGCAGTTTCTAAGTTACAGATTTAATTTTGTGTTAACTTGGGGTTTCTCATGACTCAGTTCTCCAGTTGGTGTGAGCTTTTGTGTGCTAACATACTTTGCAACCTACAGTCATATCTGGGGCTGCTCTCTAACTGTTGCACATCACATACAATGCTTGCACACCCTAGTACACAACCTGTTGAGCTCTTATAGTGGGGTGAACCAAAATCCTTGGTATCATCAAAAAAAACCCACCTTAGTCCAAAAAGCTGCATGCCTCACCTCATCTCTTGTTTGCAGTCCTCCTTTCCCCCAGAAAACTTCATTTCAACCAAGTTTGTCCATGTTGACATCTTTATCTGCACATTAACATCAGGAGGATGGATAAAGGATATTAGGATAAAGGAATCCTAAACCCTTCTCAGGTGAGAGAAACATAATCACAAATTGGTTTGGGTTGGAAGGGACCTTAAAGATCATCCAATTTCAATCCTTCTGCCATGGGCAGGGACACCTCCCACCAGACCAGGTTGCTCAAAGCCCCATCCAGCCTGGCCTTGAGCACCTCCAGGGATGGGACATCCACAGCTTCTCTGGGAAGCCTGTGCCGGTGGCTCACCAGACTCTGAGTAAAGAATTTCTTCCCAATATCTAATCTAAACCTACCCTCTTTTAGTTTAAAGCCATTACTCCTTGTCCTATCACCGCACCCCCTGACAAAGAGTCCCTTCCCAGCTTTCCTGTAGGCCTTTAGGCACTGGCAGGCCACTGTAAGGTCTCCCCGGAGCCGCCTTCTCTTCTCCAGGCTGAACAACCCCAACTCCTTCAGGCTGTCTTCATAGGAGAGGTGCTCCAGCCCTCTGAGCATCCTCGTGGCCTCCTCTGGGCTCACTCCATCAGGTCCATGGCCTTGTGCTGGGTGCTGAACGCAGGGCTCCAGGTGGAGTCCCTCAGGATGGCATCCCTTCCCTCCAGCACGTCAGCCACACCACACAGCTTGGTGGCATCGGCAAACGTGCTGAGGGTGCCCTCGATCCCACTGCCCATGTCACCGACATGCCAGTCCCATGATCACAATACTGGTCATACAATACAGGTCTGGGGGAGATGAAGCAACACAAAGATGTACCCCGGGAGCGCACCGCACCTACCATGCTCAACAACTCCGGGGTTTTCCATGGGGCCAGGCCAGAGCAGAGGCCTTGCAAGACGCACAGCTGCTTCACCCCATGGATCCACCCCCAGTGCCATCACCTCAGCTGCTAACAGACAGAGCCTCTGCCATCATTAAGTGAACTAAAACAATCCTGCTACTGCTTTTCGTTCTGTCACAATACACGCACACAGCAGCCCATACGCTCTAATATATTCAGATTCAACCTGCCTTTGGAATTTGCTTTCCCAATAGCTGTCACGCTTGAACACTTGTCAGTTGTCTCAGATAACCACATATTACTCTGACGTTTGCAGCATAACCTAGAAATTCCCTACACAAACTACAGGGAATTCTGCCAATTCTGAGCTAAATTAACTGCTTATCAAAGACAAAACTGACAGATTTTTTTTTCCATGTGAATCCATGGGCTTACTGTTTCCCAGCCCTGTAATGCTACTTAGCTTCTTCATGATCCATGCATGAAGACCTTTAGATATATCATTTCAGCTTAATAACAACACAATTACAACCACTTAATGGGTTTAAGGGAACAGACCTAGCTTCACTTCCAGAAGGAGCAAGGAGAAGCTGCATGCTCTGCTAGCAAGGCATAAACAATCAGCCTGCGCTCAAGCCCTCATTTATTTGCTTATCCTGAAATTGCCTTGCGCACCAGCACGAAGAGGAGGGCTTAGCTCCGATCCAAGCTTCTCATGGCACAGCCCACGGGTCTCCTTTCCATGTTCGGATGTGGCTCTTTCCTTGCCTGCACCCGGATCAATACCACCACAGCTCGCGGTGCCTGAGGTTATGGAGCTCCAGCAGCACAGCTTGCTTGTTCGGATGGAGTGAAATCAGCCCTCTTGGAAGATAACCTCCAAATTGCAACCTAGAGCTACAATCTCTTCTCCATAAACCCCAGCTCTAACGAGCTGCTGTTAGAGCCCTGAATAAAAGCTAGCACAAGGTGTGCCTCCTAGAATCTCCTTTCTCCTTGCATATCTCAAGTTTTTTCTCTTTGAAACTGTGAGGTCCTCTTAATTAAAAAACAACAGTCAAGCCAGGCAGCAGCATGTAATGCCCCAAGACACAGAGTTTTCTCAGTATTTAAATGCAAAAGCAGTTTGGCTTCTGTACCTCCAGAAGAGTGACTCACCCCACAGACATGAGGATGCTGAATCCTTTAGGTCTGAGGGACACAACATGGTCCCAGAGGGTCACTGAGAGCAGCCCTACGCACGTGGCAGCCCAAACCTCTGCTCAGCTGCCCGCCCACAGAGAAGTCGGCATCCGACTCCAGACAACCAAATAGCAGCTGCATAGCCCACTGTACTCTCGGACCATGCACAAAGCATTTTCCTCCCAATTAATTTCTTACCCCGCTTCTGGAAGAAGAAGAAAAGACTATAATGCTTTTCAAGCATAGAACAAAAGGGTGGGCACGTCTTGGTGCCATGGCAGAGCAGAATTGATGCTGCCCACACAACCTGGAGTTTGGAAATAATGTATTTATAGAAGTACATTAAGACCAATTTAGAAAAGGTTGATTAGATAAAGTAATGCTCATTCAGGCAAGCCTAAACAATTTTCTTATTTCATTGAATCAGCAATAATGTACTCCTACAAATGCAATAAATATATATCCAATCACCTCCTCCTTCAGTGACTTCTCCCCCTGTTCCTTTCAGTTGGCAGCATTTGGTTCAGTTTGTTTTCAGAAAGGAAAAAAACCACAACAGTAACTCGTTTATAAAACCTTCTCTTCCCGGTAATTTTATTTTGTCTCTGTAGCATAAGACAATCTAGGAGAAGCAAACGTTGTTTACTTGTTAATACCAAGCCAGAACTCTTAGAGAGAGTCGATGAGACCACGGAGGAAAACTATTGTTTTCTTTGTTATTCTGCTGGAAGACCTGCGGTAATATGTCAGACATCGGTAGAGCCTATTGGGGAAAATACAAATAGTTGCTCTCTTTTCATCCATATACATGGGAAACTGGGCTGGTCTACATGCACTGGAAGACTTTGTGCTGTCACTGCAGCCTGATATTCTCACTTTGTAACACCTCCTAAAAAAATCGCTGCTATTTGTCATTCAGAAACACAGTATTTGTAAACCTTGACAGTTGGATTGTGTTACTTGATCAACTGATTATTGGCAAGGTGCATCTGGAGACATGCAACAGGAGCTGCAGAACAGGCCTACGTGCCCACAGTCACCAGCAATGCCTTTGTCCCTGCAGCCCAGCTCCCGGGTGAGACCCAAGGGCAGGATCAGGCCCACGGGCTCTGAGAGCAACTGAGGAGAAATGAGGGGGCCACAGGTAAGAGAGGGTCCTAGCAAGGCTCCTGGGGCACATACGTACAGAAGTCCCTTTTCACATATGACTGCAGTGACATTTGTTCTCAGGACACAAGGTGTTTACATATGTTTTTCATCTCAGTGTGATTATTTTTGATCTGGTAGCACTTTCAGCTGATCCCCCTGCTGTGCAGGTATTTGGATCACAGGCTCCCTCCTGACCTCCCCGTTCTGTTTTCACTGTCTCCATTAGTTTTACAAGCGATTAATATTTCTGAAGAGATGAATAACCTGGGGGGAGGATCGTATTTGTCATCTCCTTTCCGTGCGAGTGCTTGCTGCTGAGGTATGAACGCTGGTAAAGGTTGCTGCGACAATTTTGTAGGGGAGCCAAGGGAAATGGCTGCTGCTGGCCACGACACCCATCCCTGCGCCTGTGCCCGAGATGAATTCCCAAGCGCACACTCCACCTAAAAGCTACATCAACCACTATCACAGAGAATTGATAATTACAAGCTGATCCCTTATGAAGAGACATTTTTCATCCCATGCTACAAATTCAAAGTTAATAAAGGCTACTGCTTCAGCAGGCTTTTATTTTTTCCATAACCAAGTCCAACACATTTCTCTGGGTGACTTTGGATCCAGCAAAAGGAGGCTTCTGAGCTGCTACCAGAGCTCACTCCTTCTGAAGAGTTAACATAGCAATGTTTGGCCTCTAATAACCAAAAGACACCAATTTAACAATACTTAACACCCTTTACAGACATTCATTTACTCTAAGAGCAAGTTTTGTGGGAAAACCTTCAAAGCAATCGGATTTTCAGAAGTTCTGCATACCATGAAATACATGAATGCATTTAAAAACCCAACCTTGATTGATTTGGCAAGCCAAGATCAAATCACTTTCAGTAATACTGGCTGCTTTGAAAAGTCCTACACTTGCATAAGAAATGAGATTTTATTTTTTAAACTGTCAATGCAAAGACACTTCTAGTGACTTAAATAAACCCTCCTGAAAAATCAGGAGTGGCTCAAGTTTCACCATTAGCTGCAATGGGACACAGGTTTTACTCCATGCCTTTCAATTACGTGTCTGCATTCAGGTTTAGAAAGCTAAATTTAGTTTCTCTTGGAAATCTCACTCTAAAAATTGAGACAATGAACAAGGACTTGGTAAGGAAACCAAAATTTGCTGGACTTGGGTAGCTATGTGCCAACGCACACATTTGAATGGGTGTTTCTAAGAACTCAGTATGGAAGCCCGGAAGAGAATTTTCTGGCTTAGAAATTGCACTGTAATTTTGTTTGACCCGTGATTAACTCTGCTCAAAACTGACCTGACAACAAGCCAGCCTTCACATTCTTGGCTTTACAGACACCACCCCAAGCAGGGACAGTGTCTGCCCAGCTCATCTTGAGCTACACCTGTACTGTGCTCTAAGACCCCGCTTACTGCACCTTGGTGCCCGGGGACCTGAGGAAGTGTGTTCTCCCGGCCTCGTCCAGCAAGGAAAGCAGAGAAGCAAACAAAATCCTCCAACCATTGACCCAGTCAGCAAGAAGTTCAGCTCATCTTCCAATTCCAGACCCAAGAACACACCCGGACCTTTCCGAATTGTATTATTTCCTATACACAGTTGCATCATTTTTCTGGACCCTCCCTGTCGAGCTCTTTGCACTCCTGCAGGCGTCCTCTTTCCCAGCTGGTTTCCCCTGCAGCAGCACCTCGGCCTCAGCAACACTGCCCAGCATCACCTCCCTCGAGGCGACCAGGGCAAAAGTCAGCTTTGGTGCTGTCTCACAAGCCAGGCAGAGAAAGCAAGCATAAAATTCACGAGAGAATGAAAGTCGAGATGGAAAGGGTGGGCAAAAAAAGTTTGTATGGAGAAAACCAGGGAAAGAGACTTAAGGGGAGAAGAAGAAATGAAGGACCAGAAACTCCGTGGTGCCGATTAATACAACAGTGTTGCTCTCTATGGAACTGTACTGACCTTGCCAGAGAAATACCTTTTTTTTGTTGTTGTTTTGCCTGTTTTTTCCATGCTTTATAAGGATTTTATGGTCCGATAATAAACCCACAATACCTTGCAGCACTCACTCCCACATGCACGCGCAGATTAAGTGTAATACAATGCACTTCCCATTACTGCGCAGAGGTGCAGGTGCACCTGCTCCACATTGCTTCAGGCAGACAATTGCCCTGTCCTAACCCCTTCTGCAGCCAACATGGCAAGCAATTTATCACCATCATCTAACTTCATTCACTTCCCTTGCCGAGTGACAGCCATCAAAAGTCTCTCATATTGGCCTGCTTCTAGGTGGCAAAGCAATCACATCACCTAACAAGGTCCTAAAGAGGAGAGAAACTTCCTAAATCCCATTACGCGGAGGCCCTCCCTCCCTCAAGTCCAAGATTTGCGTGTGTTTGTGCGACAAATGTCAAATGTATTGCTGACCCTTTTTAATAACTTTCAACCTTGCTTCTAGGTGAGCTAAGCAGCAAAGCCCTCTGGTAGATTCACAGATTTGCTTATTGGATTTTAAAACCACCAACAGCTGAATTTGCTGGATGTTTTCAAGGCAAATCCACCTACCTGACTAACAGGCAAGCCTCCCAGGCTGGGGCGAGTTGTTCAGTGATTTATCCCCGGCGACTCTGGCACATGGCTCTGGATGTATTTCTCTGCAATACTGGAAGACTACTTTCACTCTACCACATCCAAGCCTGGCGCTGGAAGGGAAGCGAAAACTCTTCCTGAAGTTTCTGTTCTGCTCATTTCTGGGGAGTGAAAAGGGAACGGTCATGGAAATGGAAATCCCCAAATGTGAGAGATTAGTAAGGGCGACTGTGGTGATGAGCACTCTCTCGGCAGCTCACAACCTTTGGAGATGCTACAAACTCTGGCAAGCCAGCAGCCACTGCCCATGACAGCTGACCCCAAGCCATTTGGGGTTCATTGTATGGTTTCGCTGCTACCAGTAACAGCAGGTGTGAAGCATCACCTGCAGATCCCTGCTGACTTCCCTGTGACAGGGCCTGGAAGGCCTGTGCTAATCAGCAGGGAGAGATGAGAGCAGAGAAACAGCAGGAAGGAAAGAGCAGAGATTTCTGTGCTTGGCTGGCTCCCATGCACCAAGAAGGTCTGACTGAACCCTTGAGCCTATGCAGCTCAGCTCCCAGGCTGAAAGCCGACCTCCAGCCCATTTCTGTACCACATACACACTGAGCTGTGTCCTACCGAGGATGTTGAGCCTCCTGGCTGTTACAGCACAGTACTCTAAAATACAGCTCTGCCTTCCAGATAAACACATTTACCATTCAGGAGCACGCAAACGTGCCCGAGTCTCAGGGCGAGCTGGAGCTTGCCTGCATCCTGCACATCTCCCAGCCTCAGGACTAATATTCCATTTACCGCCATAACCCAGAGGCTCTTTCGATGCTGCTCGTATCTTGGAAGAGGTTAGCTACTGCCCCAATGAACATGAATAAGGAATGAAAGCAGCGATTGCTCTGCCGTGGACTGGAAAAACTGCTTCCTTTGTAACGCCAGAAGTGTGCATCCTAAAGGAGAGCTGCCGAAGCATTTCCACATGGAGATTACAGAAGAGATTTCTATTTTCTGCCTTTTTTATTTTTTTTATTGAAGTTTTTGGAATATAGGAGTCAGGTGTCACTTGAGATTTCAGATATTACTGTTAAGCACCATTGCTTTGACTCCACAAAGCAAAAGCATCACTTTCAGACTTCTGGCCTCATCATGTGGATTTACATCGGCTGAGACTCAGCTAGTCCCGAAGGAGAATAAAAAAATCACAGTTCTATTCATCTCCCATGTTCATTTCACCTTCAGGACTCCTCCCTTTAAAATCAAAATCCCCACACACATGTGCAAGTCTACATAGAGGTGTATGTGCATTAACACAGCAGGGCCCTCCCAGGGGGCAAAAGGCAGGCATAAAAGGTCTCCAATGAATCCGAAAAGTTGCTAGGTGTTTATTAAAAAGATGACCAGAACCCGTGAGTTGAAGTCACAAAGAATAGCAATGGGCACTGTGGGAACTCAGACACACTCCAGTTACCCATCATCTGGATTCCTTCTGAGCAAAGTATTGAGACGCGCCTATAATTATGGTTGCTCAAAACTTTTCATTGGAAACTTTTTCTAAACGATCCTTCCTCTAAGAATTGCTGGATAATTAATGTATTTAAACAATTCCCATTGGTTGTCCAAAACCCAGATACTTTCGCTCCACAAAAGGTTTTCTTAGTCAAAGTTACAGGAAGAATTTTTGTAGTTTGTTTTGTTTTGTTTTTTTACAGTCAGAAACATTCATGGCAAACACTTGGTACCCCCTCCAGTAGCAACGTCCATAGCAATGAGCCTTCCTGATGACGCACGTACTTCGTGCTCCCGCAAAACACCAAGCTGCATTCTTCCCATGCAGCACCATAGGCTGCTCATTTAGGTTAATTTATAGCAGCGGCTGGGGTTCCTGGGCAAAAATCCCCCAGGGAACAGATCATAAGAGAGAGTGGGGTAAGGACCAAAAGAAAGCCAAACCATAAGCATAGCTTAGAGTGGATAAATAAACCTTTTTCATCACAAACAACACAGCACCCTCCGGTTGACGCTGGTGCAATGAGACAGCAAATTGCAGCAACAATACCAGGAAAAATTGAATTGCTTATTTCTGCACAAGCTTCCTAACATTTGGTGATTAAATGCATCCCCCTTTGCTAGCCAAAGGGACCAAAATCGTGTTTTCCTGGTTATGAAAGATCATTCAAATGTCATCTCTTAAATGTGTATTAGATAGCTTCGTATACACATACCCCTAAACACAAATCCAATCTGCAAACCCCCCAAAATATTTTTTTTAAAAAGCTTTTTGTTTTGTTTTAAAACAGTCTGGTGCCTGGTTGCTCCATCTATCTGAGAAATTCAGATATGAGCATGCAGTGCTCTTGCTAACCTACCAAGAGGATGCTCAGGGACTATTCCAAACCCAAGGCAAACTGCTACTCCAACAAAACTTTCAGGAGGGAATGAATATCTGGGTACCAGGTCGTGAGCTGAAAGCTGACAATGCACACTTGAAGGAACGCCTCCCACTATTTGTCTAGAAATAGATAAGCTGCCCCTTAAAATGCCCTTGTTTTTAGAATACTCAAAGTTCATCTTTTGCCAACTGGGTCTTCTTTTCTTTTTAAATCAAACTATTTCAAGTACAGATCATTTCCATAGAGGAGTCGGTTCTTATTATCAGTGGACTTCTTAATTAATGTTCACCCTGTCTTCTTCTGTTGCTATATTGAATTTGAGTGCATATGGCTTAATAGACAGACCAGATGCTGCTTCCCTAGGTGGTTTAGGAGCAAATGCTTCATCATTTGAAGGTTTAAAAAAAAACAAGAGGCTCATTATTTAGTGGATTAGCCACCTGTTCAGAAGTGGAGACAACCTGGAGGAACTAACTTGCCTGGCTGTAAACCAAAGTCCAGAGACGTGGAAGGAGCTGTGCTTAATGCAGAATGAAACCCGGGCAGCAGGCAGCAATACCAAGCAATCTGTGTTTTACTACATTTCAAGCAATCTGATAAAACTCCGTGTCAGCCCAGGCAGCACACCAGCTCTCCTTGTTGGGGACAGCCACCACTTCTGTGGTGGCTGCATCATGCCAAGGACGACTGACGCTTCAGGACAGACAGATCACCCCAGAAGCACCCCTTGCAGGCTCACAAATTCCTCCTTTGCCTTGTGCCTGTACCTGCACCCTCTTCTGCAGGCAGTGCCCCTACTGATGGTGGTATAGGGACCCAGCACTGGGACCAGGCTGCTATGGGGCCAAAACTACAGCAGCGCTGGGCACTTTGCAGCAGTAGCTCCCTGTTCCTAAAGGGATTCCTTACAAGTTCTCAATGGGAATCTGTAGGCAGAAGAGAAGCCACACAGGTCCCTATCCAAGAAGGAAAAATAAACAGCTTCGCCATCCAAACCTCTATCACACCTCTTGTGTCCTATAAGAGGCCTGGAGCACAGCTGTTCTACGTTAACTTTGGGCAGCTCAATGAAACACATTCGAGGCATGCAAGGCACGCTTACGCCTTGGAGAAGTGAGCCTGGCATGTTATTCAAGAGTTACTGTACTTCCCCAGGGGAGAAGGGGTGCACAAATTCACCACTTCAACACACGGCTGCTGGGGGATGCAACAGAAGGCAAAAGCAGGAAGCGGTCAGCCCAGGCTCCTTCCTTTTTTCAAAGCATCTATCAGAAAAAAAAAAAAAAAAAAAAGAAAAATAATGTCTCACCAGAACATTTTTCCCCACCCATCTCCAGCCCAGGTAGGGACTGAACCCAAAGCACTGTGCCCTCTTCCGAGGCTCCCCAGCGAGCCCTCATCCTGCTCCAGACATCTGCTCCCTGTTTCACCCTCCCCTAGGGTTCAGAAGGTAGAGAGAGAGATAAAAACACAGGTTAACACACATTAGCCTTTAACAGCCGCTGCTGCCACCCACAGAGATACCAGCGGTGACATCTCAGGCTCAGCCCTGTGACAGCCTCCGTCACTGAACACGGTGACAGCCGACCCCAACTCCTCCCCACCACCCAAAAAGGTTGGGTGGAAGGGGAAGCGATCCTAGCTCAGTTACTGATATGCCCAGAAATACCTCCCACATGCCACTCGAAATCGATGAGGTCACGTCAGCTCATGTAGGAGGCAGAAAGACACGGGTCCCAGCTACCTCTGGCTGCAAGAAACACAGGCAATGCAGTCCGTAAGGGAAAAAAGGGTTAAAGTCTGTAAAATGCGTTATAACAACAGAATTATGTAGGTAAATATGTAATTGTACACTCTGGGCATCAGAAAAATGTTTGCAGTGCATGCCAGTGGATGTGGTTTTAAGTACCCACATAAGCCCATCATACTTCTGAAGCCAAACCCATTGAAACAACAACAGCCTCTCTCCCATCTTTAGGCTGAGCCAGCTCTAGACAAATTTCTTGTTTAGAAAGAGAAATGTGGAGATCTGACAAATCTGTGTCCACAATTGCCGTAGATTACAACTACAATACAGCCTGATTGCAAATACATTCAATTTGCTTGTGGTAGGAGAAAAAAAAAAAAAAAAAGACAAAAAAGCAGCCAGGGCCCGACGGCTTCCTACATCAGAGCTGCTGGCAGCAGGATGCTGCTGCTCCCACCATCAGGAGCTGCTCAGGCAGCTCCCTGAGAAAAGGCTTTTTTTGGTTGCTCCCAGCTTTCCCAGAGCCTCAGTGTGCCTGAAGGAGCTGGCAGGGATGGGCTGCAAACACGTACTGGGGACTGCTTTATTCTTCCGTTTCAAACTGGTGGCACAGCCGTGGAGAGCAGAGGCAGAAGCCCTCCATGAGGGATGTCTCTGTGCAGGTCTTCTGCTTCTCAACACGCAGGGAGGGGCGACACCTGGTCCATAATGCTTCCCAGATGGAAAGGCTGGTGGGACAGGGATCTATGGGGGGAATTCAATCAGCATTGTGTTTGGTTTTCTTTCATTTCATCAGGAACCCTTTGCATGGAGGAAGTCTAGGATTACGCTTTGGTGCCATATGAGGATAAACCAGACCTAGCCTCTACCTGATTTGGGGCAGGTGGTACAGTAAAAACGCAAATGAATGAGTTAACAGGCAGGATTATACAATTCAACTAGCAGAAGAACAGCAGAAGTCCTCTCTGCTCTTCATCTTGTGATGCTTTCTAAGCTTTTCTCTTTTTCCTCCCTAAAAACGGAACAGAAATAGTAACTCAGGATCTCTAGCCCAAGTCAGCCAGCTCTGAGCGCTTGCTGCCAGGCCAAGCAGTGACCACAGGAGGCTGTGCTGAACCATCCTTTCGCTCCCAGTGACCAAAGCAGGGGTTTCGCCTGCCCAAACGCTCCTCACACCTGCACCAGGCAGCCTGTGGCACAAGGCAGGCCAGGGCACAGGCTCTGGAGACGTCTGCTTCCGTCCTTTTTGAAACACAAGCGCTTGTTATTGCGTTAGGGCTCCAGGCTCTCACTGGGCAGAGCTAAATATAAGCTGCTTTGGCCTCGTGGCTCTGAAAATCCAGCACTGACATCAATGTGAGGTGAGAGAAGAAATCAGTGCAGAAATAGCTTACCGCAGCCTGACCAACAGCTGACACATTTTGCCTCCCTGGTGCTATCACACACGAGTCGTTTCTAAAAAGTGAGAGTTAAAACTCCAGGATAAAAAGGCACATGGAGAAAGTCTGCAAAGTTTACAGTGGTAGTGATAATGGAGCAAAAAAATTCAAGACAAAAAAAAATCTTCACATCAAAATTACACTGCCCACGAGGAGTTTCCCAGCTGTGCTCCACAGGGGCCAGGACAGACTTTCCAACAGCAGGCTATAAATACGCTGACAAATCGATGAGGCTAAATTCCCACCCCGAGCCTGAGAGCAACAGGGGTAATTTCCCGAGGCTCACTTTAATGCCAGCTGATCAACAGCCATAACCTTAACTAACAGCTACCTAAAGCTTGATCCCTGCAGCCTTATTTAGGGGCTCAAACAACCTCAGAGCTGCAAACACACCGGTACCAGGTCAGCCACGAGGAGGCATGCTCTCTAAGGTCTCGCATGTTCACACAAAGGGCTACCATCATCATCAGGTCCAGGCGTCTGCCTTCCTTGGCATCTGCAGCCACCTCTCCTCCGGGATGGAGAAGACTTTTAGTGGCATTGGGCTGGCTTGTTTAATAGCTGGCTAGACAAGTAGCCACCCCTTTGATGTACCAGCTCACCAAAGAGCTCACCTGACAGATTACTCTTCCAAGTAGTCTATCACCTCTAGCACAAATCAGCCTGCGGACGGACTTAGAGACGCAAACGCGTGCTGCTTTGGGGCTGCTCCTTCAGCACCTTCCTGCTGCATACTACCCAGCGGTCCCCCTTCCCAAACGAAGGCATCACACCTGACATTTTGCACCAGAGAGGTATGTTCAGCGAGTAAAGCTGCACACAGGCGTAACTTGAACACGAGGGAGGGGAGCATGCACGCACGGAGCACTTACCAAACCCACATCTTTTAAAAGTGTTCATTTATTCTTTTTTCTCATTAGATCCCTATGGCACAAGATGACACTGATAACACCACCCTATCAAGCCACCAACCCTATTCTATGCAGTGTTGTTGCTTTTTTTTTTTCTCTCAGAGGAAAAAAAAAAAAAAGGCTCTTTAATGAAGCTGTTCAGCCTTATGTTTGAACAGCAAAAGCAGGAGCCGACCTCATTGGTGCTTAAGAGTTACAGGGGCCGAGAGTGTTTTCTCACTGAGCAATTCCAGCCCTTTGAACCAATTGCCACAGATTCCAGGAGCTTGCCCACACTACAATTTTCACACTTAGCAACTGTAAAATTGTTAAAGCGATATCTTTCCACACGGTTGCTCTGTTATTAGTGCTTAGTTTGGCATGCCACCTTAGTTACAGGCTTTAAATGCCACTTTCAGCACTTCCCAGGATAACCTTGGCCATGAAATCGGAAAATCAGATCATTTTCTGGTCTGTTTTCTTCTTTTTCTCTGGATGAGATTAGATTTTGCTACGCTTGACTGACAAACCTCATTTGGGATTCCAGCGGAGGCCAAAGCCCTGACCTCCTTAAGAAGTGGGAGGCAAAGATGTCTCAAGCTATGATGAGGAAGAAAGAGCTAATTTCAACACATCACATAACAGGCAATTAGTAATTAATTTGCACCGAGAGACGCTTGCAAAACGTTCAGCAAGTGTCTCCCCGTCAAGCCAGAGCGTTTAGTTTTATTTCTCTAAAACAATGATAAAACTTAAGGGTTCTTCCTCTATGTTGTTGTCTATTTTTGTTGCACTTATCTTCAGAAAACAGGACGACAGGAGTTTGTTTTTTAAACATTTCAACTAAGTCCAACGAAGAAGCAGCCAAACAGGGTTTTCAAGAATAATTTTTTATCCATGTTTAAGTGATTATTTGACCTTTCCATTGCTATAATCTTTCGACAGCTCATTATGTTCCAAGCATGTTACCCGTGCTGGATGCAGTGTTACTTTAAAAGGCTGCCAAACTGCGCATCAGCCATAATGAACAACAGACAAATGTCAAAAAATTTAATTTCTAGTGTTTAGTCATGCCCTTGTTGAAAGTTAACATCGCATTAAATAATATTGTGGAAGATCATTCAAAATGACAGGGCAAAACCTCGGCTGCCCCATTAAGTAATGGGCTCTAAATTGCAAGACGTCAAGGCTGGGTCCGCAGAGCTGTGCTAGCGGGTAGTGTGGAGGACCACCCACCGATGCCCTGAGACTCACTGCTGATTAACCAGGAATACAAAACATATCAAAGCACCAGAGATGCCCAGCACTACGGTTTTCATGTTGGTAATTATATTTTTCCTTGCTCCCTTTAAACATTAACAATAAAAAAAGAGAATTAATCAATATGAAGAACCTGAGAATATTACGGATTAGGAGGGCTAAAATACAAGGAGCCCTAGAGATCTTATAATCTGCCTGACGTTATTCTTGAAGCTGTACCTCTGGCTACAAAGGCAGCAGTACAGCCAAAGTACACCCAAGGCTTATTCCCCTTTGGAAAACTTATGCGTTGGATCCCAAGGGACTCCCAAGTTTCAACACAAGTGCAAGCTGAAGAGCCAAGTTCAAAATTTTTACTCATGAACTTATTTCACAGCTACAAGCCCCAAGAAAGCTTACTCCCTGAGCAGCACTTCCAGCCCTTTGAAGAGCCTTTCACAGAGAGGTTTGCGGAGCTGGCAAAAAGGGATGGGCTGTCCCAGAGATGAGTTAAGAGAAGGGAGGCTTTGCTGAGCAAGAACGAGGATGCAACGGACACCACCTCTCCAGAATAAACTTCAAAACTCTACATGTACTTAAAGCTGGTCTGCCAACGTGATGGTAGGAGACCCCATTTTGCACTTCAACAACCTTGCCGGCACGGGCAGGCTGCGAACTTTTCCGTTGTTGCCAATTATCCCCAGGCATTTATGAGGCAGGGTAAATGAAGCACACAGACGAGTGACAGTAATCGATTCTTCACCATGCATTTTTATATTTAGACAGGGAGTGCCAAGCTAATGAAATGAGCTAGTAAAGTACCAAAGCGGATTACAGCATGTCAAGCAACACAGGGAGACGGTCCATGAAAAACACCCACCTGGATTGTCAGCCTTGCCCGGGCTGCCTGACCAAGACCAGGACAGGACCACGCACTGCTGACACGGTAATTGCCAGGAGCAGCACCCAGCAGTGGTTTCGGCCAGCCCCCCATGGGGCAGAAGTCCACAGACACATTATGGGCAGGCAGAGAAACAGAATGAGACTTCTTCGGCCATGGTCTGGACAATATTTACGGGCGAGGGGTGAGACGCGGCAGTTTGTGAACCTTGTTCAGGGATAACCCTGCTCCCCCGGATCTGCAGCGGGACAGGGTGCCAAGAGGCCAAATTCCTCAAGCATGTTTCTTCAGAAGCAAAAGGCTTATTCATCTGTTATCCCGCTTCACGAACAGGATACATGACTTCCACTGTGAAGATAAATGTTGGTAAAGTTCCTCACTCCTAGCTGTGTTGCTCCTTTGAGAAAAAGCGTGATCCAGGCTCTACTTAGGTAGAATAGTCCCTCCAAATCCAGCACTTTTCCCACATCTTTATTTCCCTCTCACCCTTGCCAAAAAAAACTCCCCCTACCTGCTTCCAGCGTGATTGAATATTAACAGTGTGAAATTTCCTTTTTCGTGTTACAAGGTCTTTATCTGTCACCAGTCTTGTATTTGATCCTCATCTTTTCGCTCGTTCTATGTTTTTGTTATGAATAAAATAAAAATTAAAAAGAGCAAGGTAATAAAATAAAATGAGATTGTATAATGAATGTCTTGGGCATTACAGATAGAAGGAAATTACAAAAAGATCTATAGAGCTGCATTTTTATTCAACAGGATATTAACACACACACATGTCTTCAAGTCCCAAATCAGAGCATCTTTTTATCACTTGCAACGACACAGGGACTGGCAAGAAAAAGGAGGATGTGGATGGGCTTGTAAATAAATTGCTCAGATCCTCCAGTGATGAAGCACAAAAACAGGTAAGTAATAGATACAAATTTGATTATGCCAGTTTTTGCCTGTTCTCATCTCACTTTGCAGAGATCCACACCCAGATGGAAAGCAGAACGGGTACTGCTACTGAGACACACAGTTACTGCTGGCCCACAGCAGCGTGAAATGCTGCAACACCCCACAAACCAGAGAGATCTTGCTCCAAAGGACCCTGCAAAACCAATCACAAGATTTTCAAATACAGTCATCTGGCATGGAAATCAAAGAAACGTCACCTTGGTATGGCAGGATGTTCATTTCCCTTGCAAAGCAGCAAGAACAACACTTGGAACAGGCTTTGCTGCATGGAAAACACGGTGATTTTGTAGCTGGGGGGTTGGTTTTTAGCCAGCATCAAGACCTGTGCTCTCATATTGCTATAACAGGGTTCTGCTAAAAACACATGCTCCTGTCTAACTGGGTTTGGTGATTTACCAAGTCCTCTGTTCCCAGGTTGCTTGGTTGAAGGGGAGAAGACTGATGCTCTCACCATCTGTGTTTGGACTTTTGTCCCTCAGATAGATCTGGGGGGCTGTCCTGAGACAGCCCCGCTTGCAATACCGATAGCACAACCCTCATCTGTTCTTATCGCTAGCACTTACTCCTCACGAGGAGGACAAATCGCAAAAGGAGAGAATCAAATGAAGCACCGCTGTCTACAAAACGAATTTGTTCAAGCTCATCTTTCCCCATTAGTCCCAGAAAACTCTTCGACGGAAAGGAAAATTGATTTTATTTCTCTCTGCACACACCGCAACACCCTCCTCTGGGAAACACACACCATCCTGGAGAGCAGAGACGAGGAAGACCCTGTTCTTCAGCTCCTCCTCTACAACGAGGCCACTCTTTCTCCTGAGATCTGCAATGTCATTTTGCTCAGTTTTGGAACATCAAGCAATTCATCATGAGCAGAGCTGCCCTCCTTTTCTTTCCCCCTCCTCTTTTTTTTTTTTTTTAATTGTTTTCTACAGCAATGTTGCAGATCCTCTTCAGGTCTCCCTGTTTTGTGAGGAACTCCACTGTCTTACCAAGGCTGGCATTTAGGCTTTCAAACCAACTTCCAAAGCTATTACTCTCACAGCAAGCAGGGACGCTAGCTTTACTAGTCATATTGCTTTCCAGCAGAAACGTAAAGGAATCCGATAGATGATAAAGGCTATTTTCTAACATTGAAGTTAATAAATTTGTAAAAATTTTGGAATCTATAGGCTCAGATAGGCCTAAATTGTTGCCATCCATCACCCTGGGGGTTTTCAGGGGAAAGAAGTGATTCTCCTCTCAGTTGCAACTTAAGAATGTATGATTTTGCAAATTAATAACAAGACTACTCACTGTGGACACACCATCTTAATCTTCAAAGGGACTCTTAAAAAAAAAATGACCCAAGTTGCATTTACCCTTTTTATCTATTGAATATCTTACCCTTAGCATTAATAAAATTAAAAACAAACTGATATGCTGCCTGTAGTACAGCACTGTATTTTCTCAGAACAATAAACAACCCATTTTACAAGCTACATAATTCATGCATATGATAAACCCAGCAGAGAAAACTTACCATGATTAATAAGTTTAACATTTTCACTTGGGTCACGTAGTCACTTTCCAAAGACATCAATAAAGCGTTTTAGAGTTAAATAACAAATCAGTCAGCGACAAGATAAATCACTGTAATGGGCAACTACTTTCCAATTACACGTTAGTTTTTGCAGAAGTCATTTTGGGGAAGCAGCATTAATTGCCATTTGGAGTTGATAGGGCATTACCAGCAAGCAGTGAGTGAGGCGTCTCAGCTCAGAACTGTAAATGTCCTGTGTGATGCCAGCATGATATTTAAGTTGCAAATAAAGCACAAATTAGATAGCAGGGGTAGTAGGAGCCACCCTCTCCCCCTGCAAACCGATGACCTAAATAAATGACAAACAGGGAGAGCTTTGTCAAAGGTAAAAACTACCTTGAAATAAAGGGTGGTCTTGCTCTGTCCTACAGCTCAGCTATAGATTTTCTATGGCACTCACTGAGCCGCAAATACCCAAAAATATTAGCTACTTAGAATGAGTTTTACCAATGTAGACTTTTTCCACAGACAGGCAAAAATCAAGGAAATAGGTTTGATGCCTCCAGCAGGGTTTCAAGACACTCAAAACAGCCAAATGCATTTCCAGAAAAAAAAACTCCCACATCAAAATTACCAGCAAAGAGAAAGTTAAGATTGGTATAGCAGACCTGCTTTAAAAGGTACTAAAACCATCCCCAATTCTAGCAATTGCCACACACCCACGATTTGGAGTGACTTGCCATGTAACTCAAGTGCAACAGTACAGGAGAGGGAGGATTTAAGGAGCAAATGTAACACAACCAATCCAGTTTTAACAGGTAAGAAACCTTGAGACATTAAGCAAGAGAGACACAATTAGAGAATGCAAATTCCCTCAATCCTGCCCCAAAGCAGCACTCCTGTTCTCCCAGTAAGAGGCATCGTTGTCTCCTCCAGGTACCAGAAGATTTCTAGGAACCTGGGCAGCAAAACCACATTCCTGTTTTTATACGAGGAGCCTCATCATAGTCAGATAACTTTGGCACTGCTCGAGCAGTCTGTCTCTGCAGCACCCAGGTGTGGCACATCCATTGCTCTGTGCAGAAATAACTCCAGGGGCCCTGGATTTTTTCAGTCTGAGTTAGAGGTCTGGCGACTCCAGAGTATGACACTACTGCAGGGAGAGCACGCGGGGAAGGGATTTGTGAATTCAGCCCCAGAAGGCCACCTGCCTTGCTTTTTAGATGCAAAAATCCAGTTTTAGGTTTGATCTTAATCCACCAGCAAACTCCAGAATACTCCTAACACCACAGGCTGGCAGTGCAGCCACAGCTCAGGTCAGCGTGAACACCTGCTCCAGCACCAAACTTTGGTGCACAAACCTTGAAGAAAATACCTTGTGCCCCTGAGGCCAGCCTGCAGAGAGCCCAATGGCATGGGCTCTCAGATTTGAGCATCCCAAGAGGATAACTGCTTTAAAGGCCTTAGATTCCCAGCTCAGGCCTTATTGGAGGCATAATACCCCACTGCAAAGTAATACTTTTGTTATGTCTGCATATCTTTTAAAATTTAAGTTATTGAACCAGGGCAAATTTCGGGACTGCATTCATTTTAAAAAGTTCAAATCCTTCCTTCCTCCTCCCCCAGGTTTGATCTATAAATAAAGCAAAATTCAGGATCCAGGCCAGACAGGCAGTGAATAAATGCCCAGTAACGTGGCTTTCTGTAATGCAGCAAGCAGTGCTATCAACTCACCAATTTGGCATTGTTGGGAAGCATGCGAAAGTCCTATTGTAAAAACTCCAAGGGAAGCACTTAACTTGTCAGCTGAATCCTGCTGTAACACAGGCAGCAAGCACAGTGGATTTTTCTGTTTGGGTAACGCTGAGGGCACACTCCGCAAACGAGCCGGCTGCTCTTCGGCAGCAAAGCGCTCGTTTCCAAAGAAGCATCTGTGATGTCTCGTCCCAACAGCTGCCCTCAGGTCTCTCCGCAGCCTTTCCACAATGCAGTGTTTTCACAGCGATTTCACAGGCTGTTCATTTTCAATAAATATTAGCCGCCCGGGCTGCCTGGGCTGCACCCTGGTGCTTGCCTTCGTGGTGAGCGCATGCATGAGAGCCAAAGCTGATCTGCCCGTCCCCCAAGAGCCTCAGCAAATTCCAGGCTTGGTGGAATTCGCCTACTGCTAATCACAAATAGCTCGTTTTCCAACTGCTCGCCACCTCTTAGCATTAATACCTTAATGGATGCAAATGTCCAGGATAAGGCAGAAATGCTCGTGGAGTCTCAGCTGATAGCTAGCGGTAATGAGGGCAAACAGATGGGTATGCAGAAATCAAGTGCCAAGCACACTGTGTTAGGTGTAATATAGTAGTACCAATACACCCTGTTATAAGGTTAGGAAATCTGTGCCATTGGATGTACTTTGCCCCCAAAAGACGGTATAAGCTGACAAAAGACAGGAAACAGCCAGAAAGAGAGACTTGCCCAAGGTCAGAAGCACTGCTTTAAATATCCCAGGCTCTGCTCTTTGCAGAGAGATGGATGCACTCACAGCGCACTGCGATGCCTTCCCCAGATTCAGACCAATTTCCTGACCCTCCTATTCAGTCCTCAGTTATCAGGCTGCACATCTGCCTAAATATGCACTTTCGTAACACAGCAAGCTATAAGTCTTGAACATCCAAACTTTAGGAGGGAAAATAAAATCTTGCCCCCAAAACTGCCTTTTTAAAAAGGCTTGCTTGAAATTAGTCTTCTCAATTCTTACTTGGGTATGTAAACCACCTAATTAGAACAAGCCCTTGGTACTCTAGCAACTTCTACCCACCTCAATGATAATTGCATAGGAGCCCAAACATGGATATAAGTGACTCAGAGGACTTATTTTTTGTCCTCATCTTGCATTTAGGTTTCTTCTGAATACTTCAACTACTTCCCCAGTTGCTTGTCACGATGGTGAGAAAAGATGAGAATTTTTGGAAGCAGCATTACTTCATTTTTCTTTGAATGCTGGCTGTGCATACGGAAACACTGTGCAAGGAACTACAGAAAGAGCAGAGCTTCCTCCCTTCCCTCCCTGTATTGCCCTAATCTTCCCCTATTCTCTAATCACCTGGCAGGGAACGAGGTGGCTTAAGTTCCCTTTTTCTGAAAAGGGAGAACACCCTGCATTTTAACTGTATTTGGTGGGGGAGACAAGGCTCTCTGCTTACCCCAGCAGCGGCATTAGCCATTCAGAGACGCCATCCAAGCACAGCAAGAGGAGCCACACAGTTTCCTAACACCGTCAAGATGAACCTCTGGCTAGGTATTCAAAGAGCTGAGCAACACGATGCAGTTAGGCTGGATCTTCAAATGCCCGGCGCACGTGCCAGAACAACCTCTCCACCTCTATAGCATCACAAGCTGCTGAAAGGTTTTAAGACCTGGCTTCTGACATGGAAACATCTTCCCTTCTTGCCTTCCCATAGGTGCAGGGAGAGGGAATGACTTTCTGCTCTCAGTCCTGCATAGGTAATTTCTAGTCAGAAAAGAGTATGTGAAAAAAAACATTTCTTTTTCACACATGGGCTGAATTTTGGATATGAATATGGATTTTGTGGGCTGAATTGAAAGAAGGGATAAGATTTGCAAGAGCTAGTAACCACAGCCTTTAAACATCAACATGAGTACCTGCAAGCATTCCTCATTTTCTGATTAAGAGGGTTCAGATTTTGCTCAGAGATTGGTCACTTTGAAACCTTCTCCAGCTGGGATCCTAACAATCTCTTGAAAATTCAGGTCAGCAGTGACATCCCTTAAATCCCAGTGCTTGAAGCTCAGCAAATGTATGAAAAACAGTGAAATCACCTTTGTATAAGGCTCCAGCTCACACTCAAAACACCCAAAAGTGTAAACACTGAAGTTTCAGAACTAAAACATGTTGAAGTCTACTGTACATAAGAGAAGAAAGATCACAAAAATAAGCTGATTATAACATGACAAATAATATAATAACCTAACATGCTTTGAGTGTGGCAACAGAATAAGCACAAAGGGAGCAGAACCATATGGAGAGATTTACGATTGCTCCCTAAGTCTTATATATCGTTTCCCTAAAAGAGGGTTTGGGGAAAAAAGATTAGTAGAACACCGAACATGCAAAAAGTGGGCAAAACTAAGGATATTTCAAGACCATGTTTTCTGAACAGAAAATTCATTTGTATTGTTATTTCAGAAGTAACGCAAACAATTTCTATACTTACCTAGAATAAGCATTTATTTGTTTTAACATGTTTTTAAGCATGGTGAAAATACTGTTGTTTTCGTTACTGTCAACAATACTGCCAGAAAGTAGGCTTCCCACCTCAGCTGGGTAATAGCTGTAACAATCCTAGGAGGCTGCATTCGTATTTGCTTAAAAACATTACCGCAGTGAACTGAATTCAGCCATGCGTAATCAAATGAAATAAAATGTTTTAACAGGTAAAACAGTATTCTAGCTTTATTCTTAGGAATTGTCACAGAACATTCATAAGCCCACGGCCCCTAATGGGATGCACCCATGAGTGCTCAGGGAGCTGGCAGATGTAATTGCAAAGCTACTCCCCAAAATCTTTGCTCAATCGTGGCAACTGGAAGAAGTGCCCAAAGACTGGAGGAAAGCAAACATCACTCCTGTCTTCAAGACGGGCAAGGAGAAGGACCCAGGGAACTACAGGCAGGTCAGCCTCACCTCTGTCCCTGTGAAGGGTGATGGAACTGCTCATGTTGGAAACCATTTCCAGGCACAGGAAGGAGAAAATCATCAGGAGTCAGTTTGGATTCACCAAGAAGTCTTGATACGCTTCTGTAATAATATCACCAGCCTGACGGATGAGGGGGGAGCAATGTATATTGTCTTCCTGGACTTCAGTAAGGCCTTTGATGGTGTCCCCTGTAAGATCCTCATAGGGAAGCTGTTGAGGTATGGGCTGGATGTGCAGACAGTGAGCTGGACTGGAAACTGGCTGAACGGCTGGACCCATAGGTGCCACCAGTCAGTGCTACAAAGTCTACTTGGAGGCCAGTAATGAGCAGAGCACTTCAAGGGGCAATACTGGGTCCAAGTCCTGTTTAACATCTTCATAGATGATCTGGATAACAGGGCATAGTGCACCCTCAGTAAATTCAAGGACAACAGGAAAGTGGGGGGAAGGAGCTGACTCACCCGAGGGCTGTGCTGCCGTTCAGAGGGACCTTGACAGGCTGGCAAGGATCTCATGAAGTTCAACAAGAAAAGGTGCAGAGTCCTGCACCTGGGGAGGAACAACCCTAGGCACCGAGGTGGAAAGCGGCTCTGCAGGAAAGGACCTAGGAGTCCTGGGGGACACCCAGTTGAACATGAGGCAGCGATGTGCCCTCACTGCTAAGGCAGCTAACGGTATTCTTGGCCGCATTAGGCAAAGCATCGCCAGCAGGTCAAGAAAGGTGATCCTTCCCCTCTGCTCAGCACTGGTGAGGCTGCACCTGGAGTAGTGGCCAGTTCTGCCCCCCTCCCCTCCCCCAGTACAAGAGAGACCTGGACATCATGGAAGGAGTCCAAAGAAGGGCCACCAGGACAATCAAGGGACTGGAGCACTTTTCCTGTGAGGAGAGGCTGAAAGAGACGAGACTGCTCAGACTGGACAAAAGGAGGCTCAGGGGGGTACCCTATCACTGTGTATAAATACCTGAAGCAAGGGGGTAAAAATGACAGAGACAGGATCTTTTCAGTGGTGCTCAGTGCCAGAACATGAGGCATTGGACACAAAATGGATGTTTGGAGGGAACCTGCTGTGTTCAGGCAGCATCTCTGTGCTGTGTGGGTGACGGAGCACTGGCACAGGTTGTCCAGAGAGGTTGTGGAGTCTCCTCCTTCAAAAACTTCCTGGACATGGTCCCGGGCAAGCTGCTCTAGGTGTCCCTGCC
Organism: Anser anser; assembly: GCF_964211835.1. NCBI lineage: Eukaryota > Metazoa > Chordata > Aves > Anseriformes > Anatidae > Anser > Anser anser. The sequence goes on from NC_139724.1 coordinate 14,927,704, forward strand.
TGAGCAGGGGGGTTAGAGCAGATGACCTCCAGAGGCCTATGTTCTTCCTGTTTGGCTCTCCATCATGCCTCTGCTCCCACACTCTTTGCCCTCTTCTTTTCGCCCTTTTTTCCTGTTTAAAAACACTCAGAGGGTAAAAAGCCCTGAGAAAAAGCAAAAGCACATTGCTGCAATCAAGACTGATGGTGTTTCGTAGGGATGACTGAATCAGACATCTCAGCTGAAGCAAGGAAGGCCCAACAGATCAGCTTTCACGTTCACAGACATTAAGTGAGTCCAGGGCAAATGAATGAGGTGGCCACTGATTGCCAGGGTCATAACCACAATCTTCTTCTAACACCCCAACACCCAATTAGTCTCACGTAAAGACAAGCTTTAAGTATCTATGCGGGGGGAGAGGCTGGGGAGGGTCTCAGAGATGGAGGCCTTCCCTGGAAGGCCTCCAACTCCCCTGCAGCCCCACAGGAAAAAAAAAAAATAAATCCAAAAGCAAATCATCTCCTTGGGTGACTGTATCACTCAAAACAAGGGGCCCACTGGGAACAGAGCAGCCCACAGCAGAGCCAACAAAGAGGAAATGCTACTATGGCAAGGCATGCTAAACTGCTAAACCCTTAATTCCCAGATCCACTCGGGTATTTGGGGTGATAGCACTTAGTAAAACCTTACATGGGGGAGGCTGTGCCACGGAAACACTGGCCCTAAGGCTGTGAGGGTGGGAAAGTAGAAAACAATGACCACAGCTCCCCACTGTTTGCAGGATCGATTTAATGCAATTACCAGCTCCTCTTTCTGAGCAAAATCATGACAGACAGCCCAGCATTGCTCCAAATTAATTCACAGCAGTGGAGGAGCAGAGAGGGAAGCCTGTGGCACAGAGGCAGTCAGGAGCACCTGCTGGTTAGCCATGCCTGCTCCTGCGAGCACTGCAGCCCCTGCGCTGCCCGTGCCACGAGCAGGGCTCCCCCAGCGCTGCCTGCAGGGCTCACTGCAAGCTGGCTGGCACCGAGAACCAGCACAACTCGGCAAGACCTTGTGGTGCTTCTGCACAGCACCAAGCCCCGCGCTCTCCGCATTTCGCCTCCTTCGTCCCACCGGGATGCTTCAACAAAACCTGCCGGGTTCCTAGTAGAAGGATAACCTACCGCAGGGCACCTCTCCGGGTCAGACTGCAACAAGTCTCAAAATGGTCTGAGACTGATTTGGGTAGTCTCCGAGGGCTATGGGGGCACCCAGCAGCCATCTTTGTGAATGATGTAAAGAATTTAGGCAACTGAAACGCACACAGGCACTACACAGCACACATGCTCCAGAGATGAAGGTCACATTATTGAGGTCACATTTTCAGCAAGCATTCTCACTTTACTCAGGACAAGTGTCTCTTTGTCATAGGAAACTCCCTTTTGAAAGTGTTCTTTACGCAGACATTGTCTGACCATGCTCCACCCTGGGATAATTTTTAATGCCTCAAAGGTTTTTGGACACATGAACAGATTGTTATGGCAGCAAAGTGAGGATTCACCAGGGCATGAGAATGTCAAAACCTTTGCTTCGAGTTCTTATTCCTCTCCCCTTCACCAGATTAATCCTAGATACATCCTGCATCAGCATCCTCGGGATTTCAAGCAGGCTGTGAGCCTATTTAAATATAAGAGCATCATTCTCACAGTTTACAATAGATACAAATGCCTTACACCTGCATTCAGGATAACACGAAAGGCAAAAACTACCTTGGGGCAATCTTTCAATGAAAATTTATAAACTATCATCATTGAGGGAAATAGTGTGGTACGGGACAGGATTCCTAACTAATGGGGTGCCTAATGGTGTGGGAAGAAACTGTGCCACAGCCATCCTGCACAGTCTGTACCTCAAGGTTTGTGCTAGGTAAGCTGTGGTTTTCCCTTCCCTTTACGAGGGGGATCAGAGACCATCTCAATCCCAGTGAAAGGTCCCAGTATAAAGCCTTAAAGCTGCATTTTTTTTTTAAGAAAGGAGAAAAAGTGCTGAAATTTTAATAAAACTTTATCGCTAAAGGAGGAGCTGCAATGACAAAATTCTGGTTATGGCAAGACTTATGCTATCTGCTAGTGCTGCAAATAAAGGCCATGCAATATCATTATAATTTGCACGTGCTCATCGCTCCCCAAAATAACGAGAGGTTCACCACTATCCTTTGTAGGAAACAGAAAAACACTTAAAACAAGGCTAAACCAGCTAAGGCATGTATGATGTATGCCACATTACAATACAAACAGGTACATTGCTTGCAGATTAATGCCAACAGTACCTACAAAATATATGAAATGTAACTCAAAGTGTAGGTAATAGTATTACAACCGGGAGGCAGTCTTCAGTTTTTCATGAGCAGCTTCTAACTTGCACCATGTTCGCATCTCACGTAGACACAGTGAGTAACTGGTAGCTAATAAATAGAAAGCAAAGCAGCCAAAATCTTCCTTCTAGGCATGTCAATACACAAGCAGACCCCTCCCCACAAAGCATTAAGCATGTGCTCATCTTGAAGGAGGCACGTGTCCCTGTTTATTAAATTTCTCTTTCTCCCCACTGTGTTTAAAGCCGAATTCTTGCTTCTGCACTTTGGCCATTTGATACTGTGAACAAGATGGACAAGAGAAAAAAGCATCAGCCTCACAGCTCTCTACATCTTCAGTATTAACTTTGCCTTCGCTGGCCTTGCAATCCCCCATTTCACACTGAAATATCCACTTCGGCTTCTCCTTTATGGCTAGCTGCCTGGCCCCTGTGAAAAAACTGCTGTTTTCATGAGGCAGCACTGGCTGACAAAATAATTGACTCCTGGGAGCTGCATAGCTACAAACACCCACTAATGTATTATTAGGTATGATGTCATCTGTGAGGCACAATTTAATGACTATTTATGATGTACGCAACACTTCATTTGGAAACATGTTGTATAATATTTCATCTTAAGCGTACTGGACAAGATAAGAACTTGCCAAGTGTATTGATCTTAAATAATTTACTAGACCATGGATAATATCTTAATTTGCTGGGAAAGAAAAGTGACAGAATGGCAGCACTGAGGACTAGCATTCTGTTCAGTGGAGAATTCATATAGCTCAGGTAATAGCACTACACATTCCCAAAACTCACCTCTATTATTTCAAGTCCTCTTAGAGACTGTTATTGATGTGGATGGCGAGGTTGGTCTTCAGATCAGTTGTACAGTTGTTTGCCTCTCTGATAAAAGAAGTCATTAGTTGCAAAGCACTGAAATGTTAAAGCCCAATGGATTTTATTATGTTAATCTAGTCTCCTCTATGAGTAAATTCAGGCCAGAAAACCTATCCCAGTTATTCTTGGAGCAAGCCCCTTCAACTGAGACTCGAGCTACTGGTTATCTGCTGCACAGCGTTTGCGCTTTGTTGTCACTCTTGCCAGGTCCCTTTATTTTCATTGTATTTGGTATTTTATATTAAGTGACCCGTTCAAATCACAACCTCCATCCTTTTTCTAATTAGGTTTATAGGCTTCACATTTGCCAAGAAAAGCTTGAAAAGGAAGACTACACACAAAATCTGTGAGGCAAATCAAAGAATTCAACAAATAAGTAGGATTTAAAATTCATGATTTTCAAGCAAACTGCACAATTTCTGCATGCATACATTTGTAATACTGTGATATTGACAACTGCAAGAAGGAAAAATACTCAGCCAATACCCATTTCCTCTCCTCTCCCTCTTTTCCCACACTCCCATAACTATTTTTATATAGCCACCATATGGTAATTACATCTGGTCACTCTTGGCTTGAGACAAACTGGGACCTATCAATTGGAAATGAATACCAATCCCCTAAAACCCTCCAGTTTCATAAATTGCATTCTGTGAAACAAACAAAAAGGTTAAGTCAGAGAAAACCTCACAGGTTGCTAAATCCCAGGGCTTCTTCCTTGTTCTTTCCTGAAAAACGAAGTAATATGTATAGTCTGAAGCTTACTCTTTTCCAAAATGTGCCTACATTACCAACATTAGGCCTACGCCAATGTACTTTTATGATAGCGGTACACCGGAGTTACATTCGCCCAAGCTTGAATGTTGCTAAAGCATCACCCTTTGGGCTGCTCAACCCATATCCCAGATCTTTCCTAGACACCCACTACTCCCGCCCGCCTTCAGCAGGCAGAGCTAGGAGAACGCACCCAACACTTACCAACTGCTTTTGACAAATCCTGCTTTCAAACAATGGTTTGTTTTTGTTCTCCAAAGCACATTACGTACTTTTAGGGATGCTGACATCTTCCCCTCCCACTAACACCCACTCCACCAGAAATAAGGGATAAGTCAAAGGATGGGTTAATACAAAAAACACGAGCTATATGCAACTCTGGCTCATAACATTTTCAGCATAAATTCTTCATGTCCCTAGTTAACAGGGTAGAAGCTTTCTTGAAACAAATCAGCTTGCGTTCAGTTCATTACTTCCCATGCAAACAAAGGGAAAAGAAAATTACTTCTTTTAGAAAAAGACCAGAAAATTCTGATCCACAGAAGCCTCCAGAGAAGATAAACTAAAAGATATTTGTGAGCAATTATGCATTACACCTTGTTACCTCCCATTTTTCAACACTCACACATCAATCTTGATTCTCCCATGTTATATCTTATTTCACCTCCAGCAAGATCCCTCAGTAGTGTATTATTCAAAACAGTATCATGACTGTTTTCAATGTACTAGGCACATTTGGTTATTTTTGCTAGACTCTTATTTCTGCACACACATGCAACCATAATGGATAGCATAATCTCCCAAGTGAGTTTTCCAAGGCCTGTTAACAAATCAAATCATCTCCCCTTCACTTTCCACAACCTTACCCAGAAATTAAGAAAACCGTTTCTACTTCAAGGCTCTTTTACCAATTCTATTACAGTATGGAGTGAAAAGAAGATTCGCGTATTTCTTCTGTGGTGAATCTTTCTTGCCAATGATGCAAAAAAACTGATTAAAAGAAACGAATGCACAGTACGTCTGCTTTCTCTCCAAAAAGGCTGGGCTCAGACTGACCAGGTATCTGGTCAAAATGCCCAGGAGGGAAAACGTTTCACAAGCAATGCCTGATTGTCTTCACAAACAATCTTTCCTGAAGCTAAGGCACCAAAAATAGTTTCCTCCAAAATTTCATGGACTTTTCCAAAGATACAAACAGATACTTCTTGGGTCCAGACAGGCAGACCAAATGTCATTAAAAGCCTCCACAGAAGAAATCTTACAACCTCTGTGCACAAATGGCCTGAAACGATAAATAAGCAGTTTAGATTTTTCCTGGTTACCAGTTTGTAAGTGCAATTCCCCAGGGCTCAGTGCTGGGGCCGGTCCTCTTTAATATCTTTATCGATGACCTGGATGAGGGGATTGAGTGCACCCTCAGTAAGTTTGCAGGCGACACCAAGTTAGGTGCGTGTGTCGATCTGCTCGAGGGAAGGAAGGCTCTGCAGGAGGATCTGGATAGGCTGGACCGATGGGCTGAGGCCAACCGTATGAAGTTCAACAAGGCCAAGTGCCGGGTCCTGCACCTGGGGCGTAACAACCCCAAGCAGAGCTACAGGCTGGGAGATGAGTGGTTGGAAAGCTGCCTGGCAGAGGAGGACCTGGGAATACTGGTTGATAGTCAGCTGAATATGAGCCAGCAGTGTGCTCAGGTGGCCAAGAAGGCCAACAGCATCCTGGCTTGCATAAGAAGCAGTGTGGCCAGCAGGGCTAGGGAGGTGATTGTGCCCCTGTACTCGGCTCTGGGGAGGCCGCACCTTGAGTACTGTGTTCAGTTTTGGGCCCCTCACTACAAGACGGACATCGAGGTGCTCGAGAGAGTCCAGAGAAGGGCAACGAAGCTGGTGAGGGGTGTGGAGAACAAGTCTTACGAGGAGCGGCTGAGGGAGCTGGAGTTGTTCAGCCTCGAGAAGAGGAGGCTCAGGGGAGACCTCATCGCTCTCTATAGGTACCTTAAAGGAGGCTGTAGCGAGGTGGGGGTTGGTCTGTTCTCCCACGTGCCTGGTGACAGGACGAGGGGGAATGGGCTAAAGTTGCGTCAGGGGAGGTTTAGGTTGGATGTTAGGAAGAATTTCTTTACTGAAAGGGTTGTTAGGCACTGGAATGGACTGCCCAGGGAGGTGGTTGAGTCACCATCCCTGGAGGTCTTTAAAAGACGTTTAGATGTAGCCCTTAGTGATATGGTTTAGTGTAGGACTTGTTAGTGTTAGGGCTGAGGTTGGACTAGATGATCTTGGAGGTCTCTTCCAACCTAGACGATTCTGTGATTCTGTGATCTTTTTGTTAAGTTGAGGACAGTGCATATCCCAAGGGCCTGGACTGTACCCATACTCCTCGCCCTCACACGCAGCTTTGAGGCAGCTCTGGAAAAGACAACTCTCTCTTTTCTCTCTCATCCACCAGAGCTGCCAGAGCTCTCTTCTACTATGTCACTCCCTCAAGTTCATCCTGCTATATACACTGTCTCCAGAGGCCAATACACTGGTATTTTCTCCAGCCACGAGCTGGTAAGGGGAGCCCAGAAACTGCGTGCTGCTGCTCCATCCGCCCGAGATGCCTGGGATGCTGCTGGTGGCAGGAAGGGTGTTATTTACTTTCTTCCTGTGCACACAGAGCAGAACAGCCCATCCTCCCCCAAAAACAAACCCTAGTGACACCACAAGTCAGTCACAACAGGCAGAAGACACCCTACAGGCCAACATGTTGCCCTTTCCTCACAGAGACACCACAGAAAAGCTTCCCTTGCCAGCAGAGGCTTTCAGGAGGGCTCAGGGAAGGACGAGCAGGGCTGCGGGATGCAGGAGCATGCTCTCCCACGCCTGGGAGCAGCAGGCAGGAGGCAGAGGAGAGCAGGAAGCGCCAGGAACAAGAGAGGCAGTTCACAGGGAAAGCGGGGCCCAGCGCGAGGTACCAGAGGGTGAGTGGGAGGGGATGAGAGCAGATATGTACTCGATAATTATAGCTGCATTTCAAGCAGCTCCAGCAAAATGTCTTGGCGTATGCTACAGCAGAGAGAGGAGCCAGACACTGAGAAAGCAGGGCCCTGCTCTATCTCGGATCTCATCAGGGCCAGGAGTACGAGGCTGACACAGAAAGCCAAGGGAGGCAGGAAACACCAGGAAACCTAATTTTGTGCCTTAGGAGGAGCGGGGACTAATCAACTCAACGTGTATTTGACACTGAGCTCCTCACTGGCTGCCTGGGCGAGGAGCTGCATGTGGCCTCCACTCCTCCATCACCATCCCCAGGAGACAAACCCTGTGTGCTGCAGCCCACAGCAGCACCTATGTCCGTGCTTCAGCATCCCCCTGCCCAGCAGGGCCATGGCACTCCATAGCTGCTCTCTCCTTACCCTTTTTCCTTCCTGGATCAGTTTTCCATTTTAGAGGCCACCAGGCCCAGCAGAAACCATGCCAGTTGATAGAAGCCGAGTGCCACGAGGCAACAAAGCACTTGCCACAGATAATTTATCACAGCTACGCAGTGGCACCGCTGGCAGAACACCCCCACCCCCTACCTTTGTCGTCCCTATCTTTTGATTATTAAAAGGACCAATTAGCACTTAAATTGAGCTGTGAATACTGAAAGGGATTTGGAAACAGTAATAATTAAAGAGCAGGACAGCGACTGGGCTCACGAGCTGCCCCTTGTCCTCCCTGGCCTGCTTGCCAAGCCGCTCACACGTCGACAAGAGCAGAGCAGCAGTGCTCATTAATTGCACAGTGGTGCCCAGGAGCATCGGGCCCCGCCAGCCCCGCGCTGGAAAACACGCAGGCTCCCTGCCCCGCAGCAACGGAGACACTCTTAGCCTCACACAGCATCGAGCCCACAAGAAACCTTTTTTCCCCCTCCACAAATGCTTGATCGACAGGTATTTTCCGCAGCTAGATGGTGGGATGCCAAGCCCCAAAAAGGGAAGGGGTGACTCAGCCAGGGAAAGGAAAAGCACCAGAGCTCAGCACCCTTCCCTCCTTCCCCTGTGCCAGCCGCTGCCTAATGAGGAATATCTGATGGCAAATGATGTTCTCAGACCTTAAGCTGCTCCCCAAGGAAACGAGAGGCATCTTTACTTACAGACTGACAAAATCCCCAGGGAAAACAATGCTGACTCCTACGTGGAACATGGGAAACGTATATCCTTTTAATCACTGCAGCACCGATTCATCTTTAAGGCTAGTACAGTTTCCGCTCTTTGTTGCTCTGAAGTGACTGCAGTGATTCAGCTCCCCTGTGAATACCACTGCCTCTCAACTGCAATATTTACTATTAGGATGGCTAAATACACTCACTGCTATGCAGGCAGCTCCATTCTGACCTGCAGGGCACGGTTTTCTCAGCTCTTCCTTGCCTCGTACAAGGAAACTGTGTGGAAGGGAGTTAATTTGCACTCACTGGGATAAACGAAGACAAGGTCCTCAGAAGTGAGAAATTTGCTTGAATGAATATAAGCTTAATGAAAAAGCCACAAAGATTTCCATAGGAAGGAATGCCGATCCAGTGTCTGTTTTGTATCTCTAAATAAAAACACAACTCATGTAATGCACTCCAATCCTCGTGCAAAATGACTTATGAAAAGTGTGTTTGGTTAAAAAAGGAGAAAATAAAATGCCACAGGACTAGAACTGGAGCTTATTTAGGAATAAACTATCGCAAATGTAATCAAGGAAACAACGACATATTTCTACTCTATTTAGCACTGCATGAGACCTCAACGTGCCAGGCTGAGGCAGCTACAGAGCTTGACAAAGCTCCAGCTCTCAATGCCTTGCAACCAGCAAGATCACGCAGTGGCACTCACCTACCTCAGTCGACAAGATGAAAAAGCAAAATGGGGGCTAGAGAAAGCAACTCACCTGCAAAGCTTAAAAATGCAGTAAGATTCAAGCCTGCGAAATCTTTCGGACAGGCTCTCCTTCAGTATGGCACCTGGAACATAACTCCTGACCAGGGCCTGTGGTACTTTATGGAAAAATATAGGACAATTAATACTATATACAGACTCTACCACTTCAGCTTCCTGGTCACCTCTGATGTTAACAACTTTTAACAATAAAAGTGATAGGCCATCAAATTCACGCGGGCAGTAAACAGCTTTGAAATTAGTATGAGCCAAGTTCCCTTGGAAAGAGGTACACGCTTGAGAGAGACAATTACAGAGGAGTGGAGCAGATTTATATCAGCTGTTTTAGCATTAAATCTCTTCAGAGTATTTAAAAACATTAAATTGAGACCTTATTAAAAAACTAGACATTTTTATTTCACCAGATTAATGACACTTACATTACTAAATTCAATCTGCAGTTTCAAACAACACCACCACAGCTCTAAGTGTAATTAAAGAACTAGTCATCATTTTGAAGAAAATTTCTGGAGGCACACCAGCAAGCTTGATAAATTCAAGGAATTCACCAGCACATGGGAATTCTAGCACATACACTTTATTATTCCCTTGCCTTTACATGTACAATGAAATATCCTGGTAGCATTACGTTATAAAAAGGTTCAACTGAAAGTACTGAAAGCTCACAGCAGGCTTCGTTCTGAACACTAGCTAATCATTATTTATTGGTAACTTTGTACTTGTGCTATGTTTTGGCTTGCTAATCTTTTGACCGCAGAAGCTGCAAGTCTGAGGGATTTTGTCTGAACAGCTAATAGCCAATTTTGAATGAAGACACTAAGAGACAAAGCTATTGTTTTCATTTTCACGTGAGAGGAAGAGTTCTAGTCACGTTGCCACAGGATGTAAAACAGAAGCATATTGCTTTGTAAGGCACTGATCCACTCTCACGCTTTTTAAAGAGATAATTAAATATGTAGAAACACCATTCACTTTTTTAAAGCAAGTGTTGCAACATATTTAGAGCCTGGTGCTTCAGCAAAAGAGGCTGAAAATCATCCTTTTTAATAAGTCAGCACAGAGTGAGATATTTAATCCATTCTTTCCTAGAAGTTGAAGATACAGATAGTTTAGTAACACCATGTACTTTATAGGGGAATTTATATGAAACGTTAAGTATCTCCTATTTCCCCAATAGCTTAAGACATTAGAAATGAAATATTCACACAATAAATTTATGTTGTTCTCCTGTCTCTAGTTTTCCTAACCGAACTGAAAATATCCCGTAGGCTGGGAGAATGTGCAGTAATAAAATGTCTGCCTGAGTTACAGTTGAAATCCTGGCCCAGGTAAATGGAAAAAAAAAAAAAAAAGCCCTCAACTGTAAACCACACATTGCTTCACAGAAGCTAACTACTGTCAGGACAGCAAGTCACTTAAGATCAGCTAAGACATAGCAGATACATGTCTATGCTCACTAATGAGGGTGGTACCAGTCACTGCATCTCCGTGGACATGCAGCTTAGTGAGCTAGAGTACAAACCTGAGAAGTCTGAGCTTCCACTGGGCAGGATGTGATTTTGGCAACTCCTCTCTTTGCTGCATTTCCTTATCACCAAAATAAGGTGTAAAACACTATCATATGACAAAAGCCCTGGGAATACCTGTGTAAAAAGTATACAGAAGTAGCTGAGGCCAAGCGCTCAGACTCTTTATCATCACTGAAAAACTCCTGTGGCTTTGAAAAGGCCATGTTAGCTGTGTTACTGATATTAACTTTTTGTTGTTGCTGTGTTAAAGCCCAGGAAATTATATATTTCCTTTATTTTTTTTTTAATAATACCTAAACAAGCTATTTAAAGCAAGAGCTGATTCTTTTTTCACCAAGAAATAAAGACCTGGAACATTTATAGAAAATGGTGATTTTTGAAACATCTAGGTGATTCTGATCTCCTGCTGCCACAGGAAAATAAATAAATAAATAGATGGAGTTCAAAATTAGCAAAAAAAGAAAAAAAAAAACAAGGTACACCAGAGCTTATGGAGCTTCAGGAAATCACAGGTAAGTTCCACACATATCTAGCACTATATCATTCTTTATAAAGTATACCTGAAACGTTTATGAAATAAATGCATCAGGAAAGGCTACCAGAGTCCCCATGATGCATACCAAACGTCTCATCGGTGTTTTGCCTTGCACGCTGTGCCCCAATTCTGTCTTTTTCCAAGCAGCTGCTCCTGGGACAGATGTCCCAGCCAGGAGAACCCTCCAGCACACTTCAAAAGTTCACTTGTGCCAGGTAATGGGGAGACTTTCCACTTCTCGAGTAGGGCCATCAGACATATGCACCACTTGTATTCATATTTTGCTTACACATACCCTCTGATTTCTTTGCTCTTTCTCCATTTGTGATGCCAGCCACTCACGCGCAAAGTCTTGATGGTGCAGGACCGGAGCATCAGACCCTGCTCTCCACGCATGCTGGCACCACAAGGCTCCTCCTTGTGCTATTTCAGAAGCAGGCACAAAAAGGCACATATAATAGGTTTTAGTCTCCTTCAGACTCAACAGATCTATAAGCTGACTACTTCAAAATCTAAACATGACAGCAGAAACGAAGCTTTCCTCCAGAACAACAATGGTGTTTGTTGTATTCTGGTACAGACTGAAAAACACACTACTTTTTCCAAGTAGTGCTTCATGTCATGTAAAACTAAGAAAAGGGGGAGGAGAGGGAGTAAAGCTATTCTATTATTTATCAGCCACACAGTCTAGATTTTGCCCCCACGAGCTATTTCAGAGATCTATGGACACAGCATCTGCAGAAGATTCTCTCATTAATACTTTCAACCATGCTGATCTACAACACAGCACTAAATTTACATGCCGCTGATTGCTGTGAGCTTTTTTATTTTGTCCCCAGGAATACTTAAAAAAAAAAATAATAAAATTCCTTTGCCTGTATGTCATAATCCTGTGCAACAAAGTAGCATATGAGCACTGTGCATTTACTGAACCTCATAAGTTATTGATGAAACTCTTAAAGACTAAGCTGACAAAGCCATTCCACTTTTGGTGATTTACATAATTATAATTTAGGTACAATTTACTTATTAGTCTGCTGCCTATAATCAACTTTTAAGCAAACACTATGTGCACACCCTTATGTTTTAACCTGAAGCAATCCAAATGAATTCACAAATGCAGTTCTGTGCAACGCTGGAGGCACCGGTCTGCTGAAAGGCATCTCAACTGCATGTTTGAAGCACTAGGTAATAATCAGGGGGAAGAGTATTACTGATCACCACCTCTTCATTTCTGTGTCTATTCATTTGTTTATATCATAATAGTACCTAAATCAAAGGCCCAGAGACGTTTGCTACTTGTTTCATGCACAAGTGTAATATGTAGGTTTACCCACCCGTGTTGTTGCTAAGAATCTGTTCCCAAACCACACAGGAACGTCCCTGGATGTATCAGGCTACTCACTTTCAATGTGCGTGTTTCATTTTCTGCTATCTGACACACAAAAACCATCACGTTCTGCACCAGGCTACAAAAATCACGCCCTTGAAACTCCTCTTTGCCCCAGCCAAGAGGAGGCAAGAAGCAGAGCAGTCACCTAAGCTGACTGCCCTATTTCTGTTAAAGGGAAACGCTCAGGAGGGGAAAACAATGCACGTACAAAACAAGAAGGGTAGAAAGGAAGTGAGTCAGATTTGCTGGAAAATATTTACTTGCATTTCTAACACAAAGGAATCTTAAGCATTCATCACCAGCACTTTAGCAAGCCTGGCATGAGCTGTTGGATTCACTGTCAGGAGCTACGGGAAGCAAAACTCTGCTCTATGTATCCTTGCAGCAATGTCTGTGCAAGTAACCCTCCTGGGCCCTGGCAGCACTGCATGGCTTTTTGTAAGGCATGCCTGCCCATGCAAGTAGGCTGTACCACACCAGGCTGGAAAGCAAGTGCATACCTACATCCTTCTCAGGAGAGCAAGGGATGAGAGGAATTGGTAACGGTCTTGAAGCCAGGACGGTAGAGCCTCCCGACTCCATCACAAGTGGTTTGCAGGACCTTCAGCAACTCACTCAGCCTCCTGCGCCTCTGTTTCTCTCTCACCCTGCTTACTGAAAATATAAACTCCCTGGTGGGAGAGGCAGTTTCTCTGTGAGGATAAGTAGCACAAACTGATCTTATCTGGGGGGTTCAGTGACCTCTAGCATGAGCAGCAATTCCAACAAGCCAGCATCCTAATACCCATCTACACACCTCAGTATATGCGTACAGCTGACCGAGAAGGCTGCAGCTGGAAAACTCGAGAAGGCAGCCTGAGTGAAATGTCAGACACAGAAAGCAGCAGTGAAAGATCTCCCCAAGATACTTAACGAACAATATTATTTGAGTAAACACTGGCAGAGAGGGATGGCTGCAGCTCACTGGGGTTTCCAAGTGCTGCCCAAAAAGGTGTATGCACCCGACACCTGCAGCACCATAACCTCAGGGTACAGGAGGGATGCAGCCTCCTGAACACTGGACAAGTGAAGGCAGCAGGATCTCAGGGGTGAAAGTATCTTGCCTTTAGGGAAAGGAAGAATCAGATTAATCACAGCACTGCGTAACTACTGCTACTAGATGCCTTTTCTCCGGTGGACTCATTACTGGCTGCAGATGAGGTAATGCTGGATTCTTGGCCCCCGAACTGAGAAAGACAGGCAGACAAACCCACTGCGAAATAAGCAAGCTGTGCAAGTAAAAGCCACTGCTTGCTAGCCCTCCTGCAAACCCGTCTGCCAGCATTTCCCCTGCTTGCAGCTGCAGCCTGCACGGGATGCTGGAGCAGGGCTGAGCCCCTGGCGCTGGCTGGTAGCTGAGGAGAACTCACATTTCTCCCTCGTGCTCGAAGGGGCCCTGCTCAAAAGGACTCTCCCCAGCTACAACCCCCAGGCAGGGAAGGAAGACACTTCAGAGGTCTGTGCTGGGGTACTGCAGGCAGCCACATTGCTGGAAGAGCAACACGATTTCAGCAGTTCAAGCCTGCAATGAGATACAGCTGATCATTAGCAACAAAAACATTTCTGATCTAAAACAGCACAGCACTGCTGACATCACTGATACTATACCCGTTTGGGCCAGACTGAAGACAAGCATTCATAAAAATCACCATCTATTTCCCATTGTCCTGGAGGTCTTTGCCCAAACCAGCCACGCAATCCAGGAGTAAAACATGAAAATTATAGCCCTTTTTGACACCTGAAATGTTTTCTGTCAGCATCAGAGTGCCCACATAATTTATATATCACAAATATGATTTGGCACGATTAAATATGAAAATAATATATCACAGATTTGTTATTGGAATGGAAACAATTTGCGGCACACAACAGCCCAACAGAAGAAAAGCCCGATTGCTGCAATGAATAATGCATATTGCCTATAGTACTAATTAACCTTGTACTCCAGTAAGATATTACTGAACAATAAGGCTAATTTGAATGTGGCCTGACACTTTTCCCAATGGCATCTGGAAATCAGCCTTTGGAACATGTAAAATATGAATTTGTTAAACCAAACGCCTTTGCTCAATAAACAAACTCAGAGTTTTAGTTTCTCCATGCATTTGCAGCCCACATTGTTTGCAAGCCTGTACACCACGCACAACACAAAGGGACCAGAAAGGGCCTGGCTTGGCTTTCCCCAGGCCTCACGTCTGTCAGTGGCGCCGAGGTGGTGACAGTGCACATTCAGCTAAATCCCCCAACACCACTGCAGGCTCAGATGTACTATTGGCGTATCTGCAGCACGGCTGTTGTATGGCCTGGCTTCCTCCCTGATAAGAGCAGCAAAATGCTTATACTGGGAATAAACACTAACTTTAAGCTAAGGCATTTATACTTCTGACCGAAGCAAAGGCCTCCAGCTGAAAATACCAACTTCGGTTTCAGCTGGTCTTGCTTTTCTTGGAAAGTACTCGTGATCCTGTTAACACAAAGCTATACATGTTATTAAACACAAACATGGCTTAAGAACCAGCATGCTCTCAGTTGTACAAAGCACGATCAAGGACTCACACAGGCATGACCAAGACCTGAGCTAGGCCATACTCACGGGAAGACTTCAGCAGATTCCCATTCGGGATTCCTTAGTAAATGCCTTGTGTAACAGCACAGTCAGCCATAAGGTTTCAGTCAGGGGGATCAAGTTTTCAGACAACGCTGGCCAACTGCTTCATGTGCCAAGGTCTGACCTAGCTTTGTCTTCTGGGCAAAACACCAAAAAACACAGACTTCTGGCTCTCTCCAAGAACCTTCCTGCCCCAGGAATCACTGGGAGGTCACCAAGCTGAGCAGTACCCTACAGTATTTTGTGAGGGCAGGGTCTGCCGGGGGCACCGGCCCCCCTTTCTACCAGTGCATTTAACGCACCACATTGGAGTCAGCGCGTGACTAGCCGCCTTCACCGTCAGGATGACACAGCTCTCGTCGATGCCATTAGCCATGCTCAGTGCTCCGTCGATAACAGAATCATACAACCCTTTTGCTTGTCCCCAAGCACCGGACTTCCATCTGGCAGCCATCCCACACACCAGAGAGTGAATTCCTCCCCCCAGCACACCAGCGAAAAAGCACCGGGAGGTGCCTGACCTGAATGCTGAGTACGTATTACCAATACATCCAGGGGGCACGAGCCAAGGGTGTCAACAGCGAGGGTGCCACGTGCAGAGCGGAAAGATAAGCCCACAGCACAGCTGTGGAAAGGCTTTCTACCACACCCCAAGTCCTGCAAGCAGGCCTGAAGAGCTGATGTGCCATTTTAAAGTGAAGTAAAAGTGAGGAGTGACTCAAAGCTTCTTACCTAATCCTTTAAACTGAGCACAGTGCAGAGATGCACGGGGATGATCTCAGGCCTGTGTCTCCCTGCACAAGATGAGAAAAGACCGCCACAAAGAAACAGCGTCTCTCTGATATTTAGGAGGTTTGGAGGAGATCAGGATCACATCAGTACCTGAGAAATAGGTCTGATCTCAGTTGTGTCAATTATTACGAGCTGAATTTCTATCGTGTAAGCTGTGCTCTGCTGGTGGTCAGTGCAACACACAGTAAGACCTAAGCCAAGAAATCATTTTAGTTAAGAATGTGTTGTAAGGGATTATCATCTCCATCCCAACACTGTCAGTGGCAGAACTCCCACTGACCGCAGAAGGTACAGCGCCACGCAGTAATTCCCTCCTGCCAGATGACCTGCACCCACGTGTTTTAGTTTGGTGGCATGGCTCTGGAATAAAGACTGAGTGCTATTTCTCCAAAGCTACATACACAAGCACGAGCATCAACAGGATAGTTTTCTTTCTTTCTCTGGTGCTAGCTAGACTCTCAATCTGGACCAAAATTCCTTTTCACGTGAATGATCGATTAAATCTCTCAAGCATAAGCTTGTCTCCGCATCTGTGTGTGTGGGCCCATGCTGCTCTGACCCAAGAGGTGTCTGCAGGCATTACCACTGTCTAAATTCCCCACTGCCAGCTTTGTCAGAGGAAGCTACTGCTGTCACAATACAAGAGCAAGTCCTAACTGCTGTGACACTTCATTTGTCTGGGCAGCAGCTTGCCTGGAAAGATGACTGCCCTGTTTTAGTGGAAGTATGCAAGACAATCAAGGCCAGCTAAGCAAACTAGTTTTGACATATTAAATCATGCTTGAACTGTGAGAGCAAAGAAAAATAATGTAAAAGCTCTCCTAGAAAACATCTTTAAAAATAAATGGGTAATACCGTTCGGCTTTGCCTATAGGAAGGGGAGAAAAGCTTTTATCTGAGCTTCCCAGTAATTAACGCAGCCAATTGCCTTGGATTTACACTAACACAAGGATGGCCCCTGTCCCAAGATGCCGGCATTGCTGGCATTTCTCGAACCCGGCAGTAATGAAGCCCCCGGTCCTGGCTCTGCTGCCGCCTGGGCAGCAGGCTATCTGCAGAACGGCTCGGAGCTGGGAAGCTGCAACCCGCAGGCTGCTTCCGCTGAATACCAAATCAGCGCATTCCCCACGCTCTCAGGGAGCAGCTTCTCCTTTTGCTCTGCAGTAATTAAAAAGCTTCCTTTTTCAGACAGCTTTCCAAGGCAAAGCTGCGACCTCCGTCACTGTCGTATCGGGACGACAGGCTGCCCAGCTACGTGCAAGGCATCTAACGCAGTGTTTGGGGAACCAGTACTGTAAGCAAAGCAACTCTTATGAACCAGGCAGGAGGCAGCCATTTCACTCGGTGGACAGTAGCTGTGACTCTAGAGTTTAATAAGGATGATGCTGGTTCTCCAGCCATGCTCACTTGATTCAAGTAACACCAGCAGTCACACATGTAGAGGGAAAGAAGAGTCCACTGATGCTTTTTTTTTAATCTATAGATAGGTCTGGTACTCAGTAACAGCAGCTTTGGCAGCAAAAGGGACCTTCACACAGATATGGACTCCTTGGCACAGCTTCCACGCCAGGCAGAAGCTTCAGATTCTTCTTCAGAATACGCACCTCCAGGCCAAACATTTTCTGAAGGGAAGCATCTAATTTTGAGGTACAAAAGCAAACAGCCTAGTTAGCGTTCAGAACTGCTGAGCATCCACTGACTTCAGCAAATGCTAATGAGTGCCTGACGCTTCTGAAAAGAGTTTCCAAGGGCCCAAAGTAATGATTTAAATAACCTAATTTTAAGCAGATGTTTTCAATGGAAAATTAAAAAAAAAAAAACAACACACCATGTATTTAGCAAAAACGACTTCCAAAGCTTGGAAAATCCTTTGCAAAGACAAATTCTGTTCCAACCCCAGCTTTAGAAGAGTAAGCTTGTGTTGCTGTCCAGTACTTCCCAATGAATTCACCTTGAGAAGAATGACCTGACAAGGGTTATATTATTCTAAGATCATAAAAAAAGCACATGGGATCAAGTGCAGCACAGACACCTGAAGCCCCGGTTCAGACTTCAGTCTCTGGCTGGCACTGAACTACTTAGGATGCCAAGCTAAAAAGCAAGGCAGCAGAGCAGCGGGTATGTATCCTCTCCCACCAGTTCTGCTTCCAAGGACATAAACTGAGGCAGAGCAGGGAAGCACGCTCCCAGGGACAGCCTTATTTCAGCCCCAGCCAGTGGATTTGAGCTGCAGCTTTTAGAGCTTAGATTTTCAGGGCAACAAGTCTTCCTTGGTCTTAATCTGATTCATTGTCATTTACAGTGAGAACAAAGTTGTCAGCTGAAACCCCAATTCTTCAAACTTCAACTGTTTTTTAATGACTTAGGTTTATAAAAGTAGGACAAGTATATGAAAGCAATAAGGGATATCCACAGACCAGGCATCTTCTCTTTTGTCTTTTCTTTCTTTAATCTGTTTTGGGTATACGGTTTGGGCTTTATAAAACACCTAGCCTTGCTCTCTGAGTTCATTCCAGTATTAAAAATTTCACCACCATCCTGAGGGAAATAAAAAATGGAGGCCCATCAGCACCAAGTTTAACGCAACCTTAACCACGTGTTGTCTGTGAGCACCACAGCGTCTGTAACTAGATTAACTTCAATGACAAAAATGAGCAAGCTTCCAGAAAAATAAATGGTCATCCCTATTTACATGAAAAACAGATTCACCTCTTTGTGCAGACATCTGTGTTGCAGTCTTTGCATTCTGCTTACCTTATGCAGGACAATTTTATTCAGCTTTAAAAAAAATGAAAGAAAAGGTAAACTGCAACCGTGTTCAAACAAGGTGAAATCGCACCCTCCTTTTCTGGAGCCTGGATTTCAACCTCAATATTAACCCAAAGCAAGTTAAAATGGTCAACATACAAAGCATGCACAGAGAAAAGCTTGTAATTGAAATGTCAACACATCATTAACTACTGCTAAGTGATTCTAAATGAGAAGCACAAAACTGAAAACCTGCAGGAAAACATGAAAACCATGGAAATATGCAACAGTACAACTTCATTTTAACACTCAGCATACATTTTGTGGAATGAGGGTTCTGACAGATGAGCGGTGGCAGACCTACGGCAGTTTGAGAGGTTGCAGCCACCCTTCTGCTAAAGATTACCACCCAGGGATAGTGCCCATGTCTTATCTGCCCCTGTCCAGGGCATTAAGACAAAGCCGCTGGTCACATCAGCTGGCATGCAGACTGTCCAGTTCTGCAGTGCTGGCAGCAACTTCCAGCAGTGGGACACAACAGGCAGCTGGGGACAGCTCTGTCTTATATCAGAGCAATTAAATCCACTGCATTGTCAAACCACTATTCATGCACTTTATGCTTAGCATCTCTCCAGTGTCCTTATTTGTTTCTAAAAACAACAATTAATAAGCAAGCTGTTTCTAAGCAACTCAAAGTCAAAGGTGACAACCAAAGGAACCAAACAGCACCATGGCTAACGTGCACCTCTGCAACACCTCCATAATTTTAGAAGTATCTTAAGCTGGATATTCATGAATGCTAAAATCAAACAAAATGAGTATTTAACTAAATACCATTTAGTTATCTAGGCTCAGATGCAAAAGTATACCCTGAAACCTTCCCCAAAGTACTTTTTGGCTAAGAAGCAAACATGACCTTCAAGACTGAAGCATTCAGAGCTGGCTCCAAGCGCGATTTTATTTATACTGCTCAATCTAAATTTTACATGGGGAAAAAAGTACTCTTTAATTGTCCTTCTGGAAGATGACTGCAGAGCAGTCCCACTGCCAGGAACGACAAGGTTATATTAGGCAAAGTAACAACCTAAAAACGTCATTGCAGGATGAGGAAAGGTCTTCAGAGTCACCAAGGGTTACACAGAAGGTTAAAACTCATTAGCAGAGTACAATATATTGCACATACACAGACCGTGCCTCCCTTAATGAAGGCAAGGATGTGCAAAATAAAACAAGTAGTAATATTTAATCAGTCCTGTTGCAATACAGTTTTCATTTCTGGAAAACATTCCCCTGCTCTTAAGTATGTCAGCTGTGGAACAAAACCACCTAAATATACACATGCATAATAAAACCATTCCCCCTCCAGTGACAACTGCCTTTTGCTGAAATGTAGCATTCAAGTGATTTTCTTTACATTTCAAAAGATAATACAAACTGTGCAGCCAAAAATTCTGCTATTCTGACGCCGGTTGGTTTTGTGCCTAATTAAAATTAACTCAACACTTCAGCTCATAATTATATAAACACCTACTATGCTATACTCCCATCCAATTTGGTTTTAATCAGAAAAACGCACAAGAAGTATGAATGATGGGCAAAGAACTCCCTGGAGGGGTGGCAGTATTTCCAAATTCAGTATTTTCCATATACTGAACATTTCCACTAACGTTTTTCTTCCATGTAATCACCTCCCAGTAGAACAATTAAGAGGAGAATTTTTTTCCTTTTTTTTTATTTCTGGACTTTGCTTGCTTTCCACTTTACCACAAGGGTAAAAGTACTTTTGCCTTATTCACCTGAGTCCCAGCTGGGAAATGTCCCAGAAGACAGGCAGGATTTAGCAACACATTGTCTTTGTAGAGCATCCACAACAAGGAGTTTGAAGGGAGAATTCAGCCAACCCAAGGCAGAGAGGCAAGCTGTGGAGCGGGTAGAAAAAGCTTGCTCCCTCCTGCAGCTACATCAGATGAAAAAACAAAAAAAAAACCTTGTTGCTTCAGAGCCAAGGCCCAAACTCCAAAACCAAGTTTTGGTGCCACTGTGCAGCCACACATTTCCACTTCCTAGGAACAAGGGACAGTACAGCGCCTTCTGCTTCCCACCAGCGCAAGGTCAGTCCCACTGACTCTGCCTGCCTGCTCCTGCACAGAAGCAAAAAAAAACCCACAGTTGTCTCAATATCCTTCCCATAACTGATCAACAGTGGGGCAATCACCACTCCGGGCAAGTTCCTTCAAACGCCTGTGCTGATTGCACTGCTCTCAGAGGAAGAAGAGTAAACTTCTGATTTACATAAGCTAGCAACCTTTGTCAATTGATTTAGTTATACCCAAAATTAAAGATATCTGCCAACAACGTTCATTTCTGCAGCCTTTGTTTCCTGTAAGGAATTATATCTCTTGGCAAGAGCTGGGCTGAATTGCAATACAAGGAATGAACAATCATCAAAAATACATATTGGTTGTAAATGCAGAGAGATAGGTTCAGCAAGGTTGATTGAGAGAAGAATAATCAAGCAAGAAACAGCAGTATTTAAGAGAGCAGAAGGTCTTGGACCTTCTAGAGCTGCTTTACAAAAATAATCCAAATATTTCTAGAATGGTACTGCTGCCAGAGGAAAGAAATTCATACCCCAACCCATCCTCTGCCCTGCCCTCAGTTTCCAACTTCTCCCCTCAGAAAGCAGCAAGGGTGAAGAAAAATTCCACCCAAGTTTTCCTCCATTATTTTGTCCAGCTCTGTTACATCTGTAATCGTGTCCATATCTCGTAGCTGGCTAAAAGTGCCTGTACTCCCTTTGATTGCTCTTCAAGTAGCAGTGTGCACTGATTCTTGGAAAGGAGAGCCTGGTAACCTCGTGAACTCATTACTTGCTTTTTCAGCTTGGCTCACACACAGTGCAGTTTTGCTGGTGTTTTTTTTTGTTGTTGTTTTTGTTTGTTTGTTTGTTTTTGTTTTTAAACTCAAATATTTAATTAATTTGTGATTCAGTTCTGAAAAGCAGTTGAAAAAAATATTAGGCTCCGCAAATCAATTGCATCCACAGCCACAGCTCTGCAAACCCATGGTCACCAGCAGGACCTCACTGCTGCACGTGTTTCAGGCTCACTAGATTAATGTGCCAACATCCCCTTCCTTCCAGTATGATGGGCTCTGGAGACTTTAGAGGGATAAAAATAAGGATTTCTCGCTTCCCACTAAGAACACGTCAGGCTGAAGGTGAGGCTGAATACCAACAGAGAAGTGCCAGGAGGTGACCTTTCCACAGTGACTTTGCTTCCTGTGCAAACCCCGAAAGGTGAGCAGTACGCAGTAAGCAACTAGAACTGAAGTTACAAAATTATGACCATTTGGTGTTACTAAAGGACCATGAGTCCTTTAGTAACACCAAATCATTGCTCTAGAAAACAGCATAGAAATTCAGAGCAACTGCTTTGTTTTTTTTCTTATTAACTAGTATGGCAATTTATTCTTGTGAATAACGAGCCTTAACTCTGGTCATTTAAAAGCATGTCCCAAAACAGTCACAATTTACCTCTAGTTGTCTCAGAGTAGTCGCTGATAAATGGGCCATGCTGCCAAAGGAGGAGTAAAATATAAGTAGTTTGGGTTCTTTACAGTAAATACTGCCTAGCTGCCTATATTAATTGGGAGAGTGAGCACATTATATAAGGAGATTAGACCATGTCATATTTACAACCCCAGTGTCCCCAGCGAGAGAAATTGCTCAGCTGTTACTGTCAGTGCCTTCTTCAAACAGGAACCCCGCTGACAAGATGATGAATTCAGAACATCGTTGCCAATTAATGATTTGTAGGCAGAAGGGATTTCAATAGTTCCCATATGTCTGTGAGGGTGACTGGGATTTACATCGTCTCTAATAACAGCGTAGTCTGCTTTGTCCAGACGTGACACTGGAGCTTGGAAAATGTCAGCTTTGCAGGAGAAATTTTAATAAACAAAGCCAGGCTCTTCGGGGTTGAAAACGCTTCCCAAAGCACAGTCAGTAATAACCTGCTTAACAGTAAGAGAAGGCAAGCGGGGAGACTGCTTGCAAGATGCGCTTAAATGATTTGCAAACCAAAGATCAGAAGTTATTTAGGTGTTTGTCAGAGCTACGCCACGGACTGCCAAGACGACCATTATGTCAGCCAGGAGCACAGAGCGCACCTCCTAAACACAAGTCAGGCTGTGAAAAAGCCACCCGCATCAACACAAAATTCACATAACACCTTCCTCGGTGCAAGTTACTCTCCTTATGGGCTGCAGTTCACTTCACTGTCCTATAAAAAGAAGCACAGCCTTGTGAATGCAACAACATCCCAACCAGAAAGCATTCTGCTCACCAAAGACATCAGCACGAACTCCATATGATCCACTGACCGCAGACATCCTGAGCAGCCTAAGGCTAACGTATCCTATCGACTGAGCATCTCTGAGCACCGACCAGCAGGAAACTCTCGGCACAGTGACCTGGGTTAAACACAGGACATCCAAACGGGGCCCTCAAACAGACTTTGCCATAGGCGCTTCGATCCCGACATGCCATTGATTTGGTGACGAAATTTAGGGCTTTCCTACAAATGAGAATTACAGACTTCAACAGCTCCAGAGTAGTTCAAGTGATAGCCTTTTGCTGAGGGTGCAGGCTGTGGTTGGAGTATAAAAGCAATTTCTGGGGGTATGCCTCACAGAAGGACAAGGGCACATCACCATGAGGCATCTGTACACTTGCAAACTATGCCCACACTCCTACCCAACGCAGTCATAAGTTATGACCAAACACTGTACCCCAAAGTGACTTAGAAAAGTCCATGGAAACAAAAAATCCCACTCACACCCCCAAACGTAAAGCAGCATCTGAAATCACTAAGGTCTCCTCAAAGCATACTCCAGATGGCAGTCTCAGAATTACCAGAGATGTAGCTGCTCCAGACTTGATAAACTTGAAGATCTTTACCAACTTAAGTGTCTGGTTTAAGCCAGTAGTGCTTTTTTTTCTTTTGTTTTGGGTGTGTTTTTTTGTTATTGTGGTGGCTTTTTGCTTGTCTTTGTTTTGAGTTCTTTAAGATTACTTTGAGGGCAAGTTTTGGAAGGAACTAATGGATGTACTCCCTTTCTCCAACAGTTCTTGCAGGTTACTCAAGACAGTGTCTAGACGTTGGACTCAACCAGTGCATGTTATTTCAGGACAGTATTTTTAGCCACAATGAGGCAGACTCTCGCTCGAATATCTGCTGGCCCTTGTCCCTCACTTGCAACAGTCTAGATTTCATCAGCTAGGATTAACGTCAATCTTTGTTCCCCTCGTGCAGTATCAAACTGCAAGTCAAATTTCTTCACCCACATGTGGGATAAGTATCTCTATTGACATAGGAACGAAAAAGAACAGATTTTTCAATGTTGACTGTATCTGCAGAAAAAGCAGAATCTCCTAGTCAAAAAAAGCACTAACCCCCGAGTCTATATCCTGTTTACCTGAGGTTTATCCAAAAATAAGCATACCTACAACCTATTTCCAAGTCAACCCTTGAAGAGATTTGAACTATAAAATCTTCAGGGGCACAGAGCGTAACTGAGGACTAAAGGATCAAGGCCCCAGTTTACTTGGGATATGCAGGGATCCATCCTATGCACCAACAGTACAAATGCCAACAACAGTCTGGGGTGAGGTGAAAAGAAAATGCTACACCGACTTCAGCTGGAACAGAATCCATCTGCCTTCTCCACAGGTTGCCTCTCACTAAGTGGCCCCAAGCAGAAGGCAGTAAGATGGAAGGTGAACAAATTAGTTTTGCAAAAACCAAGCTTGCACTGAAGTTTTTTTTCCCCTTTTCTCTTTTTTGCCCAAATAAGTTTTCTTTTAAGCTACCTGTTACACTTTTACAGCAGAAGGGCAAATTTTATGTACAAATATGTAATGCAAAAAGCCACAGTCTGTACAACCTCATTTTATGTGTTTTTTTTTTTTTTTAAAAAAGAAGTATTCTTCTTAGGTTTTAGCTTCAGACACCCTAGATCACTTGCTTGAGGCCCTTGATTCAGTAGACCTATACTAAAGAGCAACCCAGAAACCTCAGCCAGCTACTTGTATGTAAACTTCATCACATATGGAAGCATTTTTTAATCAGTGAAGCTTTACATGTAACTCAGAACAGCTGAGCAGCTTTGTATTAAACTATTTACCAGAGAGGAAAATATCGAATTCTCCCTCCTCCCCTTCCTCCCCCACCTCACAGAGAGGGAGAAAAGCATATTTATTTAAATACAAAAACACAAAACATGCCTTGTACAGGGAAATTAACTTCAAACGTTCCCTGCAACAGCCCAGAAAAGAGAAATCAAGCTTCTAAAAATGAAGAGAAAACCTCAGTATTGAGTACATCCGATGCAAAGCTTTAAATAACTGATCGACTGCAATTCCCTCATGGACCCGACGGTGCACTGCTCCCAAGGTAACAGCGGGGTGCTGGAGTCTCGCTGCACACAGTGAGCAGGGGAGGGAACTGTACATTGGTGTCAAGTCCCACAACACCCAGCCAAGGCCTCTTCATCCTCCCACAGCCATTCAGCAGACCTCAGAGGAAGCGAGAAGCCAACCTACCGTTGTCAACCAGGCACGAGAAAAGGATGTGGAAGAGAAGAGAGCCAAGACAGCACATCACCCTGGCACAGCAGCCCCCCTGCAGACCCTTACCTTGGCAGGTGTTGTTCTTCTCCTCGTAGCCTGCCTTGCACAAGCACTTCCCGATGGGCACCAGCCATTCTCCCTCAGCACTGCAGTGCATCTTCGGCGCCTCGTCGGTCACCGAGTGGTTGACGCAGACGCCTGACACTTCTAGCAGCTGTGAGGAATCTGCTCCCGTGATGGTGTCTGGAAAGCGTGCCAGGTTGCGGACCACTGATGGGCATTTCTTGTAGTACACGCGCACAGAGACCAGGGCAATGCAGGCACCCACGTCCTGGAAAGCAAGGTAAAATCCCTTTTTGGTCAGGGGCCCAACATCTCTCACCTCTGTGTTTAGCTTCATAACTCTGTCGCCAAGGTCTAACTCTGTGAAGCTCTCATCAGCAGCAATGGTATCGATCTTGATATACTGATTCTCTCTGATGTTCCTCCCATCTTCGTCATCCGATTCAAAGTAGTACATGTTAAAAGTCTCTTTGCAAGTCCCAAGTCCTCCTGGAAGGCTGTTGCAGTCCCTCAAGGTGAATTTGAGCTCGATGAAAATGCGGGATGCCCCTTCGTTAGAGATCCAGCTGGTCAGAAGCCAGTTGTTCTGATTCTGTTCCATTACCTTGCATACTTGGTATGTGTGTATCGGAGCATAGTTTTCATCCACCTCACCAATTTCTTCCCACTGCGTAAAAAGAAGAAGTATTACTTTTAAAAGAAGTAACAACTCCCACAAAATCTGAGCTTTCCCATGGAAGATCGCCTGAGGATTCAGAGGTTTACGATGGGATGTTTAGGGGGCAAAACATTTTGGCTTGATAATAAACGTATCAGATAAAAGATCCTTTAGAAATATAAATGGATGCTAGTTAAAAAAAAGCTTGTTAGAGGCTTTTCAGAAGCGGGAAAATAAAACTGCTGGGTCTGTCCACTGGTACTTTAAGTGACAAAACAAAAGCAGATGGGGCCATGAGCTGGCCTTTTCCAATGCAGCCACATAGGTGAAAAAGCTATTTACAGTCCGTCTGTCTCTGCATCCCCAGGCTCCTTCCTGCTACTTCCTCAAATCACTGCGCAGCACAGTGAAGACGACCACATTTCTCCAGGCTGTTCTCTCTCCCACTGAACAGCTTGCTGGAAAATCAGCAGTTGTGCATGAAATAAATGGGCCTTTGCTCCCCACGAGTGCTAATCAGAGGAGTTTCTGCTCGTGAAACAGCAGAATACTTTCAATAGAGGTGGTTACAGGATCTGCAAGACTTGAGCTGCTCTGAGCATGCTATGCGGGTTTTTAAAGAGCTCCAGATAATTTCTCCCAGCTGTTTATGGCAATTGTAACAACTGCTTTTTCGCTTTAATTTGGTCACGCACAAAAGTGAATCCCTTGGAAGAAATGCTTTCTCCTGGTCCAGCACTACAACAGGGCCTCCAATAGAAACAAGCAACATTAATGTCTCCTGTCTGCTTTTGACAACTGTGGTACCGCATTAAGAGATTAGATTAACCCACATACAGTCAAGAACTCAGGAGAACCAGCGATGATTTCAGCTTTGTTCCTCTCTCCTAGTTTTGACCTGCTCATCTGCTAGGGCTGAATTCCCAAAGCCTCTTCCATCCTCCCAGTGCCTCTGCTCAGTGTTGCTGCCTGCTTCTAATCTTAGCTGTGGACAGAGCTCAAAGCAAGCGCACAGAACATAATTTAAAGGTACTTTGATACAAGCTAATACAAGCTGAATATTTTCTAAGGCCAAAGGCCAATATTTTATTGGAAATACCACCTGTGATGAAGTCGAGAGCCTTCTCAACCCAGATATCATTACTGCAGAGCTGACAGGGAACACCCTCAGAGTCAACATAATAATGACATTTTTTCAGGGATACGCTTTTCTTAAATTTTATGTGAATATGGCAGCAACGAGTGGCATAAAAAACATAACATAATGCTACAGTCTAAAATGAGTTATAAATACCATCAGCAGAAAAACATTTCCTCTCTTCCACATACCCTTCCTCCCTGACCTGGGAGGTAAAAGTGCAGACTTCTGCAATTTTAGCAGAAGATGTGACTGCTACGACGTGCAGAGTCCACATGCATCACCACTCTTCTGAGCAAGGAACCTAAATTCAGGATTTTTTTCTCATGCTATGCAGCATTTTCATTTCAAAATCTTCCATACAACCCTGGGCTTAAACAGGCCACCATTCTACTGTCGCTTTATCCCCCTTGACAGCGCCGCAGACTTGCTGGAGATGCCTAAGGCTAAAGCTGGGCAGACCTGTGCAGGATTTGTGCCTAACTTTGGGGAGAAGCAGTCAACAATTACGCAGAGTGCCACAGAACAAGAGTGTAGAGGACAGCACAAATCTGCCAATAGCTTCTCCAAGTCCCAGAATATAGGGTGGGTTTGCAGACATGATATGAAAAAAACAGAAAAATACCACTCTGCACTAGTGCATTTACGTGTTCAGCACGCCATCCATACCACGCCACCTCATTTAACATGAGACTATATAAGCACAAGGTCTGTTCTCACACCGGTGATTCTGCTGGAGGAGGAGGAGGGTGTCCTTCCACACCCCTGCCAGCTGATGCAGAAGTCCCTGCTGCCTCTGCCAGGCGAGCCCAGAAAAGACTGTGATGACCTGAATGACTGCAAACCTTTGCTCTTTCTGGCGAAGGTCAGAGGATCGCTCGAACCAGCACATCGACCAGCAGATACTGGAGGTATTTGCCTCCGACAGGAGGTGGTGAAAAGCGTCCAAGAGCTGGAAATAGCTGAGACCAAACAGTTTCAGTGAGTGGGGATGGGTACAGATGGCCACAGAATGCACAATGCAACTCCATATGACATTTAGAGGGTATCTGATGTACATTTCTTTCCGAAAACTGATGTCTGCAGGGACCATAATGTTGCAATCGGATCTTTAGCGATCTATCTTGAAGGTATACCAAAAAAACTCAGAAAAAATACTTATTTTAATTTAGATTTACACGGACAACTATAATGCTCTCCAGAGTCACAAATTAAGCTCCTTTCTGTAGCTGCTCCAAGAGTTGTATTAGTGGAGGAAAGCTCGGTTGTTCAGAAAGGAAATCCAGTGGCTCTCATGGTTGCTTTCACCCACTGACAGCACGACGTTGAGTAGGAAGGTCCAAGCATAAACACACTGAGCTGAGGTGTAATTTCAGTTGTAACAAACGTCACTTAACATCTCAGACCTCAGGATGTGCTGCGTTTCCAGCAGTGAACCCCAGCTCAAAGAAGTCCTTCCATCACCACCTGCCATCAAACCTAAAGCAATCCGAGAGCAAGAGGAAAGGGAGGTGCTAATGAGTTAGGGCTGCTTATCTCTGTGTAGTCCTCACGGGAGGATCAAGTAGATCATATCGGAGCAGCCTCTATTGCATAAAACCTCTGCTCTGCCATTTAATCCCATCTTCTGCTTTCCTATCTGCATGTAGGAGTGCACCACGTCTTTCTCTTCCAATTAGTGCAGCTGGGTTTGCCTCACCCCCGAGACCGCCGTTCTGCTTTCACATCCCTCCATGAGAGGGAGATAGGGGAAAAGAGAACCTGCACCTTCTGCCTAGTCCCAGCTTCCCAGTTATTGCAGACCTCAGACAGCCACCTTGAACAACGAAGGAAGAAAAACTAGCTAGAACCTCTGCAGGATGAAATGCTGCTCCATAATAGTTAATGAAAAAGAAAACTCAACGCATTAAAATGACAGCATCTAGCTGAAAATATTTGCGTTAAAAAATAATAAGTACAACTGAAAAAATGTGTAAC
This sequence comes from Anser anser, assembly GCF_964211835.1. Lineage (NCBI taxonomy): Eukaryota > Metazoa > Chordata > Aves > Anseriformes > Anatidae > Anser > Anser anser. The sequence continues at coordinate 14,956,708 of NC_139724.1, forward strand.
GTTTTAATTCCTCTCTGCAGCACATATTTTTGAAATATAAATCAACCCCATCTGCAGGATTAAAACAAAAATGCAACATTAATTTGGTGCTAAATGTTTTCTCTAAGTCTTTAATAGCTGTAAGAAGGAAAACAAACGCATTTCAATGGCCTGATGTTAAATCATTTATAGAAGACCTATTTCTGAATCAGAAACTTCCAGTACACCACTGCTAGCGAGTTAACAGAAGCTAAAGACTGCACTCAGCTCCATCAATAGCAAGCATGCAATTCATGCAGGCTGTCTGCCCGTGGAAAGGCCAAAGATATCACACATCTAACGAATACATATATAAAAGCTAAAAAAGCAGTCAGTGGAGCAGCCTTGGGTTAAATGGACAATTTAAAAACTCATTCACCAGCTGCCTGCCGCTCAGGCTTGTTTCTAAGCTCTGGGATTCCAGGACTGCAATGTGCTACCACAGCACAGCACCAGGCTGCCGCCCCAAAAACAAGTTCTGACGCTGGAGATGAAGATTTCAAAGCTTTTGTTTGCTGTTGTTTGGCTTTTTTTTTTTTTTTTAAGATTAGTTTTGTTACAGGCCTCCATCTGAAGTAGCCACCAAAGCTGGTGTGCAAATTTTAAGCCTTTCTTAATTCTGCACATTTTAAAGCTGCTAAAAGAGGTTAGACATTTAACTAAATCCTAAGAGTAAGAGCAAAAGGAAGCCTAGGAGCGTTAAAAGTGGTTCCCAGGACTTCCCAGAAAGCTTTCCAGCAGGATTCCCTCCCTCCCTCCATCCCCCTAAGGACTGTCTAAGCTACTTGTGCTCTCACTACCCATTTCACAGGCTCTCTGGCACAAGGCTTACCTTCTCCCACTCCTTACCCCACTGCATGGAACCGTACAACATACGTGTGGTAATTCAGCTGTCTGCTGACACCAAGATGTAAAACTGGAAGAGGATTTAGATATTTTCATTCTTTTGCCTCTGCAGAAAAATTATTATGTTTCCTTCTGCACATCATCCTGCCCTGTGCCTTTTTTTCCCTGTTACACTTGGTCCTTCTCTGTGAGATACCCAATTCTCTGCCTCTTGTCTCTCAATATCAAGCTTCAGTAGTGGCTCTGGCCTCTTTCCCCTGCGCTTGCCCACCAGCTCCATACCCTGAATGGAGTTTTGCTTTTCCTAGCCTTTTCTTTTCTATTGGGCAAAGAGCTAGAGCTCCACGTACCTCTAACTGTAAAATTCAGTGAAAATGCATCAAAACAATGTTCTCAGCCTTCTGGCAACATATGGGCCAGTTCACAGACTCCCCTTCAGAAACTAATGGCATGCTGCTCGATTAACAAGCATCGGCTTGCAGCACTCTTTAACCAAGTTGTCCAGGCAGATGAATCTCCCAGACAACTTGCAGGACTAGTGCACGGGTCCAACACGTGCTAACCCAGCTGAGACAGCCTCACACAGCTCTCCCTTCCTCGAGGGAAGGCCTCAAACCTCGAAAAAGAAGGGCGAGTTTCATAACTAGCTGCTTGGACACGGCAAAACAACCCAAGGGTATAAGCTGTCCCTTCTGTCACACTCCACTCCCTGCAGCTCACCAGCCGTGCTGGAAGGGTCCCCACAGCAGCACCCACGCTAAACCTGGACCCTGCAAGCCTGACATAGATGTCACACTGCAGGCTTTCAACACGGGAAAGCATCCATGATGCCCCACACAATTCTGCCCACAGAGAAGGGTGATTTTGCCCCAAGGTCCTGCTGAGCATGAGCACACTAGTGGCGTGGTGGGGGGAAATTCAGCTCCTGTGGCAAGTTTTATACGGGGAAGCCTGGTGCCTTTCCAGAAGGGCAGGCCAGCACACTCAGCTTTGTGCAATTCATTCCTGTAGTATTTGGGCAGCCTATTCAACTGCCTTTCAGGCAGCTGATCTTAAGACCTGGCTGCTGATCAATAGCCCCCAGCTCAGCTGCCACACACACATTTCCACCCGCTGCTCGACTTCCTCCAGCAGCCTCCACCTTCTCTCCTTTCACTGCTCTCCCCATCACAAAACCCAAAAACTTCAGGTTTATTTTTTTTAGCTGCCTGCCAGCTTTCTACCTGCTATCATTTTACTAAGATAAAGCAAATAAGAAGGGCATCTGAGCAGGCTCTCCTCTGTGTGATTTCATTGACTTCGGTGAGGTAACATAAGGCTAAGTCCCTAGTGGAAGCCAGGCAGAGCACCACGCATCCTTTTCTGTAGTGCAGAAGGTTTTTTAGGGCTGCGTCAGCTGTACAATAACAGTGCTCATGTCCCCCATCTTGTCTGCTACAAAACACCACTTAGACGCACTGGCCCCAAATTTCAACTGCTTCCAAGCCTGCCACCAGTACCGCCAGTTTTATAACAAGCCCTACAATGCACCACATCACTTAGATCTTCAGTTCTGGAAGTCTGAAGTCCAAACGCTGCGCTGGGACACCACCCTCAACCAGGGTCCTTGCTCGCTGCACTGCCCTGCTGCCACTCCTGCACCACTCGGACAGCAGGAGGACACCAACCCCAGCCAGGTGACTCCTTCCAGTGAATTACAAGTTCAAAGCAACAAAGGAGGCTGAAACCATTCATGAGCTCAGATCAAATTAGGAAAGGAGGGAACAGGATAAAAATCAGCAAAGGGGAAAACAAGCGATTTTGATAGCCTCTTCAAACAGGTATTTGGCATCTTCTCTTCCTGAATTTATATGAGAAAAAATAGAGGTTAGAAAAAAAAAGTATAAACTGTTGTAGAATATCCCAAACTATTTCTTTCAAACTCAAATACACTTTTTAAATTTCACCTTCCAAAATAAAAGAGATTGTTTGTACAGATAGACTTTTATTTTGCAACACCACTTTTATGATGAAAGGTGCAGAGATTCCTACACAGCTTCTATTTCCTCATTTCTGGAGTTCATTTTAAGGGCAGGAGCCAACATCAAAAGAGAACTGCAGCGAGTTCAATGAAAATAGTATTTGGCCTGGTGTTTATTCAAACCTTAAATACCAGGAGCAATCGTAATCAATGGGGATCCTGCCATTTCCCTAAATATGATCCTCCCCTTCCCCTCCCAGGGCTCAAACCTCAGAGGAATGGGCAATTTTACAACCAAGGCATTCATATAGATGGATATTCCTACTGACAACAGCTACTAGTCAAGCAAAAAACTTAATAGAGAACAGACAGAGGGTAGAAGAGGATCCGATTAATCTGAACCAAAAATTTGGTCTGAAGAAATAGATCCAAAAAGCAAAGTTTCCAGAGAAGGAACTGAGCATTTTCTGGTGGTTTGGCACATACCTCTCAATTTGTCCAACTAGGAAAATAAATACATACGTACAAACAAGAATACCACAACTTTGGGGCTACATTTCTCATGTTTTCCTACTGGATTGCAGTTGTCTGTTTCTCACAGCGCTGCTCTACTCTGGTCCCCAAGCTGAACAGTCTGGTTACCACATCTTTCAAATATCTTGGGACCAAGTTCTAAATTACCTGAGGTAAATGTGAGCTTCCCCACTTATTCCAGTAAATTTTCTAGCCACCAGTAAAGAAGCATTTTTCATAAACTAGAACAGAAGTAAGGGAGAGAGTAAATTGTAAATTGCCAAGAGGGGGAAGGTAGGAACTGGAAGTACAAAATGGCTTTCAGACATGCCCCATTTGACTAGCAAACTTTTTTCCTTTATCTTTTTATTAACCAGTGAACACACGTATTCCCTATTCCACAAGTGACAGACTTTAATATGTGCTTCCACCACCCTCACTCCCCAAACTTAAATGCAAAGTTTCACTGCAGCAGCTTTAAAAGTACAACCAGACGTGACCTGAAAGATTATTTCCAACAGGTGGACAGCAAAGGTGTTAAGAGCAGAAAAACAGGCGTTAACCCATATTAGAGGCTATTTGCCACTGCATCCAGATTTACTAAGGCTCAGTTTCACTAGACACCAAGGCTTTATGTTCTGCTTGCTCTGCAACCGATGTCAGGATGGAAATTAATAAAGATGGTGGGTTATAATGTCACTTTTCCACTACAAAACAGACCTAGGCTGGAAAGGAATTGGGTGACTGTTAAACACCATCATGGTCCATATCCCAGCTCCAGTGCTGCCAATCTCTCACTCCAACACTCAGAAGACAACTCACCAGCAGCAATCTGCTTAAGAAACTGCAAGTTTTAGACATAAGAATCTAAGCATTTGAGTGTACTCTCTTGTCTTTTGTGGTGTTTTGAATCTTCATAACTTCACCTGGGTTAAGCTTTCAAGGTCCCATGTGCACAGTCGTGACTGCTAGAAGTCCCCGTCCCTCCCAAAGCAATGTAAATTAAAGTTTGCACACAAGTTACTCAGAAAGCTAAGGAAAAACACCGAATAGGAAGACCCATGCTGAAATGAGCATAAGACTAAGCAAGACTGCTCCTTTCAAGATGTGCTAAATGAGAAGACAGCAGAAGCAGCAGAAGTTACCTGAAGCTGTATGGAGAACTTCATAATCATCAGCTCCTATGATTTAAACCGTTGAATTTGCTACCCGAATGATCCCTACATATTTTCTTATATCTGTAATGCACATGCAAAGTTTGGTGCCACACCTTTCTCTTTCATTTCTGCAGTAGGTACTGCAAGAGACTTCCTACTGTAATACAGCACACTGGTTTGGTAATTCCTGGCTTACTCCACACTACTGACAAGATGACTATGAACGCAGATGTCTGTAAAGCTGAGATAGCATCTTAAAACATAAGCAGTAATTTGCTAAAGCAAATCCCACCCTAGAAGCCTGCAAGAAAGAAGAGCAATTAAATCATTAAAAAATATCTGCAGAACATGCTTACGATGAAATATATTATCCGCTTGGAGAGCTGCAAAAATAAAGTTGCTGAAAGTGAAGTAACGTGAGGACAAAGTCACCTAGACTTCAGTGCTGTGCTCCAAGATGTAATAGGAAAATGAAAATGGGACAGAAGTTTTGCTCAGACTTTGATCATTTGCATGATCAATGAACGATGTCAGGACTGAAATCCAACTGGAAGGAGAACCCAGCTGGAGGTTACAGCAACTGAAATAAAAAGGAGCATCAGCCCCTCTCCAGCATGCCTAATCAGAGGCTGCTCTGACCTGTTCCCAGAACAAAGCACTGTGGTACTCGCACCCCCCTCCTCCTTTTTTTTTTTTCTTTTAAGGTTTGAAATTCTTCCTGCATCTGAATTAAGCATACATTTCACACTGCTGTCCAGCAATCGACACAGCAACAATGAATATGAGCATGAAAGTGGCAATGGAGAAACACAATACCATTAAATCATTTTTCCCTGTTTAATGTAACAGTCATTGCAGAACAATTTAACAAATGCTGTAAAAAGCAATGTTGACAACACGCAGTTCAACACCAGAAGACTGACGGAGGCAGATTTTCAGAAGGACTCAGCACAATATGACACACATTTTAGATTTATAACCAAATGCTTGGATTGTCGGAGTTTTTGGGATAGTCTTTGTGTAACTCGTCATCTGATGATACCAACAGGTTCACAGAACCATTTTCAAAAGCAGCAAGCAAGAAAGGAAGTCTTCCTTTTTACTGTATGTCCTAACATTAAAACTAGTGTATGTCTTAACATAAAAACTAATTTGGGGCTTCTAATTGCCTACAATTGGAGTAATACAAACCATTTGGCCTATTCCTGCATGCACTAGTGGAAATTGGTGAGGGATGAGATGGAACATGCTTTTTGCAAAAACTACGCTAAATCATTAATCTTCATCATTGTCATCAGCAACCTAGAATGTCCTGAAAGTGAGAACACTTATTTTTAAAGATTTTCCAGTAAAAGAAAAAAATTACTTGACTAAAAAGTCCATTTAATGAAAATAAAACAGATTAAACTCCTCTTTTTCCTAATGTTTCAGGAGAAGTGATATAATTATCCATGTGCTACGCAGGAAAAGCCTAACCTCTCAGGCATACCCCAAATTTGACTAGATTACAGACAACCCTTACACCATATCATGCCCTCCAGCAAATGCATTGTTTTACCCCTGCTCCCTGGATTCTAATTTACCCAAAGCTTTTCATCAAGATAATATTACATTCATGGCTTAGGCCCTGACAACTGCACCCATAAATCAATTTCAAATTTTGCATTAATCATCTTTCTGTAATCAGCGGCTATTCAGCACAAATTTACATCTCATTTATGTTGGCCAAACAGCCACATTAGTGCTTTGAAGCTTATTCAGGCTTAAATGATTATATTCCCCTAATAAACACTGAAGTCCTCTCAGTCCAGTCACCGTGAGCTGCGTTAATGACATGCCACGGCGGCAGGGGCCATCTGAAGTCAGCCTTGTGTGCTGCTACGAGCAGCAGCCCCCATGCCAGGCAGATTTTGCGTTTCCAACTCACCCAGACAGAAGAAATGTGAAGGCTGGTCTGCCTGTGCAGATCCTCTTCTGGGAATCGCTCTGCACAGCAGGCATATACACCAGGCAATTTATTGTACCTCCTCCTAACAGCTCCATTTGCCACCTCTTTAATACGTGAGGTTACTAGTTAAAAAACGAAAGCCAGGTTTTCTGAAGGGCCATTTCCTAGGTAGGCAGCTAAAGGAGGCAAGCTCTACTTCCTAAGTGCTGAGCACCTTAGAACTGTTACCAAAACCAAAGAAAACTGTTGGAACCTGAACCCTGTAGAAAATGCACTTTTCCCATTTGTCAAACAGCTGTAACTTTGTTCACCACACCATCAAATTGGGTCTTAGTGTGCTTTCCTTTGATCACATCGGAATTGGGCATTACATTTTTAATATCTGACAATTTTTCCTGGCTTTTGCATTGCTCTTACTTTGTGCAACAAAGACCATCACTTACTGTAATCCAGTGTAAGTAGCTAAACCGTGATCAGTTTAGGGTGGATTTTGCATGTTCTTTCCTGCAATCCCTATAGTGAGGCAATCTATCCTGATTGAACAAAGAATAATTATTTAATTAAAGATCCTCAACAGTCCTACATTATTAAACCAGCATAAAAAGACTCACATTGATTGTATATTCACTTTCAGTTAAGGTCTGAATCAGTATGCTAAGATCTAAAAATGAATGAACAGAATGAGTTTATTATGACTGTTGTTAAGTACTTACCCACTATAGGTAATAAATTATACATGTGGTTGCTTGTCATGCTTATTCTACAACATAATGTAACTTTTAGTTACTTTTTATTCAGTGGGATTTAATTCCCACTGCATCAGTCTTATGTTACTTTTAAAATATAGCACTGGAATTGCAGGGAAGCATGAGACTGAGACGCAAACTGGCCCTCAATGAATCTTTAAATCTGGAACTGAAGAAATATGGAGGTGTTGCTGACGTTTTTTTTTGTTTGAGGGGAGAATTGTTAAATGATGGATATCCTAAGCCCTGCCTATCTCAGAAGATGCATTTCTGAAGAGGTTCTCTATGTTGTCAATTATTTTTCCTGACCTGCAGCCACTACTCCACGTGCTCTTTCCGAGTCTCTGACAACCTCTGAAAAACCAATTGAACATCAACATGCCACGGCTAGAAAAAGCAAATACAAGCACTTGCTAAATATTGAGTTGAGATGTCTGCAGTTCAAAAATAAATGCTGTTTCAGCAAACAGCTGTGATATTGCAAAGTCTGGGAAAGCTGCTTTACAAGAAGTAACTGCAAGAAATTTACCTAACCATTAGGTATACAACCCTTTGCTTGATCAACTGCAGTTGATACTGCGACACCTACACAAAAAGAATATTTTTGTTATTAGATTGTTCTTTTCACCTAACTAGAAGATCCAGGATCTAAAAATCAAAGTTAAAGACTTTTGAAGAAAAGGTAAGGTCCAGGTTAGTTATTTGAAGTGGTGAGGATAGCCAGCCACAGGGAGAACTTGCCATGGGAGCTGCACCTCCATCATTTGAAACCTTCAAGAGGGATCTGGATGAGTTTCAGCAGAAAGTATCTGCTCAGGAAGCCCAGCCCATGGTCAGCCCTGTGCATCCACTGACTCAGTGAGGGATTTAAAGCAGCCACCAACATGCTGGAACAGAGACCGAGCGTAAGAGTATGCAGCATTCAAGGCCTGCACATGTTCCTCTCACCAGGTTATGGCCAGGGCCTGTTGCAGGCCTGCGGCCCTGAGGCACAGAGGGGAGGAAGACAAATGCTGAGCACGTACCGGTAGACATACACCTCAGAGAAGAAGCTATCAAGAAAGCCAGAACAGAAAACGAACCATTCAGACTATTGCAAAGTCCTTGCTTGCTCAAGTTAGCAACGAGCTCATGTTACCTTTTTTTTTTTTTTTCCATCCAGGTGTAGTGGGTTTACATGGCAAGGTTCTGGTAGTGGGGAGGCTGTAGGGGTGGCTTCCATAAGAAGAATCCAGAAGCTGCCCCATGTTGGATAAGGGCCTCGCAGCTTAAGGCTGTGGTCCCTCAAAGGGAAAGGGGGAGTGAGAGAGCGGCCGTGGTGGAGCTTGGCTGTCCACCTGAGTAAAACCACCACACCAGGGTACACTTGGATTAACAGCACGTTACAAGTTGGAGTGGTAGAGTAAGACTCTGCTGTTTCATTTCAGGGTTTCCACCGAGGGCCTGTCAGAAAACCGTAAGCAGCTCACGTGAGACACCTGCACAGCCGGTCCTTCACTGAAGGCAAGCTGCTCTCGGTTTTGTGCACTTTACAGCCAGCATTTTACTGCCAGGCAAGATAAACCTCATCTCAAGCTTGAATTTCTGGTGAAACAAATAGTTTTAAATAATCTTCAGAAGTACCCTGGAAGAAAGGCAGTACTCAGCACAGAGACTAAAGATGATTATTTATCCCTATTCTACAGCTTACCATCACTCTGCAAAATGAACTGATCGACCACTTCACACAAACATGAAATTACAAACTCAATTTCATTATTATTTAGCAGTTAAACCATGAAATCAACCCCCTTTCAATCTTTGTCTCCTCGACTTTAGACTTTCCTCTGGCTGAAACTGGATGTGTTTCACAAAGCATTGAAATTTGAAAGGAAAGGGATGAGGCACTTTGAAAATAAATAAAAATTGTAATTCTCATATGAAAAACTAGTTAGCATAGGAAACAACACTTCTACGGGTTATGTGGTGAATTTACATCATTCTTCGTACCAAAACACACATCTACAGAAAGTTAGAACGCTAAAGGAATGTTGAAAAGATGCCCCCATAGCGTACAATACCTAAAGCTTTCTAATAATATGTGCTCTCATCTATACGTTACTGTTCACAAAAAAAACCTTAAAGCACTAAGCTGTGGAATAAATTTTACATTAAATAAAAGAATGAACCATTCAGAAGGCAGACACAAAACCTGCTGTTGTATCTTTACCCTTTCTCCCTGTTTTCTCCCAAACCACCTCCTTATCATACACGTTTTAAAGCTATCATCCCTCCCTCTGCAGTGTGTGGCATGTACACCCTCACACACAAGCACAGCTGTGGGCCACACAAATGTGTTTTGCTCAGGAATTCAAAGTCCTGAGATGCTGTATGGGGTTTGGCTTTGCAGGCATGAAACCTTTACCTGAACAAAAGCTGATGCTGAGCCAAGGGCTGAACCCTACCTGTTTTTTTTTTAGGGTTTTAGGAGGCAGCAGGATTACATTGAAAGCCAGGCTGGATGGGACTTTGAGCAACCTGGTCTAGTGGGAGGTGTCCCCCATAGATCTCCCTTGCACCCCTCTTCACAAATAACCAAGCACACAGGTCAGCTCCTGCATGCAGTTTCAGGTCATAGATACATCTAGCACCACACCTCAGCTCCTCTGTCACAGCATCCACTTGAACAGCCACTAAAATTCCCTCTTCACTTCTACTTGGCTTCCAGTGCAAGGGTTTTTTTTCTTTTGCCCTTCCCTCACAGAGGCAAACAAAAAGATAATGCAACACTTCACTAAGGCCACTGCCAGAAAGCCACTTTCATTTCAAATGGCAACACTTCAACAAGGATGTCAACGAATTGTGAAGAGCCCAGAAAAAGTCCACAACTGCTCAAGAGATCAAAAACCTGCTTTACAGCAGGAAAAAAATCTGTTAAAAAAAAAAAAAACACACATTTGAAGAGAAGGCTGGGATGTGGCTAACTTGCTTGTGGCCATTAATTGCTTAAAAGGGGCAGAGGGAAGAGAAGTAGAAAGATAATGGGTAGGTATCTGTAAAATTAGCAAGAGAAGGCATTGAGAACTGAAATTTTACCAGTTCAGACTAGAAAGATCAGTTTGTCTTGTATTAAAGACAGCTTGTTGTTGCCACAAGATACAAAGGGATACCGTGGATTCCCCATAATCGGAAGACTTAAGGAAGAAATCCCTGTCCAAAAGATACAAAGTAGGTCAAAGCAAAGTTTGAGACCTGTTGCAAGGACCCCTGTACAAGTTTCTACACCCTGCATGCCACAGGAGACCAAACTACATGACCATAATAGCCCCAGTGGCCTTAAATCCCATGAAGTCACCATTACCTTCAGCTCACCCATTCATAAATCTGTTCTTATTTCTAAATGAGAACTTGCAAATACTATGATAGTGGTTTTAATTGATTGTTTTACTCCACAAGCAAGGAAGCTATAACTCAGTGAGAAACAGCATGCCTAGAATGCCAATGATTTGCAATTAACATATTTGAACAGCAGGGAGTCGCCTAACTTTCTTTCCTATTTTCATTTTGATTACTTGTGTATTTAGACTAATATGGAAGAAAGTTCAGATCTGATTTAAATCTGTGTGCACAGCACAGAAAGGAAAATTGCCAAGCAATAGTTTTGGTCACAGCATTGTGTGTGGAAAAAGATTTGTTTTCATTATTTTCTGTTTGCTGCTTTTATTTTTGAACAGGCAAAACAAAGATTATAAAAAAGAAAGGGACCATCTGCCTGCTTTGTTTGCTTTTTAAAAAAGTAACCTTCAAGACTCTGCTAGCTTAGTTCCCGTTCAAGAAAACACAAGAAACCTATGGCACAAGCACCCAGTTTGGGTCTCAGTTATTTGCTTTACTCTTGATCAACAGGGACACTTAGGGTTCTTACAGCAGGGACAGATGCACTGGGCGATGCTTCTAGGAAAAGCTTCTCGTTCCAAGAGCTTGGCACAAAGATTTTGGCCTCTGCTGAAGACCCCGTGACACCTGGAGAGATGCACAGGGACTTCTGCGCACACAGCTTCAGGGAGGTCGGCCCCTGCTAGCCTGGAAAGGTGCCCCAGGTTAGCCCAGGAAGAGCTAAGCCCACAAGCAGGAGAGCTCAGGGGTGCTCCTGTGCTCAAAAGGGGCACGGAAGAGAGGAGCAGGCAAGTGGCAGACAAAACAGCTTTGCAAACACCAAGCATGGGCTGCTTAGGCTTCCCTGCTTTCTCTACAAACCCTCACAGCAGAAGCCTTTTACAAACATTATACAGGCAGCATCATAACCAAATCCCCTGGGGGCTAAAGACATTTGCCAGTTCAATACACACATAGAGCTCTGAGAAACAGGCTCTGCCAGGCTTAGTTACTGCGACTCCAAAGGACACAATAGATCCCGTCTATCTGTACAGCTCGTCTGCATCACGACCACCCCTCTAAATTAAATATATCAGGCTCTGAATAAGCAACATTTTAAAATTGAATACACAGGGATTGGGAAGCCTGGAGCTGAGCTGTACAGCCTGTGTAATGTGCCCAGATATTCAATTATCATTAAAATTAATACGTAGGGCAACAACCAAATCCCCTGATAGGTTTTGATTATCTCAATCTGGGTATTTATCAGAATCACTCCAACACAGGGAGTCACCAAGCTCTGGCTGGCTGGCAAAGCAACCCCTTAGCCCACTTGGGTTTTCTTTACACTGAAAACAAGAACTGTAATGTGCTGGGGGGAAAAAGTACTGTATAAGAAAGGAGATGAGTATCTGAAGCTGTGCAACAAGGTTTGATCTGGCCTGAAATCCATTTCTGAATTAACTATTCACTCTGTTCCTGCTCAGTGGCTTTATAAACTCTGCCACACTACATCTCTGCAGCAGGCTGGCTGCAGCTACTGACCTGGTCTCAGTCACCCACCCTGCCATCTACCACTGGGTACCAGTGACTACAAGTCTTGTATATTCTGATCATCTGACAAAACATCTATTGAGATAGGCATGATCATCAGCAATTCTTTTCTAAAACTACTTATATCATTTTAGGTTGATTTTCTCAGTACTAGAACTGAAATCATCAGGGCTTTGCCCAAGTACTGTATTTAATATTAATATTATTTGTATATTGTTATTGTATATTAACATACAGCATTATTATATACTATTCATATTATATGTAATGTACATTAGTATATAATATTCATAATATATAAAATATGTAATATTAATAAGCTTGTTTTAATGATGTACAATAAACTCCAGACTTAGCAGAGCCAAAAAAAGAGAGATGCTGCCACTAAAGTTAACTACAGTTATTCAATCTGGCATCAAAATAAAGCAAACAGTAAACCAGAAGGAGACTGTATAATGAAGTGACTTTATCTCACAGGATTATACTTGTGGTTATGACTTTAATTGTGTAGTCTAGAAGGATTTGCAATAAACTGAATAATCTCGCATTATTGTAATGATTTGTAATCACAACACCGGCTACGATTTACAGGCTTACTATACATTTGCATTGCAATCAACTAAAACAGTCAGTGCATGCCCTACAATTCGTAACAGCACTTAAAATTACGTTTTGAACGGAGCTCCAACAGCTGCCCAGTCACAAACAGTTTGGAGGTTTGAAAACAAGGCAAAGAACTCTTAAGCGTGCACCTTCCCACTTTTTGAGGAAAATAAAGGTGATGAAACAAAATTGAACACCCCCAAGGTTTCTGAACAGAAGACCAAGGGCCACACTTTTGCTGTCCTTTACTGTCAGCTGAAGGACATGCATGCAATGCTGGATGCCATACACAGCAGCGCTTTGATGGCCCTCTAAACTTCAAGCGATTAACTTCAGGAATAACTCCCAGGCTCCAGCAAGAAACCTGGAGCACCACAGTGTCAGCACCAGGAGTTTGGAGACTGACTATGCAAAGACAACCCACAAAAACAGCTAACAAAAAAACCAAAGGTCCCACTGAAAAAGGCTGCCAGCGCAGGAAAAAGTGCTAGTTCTTCTGAAGCTGGAAGAAGACATAACTAGCTTAACTCCCTCTTTCCAGAAGGAGGCAATTTTCCCACCCCGCTTGGTATCTGATGGGTACGGATGCGGCTATGGGATTTCATCATCGTAGCAGGACTGCTCCTGAAGAGCAGCCCATGCACTTCATGTATCAGGGAAAATCAAACACCTACAAATCAATGAATTCTGTAAGACTGCTTTCAATAAATCGATATTTAAGTTACACCGAAGTCCTGTTAACACCTCCTCTCCCACTCCCCATTCTCAAACCCTCACTCACAGATCATTCGACTAGCTCGCAGCCCAAGGAGAGGCAGGAGAAGAGCTAAGCTGAGTAACATCGAGCCTGCAGCTCTTCCTCGCAAGCGGAACAGGACTGCAAATAGATTAAGTGCCCACCAACATCTCAAATCACATTAAGACATACTCTGTGCTGTCTCCTGCCAGCTGGATCTGCTGCACAGCATTACGGGCCTGTCAACATTACGGGTAAATAATATTACTGGAAGACCTTCAAGGATGAGAGCCAGGTCACTGGCCCCAAAACATTTTTGCTTAAGTCTATCGAGAACTTTTGCAGCACAAGGACTCAATCCTGCCCCTGCTTCAAAGCCAAGAATTCTCACCTTTGATACTACAGAAAAAAAGCATCCCAAGGAGGGTAATTATCCATAGAAAGCACACAGCTTCACAAGCTCCTGGTTTTTACTTGAGCACAGTAACAAACCTACAGGACACTATTTACTGTGTTTCAACATATAGGTAGTTCATAGTCAATAAGATGCACACTCCTGAAGTGAAGCCAAGCTTTAAAAATTGGTAATTTCTCTAACAATTTAAACATCTCTTCCATAATACAAAGAACAACTTGATTTTCTCTACCAGTGAAATTTTATTAAATCAAGAATTTAATATAATCAAAGCAGTGCCCTGGCACTTGCTGGAATAATCAACGCAGCATAGACATAAGCAAGAACAGACACGTCAAATGCACAAAGCATTGTGGCAAAAGCCAGCTATCTACTGCTGCTTGCTTTCTTGGAAAGCATCGAAAGGAGGTGAATCAAGTGCTCCACTGGGGGTGTTTCAGCCTGGTCTGGCAGCTGCAGTTTTTAGAAAGCCATCAGCAACCTCTACACGTCCCCACTGCTGCCCCTCTTCTGGGAGCTGCCCTGCTCAGCAGGCAATTCCTCATCCTCCCTCTGCAGAGGCATGCTGAAACAACTGGGAATGCCTGCTGCCTACCCAGCCCCAGGACTGATTCTGACCGCCTGCAGCTATCTGGCAACTTGTCCCTGCATTACCGCTTACAAGTCATGAAGATCATCCAGGAGTAGGTCTGAAAAGGTGAAGATGAAACCCTGCAAGATGCAAGTCTCGTTCACTCCCAACACTTTTCTACGTCACTGACGTGGTTGCAGTAAGCTACCTTGAAATAAAAATAAGGAACAGTGATTTTACCACAGTACTTTCAACATTAAAACCAACAGGCCTCATGATTACTGACTGCTTTAGTGAAACACACTAGATAATATAGCTCAGCATGCTTTTTTTCCCCCAAAATCAAGAAGTCTAAGATAAATTAAGACAGTATGAAACCAAAATATTTTGAGGTAAAAAGAGCTTCCAACTAAAATACCAGCATTTTCTCTTGTTGGCTAAAAACCCAGTCCCACCCTCCTCTTTTGTATGCGTGTGCATAGGCTACAGAAACTTAAGAACATCCATTTCTGCAACCAGGTCAAGCAAACAACACGCACGATAGCTGCCATTTTCAATCTCTGAAACTCCTGGCCATTCCCATTAAATAACTTGAAAACAGAAGTAAGTTTGCTTGAACAGTCTTACATGTTTGGCTGCTGAACTGTTTCTTGAACAGCCACACACCAGGAGTTTGTAGTTATACAGAAGTCAATCAAAAAGCTATCCTGAAGTTTCCTTTGTTTTAAGGTAGCTGATTGGCCTTCAAAAAGCCCTCTAATTTTTATTGTCATCTTTCACTGTCCAATACACAAGGCAACCACTAGCCATGAAGACAAAATAGCATCTCCCATTTTAACACACTATTTTCAGGAATTCTGCACTCTAAAATGTTCACCTTCTAGACTAAAATTTACCATGCTTTTTTTTTTTTTCCCCTGAAGTCAGCATTCATTCTATTTCATGCTTTTTGAGCTGGCTTTCCTGAATGAGCAACATGAAAAGAAAAGTAACTTTCCTCCATTATAAAAAGAACACTAAATAAAATACAAGATTGCAGTCCTGAATTTATTTCCCCAAAAAAAAGCCACTAATCTAAATAAAAATATATGCAGTCAAAGGGGACAAGACCAAGGCCACTGCATTTTAAGTCATATAAACAGATTATGTGATTACACTGTAAGTACTCCAGTGATTTATATATAAATATATATTTAGGATATGAAGTAGTAAGTAGCATAAGTAACATAGCACAAATTCATCAACATAAGCTATAAAATCCTAATGCATGTTTTATAAACCCTGGGCTGTGGCACATGTATTCTGTAACGACAGTATTTTATTCTACAAAATTTCAGATTCTTCATGACAGCACTATGTTTATACATTTTAATTGTATGGTTCCTAGCTGTTGGATACCAATATTTCTGGAACTGGCAAAAAAGTAACACAGAAAACAATGGTATTAGAAGATAAAGCTCTTCAAAGCTCTCATCCCCAAATGTAATTCTTAGACACTGGAGAAATAAAAAAAAGACTTTTTAGCATGAAAGGAGATTATTGTTTGCCGGATGAGCCTAACGCAGACAACTGTATTTACAAAAAGATACACTGAAGGATCAGCCTTCATTTCTTCTGTGGTAGGTTTTCAAGACCAGGATAGTAATGTATAATTCTAGTAATACAGTTCTAACAGAGATAAAGATTTGCTTTATTCTTAATCTTGTAAGTATTAATTTATTTTACAGTACTTCGGAGTATTCCAGGCATTTTAGAGCTCCTTTAATAAGACCTATGCCTTGCCAGATGCTGCTACCAAATGAAGGCTTGATTGATGTCAACAGTGTACAAACCAAAGGGCAGGTAGACAAGAGTCCAGGACAACAAATTTAAGAACACGCTCAAATGGAGTGAGAAGATTTAACTTCAGATGGGAAAGATAAGGGAAAGGACAAAAATAAAATTGTGAGGATGTTCAATGAAAACTGTTCTACAGCACGAGGTACTCTACCTTAAAAGAAGCTACATACCATAGGTGATCTCTTACAGGCATCAGAAAAGCTGGTCTTAAATACAGGGTGTTGGATGAGTACAATGGCAATGTTTGTAAGCAGGGCAAGAAAAAAAAAAAAAAAAAATCAAGAGATCAGAATTGCAAAAGGAGACCTTACCCCAGATAGAGTTAGGAGAGGATTCCAATCTACAGCAGTTTGTATGCAGGGCTAGAAGAGGGCAAAACAGATTATCTGGTCTGCTCCTCGCTCCTCCAGAAGAGATCAACTCTGCGTGTCCAGAGTATGAGAAATGACAGTCTGACCTGCTATTAGAGACCTCCCGGGAAGGAAACCCCACATCTGCCCCAAAGCTGGACCAGTACGAAGTACTTTTCATCAAATTTCACTTGAATCAGCTTAGCTGGATTACCCAGTTTGCTTCAAATAATTCACAGATGCAGACCATGTTTCTCACTAATCTGTGTATGCTCAAAAGTATGTGCAAATAAATAGCCAAGTTGCAGGGTTTTGTATCTTTTCACCTACTCAAGTCCTACTTTTATATCTAGTATGCTCCCTGCTGCAGTATGAAATGTATTCTTGCCATGTGAGCATATCCCTCTGCTTCCTCTTCCACACTGGTCACAGCCGAGCGGCGGCATTTGCAGGAGAAAACACGGGCTGCCAGAAGTACTGCCCTGAAAATGCCAATTATAATCATAGCTACACGACACAGCTCAATGGTGCCAAGAATCCTTCTCCTCCCGTTCCCCCTATCCCTCCCCCTTTATTTTATTTCTAACCCCGAGGGCAAACACTGCCTCCAATCCAGGATTCCTGCCTAAAATCTCTATCTGAACCAAGATCGACAGAGAAAAAACATGAATCTATTCGCAAGCCATGCTGAGTAATCTAAAGCGCCGTTACTTTTAACTTCAAAGAGGCACCCTAGGGTACCCGTCCTCAAAAGGACGAGCCAGAAATGCTCACCCCTACTCACCCCTACCCACCCCTCGCCAAAATAAATAAAGAACCAAACCTACTGAAGTCCTGCAGAAAAAAACAACTTGGAGAATCAAACCGTTTGAATTCACTCCCCCTGCTTCCAGGATTTGTCCTTACTGAGCACCAAAAGCGGGGGCAATCGCTTTCCCTCTTGCAATTCACATGCAGCAAGTCAGCTAGCGCTCTCATTTTCTGCAATGAATAAAGAATTGAGTGATCCCATCATCCTCTAACATCTCCGCAGGACAAGATTCCTCAGCGCATGTTTATTTTCGTGTCTGAGCCTAAAAAAGCCCAGAACGTGGAGCTGTGCAGTGAGCCACAGCACACAGCCAATGCTCCAAGGAGCATGGAGGCTTTCCTGCTCTGTGACACAGGAAGTTCGAGAAAATCAACGTGAGGTGGAAGAGATGGGAATAAAGTACAGAAGTAAAGCAGGTATGAGGTGCTCCAATTTGGAAAGAAAATAGTGCTCCAAGGTTGTGAAGAAATAATTTTGAAAAATAAACCCTGAAAGGAGCCAGGGTCTGGAACAAGTAAATCAGCACTACCATGGCCACTGAAACACATCAGACATAATTGCTAAATCAAGCCAGTGAAAACAGCATTTATTTTAATCAGCAACTTTTGCAATTATCCGGTTATTGTTAAAAGTGGCTGTGCTTTTACCTGGTCAGAGGGAGACGGAAGAGCACAGGTTTACACGGAGCTCTTTGTAGCTTCCACCCCTGCTATGGCTTTGCGGGGAGCCCAAATGCATCACGCAGAGCCTCCTGCCAAATCAAGGGAGGTAACGCAGCGATTCAGCCTGCAAACGCTGTCTGATCTGACCCAACTATTTCTCTCACAGCACCTCCTACTTCTATGAGTCTCCATATGATAAAAAATACATTTGGCACAGGCAAATACAAGCAGTTTCTGCAGGGAACAGACATTTTTTGTCCCAGCCGCACATAATGCATGCAAACCTCTAGTATGCCCAACATTGATAACACTATGCAGCACTTCAGGAATTAGTCTGGAGGTAACAGAGGCTCTGCAGGCCTTCCGTACAGGCAGGGGTTTTAATAAAGAGGAGGCCAGGCTTTTCTGATAGAACCTGTGGTAATTCCAATAACCACCTTCAGATTAAAGCAAACTTACTCCAGCTGCAGAGCCAAGTGGGAGCTGTCCCTTCAGATAGATTCCCTACTCACAAGCTGTGAAAGGGGTGGCATTTCCACACCAATCACGTCCAGCTGGCAGGGAGAAGGTCCCTTTTCTGAGTTCCACTGCTGCACTGACCTTACGAGGACTTCACTCAAGCTTTAACAGATATAACAGCAGGTTTAAGAGCCACATATGACTGCTGAACTGCACACTGCCAGGAAAGCCATCCTGGGGTAACAAGAAAAACAAACTACCAGGATTCATTAATTCTTTGGGGCGAACCAGCAGAAAGAAGCACCTTTGCCTGCAGCAACATCTGGATCCTCACTCCAGGAGGCTTCATTTCTACCCCTGCTTGGCCACTGCATATTTCATTTCCACTGGCCTCTCAATGCTCCATCTGTATAAAGAGAGATTTTTCTTACCTTCCACGAGTATAGGAAAAATGAAACACAGCAAGGCTGAAAGAATATTGGATACTGCCAAAATCTATACCAAATAAGCATCTAGCTAGGCAAAGCTCTGCAGAGACAACCCTGAAGTGCTTCTATCCTTTCCCCTAAAACCCATTATCCCAAAGATAAGCTGGTACAGCCTGTTTTATGGCAGACCAAGGTCTCATCTCGTAGGGACTAAAGCAGCTGAGGTGCTTTATTTGGAATTAGAGCTATGAAACAGGCATACCTCTAAAGCCTAATTTGTATCCAGGCTGGAGCATTGGTCTCCTTCTCCTACCACTACTTTCATTTCCTAAGGTAGAGAGTGCATTTTTCTCCTTGTGTTCAGCAAATACGAGGTGAACAACGGGCTAAATGAGTGCAGCTGGATCTCTCTGGAGCATGGAATGACTTACAGCTTCACTACACATGAACTACCATGGCATACAGCTACAACAAATTTAGAATATGACACCTACTACAAAGGATCTGCCAAAAACAACTTCATTTGGTATGGCTGGACCTCCTCACCCAACTGTTTACCTTTTTTTTTTTTTTTTAAGAATAAATAGGGAAATTATTCTCAAAACTTTCCCCCTTGAGCCTCTGTGATGTACTGAAAACCTCTCCCAGGCATTTCCACAAAACTACCAAGTCTAAATGCTTACTAAGCTTACTAAGCTTACTCAGCTAATGAAGCTGAGCTCCTCATGCAATCTCCTAACAGATGTGGTTCTAGGACAAAGACTAAATTTCCTCAATATTCATAATAAAAAACAAGTGGAAAAGTAGCAACAGAGGTGAAAGCTGCTTCAAAAGCTAATGTATCTCCAGCTGGAGCGATATTATTATTGAAATTGCTACCAAATACTATTTGAATATATGTGAATAGACTCTACAGGAAATACAAAATACCACACATCTGTACGTGGTCTGTGTTTCCACACCTAGGAGTACTGCAAAGCATTACACACTACAAGATTTCTGCTCCTTTCCTTCATAGGGAACAGTGCAGACAGACAGACCTTCCAACATTTCTGTAAGATGTCCTGAGATAAGTTTGTTTGAGAATACTTCGAAAAACAGCCTACATTATCTCTAATCCCAAAGCTCCCCTCTCCTTTCCTAATTCAAATAGTGAAGTAACAGTTAAGTATTTACACAAGGTAGATCTTAAAATTATCAAGCGCACAACAGTATGGCTGCAGAACAGCTGACTGCAGAGCAGATAAGGGGGTTAAAGAATTAGGCCTGGAAAGTCTTTTTCAGTACTTGTAAAATACTGCAAATATATTAGGCCAAAAGAAACAACTGGGCTAAGCTCATGGATTTTTATGACGTCCCATGAAAACAAAGAAGATTAAGAGGAGATTTCTGGAAACTCAAAAACCAACTGCCTGATTCACTTTGTATTTGTGGAAGTTAAATTAAGGAAAAAAATCCTCCCTATTGAGTCAGTAACCATTAATTTGGCATTCATGAGTATACTTCCAGGTGCTGTTTGGAAACTGAGCTTGTAAATAAAGAAAAGTTTCTCTAAATAATGAAAAAACAACTGAGGCTTGTAGATAAGATATTTAGCTTTTCATTTACTCATCTACACATACAGACCCAGATAACCAGTCCTGAAGTGTTCAGAAGATATTTCTCTACTGATATCCCTGTAAGGACACTTGGAGGCAGCAACTGCTTTACACCCTAGGAAAAATACTGAGGTAAGTATTCAAAAGGGAGAACGCAGACATTAAGAAGTGGACATCAGGATCTTTGCAGCGTGATAAGATGCCAACATACTGCTCTGCCAGCACATCTGGAGCTGGTTATTCCGATGCTCACACATGCAAGGGGAGCAAGTTTAGTTCTCATCTTTAAATCAAGAGAAAAAAATATCGCTAAAGACTCCAACCACAACAGGCTTACATCTTGAACCGAGTTCAGGATGAACTAAGCTCCCCACGTGCTTTTACATTCCTGGCATAACCAGGGCCTGCAAGCATGCAGCTTGTCTGAGTGAGGCTGCCATTTCTACTCTTATCTACACTTATCTACTTACTTTATTTGTAGATAAAAAAATCAAAGCCAGATTTGAATTTGCTCTGTAGTATAAATGCATGGGGTTGACTGTGCTTTATATAAACACTGCCACCATTTTTATGACAACCAAAGTGGAGTGCAAGACAATTCTGCAGCCCATTTCAGCCGGTGTCTAAAATCTTACAATACCACATTCCTGAAAGCTGCTTTGTTGGAGGGCACAGCTGTGCAGCATTTCTATCTCAGGATGCTTTCTCACATCACAGTGCTCATGGCTCCTAGAAATTGACAGGAACACTCCACATTTTGCAGAAACCAACCTTGCAAGGCTATCAAAGCTCTCCGATACATCAGAGCCTGAAGGATGCCCCAGTCAAACCAAGGCCAAAATTCACAGCAGCAACTGCTCACACGATTCAGTCAGGCCAAGAGTATTAACACACCTGAGCTCTGTATTTATTTCAGGTATCAAATTAGGACGCCAGGTTCCTTCAGCCTGCGGTACAATTAAAGGAAGGGACACAGGCTCTTCAAGGCGCTTAAAGCTTACCTCCTGTTCCAGTGCTGTCAGCTGCCAGAACTTTATCCGGAGCCTTAGAAGTATTTCTGAACAGCTCTCTTTGTTTGAAGAGAACAGTAATGCTCCAGACTCTGTTTCAGAAGAAAACTTGCAGAAAACTGTTGCACCCCGAAAGCTCAAGAATCAGAATTTATCACTTAAAAAAATGTAAATAACCTCATGGCTTTTTTGGTGAGGGGAGGAGCGAGGGCGCTCACTCATGATTTATTTTAATACTTGTGACTGGCTCTACTGCATAAATAAATCAATCCCCCAGCCACACAGCTCCATTTTTCCAGTCACAGTGTGTTGTCATATGTGTTTTGTTGTTTTTTTTTTCTTTCCATTGCCAACAAATCACTCCAGGGAATTTTGAAGCCCAGTAGTATACTTTCCGAATGGAAACGATTAGTATAATTTGGGTGAAAAAGTAAACAACAGACTTACCCCATTTTTTGGGTAGGCTATCCATCCTAGATCCCCCATCACTGTGCGTGAGTCCAGTAAATTCACTGTAAATAAGAAAAAAATGTTAAGGAAGATGTATGGGTTACAAATTTCAGTAAACATTTCAAGATTTGGGTGGCTATGGTAAACAGGCTGTTTATAATTAACCACGGAAGTTGGATTTTTTGTGAAGCAGAACAACAAGACAATAACTCCTCTAACAATGAAGTCATACCCTTTGAGATCTACCCGTGAAACAAAGCTGCACACGCTCTGAACTTCTGCAAGATCCAGATTTAAGTTCTTGTGATCTGGTCTTTTGGGGAGGGGAACAACTATATACAAGACCTACAGTATACAGGTACACACAAATTCATACATCAAGGCTTATACACACACATTTCTTCTTTTAAGGCGGTAGAGTCTTTAACATAACGAGGCCTTTAAGACAAAAACAAAACGAGAAACAATGTGCAGGGCATCCTAGCTATTGTGGATTCAACTTTCAGAGTATTTTCTGTGGCAATAGTACACTATTTTCTTTCCCTTGCAAATTTTTCTAAGTCTTGACAACTTCATTATAACATATCCAAGGGATCACCATCTTTTCCACCCAAAAATGCAGTGTGGCTCTGTTAAGTCAGGTAAGCAATCAGCAAACAAGTTACATTAAAGAGCAATAAATTATTCCCGAGTTTACAATATTTTCCCTCATATTGCCTGAAATACTCAGTACTTGAGTACAAAGTGTCAAATAATTAAAAAATAAATCCATACACAATTCAGCTGAGGAAAACTATAGCAGCTTTTGGTGATGAACTTCCCAGCGTCATCTCTTGTACCCAGGGCTTTAAATCTCCAAGTTAAAAAACAGACTGAATCCACAGCTGTTACACAGAACCTCAATCTAGGAGGAACTTTCTACTATAAAAGCACACAAATTCCTTCTCTGAACTACAACACATGCTTCCAACAGCATAGTTGTCTGCATAACACAAACTCACATTTTGAACCCATGTCCCTCCTGAAAAGGAACCAATTTCCCCAACTCTTCAGTTGATGGTCTCCACTGTACGTATTCTTTAAAAATCCCACCAGAGGTTTTCAAAATCAGACTTTCAAGACCTTCAAGCCTGTGATGAGCTAGCCCGAGAATAAGCTTGAAATGAGTAGAGGATGTCACACGCTCCTTTAGAAATTAAACCATTTATGTAGGTACTAGAAAATTGGTAGAGAAACGGTATGTCTGTACAGCTATAAAGAATGGGAATATCAATCCTCTTCCCTGGAACTCTTACAAGGTTTACTGGCTGTCTCTGCACAGCCAAACACACACCGGTGCAAACGCCAGGCATACAGACCCTCACACCAGCCCAGGTCATCCTGCTGCAATCACCATAGACAACATTAAAATGTTGCCCACTGAGTTCTTCAGACATCATAATTACACTATTTGCAGGGTACCTGCTCGCTATAATACAAACACACCGATTGAGTTCCTGTAATTAGCATTCTGCTTCAAAGTGCCTTTTTCCCCTGATGAGTCAAAGACCTAAATGTACAGAAGCATAAGGATTTAATAGCAAACCATATTATATACGTAGGGGCAAGAGTAATAAAACATGAAGTACATTATACCAAAATAAAAAGCATGCTCCTTTCAAATGTTAAGGAGAATTAAAAAAAAAGATAAAAAAAATGATTGGACAACAGATCTAGCCTGAAAAAACAAAGTTATCAGAATCAAGTTGGTCTTAATCACTGTATTACACAGAAAGCTGACAACTCTGTGCCCATTGTATGCAAAACCAGCCCAGAAGGCAGCACTGAGGCAGAAAAATTAGTCCTCAGCCCTGGCATCAAACACTTGTAAAATATTTGTTTATCTAGATATTTGCAGTGGATGCAATTATGAATACATCATGCTATCACAGGGCATGTAGATGTTCTGCCATGTCTGGTACTGCTTCTAAAACAGAAAACACAGCTGGGGGCTCACAATGCTACCAAATTAGAGGACATCCAGTTGAAACAACACTCGGGGATTTTACTGAAGTCTGTTCAAAATAAGGAAACAAAATCAGGTGGCTTTCCACCCCGCAGTCTAAGCGATGTAGAAGTATTGCTATCATCTCCCATTACAGATGTCACCCCGTAACAGCCAGCTCTTCCCCTCCTGAAGGTTCAGGTTCATTAATTTCTCCTGCTCCAGCTGAAGTCAAACATCAATACCCAGCTGCTCCTAAATCATACTGTGCTTTCTCCTTTTTAATGGGATAACAGGGGCGATCTTAAAATATTCTTTAAAGCAGGACACAAACAACATGTCCCATAATGTACATGTATACCATTTCAAAAAGGAGGGGGAAGGACTGCTGCTGCCAACAAAATGGCAGGATACCCAAATTCCTTCTATTACAGTCACTGTAATTAAACCATGCAGAGCAGTATATTCCTGTCCTAAGTTGCAATGGATGCAAAACAAGTATTGATCTACATTGTACAACTTAATTAAAACTTGTCCCGAAGATGCTGCTAATGAATGTAATTAGATGGTACGTTTGACGCCACAAAGTTCTTCATGACATGCTAATTAAGAAAAGCAGCAGAAAAAGTGCTTTTATTCAAACATCAGATCATAAAAAGAACATGAGAAAACTAAATATTGAATTATCTTTCTATCAATGACAATTTTTAAATCGCTGTTATTAACTTCAATTTCAAAATAATTTTCTGCATATGAAAAGATAACACAACCCATTCAGCTCTAACTCCAGTCAGTGGAAATTCTTCTGTCGGTGAGTCAGCCGACGGCGCTGAATACTAAATCTCCAGTTAGGAAAGAGGCATTTCCTCTCTTTTTTTCCCAATAGGATCCTAAATAGAGCAAGACAAATAGGAAGGGATGAGATACACCTTTTGACGGGCACAGCACAGGAGCCCAAATTCACATGCCAGGAAAACAAAAGCCGCCAGTGACTTGGAGCTCTCCCTGTGTCTGGAGACCTGCAAGGCTCCCAGGATAATTCAGATGGCTCCGAGGGGCTGTTGCAGTCACAGCAGACTCCCTGGCTGCCCCATAGGCTTCTGCCCAGAGTTACCTTCACAGCATATCTTCTAAAATACTGCACCGTATCGATCTGCTGAGGAGCTTATTTAGCTAGTAGTTATGCAAAATCGTCAGCAAAGATGGAAACGTTTTGCTTTCAGAATCCCCCAAATTCCTGTATGAACAAACAGAAATCACCACTGCTCCATCCAGGTACGAGGCAGCTGCCTTTTCCGCATCAGCACCCCACCCAGCCATCTCTGGCAAATCCTCAATTCACTCGCAGTACTGCCACCTCCCAAATCCACCCTAATTCGGAGGGGCACCAGGCCGGAGCCCTGGTGACCCTGCTGCGATGCTGCGGCAGCTCCGCGCACAGGGGTACAGCGCTGCTGGAAACCTTGCTGCTGCTGGACTGGTTTTCCTTTAAAAACTGCAGATTGGCCAGGCTGGGAGAGAAACAGCAGGCAAATGGTAGCTAAGCACATAGCTACCACGTGGAAGGCACTGTTTTAGCAGAGGATTTATAGAAGAGCTGCTGCCATCACCACGAGATGCTTGCACCGCTTACCATATGGCTGCCCGGGAAGCTGTTCTGCACTGGAATAAAAAAGCTGAATCTCTCCAGTTTTACCCACAAAAAGGGGAAAAAAAAGACTAGGGGTCTCAGGAGCAGCGGAAGCAGTTCTTCCCCATCAAACCCGAGACAACTAGCAGCACACACTTGGCCACGGCTGTCTAATAGCTGACCACAGGAGGTGGTAGCTCAGGAAAACCTCCAGCTACATGCTTAAGGTTTACGTATTTTAGGAGGTCCAACGCCAGCTCCTGCACAGCTCAGGAGCCCTGGGCCAGCCCCAGTGCTACAGATACCCCACAAGCATAACCCAAACCTGTTCTCAGCAGCCCTGGGGATGCAGGCAAGCTCATCCCACTGAAGAAGTCTCTCCAGAAACTGCTAGTGACTCTGTCTGCCCCATAACCTTAAAAACCTCCAGAATAACAGAACTCATTTATTCCCACTTCCTTTCTCCTTGGCATCAGCTAGACGTGTCTCAACGAGCGAGAAACCTCAGAGCCCATAAGCACACTTAGCACCTGTATCTCTGCCAGAGCGCTTGCAGAAGCCACATGCATACATTCAAAAAATGTTTTTTGCTCATCTCTACCGGCAGTGCATCCATCCCACAAGCCCTAATTATTTCTAATGCTCAGTCAAGGGGAACACAAAACCGCACAGATCTATATCATCATTAACTTCCATGCCTTCAGGGTAGGATAAATGATGATTAAGTCTAAAGTCATACCACAGCCTTTTTTTCTTCTTCCTTTTTTTTTTTTTTTTTTAATACAGAATAATAGCCAGGGGAATTTGCATACACTCTTGTTCTCAGACAGGCTGCTTACTACGGGTGAGCAATCAACTTGGAATAAAACCAGAAGTGAGCTAAACCTTTGCCCTGAACTGTAGCTGGTGAATTAACAGTGTTTTTTTCACTCACGGATCCCTAACAGGCGATTGGATCTGACTTTTTACTCACATGTCCTCGTCGCACTCATACCACAGGCATTTAGCAGCTTCACCATGACGACACTAGGGTTGTGTCTGGAAGGAAGCGCAAGAAATGCCAGAGCCGACAGCATTCAACGCTGACCTAAGCCAACGCATCTGCCCACACAGCGCAGCATCCCAGCTGATGCTGCCACCTAAGACACGGAGCCACGTGGCAGCACCAGATTGCACAGCTGAAAGCAGGGCAGGTCTACCACAACAGCACCGCGGCTGGAGTTGAAGCCACCAGTTCATGGACTTCTGGTCACAGCACCTAAGTGGAAGGGCTCCTCTGGCTCTGGATCAGCCGAAGCAGCTTCAATTCCTCTGCTCCAGTTTCAAGCAGGGAAAGAAAACAACCTGAAAAAGAAAAATCCCCCAACCGCCAGGATAAAACACTGAGTGCTCGCGATCCTGCCAGCCACACATCCTCATGCTGTGTTGGCATCCAAGGATCCACCAGGAAAGCGTTCGTGGCTCAACCTGGGGAAAAGTCTCCGCAGGCATACCAAAGACTCAATCCTTCTGGGCTGCAACAGTCTTTGAGCTGATTTCCAATAAATCCTTATACATCAGCACCACTTGCAAGCAAAAGTTATCCACGAGGCATACCCTAGTGAAGTTATTCATGCCAAATCATCCTAGAACAGGCAGAATGGTCAAGATAGCATGAACTGATAGATTTTACATCTTGAAGCCATAAAGCCATATGAATTTTATTATTATTATTATTTCACTGAAATAAAACTAAAGTAAGAAGAAAAAAGTATCTTTGACCAAATCGATACCCTATCACAACATGAACGGGAGTAAAGAAACCTTCACTTAGAGCTTGAATAAATATTTCAAAACATCACATGATTTCATAACTAGCACATTCTTAAAGAAAAACACTTGAATGAAAATGTTTTGGTTATAAGAAACTGAAACAAAACACCGCTTTAATACATTTGTTATTAATTCAACAGGAATCCAAGCACTGTTTTCAGTAACCTGGGTCTGAACTCCTGCATGAAAAAAGGTGCGAATCGAGTGAGTGCTCCTGCATCCTCAAGGCTCCTACATCCTGCAGCTCCTGGCCTCCTCTGCACAGCCCTCCAGGCATCGCAGCCTTCTCACCCAGCCTGCTGCCTCTGCTCTCTCGTCTCCCTGGGCCCAAGGCAGGGGCATGGCTGCCAAACGTCACCTCTACCTGAGCTGCTTTCTCCTGCTGCTGCGTACCTCCCCGTCCTTCCTCCCGTGCTCCTGGAGTTCACAGCACTACCAAGACACACCAACTGCAAAGGACTCTCCATCATCATGAGTCAAAGTTTTTCTGCTTCATCAATCTTCGCCGCTTTTATCGCGGTATTGTTGCCGTTCGTTTCCCAACTGTTTTCCCTGTTGTGCCAAGTATTTCTTCAAAAGTATAAATCCAAGGCACTCCAACAAGTGACAGTCAAAAATAATCCAAGAAAGCAAAAACAAATGAAGAAATAAAACTCCTGAAAGAAATCAAAGCTATCAGGAAGCAGATGTTTTGTATTAATTAGCTACACTGAGTTGAGACAAAAAATAAGCAGGCAAGAGCCTCGGAAACATTTCCATCAGTGGAAACCAAGCTAGAGTGGAGCGCAAGCTGTAGCAGTACCTATTATTTATAGCCCACTGGAGGAAGAAAAAATACACTACTTAATGAACTCGCAAACTAATATTAACTGCAGATTTATATTTTATTATGTTGGCTTCGTTCTGCTTTTAGTTTTCTCATGATTCCCTTTTATAGCAAGTGCCAAAATGCTAGAATCTGCATCGCAGATTCATAGGTTTTTAAGGCCAGATGGACAACTGCAATCACAACACTGGCCAGGAAATTTTACCCAGTGTTTTTTGCATCACGTCTGTAATTTCTGTTTGTGCATACTGTTTAGAAGGGGGGCAATATTGCCCTTGGTCAAAGCTCTTTGGGTTGGCTGCATTTTTTCCACAGGCTCAACAGTGGCCATAGCACCTGGGTGTGGGACCAGAGGCTCACTTCATAACTGGACCCAGTAAAACAAACAGAAAAGTACCATTTTTTTCCCCTTATGAGGATTTGCTCTCAAGACAAGAGGCAGTCATTTATTCCTCCCACCATACTTAACAGAAGTGGTCAGAAAGATTATTTATTTGACTCCAAAGCACCTGGAAACTTCCAGTATGGTTTGCCTTTTTTTAAATGGCAAACTCTTCTATTCCCACCTATTTTTAATTGAAAAGGAATTATTCAGTGTGAAGAAAGAGAGAGTCAGTGAAGTTTTCCTAGCCCCACTCGTGAAATCCCCTGGAAACAACACTGTACAGACACACTGGTAGCTCTCTGGAGCAAGAAAATACCAGTGCTGCCTGCAGACCCCGGGTCTCCAGCCACTACCAAGGTATCTGTAAGTGGCTGAAGGACACAACCTGTTTCCCTGAGACCCTCCTTTTAAAGCAAGCACCTTATTAAGCACACAAATGAAGGCCTAAAATCCCAACAGATTCCCAATGCAGTCAAACCACCTGCTGGCAGCGCTGAAACGCGCCCTCGTGTTCTTCCCTAAATCAGCACACCACCAGCTAAAGGCAATCTGAGCTCTGTCCTCAAAAGGGGTCCTCCAAGGCACGGGCATCAATCCTGTTACACTTATAACTAAACTCAGCAAAGGGAAAGAAACTCACCAGGCACATCCAGAGTTGTCAAGGCTGTCAGCTTTCACTACCAGTGGACTTGCAAGACCTCACTGTCCGGCACCAATAAAGCCTTCCTGTTGACAATAATGACTACTCTGCTGCCACTGAGTTCGCTCAAGTAGAAAAAAAGGAACTGACATAACGCTTAGATGGCATTCGGGAGCAAAAAAATGTTTAAGATGATCTATTGGCTTTTCAGGGGGCTGACAGTTTATCCCTTCTGTTTCAGAAAAGGGTAGAGGCTGCTAGTGGGAAGAGCACACTGCCAACACATTTTAGGAAGAAATTGTGTTTGAACATTAGCAGAGCAAAGATGGGTTAACCAAAATGACTAGATTCTGGAGAAATTAACTTAAAGGCAAATATGCAGATAATTTCAAGTAGTTTCACTGTTTTGGCAAGTGCAAAGCAGTCAGAAACTGACAGAAGTCCACCCAGAAACATCATGAAATTCACATTA
Source organism: Anser anser (assembly GCF_964211835.1). Lineage (NCBI taxonomy): Eukaryota > Metazoa > Chordata > Aves > Anseriformes > Anatidae > Anser > Anser anser. The sequence continues at coordinate 14,986,485 of NC_139724.1, forward strand.
CTGATCCTGAATAATTAATTTACTCCCAAATGTTTCTCTACCCCCTCAGGGAGCTATGAAGTTCAAACTTGTTGTTCTGAATTCCTCCTTACAATAAGAGATCTGAATTAGAGAACCTAGGAGTTAACATTTCACAAAACACTTTGGTGCTGCCCACCACACCTCAATGTAGTAGCTGGCACAAAAGCCTGCAACCCCAGGGTCCTGCTTTCTCTTTTACAGGCTCCCTGGGTGACCTAGGGTAAATCCCAAGGGATTTACATGCCTGAATTTCACACTGCACATCTGAAAATACCTGCTTGGCCTCCTAAACCTAGCTCTTAACCTCCCTGAGTAAGCCTGTTTCCTCTCCACGCACACCCCCAGGCACAGCTTGCTCTGCCCAGGAGCACGCAACCTCAACCCTGATGATGCTCAGGAGCTTGAGGGAGGGAAGAAAAGGGACAGGAATTACCCCGTAACCCTCAGAGCTGCCAGACCTGCTCACAGAGGTGTTCCCCATGACACTACGTGCTACCTCACCTCCTCCAGGAGAGCTCTCCCATCCATCCAGCTCATGGCCACCTGAGCAGCTCTGCCTGGCCAAAGTCCTCCTCGCAGACCTCCCGCACAACTCAAATACCGTTACAGCATCCCCAGCAAGACTGCCACAGGATGTGCTGAAGCCCCAGCACGCTTTTTCAGTCCCAAAGCACATTTAGTCCTATTTCCAAAGAGCAGAGGCAGGACGGCTGTGCTCACACGCGCAGCACAGCACCCTCACCCACAGCAGGCAACATGCCATCAGACCTCTGCAAGCAGCCACCCCATGACCCCTCCTGAACCCAGAAGTCGAGTGCTGCAAGGCCATGCTCCTGTCCCCTCCTGACCAGCTTCCTCGCAGGAGAGAGGGATAATTGCTTCCTACCTCCACCAGGATAAGCGCATTAAGCCTTCGGAGAGACTCAGATACTGCACCAGCCAAAGCCACAGCAAATACCAGAGCTGAGACTGTAAAAGAGAATAATAGGTCAAAAAGACAACTAAAAGGGTAACAAATCCCTACGGACCTAAGCTGCTGAGAGCCGGTGCTCGAGTCTGCCGATACAGCTGGCTGGAAAAGCTACTGGGGCACCAAAGGCCTGCACTTCAACAAAACCTGTCACCTCCGTGTCCTGCCAGCCAGAGAGGAGGTGAGGGACATGCACGACGAGAGCAGAGGGCAATTCATCTCTCAGCTCTGTTTGTGCCAAAAAAGAAAAAAAAAAAAAAGAGACATCTCAAGTACAAAACATTTTCAAAGGAAAAAAGAATGCTAATTTAAAATACACAGCAATTTTACTAAAGCGATCAAAGAAAATGAGTTTTGCAAAAAATAGTTAGTAAAAATTGCTCATTCCAGCCCAGTCATTAACTTTTTAACATTATTTTTTTCTATATTTATCAATACTGAGTAAAGAAATATTCCCAGTGCCAGCTCACCCAGGCTGAAATCAGGCCCCACAGCTCACTAATCCTTATGGTCTGTGAGGAAGGCATCCTTATGACAGAAAAAGATGTTTTACTATAAGCACAAAGGTTTTTTCTACTCTTTTTTAAGCCTTTTTAACGGATAGCAGTCTGAGCACCCACTGAAAAGCTGCATGAAATGTTTTCTTCCACAGAAGTGAGCACTTGGTAACAGAAATTCACTACTTCCACAAAAATGAAGTTTGTACCTTTTTTTTTTTTTTTTAACATGCCATTCTGCCCTTGAAAAAAAAATTGCTTTCTTCTTTCGAGGCAGAGTCTTAGTTCTCTGACATCCCTCAGCCATGGCTAAAGCTCACCTCTATTCACCAAAACAATGGAGCACTCACTAAAAGCTTGCTTTCAACTCCAAGCCAGGAAGCCTGGGGGTCCAACAGCCCCGCTTCCATTCCAGACCCCAAATACAACAGCGCCCAGCACCACTGCTCAGCTGAGTGATTCCTGCTGCTCTTTCTCAGGCTGGGGACTCCGCCATAGCTCAGCACATGATGGAAACAAGGATTTCTGCAGAAGCAACATGGAAATCCTCAGGACAATAAAGCATAAAAGCAGCTAGATCAGAGAGCAAGGCACCATATAACGAACTGTCCTGGCTTTGCAATTTCTGGAAGATTTTACGAAATCCTGCTCCTACCTTCCCTCTCATGGCTTGCTACAAAAAGCATTGTGTATTTACTGCAAACAAACGTTTTGTTACGGGTGAGGTTTTGCTTTCTTATTTCACAGCAACAGAAGAGCAGACGTGGAGATGGACGGCGCGTTGGAGCCAAAAACGTTAGGTAACTGTGGGAGAGATCACAGAGGAGGGGGAAGAAGCTGTCAGACAAGCCCACTAGCTGTTCTCCTTCCCCCATGGTACCTGTCAGTTTATCCATCTGTAAATTGATTTGCAAATAGCTGCTTTATACATCAAATTATGGTGTCAAACATTTGCCATGCTATAAGCTGACGCTCTGTCAGTGGCTCCGTTTAAGACAGCTTGCTTGTTTTCCACTATTTATTACAATTTTTAAAATATGCCTCAAAAAGAAATAGGTACTATATTGAAGTCAATTTTTGCTATTGTTTATTTCCCTTTTTTTCAACATGTGTCATTAGGCAGCAATGCTTTTAGTCATGTACTAGAAAGTGCTGCGTTTCAAATGCTGTTTTTACTGTCAAAATGATAGCAGTTTCCATTATAAAATCATGACAGAGCCATTCTGAACCTCTTGAAAAGCCATACATCACATCATCCTGATCCCAAAAAGACCATTAGACATGAGCTGTCCCTCCTCATTCCAGTAATTCCACTGCAGTAAATTTAAAAGTTAATGGGATTACTCCTATGAGTAAAATAGGTGTACAGCACCAAGGCTACACACTAACGTTACGGTAAGTGTATAAGGGATGGTTCCAATACACAAAAAGAACAAATCCCTCCTCAAAAAGTCCTTATAAAACACTGCTGACGGGCTGAAATGCGTCCAAGATGAACAATTCTGCATACTCAACTGCATGCTAGCAGTACTCAGGACCTACAGAATCACAAAAAATACAATAGTTGAAGCACATGAAGCCAAGCCAGTAGGAGAAACACTGAAAATGTCTCATATTTATTTCTACCCAAAGCATTAGGCTAATTGAAATAGACTGACAGGAAAATGAGGAGTATCTTCACACCTACATCTACTAAACACGTGAAATACTCCTTGAAAAGGGACTTCATTCGCTGACTAACAATAAACATTGTTGTACCTAAATAGGCATTTGTGTGGTGTTCCATGACAGAAATGATACATTGCCACAAAACAAAACACGCTTGAGTCAACATACTTAAAACATGTAGGCTCGTTCCATGCTCTGCCATGAATAATCTGCAAATTATAACCTTCCTCTGTGTTTCCCTGTACCAGACCCACCCCTTTAATTGTATTCATTTATTCAAATTTAAAATGATACATTAAGACAAACCAAGCTTCAAAAATTCCCACAAGAATTCATAGGAGGAGGATTGAATGCAGGAGCTTAAGAGCAGAAGGCTATTCTTCAGCTCAAGTCCCTGAAACAAATGCAACACATATTACAAAGTCACATTTGCTTTGCCTTCCTCACCTTTGTCTAAGTCACAGCCATTATTTGAAACTGTATTTCTTTTCATCTGCTTTCATAACATACCCTGTTGTAACAGCGCTGCCTTCTCAAAAGCCCTGAAATTAAATATTCCTTTTTATTTAATGACAATTATGCTCGCATGTTGTTGAGTTACTCTGTTACAAGAAATCAGAAGATGTAATGTCCCCCATTCTTTTAAAAATGTACTCCATTTGTTTTAAAAATTTGCCCACATGACACTTTCTAAGGTCATCTGGGTGATTTCCAAACAGGAGCTGCAAACCAATCCAAACCCACGGGTGACGTGTAACAAATCATGCTGAAGTTGGGGCTGGTGCTAGGGGTCTTTAGACAAGTCCTTCGTTCATTCTGTGTTTTACCTAAATAATTTACAAAAGCCACTTCCCAAGCCCTGGCACTTCCAACAGAATGATTTAAAACATGCATTTTTAAACCAAAGGAGGTGTAGGAAACCCATTCGGATACTCCAGGGCTGTCTCTTGTGCCTGTGACAGGTCAGAAGTTGCTGCCAGCAGGAGAAAAAAAAAAAAAAAAGAGATACAGCCCACACAGGAAATCTATTTGGGTTTACATGCTGTCACTTCAAAATTACAAAGCTCCCATAAATATACAGCTTAGGTAATTGCAGTATCAACAGTGTTTCCCCCCTCCCCGTCTGAAGCAATGTATTTCTCATTGTTATCACAACACCCAAACGCAATTTATTTCTACTCAAGGAAATGTTTGATCAAACGCGATGGTAACTGGAGGGCAGCAGTTCCCTGCACATTTTCATAGGTGATGCATTTGAAAGTAATAAACCCCTCGTGAAATTCTGGCATTTCAAAATTCTGCAATATTTTCATAGCACATTTTGGAATATTTTCACGGTGACAAATTTCTGAATTTGTAAAAAAAAAAAAAAAAAACAGTCAAAGGGAAGAAGGAAAACTCTCATTCTAATGAATGAACTCTGCTGAAGAGTTACAAATAATGGCTAAACAATACCTGGAACATGAAACAGCACTGAGCATTCATCCTTCAAGGCACATTTTGCTTTTGATACATAGTCTGAGAAACGGCAACTGAAATAAAAATTGCTTTTATTTCCCTTTCATAGAGAAACGTGGCAGAAATTCAATTCAGTTTCCCCAATGTATATTCTAAAATCTATAACTGGAGATATCTACCATTTACAATATAGGCTAGGAATTCGATACTTCCCCATAAAAATGGCAGAAGCTTCTGAAACTCAGCTGTGCTTTCCAAAAGCTATTTCCATGCTACGGAACCCAAACACTGAATTTACTTTTCTCCCCTCCAAATCTACTTTTCTCCCCTCCAAATCTTAACCTAGATTTTTTAGAGTGCTTTCCCCTAAGTCTCTCTCCACTAGAGGGTAAAACAGAAATTCAGGCACTGTGAATTGTTAACTGTACATATCTTATCCTACAATGTCACTGTGTATTACAGTAAGATTTAGAGAAATAAATGTGACACAGAGCATAAGAAAATAGTAATTATAAGAATTTACCATCCTCTATGCAACTATATGTGTTACGTACCAATACAGCACAAGTTATCAGCTAGGTGTTTTCTAACCATGGCGAATAAGATGAGGGCTCACAACAAGACCCAGGAAAACCAAGACAAACAACTTTTAAAAATATTCACAGTTTTGAGATGGCTACCTCCATCCAAGCACAAGTAAAGTTTCCGACCAGCTGAATGTGACAACTGACCCCAGGGGAGGATCTCTCTCTGTGGACCTAAAAGCAGCCTGGGTTTGAACTTTTCAAAGCCGAATCAGTGACAAGCATCAGTGGCATACGGCGAGGCGGGCTGACTTCAGCGTCTGAGGTTTCTTTCTCATGCAGTCGTATTCACATACTGCAGGGTGAGCCGTTCCCAGAAGCAGAGCCGCTCGGTAGTAATTGGCAAAGGAGACATGCTGCGAGAAGCACTTGTCAAATAATGCTTGTTTACAAATAAATCTCCTAGCAGCAAAGGACAGCAGTTATCGAGCAAGTTCAGGTCCACAGTCAGACCCCCCCCACCACCAGCAGGGTTTTTAGCTTTGCATTTACTGAAGAGACAGAAATTAGAGAGCGGCAGTCAGAAAAACAGGAGGAGAGAGACCGTGAAGCAAACGCTCATGCTGCTAATCATCACTGTAATATTCCCCTGCAACCTCCCTGTAAAGATGCCACTAAACCAGTTTGCTCAGCAGTTTCATTAATTGTTTCCAGCCTTGCTTCCTATGTATGCCGCCTGCCCGCTAGCGCAGAGGCACCTCTACACTCGGGGAACGGTCCCGTTGACTTGGGCAGTATCATCCGGATTTTCCAAAAAAACTGGAAAGGGTGCCCGAGACGGGGCTCCGAGCATCCCTCAGCCTCTCGGCACGGTGTCGGGGAGCAGGAGAAGGTGCAGGACGGCGAAGAGGCAGGTGAGCGATGGGAAGAGCCTGCCACAAGCAGCCTCCCCGGCCATCGCTCCCACGGGTGAAATCACCCGAAACCGCACGGGGGCAGAAGGATTGGGCCCACCTCTATCTCACCCCGAGGCGAAGCCAAAGCCATTCCCATTCCTGCCCGAATCAGTGCGCTTCCCGAACGCTCGGCATCTCCGCACCCAGAAGAGCAGCATTTTCCCCTCCCTTTAGTTTTTTTAAGCCACGACCCGCATCATTTGCGCTCTCCGAAACAAATTGCAGCTCGCTGATCACCTCAGGCCACATCTCTGAGATTCTGGCTACCGTTTTCCTGCGTACGTCCTCCCTCTGAAGGAGTTTCACAAATAATTACAGTGTATCGCAAAAAAAAAAAAAAAACCACAGCCTGCTACGAGCAAGCAGCATCCCTTCAGGATGCTCAACTTCCCCATCCACTGCTTCCACCTCACGGCCTGCCATAAATGCAAAATATATACATTACAAAGATTCAGGCAGTGCCCAAAACAGGTAGAGGGGGTAAAAAGAAAAGTCCGATTTGAAAGCCTGGAAGTGCCCGCGCCAGGCAAGAATGCTGAACACACGTTTTTGGCTGGTGGCTCAGCACCGCCACGGCGCTGGGTCCCCACCACCGGCACCTGGTTTGAAGGCACCGAGGGAGCGCACTCCCTCCCACCCCAGCCCACGGAGCCACGCCGAGACATCCGTGCAAGCCCCCCCCCCCACATAAAAAAAAAAACCAGCAGCTGCAACCCTACAAAACGCCCCCCGGCTCCATGCACCTGTGCGAAGCCGCCCGTGCCAGCCCTTCCCCCGGCTCGGCACCACCATCGCCCCCCACCCCCGACGGCCCGGCCCCGCTCACCCTCGCTGCCGGGGCTGGCCAGCAGGCTCCGGAGCGCTGCGCACAGCAGCAGGCACGTCCAGGCGGGAGCCGGCGCCCCGGCACGGCCGGCCCAGCCGCCACCGCCCCGCAGCCCCATCCCGCCGCCCCTCAGCGCATGGGGCCGCGGATGTTTTTCCCCCCCCCCGACCCCTTCCCCTCCCTCCCCGGCGCTGCCCCGCTCGGGTCGGGCGGGCTCGGGACGGGACGGGACGGGGCGGGCTGGCAGCGCGGCTCGCCTCCGCTCCGCTGCCGTCCAGCCGCCGGCGCGACTGGGGAACCGGGGGCGGGGACGGGGGAGGCGGCCCCGAGCCGCCGCCGCGTAGACGCCCCTGACGGGGCGGACCCGCCGCCGCCTTCCCCGCGCGGGATCGGAGCCCGCCGCCCTGAGGGGGGCCCTGAAATGGCGGCCCCGCGGGGGCACCCGCACGCCTCTCCCGTACCCCCTTCCCGGGCTGCCCGAGGGGGCCGTGGGGCTGTTGTGTTCCCCCCCCGCACCTTTCACCTCAGCCTCGGGGGGTGCAGCCGGCCCCAGTCACACCGGGGGGTCGCAAACCGGGGAACCTGCGATTTAAGGGCAAACACAATGTTGTCCCCATCTGTACCAGTCCCCAGCGCGTGGTTGTCCCCATCCAGGAAAACACAAACACCGCAAACTTTGTAGTGAAACCGGTACGTATCTGACGGGCAAAAGGTGATGCGCAGGTGTATTCTGCCTTTGGGAGGCTGCCACCAGAGCGCAGCTTTGAATCCCGCGTTGACAGGTGTTTTTGGGAAAGTGGTCACTGAGTTTTGCTCAGCAGAGCCCTAGTTGTCACTCTCACTTCATCTTCCTGAAAAAAAAAAAATTAAAAAAAATCAGAAATTAATTGCTGGAGGTATATTCAGTTCCTCACTGGAGCCAAGAGCCCTCGAGGAGACTGCCTCCAGGTAAGTGAATAAAGACAAAATTGAGCCTGGTAGCTACACAAGCAGCAAAGTTAAGGGGTGACTTTGCAGCACCTCCTCCATTTCACTGTGCTGTGGGTAGGTAAGCTTGTCAAAATACCTCCACCACTGCCCTGTCTCAGCTCCCACATTTCAACTAGGCCAGCGTTGTCCAAATCGCAGCATTTAAAAGTCCATGCTGGCCCTATCAAAGTTAGAGACTTTTCTCTTTCATTTCCCCAGCACCAAGATTTTGTTCATATTAGAAAGGCGGTAAGTGAAGACTGAGTACCTGCAAAGGTATTCTGAGCAAGGCTTCCCCCCACAAAGCAAGTTTCAGGTTCAGGACTGAAGGAAAAAAAAATGCAAATTACATTATGAAACCTCTAAACAAAGGCAGCATTAAAAGGAGACCTAAATGCCCAGTTTTCCATGTACTGTCTTTAACCAGGAACTTCCAGTCACACAGAGCTCTCTACGTTGGCAATGCTCACTTTTTCCTCTTGGCCCTAGCACCATATACAAACCTCAGCTATTGCCAAAATATAAACATAGTCCTGGACTGTATCATGCATGTTATTTTCTACAGCATTTGCACCTGATGCAAGAGGATTCTGTACATCACAAGTTATTCAACATTTTTACTGCCACCAGGAGGACAAGGAAGGGGCTTTGCTTTACAACATAAAGTGCGTAGCTGAAGTTGCCAGCCAAACGAAAACGCATGGCATGCATCTGTTTACAGCAGTGAATCAGATCTTCACTATTCAAATATTCCACTAATCTGTAGTTCAAAAGGGATGAAGGTAATGCTGGGAATGGTCTGATGGCAAAAGCTGCATGGCCAGATCCTCAGCTGGGATAAATTGCCATGACAGGGAACATCTGACCCCAGCCCTGCATCAGATTTAGGATGGGAATAGCTCTGTGTGGAATACTCATGTCTAGGGCATGAAGAAGCACTGGTAAGTTTTACCCTCACACCACACCCAGAAATCAAGAAAAAGGAGGAAAATGTCCTCAGAAACAGCATCTTGCTAGCATATTCAAAAGAATCAGATGGCAAAGAAAAAAAAAAAAAGCCAAGCTTGATGGGAGCTTCTGCCAGTTGAGGGGCAAGACAAGTTTTTTATCACAATCTCAGGTGGCAAACTCGTTTGCTCCCCATTTTCAGCTGCTGTTTGACAGTTGTTATCTGCTGTTTGGACTAGCAGGCTTATAATTCGGGGGCATTTCAGATTATATGTGACATTTTAATTTTCTAGGAAGCACTGAGATGAGCTTCATATGATTCATAACCTATTTAAGAACAGCCACCATGTTCTAGGTTTCAGCATAGCTGCCTTTTTTTATTATTATTCTGCAGGAAACCAGCTCTTATTCCAAGATATTTGGTTTGTTTTCCATCCTTCCAGTGGCACAGGAAGAGTGTCTCAGCCTCATTTCCCAGGTTGTCATTGAGTACTGCTAAAAAAAAAAAATACAGCATTATAAAGTGATTGTCTCATCCCCTAGTGGAGTCTTTTGCAACTTTACATACTATCTAGTGGATCGTGTTTGGTGGGGCTCAGTCTTCCACAAACGTCCTTTCATTTTTTCCATGAATCTTCTTTGTCATCTGCAGCAGGCAATCCTTTCCTGCCTTTTGCCCTTTCAATGCATCAGTAGGTCCTGAAAGAGAGGACAGATTTTAGCAAAGCACTGCAGCATTCCTGGTAGCCTTCTGTCAGCATCCTACACTGAGTGCACACTCCATCCTACTAGCTCAGCCACAACAGCCAAGTGGTGAGAGGCTGAAATGCTGCATGTTTCTAGTTTCTAAGCATCTTCCTCAGCAGTTCCCCACCAGAGGGAAGTGGTCCAGTGTTCCTCGGAGTTCATGCATCAGAAGAGATAGGTAATCAGAAAGGAGCTGGGCATAGGATCCCTCACTATCTTCCACCAAAGGGTACATCTTTTATTTCTTTGAATAAAATCACTATAAGAATCACAAGGTATGGATCTCAAACTATTCCCAAAACTAATCCATTTCAGGCTCATGCCATTTCTCCCCACATCCAGCCTATATTTTGTATTAATTTCAAGTTGCTCTTCCTACATCTCATTAATCCATTTCTGCCCCCAACATTTCTGCCTTTTCACTTTTGAAAACAGTGTACCCTCTTAATCATTGTTTAGCTAAGGTCTGTATTTCATCCTTTATATTTTTCTCATGAGTCATTTCTATAGAGTGTTAGTAATACTGTTATACTCCAAATTCCCTCCAGTTTTCCCAACATCTCTCATAACAGTTTGCCCAAAAGTGCAATCATATTAAAGCCATAATAAGCAACTAGCTCTAAAATGGTTTTGTGTATGATGTCTGAAAATGACAGCTTTGCCCCACGTACCTTGCCACTTCATACCTAATTTCCTGTCAGCTATTACACATATTTTAAACTATTTTTTTAAGCCAGACATCTTTTGCATTAGTGCATTTCTGATTGTTTCCCTCAGATATGCAAAAGCTCATTTTTCCATGTTCAATTTCATTTCTCTACCACATATGTGGTTGCTTTCGCATCTTCTCTGTGTTCTGACCAGCTTCTAATTCTGCATTGTCAATTCGTTTCATTGGTGTACCGTTTATCCTATCATCAACAGGATACTCTGAAACAATAAACAAGTTTATCCTTCAGATTATTTCAGGAACCCACATCTGCCAACCAGATACATTCCCTGTATCATTATCCTTTGCTAAAGTGTAGTGGTAAAATACTTACATATTCAGTAGAGCCATTGTCTGAGAAAAGACTCAATTTCATACTTTCAGTATAAACAGTCCCACTGAAGCCATGTCTTCATTGCATTAATAGAATAGAAGCCCCAGTCTATTGCAACAAATTGTTTAATTAGTCTGTAATATAATCATTTTCGTATTCCTTTGAAAAGTCTTTTTTCTAAACAAATCAAAGAAGATGACACCTTTCAGGAATACCCTCATGAAATTCAGTCATCACATTTTTTTCCCCCCACAAGCCCCTTGAAACAGAAGACCTACCTTCTCTTCAAAAAAATAAATGCTTGTTAAAAGCAAAAGCAATCTGGGAGCAGAAAGCAGCTTTGCATAGCAGACAGATATATTTGGATTTGTACCACGACTGCAACTACAGTTTTAACACAAAATGGCTGTGTTCAAGAAACACCACAGCAGCCTATGTTGGACTGCAGAAAGCAATAGTTAGCCCCAGCAGACAATCGAAAAATCTGTAGTGGGGACAGTGAAGTTGAACATCAAGTGCAGGTGGGCCACCCCTTGGCCAGATGAGGTATCTCAGTGATTGTGCCCCTTGGTCACTGCTGTAATCTTCATACCTTGGTGCAGAGAAAGATGTTAACCAGCACGCCAGTGTTGTGTGAAGGAAAATGAACAAGTGGTAAATAAAGAATTGGCTGTGCAAGTTCAAAACTCAGTCACTTGTATGGTGTCAGCACCAGTTTCTCTCTTCCCACCCCCACAAAATACAGGAGCTACTGGCAACTGAGCACTTAGGAAAATCTGTTCATTTCATTTACAGCCTGAAATTACATCCAAAGCCGTGAAAATCCATGGGAAAAACATGTGAATATTTGTCTCAGACATAAAAGGCTTAGAGAAAGCCTGACATTTCAGCCTGGCATTTTATTTCGGAGCGCTTCAGCAGCAGCCTTTGGTCCTGATAAAATGCCCTCGACCTGGCAGCACACACTGCTGTTTGCAAATCCTGTGTCACTACTCCCTTCTATCGCTGCACTGTGGTGACCCCACAGAGCCAGATCCTAGGTGTTAAAATCACTGTCCATCGGTGAGCAAATGCCCAGGGTGCTCAACATATGTCATTCCACAGGCTAATAATCTAGATTAGATTGATCAGCAAAATAATCCATGCCAGACACAGAAGCACATGCCCGTGAGGACCGAGCATAGCAGCAGATAGAGCTGGCAGCACTTGCAGCCCACCCACTACTTATCAAGCATTGAGGTGTTTCTTTGCATCACACATTAAAGGGAATAAATGAAATGGCTTTGAATAGATTTATGGAGATATTCTAATGTAGAAAGTGGAGCACAGGAGAAAGTGCAAAGGCTAATATGATTACATTGTTAGCCCAGTATAAATTTAATAACGGACTCACTTCAACATTTCTCATCGTAAGCTATTTGTGTGCATCCACTAACTGCAATAGCTCAGCACCTCATGCTCTTGAATCCGTCTTTCCAACCCACCCCTGTGAGGAAAAGCAGTGTTACCACTCCTGTACAGATAGGCAGAAGCAGAAGAGATGTTAAAGATGCAGATAAAGATTACTGAATTGATTATGCCTCTTCTAGATCAGGGACAATGTCCTTAAAATATTAATGAAATGATCTTAGTCTTGTATCAATAAGAATCAGCAGATCTGAAGAGGAACTGGCTTATCTCCTCAAGACAGACAGGAGCTTTAGTAGGCACTGCATAAACTTGGGCAAGTGACTTGGATACATCTTCAAGCACTAGAGTGCTTTGTGAATACCCAGCCCTTGAGTAACTCGCTCAAGGTCACACAGAAGGTGTGTGGCAGACCTGAACTGAGCTCAAAAGCCATTAAAGCATCCATTTGCTCTTCATTCTCACTTTTCCTTTTCCAGCATGTCATTTTGGATCAGGATCTATGCTAGCAAATACGGACATTACTGTAGTTCAAGGGTTCACATTCAGCACTTCACTCATTAAATGCACATTTGTTCAAGGTACAAACACAATAATGGATATAATGATGAAAGTCACTATATTAATGTATCATTTAATAGTTCAGTACATTAATCTCCTACATACAGTGCTATCCAGAACTTGGTTCCTTTCTGAACTATGTTTCATAAGGTCATTAATACCTTCTTTAATCTCTAAGGGTAATCTGGATGGCTACCCTGAATTTCTTTGATCATAGGCAGACCAGTTTTGTTTACTCAAGCTACTGCCCTGTATTCCACACTAAGGCCAACTAACTGCATCTATTCTTCAGTCATTTGAGGAAAGCAAATCCATTTCATCTCACCTCACTCCCTCCTCCAAGCAGAGCCATTTGATACTAACTTCTCTATTTCAACCTACTCCTAATGATTCCCTAAATAAATCACATCATTGTCAGTCACTTCATATCTCAAACACTTGGAAATGCTTAGCAATTTCAGCTGCCAACACATTCATTTAAGTTCTTGTGAGATGGCATCTGGATCACAGCTATAGTCTTTGAGTCCCTTCCATCAGCTAATTGCAACTGTTTTTAAAACGCAGGAGCATATTTATTTCTCTCCTTTCTTTGCAGTGTCAAGTTGTGCCATTAGGTAAACCCTGTGTTCCAAACTCATAAATACTTAGCTTGCAGAACTCTAGCATCTCCTCATGGAGAAACGCTTTATCGAGTGTAAATATATATGTATATCTTCACGTGCATTATTTAATAGTTTTGAATAACAGAGGAACAAGGTGGAATTGGGACCAGCTTTTTGCAACAGACTGCCTCACGTGACAAATTCTGGCACAAATATCACCTGGTGACATAGAATGCATACATATGCATTGCCACTCAACTTTCTGTTAATTTATTCCCTTACCCCATCCAAAAGTTGCAAACAAAATACCTTACTGAAAAGCTTAACTGTGTTAGTTTTTCTATTTTAGAAAAAAAAAAAAAAAGGAAGAAAAGGTTAAAAAAAACCCTAAGCATCAGCCTTTAATATGCAACTTCCATGCAATTTGAAGGTCCAGCTGCCATAAAGACACAAGCCTTTCAGACACTTTGTTACTAGGAAAAGCTACTCCTTCCATACCAGAACAGGTGGAACACTTAAAGTAGCTTTGCAACCAAGCTACAGGACTCCGGTGCATTGATAATGTCTTACTTCTGACACAGGTACCCTGAGTGATCCCCAGGAAGCTATTTTCTTAGCTGACAATATCCCCTTCAGGTGCAAGTAAAATCCTGCTAACAAAGATGTGCTTTAAAGGGTCAGCATTATGCCTGAATGAGGCTGAAACTCATTGAGGGTACACCCTGCCCCATCATCTAAGTCATTCATGAATGAAACCAAAATTTGAGTGGCCTTGCACTGACATCTACCAGTTCCCTCAGCACTCATGGGTACATCTCATGAATTTACATAAGTCCAGTTTAAGTATTCCCTGACCTGATCCTTTTCCACCAAGGGCACATCCTCCTTGTCCCATACTTTCCCCCAGTCTCTAGGACCTGGGATTCCTGAAAACCAGTCTTAGTAGTAAAGAGAGAGGCAAAGAAGGCATGCAGAACCTCAGCCTTCTCCATGTCACCACTCATTCAGCAGCAGGTCCACATTTTCCCTAGTCTTCCTTTTGTCACCTGTCTCCTTATAAAAGTCGTTCTTGTTGTCTTTGACATCCCTTGACAGATTGAATTCTAGTTGGACTTTGGCTTTTCTAACCTCATCCCTGTACAAGGAGGCAGTGTCTCCGTGTTCCTCCCAGTTTCCACTGAAATATTAGCAGTATACTGGACAGTACTGGAGTGTAAGCACACCATCTGCATCGTGAGTTGGCTATGAATAAGACCTGGCAGCTCATTACCTATTAGTTCTCCTTTTATAGCTTCTCCTCCTCATTCTCTAAACTTCATTCCCCTTTCTGTCTTTTCTGAGATCATCTTGGCTCTGGCACCTTTGCTTAATCCCCACTTAATTCATCCTCCTGTAGATTCTGCCTTCCCACGTGCACACTCCCAGACACTTCTGGCTGCCTCTGTTTTCTGCCTTTAATTCTGCCCCCAGCTAAACAGAAGAGTAGGTGATTACAATTTCATTCAATCAGGAGGTGAAAGAGATGGGGGCACATGCACAGCAAGTAGAAAAAGGAGTGGCAATCAGATTACAGCTGTAGCCTAGAGCAGAATACTTTGTAATGTGAACTTGTAATGGGTCTCTGGTCTAGGGCACATAATAGACATTTTACCCAGAGTGCAATAGCCACCCTAAGACATTTACTGCAGGAAATACTGAGCCTGGTATAAACATTTAAACTTTAATAAAACCATTACAGATGCACTGATTGCGTAGCTCCTTTATACAGTGAAACTACACACAGCAGCAAATAATGAAATGAGCAAAGTGGACTGAAGTCATTATCAGGCCATTTACATAAAGTTTAACTCAATGTTCAACCTCAGTACAGCTTCTGGTCAACGTATTGTTGGGGTCCAGAAACTAGTCACCGGACAATAACCATCTCAAAACACACCCCATCTTAGACATGCATCATACTACGCCAAGCAGTATGTTTAAATCAAGCATCTTTCCTCTCCCATTTCTTGTTCACAATATCCAAACCCTTCTCAAACAACATTTTTGTGGGGCTACACATCATTTCTGCACATGCTCAGAACCATTCCAACACAACAAGCCAACTTACTTGTTGTATTGAAAGTGACAAACATGGCTCTGACCACATAGTAATAAAAGATTTAAAAAGGCTTTTGCAAAGGAAGGAAGAATCAGGTCAGAAGGAGATGCAAACCTACCTCTGTCTTGCCGAAAATCACCCAGATAGTTGACCAGCCATTTGCACATTTGCACATTCTTTCTGGCCCAACTAAGATGCAACTATTCCAAGCCAAGCCCTGTGTGCTTTGAGGGAAGCATTGAATCCACAATCCCTCCTTTCTGGACAAGTCCCCTAAGCAAAAGGGGATTATACAGAAAATAAGCAGAGCTCATCTCAGAGATGCAGATCAGTGTCCAGGAAAGACCTGGATTCACACCAGGTATACCTGTCCAGCATAAATATCTGCACCAAGGATAAATGTTTACTAAAATTCTGAGCAAATGGGCTGATCATTGCACAGGGTAGCAGTGAACACTTCTGGGTTTTGTTTGGTTGGTATTTTTCTGCTGCTTGTTGCTGGCAGGTGTTGTGAATCCATTTCTTCCGCATCAAGCTCTCCCTATTTCATTTGCAGCAAATTGGCCTATCAACACTCTTCACAATCACCACGCCTGGATCTGGGCACCTACAAATTAGGTGGCTCCTCTGGGTATGAGTTAGGCCCTAATTTGGAAGATGGGAAGACATTCACAATCATTTTAGAGATAGAGAAGAGGCTGGTGCAGGTCTGCCTATGTCTCCAGGAAAGCAGAACATGCTTAATTTTTATATTAGGAACTTTCTCAATATTTTCCCTTCCAATGGAGGCAGAGAAACATACTGAGCAGGGAAAAAAAAAAATCCTAATTTTGACAGGAGAGCTACACCAGCCATGAAGTCTCACTCAAGCACTGCTGAACGTGCAACACTGCTGCTTCCTAGACCATATTTATAAAACTATGCAGCTCTCCCCAGTCTGCAATCAACTTTTTTTTTCTTTAGGATTAATCCAAGAATTTACATGAACTTCTAGAAGCAAGAAATATGAACACCCCTCAGTAAAACTACAAGGCAAACTTCTGTCATTGCTTTGTCTTCCACCTCTCTTCTGGAAGGAAATCTAGTGGTGACAAGCACAGGATAAAATCCTGCATACACTAGGTGCTGAAACAAAGCAACTATGCTTATGATACATGTGTTAGGAGATGCATAGGGTCACTTAAATGTGATACTAGCTCATAACATACTACATTTAATACAATTATTAATTTTTTGACTAGGTCTGTTCTTTCTTTGGTCTGACATCAAGGCAAGCTGGACTTTGCTGCACTGCCACTGACTTGCTCTGGTATTAGTCAAGTCCCCTGTATTTACATAGCTTGATAATCCATTGTCAAACTGCACATCATAATTGCCTTTTAATTTCTCCATTGAGACCAAAATTTTGTCTCTACATATATACCAACCTCTTTGCACAGCTGTCTCCACTTTGACTGGGGGCTGTTCTTTCCTGGTGCTCGTATCCATCTATTTTGTATGTGGCTTCCACAAGATCAGTCTAACTTCATTGCATCTGGCTAACAACTCAGTCCTGTCATCTCAAATTTTGTTCACAAAAACATTCATCTTCCATTGATATAGAAGTCTGCTGTTCTGGCCACCTTCACACATTTCCTGAGTTCACATTAAGAAAATGTTTGCTCAAGCAGTGAGCAGGGTTGGACACTGAGTAGTGGAGAATTCAAAGCCATTCAGAAAAGTGTTCTTGAATTGACTCAGATAGTGTATTTCCAAAGATCTAGTTCCAGGAGGTCTGAGCCCCATCTTCAGCTCCCAGTTTTCAATGTAGAGAGCTTGATCACTCTCTCCCCAGCTCCATTTGAACACTAGGGTAAGGGCAATATGCAGCAGAACAGATGCTGTGGCAGGAGTGTGTTTACATGAAGCCGCTGACAGCAGATGCCAGCTTGTAAAATTAGCCAATAAAAATACCAGCATCACTGTTTACAACTACTCTGAGCAAGATGGGCTGCCAGCAAACTGGAAATCACATTGCACTGACATGCCAGGTTAGAGATACAGCATTTGGCAGAGGATCGTAATTTTTAGGCTATAAGAAGTGGGATACACAGCCGAGTAGAAGAGAATCAACCAAGAGCTGCTCAACAGTCTCAGCCCTTCTTGCTTTACCTTCCAAAAGGACTCCAGTGTTAAAATATAGAATAACGAAGACAAAGAACCAGAAGTAATATAAGTATGAAACCATGTCATTAACTACTTAAAACATTTTTTGTTGTACTGCTCTGATCAAACTAGAAATTGAGCCATGTTTCTACAAAGCAGGAAGCTGTCACTTCAACTTAAACCACGTCCATTACTTTTTTCAATCACAAATGTAATAAAAAAATTCTGATTTTGTAGCAAGTTGCTGTATGCAGCTTGCCTACATAGATGTAGAAATGTTCAGAAGGGGTTATTTAAGAAGGCTAAAATAGCATTGAAATTTCCCCCGTTAATTATCATTAGGAGTGAATTGTTCAGGATATCATTAGTACCAGCAACTGGTCTAAAGGAATTGAAATCCTTCAACAAAAGGATCAAAAAATGTATGTTTAAGCATAACTACAGCTATAGTCAATACAATCCACTTGCATTGTGCCAGCTGAGCAAAGGTTTTGAAACATATTTGCCCGTCTCTTGATTTCCCTTGGTTGGAAAATATCACCCTCCATTTAAATCTCAGTTAACAATTTCTATAGCATTCTCAACTGGGAAACTAGAATTAGAAAGTGAAGCATTACAGAAATTGATAAGTTTCAAAGATTAAGTTCCAGAACCAAATGATCAATTATTACTTTTATTCTAAGGAAACACACAACCATAGTTCAACCCTCTAACAAAACACTCACTTTATAAATGTTAATAAGCTATCAATAGCTTCTGTAAGCTTCTTAGAGGCAACAAGTTAAAAATGAACATAAGTAAAACAATTGAAGCATCACAAATGTTATAATTAAAAATAACCTGCTGCCCTCTATAGTTAGAGACTATTATAAACTAATAACATATTACACCATTGCAATGTATCTATGAAACCACAACACTTTCTCCTTAAATGCCAAATAGCTTTGGTCTTTTGTATTATAAAGCAACCTATAATAAACGAAACAAAACGAACAGAATTAGAGGACTGAAAACATGTTGCCAGTGAACTTAATGAAGCAAATTTTAGAGACTTTAAAAGAAACTACCGTTTTCCTCAATACGCCGAAAAAGCTAATAAACATAACCTATGCCAACCGCCAATGTAAAAATAGCAACAAACTGTCTTCTCCTTCACGCTTTTCTTACAAGGAACAAGCAAAAGGTTCAGCTTGGCACCCAAGCAATAAATAGTTTCTGAGACTTTCCCCAGCTGTGTCCAAGCAGTCATCAGACACTAGTGCTGGAAAGGTTGCATGTGGAAGAATCGTTTGCTGGTTTGGTGGGGGTGAGAGGGAGTTGTGTTGTAGGAGCTGTCATTTCTTCTGGAAAATGGAGGTGTGTTCTCATTAGTTCAAGGCTTTTGCTAAGAAATTTATATATATATCATTAATGATAAAGGGTGAAGTTATGGTGAGCTCTGGGTCTGAAAGCCCACGAAGACATCTTTGAGTTGTGACTGTATTTTATTGTTAAAGTGGAAGTTTTCAGCTGTGTGGAAACCTTTATGAAAGGTCTTTGCTTTGTGGCAGTTGTGTTAGTAAGCTCTTGAGTTTCTTTTCTTGTAAACTATGTATGATTCTATTTATGTTTTTTTCCTAATGAGCTCTTATTCAGAGTTAGCTTGGGGCTTCTTGGGTATGCAGGAGAGCTCTGATTCTCTGTTACTAGAGCATGTTTAATACAGGATGTGGAGAACAATGGTTCTAGGCTTCAGGAGCTAAGAAAGCTTTTTTCCTTCTATAGTAAGAACTTGTCTTTTCTATTTTCTCTGTTTATCCTTGAGAAATAATATTGTAACTTTTTCTTTCTGAGCCACTCTTTAACCTACTTATATATTTCTTATGAATAATAGTTTTCTTTCTCTGGGACATTGAGCAGGTAGAGGAAGGCTACTGGGCTTGGCGTAGAATCACAGATCATCCCGAGTTGGAAGGGACCCACAAGGGTCACCGAGTGCTACTCCTGGTTCCACACAGCACCACCCTAAAAATGAACCCTATTTCTGAATGTTGTACAAATGCTTCTTGAACTCCAGCAGGCTCCAGGTATATAAACAGGGAACTGGGACTTGTAAAGAGGTGGACTTTTGATGTTTCTCCCTGTGATAACTTCTGTTTCAGAGAAGTAGCTAAAATTAGTTATAACTTGAGGTCTTCCCTAGGGAGACCAAAACCTGATCGTCTCAGCTGGCTTAGTTAAGATTTGCCTGCTGGGTACAGGTGAAAGTTATCTGCCTGGTTCAGTGCAGGCTGCTTCTGTGCACAGCTGCCAATGTACTGGACAAGTTTTGTTTCTCTGCTTAAGCATATGCTGAGCTTTATGCTCTGGCTAATTTTGCTGATGTGTTTGAAGCTGCTTCAGGTGCCTAAAGTTAGGCATGTGCAAGGAACTGCAGAAAAACGACTTACTTTTACAGCAAGTGCAGAAAAATGGTCTCTGCAACACCTGATGTGATGAATCTACATGATGTGCAGTCTTACTGCTATGAACTTAACAGGGCAGTGATTCAGCCTGTTTCCCCACACTCTGGTATGGGCCCAGGGACCTCAGTCATGCTCCGCCTGTGAACTGGTGCTTGAGTGCAGTACCAAGGAGTCTCTCAAGGTGCTTGTGCTTATACTTAGGAGCCTGAATGCATTATTTACATCCTTGATGGGCTTCGTGTTAACTATCCCTTTCCTGGTGAAGATTCTCATGTATTAAACAAGGACTGCCAACCAGTCTTCATATATGGTCTTTCCTAAATAAGAGTGTAAACCACTTCTACCACAGTTGCGTAGAACTGAGCAGCTTTACTCTTGGTGCTAGTATGCTATTTTTGAAATCTGAAATATTTTGAAATAATGCTTAACCCTTTCATTCCACATTTTCTTTTTAATCCGCGTATGTCAAGTTCTCCATCTAGGTGTGCATGGTGGTGTTTGGCTTCTGAAGCCTCTAGAGATTGATTCCTTACTCTTTTTATGCAATATAAGGTACTTCCTTACTGGGTTCCCTGAGGACATGTACCATACTAACAATAGTTGTAAGGTGCTTTTACTGCTCCATGAGTTGTACGCTCCTGGGAGAAGGCTGAGGGGTATATACATGGGAATGATGGGGCAGTCCATCTTTACTCATAGTCTTCCCATTTCTTGAGTGCTCATAGCTCCCCATTATGGAAAAATCTTTCTTGACAAAACACAGATTTTCCGAAGCTACTCATCTCTCTTGGTGGTACAGTAGGATGTGCGGGGGTGGTACTACAGTAGGGATGGACTTGTCTCCTTAACTATGTCAACGTTCAATGGAAGTGATGGGCACAAAAAGCACCTTTTATGAAAAGTTAATTTCTTGTTAACTGTTGAGCTTAGAGATGAAACTATCCAAATGGGAATTAGTGTGAAGCTTGCAAAATTCTGTACTACAGATGTATATCTGAAGGATTTAAAAAGACAACATGTAAGAGCTATGAAAGACTGACCAAACGTGATTTTTGGTACCTTTAGCCATGTAGTGTGCAGCATCTGAGGAAATCTTCATTTCACTGTAAGTGCTTGTTCATGCTGGAAAACTGAACATCTTCACAGGTTTAACTTCAAGAAACTAAAGTAACTTCTGTCTTTGGCAATGTCACATTCTTTGCTGGTATTATTTCCAGTTTTTCTTTCAAAACAATTATTTCACACGCTAATTTATGGAAGCTACTCTAATGGGAAAAAGCTATTGACTGGCTAATTTTCCTTTAACAAACTGTAATGGCCAGTTGATTTTTATGGTCTCACCATCTTAGACATTTTTCTTCCACGTAGTTGTGCTGTATCTGATAGTAACTGTGTTCTACCAACAGGCAAATTATTAAAAATATGCATTTAATTCTTGTAGCACACTGTTAAGATCTGACTTATATCATTTTTAAAATAAGAAATACGGAGTTAGCTTGTCACATACCATACATGGCACAGACTCAGAAAAATGGCTTGTTGCATATGAGTGTGAAGTCTCAGGCTTGTAGCAGATAACCACCAACTCCTTCCTTCAACACCTCTATTTAGACCTGGGCACATAAGAGACATGAGAAAAGAGTATTATTCCTGTCTCTCCAGATGACCAGCAATGACAATTATCACCTGATTTTTATTTTTAAGTAAACTGTGCAATGTGTAGACAGAGAATGTTTCCTCTACCTGAAGTCCTGCTTCTCTGTTTAATGTAACTGTCTGGCTCTACTTACCTGTCAATATTATATTTAAATGTCCATCAAAAGACCAAACTAGCATGGGGCCAACTCAGAAGAAATTAGGTAGTTGAGTCATGGTATGATTGATATTGATATATATATATATATATGTATATATGACAAAGGTGTTTTCCCAGCTTTCTGGAAGTGGGATTGGTATTTGGGTAGTACTGGGTTCCTTGCTTTGAAACCAAGAAAAACAGAAGTTGCTCTCATGTTGCTTGTGCTGCACAGGGTCCTTTATAAAAGAACTAGTAAGTATTTCCTCAAATTAAGCCTCTGATTTCCTCTTGCTTTTACAGCACTTTGCGGTCTGGCTTCAGGGCAAAATATTTGGTAACTTGCATTTCAGATGGCGCGGATGCTCGTGGGTTTTCCCAAAACTAGATTCTCCAACCTGAAGTAAATTGTTGAGCTTGGTGTAACTGCATACTATACTTCTCTGCAAAGTGAGAAGAGGTTGGCCTTGGCTTAAGAGGTTTGCCTGAGGGAAATGTTGATTTTATTGGACTGACACTCTTAATCTAATTGTTCAGTGGCTAACCAAAACATCCATGCTCTTCTCCAAAATGGAAGTAGAATGAAACAGCTTGGAGTGAAATATTTGACTTACCCAGCAGTTAAGTTGTCTTCTCCAGATGAATTTAAATTCACTTGGTTTTGTCTTTAGGGAATTCTGGATATATGTTAAAACATATTTTGAGCCTCACCTGCAACAGCAAATGTGGACCATACGTGTGCTGTTGCCAGCAGTCCAGGGACTTATCCAGAGTGTGAAGGAACTGGGTTCATATCTACAACAAGTGACTACACGTCTGACAACACTTGAGTGAAACATCATGATACTATTCAAGGGTTGCTGGCTTCCCATGGTGTACAGAAAAATAACTCCAGCTCAGAAGTTAGATGTTCTCATTCATATTGGACTGTGCTGTGAATTAGTATGACAAGCTTGACTCTGGCAACTACTGAATGAACATTATCTGGGGTTCTTGACCCCAAGAAGTGGGAGCGGACTGAAGGTTGATGTAGAAGGTGCAATTATTTGATATATTCCACTTGCTTGTGCTGTCCAGCATTCCTAACCTGTCTGTACCTCTATTTGGACAAGTTTCAGATTTTCCAAAGTGCTTACTTTGCAAAGTTAAGGCTAGGGAGGGAGTCAAGTGCAGCACCTTGAGTTCCACCTTTTCCTCTGGGACCTTCAGCAAGAGCTCAGCTGTCAGTTTCTCTTCTGACCCATCTTGTTTGCTCCCTGGAGCAATGAAGGATTTGCGTCCTCTCGCATGGTGGTTAATGCTAACAGAAAACTGGTGGTTTGTTTCCTTACTATTCTGAAGTATCATAATGTGTTTAAAATATACAAAATCCTATTGTCTCTGCACTGTTAATGTAGTAAGTTCTAATGGTTGCCTCAAACTATCGGTGCTTGAACTTTATTTTGTGAGTTATGGACTTGATGGAAAATAACTGGTGGTACCTGCTGAGTTGACCTGTTCAGTGTTTGGGAAGGAGTGTGGATTGAAAGCACTGCTTTTTGGAGATGCTGAGCTCCTTGGTTCCATTGGGAGGGTACAACAGCACTTGGGCTACCTGCAGCTCAAGTATGCTTTATGGCACCGGTGTATTTATGAATGTGGTGTCCATGCTGTGAAATTTAAGGAAGATGTATTTTTCAGAAAGGCTCTCTTGGTTGTATGGATGAGAGGCCAGAGATAGTGTGCTACAACACTCAATCTTTGTGCTCTCTTTTGCAAAGCAGCAGTTATTTCCCTTGTAGCCTGCAAGCAGATACTGCAGAAGATGAGGAATAGCTAGAAACTCCAAAATTAAACTTAAACTGACTTCCTGTCTTGCTGTGCAGTTCATACAGACCTCGGTCATAGGAGGTGATGTAAGCTTCAGGGGTCTAGCTCTTGGTGGAGGACTGTAGAAGTTCTTCTTTCCTTCGGAAAAAAAAAAAAAAACTGTTTTGCAAGTAGTACAAGATGAATGGCTGTTAACAGCGCAGGCAAGCTGCCAGCAGCATGAGGGCTGCCACAGCCTGGTGTGCGAGTGCAACTGCAGGACACGCTTGTTAATAAAATGAGGTGCTTAAGATCTTAAGGCAATAACTGATCAGGTGTTTGGTGCTGTACATGGGTGGAAAAAAATGCATTTTAAGCAACTTCCTTGTTAACTGCGATCACACAAACAAGCAGCACTGCTATACTTGGTCTTACTCCAAGACAACTGGCTTCTGAAGCTTATGAAAAAGCTTGTGTTGCGTTAGTAGCAATGCTGTTCCTTGTCTTAAACATATTGGTGGTATGGATAACATATGATATAATCAGAACAGATTGTGACCCTCCCAATTTGAATGTGATTCTTGCAAAGTCAGGTTCTAGCCAGGGGCTTTTAATTGTGTTCTTCGCAATCATGTATATTAATTATCTGTGATCATGCTGTGTAGAGGAAAATTACACCCAATATGTAATTTCCCTCAAGTGTATGGCTACACTGTAGTTGGATGGCAATGCTTTTTGTTGTTGTTTGTCGGTGGAGAGAAATCTTGCCTATGCATCTCCCCACTAGTTTCCTTTATCTCCTAAAAATGGATCTTGACATGTCTGTTTCATTAGAAAAAATACTGAACTGACAGTTGAAGAAATACAGGTGGATGAGAAAGTTATGTGCCTTGGGCATATAATAGCTTAATTTGCTCTTTCATGAGTGAATAGGTCTGTCTTGCAGGATTTTATATTTATCTACTATCTTTGGTAGTAGATTGAGGCAAGATAATTCATCTTCATTCATTAAATCAATGTGAGAATGTATTCAGAATAGGCTGGCATGTCATCTGTTGTACTCGGGGTGGTTTGACTCATGGTGGAATAATGTTGATCACAGTGCAGCCAGGCTCTGATGTTAGCGTGTGCAATTTAACTCAGTGAATTTGGCAATCTGTCACAGGAGTGGTAAAATAGTGACTTGTGTCAAAGGCACACTGAAGTCTGTTTTTACATCCTTTTGAAGCTTATCCTTGTTTCCACCTTACTTGTGGAGACTGACGTTTGAACTACTGTGAGCAAGATGGTCTACTACCCAGCGCCTGTGCCTGAGGTGTCTTTCAAAAGCTTTTGCCTGCTAAGGTATGTGAAGCCTGGATTTTCCCAAAAGGCTCAATACGAGCATGTTCTCTACCCTTCAGAGGGATTTAGGAAAGCCTTTGGACCCAATTGCACAGGTCATAAGGGAGGAAATATTTTTTTTAAATACTTGAACTCTAGCTTATTATAGAAAAACAGATATAAGGACTGTTTAAGGTTGGAAAGAAGGGTGACAGTGATGTCTTGATCTCTTCATTTGCAGGATGGTGACATGGCTGTTTTTAGGCCAAAACCCTGGGAGGAAATCCTGCATTTTCAGGTCTGAGATGGACCTATTCCAGGCTTAGGGACAGGAAAATCACATCTCTTCACAGGACAAGATGCCTCTTCAACATGACACATGACAATGTTGAAACTGCCTCAAAGTTGTCTTGTAGAACCAGACTCAAATGTTGCATCTGGTCCTGGGCATTGTTTTACTGGGGATTCTCAGTTATCTTGGCAAAAATCGTATGGAGGAGTCATTTCAGGCCAGTTCTAAATTGTTCATGGGTTGATTTTTCTACAGAATGGTAGGAAATGACCATAATTCCTTCTCTGACAATGTAACTTTGTATCTGAGTGAAAAATTAACTGCATTTCTGAGTGTTGTCTAAATGCGTCTCGAACTCCGTCAGGCTCGGTGCTGTGACCACTTCCCTGGAGAGCCTGTCCCAGTGCCCAACCACCCTCTCAGTGAAGAACCTTCTCCTAATATCCAACTTGAACTTCCCCGACACAGCTTCGTGCCCTTCTCTCAGGTCCTACTGCTGGTCACCAGAGAAGAGATCAGCACCCGGTGAGCAACATAAGAAGCTGAAAGTAGACTTCTAGCTTTCCTTGCTGATTCTTTTCTGCTAATTAAGAACACCCAAACACTTCAGCAAGCTCAAAATAAATTAATTAATTAAAATTTTGAACAAGACCTGTCAGACTTAGGAAAAAAAAAAAACAAGCCAAATACCTGGGGAAGTGCTCTGCTTTTCCAGGAAGGCAGAAGTTAAGGCTGCCCAGCAACTTTCATTTGGCCAGTTCTGCACGTGGAATATGATCACTTATTTAAATACTGGCTGGTTTTTGCCACGAGGTCCCTACCTGTGTTATGATACAGAATGGACTTTCTGTGAGGGCTCTGTCAAGTGAAGACAGCTGGAAGGACCTTTGCTTCAGGACCTGTATTCAGTGGCCTGAACACAGCTTCCTCATTTAATGAATGTCTTCTGGAGACCTGAGGAGTCTGGCTCTCAGAAGCGCTGAATTTTTGGAGCTGAGACTGAAGTCAACAGGAGTTCTCTTAATCCGA
Source organism: Anser anser (assembly GCF_964211835.1). Lineage (NCBI taxonomy): Eukaryota > Metazoa > Chordata > Aves > Anseriformes > Anatidae > Anser > Anser anser. The sequence goes on from NC_139724.1 coordinate 15,012,596, forward strand.
CTGTTATATGTGCATATATGTTTGCCTTTGTGGTTCTATATATTTTTCAAGTTTTCTGAAAGCGCACCAGATGGCCTTAATGGCATTGTTTTGATGAGTGTGGCCTTTGGTTAAGCTGGAGGAATTTCTTGTGGCTGCACCAGTTTCTCATCTAGCTCTTGGTGGTCGTATGCTGTAACCTGTGGTACAGCCTGGCCCTGAAGAGAGATGGGGCTTCAACTTGGCTGAAGGGTTGCCCAGGAGCTTGCTGACAGCAGAGGAAGGCTGACCTGATATCTCATTTCAGCTCCAGGCATTGAAAGGAGATGTTTTCTCCAGGTCAGCCGTTTGACTCTAGATGTGGCCACACGTGGTCAAGCTCTTCTTTGTCCTAGTAAGCCCCTCTGCATGTTGATCGGTCCTGGACTTGCTGTCAGGCAGCTACTCCAACATCACTTGCTCCTGCACAGAGTCTCCTTATTTCAGGTCCAGCCTATTTGCCAATTTTGTACTAATGTCTGATTTAAAACTATTTTCAGCCTGTAATTACTACAATGAAAATACCAAAGAAATTGATTTCTTATATTCCTCACATTATATTACTCTGGATTCCTGTCTAAGTGCTGAGGGGTTAAATATGATTCATGTAATCTACTTTCTCACTAATCATTTATTCAATTACCTATTAGAACTCGGGCAAGGAAGACCAAAAAAGGAGAGGGGAGAGACCAACCCACAGTGTATTTCCAATAAAATGCTACAAACAACAACCAATCATTAATTATCTAATCAGCATTCTCTAAGTCTTTTAGCCATAATCTCATTACTGTAATTAATTGCAAGAATCATTTTGTAAACAGAGCACAATAAAAGTATATGCAACATAACAACACCCAAATTAAATCTAAATCCCAGAATGAATAACAGAGAAAGCTGGGAGATATTACTAAGAGAGGGTGTCATTAAAGAAGATCATATTTCAATGTCAAAATCTGGTGGACTACTTGTGCTATGGGAGTAAATCAATAGTGTTGCATTGAAAAGACTGGGCCAGATCCACTTTGGTGCAATTAATCACAACTCCATTAAAGCTCAGAGGGATGGAGGAGGCTCCTTAGCTAGTAAAAATGAATCTCTTGTAGTTACAGGGGCTGGTACATGTTGGCAAAGCTGCTGCACTAGGCTAGTTTTTTGCACCTAATAGTTATGGTTGTCAGCCTAAAGGATTTAGGAGAGCTCATCCTTTTCCTTTTAGTGGTAAAGATGTGCTTGAAGGTTTTCACATACTGTTGAACATCCTCCTTTGGGCCAGTTTTTTGTAGTCCTTCACTTCTGATAGTGGTAGCTCTACTCTGCTTTTTTTGGCTACTTCTGTAATAAATAATCAAATGATACAGACATCCCCACAAATACCTGCTGGGCTTACAGCAAAGTTATTGTATGACATTATCAGGATTCTCCATCTAATATTCTAGCAGCATGTTACTGTCTTTGCCCTTACTAGCCTTTTGACTGCAGCGAGTATTTTGTCAATTTTCCCCTTTTCATTTAATTCTTCATTAATATTTTTTAAAGGATCAATGCCAGGATTCATTTGAAAGCTATAACACAATATATAAAAGAACCCCAACAACCGTAGGCTTTGTTGTGCCATCGATTTTTTTGAGCAGAATTCCCTGCTGACTGCAGTGGGGAGTTGCTCAAAGATATTGATAGCATGTGTCCCTCTACAGAGAACTTAGATTAAAAACACAATACCTTCTAGTCAAAAAGGTCTGTGTGGAGTGCATTAACTTGAGGAAAAGAATTGTATGAGAATCCACAAAAAAAAGCAGGCAGACTCTAAACAACCCCTGGCAGAGAAAGTGTTCAGATGGATGCTGTAATACAAGGAAAAACCCCCATTAATGCCTTCCACCTCTGTCTGCTGGGACCTGGCTAAGTACTGGCCAAACAGAGGTCCTTGCAGCGATGTAGAAAACAAGTATGCCTTTTGGTAGCTGCTATGGAGGAGCTCCTGGATTTAGTCTATCTGGATTCCCTGACCAAGGTCCAAGTTTTGAGGAAGACTTAAAAGTCTGGTCTTGCATTCTACTGTTCCTTGTTGGCAAACATGATGTGCCAGCCTTGGTGTGGTACCATGCCAGCGTGGGTCAGGAGGTACGTTAGAAGGCTTGCCATGACATTTTATATATTTATTGAGCTCCTGAATCCAGAGCATCCTTTAAATCCTCTGTCAAAGAAAATTCTACAGAGGAAATACAGAATGCCTTGTTAATTCAGTTTTTAATGATGAATGCCCTGTGGCTTTCTCTTTGATAATCACAGTTTGTTTCCACGAGCAGGTCATACCTTTTTTAGCTCACTATGCCCCTTAATAAGACTGCAAATGCCTCCAGGTAAAACTGAGTGTTAGTCAGTTAGTCAGTTCTGTAGATGAGGGGAAGATCTTAGAATACAAAAAAGTGGAACTTTGGCCAGTGCCTGTTTTGCAGGCATAAAAAGAGTGAAATGCAGCTGAGCTGGAGAACTGCATTTCATTGTGACCAAGAGAAGATGTTTTAAGTCACTGACTAATTTTGTTTTTAAAGACCTAAATGTTCTTAAAGTGTTTTTGCCTTGGAAGGGTGATTCTGATGTTTTATAGAGTCAGCCTCACGTTTAAATTAATTTGTCTTCAACAATGCACTACTACATTTAGCAAGTATATTTTAATGCCAGGGTTAAATTAAACTCCTTTTCTTTCCAGTAAAAATAAAGTGCACGAGCTGCATGAATTAGTAATTCCCAAAGTAATAAATATTATCAACTTATTCTAAGACACTGGGATAATATTTTTCTGGTTTTGGACCATTAGCCAAGTTTTACATATGCTGTATTTGGTGTGCTAGAGATGGCATAGAGGTGCCTATGTTTTTTCCAGTACAGCTGTTAAATCAATGTCATCACTTGATTTATACTGCACATCAGCAAGCCCTGGGGGATGTGTCCACCTCTCAGGCTATAGCAAGGATGCCAGGACCCTTCACAGGACCAAGGCATTACTCCACCTATGCTGCATCCTTCTCAAGGCTGCAAGGGAAAGGTGTTTGGTTTCTAGTGCTGGGGATGCTTTGGCATCTGTAGAAGCAGCTCAATCCCTTTTGGGCTTTGGCAGACTGGGTGCCTAAGCCGCTTGGGATTTGAAGGAGAGAGAATGCTTTTCCCGTGGGGCATTTACTGGCTTGGATTACATGGCCAGGAAAGCATCTGTTGTTATATTGAACTGTGCCTGCTTCTGTGCAGTGTCTGACATGAGATTATTTTTAAAGTTTGGGTGCTTAGAAAGGTTTTGGAAAATGTTAGCTGTCATAAAAAGTAGCATTTCCTATTGGAAATAGGTTTTACCTTCCAGGTAGCAGTAATAGCTATTTAGCCTCAATGAATTACATGGCACTTTCCATTGGCTTTAATCCTGACCCTCAAAGAATAGGTTTTACCATCTGCATGATAACTGAGTTTGGGAAATCAGCTTCTGAAGGAACAGTAGATGCATCATCTGTCCACGTGGGATTATTAAACTGAAACAGCTACATGGTATTTTGTCAGTTGGCTCCCATCTTCAATTTGAAACCCAGACAGCTCAGTTTCTCCATTTACAGCTTTGAATATACTCAGGGAACTAATAAACTGAAATGACAGATGCATAGGGATTACAGGATATCAAGCAGTATTTTCCAAATGGGGTAACAACTGCTATGAAAAAAACATTCTGTTGTGGTAATGAAAGTTATCTTTTTACATCTTCTGCTTGCTGGTCTGGAATCACCAAAGAGATAAGAATTTCTCCTGCAGTTAAAACACTCAGCAAACCTGCTGTGGGGTGTTTGCCAGGAGTTTGCATTCTGAATAGCAAATGTAAATAAACCCTTCACCATTACATTGGGAAGTAATGGATATAGCACTCCTTGCTGCTTAGTCAGACTTCAGTCTTTTACTTCTCTGAAACTCTACCCTTTTGCTGTACCTGTGTGAGACTAATGAGGTTTTGGTCAGACTTTGAGGCACTCTAGGGCGATGATGGGATTGTCAGATTCATTGTGTGTAGCCTTTCACAGGACACAGGTCCCTCTGAAGCATGGGCTGTAATTAGAGGACAGAATTGGGCATGCAAAACCTTCCCTTCAGAAGCCACCAAGGAATATGGGACTTGGGAAGCCTTGCTGAAAACAAACGAAAGCTGAAGCCAGGGACATCTGAACAGAGTTGCTGTGAGTCAGAATATCTCAGTGCTGAAAAAGGCCCTTAGCAATAGCCCTGTGGCAAGTGTGTGCAAAGGAAGAGCATCTTAACACTGGATTATTTGGGGAAAAAGTCCTCTATATTTGCACAAGTCCTCTATATTTGCTCTAGAAGCTATTCCTCGTAAGAGTTTTTAATCTTTGGTGGGCAATGCTATGCTTAGGATCTCAAGGCAAGAAGAATACTGATTTCACTTGATTTCATCCCAACCTAGAAAAGTGTTGGTTTTTGTAGAGAAACTTCAGGCATGATTTTATGTACTTGTTTAACAGCCTTGTATTAATGGCCTTTCTGAAGAAAGGTGGCCACAAACACATGTGTATTTTCCTTTTTACAGTGTCTCTGATTCTCAGCTAGTGATGAAGCTTTCTTAATACAGCTTGGTAATATTGTATAAAGGGATTCAGGGGAACTTGACAACAAACACAAAATATGTGGATGGTTATATGCTGTGTGTAATATAGCAGAGAATTCTCCAAGCCCCATAAATGCTGCAGCTCCTTTCTTCAGGATTTACTGGTGTGGTAATTTTGAGGCTGTGTCTTTATCCCTGTGTAATGGCTGCAGAAGCCTCTCTGCCGAAGAGGAAGGAGAACAGGCTTTGGGATCAGCCTGGACAATTTGCATGGTTTGCCAGTGTGTAGGGTGTCTTCTCCCAGGATATTCAAGCTAATCATGCTCATTTATTTCTATATAGAGATGATCTCCATCTTTTTGTATGGAGAGAAACCCAGTGTCCATGCAGCCTGCTTTGTAGCTTCCCTTACTCTTGAGAAAGCAGAAATAAATAAGCAGGCAGAGCTGTGACTTGCTGAAGCAAATGTTTTTTGCAATTTACTTGATTTCCAAAAATTTGGTGGTTATTGAGGAACCTGTGGGTGTCCTCACTCACCTCTTAGTCCACTTTCTTCTCTGAGTAATTCTTATGCATCTAATATGGCGTTTCTCCATGGTGTTCACCCAGGGTGCTCCTTAGATGAGTTTCAGCTGCTGCAGTAATGCATCCAGTAATCTTGCTTGTAAGTCAACTGGCAAAGTGAGCATCAAAGGCACAGGTGTGGCAGCCGGGCCTTCATCGTGCTGCTCAGGTGCATGGTGTGTGCTAGAAGTGTCCTTTTACACTGGGATGTGCAAATACCTTGCTGTCCTAGCCTTCTCATTAGGCTTTCTCACAAATGAACAAACTGCAGTCTAGCTATTCTGCCTTAATTCTGTCACGCACCCCTTTAAAGGGTCAGATCTTAGACTCAGAGGCTTATTTAGCTCCCAGAGCCTGGAGAATGACGAAGTGGTTTGTCCTGAAATAATGGGCATGTTAGATTCTCCAACTCTTCTGTGTTCTTCGTGAGGACATTTTTCTGGAGAAAATCCCCCCACATCATGCTATTGCCTGAAGATGCATTTCTGCCATCTTAAAAGACGTATTGGCTAAAGCATCTTAAAATTTCTTGAGTTTCCATATAAGTTGGGGATAGTATTATTAGACCTCTTGATAACATGGTCACAGGTTTTGTGTGTGGGTGATAGGTATCTTAGTTGTGGGGATGAATGCACAGCTAGGCACTTTGCCACTATCCCTTTTCTGTCTCTTTTTAGTTTTCCACACATATGGACACTTTGTGTTGGTATTAGTAAGATCATAAGACGTGTTTACTGAGTTTTGGTCCACACAGGTGAAGGTGAAATGTCAGTCTACTACTGCAATGAGTAACAGGGTTCTCAGCATCGCTGGCGTATTCTCAGCAGCTGTCAGAGGTGGGAGAAGTGGCATTTCCTCCATTTCCAAACAGCTTGTCTACCAGAGACTTGAAGGCTTAGGCAGGGTGCGGTGGGACCTTCTGTAATTCAACAAGGACAGATGCCAAGTCCTGCCCAGTGGAGGACAAGTCCCTGGCAGTGACACGGGCTGTTACTGACCACTCAGGGCAACTCAGACAGAAACAGCCTCAGGTCCCCGGCCTCAAGGAACTAGGAGTGAGCCACTCCTGTGCCCTGGTCATGGGGGAGACCACCGGCATCCTGAATAAAAGTGCAGGCAGCAGGTAGAAGAGGTGATGGCCCTTCTTCCCCACAGGATGGACCATGGAACCTGTGATGAAGTTATCAGGAGCTTCCATTAAAACTGCTTCGTGATGGCTGTGAGATGTGTTTTTGAAGGTACTTACCCTGGAGGAAGTAATTCGCTCCTGGGTCAATCCACTGACTTATTTCTGTTGCAGTCCTGAGATTAATCCTTTCAGGGGTGCATGTAACAAACTGGAGAACTGCTGGTTTATTGCACTTGTGGCCAATATTTTAATTTCTGTTTCCTAATTTGGGTATCTCCTGTTCCCTCAAACACTGCCAGTGTAAGGTTAAAGCTGTCTCTACTGCTCAGCTTTAATGAATCCTTGCAATAAAGCTTTCAACAGCATAATATCAGTGAATCTGTGGTGGCCGCTCAGACACCTCCATCCATCAGTTTTCCTGAGAAGCATGGCAGAGGACCTGTGTTATACAACGCACATAACAAAGGGACAAATTCCAGCTCTGCTACAGCGACGTTTTTCGTGAACAAGATCCATAGATTGTTAATGCATTACAGGCCTAAAAATGTTAAATGCAAATATGAAGAAGGGATCTGCTTTTTCTAGGGAAGATTATTCATTTCTTGGCTCTGAATATCAGATAAGACTAATTTCTGACACATGGATTTGAGGTTTTTGTATTGCAGAAAAGCTTGCAATCCTCAACACCCTCTCCATTCCCTGCAAACATTTAGAACAGCTATTTTCTCCTTCAGATGACAATTTTCATTTCAAGCAGGCTACAAGAGGTCATTTAGCTAATTTATGTGGAGATGAGGGAGGGCTGGTGGCACGGGCTTGAGAAATCAGGGAGATATGCAGCAAATAAGACTGCAAAAATAGTTGATGAAGTGCCATTGCTGTCAGCATTTGCAACTGTAGATTAAGGTGTTCACATCCTAATTTAGCCTTGTGCTTGAGGCACACCATTAACCTCCTGACAGCTAGCAAAGTGCATGCACTATGGACCACCTGATCATTTTTCCCCCCCAAATGTTGACTGTTTAAGTGCTGCAGAAGTGTTAATGCTCTCTGGCCACGGGCTCCTGTTCTAAATTTAAACCGAACTGATTACACGGAGATACAGAGCTGATGCTATTGAAAGGGACAGCGTGTTGTCTGTGAAATACAGACAACATTCACCACTATTGTCACACACATCAACAGCCTGGCTTCTCCTCTCCAAGCTGTGTTTCGGCAAATTCCAGAATAATAAAAATTCAGACCATGTTATCTTCTATGAGTAATTCTCCTGCTTATGTGATGTTATTCCAGGAACTGTACTCTGCCAATGCCAACACTTGGCACAGGTTTTGCTCCAACTCTTGCCCTGCTTTTAAGCAGATTTTAACTATCACACATGGGAGATTATGGTGTGTGGGATATTTGTTTTTCTGTGACAGGTCTGTGTTGACTTTGATATTTGAAAGATAGCTCCTGTTATAAACCTTACTTGCATTCATCTTGATATGGGGTGAATAATAACGGAATGATTTTCTTGTGCTGTGCATCAGTATGGTTTACACAGGCTCCCTGAAATGTTTTATTTAAATATGTGCAAATCCAGCCAGTAAAATGCCTTCATAAAAGCCAGTCTAAATCACAGCCTGAAAGTGGAATCCCATACATGGTTGGGTAAGGTATGATGGAGAAATAGCAGTTCTCTGCTGTTCTGTGCCCAGACCATTATGGCAGCACCTTTCTTCCTCCTCAGCTTGTTGCAAGTTGTTCCAAGGGCAGATCTTATTTAAAACGATCAGAAGAATGTTTCCAGTGGGATTTGCTATTTAAGCAGGTTAGCTTAAACTATTTCTGGATTTTCTTGTTCTCCCCTCTGAGATGCAGGGATTTGCAGAATTCTTTGCTTGATTCTGTCATCATTTCTTTGGGTGGGAAGAAAATATCACCTTGCTCTCGTAGCTCTCTGAACTTGCTGGAGGTTGCAGCACCCTCCTGCTGTGGAGGAGGCTTTTTGCAGGGGTGCAAGCCAGAATAGATCTGTTAGCTGTAACACTGCTGTCTGCTCCTCTGCCAGCCTTTTATCCTGTGCTAGGGCACAATAAATGTTAGTAAGTGCAAAGAAATTTTCACCTCCATGAGGTTTCTGTTTTTATATGGAAACTTGCTATCTTCATAAGAAATGATCAGGGTAATTGCTGTATGCTTTGGATTCCTTGACCTTTGTTTGAGTAGTGGCTGGCAAGCTCTGAGCTGATTATTTTTTTTAGCTTGAGATTTGCTCACACTGGATGCAGCTGCTAATGCTCGCTTTGTAGTCTGAGATCCGTGGGGGAGCTGTATTGCTCTGCCCTCCTGGAACGAGTCACCTTGTATCCAGGTGAGTCACCCCCAGAGCATCCTTGAGTCATCCCTCAGCAGGGTGCTGGCTATCGGTCCACAAGGAAATGGACCTTGCCCAGAGCACTTCTGTTGCATTTCATAGGCTGAACTTTTTGGATGTTTTCCCAAAAGACACTGGGAATATTATCCGTTATCAGACTTATTATCTCCATGTGGAAAAAGGTATGGTTATATGCCAGCGTGCGCAACTGGGTGCCTCTTAAGTACATGAAATGTCTGGCATGGAAACTGAAGACATGGGGAGAAGTGCTCTTTTTTAGAGAACTCAGAAGATGCAAATTTCATAAAACTTCCATCACATAAGGAAGAATAGGAAAGTGTTATCACTGTTTTTCCCTATATTCTTTACCATGACCTTATTTCAGATATCTGAGCTGCTAAGGGTGCTTGAGAAAAGGCTGGTAAGCCCTGAGTCTGCTTTGGCTTACTCAAGCTGTGCTTGCTATTCAAATGCGTTATCTTGAGCCATGTTAGCGTTACACTTGATTTTGCGGTAAAATAATATTTTTGGTGATCTCTGCACAGAGGTAGCAGCAAGCCAAGAGGGCTCATGGCTATAGATGTATCTTCTGTCTTGCAAGACAGTGGTGGCCTGATGGAGGAGAAAGGAAATATTCCAGTATCACAGGGATGTGTCTCTACCTTCTGTACTGGGAGGGGCTTTGTGCTCTTTGAAAGGTGAGAATAAAGAGGGAGCATACATGCACTTGAGGTTTTTTGATATTAAGCATTCACCAAAAATGCCTTATAAATGACCATGTAAATTGTTTGGTCTGAGGGCTGGTCTTCTACCATTACAATTTTTATTGACTTTGGGCTTGGTTCAGAGAACAAGTTCCTCTAACTTTTCAGAGTGCAACAAATGGCTGGTACTTGCTTACATTTTTATATTGTTTCTATGTGAAATGCAGAACTGTACTAAAATTTCCTATCTAGCCAACTGTCTACACAGACATTTCAATATTGAATTCCTCCAGGTGACTGTTGAGGGCTTAAACTAGGCTATGTATGTGCCTGAAAGGAGCCAACTCCAGGACAACTGCTCTTTTGTTTCTTAGAAAAAGGTAAAATGTACCATTAGATATCAATATATTGAAAACAATCTCATGTCTCTGCAGGGTGACATGCATTTGTGCTGCTAATTGCCCACTATAATGTGCTATTTGTTTTGTTTAATAAACTTGAATAGTTTCCTGGTATGAAACAGTATACACGCACAGTTCAGTACTCTGTCTCTTCTAGCCAAAGACAGCAAATTCTCTTTCTTCCTTTGGAAAGATGATTTTCCATTTACTCTCCTGCATTGTCTTGGGGTATGGATATTGCTCTGAAGTGGTTTGCTTGACCAGATTGATCCAGGTAGGCTCACTGCAAGTCTAAACCTGTCTTCCACTGCCCCCAGTAGGCACTCCTTTGGCCAAATTCGAGGCACCAGAGCAACATTTTGGGAGACCTGTTCCATGCTCAGAGGGTGCTGCTTCCAGGTGAGCTATTTTGTGGCTGCTTCTGATGGTGGCAGTGGAAGTAAACTTTGAAGGGAGAAATCCAAGCAGAAAGTGTGTGGTCATGATGAGAAGCCCTTACACCTCTCTGAGCATTACTGGTTTGTGCGGTACATTATGAATCAGTCTTGGTTGTTAGTCCTGCAGTCTCCAGGGTTGCACGTGTCTGCTGTTCCTTCCTTCTCCCCTGGAGAAGCAGGGGAGAGCTCACTGCTTGCCTAACCAGCCCTGCATGTGTTTTCTAACAGCCAGTAGCTCCTCAAGCAAGAAGGGACTGAACTGTCTCTGCAGCACCATTTAGGAGTGGCAATCAGCTGATATGAGCAAAAGGGATTTGGGTGTAGACTTGTGGCAATAAATAGGTGAGTGACAGTTGGCAGGGAAGCTTGTATTTTTCATGCTGGTGTAATAAAGATTTATGAAATTCATGTTTTTATTAGAAGACAAGAATGTGTTTGAAAACACGAGTATGACTCCCTATGCAGCAGTGAGTCACTGATTTCCGGGTGCTCGCATGGGAGAGTGGTTGTCTCATACTGCAACTGTGCTAAATGACAGCCTTAGTATAAATGGGGATTTGGTCTAAAAATTTTTAACATGTAGAACTGACTGTAGTTGTGATTGCTTAGGTTTATTTCAGATTGTCTGTGTGGTACATATGGAGGAGTTCAAGTGCTTGGATGCTGACGAATATGATTTTTACAAAAAAAAAATAATAATAATTTCCAGTAGGTCAATATGGAATACATGTTTTTCTCTTCCAGTACTCTTGGGCTTTCTGGATGGATAGCTAAAAGCAGATAACTTCTAGACTAGCCCCCCTGTTCCGGGGCCAGCCATTTGCTGAAAGGGGGCTTTCAGTGAATGCCTTTAGAGAGCCTGGGTTTGAGCTCTGTCTTGAGTGATGCTATGAGCTGCCGATGTTGCTCCAGAGCAATGCTGAAAATACAGCAGGAGGTATTTCACACAGAGGCAGCACCATCCAAATGCTACAGGGAGCAGAAATCCTCTCTGGCACTAAACAAGGAGGAAGACCTGAATTTCAAGGGGGATGGTTTCCCCTTGCTGATGGGTGCCTGTGAAAACTGTATGCACTGTTGGTCAGCTCTACACCTCCCTATAAAGAACTGTGCCATTACTATTTTTGCTGCAAGATGCTGACACCTTTGCTTAAATTCCCAGCCATTTAAAAACGTTGATAAGAAATACTTATTTGAGCCTATCCACTGACTTTTTTGTTTGAGGTATTTCAGCTTTTAGGATCTGCTTTATTGATTCTGAAGCTCTACTTTCTACTGTCTTTTTTATTGTGCAAGCTTTTTTTCCACAGGCTTTGCCTTTGCAAAATTATTCATAACATGTTTTTCTTAACAGAAGTCTAGGCTGTAGAGCCCATTTCACTTTGCATGCTGCTGGGAAGATGACGAGACTCCCTTTCCAGTGATATGGGATGTTCTGCATTTTATGTATAATAAATTTGGTGTGGAAGCTAGAGCCTGGCTTCACCTAATTCCTCTGCGTTACTAACAACTGAGCATGTAGGTGATGCAGCAGCAAACCTAATAGGAGAGATGTCTGGTGATGAAGCAAGACAGGGAAGGGACCATGAAAAACCTACAAATATAGTTCCCATGAAGTCTGGTCATAGCTCAGATTCTGGCCTAGAGTGGAAGATATCTATCAATATTCCCCAAAGGAAAAATTGATCCTATCTGAGAGAAAACAGATCTCCATTTTTTTCTAACATGCTATGTTTCAGTTACAATTTCTTCATACCCAATGATTTTATTATACCTCTAGTTGCTCTGTTGCAATGGATTTGTCTGCTTTTATGGGGCACCATTAGAGACATTTACCAAGGAGGTCACGTTAGGAATTCCTCAGGCTGTAGTGTCAGGTAACAGTTACTATAGAGATTTTGAACCACAGTCGTGAATGCCTTCTGATCACGAAGGCAATCAGAGGCTGAGTGAAATAAAAGTTCAGTACAACATGAACACTGCTAGCTTTTTGTGCAGCAAGGTTTCTAGTTTTCACATCAGTGATTATCTCATGAATCCATAGGGCTAACGGGGCTAACATTTGTCCTATTAACTTGTCTATGCATCAGTGTCCAGCTAAGAAAGGCCTATGTCTGCTTCTGACACTACTGTGCAATGCTGCACCCTTCAAGCTTTCAAGGTCTCATGTCAAGAGGCAGTGAAGAAAGGTAGTTTCCTTGTAATAACTTTCTCCCAACTACATGATACAAAATGCTACTCTTCATAGGCAACTATGTGCTGATATAGTTGTATGGCAGTTATATGCATATGTATTTATGTGCAGGTACTGTTGTTTTTGACCTGAGACATCTCTCAATGTCAAAAACCCTCTCCATGTCACTTTACAAAATACATTTTTCCCCTCCCTTCACCAGACCTCATCTTAATGCTTCTAATGCTCATTTTAGCACCTTCATAGACCTGCAACTACAAGTGTTTCTTATTCTTCTCTGTAAATGCCTGTTTCTAACATCGTTTTGCTATTTATTAATTTAAGTAACACCCAAGAGACATAGATAAGATGAAGCCCCACTGAGGCAAATACTGTGCAAATGCATAGTAAAAGTCCCTGCTTTGATGAGTTTACAATACAAACCCTGTTCCTTTGATCAACAATACACACTGGACTGCTGTGCTAATCTTGGTCTGTTCTGAAGCTGTCAGGTTTCTCATTTATCCTCTATTTGATCCTGTAAATTGCAGAATGAAGTCCTTAGATTGACAAGATGGCTGAGGTGGGAGGAAGAATTAAAACACTGTGGAAATAAAGGCAACAAAAATGATGTAATTTCTGAATAATGAGTAAATCATGGAAAAGTGGCTGTAAAGATCCAGTTTATGGTCATGAGTGATATGGTCATAGAATCATAGAATATTCCGAGTTGGAAGGGACCCATGAGGATCTTCGAGTCCAACTCCTGGCTCCACACAGATCTACCCAAAAATTCAGACCTATGACTAAGAGCACAGTCCAAATGCTTCTTAAACTCTGACAGGCTTGGTGCCGTGACTGCATCCCTGGGGAGCCTGTTCCAGTGCGCGACAGCCCTCTCAGTGAAGAACCTCTTCCTGATATCCAGCCTGAACCTCCCCTGTCACAGCTTGACACCATTCCCTCGGGTCCTGTCACTGGTCACTACAGAGAACAGATCGGCGCCTGCCCCTCCTCTGTCCCTCGTGAGGAAGCTGTAGGCCGCCATGAGGTCTCCCCTCAGCCTCCTCTTTTCCAGGCTGAACAGGCCCAGTCACCTCAGCCAGTCCTCATACGTCTTCCCCTCTAGGCCCTTCACCATCTTTGCAGCCCTTCTCTGGACACTGCAGCAGTTTCACGTCCTTTTTGTACTGTGGTGCCCAGAACTGCACACAGTGCTCGAGGTGAGGCTGCACCAGCGCAGAGCAGAGCGGGACAATCCCTTCCTTCGACCGACTAGCAATGCCGTGCTTGGTGCACCTGCTTGATGATGCCTGGTTTGGAACAACCTGCTGTGCGTGCGCAGTGTAGCCACGTGCCACGCAGAGATACCAGCCGAGCGCCCTGAGCAGCGGTGGCATAGCAGCGTGCTGGCACTACTGGCTTCTTAACTCTGCACGCACGTGCCCTGCTTCCAGTCCTGCAGCAAGGCTGCTGGTGGCACAAAACTGGGAGGAGCGGCTGATCCACCGCAAGGCTGTGCTGCCGTTCAGAGAGACCTGGACAGGCTGGAGAGCAGGGCAGAGAGGAACCTCACGAAGCTCAACAGAGGCAAATGCAGGGTCCTGCACCTAGGGAGGAATCATGGCATCCTACATCCTGGGCTCCTCACGAGCAGGTTACAAACACCGGCGGAAACCAGCGGTGAGATCCCCGCCTCCCCGGGGCCCGGCTGTGTAGGCCCGGGCAGGGGGCGCTGCCGGCTCCGCCCGCGCCTCCTCAGCCGCCCTCGCGAGGGGCCTCGGGGCAGGAAAAAAGTCCTAAAAAAGAAAAAAAAGAAAAAAAAAAAAAAAGCCCTGCCCGCCGCCATCCCCCGCTCCGCTGCAAAACGCCCCTACCGCGGAGCCGATCGCCTCAGCGAGTGAATGGAAACAGGGGTAGGATGTTGCCTCTTCAAACACAAGAGCTGGGAGACATCATGGAAACGTGGTAGGTGGCTAAGTGTTCAGAACAAATGAAAGGAGGTGATCTGGCACGTAACAGGAAATTATGCTGCTGATGTGCTTGTGGTAGGATACTGCAGACGCTAAAAACTTACATGTAGTGAAAGTGTGAGTGGACTTTTATTTATGCTTTTTTATTTAGCATCTTCCTGGAGAAAGTCTGGTATGGTAGCTTACTGGTAGCCACTAGACTTCATTACTGTACACCTTGACAAGATAGTTTTGTTTTGTTTTGTTTTTTCCCTGGTGAATATGCACTGGCCTTTACCATTCCCCAACACTGTGGTTGGTCATTTCTATAGACAAGTCATTGTTTTTTCTTGGGTAGCCTCTCATGGTCAAAGTCTTGACTAATAAAACAGGCATGTCCCTGTTGTGTCAAACAATTGAATTTATTCACTCCCAAATATTACCAATGGCTGCCTCTTGTTGGTCTCCTTAATGTCTACTGGCCTTAGGAGCAGCTGTTTGTCTTAAACTCAGGCCAAAATAGTTAACTAATTCAAAAGTCTTGGAGGTCATATGAGGCTGGAGTCAAATAATGAAGCTCAGAAAAGGCTACAAGTAGATGTTGAAATAAATTCCAGTTATGTACAAATGTGGAGATAACATTGGGAAGGGATGGTTAAACGTAATAGATTCATTAAGAGCACAGGAGGCCGCAGAACAAAGGAGGCTTGCATGACTGTGTAAGACTGATTAATAGTGTGGCTCCTTCAGACCCACTGCCATAGCTCAAGGGAGTGCGTGCGAACTTAATTCGCAGGGCAAGAAGCCAGGTGTTTGGGTGTCTGTTAGAGAGGCCATTTCAATTGACATAGCAGTCCTGTGAATTCTTCTGCCTGCTGTGCTCCTCTTCCCTGCATCCCAGACATGAGCAACCACAGCTTGGGGAGCTGTGCCCTGCTAACAGAGGTACCTGGGTCAATCCCAAACAGTGGTAGAGTAGGAAAGGGATGCAAGCAGATGGTGTTTACTAAGTTGCTATCCTAGTATTTCCATGCAAGAATTGTAGCTGTTTGCACTGAGGCAAAGGGGTGGCTTTGAAAATAGCGGATGTGGTAGGAGAAGAGGATAGGACCTGTGGAAAGCTCATTGTCCTAGAGCAACATGGGTAGACTAAAGCACAAGAAGCCAGTGCTCTGCCGTGGTAAGAATGTAGCTCATGTTCTGCATTGAGTGATTTTTGAGAAGATCCAGGTAGCAGCATTTGCCATGGAGGTCAACAAATGCTTGCACGATCTTGGAAAATCAGGTCTTGGTTACCTAAACCATGGGACTTGGACGTAAACATTGATTTCTTGGCCTATGATATTTATGCCCTAATCGTGGGGAGGCCTTCCTGTGCAATATATTCTGTGGGTGCAGGGTTCTGGTGTGCTAAATCAAGCAATTTGCAAGCATTCTTCTGTTTCAGATGCCCATAGGTTTCACCTATAGAATACCTCTTCGGAGTTGTTTTAATACATAGACCTGTCATGCATGCAGTTGTTTTCTGAATCCATGTAGTTTTGGCAAGTCATCACTTTGTCTTTGAACAATGCACTGACATGGAAAGTTAACCAGGTATTAAATTACCTAAAGAAAGCTGCAGGAATATAAGTAATACAAACTTTCCATGACAGAAGTATCTGTACAGTGCACTTAAGTATATTCTGCATACTGTACACCTTTTCCTCTTTGAGACCCAATGGGTAACTTTGAGCAATGTTACCTGCAGAGACAGTGTAATCATCACAGCTGTCAGTAAAGCCTACATTAATGTGTCTTGAAAGTGATTAATGGGTTTTGACAATATCATTGCATTTCATATTTAATCAGATTATGCATCTGTTAGGAATGGTGCACTCCTAACATCTGCAGTCAGAACCAATGATCTGCATCCAGATCATCAGTTTGGCAGGAGCATGTGACACGGTACGTGGCAGGTCTTTCACAAGCTCAAGCCATGTGCTGACCATGGGGGTTTGTAAAATCAAGGGTGTTCACTTGCAGCCTACATGTGTGTATGGACGCATGTAGTCTCCTTTCCTGGTGGAAGGACCCACAATGGCAAAACATCACAGCCTCAAGATAAACTGAGCCGAGCGTTTTACTGAATGAAGGCTTCTGTGAGCTAGCATACATAAACCTCAGCTTATGCATGCCTACTGCTGACTTGGTTCCCAGCTCTGCTAGGTGTCTCGTGCCACTTCTGTCAAGCTGTTCCTGAAGACTAGTCTGTGGGCTTGCCCTAATTTTGTCTGGGCTTCACGTTCATCTCCAATTTGGTAGCACTTCGCTATGCTACAGGGCTGTGGGAGGATGGAGACAACAGCAACTACAATAGCAGTAGAAGTTTAACTGTACAATAGAAACATAAAAGCTATGATTTGAAGATAATTATAATCATATTCAGGCAGATCTTCAAATACATAGGAGTCACTGCCTGGAAGTGCCTGGAACTAAATGGATGTACTTCAGCTAAAGGCTGTCGCAATACATCTTTTAGAATACTTCTGCTTTGAGTTTTTTTCTGAAAAGAAACTGTATAATATCTACATTACCAGTCTTTGTTTTGCTTCAGCCATCAAGACACTCATCAAAGAGGATCTGAATATAGTATCACAAATGCACACAGGCCAAGAATTTAAAAAATTCAATTTAGAGTATCTTTTGTACGTACAGCATGAAGGACCTCCCTGAAAGCTGCTGAGGATTTTATTCCTGGGCTCCACTGCTGTGCTGTGCAGTGGCTGTGCATAAGGTAGTCCTTGCTGGGAGGGAGCAGGCAGGGAAAGGCAGTGAAGCTGAAAATAGCGTGCACAGCACAGTGCACACAAAGATTTTCCTAGGCACCCAACAGGGAGCACTCACTGGGGCAGCCTGTCCTGAAAGCAGGTTGGAGGCATACGGCAGAGGATAAGCAGCTCTGTAGAGTGAAATAAGTTACTGGTGGCATCCCACAGTGAGGAGCAATTGTGGCTCTGAGCAGCCCCATTCTTTCGTCTTTGCTGATGTGTCTCGGCACTCAAAAGCAGACTATAAAAATACACTCCGGGGTGAGCGTGAGCAGGAGCTAAGTGTGAGCCTTTATCATAGTTGCACACTATCTCCCTAGGATTTGTTGGATTGCCACCATTGTTCGATGATTGTTAGCCTCTGCTACCCTACTGAAACCCCCGTGGGATGTGGGAGCAGGGTTTGCAAGGGAGCTGCAGCTTTCTTTGGGAAAAGATGATTTCTAGTTTCACCTTACTCGTTTCTTCCTGTCAGTGGCTTTATGATATGCAGGGGCTTAAGCAATCTCACACTTCTTTTGGAAGATGAGGTCCCTGCTTTGACAGACTGAGAAGAATTAATTTTCCATTTAAATACCAGCTGTCACCCCAGACTGGTTGCATGACCATCCACGTCTGCAGGGCAATTTTCTTTTCAGAAAAACAAGTCATCTTATTTGCTCTGTGAATCTTTAAAATGGAGAATTATTGTTTTTAAATAAACAATAAGTAGTTAAAAGACATTCCAGCCGACAAGAATAGAATAACAGCCTATAATTCCCTTGTCGTGACTATTGTGAAAGGCAGTATGTTATTGGGCAGGCTTATGTCACCTCTCCGTGTCTACTTGCCTTCAGAAGTGTCAAAATGTGTCCAAATGTCCAAGAACAGATGCAGGGAGCTGCTTGGGGAAATTATATGCTGGTATAACAAAGATTTCAGGGATTCACAATTTGCTTAGATAAATCATCAATTTTGATACGGGGGGAGGGAACAAGAATCTCTTGTTCAATGTCATCTCCAAAATGGTCTGAGACTCTGTTCTGAATTTCAGTCATTTGTATGCTTTTTTGCAGTGAGGTTGGAGCCTTGTTGTAAGGAAACCCTGACTTTATCCAGCTGGGGGGGGGATTGTCTCTTCTGCTGTCTCTTCTGCTGTTCAAGCAGTCAACGTTTGGGAATAGGACAAAACTAAAAAGTGAGATACTAATGAGGAGAGAAGCAGGGTAAGACTCAGAGAAATCACTCTTCAGGAAAGCATTTGAATGTCCATACTCCCCTGAGCAAGGAGCAATGTAAGTGCTAACAGAAATGCTTTCCTAACTCAAGGCCTCCCTGGTAGTTTCTCCTGGGTGGGTCAGTTTGGGTCTGTTTCCATCTTGTTAAAGTATGTTGGCTTGGGAATAATGAATAAACTGGGCAAAATCCTGAAGAGAATAGAGCTTGATTGCATTTGGATCGGAGCATGGCACTGTCCTAAAGAGTCAGAAAAGACTCCAGGTAAACATTGGCTTAGTGAACACTGTTGGCTAGGAAACTGTTCCCCTTTGCTTGGCTTTTTGTTTGCCAACTGGGAAACCTGTTTTTGTGAGCTAGCCTGAATTTCAGCGGTTGAGCTCTGGGAGTTAGTGTGGGTACAATGCCTGGAGGGCTTTCAGCATGTCCCTTGCACGCTGTTAGAGAACTGCAGCTGGATTTGTTTTCCTTGAGCACTACATTTCACTGCAGAAGAATTTTGAAATACTCCCAACTTTTAAAGGTGGGGAAAAATCATAACTATAAAGGCTTACTGAATTTAAGAGCCTGAGAGCTGGTATAAAAACTGGCACAGGCTTCTTTAAAGCTGTGCATCATGGAATCATTGAATGGTTTGGGTTGGAAGCGACCTTGAAGATCATCCAGTTCCAATCCTTCCACCAGACCAGGTTGCTCAAAGCCCCGTCCAGCCTGGCCTCGAGCATTTCCAGGGATGGGGCACCCACAGCTTCCCCGGACAACCTGTTCCAGTGCCTCGCCACCCTCAGAGTAAAGAATTTCTTGTTATATCTAATCAAAACCTACCCTCTTTTAGTTTAAAGCTGTTACCCCTTCTCCTATCACTGCACCCCCTGACAAAGAGTCCCTCCCCAGCTTTCCTGCAGGCCCCCTTTAGGCACTGGAAGGCCACTGTAAGGTCTCCCCGGAGCCTTCTCTTCTCCAGGCTGAACAACCCCAACTCCCTCAGCCTGTCTTCATAGGAGAGGTGCTCCAGCCCTCTGAGCATCCTCGTGGCCTCCTCTGGACTCACTCCATCAGGTCCATGGCCTTGTGCTGGAGATCTCAGCACTCCAGGTACTGTATTGGGATGGGAAACCATCATTGGGATAGGAAATTGTTGGGATGATGATGGCATCGTTCTTCAGGTAACCTGGCTGACATTCCACGGCTGCTCCACCCTGACAGGAGAAAACACCTGCCAGCCTGGGAGCTCAGCCTGGAAAGCCAGGCTGGGACTTGGCAGCCTGGGATCTTGGCCGTGAACTGAGGGCCTCCTTGAAGGTGCCAGTGGCACTGGCTCATCCCTTCCCCGTCAGAAATCACTTTCCCCTGAAAATCATTGCTGCAGTTAGAATTCATGGGGATGGGAAATGACCATGGAGACAGGAAATTGTTGGGACCTCTGGACTGAATTGTCCGTGGGGCACCACAGAAAGCAAAAGTCTAGTTGTGCATTTGACACAGACTCTCAGCTTGCCTGCTCTGAAGTTGCCCAACACCTCAGAATAATCAACTTCAGATTTTCAGAAGCACCTAGAGATAGAAATTTTGAAGTCAGTTGTCAGCCCATCAAATTGGGACTTCCGTGGTCAGATCTTTGACTGAAACTGTCCAGGTTTGTGAACGCGTACAGACTTCTTAGTCTATGCTTATCTGAGCTAGATGGTTGCACCCTATTTTTTAAACTACAAATGCATGCTGTATACCCATCTGTCATGGACCCAGCTCTGTCAATGCTTGTGATATATTGGATACAGCTGAGACTGTTTATGTGGTGAGCTTCAGTATTCTATACATTTAAACATTTCTCCTGTGCTCTCCCTATTAGCCTGCCTCCCTCAGGATTCAGTCTAGCATTGCAAACAGCTTTAAATACTGCAAGATAAAAGCAATTCGAAGAGTAACCCTTTGCCTGATACGTCTTGCCGTGCTACTTACATCCAGTCACCAAGCTCTAATCTGTAATTTCACTGGAAATCATCTCTGGTCTAAGACTTTGAGTGGGCAAAGTAGAGTCCTGGTGCAGGAACTATGGTGATATCCCAAATGCTTAGAAATAGCAGTAGAAACCCTCTGCCACTGGGAAGCAACTCCTGTCACGTTCCACTAAAACCAACCACAGTTGTTACTCCTCCAGCATCCCTTTTTTGAGTCCTTGTAAGGCTGGTTTGATGGTCCTGAGAGCCCTATGTTATGTCAAAAGTTGTTTTAAAAAAGGACAAATGAAAAGAATAGAAGTAACTTCTCAATAAAAACAAGTGTTTATTCTGCAGTGGAGCAATATGGTGTCAAGGTTTTAGCAGTACCGAACTGGTGATCTGAATTATTAGTAGCTCTGCACAAGTGCTTATTCAAGAAAATCAAATTATCTGTATGCATTTAATTTCAGCAGTATTTAGCACTGACTCACTCAGGCTTTTCTGAAAATTACAGCCAAATTCTGAGACATGACACTGTTGCACAGCATAGGAGATCTTTGTGGGGAATCTTTTGTATCCCTTGTGAGCTTAGATCATCCTAAGAGAAAAGAACCAGAGATGTGCTTTGAAATTTGTGCTTCCTTTGTGTAGCCAAATGTATTATGCTCATCTTGCATTATTTCTCGCATTTTGGGGGCCTTCCAATTTGTCATTTACCCGTGTAGCAGCCATACTTCAAGCTAATACAGATATTTAGCAATTAAGATGCCTAAGCTATTCGCTGGTCCTACGAAGTCTGTCAACGACTGTTCTACTCAGCCCCAAGGTTTAGCAAAGCGCTGGTATTGAGAAGACACAATTCCCAAGCTTGCTGCACTCTGACATCTTTTGATTTGATTCATCTTTTCTGAGCATTAGGTGCATATATATGTGTAAGTGTATATATACATATAAGACAATGACAGTTGCAAGGAGTACAAGGCTCCTGTGAAAACCTGTGAGCGTACCAATGTGCATTATAAAAGCTGCAGCTCATAATAGCTACAGCAATGCAGAGTTATTTTCTTTTTCAATGAAGTTTTCCATAAAATAACCATTTCCCTTTATTATGCAGCTACAGTACTTATGCTGGAAAACTTTGAAAAAAGAATGCAGAATAGATTTGACCTTAGAAAGGAACATGATAAATTAGGCTTGTGTTTAAGAATTCAAATGAGGTTTGCAAACTGGTTAGCTTGATTCCGAGCCAGGATGATCTTGTAGAGAGTGGGGAAGATGATAGCTGCAAACTAGACATTTGGCTGTTAAATTCTGCAGAAGGTCCTTTTTGCTTTCTTCTGTTTTTTTCTCCCCTTTTTTGTTTACTCATTAGCAAACCCTGGTAAGTGACATCCTTCCACTCTGCAAACTTGGGAGAGGAGTTTTAACTTCTTGAAAGGACTTCCTCTTAAGGGCTTTGTCTTTGCTCACTGAAACTCTTCAACACGTTGAACTGGGGTTGTGTGAAATATTTCTTCATCTTTTCTAAAGGCTACAGAAAGCGGAGTCTGCTTTTCTGATAAACTAGTGAGGGAGGAGGGCAAAGGAGTCAGCTAACTTGTAGGCATGACACAGAAGGACCAAGGAGAAAAGTTTTTTTTTTCTTTTTTTTTGTTTTTTTTTTTGACTCTATTTGCTTTTTTCATTCTCAGACAAGTAGCAAAGCAGAAGCACTGAGACCAGGTGAAAGAAGGAATGGGAGTGAAAGAGGGTGCTGATAGGTCCAGTATAGTGAAGGAAGTACAGCACAAAGAACAACCTGCAGCAGTTCCTTCCTCAGAAGAAAGCTTGCGTCTGTAATTCAGCTTGGTATTTCGAGCCCCTATTTAACAGCTGAAAAAAAAAGACCATATCTGTGTTTTTTTTCAGAATTTGAAACGTGGTAGGAGGGGAAGCTTCTTCAGAGTCAGGAACACAGATTTTGTGCAAATGGACAAAATGGTTTGCTTTCATCCAGTTGTCTTGTATGTTCAAGGGAGACTCTATTCCGGTTGTGGAGGAGTGGATTAGAGGATGAGCAGCATCCTCCTGAGGTCAGGAGCACTGGTGCTGCCCTGGGAATGAGGAGCAATCGGACCATGCTGTTTTGATTGTTGCAGTGGTCCTATGGGGAGTCTCCTGAGGGCTGCAAATGCGTGTCTGGTACCCCAAGAGGTGGCAGGGCTTGCCCCTGGTGTCTCATTGTAGGGGCTGTCCCCCATCCCCTTCACTTGTGTGTGGGTCTTGAAAACTGGAATTCAGGCCAGGGCCACCTGCTTGCATGCCTTGTGTCTGCCCTATTTAATGTGTCCAGCATCCCCTGCCAAGTTGCTTGAAGCTCAGCTCTAGCTGGGTCTCCCTGCCAGGGCTTTTGCAGCTGGAAACACAGCCACAAGCAGGAAGCTTTCTGGATTTCAAGCATGGTGTGTTTTCAAAAATTGTTCAACTCTGGTGTCTGCTTCTCACTCAAAATTTGGGCTGCTGCTTTGTGTCATCTTGAGCAGCAGCTACATGATTTTTTTTTTTTAATTAAATCTGTCTCAATATGTGTTTTGTATGAGACCCAGTTGGTTACTACTTGCTGCTTTTGTGAAGAAGGGCAAAAAGAAGATGTCTAATCTTGAGAGCTTTGTACATAAAGCTATCAATCAAGGACAGGCATAGATGCGTAAAACAAAGGTGATGTTTATAAATAGTGACTCTGAGATGGTTTATTTTAAATGCCTGAATTTGGTTCTTGAATTATTTGCTACAAGTGAGGCATCTAACGAATTCTGACCATTTTCCTGAATCCAGTAGCTGCATACAATTCCAGGAACATCAGCTTTGCTGGACTGCATCAAATCCACATACCACTGATGTCTGTCTAACATGGTGGCCTGTACCAAATGCATCGGGCAGCTGTAAGCATCCTGCAGTGCGACAGATTGTCTAAGAATAAAGTTTCCTTCCACATCTAAATAGTTAGAGGTTGATCCAACTCCCAAAGTAACTTTACTGAATCTTTTTTCTTAACACCGATAGTATTCTTTCTGTATGTTGAAACAAATACTGCTGTTTTGAATGCTTCTAAGGTATCTTCCACTGGCATCTTGTGGTAGAGTTCTGCAGATTAGTGGTGGAGAGAGCACTTTATCGCTTCTTTATCTAGCATTTTTTTACTTTCACACATGTCCCAAATCTTATTCAGAACGTGAACAATAAATCTTGGAGCAGCTGGTTTACAGAATTATTCTCTAGCTGTTTACAGATATCACGATTTTGTATAGTTGAAATTTCTCATAACAAATAACATTTCTAATGTTATTTCTAATCTTTCTTGGGTGTATTTTTTAACTTCGTGTTTATCAAATCTCTGGGGTTTTTGTTGGGGTTTTGTACGAACACTTATTTGGAAATGACATTATCTTTTAAAACTATGTAGTACAGCCAAGAACTCTGGAAACTGCACTCAGTTCAGACTCCAAAGACGGAAGATAGTCTTTAATTTCAGAAACCATGCAGTACCGTAGGTGCTCCGTGCGGGCCCTCACTGTTCTTAATTTCCTCTGCAGAGAATGGAAGGCAGCTCTTGTTCCAGCTTAGCAGCTGCCATTCACAGGTGGATGAGATTACTGATATTGCAGTTCATCATTCGGACTACCAAAACCTCCCACAAAACTGGCTTTAAACTGAAAATACCTTATAAGTGCTCCACTATTAAGTTGTTACTGATACTTCTGGTCATAAAGAGAAGTTGAATGCTGCAGTGGCCCACCTTCGGGGGCTGTAATGAGGTTACAGGAGTTGAGATGCAGCTGTAGACTTCTGAACTTGTATTTACCGGGTGGCTCGTATGAAGTGGTGGTAAGCAACCTATGAAAAGTTCCACTATGGACTCAGCACTGTGAAACACAAAGCATCAACAGCAGCATGCTCTATGAGCCTACCTGTGGCTGTGCAACGGCAGTATTTTCTCTGCATGCCTGGCATTTACCTGTTCAGTAGAACCTACTTCCGAGGTGTCTGAAAACTGCGAAGACTCTCTGCAGGCTACACTGCTGATAGATGGTATGGGTCGTGTTAGTTTTCATTTCTATGCCCCACATATTTCAGTGTGATATCTATTTACCAACAGAGCTTAATTTATTATTGTGCTTCCACTAAACTGACCCTTATTTTTGTTTTCATTAGAAATCACTGAATTAGTTAGAAAAGAATCGAGCATTTCTGCCAGTAGGTGATATGGATAAGCAACCATAGCTTATTGAGTGTTGTGCAATAAGAAGCTTTTCTAGTGAAAATGCTACGAAATAAGGCACTATGCTAAGGAATTGTACAAAGGAAGCTGGTGGCAGCAACCAGGACTCCCAGGCGATGCTGTCTATCCTGGAGTCCTGTCCACAAACTGCAAACTTGTACGTGTGCCGGCAAGGGGTGTTCTTGTAACAGCTGCCTGTTGGCTGGCAGGCATGTTTGGGATGGAAGGTGGATGGATCCACGTAGCAACATAAGGATGAAATGCACATCAAGGCCAAAAAGCATTCCTCAGGAAAAGGTCATCTGGGCTTCACGTGGAGAATAGACTAGGAAATCCGTAAGACTGGTTTGCGTTTGACAGTCAATAGGACACACACAAAAAAAATCAAATGGTGTATGCATTCCCAGAGGGTGAAAAAATAGACCCATGTCTTAATGCACCCAAGTTAGGGAGAGGGCAAGTGGCTTACAAGAGGAAAGAATTGATAAAAGCTTTAATGAGGAAGGGAAGGTGCAGGGATTGGAGAGTCCTGGGCTCCTGGAAGGTCTGACCCAAATAATGGCTGAGATCTATGAATCTGGAAGGAGACACACTCGAAGTAGGCTCATCTAACCTGCAGCTGTACATTTCTGCCATCCAAGGCACTGAGCAGTTGCTGGAAGCTCTGCAGTCAGTTTTGTGGGGTGCTGGCCACGTCTCTCCGGGAAGCTGAGGAGAAAGCTGAAGCAGTCACAAGGCTGATTTCTGGAAAAGACACTTAGCCCACTGAAGTGCTGGCAGCAGTCACAAGCCTTGTGAAATGGGACTTTGCTTTCAGAAGAAGCACTAGAAAGAACATGTCTCTGTTAGGGTCTTGGGAACCAGAACTAAAGCTGGTACCCAGGTTTTGCTTAATCTCTGAAAATATCTGTGTGCTCCGTGTGGAGGGGACAGCTATTGTTCCCATGTTTTGTCCAGAGCTTTTTCAGATTGGTGCTAAATGTTCCAGGACAGGCTTCTGCGGAGGCTACTTCCTCTGTAGAAAGGTCACTTTTGTCCTACAGAAGTTCCTGATGCTTTACATATTTCACTGAAAAGAACTGCATCTAGCCCCGACTGCCCTGTCTAGGGCACAGCATATGAAACATTGGTCGAATAAATGTATGGCTCTTTTGGACTGCTTTATTTTTGTAATGAATTTATATTTCTGGCTGGCAGCATGTGTGAGATGCAGCTAATAGTTAATCTGAGGGCACTGTAGGAGCAGTATCAGGCTTATCCCTCCTGTAGTGCTGTCTGGAGACAAAATTCCTAACCGTGCTGGAGCACTTTCCATTGAAATAACAGCACGGTAAGGGGAGTCCTGATTACAGCCCTCCATGAAAAATTAAATTCACAGATAATGTGCCATTTGTAACTTGCCAACTCCATTGCTCATGAGCAGGGCAGGGGAATCAATTCCCTAGTTAGTACAAATTAGTGTACATCTCTTTTTCTGAATGCTGAGGAATATCAGGTTACGGGAGTTCCTGCGTACAAGGTCTTTTGATTGTGAAAGTGATTTGTATGTCTTGTCAGAAAATGCTTTTTCAGTTGCTAAGACACATTTTGCCAACGTATAAGGCTCCAAAACATGCCGAAAGAATGGGATTGCTACCATACCTGAAGCCAAGCTAATAGTGTTTTGCTGTTTACTTGCAAAGGCAGTATACTTTCACAAGGGAATCTGCATTTGTGTTCTAAAGGATGAGCAGTCAGATTAGGTGGAATCAAAATCACGGAGTATCCAGAGCTGGAAGGGACCCACGAGGATCATCAAGTCTAGCTCCTGGTTCCAGGGCAGCTTAAGAGTTAAGCCGGATATCTAAGTATTCTAACTCATTCTGTGTATTCCTTCTGTATCATTCACGTTGCTGTTGAGCTGGAGTTCAAAAGATCACATTGTGAGACCTCTTAGTGTCTTGAATAGCAATTCAGTCCTGATTAATGTCTGTTTATAAAATACTGGGACGGAATGAATGCAATTTATGTTAAAAATTACCAATGCTTGTCTTGCTGTCTTGAAAATGAGACTAAAACTGTGTCCAAAGCTGCTAGTTATGTATTTAATAACATGGGAATTTTAAAATTGGCCCAAGCCTGTTCCTCCCGAAGCAAGTAGTAAAACTCCAATTTAGTCAAATAGAAGAAGGATTAGATAAATGCTGACTGCTTGTAAAGTCCCATCTGTTAACACTCAACTTCAGTAGAAATTTTCCGTACATTCTATTTTCAAGACTAGATGACTGTATGTTCACTAATTAGAAGCACTGTTAAAATATTTACTATCTGAACTATTTCAAACACACGAAAAGATTAATGAAATTCTTTTTTTTTTTTTTTCCAAAGCTTTCTCCTTCAGGTTTTCATTAGAAAGATCTCTACTTAGCTAACCGAAATAAACCCGTAAATGCTTACCAAAACCTAGATACTTGTTCCTTAAAATCCTGAGTAGCTATAAAGATCCTCCCCTCACACCTAAATCTCTGAATACTTGTGGGACGAACCTTAATGTGTATAGTGTTAAGGGGTCGTTGCCTTTATCAATGAACCTTCAGTAGGTAGAAAACAGCTCTTGAGAAGCCAGGTGAACTTGAAACTCCTTTACAACATAAAACGTGGAACTATAATTTGTTTCCCAATATAATGCATATGATATTTGTTGAAATTGATAGTGAATGACATTCTTCCTCAGTGGCAAAAGCACTGAAAGCAGCCAGATGGTTAGCAGAAATATGTAGTATATTAGCAGACCATGACGGTTTGCTCCCGTAGTTTTTCTTGGGTTTACTGGCGACTGAAACAACTTTTCAAACTGAACGTCCAAATGTATTGGGAAAAAAAATGCAGTTACTTTTGGAGTAATAGCATAATTACTGTATTTAGCTGTCTTCCCCCATACCTGTCCTGAGTACGACTAACAGAATAAGTGGAAAAATACATAGCAATTTAAGCCACTAAATTATACCACAGTATGGTAGTCTAAATTTCCTTTCTGTTTGAGGAGAGACCTGGCTTGTGTCCGCACAATAAACTACACTTTTTTTTAAATTTCAAAGTAAGTGAAATCATATGTCCCAGGATTTATAATGAACTGCACAATAATTGTCATTTAATCTGATACTCATTTCTCTGGGCTAAGTAACCAATGTTCTCCCTAGGATGAGACAGGCTGGCCATTAACATAATAAAAAGATTTTTTTGCAAGACAGCTAATCTGACTCCACTAAAAGCTGCTCTGGGTGGAGTTCTCTGGGACCTGTCGTGTTGTGAACCAGGTGAATATCTGATCCAAGGTGTCAGAGGACATACACAGGCTCTGGCTCACAGCTTTACATGTTCGGATGACACACTCGGTAGAAAAGCCAGCAAAAGCTGGAGAGCTCACTGCCTTGTCAAATCAATGGGGCTTTTGCTAAATAACTCAGTAAATCATTCATCTGCTGCAGCATCTTAAATATATATCTAAAAAACACAGTCAGACGAGTCCTGTTGTGAGATGGTGCTTCAAAGATATAATCTGGAGTGGTTCATCGCAGAGACTTAAATAGATGCCTTTCAACTTTGTGATAAAGCCAAGAAGAAATGAAGAATTAGGAAAAATAATAACCAGGATGTTTAAATAATTCAGTCACCTCAGGCACCTGCTGTGAGTGCTATGAGGTCTCATAAAGAGAGCTTGAGTAATGAATGAACTCTTGTGGGAATCTTAGTATTTTGACAGAAGTGGGCAAATTTCACAGGACAAGATGAAATTAAGAGTAGACTAAATTTAGGGGAATCAGATTTCAGCTTCCAGTAGCTGTAGGTTCTGTGAAATGCTTCTGTCACTTCACTGTCACACTAAGTTTTATCATCATTCTGCCTCCAACCCCCGACTGAAATCAGGGTTACATCATACGACACACAATACAAATATCCTGGAAGAAGGAGTCTCTTCCTCTGCATTTAAGCAACAAAAGGGATAAGACAGGGTTGCACAAAGCTGCACAGTAGCAGTGTTGAGTCTCAAAGCATCAGTCTCCTGGTACCCAACTCAAGGCTGTTCTTGGAGCTCACAGTAAAACCAAGATTTGAGCCTAGGTTTGCTCTTGCAAATAGACCATGCATCTGTGCTACTCTGATGAAATTCCAGTAACAGGGGAATCGCATTAGAGCAAGAAAATTAGAGGAATAAATGGTCTCCTGAGGTCCCATCCAAACTGAGCTTTTCTATGATCATAGGATAAGGTTTGCTTTGCTTTATTGTAGCAAGCCTGTAGGGGAGAAAGTAAGATAGAACACATTTGCTGTATCTTTCAGAGCAGGCAGCACGGAGGAAGGTTAATATTTTTCACGTGGCTTGGCTGTGGGGTGGCTGTTTTGCTTTTTCTTGATATGTTTAATAGAGACACACTTCATTCACGTCTGCATAATCCATTAATTGGGCTGATGCACGAGTCTTCTTCTTATGCTACTCATTATTAGGAAACGTCTTGGATACCTATCAGGCTGCTGCAAATCAGCCTCCAGGAGAATTTTTTAGAAAACCTCGGTGCCAAACTCCTTTCAGGCATTTCAGTTCGTGGTAAAACTACACAGCAGCTCCCATTTTACTGAAATCCATCCAGGCAGTGGGAAAAGGAATCTAGCACTTGAACACAGCCAGTAATGCTCAGACTGGGATCAGAGTGCTGGTGTGCTGAGAATGCAGCAACCCAAAAAATAAAAAATAAAAATTCCTTGCAGATCTGACATATCCATCAATCTTCATTCAGCAAAGTATTTAAGCCTTGCTGAACTCTTAAGCACATGCAGATGATTTTATGCTATTCCAAAAGAGGAATCTAATTATGCTTTCTGCTGCAATCATTTAGAGATCATCTTTATGGAAACCCTACCATTTGTCCGAATTCAACATCTAAACACTGGATACAGGGGAAAATATTGCAAATGGTTTGTTTTGCTGATACTGGATTAGACTGAGTGGTGTGTGATAAAAATCTGTTGTAATACGTAACGTGCTTGCATCCCACACTGTATGAATGTATTACTTAACTGAACGTGGTGAATTGATAATGTGGTGCAATTATGTTCGTCTCACATTTAAGCCATCCCACGTTGGAATTTAGAGAGGATACGAGACTACAGCAATGGATGCCTGCCAAAATTAACTGTCTTTAAGCACTTTAAGGTCCCGCACGCAGCAGATGGTTGGCAGTACAGAATGAGGTGACACCAAAGGGTAACCTGCCTGCCAGGAGGACCAGTTTCAGGGTAAGGGCTTGCTGTGGGACCTGCCTGGTCAATGGGCTCCTGTCATTCAGGCTGGTGTTTGAGTCAGATACCAAAACATGCGTCTCTAAATTCAAGAAGGGTTCTTACTTGCAGTCCTCGACGCCTTTAGCAAAGCCATGATATAAGGTATTGTCCCAAGAGAAACAAAGCAATCATTTCAGCAGAACACCAGCCACCTACCTTGTAGAGGTGTGACTGCAGTAAGCGTACTGCCAGAGCTGGGTTATTTTCATTTAGGTGGGTTGGAAGCATCCTCTTAGAGAAACTCAGCCCTTTCTAAGGGGCACTCACGCTGGCTGCGTGATGGAAGGAGAGGGATGAGCTGTTAGTCAATAAAAAAGAAATATTTGAGGGATACTTAGGTCATGGGATCTGGAGGTCTTGAGTCTAGCAAGGATCCCCAGTGCAGACGTTTTGGTGTCAGAACACGTGGCGAGATCGTGTGGTCTGCCCCCCAGTGTCACGGCGTTAAACCAACATGTAGTCCTCCCATATGGGAATAGCAATCCCTAGGTAACAGCAGCATTTCTTCAGAAAGACGCGCAGGTTTGTTTAGATCTTATTTACTGATGAGACCCTACCTCTGTCCCGATACTTGATTGCAATAATTAAGCTTCTTCAGTGTTAAAAGCTGCGCCCTCTGCCATTTGAATCTGTCCCTCTTCCGCTTTTGGTTGCTGCCTCGTTACATCTTTCTCCATTAGATAAATGGAAAACGCACCTTTGAACTTTGCATTAAGCTCTTCGTATTCCATTCCTAAGTCACCTTTTAATCTTTGTTTTGGTAATTTAAGCAGAGTGCACTAATTAAACCTGTTGATGCAAGGGCTTTTTCTCCTTCTTCAAACTACATTCACGGCAAAATTCTGCCTCCTCTCCAACTTTCCAGCATCTTCTCAGACAAGGACAAACTGGACATGTGTGCTGTCTTAGCCATGGTGTCAGACATGTCCTAGCAAACACTGTTCTTAAACAGCAAGAGGCAGAGCCATGCGACAGCTTTATGGCAAGTAGTTTAAGGCATAGCATATGTAAAACACATTTCAAGAATCCTTTAAGGACCCAAAATTGGATCCTTCCACTGGTGACAGCTCCTAAGTGCTCCCACAAAACATCCCTTAAGTAGAAGTACTTGCTTGGAGCAGCACTTGGCCCATCTGCAAGCTCACTGTTTGGGTGCTGTGGTTGCGACCGACTTACCAGGATAAAATGCCAACACACAGACTGTGCCACATAGGCTTTCATTTGGTTGCTAAAATGAGAGAGGCCGGGAAGAGACCATTTTGCTCAGGCTGAGTTTTATACGTTGTTAAAGGCTCTAAAATGTGGGTGCATTGGAGAGATTTGGAGAGGTTTCTTAGGAAGTGGGTGAGAAGCAAGGGATGCAGATGAATGTAAGATCTAACTCGGAGTGTCTTCCAAGGGAAGTTAACAACAGACAAAAAGACACAACTGCTCTGAAGGTGTGCTCTTGCTTCATACCCTTCCAAGATTCATCCCTGTATCAGAATTGTATTGTAACTTTCAGGCCTCATTTAGTTCTTTTGAAGTTTGGCAAGAATCCCTTCCTTTCCCTCAGTGGGCTGGGCTAGGCTGTCATGTTGGCTAATAATTTATACATCAGGGATGCACCGACGTGACTTCCCACTGCAGATACGCTTCTCCAAGTGACACAGTCTTTTGAGCATTTAAGGTCTGTATTAATGCTGGGCAGTTTTCCCAGTGGCCGCCAAAGGATTTAGAAGTGCCAGACAGACCATTTTTCAGGGGCACTTGTGCTTCTAACTTCTTTCAGTGCTTTTTCAGAGCTTTGCAGCAGCACACTCCCATCATGGCACAGGAGCGAACTGACTCCACTGAAAGGAAGACGGAATTGACCATCTTGTCGTTGTACAAAACAAGCACAGAAATTAGGAGAGGTTTTCAGGACAGTATCAAGTAAAGACAAATACTTCTGTCACACTGGGCAAGGTGCCTGTTCCTGGAGATGCTCTGGGTTTTGAAAAGCTTCTGATTTCCCTAGCCTGCTTTGCAAGCCCCAGGGGACTGCGTGTCATGCTGCAGCACTGCTTGCTGAGACTGAGCCTCCACAACTTTCCGCTGCTGCTGTCTGTTTGGCAGCATCTCTGGGAGCCAGGTTTGGGTTGTGCATCAGAGCCACAGAATGGGATCCGTGGGAAGAGCCCCTTCTGGGAGAAACAGACCGGCCCTGCATCCTTGTAACAGCATCTTACATCATCATTTAAGGTCTCTGCACGTTTCTGCATTCATGTCCCTGCATGCTTACGCATACACAGGCAAACAATGTTTACTGCCACTCGTTTTGTTCTTCCAAGCCTCTAAAGCAGGTTGTGAACACCTCTGCTGGTCCTAGTCCACTGGGAGCAGTCTGTTTACCCCATTACTTTGTCAATGGCAGATCCCATGGCCTGAATCGAACCTGTGTTGTTTGTTTTCACGCCGGGTGGAAAAGACAAATCATTGAACAAAATGGTCCCCTTTGGGAATGGGCACGATGCGTTTTCAGTTCAGATGGTTGATAGGACAAGCCAGAAGCTGCATCATATAGGCTCACGGGAGGCAGAATTTGACCTCCGAAGGGGAAGTGTTTCACACACCCACCACTCCCTTCTACTAGGTGATCAGTGAACACAGCCCAGAATGCCTCTCCTCTGTGCTGGGAAAGCACTGTGTCACTCACATTAGGAATCTATGGCTATTTCTTCCCTGACTGCATCCAGGGAATCTGCACTGACTTCCCCTCATGGCTTGGCTCCTTATCTGTTCGTGCATTTTCTTTGCAGGGTGTGGTCATTTCCTCTTGCCCATCTCATCCTTTGCTGCTCCCAGAACTGTCCAGGTACTTTGCTGCTGAATATACTCTGCAAAATTCCTCGGAAAGAAATGCACAGATTTTTCCTCTTCACTCATATCATATACTCTGAAATTCACACCCAGGTGACATACGGGAAAGAGTGATCTCTGCTATTGAGTGAGAGCATTGATTGAGAGTTTTGGCACCGAATGCTGTGAAGTAATTACCAGCATGAGGCAAGCAAGCTTTCTCATGCTACCTCCATGCAAGCGTACACCTGCAAATCCAGAGTTAACACACACATAGAAACAATGGCACCTTGTTGATGCAGAGCAAATTGCTCCAAATGGCATGCACAATCTGTGTGCTTCTGAAACCAGGCTTACTGAAAAAAAAAAGGGCAAATTATGTAAGCAACTTTCAGCTATTTAAGTGCACAATCCAGCTTGAGAACTCATTAGCAGATCGTAGAGTGCAATTTAAATGCACTGATGCAGCCGACAGCTACCCAAGCAGCCTAGAGAAAACGACACTGCAGAAGGAAACTTTGAGGTTCGGTGATATCTTACCATGGATGGCTCCGAGCCAGAAAGCACACAGCCACCTAATGTGACACAGAAACCTGCCGGAGCTTTTCAGAAGGGAGGAGGACCAAACAAATCCACTTCACCACGTATGTTCCCAATGACACTTGCAGGCTGTGCTGCTGGCTGCTGGGCTTACAGCTAAGGCACCCCTTTGCCTACCTTGACCCGAGTGCCATGTGTGGGTGCAACTTGCAGCTCTTGCACTGCACAAAATCCAGTGGCACTACTACTCTACTTTTTTTTTTTTCTTTTTTCTGATTTTCTAGGCCAGGTGGAGAAATACTTCTCTTGATACCTTCTCATCCACTCAGTGGGGAGATGTGGGACTTTGTCTCCTCCTCTCCTGAGAGCCCCGAAACCCAAATTGTCGCCTCATTGGAAAGAATGCAATCTTGGCGCTATGATCTCTCGTGGAGAAGATGGAGCAATCCCTGCCCCTCTGCATAAGCAGTGCATTTAATAGCTGAGATTCCCTGGATATCACAGGGAAAGAAAGCTCACGTGACTGCAGTGAGCATGCCTCTACACTCTAAGGAGTGGGACGTTCCCCGAGGAGTAGGAACTGAGATTAGCTATAGGATTTCAATGTAATCACATGCTCTGACCCTAACCACTGGATCACCGTTGCCCTCAAGCAGATGCTTCTCCTATAGTTACACCCAGCCTGGACTTTTTAGTCATGCTACAATTCACCACCACTGAGCTGATCAAATTATCACAGTGTCTGGTTTACAATATCACTGATTAAGTCACAGAGGAGGAAGCTAATTATAGAGGAGCATGCTATTTACACACAGAGATGCTGTAGCAAGCTCTGCAGGAGGCAGATGGAAGTATTCTGAAAGAAGAAAGGGCATACGAGAGCAAAACACAACTTTTGTGGGAACGCCAGAGCCTCTTCTCCTCCTCTTCAGGCATTTCTTGAGGATGGTGGTCTGAGGAGCTCTAGGAGTTTGAGGGCAGAGCTCCAAGAGGCCATGTTAATTTTATTACTGGGTCTGTGACCATTACTCTACAGACTAGAATAGCTCAAACGTGTCCTTAATGTCAACCTATCAGCGTATTCTTCCTTGAACAAGCATTACATAATTACACTGAATCACAAAATCAGAATATATGGGATTGTTTGGGGAGGGGTTATCTTAATAAAGAACGATCTAATTCATATCGATCTTTCCTTCTCTAACATGTTTAAGCGTAAGTGTACTTAGGAGCCAACCACATCATAAAAACAAGGTCTGGAGTCAAATGGGAGAGAGCTGTGGCACAACCACAGCGTGGGTACTTACTCAGAAAATTCATTGAAGCAAATGGAACCGATAACTATCTTCTGTGCACTTGAAGTGAAACATCTTAAATGCAAAACAATTTAATATTGCTTACATTTGACGTTATTTTCTACAACAATCAAGGGTGTTGTTGCCTTCCAACTTTACAATGGGAAGTACAAGTTTCCGGAACATGAATCTGACATTGCCTTAATTTGTCTCCTGCGTCCGATGGTTTACAAAGGGAATATAACAAAGAACTGCTGATACAACAGCTTTTACACCTATTTAGCATGAGCGTTAAAGCCAGTGAAAGATACGGGGCCAATTAAGGCTCACCTGCCTTATAAATCCTCTGGTATAAAGCTTTCTGACTTGTCACAATAAGAAAAAAAAATATTCCTGGCCTCTGCCAGGAATTCATGGGAATGCTGCTTTGGCTGTCCGGAAAGCCTGCAGTGGAATAGAAAGCTGCTTTGGCAGGATGGCTGGCAAGCAGCGTTGTACACAAGCTGAGTTTTTCCAACAGCAGAGCACGCCAGGCCTGTCCCTTTTTAAAAATGGCAGATAAAAATTTAGCCTGCAAACTACACCAATTCTCATACAGGATCTTAAAAGAAGGGGAGGGCTGAATGGACTTTCCTATGTGACATATGTGACCCCCTGCTGTCCCATCATCAAGCTCCCAATAACCAGAAGTGCGTAGAGAGCAAGCAGGAGGAATTGGATTATTCCACTTTGGATGGTTCTTGAAGGGCATTTAGCAGACCATTTTCAGCTTGAGAGGACCAGTTAGCACAGCAGGGAGAGGGGAAGGCCATCATTTCCTCCTGGTGTGAATGACCACTGAGAAACTCTAAGGTTGTAGGAGAGCTGTAAGCATTCACTTCTTGAGGGTGAGACTTGAAACAGGGGTAATCTATTTTGTTCAAATAGCAGTCAGCTGGATTTTGAGATTTGCTGTCCGCAGCCTGGCAGGTAATTTTTTGGAAGAGGAGTGGGACGGAGGATGCTACTGTAGATGTGAAACTGATGGAGGAGATGTGTGAACTATCACTGTCCGGGGTATCAGTAATGCCACCTCATCCACATCGTCACTAAAAGCCTGAGCTATCAGCAGGCAGTCGCTGCTGGCAGTCCAACACCCCTCTTTGGGATGCTGAGGCTGAGACAGAGAGAGAGACAGGCTGTCAGGGCATGTTCACACAGAGGAAGGAACAGGCTGCTTGAAAAACGGAGCCGAGACAGGAGCTATTTTCTGTTCCTTCAGCTGGCACGACCTGGGCTCTGGGTGGGCCATGTGCAGTGTGGAAACGCTTGATGGGAACCTCGTGGAGCCAGGCTCGCCTCCGCTTCTCGGAAAGAAGGGCAGATCAGCAGCTGGAGTCTAAGCTGGGAAAAGTCACCCTCCCACAAAAGAAAAAAAAAAAAGGCGTGTATTTGAAAAGACAGGGAGAGGTGATTTGGTATATGGCAGCACAAAGTCTAAGAATAGAGAGTGGGCCTGACGTTTTTACGACTAAAGGTTATTAATTATGTGGGAAACTCCCAGCATGGAGAATGTCAGCAGCTCGATGGATTATCCTTGTGGCTGTGCCAGAGAGGGATATGCTGGTGCCAATTTGTGGCAGTGGGTAGAAGATTTCTCTTCAAAGAGAAATCAGAAATTCAGCATCCTCCAGGTGCATGCGCGGCGTTGTGCTGTCTCACACCAGGGTGCGTTATCACCGTGCCTGAGGAAGGTTGGTCTGCTGTATCACAGGGGTAAGGAAAACACATCCTGTCCAGTTGTGGAAAATTCAGCCACAAATTTGTTCTGATTAGATGGTAAAATATTGAGACATAAATTATCAAAATTCTTAGCAGTCAATGTTAGCTAATACCGTACTAATTTTCATCTTGATTCCTTCAGAAGTAAGTTGCAAGGCAGCTGTAACGTAGGCTTGAAAATAAAGCCTTTTGGGTAATTGAGCGTCCTAGTATTTACTTTCTGAACTGGTCTAAGGAGGATATTTTAATGCTGTGGACAGACCTGCTTAAATGTTTATAAAAGTCTAGGTATAAAATCCTAATGAGCAGTAATCTGTCTCTAATTCCTCTAAAGTAGTCACTAGCCTGAACGACAGGGCTTTATGACTTTCTATGAGACACATTTACCTCCTGCAATTCATTTAACTCTAATTCTTTTGTAGTTTATATTTGGCTGGTTTTATTTTATGCTTAACAGTAACTCTATCTAAGCACAGATATGTTCCTTAAAAAAAAAAAAAAAGAAAAAAGAAAACAAGCAGGTTTAAATAGTCCTGGAATAAGATTCTTCTAGCTGCAGCTATAATAACACCACTAATGTTTAACAAGCCACAAGAACTGGAAGAATAGAATAATTTACTTGGCCCATAAAAGAGCAGAAGTAGTTACATAAAATGAACATATCAGTCTGCTTTTATTCCTATTCCACACAGTTCCCTGTAGCTTATTTCATTTTAGGCTCTTTTTTTTTGGAGGAAAATTAATTCAATGATGATACAATTTCTTCTGGGTCAGAGAGACCAGGTTAGCCAGAAAGAAATAACTTCTCAGAAATAGTGAATGAATATTATGCTTCCTGGCTTTCAACCCTGTTACTAGGACAATAGATGGATATAAATTTCAACAAATACAAAATAAGCCCAATTGGAGAGCTACTCCAGAGGGACTCTGAAATGAGACAAAAACAAATGGATTTATAGAACTAGAAAACAAAATACTGCATTACTTGTATCACTTTTCTTGAAGGCGTAAAAAAAAGATATTAAAAAGTCATTAGCCATGCTAGCTTAGTCACCTGAGAATCTTTGGGAATGACACTTCAATTCCACTTCCATAATGACCATGTGGGTTTGTGCAAGTGGAATGACAACGGAATTAATTCTTCTGGAGAAGCTTCTGCGCAGGGAAGATGGCGAGGCATTCCTAGCAGCTCCGAGAGGAACTTCTGCTCCAAACACACTTTTAAAGATCAGGCCCTGTGTCAACTCTGGTCGTTGTGGCTGGTATTTCAGCCCATGCTACGTCTGCAGAAGTAGTGCTGCCAGCTTGGAGCCATAAACCAGTGCTCACCAGCTCCTGTAGAAGTCTCACTAGGTATCTAGCAACCTTCCCAGTTGTCCTATAGTTTTATGTCTTACAGTTTTATAAGCCTCTGACTTGTCCCCCTTTAATTTTATACTTTTTACAGTAATGTCATAACTTTAGGGGGAGGATGAAGACTACCGTTAGTTGGCTGACATTCTCACTTGGCAGTCAAGAGGTCTGTCCTCCTAGGAGGGTGCACCTGCAACCCTTTTATGAAGAAGTGAGCTTTGGGGACATACGTCCCTCTGCTTACAGGCAATATACTTCAGTACTGAGCCCAGTAACTCAGCTGATACTGACTGAGCTCCACGGAAATGCATGGGGCTCTGCCTACTTTCTTTTGTGTAGAGTGGAATTTATTGTTGTATATTCTACATTTTAACCCAAAGTTTTGTCCTGTCTTGGTGCAGGAGAAATAACAAACCCATACACAAAGTAATTACATTCCATGAATTGTTGACTGGAAGCAAGAGCAATTGGTTTCCATCAAGTTTATTTGCTAGCGTGCTTCCCAAATTTCTGAGTGAAAGATGAGCTCGGAATCCAAGCCTACGTTTAAGGCCTATAAAACTGACGTGTCAAGAGAGGTATATGCATGTATATTTGAATTTCCCCCGAGGGATTTCACAGTGGCCCAGACTGGAGCTATCAGTACTGTACGGATGTGTTTCCTCAGATGGAGTGACCAGAGGAAACGTGATCTCGCTACTGGGACTTAGCACTGCTGGTGTTTTCAGTCCCAGAAATCTTTATGGCAAAAGGGGGATTGCTGAGAGCAGCCCCTGCCCTGTTTTGCAAGGCAGGAAGCTTGATCTGGGGTCGGTAGATATTGCCTGCTCATGTCTCTTGCTTGATTTCTCTACTGCCCCATCGAGTCTACATTTTTGCTTCATCTCCAGCTGTATGTGATCCTAGAGTATCTATGATAGCATGGACAGCGGGAAATCAAGGTAATGACAGGGCTATGAGAATAACCATTAATTCTGAATACAGTCTATCTTGTGCTTAGATCTTATTTGTATTGCTTCTCTTAGATTTAAGCCCATAATAGCCCATGATTGCTGATAATCATCACAGTTGAGAAATCACTGCTGAATAATATAATGTTTTGGAAGGAGACAGAGGGACAATAAACGAGATCTGGTGTTCTGCAAACCACAGCTATTTCTGCACATCCCCCTGCTTCGCTGGGAAAACAGCCTCTCCTTGCCTCTTGGCTCTCCCTTCTAGTCCTCCAGAGCAAGGGTGAGGGCACATGCCAAGCACGAGCATCACTCAGGGTTTTTTTTTGCATCTGACACAGCAGGGTGCAGTTATGTCCCCTGAAATCCAGAGGCTGCTATCCCTGGCAGAGGGGCTTGCCTGCTCCTGGCTTAGGCAACCACACTGCAGATAAACATGTCACGGCTCTGCTAGCCACGTGGGACCAAGTTTTCAAGGAACGAGTCAACAGAAGCCCTCTCTGAGGAGCTCTTCCTCTTCAGAGATCAAGGCACCCACCTGCTAGGGGGGTACCTACCCATCCCCTAAGCTTTGTAAACTTTTTTTTTTTAAGTTAAGCCATGTAAAAAGGGGATTATATTTTTATTAAATAATGGCTGTGCTTAGTCATTTAGAAGCTTTGGAGCTCCTAGGAAGACTATGGCTCTGGTAGTGTTGTGCTGCCCTGAGAATGTGCCTCGTTTTCGTGCTGTCTTCAGGTTTCCTAAGGTGTACGAGTTAAATGTCTCAAATTTCCTAGGATGAAACTGGCCCCCAGAGCCTCCAGAGTTGCATCTTATTTCAAGTAACTGGGATTGGGCTTGCATTTATTTTGGGGTGATTTCAGGCTGTCTGTTGGCTTGGCACCAAGTGAGCAATGCCAGATGCAGCTGGGTGTCTCCTGCCAGGCTGTGCAAGCGGGCTCTGTCCCCGCTGCGGTTTGATGTACTAGCTGGAGGGAGGCAAACTAACAGGAATTGCAATAATCGAGTGGCTGGGGGTTGGGGGGAAATCAATGGGCAAGACAGAACTTCGGTCTTGGGAAACAAATGTCAGCAAAGTCAGACAATACGCAGGAGATGGAGAATGGGCTGGGGGAAGGGTTGGGGGGAGAAATTGTGGTTTTCTTTCTTTTTTGTTTGTTTGTTTTTAATATCCTTCAAGTTCTGAATTTAATTCGCAGGGTGAGTTGCAGTCCAAATTGATCTTGAAAAGGCAAGGTTTTATCCCAAAGTTGTCTCTGTTGAAAGCAAATGGAAGTCAGCTATTATAAGGGCAGTGGGGTGACAGGGTATCATAATTTCAGGTTTGAGTGCATTTACTTGTAAGAAAACTTGATTACATTTGAGTTTTCACCGTCGGATGGAGCTGGGGAAAAGGGAGCCCAGCATAACAACATCAAATGAAGTAAAAGTGAAATAAATCTACAGAGCAATAGCAAGCTGTTGAAAAATGCAGAATTTTGGTAATGGGCAATAGCATAAAGGCCAGCATGTCCTATGGATTCTGAGTAAACCTCAATTTCAAGCAACTTTTTTTTTCTTTTTTTGCTTTCAGTAACCTGCTGAGCTACAAAGGGAGAGGAGGGTACCAGACAATGAGGACTTGTCTCTGGGGAGCAGCTAAGTTCTAAATCAATCTGATGGTGTTCTTGAAATACCAGTGAACGTTTCCAAGCATTATATTAAAATTTAATGATCAATAGTGCTGAAAGCTGCACTACACACAGGCTAAAATAAGTGCTGACAATTCACCAGTATATGAATTTAATAAAATGTTGTTCACCAGAGTTATCTACAATGCACTGTCCAGATTATCCTCTTGATTAAGAATTACCTGTCAAAACAGTCCCTCTTTGTTAGGTGAGTGCAGATCAAAGACAGGGTTGTTTGTCCTCTTGTGTATTAACTGCCAGAAATAGGTGGCTACTTATTCAAACTTAGTCTAGCTACTAAAGAAAATAGCCTTTTTCCTTTGTATAAGCATATTACGAGCTACATCAAAGGAATGCCTGCGGGCCCGGCCAAATTCAGGACCCCACTCCAGTCAGCTGCAGTCCCTTGCTTTAGACTTAAAAGTATAAATAGACAAGAGGCAGAGGTTGGGAAATAGGGGCAGGTGTTTCAAAAACAAGTACATTGCAGAGGCTACTGTAGTTATCTTTGGAAAACCCAACAAATTCAGTATTAAACTTAGGTTCCAAATGTGGCTTTCACTGTCCAAGATGCTGCTTAAAGTGGGACTTAATTATCTTTATAGGTATACATGAGGTGTTCTTTAAAGTTATGCATGAGGAACTGGATTTTTATTTTTTTATTAAAAACATTTATTTTTTTTGTCACCTCAGCTGGACGCAGAATGTTTCCATGTTAGTTATGACACTGAGTGCTAAGGTAACTAACTTTTGACTGCTAGATAGGTAAGGTTCCTGTATGATGCTGTGGCTAAGTGTTTGTTTACTAGCTCGGTGGTTAGCATCTTTTGTCTTTCTGTTTCTCCAGCATGTGAGACACATCCAAATCCCACATCTGTCTGAGAGATTCTGAAAGCAACTATTTCCCACAATTACAGCTACTTGGCTGTTTATAGGGTATTCTAGGATGGTCTTGCTAGTTTTTGCTGAAGCTCTTCCGCTTGTGAATGAGTCAGTATTCACTGGGGGGCAAGTAAGCACAGGATTGTCTTTCAGAATACCACCTAAGACAGGTGAAACTTGGCTTTTTAGCTGTGCTGCTGCATGGATTATTTATATTTTTTCATATTTCAAGATTCTTTGGGGACAGGATCTGGAATGCACTTTGCTCCAGGAATTGCTACCAGGAATGCAGGTATACTGTTTGTTTTAGTTGATAATTGGGTGTATATTATGCCATGTGAAACAGCACAGCTTCGGGAACAAAGAATGAGAGCTTTCTCTCACATCCTCATATGCCTTGAGGTACACTGAGGTTTAATGATGATACAGTCTCCTGGGATGTGGGAAAACTGGATTTACATCACTGTTTATTCTTACGAGTTGTTATGCTTAATAAACAAAAAATGAGGAAACAGTTGAGGCATACCAACACTGCTGTCTTCGTGAATGTAACACCCTTGTGTTCTCGAAGGCATTTCATCTTTGCTGGTGTGTAAGAGGCTTTCAGTAATTCTGCAGCAGTTGGCAACTTCTGAATGGTATCGCCTGAAGGGTGTGGGTACAGGCTTGTCTAATATTACACGATAATGTCTGAGCAATACAATGTAATATCACACATTTTGTATTCGGAAAGCTCTCATGAACTCCAGGCGGCTCTGACCATTAGTACCTTTAATGCACTTTCCCAATTAGTCCACGAAAGCCCCTGCTTTGACTAGTTGTTCACAGCTCCAGGGAATTGATTCTTTTCACCCTCTAATGGCAGGGGCTGCTGACCAAACCTCCAAACCATTTTTTTTTCTTTTCCTTTCTTTTTTTCCCTAATGTATTTTATGTGTTTATTGTATTTATCAGGGACGTGGTAAAACAAACCAATATATAATGTACACTAGCTCACATGATTCTTTCTGTGTGAGACTAATTATTACCAATTAGAAAACAAGCAAATGTACATTCAGAAATAAGCAGTACCTTGCTCATTTACTTTGACAATTATTGTTTAAATAATTTATGACAACGTGTCATTGTGATGAACTAGTGAATATACCTTAGTAGTACGTCTCACGAGGGTAAAAAAGAGTAGTAACGTGGAACTTCCTTACAGAATTTAGCGTTGAAGCTTTGTTTGAGAAACAGGCTGGATCTAGTGGGAATAATTATGCTTGTGGAATACGCAGGATGTGGATGAGTAGCAATCAGTACACCCCAGAGACCCTGATGAATTTGGAGAGAAAACTAGGGAAGGCAGGGTGTCCTGTTCCGCACGGGGTCTTGGTCCTGCCACGCCGCTGTCTCAGGGATTTGCATTGCTTAATTCTGCTTGGTGTTACGGCAAGCACCGCCAAGGCAGCAGTTTGGATTCGTGTTAAAAGTTATGTTTATCTGCTGCTTGGTGTGAAAGATGTATATAGATGCCCTCAAATTTCATCTTTCTTTTTTTTTTTCCTTTTTTTTTTTTTAATATAACTCTGTTTTGAAAACGGCCAGGGAGAGGGAAGGGGAAGGGTGGTGCAGTGCTAGAGTGTTAGCTCAGAAGGCAAGAGATGATTTCCTCTTCTACCGTAGGCTTCTGTGAGATGGATCATGTCCCCAAATTTTTCTGTCCTATAGTTCACTCGATACTTATCTAGCCTGATAGGAGTAATTACAGCAGGAGACTGTGTGGGTGGATATGCTCTATGTATTTTAGAATAAGTCCAGAGCTTGCTGCTAGGGCATTTCCATTATGAAGCTATTGTTAGCTTTGATATCACAAAGGCAGAGTCTGTCACCAGTGGGAGTCTTTCTCCAAAAAAATGGTATTTCATTTCAGAGATGTCTGATTTGGCCAAGACTGGAAAGCAACAGAAAACTCAGACTGTATCTTTTTCAGAACAGACAGTGTGAGAAAAATATTTTAAACAACATGTAATTTTTCCACCAAGTCACGAGTACAACTGGTTCACAGTTTGTGTTTCCAAAGCAACAGCCATTCTAATGATTCAACACCATTTTTGCCTATTTTTTGTTTAATAGTGTAGAAGAAAAGTGCCACCAAGAACTTCTTTCAGAATTGTTTTTGGTTAAATATAGATCTGGTTTTGTTTTAATATCATATTCTGATGTCAAGTTTTCACTTTAATTTAAAAACAGAGAGATTTTGAGTGTTACTTCGACACCTTTGGCAGGCCACAGGAGGTCTCTATCCCATGGAGAATCGCCTGTGGACTCAAAGCATTTCAGCAGGGCAGAGCATTGCAGCATAATGCAGAGCAGTGACACTCAGGGTGACCACTGCAGGGTTACGTTACACGACTTAACTGGCATTTGCTCATATGTAAATGCAAAACCCACTTAAGATTCTCTGGAGAACTTGGCTGTCTTCTAGGTAGAGCTGTGGGTGGGTGGTTGTGGTGGAAAATGTGCTCTGCAGTTGTAGTTTGAATCCTTAGGGATAGAAAGGCAGGTGAGAAATTGAGAAATGCTGGGCCATTGCATTTACCTCCAGCCAAATGAGTTAAACTGGGTTTATTTTATTCCCTGCTAACCCCATCTTCAGTCCAAAACACACACACGGTA
Organism: Anser anser; assembly: GCF_964211835.1. Classification (NCBI taxonomy): domain Eukaryota; kingdom Metazoa; phylum Chordata; class Aves; order Anseriformes; family Anatidae; genus Anser; species Anser anser. Next base: position 15,056,407 of record NC_139724.1, read on the forward strand.
CATTTTCTGATCTATTTATTTTTTTTGGTTAATAGCTTGCTCATTTGAAAATGTGGTTTCAGTTGACCAGAAACTCTCTTCTACTAAGCGAATTCGATGCAAATTAGTTTTTGGAAAGGGTGGTTTTTTTTTTTTTTGTTTGTTTGTTTGTTTGAATAAAAAGCAATGAAGTCTTTGAACAGTAATCTAGCTTGAAGTCTTCTGGCTCAGTTTACGAGAAGACATTAGTGCCTAGAGCCGTCTTTGCTTAACCAGAGCACGGAGTATATCTCTTACAATAATCAAAAGCAATTTTGTACAAGCCCAGATGCAAATTTGCCAGGCTGTCTGACATAAGAAATGTTAGCTCCCTCTTTTATCCACTGGTCCAACTGGAATGCTCCACAACTTCCCTGCTTGTCTTTTAGGAACTTTTTGTCATCTCCAGTATCTGCTAATTCACATCTGATCTAGTGCGTGCTTGGTTTTGGACCATCATTTGTTTGGATTTAATATCCTTTCTCTCCCCAGGATGTTCTCGTGATGGCAAGCTAAGGAAGCCGTGACATGTTTGGTTCTGTCTTTGCAGAGAGATTCTTCATTTTAACCACCCCTCCTCCCATAGCTCCTTCCTTTATGTCAGCAGTCCTGCTTTGCACCTCTTCTTTTCGTTAACATACTCTACACCGAACACTGATGCTGAATTTCTGCTGTCAGGAAGGGTCTTGGTCGCGAGCCAACTTTCACTCTGCACTGCATATTAGTGGCTCACAAGGTCCTCTGGATATTGACTGTCCTGTGGCGGTTCTTGCATGGCACATAGCAAAGCAATCCTGGTCTTAAACAGAGCATAGATTATTCATTTGCGATAATCTGGGCAAACTAATGTGTGCCTTCGTGTTAGGCAGTATGGTGGCTGTCACCACAGAGTCAACATTTGCTCAAGGTTACTATGTAAGCACAAAGGAGATTTTTTCTCTTTTTTTTTTTCATTTTTTTCTTCTTTTTTTTTTTCTTTTCTTTTTCCTTCTCTCTTCCTAGTCTGCTAAAGACAGGGAAATATCCATGGCAACTGCATGTTATGTTATGGCAAATGTTGAATTTGTGTATGTGAAACACTGACAGCTGCATGGTACCATTTCTAAGTGTTTTCAGCATTTGTGTGTTGGGCCAGGATGAGAAGGTTATATCATACATTACCAACTGTAAAACATCAGAGATTCAGTATCCTGTGTTTGTACTTCTCTTCATGCTTTGCTTTAATCTATAGCAGTGAGGTGCTGGGAAAATACGCCTTGCCAGCAAACTCTCCAATCTTGTGAATATTTGGAGAGTGTAATTAACGTCCTTTGAGACACATCCAAGTGAGGAGAAAGAGGGGAGTGTAAATTTACTCTTACTTTTTCTTATTTCTGGGCTCAAAAGCTCTGTGTCCTACTGGTTTTACTCAGAATCAAAAGTCACTTCAAGAAACCTGTAGAATTAGTGACAACTTCTAGGTTTTTGAACAGGATGGTGTCAAGTTCTCAAGCCTTTTCTTTTTTTTCTGTGAATTTGACTGTTAGCAAATCTCTGGGCACATTAATGGCTTTCTTAAGAGCTTGGACAGTGGTGAAGAGACCATTAATTGAGAAACAGCCAGACCCAGTGAGAGCAAAGATTTGTCTTCAGCGGGAGCCTGTTCACTGCCTGGTGTGGAGTACAAAAGCAGAGTGTTGAGATAACTCGTAAGAGACTTTGCAACCTTTAGCTGTTGATTTCAGGGTGTAAAAATACAAGCATCTGGTCAGCATCTGTACCCTTTTGACTCCATGAGGCCAGGCGCTCATGTCTTTGGCTCTCTGGTCTCAACCAGCATTTTAGCCAAAACTGATTGTGCCCTGTGAAGAAATAATTGCATCCAAATTTGTGTGTCCATTGGGACGTAGTCAGCTGGCTCCTAATTAAATTTTTGGATTAATTTTTTTTTTCTCTACTCCCTAAGAGGTTACCCTGGGCCACCTCTGCAAAAAGCAGTGTATGAACGCAAGAAAGGGCTCTGAAGCAAGATCTTTGGCTTGCAGAGAGTGCTCCTCAACACATTGCCTACCTCATGGCTGAAGGGCATCTGATTCTCCTTATAATGGACACCTCCATGGGGTGGGCCAGCCTGTTAGGTGGTCTGTGCTGCACTGCATAGTGATGGCTGGCTGGGAGCTGAGCTCTTTTAAAGCTTCTGTGCTCTGGAGTCCCTCAAAGCTCTCTCTGGTAGGTGAGAAACTGAGACACTGGGTTTGTGAGAGGTGTTTCAGTTCCCGTCTGCTGCCTGGCACACATCTTTTTATGTCTGCCTTCTCCAACAGGTTTCTTCCAGGTAGCACAGAGAAATTCAAAGGTCTGGGTTTGTTTGTTTTGCCTTGAAAGAGGATGAGGGGGCACCCTGCAAGTTCTGCTGATTTTTAAGTCTGAAGGGAGAAAATCTCACTTTTTCAGGGAGGATATAATAATAGGACAGATTAAAACTATGCTGTGACAGTTTATTGGATTTTCAACTTCAAATTTATTTAAAATAAAGAAAAATTGTATGATTTAAAGTCAGTTTTATTGCTGAGGCTGCATTATAGGGCTACCTCTTTTATGTCTTCCTATCCACTAAGGTTTGGTAGCCAAAACACACGTACATATCTTGCAAACTAAAGACGAGCCTTCTATGAAAATGCAAATTTGTGAATTCTCATTCTTTGGACTTTTTCACTGGGGTGTGCATGTGGGAAATTCAATGCCTGTTGATTCTTCCATTAAAGATAATTTTTTTCTCTGTGGTGATTCAGGTGTAATAGCAGAACTGGTTGCTGGTGTTCTGTAGTTCCCTGTCACTGAAGGCACAAAGGGAGTTGTGGCACAAGGAAATGTGATAGGCTCTTCTCTGCCAGGGTAATACTGATTGATGTGGTACAATGTTCAGAGCCAGGTTCCTGGCTCTTCTCGTGTTTTCAAGGACATTGTACATATCCTCTTTAATATTCAGACTGCCTGTTTTCATTCCCTTTTATTTGACTGTGGGTTCTGCAAATTTGGCTAGGACCAGAAATCCTCCAAGTTCAATAACAACTACACACATTTCATTATCCATGTTCACACTTTTTCCCAGGCCAGCATTTAAAACCTACGCAAGCGATGAATTTAATTATATTGTAAAATACTGAAATTATTTCCAGATGTAATATTGAGACTCTAGGGACGGTAACTTTTTCTTTCTTTAAATATAACATGCCTATTTAGGTCATAATTTCAGATACACTGTTATTTGCTCCTTGTAACAGATTTCAAGGAAGATTCAGTTTCTTTGTTTAGAGGAGCATTGCGCTGTACAGTGTGTTTGGTAGATGATGACCCAAACCATGTGAGTTCAGAATTGCTATTTCTGGGTTTCCAGTGATGTCAGTAGATTAAAATCTCTGAGTGAATGTAGTGTTTACTTTGCTTGTCTGAGCTATGGATTTATATTTTAGTTTTCAAATTCTATCCCAACACCTATAGAAATGGTTACCTGATAGTGCTTGGTTAAAGGGAAATGGGGAGGCAAAGGCATTGGCAAGAGTGCTTGGCTTGCTGAAATGAGGTATTACAAGCAAACCTCTGGACTCTGTCAGGGAGTGTAGTGATAGGACAAGGGGGAATGGCATTAAACTAAAAAAGGGTAGATTTAGGTTAGGTATAGGGAAAAATTTCTTTACTCTGAGGGCGGTGAGGCACCGGCACAGGCTGCCCAGAGAAGCTGCGGATGCCCCATCCCTGGAGGTGCTCAAGGCCAGGCTGGACAGTTTCAAATCCATCCTATTGCAGTCTTTAGTGGGAATCAGTAGAGTGTTTTCAAAGCCTGGGTGCCTATGAGGCCTACGATCTCTGCCTTGTGCATAATTCTGTTTGTATTACAAGTGCTGTTCTCTTAGGCTGTTTGCAGCTTTTTCTTGGTTCTGATTACACTCAAAGAAAGTTCACAGCTTTTGCAGAGTTGGTCTCTTCCTTTCCAGAAGCCTTCTCCAGATTTTTAATCCAAATGTTAAATGAGGTCCTAGTGGGGAACCCAGATGCAGTCTGAGAGCTAGTTTGTGGCATCAGTATAACTGACTGACAGAACTAAAGCAAGCTAGATCTAGAAGTTTAGCTGGCAGAGAAGACAAACAGATAATATTTGCAGATTATTTTTGTCAGTGATCCTGCTGGTGATGGAAGAGCCGGGTCTGTTCTGTCCTCATGGAGTGTTTTGATCACCATATGACCTCTCCTGTTCACAGCCCATCCTTCCAGAGGAGCACGTAGCAGCCTGTGGAGAGCCTGGGGTGTAAAAACATGTAAAGCCATGGTAATGGGTAGGGTTTTTTTTTGTTTGTTTATTTCTTTTCTTCCAGTGGGGTCAGGACTGCTTTCCAGGTATCTGCAAAATTAGTAGGAGGAAGAGTGAAGGGAAGGGAGAACTTCTGGCTGCTTGTAGCTGTGTGTCCTCCTGGGGAACGAATAAAAGCACTACTTTGAACTGCAATAATAAGGAGACAGAGTGCAAGCTTCTTGACTCTGATGGTTAAGTAAATTATGTGTGTGTGTGTAGATGGGTTATTTAGAATTATATGGTGAATTTAATTTGAATTGATCTTCAAAGGGATATCAACAAACTGTTTCATTTATCAGGGGAAATCACCTTTTATTGTTTTTAAATGAGAATGGTAATTAGAAGGAAGTTTGGGTGAAAATTGATTCTTGGGCTAGCTTGTTACTTCACTATTCACTACAATACCAAAGGGAAATGGCCATGTCCCTGTCTAATCTGAATTCATCAACAAGTGCTCAGAGATGCACATGACTTGTTAGTGAAGTCTGTAATTAAAAGGAGGAAGGGAAATCCCCTGGACTAGGACCTGAATAAAGGATCAGCTTTCTCTCTTGTTGTTCCTTGTCCCCTCCTTCCATGTGCCTCATGGTCTACTCTTAACTCAGGACTGCTGCTCTCACTGCAAGTATTGTTTGCCCATGAAGTAGAAGGGCAAATTGAGAACTATAATCTGATCAGGCTAAGAAAACTAGTTCTAATTTCTATCAAGTCAAGAAGCAAATACAGTTCTCTAAAGTAATATGTGGATGCATCATGCTCAAATAATGAGGTTGTTATTCCCTTAAGTGGATGTTCCTAACCAGCAGCGTGAAAGGGTAAGGGCTACAGTTTAACCTAAAACCATTAAGGGAATGTAAATTTGCTAGATATTTAGCTCTTACGTCATGGAAGCAGATGGACACCTAAAAGTGGGAACATCAAATGTCCTTGCGTCTCCAAGATCCTCATCTCCCTTTTTATGCATTTGCAGAGAGCATTGACTCTCCTCCTGGCAACCTTTATAAGAAAAGCTGCAAAGTAATGTATCCAATTTGTAGGTGTACATATAATACTTGGGTTCTTACATTTTTAGGTGGCCCAAGGCCCTCTCCATTGGTAGGGCTTTGTGCGATAATGAATCACTTCCTTGGACTTTTTTTTTTTTTTTGATACTTATACTTGTATTTGCAAACATCCCTTGTCTGTTTCCACAGCAGCCTACATAGGCATGCCTCTAGGAGAAAATGGGATTTGGGTCTTTTATTTATTTGTTTTAAGGGTGGATATTAATGAGAAAGAATGATGTAAAGGGGAAAAATTGTCATGGACATCTTAATAGACAACCATGTTGCAAAATAATTTTGTCTTTCAGACACAGTTCCTTAGTCCTGTCTGCTGTGATTCTGTTTGAATACACAGAGTGGGGAAAAAAAAGGTGTTTGGGTAGGTGTGGATTTCTACCAGAATAGAGTTTTTATTGCTATTCTTAAACCGTGCATACTCAGCACAACATATTCATTCTTGGTTGCCTCCTCATTCTTTTAGCCCATTACATCAATTTATTAGAGCATGAATATGCAGCAAATAACCCTCAACAGATTTATTTTCTCCATCCTCATTATGGATGTAGTCTGCATTTTTTTCCATGTGCCTTTCCAACAGCTGGCACATGCTTCTCAGTATTAGAATCTTTCACCTTTTTCTTGAATGGCTTTGATTAAAACTATGTAATCCTGTAATGCTGGTTATTTCCCTTGCTTTGAAAACTGAAATAATAATAGCAGTAACAATAGTAAAAACAGCAAAAAATCCTGCATACTAGCTTTCTCTCACCATGATTCTTGTATATAGCAACTGAAATGTGTTAGGAAAGCGACACGCATGTGTGGGCTTAGAAGCAATGTGTGTTATAATAGGTGCATGTATGTATGGATAGTAGACAATAGTATAAATTGTATGGTGTGGGAGCTACTGTTGAGATGTCTAAGGATAAATCATGTTTTGTTGCTGCTGTGCTAACAGCTAAGTAGAAAATATAAAGATCTCAGGCTTCTATTAACTATACCATTAAAATAGTTGTGCTGTCAAGTTGATGGTACTTTTTTTGGTCTTGCATCACCATTCCCAGTCGGTGAAATCTCGAAAAGCACACGTACATTCATAGATACATCTTAATTCAAGCAAAAGTTGAGAATCATTTACATTCTGCTTTCATTGCTCTTGTGAATTGCTGGACAACTCTGGACATCAGACAGGTTTTTGTGGCAAGGTTGTGGATTATAGGTGTTGTATTTTTATAATGTCTCCTTGTCAGCATGTACCTGATCCAAAGAGGACTGGGAATATTGTTTCCAGCTGTTGGGCTAGCTAACGAATGGCTGTAGCTTAAGTCTGTGAAGTGATGCCATTTTACACTTGTCTGTCCAGTGTGGGTGCTCTGCTTGCTGAGCCTCTTTGAGGGAGTAATGCGCGCTGTAGTGGGTAAGGTCCAGTGCCAACAAGAGACAGAAGACAATTTAATAATGATGCTGTCCACACAGATTGGCCAGCTGGATGTTTCCAAAGCAGGTGGCAGTGTCTTTGTACTTGAAGGAGAAAATAAAATGTGAGAACTATAAATTGGACACATCATCCCCTACTAAAAAGCTATGCAAATGAGAACTCTCTCATTAAATGCAGGATAGAAGAAGCAACCTCCCCATGTATTTGATCAGATTGTCTCGTTTTGATTGAAATTCTTTTTTTTTTTTTTGACTGAGGATTTACCTTTTTATAAATTATGTTTAGTTAACTTGAATGTAAAGTGAGATGTCTCTCTCTGGTCCCTCGATAACACTGAAATTATACTAGTTACAATTTTACAAATCTGACAAATCCCTGGTAATCGTTATCTTGGTTGAAATCTAATTAATAGTAGTATAGCATTGCAGTCTTACCTCCTTTGTGAAATTTAATAGTCACTTGGTGATTTTCAGACACTAGCTGCCTGGTAGGCATACATGCTACCGTGACAGACCTAGGAATATGCAAATCCCAGCAATATGTTGTTTAATGTGACGTTAAGCTCTTTGCTGTAAGTTCCTCTTGCACAAAGAAGCATTTGAAAGAGCATTTTCCTTTCCTTTTTTTTTTTTTTTCTTTTTTCCTTCCCCCCAGTGGAATATCTGTGTGCCCTGGGGAAGAGTGCTCCTCTACAATTTCAGTCTTTGCTTTAACTCCCTGTATGTGGCATGCATGTAAGCTGGAGACAGCTGATTTATTTTTCCCCCTTTTTATTTTTTTCTAGATCCTTCTGAAATATATGCCGCTCCATATGTTTGCAGGATTATGCTTTGCTACGTCATCTTACGTTCCTTAGGCAGAATAAGGAATGGTTTTCCTTTAGTATAGCATCTATTATTGCTCAGCTGAAGCTAGATATTTTCTTCCTGAGTTTAGCTCTGTTGATGATTTGTTTCAGAAACACAGTGGAAGTCAGTCAGTTTTTTTTTTTTTCACAGTCAGCTGTAATAAAACAACTATTTAATTAAAGGTCAGAATTTCACTCTCTCTCCCTCTGAATTTTAGCATATGTCTGAAATGGTGCACACTGGCCATCAAGCTCTTTACCAAAGAGCTGGTCAACCTAAACTCATGGGGTATAGGGAAAGAAATGGGAAGGTGAGCATTTGACTTAGTTTTCTGATAACTGGAGCCCTCTTACAAAGCTTCAGACCTTCCAGACTGTTTTCAACACAGGTGACTGAACGTTTTTGTAAAGATCTTCTCCATCCAATCAGACAAACTGTGATGTGTTTGGATTTCACTGCAAATCTGGTGCCCAAATCCATGGGTAGATTTCAGGAGTGTGTAGATTTGGGGTATTAATGAAGGGTAACAGCACAGCACAGCAAAGTTCTTTATCATCTCAGTGTTGCATGTGATTCAGACAGAACCATGATCCACCTGGAAGAGTTTACAAAGGAAAAAGTGAAGAGCAAAGAGGAGTTTTTCTCTGGAACCTGCCCCTTTCGTTGGCTGCTACATGTTAGAGGTTTGGTTAATGACCCACTTGTTTTAGCCGGCTGCTTGGAGTAAGCCTGTAGCTCTCCATGGGTCTGTTTCAGACTCAGATGTATCCTTTGGGGTTCTATCATTCAGGTAGCTTTGCAGATGAGGTGGGAACGTGCCATGGTTCTACACAGCAGGGCCAAAACCACGTGGAAGCCACTCCAGCAATCACAGCATTGCATACATTTAATGCAGTAAATATAACCAGTAAGAAAATACGTGATTTTCTCTCACGTATCTCAAACTGATCAATTGTTGCACACTCAAACTCTGACCATGGTGTGTGCTATTCATCAGTCTGCCTAAGACTGAACATGGTCTGGAAGTCTCCCTCCTCTTGCTTTCCCTTGTGTGTTAGCTCTTTTTGATGTGATAGGATCTGGTTTGGTGACAAGCACCCTCTGTCTAGTTAATTAATTAATGCAGAGGCATTGTCACAAAAATCATAGTGCAGTAGTTTCCATTTCAGCCCAGATAAACGCAAGCCTGAAGTGAAACAGTAGGAAGGGAAGAGAGGCACGGTAGAAAGTGCAACCACTTTGAAAATGCCTAGAAGACTTTTAAAAGATAGAAAACCAAAGAAAGCGTGGGATGGCCTACAGGCAAACCTAACTTGTCTCTAACACACATCTAGTCTGGAATTTCATCGTACCTCTGATTGAGGAAAGAAAGACCAATTAACCCAGGAAAACACGGATTGCATTACATATGCATTCCCTGCCAAGGGGGGAGAATGTCGATTACTTAACACAAAAGTGCTGAAGCCATTAGTACAGCCTTTTAGAGTTGAAATAAACATGTGTATTATATGCCTGTATGTCCCAGTGGACAGCACGACTGGTGTCATATTCCACAGTGGGTCCATTAGCAACATAATGTCATCTAACCACAGGCCATGCTAATGGTTTAAATTAGAATGTGTGGGGATTTTTTTAATTTATAAAAGACACTGCTGCGTGATTAAAATAGACCTCTTCAGCATAAAACTGCTTCTTTTGCATGAAAACCCTTGTGATGCATCACTTCAGGCAATATCAATGAACAGGAAGGTGTGAAACTAAGCTTTCTGAGCGTGCAAGGGCTAACAAAGGGTTGAACAAAATCAAATGTGTCCATGCGGTGCTTGATAGCTCTGAAAAAAAAAAGGACTGGGATGTCTTAAAAAGCAACTGACATCCAGTTTTGGGCAGGTGACAGAGGACATACAATGGTATGTTTGTGCAAACCCGTTTCATAGCTGAAGATAATTGGTTCCACCATACCATGGGCAACAATGCCCCACTGGCGTTAGCGGTGCTAATTGCTATGGGTAGAGAAAGGGGTAGTTGTCATGGGTCCAACACAGCAAAGAACGTGTGTAAAGCAAAACTTTCAAAATCAAAACCATGACCTCAGCCCAGAAAACAGAAGGAAGTGTGAACTTGGCAGCTGCTGCCCTTCTTTCATGATTGCTTTAAATACCTCTGCCGGAGTTACGGAGGGTACTGCTGGGGCTTTAAACCTTTCAGAAAACATGGTACTCATATCTTATACAGCTTCCCACATAATTCATCTATCAAAGTGTTTCACCAGAAGGCTGTGTTAGAGCAGGATACTAATAGTTCATGCTCTCCTCTGGAGCCGGAGGGCAGACTGTTAACCCTGGTGCTGCATAGCTAATCAATAGTAGTGCAACAGTGCTTCCCTTCAAGTTTTCTACCTACATACTGCTGTTTCCCTCAGAAAAGGGAAACGTGTTTTCCTCCATATCTTCAATATCACTGACGAGCCTAAAAATTCACGTTGCAGTTAAGAGAATCTGTTAAGCACGATAAATAAATTGCTGCTTACAAAACATGTCTCGTGCAGGTACAGTTGCAGGAGAAGAGGGGACTGCAAACAACCTCTCTTCTGGCGAGTAGAAAAGCAGGATGGGGACCTTGTGCTCATAAAAACTTGCCAGAAATAGTTCTCATTTCTGTTCCCTGAGATGCTAACTCCACCACAGAGTTCCCCCCTGAGGTACTGGAGCGTGTCCTCAGCTCAGTTCTGATACCTTCCCAGCACTTGTTCTCACCGCAGAGGTGATCCGATTGTAATTAGAGAGGCCTGTCTAAATGCAGTCGTGCACTTACCTTGAACTGGCTTGCCTACGGGAGAGCGTGAGCAGAGCTCACAAACTGCTTAGTGGGCTGCATCACATCCCAGGCTTGCATCCCTGCTGCACTGAGAGACACAACTTCTTCTTTTTCAACAAAGGCACCGTGGAGTGGCAGTACCTGTCTTCTAAACGAGTTTGCATGGGTCAGCTACTAGAGTGGAACAGACCCATGCTGTGCTCGCACAAATCAAAAAGTGTAAGTACCATATCCCTGAGAGAGGGAGGAAACCTGTAATCCAATTTGTTGTATGGAGGTGACAGCAGAGGTTCAGATAGGAGGGAAGCAGGATGAAGCATGGTGCGGAAGTGATCCTCTTCAGTCTGTATTGGAAAAGTGAGCAAGACAGCCTTCAGGGAAGCAAAAAATGCCAATATTTCTGCAGCAAAATAAGCTATAAACAGTGAGATAAATCCTAACTCCTTAGATTACCGTGTACCTCTTTTGAAAAACTGTTGCGTTTAGTTCCACACAAAAGATTTTCTAATTCCTCTAGCTGTTTGCGTGTTTTACGTATACATCTATGCATGTTTTCGGAGCCTCATTCAAGGGAATGTTTTAATTTCCTTGCTGTGTGCAATTAGACCTCCCATACATTATTGTTTATATACGCCCTTTGCTAAGCCAAGTATACCCTAGGAATTTGATCCGATGCCTGCAGCTGAAATAGTGGCCTCTGCCTGTGATTTGGAAGGTGATACTTGCTTCCTTTTTACAATTGTTTTAAAGTCAAAAACAACTTTCAGACCATTGGTTTTTTCCACCCTACAGAGCTAAAGGAAACTGAAATGTTCATTTAGTTCTCTTCAGTATGGGTGACAGGACACTTTCAATGGAAACTGATAACAAGAACATTTTAAAAACTGCCTGTAGTTGACACCTAGCACCGTGTGATTTCTTTTGGACAGGCTAAGAGGTTAAATTGCAGCTTTAAGTAGAGCTGTGGTACTTTAACTGTGACTCCCAGCTCCGGAGCTAACTCTGATCCCTGTTGGCGTCCGCTGGCAGTACGAGAGTTGACTCCCAAGCCAGGTGCTGGGCTCAGGCAAGGTGACACAGCTCTGCCTTGGGTCTGCAGGTCTGCCCTGTGTCGTGCTGCTCTGTGCCGTGCCCATTTAGCATGCGAAGTCACAAGAACTTGCCAATCCCCAGCGGCATACACAAGCTAAAAAAAGGACATTGCACCTTGGTTGTTGCACTGGAAGAGGGCATTTCTCATGATATTCCCAAGCCTCTTGTGGAAGCTGCAGTCAGGTGCTGAGCTGCAGGGATTGGATTTTGCTACTGAGATGCTGCAGCAGTCTTCCTGGGCACTCCCCTTCTAAGAAATGTTGTGTAAAACAGTGCAGGAGGTAACAAAAAATGAGTTATTTGCCCAACATTTCTGATGCCCTAAAGAAAACGGCGCTGGTTTGCTTCGAGTTTTGGCAGGTTGTGCCTCAGCCGTGTCCTGATTCTGTTGAATGGGGAGCTCTAGGAAGGACTGTGTTGGTTGGACTGGGATGTCCAAAGCCAAGGTAACTGTGTTGAACAGTCTTTCGGTGGTGAATGTGAAGAGAATGACTGTTTTGCGGCTGGGTGGGGAAAGACGGTATTCTTTTTGTGATTTCTGAGGAGCTATTTTGAAAGCTCTTACTGAGCCCACTGTAACTAGCTTATGGTGAATGCCCCTGATGCTACTTTCTAGATCCCTGAGAGCTTCTGTTAAAATGACTGAAAGGCCTTTCCATGGGATTTACACCAATTCTTTTGTTGCTGAGCTAGCCTGCCACATCGGGAACCTTGAATTTTGTTCTTGCTGGGAAATGCGAACATGCATAAGCAGCATTAGCATCCTTTGTAAGACAGATTGTTGAGCTAGCTAAACACAAGCGTGGTTTCCCATTCGCTATCACTGTTACGGGATATATCACAGGACTGCGACTTTGTTTTGCAATAGCACCTGCCACAAACAATTCATGCTTCAGAATCTTATGATCTGCCTGACAATTGCAAAATTACCAAAGGGAGCTCTGTGGGAATTAGACCCCAAACTCTTTGAAAATATTTGAATATTTGAAAAATAAATAAGGCTTCTGCATGTTCTCAGGTACAGCTAATATATTAAAAGTAGGTTCTGAATTTTCTGAGTCAGACTTCCCAACTTTCAAAGTTGGGAAATCTTCATTCAATGAAGATTTTTCAAAACTTCACTACACCTTTTCCTAAAGAGGATTGATTGCTAAACCCATTTGCTCCTTCTTACCTTGGTGTATAATCAGTGTTCAGTGTTGCATGGAGACTTTAACAGTGCCAGGAAATAAGTCTTATGGTTCACATTTGTATGAGTGAGAATGCTTAAGAAATGCACGGTCGCGTTTTTTTCTTAATTCAACTAAATTTAGGATTGAATTTGTATGTTCCCAGTTAAGAAATATGTCTTCAGTTGAGGTATGAAGATAAAACTTCAAAAACAGTCTTCAAAAATGGGAATGCAAAATAAAAATTGGCAGCATGGTGTAGTTTGCTCATCATATTTTTCAATATCAGACATTAATGTGTAATGCAACAGAGGTGAAAATAAAACACTCAGAGGGAACATTTGGTGTTGAAATGTAGTCAAGATAACTGAACAATCTTTTCTGTAGTTGTTGTGTTTTTGAAGAATGTTTTTGAAGAATGAAGAGTGTTCCCTCCTTAGGGGAGAAGCAGATCCAAAGGAGATGTTTGGGATAGGTTGCAATATAAATAAATTCCAAGCGGTTTTCTTTTGAGAAACTCTAGTTTCCCATTTCTGCAAATGTGGATCTTTTCATGTGGTCATGTTCAAAACGTCTATGTAACTCTACACAATGTATACAGTGCCAGTGAAAATCCCTGCCATGGGATTATTTTAGCCTGGTTTTCCACAGCTAGTGTTCTTCGCACATGGATGCAGTCTCTCAGAGGCAAAGCAAGCACATATTTAACTTGAAAGATCAAAATCAGTCAGTGAAGTAAAGCTAGAAGGGCAGTAGTATTTTCATGTCATTTTTATTTTCCCCTGTTTGAGGGATGGCGTCCCCTTCTATCAGATACTTTCTTTGGCAACTGTGGTAGTGGACGCTTGAGGGACTTGGCTCTCCCAGCAAGGAGGAGCCAGGGGAGCCGAAACTCAGAGACTGCAGTGAGGGCCTGACATGGAGAGGGTTTGGGCATTGAAGCTGATGGGTTTCACTGCGTTCACCTGAGGCAAAAGGAAAAAATATGGTTTTGAGAAGCTTGGGAAGCTTAAATACAATTTTTATTTTCTGTTTTTTATCATAGGGTGGATTGACTCAGAAGAGCCTTCAGGGACTTCAGATTCCCATCTTTAATACCCCTGCTGAGCCTTTCAAGGTTGGGTTGCCTCAGCTGCAACTGAGCACAATAAAAAGTGAGATCATCTTTATAATTTTTTGACCATTTATCTTGATCACTTGGCTTCAGTAGTGATATATGGGACTTTCCCTTCCACAGTAGATTCCTTCCAGCATCTAACTTGGAGAGCCTTCAATGCCCACATTGTAGCTTTCACTGGAGTGCCAACTTAGCAGAGACCTCTGTTTTAAATGTCGTGATCGATGGCTATGGTGACAGCTCTGTTGTGCAAGGCTGCCAGCAGGGAGGGGCTAGGCTTAAATGAAATGAATTAACATAAATGAAAACAGTACATTGTCTTAGTTTCAGGTTTATGAGGGATGGAGTAATTTCCTTTTTTAAACCTAATTTTACTGAAAATGGGTCCTAAAAATTCTGCCGTCCTTTTGTGGAACCAAGTGTTTTATGTGTCATTACGGAGCTCTTAATCCTGCTTGTGCTTTCTCTTTTGGGCTAAGGTGCAACTTCAGAATTTGTCCACTAGATCTTTGTTCCTTCATTAAGTATTTCTCTAATCAGAATTATCTTCTTACACACATTTATGAGAGACTTTCTTATTTCCTTCCTGCTTTTTTGTCAATCTCAGTATATTTGTGAATATTAAATGTATATATATATATATTTCTGATTTGGTGCTCTTTGTCTCTCCCTTCTCCTTGACTGAGAACACCTGGACTACCTAGAGCATTTCAGGCAGCTCTCATGCTTTCCTGATCCTGCCTCGTGTTCTTCTGCTTGAAGATCCGAGGGTTATATTGGTCCTCAGCCTTAACTATGGGGAATTTGTGTTCCCTTTTCTGTCTTAGCCCTTAGTCAGTCACTCAGTGGCACTGTATTTCAGGATTTCACGTTCTTCCCCTATCTTACAAGCACAGCTTTACATCCAAGATATTTTGTCGCTCAAAATCCCTACCGCTCAAATGAATCGTCTTATACTAAGATCAAGTTCGTCTGTGTAACAGACCTGTTGTCATTATTATTAATGAGTCTTCCAGTTTCGGTACCATTTGAAACTTACTTGCAAGGATTTAATAATGACCTGAAGGAAAACGATCCTGTGTTGTTGAATGTTTTCCACTTTAAAATTTTCTGTGCTCTTCTGCTGAAGTAGTTACCAGCTTTCTGAGAGTGAGTTGCAAAAGTATGTATTTTTCTGTATTGTCATGTGAGTCTTAATCAAATATTTTCGACTCCTTGCTGTCTGTAGAAAAATATCACCAGTATGACTGTATCTTTATCTCACTGACTTTTTCATACCAGTTTCTTCTACGTTTAAATCAATGTCAAGCTTATCAGCCTAGGAGTTGCCAGGATATTGCCTGGATTTTTATAGGGAGGTGCGAAGCATTTAGGAAGGCATTACTAACACACATTGAATGAAGGCAGGCTATCCGCACAACTGATACGCTCAAATGTGTTAATGCCTATCTTCCTCCTTATGGACCTGTTATTCTAACCCATCCCATCCAATGAAAGGATGCCACAAATAAATAAAAAGAACAGAAAGGACTCCCCTGTCTTCCTTCCCCTCTACCCCCCAAAAAAAACAAACAAAAACCTACTCAGAACAGTGAACAGGGACAATATGATGAGGATGAGTATGGTCTTTCATATGTGCATGATTTGTTTTTCTTTGTTTGTTTTAAAGGAAGATGCCAGTAGAAGAGGAAAAGATAGTTGAAATTGTTCTAATTTTCTTCGTTTTACCTTTTTAGCAATGGTGCCAGCTATGCTGTCATACATGTAGAAGTGACTGAAGCATTTGTTACTGAGTTTCTCCCAAATGCTACAAGATAAATGAATTCAGATAAATTTGGACCGGGGTCAGGCAGACTGAAGACTGTCAGAAAGACCATAAATGATAAAGAGCAATGTATTTTTAATGTCTGATGAAGGGAGGAGAAATAGAGGTTGCTGAGGGGAGAGGTGTTGCTCAGCTTTCATTAATGACCCATGAGAGGAAGTAAACAAAACATGACTGTTTCCCAGATGCTGCTCTGTTCTGAAGGACTGAGAATGAGTACAAAACAATGCAGAGGTGAATGAGTGGGATTAGAAATGAAGAGAGAAAACTGAGCCTAAAAATCTAGTCTGTGTCTAGGGGGAAAGACATAACGTGAAAAGCATGATGAGTTTGTCACGAACATAGACTTTGTTGGAGGAAAAATGTAAGTAGCAGAAATGTTTGAGGAAATGTCTGTCCTCTGACCAAAGCAGAGTAGGGAGCTGGAGTGTTATATGGCCAGCCATGGTAACATGATTGTGCTGTTATTTGGACATGTAGAAGCATCATTACATACACAGCGACTGATGGTGTGTGTGTGTGTTTCCAAGTCATTTGTAAAAGAACTTGCCACGGGGACAGGTTATTCTTAATCATCAGGTCTGTTCTGTGTGACAAGGAGGTGAGATTGTCTCAGTTTCTGCCTGCCACCATAGGACACTGCTTTTCTGCTGTCAAGCATCTGGCCAGTAACCTCAGTAATGTGAAAATCAACTTTCCAGCATCAGCTAACAGTTGATCTGCCCTCTACAGATTCCCTAAAGCCCTTGTTAGCAGGGTTTCATACCAGGGGAACTTTGGAGACAACAGTGGGTGACTTGTTAGGCTTGTACTTGGATTGCTTTTCCCATCATAAGAAGTATTTGAGACCAAAAGTATGGGCAGCTTGTCTAGTGTAGCACCAAGTCTCTGACTGTGGACAGCAGCTGCTTCTTGGAGTGCAAATACAAGGTAATGGCAAGTTCCATGGCTGTGCTATGCACAGCTGTATAGCTGCGTCATTATTTGTTTTTCATTTGGCACCTCTGGGTTTCCCTTGACGCCCCCTAGTGTCTTCATTGGGAGAGATGGAACAAACTTTTGTTCCTTATTTATTTTTGATGGCTTTCTTTAAACCTCTTATTGTTCTCCTCCACTCTCCCATCCCCTTTGCCAGCCTGAAGACTCCTACTCTAATAGAGCATTCCTTGCATAGAAGCTATTCTGTAACCTTTGATTACCTTTCTTGGCTTTTTTAATTAGCATATGAATACTTAGGAAATTATTGAAGGAAAAGGAATAGAGTTTTTTTTCTCTTAATTGCCACCAGATATTTATTTACCACTTCCTATCGTTTCAATTTCAGGTTTCTTAAAATTGCCTGGAGAAAAGATTAGAGCAGGGATGGTCAATTGCCATATCCTGCAAGCTGAGTACCCTAATGCTTCTTTGGCCATGAGGTGCAAAGTGTAGTCTGGATAGTAAGAAATGAGGGCAGGTGAGATCAAGGAGATCGTTGCAAGAGCGTATTCTTGCTGCTTCCCAAGGCTCCATCTCTTCCCTTCCAAAAAGGGAAGGTAAATAATTGCTTTACGACAGGCTCTTGCAGCAGCCTTTGGCTGTTGGCCTCAAGGATGCCATTGGTGCCAAGGATGCCAAGGTGCCAAGGGTCACTTTTCTTTACAGACTGGGGTTGAGATTCCCAGTGCTCCAGTGCTGTGCAAGCAGCACTACATTTCTGCCATCTCTATGCTGGATTGTGTTTTTAAGGCATATCAGTGCCTTGGTCTCCAGCCGTGCATTTCCAGCACACCAAATATATATTCTGTATGTTCAGATGCAGGCATGTGTGGCATGCTAACATATTGCTCCCACATTACCTATTTTTAAGATTATGAAAGAGCATAAAATGCTTCAGCTAAGACAACTTATTCTTGTGCTCTATTTTGCCATCTTCTGCAAACGTATTTGGCAAACCTTACAATCAATGTTGACTGGTCTGCTGTGTGCTCTTATCTGTTTGACTATCTTGTCCATTATGATTTGTTGAATATAATTTTGTTATAGCTCAGATTTCAACGAAAATTCCTAACATGTCTGCTCACTCAAAATGAGATTTATTGAGGGTGAAGGAAGTACACTTATAATGTGCAGTGTACTGAATGAAAATGCACTCATAATAATTGTGTTTGTTTTAAATCTGAGTTGGTAAAAGAAAACAAAGAGTTTGAATTAAGGAAGGAAAACTGCTAAAAAGGGGAAAGGATTCAAATTATGAAGGGATGGAGAAGGTTTTCCTTTCCTTTGCCTTATTTCTCTCAAAACTGCAAGCTGCACAGTATTTATGGGGTTTCTTCTGCACCATTGCCCTTTGTCAAGAGAACTGCTTCAGATATTAGACAAACTCCTGAGAACTAGGCCTTGAACAGAGAACAATTTAGCATGCTCCTGCTTCCAGCCATAGGCAGCTGCTCCTGCTCGGCAGGTAGAGAAAGGGGCTTTGAGGAGAGGAATGCAACTGCGCTAACATCATGATACATGGTTTAGCGGGTGACATTGGTGGTAGGGTGATGGTTGGACCAGATGATCTTGGAGGTCTTTTCCAACCTTGATGACTCTATGATTCTAACTGGGCAGTGCTAATGAGGAGAGGCTGTGCTACAGTCCTCTCTTACCCTCTGCTTTTCCTCCCCTGCTGGCAGATTCCTGGCTTTTTTGAAGAGTCCTAACCTTAAAAAAATAAATAAAAAAAAAATTGCACACATTCACACAAAACAAGCCCTCCCCAACAATATTCTCAGCACCTTGCCTCGATTTATTTGATCGTACTAACTAGGGTAATCCCAAATCTTCACTGTAGCTCTGCCATCATGTAACTGGGAAGGGCAGAAGGATAGTGGTATGTGAGATATGTTCTCTGGAAAGGTGGTGTGAGCCCAGTGAGTGGTGTGTTGGCTCTAATTTGGGCTCACTGACCTGCTGGCTAGCTGTAGGCAAGGGTATCTAGCCCTACATTGTCTGTCTTGTCAACTTCTTCTTGAGGTCATGAGTGATTTTTGCTATGTGTTTGCATAGCTGGTGGTGTGTGCATTCCAGAACGTAAAAGCACTGTGCCGAGCTTTCTTTCACTTATTAGCAGAATAATGTTGTCAACTGTATTATCCAGAGGCAGGCTGGCTGTGACTTCTCCCCCTTGACTTGAATTAGCAAGGCCTTGCTAAAATGCCTTCTATCTAATAATCTGGTTAAGAAGTCAGCAACCTGATGATACACAAGGTAAAACCAGCAGAGACCGTGCTTCCATGTTTAAGTCTATTAAAGTGAAAGAACAGAAGGCTCACAGCCTAAAGCTTAATTAAACAAGTGGATTTTCAGCTAATGTACTGCAGAGAGGAACTGCTGTGTGTAAATGATAATAAGAGACTTCCCTGTTTAAAAAACAAAAAAAGGGAAAAACAAAAAACCAAAAACCCTAATGAGAAATAGCTGTCAAATTATTCTGAAAGCCACTGGTTTACATGTCAGTCAAAGGATCTTGCTGCTCATGGCAACAGCCTTTACTGACACTAGATTAGAAACTGCTTTTTCAACTGTCGTCCAAGGCTATACAAATAATTGATTTTTAGGTTCAGCTGCCAAACTAAAAGTAACAATAATAATAAAAAATGGCTTAGAATGGATCACGTGTAGAGTTTTCTCCCCCTTCCCTATCCAAATAGAAAACCGGTTTCATTTTGTGTGAATAAGATATTACATTTCAGTTATTCTTTAATTAAAGTGAAAAAGCAAATTGCTATATTCTCCATATAGGTGTGTTAATTGGTTTTCCTTTTCTAGTTGGTGTGTCAGAGGTCAATGCATCTCTCTGGAATGAAGGAGCTCTTATTCAGGAGACTTCCACTATCCAGACTGGATTCTCTCCTGATGTGAAGAAGGTAGGGAAATTTCAATATTTCATATTAAGTTTGACTATTTCATAATATCAGTTAGCTATATATATTTTTTTTTCCCACACAAAGGGTCAAATTTTGGAAGCTGTATATATTCTTTTCAATGGAGACACATTGAGTAACTGACAACATATGATTTCAAGTTCTAAGATTCATAGTGTATCTCTGTGAGAAAGACTGTGATGTGAAAGCTGCCTTCAGGATCTGAATCTTCAGTTTCCCTTAAAGTAATAAAGTAGTTCAAGCCTCTAATAAAACAAAACACAAATGAAGAAGTACAACTCCCTTGCATATCCTGTAGGTAGGTCCAAATAATCTTATGACAATACTGTGAAATCAAAGGTAATGTTTGTCTTCAGACAGTATTAAGGTGCCTGTTGAAATTAGCAGGAAGTCAGACCCTCAGTCACTCGAGGTCCTCGGACTCCAGACTCATGAGCTCCGTGACTCAAGGTGCCACTCCATTTCAGTTATTTTTCAATAAAAGCAAAAGGCGGTTCACTCACTCCAGTCTTTCCAGTTGCTGGCACCGCAAACCTCCATACATACACATGCACACAGCAAGAGGATCCCTCACGCAGCAAACAAGGTAGAAATGAAATCTTGTAAGAAAATAGAGCAGATTGCTGATCTGGTGCAGGGTATCGCCAGATAAATGTACAGACCAGCCCTGTTAACAGGTGATGGATCCTTTATATCCCCTTATCCCTGTATTTTCCCAAAGTTGTTCTTCCCCAAATAACCTAGGTCTACCCATTGCTCTTCTTTTGGTTCTTTCCCTGAACATCCACAGTAAGTCCCCAAATGCTCGGACTGCTGTGCAATCCCCAAATGCTCTTCCCCTGCATCCTGCAATACATCTCCTACCCGGAGGCAGTAACACCCACCTCAGTCCAAAAGGTGCTGCGGAGAGCAGCTCCGTTGACTCCCCCTGCACCTTGGGGCTGACAGCTCCCGTGGGGACAGACTATCCCTTCCTGTCTGTTGGGTCCCCCTCCTGCCTTTGTGCCTCTCTTCCTCTCTGCTAGGAGATGGGCCCCTGATGGGCTGACGGCTCCTGTGATGGGTGGGCAGTGTGTTACTGGGGTTCCCAGCATGTTACTGGGGCTCCCACCCACCCTGCCATTGTGCATCTGTGTTTCTTTGTGTATGTGCAGGCAAGCTTTTATCACATAACCTAATGCTGTTATCTTGGCTTATTTTTTCAGTGACTTCATATGTTTAATGGGGTTATAGTGCCTCAAGGGCCATGTTTGTTCTCTCTTCTGCAGAAGTCCGTTTTTTTTTTCTGCTGAACACTGCATTGCCTTCAGTAACACTGAGCTGTGTTTGAGGAAAACCATCTCTAGGAGTGTGCTGAGTCTTGTTTTCCCTGAGACTCTGATCTAGAAAAGACTGAGATCAAGATGTGACTTAGTTTACAGGCAAATGTAGTTTAATGTCAAAGTGGCTTTAATATTTTGCCACCACCAAAATAAAATTTTGTTCAGTTCTCCTGAGAAGAATGTCAACACTTGCCCTAAGTCTGGAAGAAAACTTTTTTTTTTATTTTAACTCAACTCTATTATTCAGTTCTTAGTCCTTGTGATTTCTGCTTTCTGTCTAGCTGTTGCGAATACAAGAAAGTCCATAGATAAATTGCCTCCATTCTGACAGATCTATCTTCTAACAACTTTATGCTACACCTCTTAGTGTGCCAAAACCTACATTAAACTCAGTCAGTTAGGACTAAAAGGGCTCTGGTGGAAGAGTCTGCTGAAAAGTAGTTAGAAGACATTTTTTTTCTTATCCTCTATCTTGATTCCAGTCCCTCTATGGCTTTGCCATAAGTTGGAGCCAATTAAAACCTGTTGTCTGCATTGCACTTGCTGTCCATAAAACATATGTGAAGCTCAGCTTTATCTAGCTATCTCTGTTGCCAGTAGTACTGGAGACAATATTGAATCTATTTCTGCACCTTCCACAAGCCTACAAAGTCACTGTGCTTTAGGGGAATGGAAATTGCCATACTGGAAGTCCGTCCAGGGACCCTGCTTCTTTTTAGCTGAATCCTGTGACTGGTATTGCTAAGAAGATGTGAAGAGAAAGTATCAGTTCAGAACTAACCTGGTCCTAGGGAAAGAGCCTAGCCATCCAGGCAAACCTTCCTTTTAGGTTGTTAAGCTCATGGAAGTCACAATGGATGTTCCTTTCTGGCCAAAGCTAGCCAGACTGCACTCCCAAGCTGTGTGGCTGCGTCTGCTTGGGAAGCAGCCTTCCTCGTAGCTGTAGCCATCCTGAGTCACAGCACAGACAAGAAGTAGTTCTACTTTTGTGCCATCCACAAAGACATATCTGCACGGGATGAGAACTAGCAAATATCAAATCAACAAAAGATGAGGAAAGACAGGAAAAACAAGTAGCAAATATTATTCACCAGGTTGCAAGTAAAGCAGTGCTTAGAATGATTTTGGATGTATGTTATGCTCATTAGCTTGATTTTTCTCTCGGGTTTCCTTAGTCAGACTTAGATGTAACGATTTTCAAAAATTCCTAGATGATTTCATTGCATGCCTTGTAATCTAGGGGGGAGAGATCTTTTATCTTCCTTTGTACCTCAGCTGTGAAACTGGCTTCACAGTAAAGAGTTTACTTACCTTTGTCTACATAAGCCATTTGTGATGGTGCTGTCTCAGAGCTGGGTTCTTTTCCCTTGCCACATGGCAGTGTTCACACCTCAGCTGTTCCCTGTCTATACATATTCAGGAGGAAGCTGCAAGAGCGTGGATTTTTTATTAATAGGAGAAGTATGTTTTCACTGTCCCCGAGTCCCATTTTTTAAAGCTGCACAAAATGGAATGTTTTTCACAGAATCACAGGAGTCCAGGTTTGGGTGATTTAAGAAAAACACAAAGCATTGTAAGAATCTCAATCAAACTTGTAATAATTTTTCAAAATATGTGATGATAGAACATGTTTTTGCCACATGGACATACTTCAGTGTGGACCTGCCACAGGGGAAAGGGAGACTTTCCTGTAACTCACAAGTCTCTCACCTAGTGATGGGGATGGTGTATGGGTCACAACTGCACATGCTGTGCACATTCCTGGTGGATGACAGGTTGGCCATGAGCCAGCAGTGTGCCCTGGTGGCCAAGAAGGCCAACAGGATCCTGGTGTGCATTAAAAGGAGCGTGGCCAGCCGGTTGAGGGACGTGATCCTCCCCCTCTAGTCTGCCCTGGTCAGGCCTCACCTGGAGTGATGTGTCCAGTCTAGGCTCCCCGGTACAAAAAAAGACGGGGATCTCCTGGAAAGAGTCCAGCGGAGAGCTACAAAGATGATACGGGGCCTTGAGCATCTTCCCTATGAGGAAAGACTGAGAGACCTGGGTCTGTTCACTCTTGAGAAGAGAAGACTGAGAGGGGATCTAACTAGTGTTTACAAATATCTTAAGTGTGGGAGACAGAGGGATTTGGCCAACCTCTTTTCAGTGATCTGTGGGGACAGGACAAGGGGCAATGGCCACAAAATGGAGCACAGGAAGTCCCACACCAACATGCGAAAGAACCTCTTCATGGTGAGAGTGACGGAGCACTGGAACAGGCTGCCCAGGGAGGTTGTGGAGTTTCCTTCTCTGGAGATATTCAAGGCCCGTCTGGATGCCTACCTGGGCAACCTGCTCTAGGGAACCTGCTTTGGCAGGGGGGTTGGACCCAATGATCTGTGGAGGTCCCTTCTAACCCCTACAATGCTGTGATTCTGTGATGCGCACTTGTTGTGAACCCGGCCAATGTTTCTGTTTGGTACAGTGCATATAACTTCTTTGTAATAGGTGACAGCTTGTGACAGATCTGAATAAAGGTCAGTTTCTCTGAGGCTCTGTCAGATCTCATCTCCCTGCTGAGAAACTTCAGGATGTTACCAACGTTTTCAACCCAAGTTGCATGGGCTTCTCTCCCACCTGCTTCTTTTTGCTGCTTTTTCCTCAGGATGATTTCCGCTCATTACCTAACATGAACTCACCTTGGCTGCTGTTCAGCACTAAACAAAACAGCTTTGTCCTGAAAAAACAGCACAAAGGAGAGATTCCACTGACTTTCCCTAGCCTCTGAAGAAAGAGCTTATGCGTAAGACCTTTTCTTTCTATTCTGTGGTAAATGGAGCTGTAAAATACGTTATTACCAGAGACATAACTGATTATCTCCGCAGCAGTTAAAAACAGTTTCAGAGAACCTTTCACAAGGCAGAGCTGGGGGCTAATATATGTTGTGCTGTGAGAGCCCCCTGTTGCTAACAGGTGTCTTTCGTGCAGCCTACCAGCAGCAGATGAGGCTCTCTCCTGTCTGCTTGGTGTATCTGACAGTGCAGAGCTCCGGGCAGTGTGGTGTGGTTGTGGAAGGGGTACAGCCACTCCTTGACACGAAGCTTGGTGTAGCATGTGCAGAGGTAACGAAGGAAAAAAACCTGCCATCTTTGCATGCCCCCTTTCTCCTACTGAGTCTGCACTATGCATTCTGAGCATCTCGTGCAGTAATAAATAACTTTATTTCCTGTAGGGTTCTATGAAATCATGGGGTTGGGGAGAGCTGGCTACTTTTCCTGTGCTTCATAGTAAAATCTGGTTTTGGAAATGAGGAGGAGATCAGGAACATAGGGCATTGGGTGAGGGTAAAAACATGGGCCATACACTGTGGGCATGATGAGTGTGTCCAGAGAAGGGCTACAAAGCTGGTGAAGGGCCTGGAACACCAGTCCTGTGAGGAGCGGCTGAGGGTGTTTAGTCTGGAGAAGAGGAAGCTCAGGGGAGACCTCATTGCTCTCTACAGCTACCTGAAAGGAAGGTGTGGGGAGCTGGGGATCGGCCTCTTCTCCCAGATAACTAGTGATAGGACTAGAGGGAATGGCCTCAAGTTGCACAAGAGGAGGTTTAGGTTGGAAGTTAGGAGACGTTTCTTCTCAGAAAGAGCAGTCAGGCATTGGGACGAGTTGCCCAGGGAAGTGGTGGAGTCACTGTCTCTGGGGGTGTTTAAGGAAAGGTTGGACATGGTGCTTAGGGACATGGTTTAGTGGGTGACATTGGTAGTAGGGTGATGGTTGGACCAGATGATCTTGGAGGTCTTTTCCAACCTTAACAATTCTATGATTCTATGATGGCTCCCATATATGTGGCAAGAAACACAGGGCCATTGGTGCTTTGGTCATTGGGTCTCCTGTTTCCTCTCCACCCACAAACAGTGGCAAGGCTCACCCTCCATGCCAATCCTTTGGCAGCCACTTCAGGAGGCCAGTGGCCTAGAGACAAGGACCCAAATAGTCTCAGTGTTTTGCAGCTCTCTATATGGCCTTTCAGGTTCCTTAGCGTCTGAGCAAGCAGCCTGCTGGAGATCAGTGAGGCCCTATGCAAGCTCTGACTGTATTTCATCTCTCCTAACACCAGCAATTTCCATGGAATGTTCTTAATATGATGAATTGCCCTCCTTTTACTCCTCGTCCATTGAAGAAGGCCTTCTCACTTGCTCTAGCTGGAGGTATTATGTTGTTCCTAGAGAGAAGTACAAATATTAAGAGCAGTGCTGTGACAATAGCAGTGTTTGAGAGCACATTGTTTGTCAGTTCCTCTGCAGATAAAGGCGGAGAGCAAAGGCTTATTGAAATCAAAATATTTATTCACCTTCAGTTGCAGTGGCTCTGACTTGGCCTTCTGCCCTGCACCTGTGACTTGCTGCTCTTAGAGGGCTGAAAAGTAAAGTGGTATCACACCGGTGTCGTTTGTACAGCAGATAAATGGAAGCAGTGGAGAACCTCAGATCTGAATTTGTCTGCTCTCAGTGTGAGGTTCTGCAACATGGGGAAAACTTGGAGTCTATTTTAACAATGATGGTTCAAAAGAAAAAAAAAAGAAAAAAGAGAGAGAACTAAGGAAAAGATTATTTGTAAGGGCCCTTCCTGAAAGTGTTGTTCTTCCATCATTAGACCACTGGGAACACAACAGTTCTTGTGTTCCAGCCCTTATTTACAAGAAACTCAAGGGAGTTGGACATTTCTTGAAGCCATTTAAATTCTGTTGTCTCACCTTCTTAGACTGCTTTTGAAATGACATGTGAGGTTCTTGTGCCCCAGTTCTGTTGTCTAGAGGTAGACCTTCAAGCTAAAACTTTCCTTGACCTTCACTCAACAATGTTGGGCAGTGGTAGTCATTTAGGCATTGCTGACTACCTCAACTTTAAGTTTCTGATATAATGACAATATATGTTCCCTGGTGTTGGGGTTAAATTGTTAGGATGAGAGAATACAACGTCACTTAAAACAACTTACTGCAATTTGTGGTGATTACATTTTTAATTTTAGCAGTGGGCATGCTCCAAGGCTTTGTGAAGCTGATCTCCCCACACCCCTCCAGCAGTAAGGAAAAATGAAAGTCGGGAGAGTGTCATTGCCACTGAATTGCTGTGCCAGGCTGAAAGCCCACCCCATTAAATGTCAAAATCAATTTATTGTTTAAGTTCTGATTGTATCTTTCTTTCAGAGCAAGGATTAGCAAAGCCATAGCAACATAAATAGGTGGGTGTGCATTGCACCACATCATTTGCATGGTGGCTTTAGCAGAGGAAAATTTTGTTGGAAATATGTGATTAATGCCTCCAACTATTATCTCTAATTGAACAGACATGAAAAAGGCCCACTTTGTGAGCCCAGATAAGCCTATTGCACAGCTGTTAGGAGAGTATTGAGACCTGGCTGAATCGAACTGTTGTTGCCTTTTTTTGTTGCATAAGGATAGCATGTTACTGAAACCTAGCAGAAAAATATGAGTGATTGTTGAAATGTCATTCTTGTAATCTCATAAGTACTGATGTCTAAGAAGACAGAAAGACTGTTTAGCAAACTTGCCCTCACATTGTCATTAGCATTAAGTAATGGGACTTTAATATATTTAGATCATAATAATCTATCAACTTAATATCAAGTGCTCAGTGTGAAGTGTTCAGCCACAGCCTTACCTCCTTTTCTTCATTTATCAACAAGCTCAACAAATAGAAGTTTGTTACAGCATGAAGATGGTACTTACTGCAGCAACTTTTAGTCGTATCTTCTCAATCACCTATATGGGGTATTGAAGAACCTTTTTCAGATGGAAAATAGAATTTTTAGAAGCAAAAGTTTATTTTATTTTCATTTTTATTTTTTCCTCTTTACCTCAAAGAGTAGTTTTGATGAAATTTTCACACTTTTCCATTTGGAAACTCTGGATTAAAATTGTGGTCCTGCTTTATTTCGTGTGGCACCCCCCAGACTACTGTGTTTTTAAATATGGAACCAATGTGTCAGTTGGAAAAAAAATGCTTTTGAAGACCTCCAACCGAGGAGAGAGAATATTTCTTTTAAATTTTTATCAGTGTTCAGTGGGGAAATAATTTTTCAAGCATGTCTCAATGACTTGCTTGTACTGTAAAGCAGTGGCAAGGAATTAGAAATCGTATCTGCTGAACCTCCTCTCTGCGTTTCTAATGCTGGTAGCGTTTCTCCCAAGGTGGGTGCTTTTAAAATGATGGTACAATCACTGAAATCTGAGATGTTATGAAAAAAGAAAGCAGAATATTTTTGAAAAAACCTTGATAGAACATAGGGGCAGATGGCAGTAAGAGAGATGAAAAGCATTCCCTCGTGCAAATAACATGTATTATATTCTAGTTAACTTTGGTTATGGAGCACGTTGTACTGAATTTCATAGCACAGTTCTATTACATAAAAACCGTGTGACTGGAAGTCTCATGTTGTTGCAATTGCCTGTATTTAAACAAGCAATCCCCGATCCCACCTCCTACCCAACCCACACACTAAAGCAAGTGGAAAACCCCCAA
This sequence comes from Anser anser, assembly GCF_964211835.1. NCBI lineage: Eukaryota > Metazoa > Chordata > Aves > Anseriformes > Anatidae > Anser > Anser anser. The sequence continues at coordinate 15,083,854 of NC_139724.1, forward strand.
AGGACCATTGTTAACATGAAAGTTTGGAGCTAGAGGCAATTAGTCCTTTGGGCCATTGTAACCAGTTATTGCAGTTAGTGCTCCAGGGAATCATTTTTGTCTGAGGTCCCTCTGATTTCCCTAGAGATAGTGGTTGAGGTTGTGATTAAACAGTTAGACCTAGAATAAGGAAGGAGCTGGGTGAGACTGTGGAGAAACTTGGGTGAGGCCAGACCTTTAGCTTCCACATCAGCTTGTTACTGCATGATTTCTGCAAGCAAAAATCACTGGCACACATCACGCTGGTAGTGTAAGCTGAGTGCTGATTTTTTATTTTTAGGTTGGGGCTGGGATATAGATACAAGTCTAATTTGATTTCATGGCCCATGGCAACAGCAAAGAATTTCATTTCATTTACATGGTAAAAGAGATAATGGTCCAAACATCAGGACTGCCACATCATGGACCTGTCAAGCTTGATTAGACATAAGAAATTTACATCAGTGTGATTAATTATTCCAATCCTGATCAAAGGTAATATACCTGCAACTTGTGCTGCTATGAAGAAGGGCATGCACTGGCTTGACTCATGTTAGCAAGTATTTGGGGTTCAAGTTTGCAGTAGTGCCATACAGGAAGGTGGGTTTTCCTCACAGGTAGTTAAAACTCAGCAGCAAACATCAATGCAGAGAAAAGTGTGGTCTGGAGAAAACCTTTACTGGATGTCCATTTAGTGCTAGTACTTTCTGTCTTGAGTCTGAATAGGTTAGACCTAATTATCAGACCAACAGTGAAAAAATGCGAGAGGACATATCCTATTTTTTTCAACATTCAGAGTGAGAGGGCAGCCCCTTGTGTTTTCTCATCACTGCTATAAGCTTGCCATGAATAACATACATCTGTTGTGCCTTAGGTTCCTCTTTGCTAGTCTTGCTTCCATGTGTGTGATCTGTTCTAGAAAGCAAGCTGATCTTCCTGCCTACAAAGGGTTGTATAAGCATGAGGTGTTGTCATATATCCACGGTATAAGCTGCTGAAGTTAGCTGTCATCCCAGCATAGGTGAGCATGGTAGGCACAGCTTGAACTCTGCTGACCTAGGCATTATGATCAGAAGGGACCCACCAACCTGGCTTTTGAGTTCCTGGGATTCACTTGTTACTCATTCCATTTGAGTTCCTCAGAAATCTGTTTTCCCAGTGGTCTGGCAGCTCAGTTAAGACCACGTTTCTTAAAAAAGAAAAAAAAAAAAAAAAAGCATTTTGAGAACACATAAGTATTTTCTAGCAGTGACCCTGCAGGAGATGAAAGCTCTATGTTTCTAGTGTCGATTCATTAATAGAAGGCCTTTGTGCCAAACTACAGCTACTTGAATGGATTTCCCTTAGATTTTTCACCATGTGTTGGGATCTCAGCTGGAAATTCACAGTTGTGACCTCATGCGAGTGGAGAGAAAGGTGAGAAAAGGTGATAGGTTCATGAAATCAATTTGGAAGTGCACAGTTGGTATTTAGAGAGTGAATTTTCTTTATGTGTTCCCTGTTTTTAATAAGCTTTTATAGAAGAAACTGTTTGCTCCTGTCTTGCCTCCCATGGTTTATCTTTTAAGAACCTGCTACAAATTTCCAAAAAGCAAAGCAATCAGCTGTTTTATTTGGGGAACCACTGACTTTTTCCATACCGCTCTCTGGTAATGAATGATTTCAAAATAGGAAAAGAGATCAAAGACTTCTGCTTGCTTCAGGGCAGATGGGGTCTGAGTAGTATGTCTGAAGTCTTTTCCTCTGGACGTGTGCGGTGGTAGATACCCCAGATAGTGCTTAGCTGTGCTCCTCCCAGTCTCAAGTGGTAGGCAGAGCTGGACTGCTTCAGGGCTTGTGAGGCAACCATGCTCTTGCACTCTGCAGGAAAACACTTTCTGCCGTGTGTTCCAAAACCAGGTAACTCCTTCCTTTGCACCAGCTTATCTCTAGCCAGGATGTCTAGGACACCTGGGAAAATCCTGGAACTCAGCCTTTGGCCATGTGCTGTTGTGCTTGCCTCCTGCACGCGTTTTCATGGGACTGTGTCTCCTTTTTTGAACAGTGCCTGTCTCTGTGGCTTCAGTAAACCTTCTGCAATTGTTTGACAATTTCTTCTTGCTATGTTTGTCAGAGAGCATGTGAAAATAAGTCAAGTCATAGGCTAATTTCTAACAAGCAAGAGCTGGAAAAAAAATTAAACTTTTGTTTTACTCCCCAAACTTCAGAATGCAAAAGGAGAAAAATACATGCTATCTTTCTTGATCTGTCAGCTTCCTGTTCCTTGCTCCCTATACTTTTTTCGTTATTGTTGTTTTTGTTAATTTAAAAAGTGCAATAAGAATTCCTAGTTTGCCAAAAAGGAAAGGAGAAAATGAGTTTTATTTCCTTACTCTTAAGCATAGTCTTATCTGGTGTTATAACTTTTTTCCTATTTTGCCCAATTTATTCACTTTTCCTGGGTCAGTCTGTCTTACACAGGTAAGGGAGATTACGAAGTCTGTCTTACAGAGGTAGGAAGTGGTACTATATTCACATGAATTTTGCATACTGCATTCAGGGAGACTTCTGGTTGTTGAGGCCTACGTAGCAAGCAATGAAAACGTTTGCATTTTGTGTTCAGAATAGCTTAACAGGGAGACACAAAAAAGGTGACTCAACATTAGTGATATTCATTTCCATTTATTGATCTCACATTTTAATGATAGAGGAAACCTTTTCACTTGACGCTAGCTCATTTCCAGCTAATCCTAATGGGAAAGGTTTGAGAGAAAATTTATTTTTAAATACTTAATCTCTTTAGCAATTAGGTGGAAATAATGTGGTGTGTGCAGGATTTGGGCTTTCAAATACTGTAAAAGGCTGTAATTTGCAACTTAAATAGTGTAGTTTGTGGTTACCCAGAGTCAGGGAAATGAATCCTGGGAAAGATTTAATAGAAGTTGTAAGGTGATGCAAAACACAATATCTTTATGATTAAAGTGCTGCAAATTTTGTGTTTTGGCAATATTATAGTACTAACAACACTAATTGTGAAGTCAGGCTGGAGATGGGTCTTGAAAAGCGTTTGAAGAGATGGAATGCTATGCCAAAAAATGTTCATCTCAGGAAAGGAAAAAAAGCTTTCTGGGTTTCTTGCTATGTGTGCTCACAGAAAAGCTAGTGGACAGGAGTGCAAAATAGAACACCCTTCTCATGGGACTCTGTTCATTCTGTTATCTCCAGCCCTAAACAGAGAAGTATTGAGCAAGTGTCATGACTCTGAGAAGAACAAATTCCTCCTTATTTCTTTCTCATTTCCCATCTCAGCTTTCAGAAGCTTGAGGGTTTCTCCAGACTGGGAGGCTGCATCCTTTTCTAAATCAGCTCTGCAGTCCTGGTGATGCGAAGAGAAAGAGCAACACCTTCCTTTGTGTCTGCCTCAGTGGGGGAATGGCTACTCTGCAGACCTGTGGGTTGGTAATGCTGGCAGCTGCTTCATGGCATAGCATGATGAACGTAGGAAGCAATTGCATTGCTTCTTTCACAGCAAAACTAATTTCTCAACAAAAAGCGAAACAATGCCACAACAGCTGGGTATTCTGGTAACAAAAATAGATTGTTTTTGTTAAACTGCGGAAGATGCAATGCACTCTCAGGTTTTGTCTAAAATGTTTGGTAACAGGAAATTAAACATAAAGAAAACAGATGTATTTTGGCTTTTTTTTTTTCCTTAGGGGGCACGTTTCCACAGAAATGGCCACTTGTTTTGTTTTGCAGTGGGAGATGCTTCCACTATAAACTGATGGAGTGGGGAGGCTTACAACCCTGAGAAGGAACGTAAATCCAATTCAGGGTGCTGGGAGCTGTGTGATGTAGTGCTTTACAAGGACCTGAGTGATTTGACATTTTTACTGTGTGGCAAGGCAGAAGATGGGCTTGGGATTGTGGACTCCCAAGGGAATGTCAGCTAAGGTTCAGCTCTACTGAGACTCACTATTTGGGGAATCAGGTCTAACTGTGGTTTGGAGATCATAAAATCATAGAATATCCCGAGTTGGAAGGGACCCACAAGGATCATTGAGTCCAACTCCTGGCTCCACACAGGTCTACACACAAATTCAGACCTATGACTAAGAGCACAGTCCAAACGCTTCTTAAACTCTGACAGGCTTGGTGCAGTGACTGCGTCCCTGGGGAGCCTGTTCCAGTGCGCGACAGCCCTCTCAGTGAAGAACCTCTTCCTGATATCCAGCCTGAACCTCCCCTGTCACAGCCTGACACCATTCCCTCGGGTCCTGTCACTGGTCACTAAAGAGGACAGATCGGTGCCTGCCCCTCCACTGCCCCTCGTGAGGAAGCTGTAGGCCGCCATGAGGTCTCCCCTCAGCCTCCTCTTTTCCAGGCTGAACAGGCCAAGTGACCTCAGCCACTCCTCGTACGTCTTCCCCTCTAGGCCCTTCACCATCTTTGTAGCCCTTCTCTGGACACTTTCCAACAGTTTCACGTCCTTTTTGTCAAACAGGACCTTCCCCTTGTGAACCCATGTTGGCTGGGACCAATTCAATAACTTCAAGGATAACCTTCTCCATAATTATACCAGGCACTGATGTGAGACTGACAGGCCTGTCACTGCCAGGATCTTCTTTCTTGCCCTTCTTGAAAATTGGTACAACATTTACCTGCTTCCAGCCTACTGGGACCTCTCCAGATTCTCAAGACCGTTGAAAAATAATTGAGAGAGGTCCCATGATGACATCAGCCAGCTCTCTGAGCACCCTGGGATGAATCCCATCTGGACCCATGGACTTGTATGGATCTAGGTGGAGCAGCAAATCCTGCACACGTTCAGGATCGGTTGGGAGTTTATCATTCCTACCGTCACGGTCTTCCAGCTCAGGGCACCCACGATCCCGAAGCCCATCATCAGCACTGAAGACAGAGGCAAAGAAGGCATTAAACTTCTCTGCTTTGCCTATGTCCATGCCAGTGAGGTGACCTTCCCCATCAAGTAGCAGACCTATGTTTTCTCTACTGTTTCATGGTCACTATGACCAAGACGGCCGCCAACTGCCACATCCTACACAAGACCCTCTCTCTTCTCCAGCAACAGATCTAGGAGAGCACCTTTCCTAGTTGGCTCCCTTAGCAGCTGCACCAAGAAGTTATCATCGAGGTGCTTTAGGAACCTCCTGGACCTGCTTGTGTCGGCCGTGTGGTAATCCCAGTTGACATCCAACATATATGAGATGTGGACCGAAGTTTGATATCATATCTGCTTTTACAACAAAGCTAGGACACGAGTAATTTTCCAACAGTTAATGTTGTGACGTATTAATCAGATTAAATAAATTGGGAGACTGAGTTAAATGGAAGTTGCAATATTCAATTTTGTTTAAATGAAGGGATTTTGGTGCTTACTAAGAAGACTAATGCACTTGTGGAGCTGTTTCCTCCCTTGTCAGTTAGAATTTTCTGTAGCAAGAGCTGAGCAGCATATGAGGGGATGCGACATCATCCCAGTGCTGCAGGATCTCAAGCGGCATGTGACATTTCCAAGTGAGACGGCTGTACCTTGGGCAGGCCTGGTGGAACAGGTAGCAGGATTAACACAACCTGTTCGCTTGGCTCAACAAAATGGAGTGTGACTTCTTCATGAAGGAAGGCAGAATAAATCATTTCAATTGAGAAACTGTTCAATAAAAATGAAGCAGCTTTTTTTCTGAACTCTTTCATTCTAGAAAAAGAGTTAATGCTTTCTTGTAAGCACTTCTATTTTCTCCTACACAGAAGGAAAAAAAATTGAATTACTAGAATTTCCCATTCAATAGAAATGTTGATTTCTGCCTGCCCTCTTCCCTCTGCCCCATGAGGCAGAAGATTATTCTTGAAACTGGTAATAAAGGACCATAAATGGAACGCTCAATTACAGTGGAGAGCAAGACACTTGTGTCAATATTGCCATTTAAACATGGATGGTGTCTAAAAGAAATTTTTTTTTCAGAGGTCTGCTCCTGCAGTTCCTGGTTAGCCACTGATGCTGAAATATATTTCTGCCTCTAATATCTTCTGCTGAGATCTGTTTGCTATTCTGGGCATGTCCAAAAACTTCATCTTTTCATATATACGGTTAAAGGAGAAATACACTTTTTTTGAAATCCTGGCTGTGATTGCTGAGAGATTTTCAGAAGCCAGGAATAAGAAGGCTCGAGAAAGTTAATTTTAACATGGGAACACAGGTAGCAGTGTAGTGATTAAATAGAGGTAAAGTATAAGGTAACGGGGAACTAAAAGAGACTTGCATGGCAAACAGCAATTTCCTGAATTCATGGTTGCTTTCCTCTGATGGCATTTTACATAGGCCTGAGAGCAGAACAGAGATCTGGTGATGGCTGGAGAGGTAGTTCTCAGGGCTCTTCCTCCTGCACTTAAGAAAAGGGAAAAAAGACTGTAGCAGACAAGCTGATGGATGGGAATGTTCTTTGAATTAAGGACTTCAGGCAAAGGTAGAAAGGAAATTGCCCATGACCTGAAGTGGGATGGTGGACATAGACCTGGGAACCTGGCCTGTGGAAAGGGTGATGTTTCTCCAAATCCAAGGGTGCAGAGACCCATATGCATGCAGAGGGGGCAGAACACCCTGTCTGGTGCTGGATTTAGTAGCAACGTAATGTTCTGGCTTAACAAAGGAGATTTGTATGGCTTTTGGAGGATTTGTCAGCTGCTTTACTGGCACGGTCTATCTGCAGTGTCTGGCTATCCTATTCATTGACTGAATGTGAGGCAGAGAGATGGAGACTGCAGTCTAGGTTTACTTGTTGTCTGGAGTGATATATTGACGTCTCTTTGCAAGGCATCTCAGTGTTTTTCCTCCCTAGTGTAAACATGAAGCCCGAAATTCATATGAATAAACACTTCTTTTAGCTAAGCATTTGTGCAGGCAGTTTCTGAATAGATAAATCAGAGGCTTCTGTTGCTTGGATATCTTAACGGGTAATATCTTAGAACCTGCAAGGTAATAGCATTCTCCCACTATAATTTGTCTAGCCTGTTAGCTTGGTGAGTGATTTACACTGTGAGGAATTAAGAGTTGTCCAACCCAGATAAGATGCTGTGGCTAAAGTGCTATGGGCATATCTGTAATGCAGCTCCCTGCGGAGGCCCCTCATCAGCTCGGAATAAGGTGGAGGTCAAACCTGGAGAAGTTCAGGATTTGCTTTGAGATGCTACTTTACATTAGCGATATGCCTGCTTAAAAAGGGTTGAAAAAAAAATGAATGAATGTGGTAAGTAGCTTGCCTAAATAGATGATGCAATGTGCAACGGCAGTGGCCATGTTACAGAGGTACCAGATGTACTCAGGAGGTCATTCAGTCTAGCTGCCTGCCCTGGCACAGCACATACAGCCTAGGTGGCTCAGGGCTTTTGTCAGCCCAAGGACATATTCCTGACTGCTATGGGCAAGCTGTTCCGGTGATTTTATCTCATGAACGCAATCAGAAAATAGCTGAGACCCAAAAATTGTTTCTCGATCGCAAATTCTGCTTTCTTTTTTTGTTTTCTTTTAAAGCCAAACCCTCTCCCTATTTTCATGTTTTTGTAACTTGGTGGATACACGTTTCCATCTTATTTCAATTCACATTTTTTAAGAACTGAAAAACAGTGGAAAGTAAAAAAAAAAAAAAAAAGGATAAGGAGGAAATTTCAGTTTCTTTGAAGTACTGTTCTTTCTGTGCAGAGGATAGAGCAGGACTGGAAGAGATCACCTGCTGTTTCTGACATAATCCTTTGGGATTTGAAGAAGATATGAGAGTAGAGTCTATTTCTCTTCTTTGTTGCATTCAACAGCAAAGGCTGCTCTTGGAAGCTAAGGACTGGGGTTCAGTCCCTGATTGTACTGGAGCAGATGTGATTTACTTCCTCCTACCAAACTCATTCCTCCATGGAAGCTATAGCCCAGTCAGCATGCTGCTGGGGCTGCGGGCGAGAGCATCACAAGGGAACACCTGCGCTGCTGTAGGGTGTTGTGGTATGGTAGCCAAAAATGGACTTCTCGATTGCTAGGTTGCTTCCTCTGAACCAAAATGTTACTGCCTTGGATTACCACCAGGATGTTTGGCCCATGCGCAGTTACGCCCACCTTCCAACAAATGGGCATTTTAAAAATACCCTGTGTACAGGAAAATATTTATTCTACTGCTGGACAAGTGAGCTGTCAGAAGGACAAGGCTACTGGAAGGACTTTAGCCAGGTTCCCAAAACTGAGCTGCTGTAGGCTATGCTAATAGTAATAAGGAAGTAATCAAAAACAAACAGTTGCAGAGCCAGCTTCTTGCGCAGAAGGCGATGCAGCAGGGAGCAAATCCGTGTTTGCCAAGTGGGAAAAAGGACACTGACTGGCAAGGAGAAATGTTATTTGCTGGTTTGAGGGACAAACAAATGGAACAAACCCAAATCACTGCCTATTCATCAGAAAGAGAGGACGTGGAAATTAAAGGTGGCAGTTTGTAGCTGGCATTTTGCAGTGACAGGTCTCTTTAAACTAAGTGATAATGCCCGCAATTTTTTCCAGATAAGCTTGGAACAACTTCGCCTTTGCCTCTGCGCTTTCTGCAAGATCTACGTGAAGCTTGGTGATGACGGGCAGATTGTTAATTTCAATCATGAGCCCAATGGGATCAGGGAAGCGTGGCAGCAATAATCGAAAATGGATGCTTAGAGTAAGGAGGCTAACAAAGCAGTAGGAGCAAATATTGGCAAGTATGAGCAAATATTTGTTAGTACCGCTGCAGTTATACAGTGCAACGTGAGCTCCAGCCAGTGTTGAAGAAAGTTTAGAGCTCTGCTGGAACAAATCATAAAGCCGTAACGGAAACTTTGGGACCAAGCTGTTGGGAAACAGCTGGAACTTTCCAATGAGCTGAATTACAGTGGTAGCAGGGTGCCTGACACCTTGCATCCTGTGAAAAATCCCGTCTTAAAAGTTGCTTTCTGCATCACATCGATTCTGCAGGTAGTGTGGGTGTGCTCTGCCCCTGCTTGCACCAGTGGGAGCTTTGCCACATGCTCTCAGTGGGTCTGTGCTTTCAGTCTGCCAGCTCCAATTGCCAGGCTTGCTTTATATTCTGCAAATGCTCAATGAGTTTATTTGCCAGATTTCTGGACTAGCCTCAGACCAGAAATGGCTTAATATGGAAAATAAAAAACTACTGCACGTTCCGGTATCTCTGTTGGACAATAAAAGAGTATAAGGGGGGACAGAGCAATTATCAACCTCAGTCTGAGTTTTGGCTGTATGCTTTACCACTGAGGGATGAAAGTTTCTCTAATTCGCCGCAAAGGACTCTCAAAGTTCGCAGACATTAAATATTGAATTAAATTATTGAATTGAGAGATATTCCTGGAACAGGTACTCAGACTCTTTCCTGCATTTAGCACCCAACATTGTAAAACTACTTTATACGTCAGTGATAGTTTAAAAAAAAATCTTGAGAACACAGATTTGCCAGCGATATTCTGAGGGGGAGTAGGAGCAACATTTAATTTTTTTAGTAGAAAAATTCAGAATTAAATTAATTTGGTTCTTAATTCTGGGTAGGAGAACGTTGAGGTACTGTTGTACGTTTCTGTCCTCCATCCCCTTTACAATTGTGAATGTAGATGAAAATGGAAGACTTGGTCAAGATTTTGAAAAGATCTCTGCAGTTGAGCAGAGTGGTTTCACAACAACTTTCAGAGCTTTGAAACATGGCCCAGAATTGTGCTTGTTTTGAAAACTGGTATGTTTGAATGTTTTTGTGGCATTACATAGTACCAACACCTGTGCCTTAAACTTAGAGAGATTTATTCCTAATAAGAAGAGAAAGCGATGCCCTGGACATCAATAGTCTTTCTAGTTGAAAGAAATACTTCTGTGGGGGTCTCTTGAGCACAACGTGATTTTTGAAATGAGTTTCTGGAAAACTGTTTTCTTTAGCCAAAAATATTTGAGGCAGCTTTCCTCAGGACCCATCAACTCTAGGGTCAGATCCTGAAATCATTTCAGAAAAGATGTGGTCTGTATACGTCACTCAGGTTTCAGTGCCAGTGTTTCAACAAATATTGCTACAGTCAGTCATAGTATACAAATGTTAGCTATGCAGATAAAACAAATAATAAAATATACAAATTTACTTTTGCAAATGACTCTTCTGAATTGCAGCTGCAATCCTAATTTCTTATGTTGGTTGAAAAGGATGATTTCTTTGGAATATGGATGGAAAGTGAGCTATGCTAATTCTCTCTCCTCAGCTGCTGTAAGGTCAAATTTAGAGGTTACAGCTTAGGCACTCATACTGAAATGCAGGAAGCCTAATATTTCATTACCACAAGCTTCTTCGGTTCGTTTAAACCAGGATAAAATAACTACTTTGATTTGTTACTGCGATAAACCTGGCATTGCACAGGCATAAATTAGTATGGCAGATGTAAAACAGAGAAGTGAGGATCAGTATCTGGATTTCTACATGGCAAGTGAATACTGGTACAAAAATACTACAGCTGAATGCGGGGGTGCAGTAAGAAATTGTTCTCACACCAGGTTTTGATTATAGTAGTATCAAGCCTGAAGAAACTCCGCTAAACTTTTCAATTTTGGCAGGCTGAGCAAAATTTCATCAGCCATGGCTTGTATCTCTGATGTATAAAGCTATTGTAGTTAATTTATTATAGACATGTCCCCACTAAGCAGTACTAAAGGTGCTAAAATGAAGTGGGTGCCAACAATAAATAGAAACATTTATCAGTTCTTCAAAGAAGAAATGAGATGAAAGTTCTCACTTGCTACTATAGATTCCTGCGTATAGAGGTTTTGAAATGTAATAGTGTTTTCTTCTGCTTCTCCAAATCCCTCCATTCAGTTTTTCTTTTTTCCTTTTGATTTTGGAAAACTCACTGCTCTTTGGAACATAGCACATGTCAGGTGGATTTGTCCTGTTTTGCAAAAAGGAATGCAAATTGCTGAGAGCGCTTGAAAACTGTTTAAATACAATTGCTTATAGACAAAAGGGGATCTGCTCTCTTCAGCCTCTGGTGTTTAGACTCTTTCCTGGACAGTGTGAACGTAGAGTGTCTGAAGAGGTGATGGCACAAAAGAAGGTTCCTAAGGGATTTTATTGAAATCAAAGAGAGGGATGCAACATTTGCGTGGAGATCAGGGAAGTAACTCAGATAGAGCAATGGGGACTCTGGGAGAGGTACTTCTGACTTCGCTTTGAATTCCCATGCTACAGGTGCAGAAATAACCGAAGCATGTTGGGGAGAGAAGTGGAAAGCCAAGGGAATGTGTGTAAGTCTGTCCCTGGAAGAATGCATGGAGAGGTCTTCCAGCATGGAAGCAATGTTGATTGTATGGTAAACAGTGGATTCTTCTGAAGCAGATGAAGAGTTGAAAAGCTTTAGGAACTGCTTCGGTCCCTCAGACAGCAAAGACACTGAAATAAAGTCCCCTACTTCTTCAAGGTTATACTGAAGTATATATCAGTTAAACTAATAGACATACAATTTCAGAGGAATCATATTGAATTTTAATTCTCTTTGGGGAGAAATAAAGTAACACTTAAAAGAAATAAAATAAATAAATAAATAAAACTAAAAAAAAAAAAGAAACAAAACAAACAGGAACACCAAAACCCAACAGTGTGTATGCCCTGTTGGACTTGATCTTGTTGCACCTAAGTGCAGGTGAAATGGAGGGCTCCAGGGAAGGGAGTTTGAGCAGTGATGTGGCCAGTTTTATGTGAACAGTTAAAAATGGTTTTATTAGTGGGAGAGTGAGGGGGAGATGGGTTAAAACTCTGCTTTTGACCGATGCTCAGATGTGTGGTAGGAGACCAAAGAGTTTAGTATTTTCTTTAGCTTCTCCACTTCTGTGACTTGCTCTTAATGTCATGGGTACAAGGGTCTTTGGCTGGGCTCCTTCTGGAGCACAACACAGGAGATATTTCACTCATAGTCTTTGCTCAGGCACAGTTATGGGAGGGGAGTGCATCTGATATGTGTGACCCTGCTGTTGCCCAGTTCTCCTGGTGGTTTCATCCAAAAACCCTGATTGCCCTCCTCAGCTCTTCTGCTGTCTCTACACGTTGAGCATCCAATGAAAGGGGCTACTGTGAAGTCTTCTCCTGGTTAGCAGGCGCAGGGCTCAAAAAAGAGCCAGCAGGCTCTAAAAAAGCTGGGGAGAAAGCTGTGGGAGGGGTTTCAGACCAGGAAGGTTGGTTGGAAAAGGGTGGCCTGGGCAGAGATACTGAAGAGGAAGAGGTGAATCTGAATGTGTGGCTGTTGTAGAGAGAGTGTCCCAGGGAAGAGGAGAGGTGCTGAACCTCTCTTGCTGAGGGTAAAATAGCCTGAGACAACCTCCTTTTCCCCAGATGGGCAGCGTGTAGGACCATATTGTTACAGAGCCTGTAAGGAAACCAGCTAATAAAATACGGAAATATGAAGAGAGAGTACTTAAATGTGCCCAAATGCCTTCTTGATTCAGAGTTCTGCTGCTGTGAAAGAGTAAGACAACTGGATTTATCACTATTTACTATTAATCTCTCTCTATTTACCATTAATCTATCTCTATTTGCTAACTCTGTCTACTATTAAGTCTATTTACTGTTTATTTGTCACCTTTCTCTCACTCAGCAAATAAAGGAGTAAAGAAAAAGCCTAGACTTCAGCAGAAGCAAGGAGATAGTGAAATTGTGGTAGGCCAAATCACTAGAGTTTCTTGTTCGGCTTGTGGTCGAAGGCATCCTCTCTGGAAACCATCTTATGGATTAGGAATCTGTTCATCTTCCTAGACTGGTGGTTTTGTTTGCACGGTAAACTTAATTAATTTATTAAGCCAAGTAGTCAGAAATAGCAGTTAAATTAAAAGTGATCGTGGATGAGACTCTGTGTGGACCTAGCCTCTCGAGGCAATGTGCTGTGAAGAAACTGCCATTTTTTGCCAACCAAAATGGCGCTAATCAAGTTGTAGCAGAGAGAAAAACCGGGTGGGTTGTCTAGCATGGAAAGGTAAGATGGGAGCTGCAGCTTTTTTTCCACATTTTTTTAAATGGAGATTCGCAACATCGATCTGTTTCCCTAAAATCAGGGAAAAAGCCTCAAGTGACTGCCTGCCCTTCTGAGTTTTAGTATGCAGCCCACCTACACATAGCCCTTTTATCTGCAGAAACTGGCTGTACAGTCTGTCTTGATTAGATCCTATAGTGTTGGCGTTTTTTTTTCTAATTCTTTCAATACCTGTCTTGTCAAATTTGCCAATTCATTCTTAAAATACTGACAAAACATGGAAGACAAGGTGATGTGTTTAGCCTGGTACTTAAGCTTTCTTTGTTTTGATGTGTTATTACTCCTTATTCTTCTCCCTGTGAGACACACAAAAGAGAAAGAATAGCTACCAGATCAACAATCAAATGACAATGACTACTTTTTAGCAGTCCGTGCAGTCATGATTTGTTGTAATCAACCCAGGTACTCCCAGTGCGGGACAGGAATTGAGATAACTTGAGATAAAGGAAGTCTGCTGTATCAAAGCTTGATCTGGCCCAAGCTTTTGCTTCATAAATACTTCAGGTTGCAGTAGTATGTAACTTTTATAAAGACATAAAGATCAGCTGGGGATGCATTCTCACGGCTGCAATTTCATAGTCGTTCGGTTTCATAGTGGTGCTATAGTGGGTTAATTTGTGTAATCTTTTTTAGTGCAGCTTTTCCTCAGAGAGACGGTCAGTTAAGTTACGGATTTGTTATTATGCATGTAATTTCAGAGACTTAGGAAGAATATATCAGCATAATCAGCAAAGGAATAAATGATAGAGAACATGTAATTATGGCCTTCCGCATTATTGTTGATTGTGTGTGTCTGCAGAGGAGCCTTGGGTAAGGTCAGACCATGCACAGTGTTTGTCCTGACCACACGTTGTGATAGCGGAAAAGAAACCCAGATGGAAAGGCTGGGTGAGAAAGCTGCAGTGGCTGTAGGTGGCTGGAGGACTGGGACTGCTTAGAAATCTATCCAAGAAAAATACCTTCTGGGGCCTGAAGTTTTGCAGAAGGGGAAATCACAGTGCAAACAGTGACAGGACTTGCTCCCAGCTGTAGTGATGATACTAGGATTCAAGTCTTGCACTGCCCATACAAACTCCATGGTTTCAGGACTCCACCTCTTGAGGAGGCTGAGGGTTTGTGTTCACCTGCCGTAATGACAGTCGAACAAAGCTGTCTTTCCTGAGCATATAGCACGTGAGAGGAGAACGAAGGGCTGCACCTTGTGTGCTGCTGAATTGCTTTGTCGAAAGCTTCCCTCCTTTTTTTTTTGCCCCTCCTGAAGTGTGAACATACACAGAGCTGAACGAGCAGCAAAAGACTTGCGACGACTTGCCTTGTGGCTGGGAAAGTGGAAAAGGTTTTACGGCTGGGATGATGTCTCTGCACTTGAGTGAAAGCATCGGTGTGGCTTTAACAGCCCATACACCCTGATTAAGAGCCTTATTTTTTTTACATACATCATAAATAAAACTTCAAAGGTTTGAGAGTGAGGGAAGGGGATGAGAGCACATTCTGCTATCCACTAGAAACATTTTTGCCTGCCAGAGCCATTTAGTGAATCCGCTAAACAGCTTTGTTAAGGTGTTTATCCCACCAAGACAGTTCATAGCTGTGGGCATTCAGGGGTATAGAAATGAATTCAGGCTATGCCAAGCATACAGGACAATGTTTCTGAGCCAGGCACAATGCAGTGGCTCATCTGCATAATCCCTCCATCCTGCTTGAGATGGAGGAGAACTGAAAAGCAGCAGATACTATATGTCAGCCCTGACAGCTTTATTAAAACTACAGTGAGTTCTTCTGGTCTTACTGCTTCCACCTTGCCAGCATTCAGCCTGTCTAGAGAGAGCTGCATTGCCCCATCCGGTGAGTTTGGGGAAAAAAATGGAAGGGGAGGAAGGATGGATACAGGGATTTCTCTTTATACTCTCCGCAGCTGCATCTGGAGGTGCCACAGGTTGTCTTTGTCACTCTGCAGATAAATGACATTCAAGGGAGAGCGTGCAGCTGCCTGGCCTGGTGTGTGTAAGGTACGGTGCACAGTATGCAAGTAGGGAAGCCAGGGGCAGGTTTCCAAAACTGCCAGCTCTTACTTAGGCACGGCCATGAAGTGGCTGGGTTTTCTCTACAGTACTGCTTTCAGCAGGAGTTGCTGGGTGCTGAGCCCTTCTGAATTTGGCTTCTTGACAGTGCGATTCATCACTTGGTGGAAAAGATTGCTTTCAGCACCCTGTGAATAATCCATTCTGCTTGAGTGTAAATAATACCTCTAATATTTCCCCTTTTTGCTTTTGTGTAATATTATGGATTATTTTCTTTTTCCCAGAAAATGCAGAGAGAGGCTATTTCTCCTTATTGGATTTGAGTGAATAATTTGCAATTAATTATTTATTCAGGGAATCAAGTCTTTTTCTGCTTGCAAAAAATCTCCACTCTTGGATTACTTACTCAAATGTGTGTGATAATTTTTTTTGTGCTGATTCTCTTTTTTCTTTTCCCCCTATCCCTTCTCTTGGAGCTGGGACAAGCTCAGTTTGGGACCTTGCTCAACAGTGTTACGTAGTCCAGCAGCTTCTCCTTGGACAGGTGATCGCGTGGGTCTGTCATGCAGGCATTTAAAATGATGTTGCTTCTATAAGCATTCAGGGCAATGTAGATTGATTGTGGTTTGCAGGAAGTACCTTTGAGAGGGAATATGGAATAATTTGCTGAAAAATTGCTGTGACTGAGCACTGACATCAAAACTTGTTCAGGTGTTCTTCTACTCAGTTTTGTGTGAACCTACTACAAAAACAGTGAGGTAGGAGAAGAGCAGAAAAGAAATGAGGAAAAAGGTCTCAGACCTAAGGTCCTTAATTGCTTGCAGTGTTCACTTAAACCATTTTCCTACCAACTACTTGTCTCATATCATACAGATCCGCTGAGCCTGTGGTTTCCGAAGTTTTGCTCATAGAGAACTACTTAACAGATAGGACACCAGATGATAAACCTCAAAAGAGTGCTCATCTGCTGTGCATGGATATTCTGCTTAATGGGTGGAATTATTGTAAAATCCCATTGAATGGCCTTGGTATCTGAATGCAGCCAATGAGTGGCTCAGAGGCTTTGTTTTTCACAGAATCATAGAATTGTTAAGGTTGGAAGAGACCTCCAAGATCATCTGGTCCAACCATCACCCTACCACCAACGCCACCACTAAACCATGTCCCTAAGCACCACATCCAACCTTTCCTTCAGCACCCCCAGGGACGGTGATGCCACCACCTCCCTGGGCAACCTGTCCCAATGCCTGACTGCTCTTTCTGAGAAGAAATGTCTCCTCATTTCCAACCTGAACCTCCCCTGACACAACTTGAGGCCATTCCCTCTAGTCCTATCACTAGTTGAGACATCTGCCCTCATGCTGCAGGTGAACATCCAAATCAAAGCTTTGGGTTAGTACTGCCGGGGTTTCCTCTCCTGCAGGGGCCATTCCTGGGACTGCAGGGGTGGTCTCAGTGCGCTGAGAGCGTCCTTTGATAATCTGCATTTACTGCAGCACTCCTGGAACCGTGACACTGTTCTTTAGTAGACAGATCTTTTGTCAGAGAAACTAAGTAATGAACTTTATGCAAGCATTTTCCAAGGATTAATGCCAACTAAATCAATAGCAAGCCTAGCTTGCTGCTCTTAGCTTATTTCCTTCTCTCTCTCTACCTGAGCAAATGCTGGCATGCATGCTAACTGCACAAATAGCACAGACCAGTGGAGGGTGTCCCTAGGCTGAAAGTCATAAGCGCTAGGCAGCATGGCCATTAGAGGTTTTGGGGACCAGACTTATAGTGAGAGGAGCATGACAAGGGCATTCTGGAGGTGGCGGACCAGGTGACGTGTCTTGCTGTATTTACGTTCCTGTAATTCCCAAAGCTGCCTGTCCTTCACCTCCACCTTTTAAATTGTTATAAATGATTTAACTTGAACAAAGGAGGCGAAGTGGGCTTGTGTGTGCCTGGGTGGCCAGACTTTACCTCCATGTCTGTATATAGAGGCTGTTAGTCCTTCCTGACGTTGCAGCGGAACATGGAGCATCAAAAGGCCTTTCTAACATGAGAGGCGTTCTGGTTTGGATGTATTGAGGCCCCTGTAATAGTTATTGGAATCCTGCTGATGTAAAATCTCTACGTTGTCATGAATCATCTGTGAAAATTTTAGTGCCTCTAGGAAAAAAGAATAGGAAAGAAAAGAAATTCACAAGGGAGAAAGATGAACAAAGTTAGTCATAACTTGGGAAAAACGTGTGGTAAAACATGAAGGAAAGATCTTATGAAGTCACTGCTTAGGATGTTTTCTTTTCATGTTTTTCTTGTACAACAAATTACTAGTGGTTTTACAGTGTTACAATCTGCTAATTGCTTATTAAGCCTTCTTAAGCTGTTTGGAAGTGCAACTGTTTCATAGAGAGAAAGCTGCCCTACTAAATATTGATCTGTGCAAACTGCTTAGTGAGAGACACCCAAGCCAAGACAGCAAGCTTAAAAACCAGGGCAGAAACTTGATTCTAACCAGATAAAATGCAGCTTGAATCCCACTATAAACTAAGCCCCAAGAGTGCTAACTACATTTTTATGAGATGGTTCCCAAAACACCAGTTGTGTAACTGCATATTATAGCCTGAATGTGTGTTTCCACAACTTTCTGTGGCAATTTGTGCAAGGCTTATTGCATCACACAGATACAATACTAAAAATAATGTTTTAGTTAGGAAATACTGGGCAGCAAGAGAGGAGAGACCTGTGGAGAACCCTGTTTATTTGCATTTGGTGTCTGTATTTGTTACTGTAAATGTTTTAATGCATACCTCATATTTTAGATTGCATAAACCCTTAATTCGGGTTATCCAGCACCATCTGTAGTCAACAGAGAACAAAAAGAGGCTGTGCAATACTCTGACTGATGTAATAGCTAAATGAGTTTTGGAGTCATTTTTACACACAGATTGCCTAGGTTTAGGAAATTAGGTGCCAGATTCTCCGATTCTCCACAAGCAGCATTTACCAAAAGGTAGTCACAGACCATTGGAGGCTATAAGGTATCAGAAAGTTGTCCATGAAAAAAAGCTGTTGAACAAAACAAACCAAGAGCAAAAAAACCACTCTCACCTCAGGCAAGCAAATAAAAGCTAGAAGTGAAAAGTGACTCCATTTATAGTTGGTTTAAATGAAAACCATCGGGGAATGGCTGCAGAAAACAGCCACCCCAGGGTAGCTGGTAGTTTACTTAAAGGAGAAAACAAAGGCTGGGTTACATGAATTCATAATGCTGGGAAGCATTACCGCAGAGTGCTGAGCGTTGTGCTGGTACCCGAACCTGAAGGTTATTGTCTTTCTGGTATATGTATCTGATGTGGGCTTTGGAAGAAACACTATGCTTTGTGTAGAGTGACAAAAAGTCTTGACTCTGGTGTGGGAACCAGAGGAGAACGAAGACATGGAGGTCCATAAACCATCAAAGAACAGAAGATTTTGTTGGAAACTTTAGTAAAATGTCTCACGGGCATTTTGGATATGTTTGCCGGAGACAAATTAAAAAAAAGTATTTCCAATACTTAGGAGACCAAAGGACCCAAAGAAATCTGCCCCCCCCCCCCCCCCCAATTAATTTAAAGATAATAAGCAAAAAGTCCCGGCCAAGCAATAATTAGGCAAAAGGAGATAGAAATGTCTTACAGAATTGGTTCTGCCAGGACTATATTTTTAATATCCCACTAGTGGCCAGTAAAGGAAATGGAAAGTGAAAGTCTTGCCAAGATTACATATTCACAGCTCTACCTACTTGCTTCTCAGTGCCCAGACGCATGAAGGCCTGAAACAACATCATGTTTAACGTTACACTAAATCTTGTCATGTGAAAGTGGAAGATGAGCTAAATTTAAGATAAATATTGCCATTCTGCCACAGAAAAGAAAGCTGGATTCTGAATGTTGGACATACTTGCAGGGCAGGCCGCAAGAAACTTACCCTTGGATGAGAAGCAAAGCCTCTGCACTGGGAAATGTGTAGTGGTGGTGTAGGCGAGTGGTCCTGTGCACCTCCAGAGAAGTAGGAATTCCCTGTATTAACGTCCGAGAGTGAATTTTGTTTTCTCACTGCACTATCAGGGCTCTGAATGAGCTATCACAGTCTGTAAGGCAAATACATATTTATTTAGGCAATTTTAAAAAATTGATTTTTGATCCAGTACATGGTAAAAGCTCCTAAGGAACCAGCTATGTAAATCCTTCCTTAGCCATATAAATACTGTTTTTATTCTCTCTGTAGTTACCTTTCATGTGATAGCACAAAGGCTGAATGATGATTAGCTGGAATCAGTGCTCAGGAAAGAGGGAGAACAGGGAAATGGATTCTATTTCATAAATTTTCTTGTGAGACTCTAGTAATTAAATACTTTGGAAGTGTGGTAATAACTGGTACCCTTTATTCATCATGGTATTTGTCCTGGCTCTGACATTCAGGTCGGCCAGTCACATCACCTCCATTTCCTCATCTATACAATGGGAATAAAAGTACTGACCTTAATAAAATCTCTCCAAGATTGAGAGAGAGCAAATGCTCCGTAGGATCTGCATAATTATTGTGAAATTTCAGCTATGAGCAATCCCCTTGGAGTCGATGGGACTGCTCGCATGTGGGGTTAGTTACAGTACCGGGAGCCACTGATGGCCGCGAATAATGGAAAACTGTCTTCCTCATTGATCAAAAGTCTGCTTCTGCAGAGCTGTTTTTGCTCTCCATATGGGCTGGGACTTTCAAATGATGCTTTAACAAGTTATATGCCAGGGAGTTGGCTCCCTAATTCCTTTTAGGTTCTTTTGAAAGTCATTGCTAAGAAAGCAGGGGGTTATTGTTGAAATTGCGGTCTAAAATTGCAAACGAGCATTTATTTATTAAAAAAAAAAAAAAGCGGAAATTGTAGAACGGGGAGGAAAGAGTCTTAAGCTAGTTTGGAAAGGGAAACTTTCTTTAATGGGGAACGAAGACAATACAGCTGAATATAAATTCTAGTTTTGCTATTCTAATGTGAGTGTAAACATTTTATAATGGACAGTGCTGCGTAGGGGGGATTCTGAAGTACAAAGTGCATATGAAAACTTTTTTATTTCTTAATTGGGTCAGTGCTAAGTTTCTATTTGGATGGACTGAAATAGCAAAATAAGTAGCCTGATTTTCAACGCTGCTCTAAGCAGTCCCCATTACAGTGAAAACAAGCTACTGCAGCCTCCTGCTTTTGAAAACCTCAGCCATTGCTTTTCATTGATGCCACTTGTTTTCTTCCAGTTATGTCAATACCAGAGAATCATCTTACTTGAGCCATGATTTCTCTTCCATTTTAAGTGGGTAATATCCATATCCAAATTCTCTAGAAAGGTCTCTTGGCAAATGCAGGGGGGAAAAAAAAAGAAAAAAAAAAAAAGAAAAAGAAAAGCTTCTTAGCAACAGCTGGGAAGAACATCAAGAAGGAATCTTTTTTTTTTGTCAGCCTTGGAAACATGTTGGCATTCGCATCTCTGCTCAGCACTCTGCTTGAGCTGTGTGCTTATTAGGGCTCTTGGAGCAGGCAAACCGCACCGGTTCAATATATATGCATGTTTTGTTGTTATTTTAGGCAGAAGTCTCCAGAGGTGCATGCTGCAGTACTGATCCAAAGTTCAGGAGATTTAGTCCTTGCTGACCTCTGCATGTTGTTACTTACACTCTCTTCCTTCACAGTCCCCAAATCCCTGTGCTGTGTGCCTCTTGTAGAGGAATCGAACTGGTCCAGAATGTCTTTGTGCTTTTATTGCGAATGCCTGCTGCCTGCATGTGGTCTAGGCAGGGAAGAAGTCTTCTGGCCTTTTTGGGGAGCTGTTGCAAACAGTATTTTGCAAACAGATAGGCAAGCAAGCATGGGATACCCTGCTCTTTGTTTGCTTTTAACATCAGCTGGGTGTGCAGGTATTGGGGAGTTACCACTGAAGTAGGGCTACAATGAGGGCAACCACGTTGGGATTTTTCTCAGCCTCAAGTACGAAAAGGGTGTTCCCGTTTCAAGCAGAAAAGCTCAGGAAGATGCCCCCTGTAATTACTGGCAATCAGCAATCTGTCTGCTGTCACTCAGTTTAACCCATGCAAACTTGCCATGTGCAATGGATCCTTTCAGCGGGTGTGATTGCAGAGCAGGGGTAGTCCATCTGGTTCATCCAAATGCTGCTTTGAAGGAGGATGATTGACAGGTTTTTCAAACCCGGCATGCAGCAGGCTGCCTGGAAGCTGGTTACTTCCCAGCCTGGATACAAAAAATATCAATATTAAGCATGCTATCAAAGTAAGAGTAGCTGGTAGTGCTAGCAGCGGCAGGCAAGTAGGCAGTGGGAATGTTGTAGCTGAGCAGGTAAGCCAGATTTCAGCAAACTGTTTGTAATGTGAGGTGATACATGCAAGAAGAAAGCATCACCTCTTCTAGACGGACAGTGATTTTGGTAAATACCTCTAATTTGTAAAACCTGCAATGGAGTTTGAGTGCCTTAAAGCAAAAGAGGTTCAAAGGGGTCACAAAAATGAAGTGTAATCATACGTACAACTGCATGCCCATTTCCTCCCCTGAATATGGTATTTCTGTTCTGATCTAGCTGTTCCAGTATTATGTTTCATAATAATTAAAAGACAATTGCACCTATTTTTCTCATTCAGAGTTCCCAAAGCTGCTGCTAAATATGTTGTCTTGCATATTTGTCTGCTTAATTTGTGCCTGGAGATGCTTTCTCTTTATTTTTCTTTCCCTCTTTGAGATTTCAGATTACTGGTCCAAAGAAAATGGGCAGTTTGCCTTTACATTATATGAATAGCAGAATAGGATCCTGTCACAGATGAAAGTACTATATTTATGTCTCATTATAATCCATTCATTGCTTCATGGACCCAGAGTCCTCCAGGGAGTGCCACAAACCCACATAATTTTCCCAAGTGCTGCATTTTGCATTCGGATCTTTGGTTTAGCTGACAGATACGAAAAAAAGGGAGAAAAAAGTGCAGGAAGGCAGCGAGTCCATGCAATTGTGCGCGTGCAGATGCTGAGCGGTGATAGACAGCAGCAATTTCAACTCAAACCCGTCCCGTCGTGCTCCTGCTCCACGTTCCCTCCGACGCTGTGACAGAGCCATGGGGGCAGGGATGAGCTTCAGGAGGTGGCAAAGATTGGTATGGCTTTAATGCTAGCAGGCCCATCGCAGTAGGTGAGTGTTGGCGTGGCAAGTCGCTGTTGTGCTGGAGCAGGCTGTAGTTTTGTGCCTGGAGTGCCTGAAAACGCGTGGAGCTGGTATTACTGAGAACGTTTCCTGGGTAGAAATTAATAGTTTCCAGGCAGGTGCTATGAAACCTTGACGCGGAGTATTTGGGGCGATGGCAACCCAGAGCGGGTGCTTTGGCTGTGCCTTACCGATAAGCTGCGTGCTGCTTTAGTCAACAGCTTTCTGACTGCTGTCTGTGTAGCGGGGCTGGGACTCTCCGAGCAGGGCTGTGACAGAGCAAGGCTGGCTTAGAGGGATGCTCGCATCTGAAAGCTCTTTTCCGGCTGGTTTTACAGAGCTGATCTTTGTCTCTCCCCTTCTGGGCCATATTTACCCTGGTCAGGTTTGGGAAGTGTTGCTGCAGTGGTTTGTAGAGGTTTCTTTGATCCTGATGATGTTGTGCTGTCCGTTACTGTGCCTTCTCATTCGCAGCATGTGGAGTATGTCCAGGGCTGCCCACTTCTAAGAGGAAATCTGGCTATGCTGATGCCAACCCTACTCTGTCAGTAGCCCTCTGATTGCCTTCACTGAAAGGAATATAACAGTGGGTATTTGCAGCTGGGGTGGGGGGACTGTGGATGAACTGGAGATGGCTTCACTGGGGTGTCACCTCTGATGCCGAGGGGGAGAAGGAGAACATGGGTAACAAGGTGCAAGAGGCAATATTCAGGCCTTTGGGGAGATAAACTTAGGTTGGGACAAATGAACAGGGGGGATTTTTTTACTTCAAGACAAAATGTATTTTCTGTCTTTCCTAACAAGATTTGCCATCGCATTGCCTGGTTTTGTATGGAGCCTGAGGAATTCCTTGCAGTCTTTTCTTTGTCTGGGGTCTTCCACGGTTATTGTTCCTGCATCATGATTTCTCTCCTCTTTTTTCCCTCCAAACCTAGTTTTTTTCTAGCCAAGAGGAGACAGCGAGTCACTTCTGATCACTTTGTGGCACCTGTTAATTTTCTGCTGTTGCTTAATGGAGCATTTCACAGAAATACGCTCCATTTCGTTCCTGAACCACTGCGAAATGCTGTCAGGCTGCGTGTGATGATCAGGGCACAGAAGAGGAAAATATCGTAACTCTTTCTTTATGACGTTCATCGCAAAGCAGCAGAGCGCTGTGTCTGCCATGAAGTGAAGGCTGCATGGGGTGCCCGGGGAGTGCTCTGCTGCCAGGGGCTTTGCAAGTGGGAACACAGCAGCACTGTTCACCCTGGGGTCACTGAGGAGGGGTTCTCCATAAACCCAGCGGCAATTTAAGCCCTGTGGCTCCACAGGTTTCCCCAACATGGCACCTGCTGAGAGGTTAAAAAAAAAAAAAAAAAAAAAGGAAAGAAAAGTCCTGATATGATTGATTGATCTGGGTAGATTTGATTTAGAGAGCTATTCAGGAATTCAGGACACTTATGCATTGAGTAAGTATGGATTTAATGGCTTAATTTAAAGCATCCAAGTTTTAAAACATTAGACTTGGGGTAGTAATGTTTCGTACGGATACTCAGAAGTGCTTAAAATCAATCAGGATCCATCCCTCTGCTCTGCAGGCAGGATGGTAGCTGCCAGCTAGAAGACAGCATTGTCCATCTGCATACAAAGAGTGCATATGTTATTCAGCTGTAATCAGAACAGAAAGTAATAACCATAGCTTGAGCTGTGACAGCAATGTAGCTGGCTGTTCTGACTGGTGTGTTTGTACATGGAAATCACAGATGCCTCTGCAATGCCACTACATCTGGGGAAAAGCAGTTGCAATTACTTTTATGGCGAGTAGGGTTGTTGAGTCACAGCCATCGTCCTGCTCTTCAATACATGGCCAGCTTTGTGCAGTGCCATCACTATATGGGAAAGCTTTTAGACATAGGCTTAACCAGACATATTCAGTGAGTGCACTCTGGAGTTTCTCTCATCAGCTCCACAGTTCTCATAAAAATGAAAGCATGGATGTATGTATTTGCTTGCATGAGTTTTGAGAACAACAGTCCATTATATTTTAATCCTATTTAAATTGCAAGCCGAAAAGCCTCCAAGTAGCACGGCTACCAAGTTCTTAGTTACACTCTTGATGCTTCAGTGACTGCAAATGCATTCAGACCTTCTCCTCTAGCATTTGTAATTGGCCAGAATTACTATATAAAATGTAGTCTAACATAGAAACACATAATATATGTTAACTGGAATTTCCTGGGTAGGAGTCAAAATACCTAAATAATTTTTAGTTTTTTGTTTTTTGTATTTTGCAAGTGACAGTGAACAATGTCCTTGCGTTGCTGTTATTTTGCTTTTCAAAAAACATGGCCAGGAAAAAAAAAAAAGAGATTAGAGAAAAAAATCCCCAGTTAGTATTCCTCCTAATTTTCTGTTATTTTATTTAAAGCATCATAATATACTTTTCCTAGGCTAAATGCCAAAACACGGCTAATAAGGGTTACACTTAGCTGAACAACCCTGAGAGATTAACCTGAAAAATGTGGGCTTTTGCAGTTACGTGGGCAGGTTTGGCATGATGAGATTTTGTGAGGTGTTGAGGGCTACGGTTTCTCAGGAGCAATGGGTTTTCACAAGCTGTTGTCACTGCTGCTGTCCCTGGCTTGTCTCGTAGCTGTGGTCATGGGCGGTAGTTGGCATTGTTTTAAACATTAATTACTGCCCTTAGAACAAACTTAACTTACCTACCTATTGTAGGCAGTTTCTTTCAGATAAAACATGCAGATCACCAAAATTTTTAAGTCACAGCAAGTCAAACTGTTTGATCCAGAGGAACCAGAGGAAAATCCATAGAACTCTATTTTACTGTTTTGAGAATCCAACATTAAAACAACTTCAGCAGAGAAAGCTTTCGACTGTCCCTGAAGGAGACCAGCTCCCTGCAGGGCTGAGGCCCCAGGAAGTACCAGAAGTTGGGACACTGGGAGGAAGCAAGGACAGCACTCCTCCGGTTTTGTTAGGAAAGCATGATATTCCTAAAGCAGTCTGGTTTTAGAACTACACCACGTGAAGTTCGCCTAAAAACTAAGCCATCCTTAGAAAATGAGATTCTGCGTTGGCATATGCCAATGTATTTTTGATGAGCTCGCCTAACTGTCTACCCTTCTGGAGTTATTTATTTAGCCCTTTTCAAATTATTTAGATTTTTAATTAGAAACTCGATGGCATTGAGTTTTGGCAACTTGATAGCAGAAGTAAGTGCATCTTCTTTAAGGAAACAGCTTTCCAATTGACATAACCTTGTGAGAGGGAGGGAGGAGGAGGTGGGAACAGCCTTTCCCATAGTATCCCAGGAAGAAAACAACTTCATGGATTAGGAGCTTAATTAGGACTGAAATCCATAGCAATAAGTGAGGAACAAATATAGTTAATTTGATTAAGCCACAGAGTGAATGAGTTGCACACTGCATTGATTACTTTAAAGCAAATAACAGAGGCAAGGCTGTTTACTTTATGGTACTATTACTGCAAATGAAATCAGTATCAAGCAGGTTGCTGGGGAGTGTAGCTAAGACAACCTCATAACCTCATCTGCTGATAAATGAATCTTTGGCTAATCAGTAGACTCAGCATGGAGGCTACTCCAGCAGTCTGTAAGTGAGTCACAGCAAGGCAGGTACCCTCCTAAACAAGAAGACTAAGAAATAAACAGGCCCTGGATATGCAGTAAAGGTCAAGCAGTCTTTGTATTTGAGAGCATTCTTTGGAGAAATG
This sequence comes from Anser anser, assembly GCF_964211835.1. Classification (NCBI taxonomy): domain Eukaryota; kingdom Metazoa; phylum Chordata; class Aves; order Anseriformes; family Anatidae; genus Anser; species Anser anser. Next base: position 15,109,904 of record NC_139724.1, read on the forward strand.
CGAGTGGTATTTCAGGGAGGGCAAGGAGGAATGGTATTGATTACACCCAGCGCAAGAGAGCAGTTTGTAGGGCTTTTGGGGGGCTATCCAAAAACATACAGGCAGCAGAGTAACTCACTTAAAATCCTGGGAGTTTTGCTGCTGATGTGAAGAGGGGAACAATTTGGCTGAACAGCGGGAGAACTGAGGAGCGGTCTCTGGGGTTCGTCACAGTGTTGTTTCTCTGCGGCCTGCTCTGGGGCTGGCGGGCTGGGGCCTTGTAGGAGCGCCATTACCCCTGCGGGTGGTGGGACCAGAAGGGAAAGCAGGGCAGTTTTCCTTCTTCCTGCTCTGCTCCACGCTTAGTACGCTGGCTCTGCTCATATTCAGTGACAGAAACAACAGCGTGCTTGTTTGCTTAATGTTTACATTCACCAGAGGCTGTGCTGAGAATAGGCCATAGGAGGAGCGAAGGGAGCACTTCTCCTGAGCTCCTTTTGCTGGAGTGGATACTTCAGTACAGAGAGGGGGTCCTTAGCACACCGTGTTGGTTTTTAATTAGCACGAAGCAGATCCTAAAGGCATAGCATTCCCCAAGGAGGTAGGTGCTGCCTGTAAGGCCTGTGTGTGTGTGTGCGCGCCACGTCCCCTGTGGAGCCTTCTGCTCCTCGTGTGAGCACAGGAGAAGTAGCTGCCCTCCTACCCGCTGCAGTTAATTGTATTGCTCCCGCGTCTCTGCAAGTATAATAGCCGACCGCTTGAAATTTGGAGACAGGAATTCTTCAAAAGCCCCTGCATCTGTTCTCAGTCCAAGCAAGCACTCTCAAGAGGCCAACTTCCCATAGGCCATCATGCATAATGTGGATGAAACCTCTTGAATTATTGATCTTGCAGAGGCATATAATTGTAGCTTACACAGTGTGTTTACTCTCAGTGCTTTGATTTATCAGATCTTATAATAATGTTCTCACTTTTGGCGCTCGTAAAATGCAACTGGCTTGCAGTTTAATAAATATTGACTTCTAGCCATTTGCTGCTTTGTGATTATTCCTCCTAAAGAACAAACTGATTGCTTCCTTCATTCAGCTCCGCTGCAAATGCTGCAGGAGTGTAGCACTTTCAATATTGCATTTTCCCACCAGGGGAAGCCTTAGCTCAGCAGTGCCCACACCTAAAGATCAGGGCACGGTTTCTCGAACCGATGGGCACCCGAAGGTACCAGTGGTCACACCAAGGGTCAGCAGGCACATCTCCTCCCTTTTCCCCATCCCTTTTTTTGTGCTGTTCGCCACTTTTATTTTAAGAAATAGAAGCCGTTCCCTTTTCCTTTGATTAGGACAAGGAGAATCCCCAGGTGTTACCTGGCAGTTCTTGATGTGTTCAACCTTCTCATCCCTGAATTATCAGTGTGTGCATGGCACGGGGCCAGGGCTGCCTGGGGAACTCCTGCCACAGAGCAGGAGACCCTGAGTGGGTATTGGCTTTAGGCAGCCCCCAGCGATGGCGACGTATCCTGAAGAATATTTTAGGTCATATTTAGCCAGACATCATGGGCATAGATTACAGGTAAGAGTCTGAGAAGAATCCGATGGGGTAGGACAAACAAAAGGAGCAGAGAGCTAAGTATCTAATGTTTTAGAAATCTTCTCTGGGCCTTTTTGCAAGGACTGGATTTTTCACCTGAAGAAGGTGCCGTGCAGCACATCTTGTTAGGACAGTGCTTGCTCTGGAATAGGACAAAGCCAATATTTTCTGAAGTTTCTTCACTGGTGGGATGCCCATCTGCTTCTCTAAGGAAAAATGTGGGTTTTTTTTTGTTTGTGTTTTTAATACATCACCAAGTTGAGCACTGGACAGGGATGTGTTTCATTCTCAGCTTCCTTTCACGCTGATCAGTTCTGAGCACTGTCAGAGCCCCAGCGGTAACAGCTATGGGACAGCTGTTGCAGGGACAACGTGGTGGTAATTTACGGTCCAGTTCCTTTAGATAGCTTTGACTCCCTCTCCTCTTTCTCCCTTTTAGAAAGCAGTTGCCCTGGAATGAGACACTGTGCAAAAGCAGCACGTGCCCTGTCTGCAACCTGCGCTGCTCATTTTCCAGCTTGCATCTATATGGTGTCTCTCTGCTATGTGTTATCATATATCCACACTCCTCCTATGGCTGACAATGATCATGAACTAAACTGAATGCACAGTAGAAGTATTTAGCAATTGACAGTCATGACACCTTTCTGAGAATACCAGAAGCTCATCTTTTGGATGTAAAACCAAGTGGTTAATGAGTCTTTATCATCTGAAGGGCTCGTGCTATCCTAGAGGCTTTTTCCTAAGCTGGAGATGCTTTACGCTACGTGGAATACAGACACACAGTGGGAGCTTGTCAGTCTGCTTGCAGCTCAACAAACTGGAGCACAAGGGTGGAAAAAACACAGATGATATCCTAGATTCACAGCCTGATGATTAAATAACTTTCCCTTGGCTCCTGCAGCAGGTCTATGGGCAGATCCATGCAATGAATCTGCATTTCTTGGTTGTCAGTTTCATCCTATGACCCACAGGCTCACCTGGCCGCTCCTGTCAGCACAGGAGCATGAGAATGAAGACTAATAATTTTAGCCAAGCCAGCAGAATTGCAAAATGTTATGAGTTGTGTTTACAACACTGCCAGCGTTGAGTTCCCTGGTCGTCCTCCTGCTAATTGACAGTAATACTGGAGCAGTCAGTTCGAGAAAAATTACTTGTTCTGCTCTCTTCATGGAGCATCCTCCAGCTATTTTGTTGGTAGATGCTGCAAGACTGCCCTTAGTATTTGATTATATTTTGAAATTAGTTTAATTTAATTTAATTTATTAAACGAAGAGATGCAAATTAGAAAAGATGAAAAGAAAACATTAGCTATTTTTTTCTTAATTGGATTTACTTTTTGCGCTTATCATTTATTTCCTTCCTCTTTGTCCAGTGCTGAAAAGTGGATATGTTCATCCCAGAAAATATCATGCTAGATCCTCTCTATCTAGTGGATTTTGCTTTACACCAGGTCAGGATTTGGCCTATAACCACATAACTCCCTCTGTCCCCACTAATAGTGGTGTGTTTCTGCAAGCCTCTAATTCTCCAAAAAGGCCTGCCAGGCTGTAGCTAGCGAGCCCTGGTGGCTGGATCCTGCTGAGAAAACACTTTCCCTGCAAGTCTTTCCGGCAAGGGTTGCCTGTTCACATTTTCCTTTTCTTCTGGTGGCCTGATCTTCCTTTGTGAGATCTTTTTCCTCTTATTTTCTCCTGGTTAGGGGGAGGAAGATGCTGAGCGGGTGAGAGTCAGCCCTGGTTGCTGTATTTGCCCTATTGGTATCTCCTGCAGCATCCAGCAGGGTCTCCCTTGGAGCCTGCATGCTGCCGGTGGACAAAGTTGTGACGAGTCCTGAGACTTTTTTTAATCCTTTTGCATTCTGGCTGTAAATTTGTCATGATTTTGAATAGACATTGCAGAAGCAGACAGACCTCGAAAAGAGAGGAATGGATGTTTGACTGTCACCAATTTTGAAATCTCCCCTGGTAGCTGTGAAATTGGTGTCAGCTCCTGTTACTGGTGTAACAGGGCTGATGTGTTCCCTCGGCAAAGGTAGATCTCCATGTCTGCTTTATCCATGAGATGGATGACATAAAGCAGCTTGCTTTGCAGCGAATGTTTTATGCCATCTTCAATCGGAGGTGTGTTTCTGTAGTCTGCCAAAACACTTTGGTGTGAATTTCTCGTTAGGTCAAATGTATGTTTGGAAGCCTTGATCAGTGCGGCAGGGAAAGATCTGTCTCTGCTAGTAAGGTTGGTGCAGACATTGATATAATCGTATTAGCAGTCCCATGCTTCTCAGCACGCATGCACCATGTGTAACTGGAGGACAGCTGAGAAACTTGATAGCCCAAGGACTGGAGAGGGGAGCTGGCTTTATTGCCTTTGTCTGTATCTATCATCTGCCTGCCTGCCTGCTGTATTTCCAAGATGTGATATCCAGCCTCTGTAACCGAGATCTTTACCACCAGCTAATGGATCCAAAAGCCTCCATTGCCAGCAACTTTAATGGGAAAGGGGTACCAAGATCTTTTTTAGAATTCCTGCGGGTTTCATCTAACGTCAGCGTTTCCCTCTGAGGATTCGCCTCGCTGTGTCTGTACACATGGGTGCAATTTCCTTAAGCTGATGGAGTCGTGTAGTTTTATAGTGTTAAACGTTGCCTCAGGAGAATCTCTGAAGGTTAGCTCTGTCATTTCTGGGTCAGTGACATTTTGCAAATACACCGTATCAAATTAGAGTGCTCTTTCCATGTGATGATCCCTGTTTCGTAGCAAAATAGTAACCTGAGCCAAAGTGTGTTTCTTCTTTCCTGGCTTCAGGATAATCACTGCTTTTTTTTTTTTTTTCCCTCTGCCTTGGACTTTCATAAGATACACCAGTTGCATATTAGTAGGAAATTCTTCTTTACTGTTCTTTTTTTTGACAGAGGCATCAGCAAGCTCAGAAAAGTAAGTAGCTTTCTGAAAGGCTATGCAACATCACACAGGTGATGGGCTACGAACATGAGCACAGTAAGCCTCACGCATCCCTGGGGAGTCCAAGAAAGTAGTCTCCTGGTCTTATTCAGAGGGAAACTGAGCCACAAAACTGTTCATAAGACATAATGGATGACAGTGGCTGGGCTGCCCTGAAGGCTTCCTGCTGAATCCCTTCCTTCCAAATAAACCACAAAGACTGCATGCCCTCCCTTCTTTCCTCTGGAAATAGATGTATAGTGCAGAAATTCACTTCACAGAATTGTATGTCCTTAGTAAAATTCAGCTCCAGTTATGACCCCGTGAGATGATTAGTGAATTAGACTTCTTAATTAGCATTTTGCATAATTCATGGCAATTACAACATTCTCATGGATATGATTGTCAAGGTGCAGATGTGCAAACGTGCAGCTATAATTTTCTCATCTAAATAACTCTTTTGGTGAAACCTCTAATTTTTTACAACTCTATTGTGCAAGGGCCATTATTCCTGTTGTTATTTTTAAGGCATTTGAAAATGGATGTGAATCTCACTTCAGCTTCAATCATTGCAACCAACTGTTTTTCAGAAGCTTTAAAAACTGTCATAAAAGTTTGCTCCTGGGTGAGAATCAGGCATTTGAATTTTCTGAAGGGCCTATACTACCCAGGCTTTAAACATCCCGCAGGGAATTGTATTGCAGTTTTTCAGTTACAATGGTAAAACAAAAACTAAATCCAACATGTGCATGAGCCAGGATTTATATGGCTGGATTGTTAACAGAATTGAGCTCCCATTCCTTCTTCAGCTGGGGACAGATTTCCAAGTTCTTTGTGCTTTGAAGATCCTTTCCTTTTGTCAGAAACGTGTAAATTGTTGCATCTCTGAGAACTAGCTTTGGTACAGGAAAATCTGGCAGTTACACAGCGTGGCAGCTAAACGGAGAAGGGTGGTCGTGGCAGTGTTAGGACCCCCGAACTTCCCAAAATACAGTCATTTAGAAACCAAACACGGAGGCACAGGAAGCAGTGAGGAGCCAGATTTTCAAAACACAATTGCTACCAAATGCACTCCCAGGTACAGCTCATATCTTTGAAAAAATGCTGGGCTCCAACTGACAAATTTGAATTTCTAGTTCCTTCATTAAGTGCCTACACAGACAGTATTAAATGTAATTAATTTTACTTTCATAATTACAATCTAATATGCAAATCCATTTACAGTATTCCATTCTATTAAAGGTACAAATCAAAATGATAATTTCTAAATAAAAGTTATGAATTTCCTTAAATGAAAGGCATTTGTAATTTCCCATAGGAAATTTGAATCACTTTTAGATTTGTAGTCACAGAAAATGGAGGAATTTTTATAGAATCAAGACCTGATGAGGAGAAACAGCAACTCTTACATTCTTGTTGCAGGTGAAGGCACTTGGAGGAACCTGGACATGAATGTTTGCCTGGACACATCATTTTTTAGCAACTTGTCTTTCCTAACAGCATCCCCCAGAGGACTAGCTTGCCAAAGCTTAACAGTGCATTTCTAACAGGAATGCTTAACCCAAAAGACTTGCTCTCTTTTTGGGCCCTTGTCTGTCTATTGAACTTGAAGGGAAATCAGTTGCCCTTTTGGGCAACCAGAAAATGGGTCGGAGCTTGATTGCCCCCTTACGGTAGGACTTTCTCACGCCATTGATATTGTCCCCTGAAAATGTGTTGAGGACACTGTCTTTCCTTCCGCGTGTTCCACAAAGCAGTGTTACTGAAACAAAGGATCAGATTTAAAAAACAAAAAAAAAAGTAATTTTTCACTTTTCCGAAGTGAAATGTTGAAGAAGCTTCTTACCTGTTTTCACCAACTTCCTTTTATGTCTTTGTTGATTTGAGCACTGTAGTATTGCATACAGCAGCTTCCTCCCTGAATGTCATTAATGCAAGTGCTACCTTTAGCGGGTTTATTCCCTTCCTTTCTCTCTCTAACACAGACGTGTGTCCTAACACAGACGTGTGACAGTGCACGGCACTGTCCATGTATTTATCTGCTTGCTGGTTTGTGAATTCTCAGCATCCCTATCCAAAATACTTGTATTAGAAAAGCTTTTCATGTGTTTTGAGGATGAATGTTTAAAATTGTCCACCTCCGCCTTTAGTGGAGAAAAAACAAGAATGAAATAAAACTAAGCATTTTGTTCCCCAGCACAAGAGGAAAAATGAGTGTGAATTACTAACCTCAGAAGAGAGTTAGAGGACAAAGGAATCCAGCCTTCCTCCCAGTGAACACGGTGGCAGTTTTGCCTCTGGCTAAAATTAGGGAAGCATTCAAACAAAACTTCTTTTTTATCTTTTTTTTCTTTTTCTTTTTTTCCCTGACAGTAAGAACCTGTTCGTGTTAGCAAGAGCATTTATGAATTTGAGTCAAATCTTTTAGCTGAAAGAGGATAAGGTTGATTAGAATTTGGGAAAGCTTGAAATATTTCAGCTTCTCTTATCTAAATAACATTTCACTTAATTTCTAATTTTTAAAGGGAAAAAAAAGATCTCCTCCCATAGATGACAGGCTTTTGTTTTCATCGGACTGAAATACTTTGACAAATCAAGAGTGCATTATACTTCCCTCAAAGTGAGAGGAGGAGAACCAGAGGGAAAGGGAATTGGTTTCTGTTGACCACGGGTGTTTCGGTTTTGTTCTTGTCAGCCAGAGAACTAATTCTCTCAATTTAATACTTACTGCAGGAGTGGACCAGACATATAAAGCCACAGGAAAAGTGTTTGAAACACTAAATTATACAGTAATTTGATGCAGTTTCTGTTGGGAGCCTTGAAAAGTCTTATCACAAGCAAACAGTTCAAGAAAAAATAAATAAGCGATGGCTTCCAACTAAAATCCGTCACTCTGGATTGATCAGAGCAGTCCACTGTCTTGCTCCAATTCCCGTTCAGTTCCTCTCTGAACTAAAACACATCGGGGGAAGTTTTCAATGTCACAGAGGACATGACATGCCATGAGCACCCTTTGGGTGTTTCATGGTCCTTAGAAAACCATCCCAGATCCATGCCTAATGTAAAATGTGGCCCTAGAATGCTTCTGGTGTCAACCCAAGCATCATGCCCGGAGTGGTGTCACCTCTACGGGGCTGGAGATGTTTTACAGGTCCAGAACATGCTGGTCTACTGCAGTCCCTTTGCTGAAGCCATAGCTTCACTGCTTATATTATAGAGCCACCACCCCAGGATCTCCAGCTTGTAAGTGTTCACAACTTGCTGAAAGGGCTGGACCACATCCCACTCTTCTTTTGTTTGCATCTCTTTGCGTTTCCTCAAGTCTAGAGTACCCAAAACTTCTGGGCAAGCTGGCTAGATGTGTCTGGCTGGTGGTGGACGGAGTTAACAAGCTGAAAAACTGGCTTTTCTTCAACCAGCAGAGTAGCACGGTAAGGTAGTCTATAGGGCCAGATCCTTTTAGAATCACAGAATCATCTAGGTTGGAAGAGACCTCCAAGATCACCTAGTCCAACCTCTGACCTAACACTAACCAGTCCTCCACTAAACCATATCACTAAACTCTACATCTAAACATCTTTTAAAGACCTCCAGGGATGGTGACTCAACCACTTCCCTGGGCAGCCCATTCCAATGCCTAACAATCCTTTCTGTAAAGAAATTCTTCCTAATATCCAACCCAAACCTCCCCTGGCGCAACTTTAGCCCATTCCCCCTCGTCCTGTCACCGAGGGGGAATCCTGAGTAGTCCTGGCTTACACACCAGAAGTCTCACAGCTGTCCCCCCGTAAGTGTGTTCCCCAGGGGAGTTCCTGCCCTTTGTGGTTTCCTGAGTGCTCCCAGGACATAATCGTTTGACTGTGAAATAACATCTTTTGGAGCCTCTGGCTCATGAAAATAATACCACGCTTTTTCTGTGCTGGAATACACATGCTTGAGGAGAGGCTGTGTGACAAGTTATCACCTAATGCATTCCTCAGCTGGAGTTAGGAATTATCGTGCTGTGCTCATATTTGTTTTGTTTATAGTGCTGTAGATTTTGGTCTCCTGTGCTGTGTGTGTTCGGTTTGCTGTGCGTTAGCGGAGTGTTTTGTGGTTGCTGCTGTGTATGGGAGGCAAATGTAGCATGGGGTGTTTGGGGTTTAGCATCTTTTCACAGTTTCTTCCAAATGTGGGATGACTGTGAGATGACCTCAGAAGTATCTCTAGTATAATGTTCCCAAAATTTTGTTTTCATTCCCAAATTGCCAATATTTGACAAACTTTTTGTCAAATTTATTTCAGAAACTGCAATTCAAATGAAAACTACCTGACTGAGTAATACGATGCTCAAGGTCTGATAAGGCTTTCCTGCCTATATTCACCAATTTGGAAACATCCAATAATCAAAAATGAGAACAAAGCTTCAGAAGCTATTTAGCCCACGTTTTGAATGCGCTGGTATCCAGTGGCTGTGTGCCACAGTCCCTGTCAATCCATCCCCACCAGTCCTCCAGAGACCTTTGCTCAGATGTGTCTCCCTCGGGGCCGAAAATAAAGAGGAGGCTGACAATGATGAAATGTAGAGAGTATGTTTTCATGGAACAGCTGGATGTCAGAGTGAGATATATGTTTGCTGTTATGTGGGGTGATGGGAGAGTAAACAAATGGGTGAGGGAGCAGACCAGGGTGAAGGGCATCTTGAGAAGAAATGGAGGCGTGATTGGCAGGCGTGGCAACAAACCACTAGCAGAGGGATAGTGGATTGGGAAAGAGATGACAAAGGGCAGAAATGAGCAAGAAGCTACAGAGAGTTAATTTTATGTCTACCAGGAGCACTTCATAAACGGTGTAAATTTTATTGACCTGTCCACGAATCTTAAAGCAGCTCTCCGTTTTTATCCTTTCAAGGCATTGCGATCATTGGGCCTGACCTCTCAGGTGGTACAGACTATTGAATTTTATCCTGTGATTATTGCATCAAGTTTTATGCTTTTCTCTCCTAGCTTCAGAAGTAAACTTGTTTTCAAAGCCTCTCCTTAGAGGCAACATGTTCAATTCAGCAGTCCCCTTTGAATTGTCTCCTGTATTGCTCTTCTCTCCGTGGGCGCACTGCAGGCAAGACAGACAAAATCAGAGGCTGGGGAGAGTGAAACAGAAGTTAAAGATGGTTTGATTGGTGCAAGCCTGTTAGTTGAACGGGCACAGAGGGTGTTCTGGTAGCATGAGACACCAGTAAAGCTGCATCCACATTTCAGAAGGTACCAGAGTAATTACAGCAGGTTCACAGCATGCTTGATGTTATTTTAGCATTTTCAGTAGTTTTGCTGAATTTTGCAGTAAGATCTTCCAGTTGCAGTAGGCTAAGCTGGTGTAACTGGTTGCAAAGCCAGCAGGTGATGTGAAAGCCTTGCTTTCCATACGTGTTTTGACTGATACTGCCAGCATCCTTCCAGGACAGCAAGATGGTGACTTGCCTGATCACTGTGGACATGACTGTATAAGGAGCAAAGCACAGTGGAAGAATATTATGGTGAGGCTCTTAGTAATCAATCTCACTGAAAACCCTCTGTCGTATCATCATTTAAGGTAATTTGCATGTATTTTGCAGTATTTAGTGGGTGTGTAGTTGGGATATATTTCTTTCTGGTGTCCTTTTGGGTGTCTGTCAGTGGCAAAGAGTGTGAAGGGCCCACATCTGTGAGAACTCATTGACCCCAGTGAAACTATTACCAAATTTTAGAGAGTGAGAGCCTTCCTTTTTCTCAGTAATGTCTTTCTTTACTGGCATCTGCTTATGAAATAAGATGCTACTTGTGTCAGATTTTGGTGGACAGAGCAGGATCTTTACAGAGGTAATACTTGTACAATACTTCATACAATGCTAATCTTCATTTCATTTGATTCCACTAGTAGTTCAATGTAAATAATGTGGTGTATGTGTTCTGTAACATAGAAAATGATGTTGATGTAACGTGAAATTAGAGTTATACATCAGCAATCTTGGAGTATATTCTCAAAGTGGTAGGAGGGGAAAAAGCTGTAAAGGAAGATGAGGAAAAATATTGTTGTGGTTTAACCCGGCTGGCAGCTAAACACCACACAGCCGTTCGCTCACCCTCCCCCCTCCCTCTCTGGGATGGGGGAGAGAAACGGGAAAGTGAAGCCGGTGAGTTGAGATAAAGACAGTTTATTAAGACAGGAATATAATAATAACAATAATAATAATAATAGTGATAATGATAATAGTATTAATAATAATAATGTGTAAGAAAACAAGTGATGCACAATGCAATTGCTCACCACCCGCTGACCGATGCCCAGCCTATTCCCGAGCAGCCGGCCCCCCCCACCCCGGCCAGCCACCCCTATATATTGTTTAGCATGACGTCAGATGGTATGGAATACCCCTTTGGCCAGTTTGGGTCAGCTGTCCTGGGTCTGTCCCCTCCCAGCTCCTGCTGCACCCCTAGCCTGCTCGCTGGCAGGACAGAGCGAGAAGCCGAAAAGTCCTTGGCCTGGTGTAAACACTGCTCTGCAACAATTAAAACATCAGCATGTTATCAGCGCTCTTCTCATCCTAATCCAAAACATAGCACCCTACCAGCTACTATGAGGAAAAATTAACTCTGTCCTAACTGGAACCAGGACAGATATCCACCCCTTATTCCATACCATTTATGTCATGCTCAGGTTACACTCTTTCCAATACATTCTAATTAATCACCATTTTCATCTATGATATATAGCAATCATGGTAGTGATGACATACAGTATTATATAATAATTAACATACTACAATTCGACTCATGGGCTATTCTCACCCAGTATCAAATCCCCTTGAGGTACACACCGGACCTCCCCATTCTTTTGCATTACCCACCAAGTGCATCCAGGTCCCTGAGCAAAAGCAATTCCACGAGTGGGTTTGCCTTTTCCTGAGGCAGGAGTAGCCCAGACTGTTTTACCCAGCATGTTTCTTACGTGCACTACAGGAACTTTATCCCCTTCTACAGTGCGTAACAGGTTTGATTGGGCAGGTCCAGCTCGGTTGGCAGATCCCCTGGTATTGACTAACCAGGTGGCCTTTGCCAAATGTGTATCCCAATTTTTGAATGTCCCAGCACCCATTGCTTTCAGTGTAGTCTTCAACAGTCCATTGTATCGTTCAACTTTTCCAGAGGCTGGTGCATGATAGGGGATGTGATACACCCACTCAATACCATGTTCTTTGGCCCAAGTGTCTATAAGGTTGTTTCGGAAATGAGTCCCGTTGTCTGACTCAATTCTCTCTGGGGTGCCATGTCGCCATAAGACTTGCTTTTCAAGGCCCAGGATAGTATTCCGGGCGGTGGCATGGGGCACAGGATATGTTTCCAGCCATCCGGTGGTTGCTTCCACCATTGTAAGTACGTGGCGCTTGCCGTTGCGGGTTTGAGGGAGTGTGATGTAATCAATCTGCCAGGCCTCTCCATATTTATATTTCAGCCATCGTCCTCCATACCAAAGAGGTTTTGACCGTTTGGCTTGCTTGATTGCAGCACATGTTTCACAGTCATGAATAACCTGTGCTATAGTGTCCATGGTCAGATCCACCCCTCGATCACGAGCCCATCTGTATGTTGCATCTCTACCTTGATGGCCTGAGGTGTCATGGGCCCATCGGGCTATAAATAATTCACCTTTATGTTGCCAGTCCAGGTCCACCTGAGCCACTTCAATCTTAGCAGCCTGATCCACCTGCTGGTTGTTTTGATGTTCTTCAGTAGCCCGATTCTTGGGCACATGAGCATCTACATGGCGTACCTTTACAACCAGGTTCTCTACCCGGGCAGCAATATCTTGCCACAATGCCGCAGCCCAGATGGGCTTGCCCCTGCACTGCCAGTTGTTCTGCTTCCATTGCTGTAACCACCCCCACAGGGCATTTGCTACCATCCATGAATCAGTATAGAGATAGAGAACTGGCCACTTTTCTCGTTCAGCAATATCTAAAGCCAGCTGAATGGCTTTCACTTCTGCAAACTGACTCGATTCACCTTCTCCCTCAGCAGCTTCTGCAACTCGTCGTGTAGGACTCCATACAGCAGCTTTCCATCTCCGATGCTTTCCCACAATACGACAGGACCCGTCAGTGAACAAGGCATATTTCTTCTCATTTTCCGGTAGCTTGTTGTACAGGGGGGCTTCTTCAGCACGAACCACCTCCTCCTCTGGTGATATCCCAAAGTATTTGCCTTCTGGCCAGTCCATAATCACCTCCAAGATTCCTGGGCGACTGGGGTTTCCTATTCGAGCCCGCTGAGTAATCAGTGCAACCCACTTGCTCCATGTAGCATCAGTTGCATGATGCGTAGAGGGGACCCTTCCTTTGAACATCCAGCCTAGTACCGGCAGTCGGGGTGCCAGGAGGAGCTGCGCTTCAGTACCGACCACTTCCGAAGCAGATCGAACTCCTTCATATGCTGCCAATATCTCCTTTTCAGTTGGAGTATAGCGGGCTTCAGATCCTCTGTATCCCCGACTCCAAAACCCCAGGGGTCGACCTCGAGTTTCCCCAGGTTCTTTCTGCCAGAGGCTCCAGGTGGGACCATTCTCTCCGGCTGCGGAGTAGAGCACATTCTTTACATCTGGTCCTGTTCGGACTGGCCCGAGGGCTACTGCATGAACTATTTCCTGCTTAATTTGTTCAAAGGCTTGTCGTTGCTCAGGGCCCCATTCAAAAGCATTCTTCTTACGGGTTACTTGGTAGAGCGGGTTTACAATCAGACTGTAATTTGGAATATGCATTCTCCAAAACCCCACGACACCTAGGAAAGTTTGTGTTTCTTTTTTGCTAGTTGGTGGAGACATAGCTGTTATCTTGTTGATCACATCCATTGGGATTTGACGACGTCCATCTTGCCATTTAATTCCTAAAAACTGGATCTCTCGTGCAGGTCCTTTAACTTTATTCTGTTTTATGGCAAAACCGGCCTTCAGAAGGATTTGGACTATTTTCTTCCCTTTCTCGAAAACTTCTTCTGCAGTGTCACCCCACACAATGATGTCATCGATGTACTGCAGGTGTTCAGGAGCTTCCCCCTGCTCCAGCGCAGACTGGATCAGTCCGTGGCAAATGGTAGGGCTGTGTTTCCACCCCTGGGGCAGCCGATTCCAAGTATATTGGACTCCCCTCCAAGTGAAAGCAAACTGTGGCCTGCACTGTGCTGCTAGAGGGATGGAGAAAAATGCATTAGCGATATCAATTGTGGCATACCACTTGGCTGCCTTTGATTCCAGTTCATACTGGAGTTCTAGCATGTCCGGCACTGCAGCACTCAGTGGTGGCGTGACTTCGTTCAGGCCACGATAGTCCACTGTTAGTCTCCACTCACCATTAGACTTTCGCACTGGCCATATGGGACTATTAAAAGGTGAATGAGTCTTGCTGATCACTCCTTGGCTCTCCAGTTGACGAATTAGCTTATGGATGGGACTCAGGGAGTCTCGGTTGGTGCGATATTGCCGCCGGTGCACAGTTGTGGTAGCGATCGGCACTTGCTGTTCTTCAACCCTCAGCAACCCCACAACAGAAGGGTCCTCTGAGAGACCAGGCAAGGTAGACAACTGTTTAATGTCCTCTGTCTCCAAGGCAGCTATGCCAAAAGCCCAGCGGAAGCCTTTTGGGTCCTTGAAATATCCTCTTCTAAGATAGTCTATGCCAAGGATGCACGGAGCATCTGGGCCAGTCACAATACGGTGCTTTTGCCACTCATTACCGGTTAGACTTACTTCAGCCTCCAATACAGTTAACTGCTGGGATCCCCCCGTCACACCATAAATACAGATGGGCTCTGGCCCTTTATAGCTTGATGGCATTAGAGTACATTGTGCACCGGTGTCTACCAAAGCCTTATACTTCTGTGCGTCTGATGTGCCAGGCCATCGAATCCACACAGTCCAATAAACTCAATTGTCCCTTTCCTCCCCCTGGCTGGAGGCAGGGCCCCTCTAGTCCTGGTCAGAATCTTCGTTTCTGTGTTTAAAGGACTGCCTGCTGGAAGTTGGAGCAGCAAACTTTTCAGAGAACCCCTTTTTCCCAATTGTTTTCTTTTGCAATTCACGTACCCATGCCTCTAGGGTCGCAGTAGATTTTCCATCCCATTTTTTCATGTCCTCTCCATGGTCACGTAGGTAAAACCACAGGGTGGCGCAGTGTGTGTGCCCACCATATTGTCTTCCTTGCATAGATGAACGTTTACCCCTAATAGCTGAGACAGTGGTTTGTACAGGTGGGGAGGAAAATAATCTCTCTTCAAGTTGGTGGATCTTTTCAGAAAGTTTCTCCAAAGTATTCTCTTTTAGCTGGTGGACACTGGTTCGTTCAGGTGGAGGGGAAGATAATCTTTGTTCAAGTTGGTGGATCTTTTCAGAAAGTTTCTCCAAAGCATTCTCTTTTAGCTGGTGGACACTGGTTCGTTCAGGTGGAGGGGAAGATAAATTCTCTTTAAGTTGGTGGACCTCTTCAGAGAGTTTCTCCACAGCCGAGACACAGGCCTGTAGGGAAGAGGAGAGATTTCCTTCGTACTGCCGGAGTAATTTAGTCACTTCATTCACTGGGGGATTCTCCTCCGCTTTCCAGGTTAGTATTGCCAATGAGCTGGCATATGATGATGGTGCACTCCGTACAAACTTCCGCCACATGGGTGGTGTACACCGGACTGCATCTGGATCTGCGGATGTTTGTGCGTCGTCTAGGTCCTTATAAATTACTTCCCGTAAGGCCAGTTCCCTCAGATACTGAATTCCCTTCTCCATGGTGGTCCATTTGCCTGGTAGACATACAAGTTCTTCCTTGAAGGGATACCTTTCCTGCACAGCTGACAGGAGACGCCTCCAGAGGCTGCGAGATCGTGCTCCATCTCCAATTGCTTTGTCAATGCATGCGTCCGTAGCAAGGGATCCCAGCCGCCTGGCTTCCTTGCCCTCTAATTCCACATAATTGGCTCCGGTGTCCCAGCACCGGAGCAGCCAGGTGACAAGCTGCTCACCTATACAGCGACCAAAATCTTTTCGCACATCTCGTAGCTCACGCTGGTATAGAGTCCAGGTAGTTACTGTTGATTTTTCGACATCCCCATCCTCATCTTCAGTCTCCTGCACCTTTGATGGCCCAGCCTCGTCTTCACTATGCCCAGACTTAGCAGAAGACTGTCTGCGTTCTAAACGACCTGAGCCTCTATACCATTTTTTCACCTTGTCTACAGGGGCAACTTGCACTGCTACAGCTCGTTTCTCTGACCCAGACACAGGGTCTGCCACAGGGGTTGGAATACCCTCTGCGGGGTCAACTTGCACTGCTACAGCTCGTTTCGCTGACCCAGACACAGGGTCTGCCACAGGGGTTGGAATACCCTCTGCGGGGTCAACTTGCACTGCTACAGCTCGTTTCTCTGACCCAGACACAGGAGTGGGAGCAGCTGCAGGAGCTGGAGCTGCTGCAGGGGCTGGAGTGGCTGCGGGAGCTGGAGCTGGAGCGGCTGCAGGAGCTGGAGCTAGGTTGCTAGTAGCATCAATTGCAGCTCGATAGGCACAAGCCAGACCCCAGCACGCTACAGTGATTTGTGTCACTTTGGAACTGCCAGAGTCATGACACCTTTTTTTCAAGCATTCCGCCAGCTTTTTAGGATTTTGCAGTTGTTCAGGGGTGAATGTCCAAAACACTGGAGGTGACCACTGCTCTAGAAACCTGCCCATATCCTCCCACACTCCCTGCCACTCGCAACTATCCCGCCTCAAGACAGATCTCCGGATGAGATTCCTAAGTAGTTGTTTAACCCTCAACAAAACCTGAAGCGCATTCAGGAGACATAACAACAAGAGCAGGCTGGTCTGAGTATCCCAAGGATATTCAACATCTCGGAGAACCACCGTAACTAGCTCGGGGGATAAGAGGGTGGTGGTGAAGGAGAAAGGGAGAGTGAACAGGTAGGGAAACACGTCTTCCCCTGTCCCCTTCACAGATTGGCTCCCTAACGAAAACAGGCAATAGGTGTAATTGCTAATAGTTTCCGAGATATGGGTTCCAAAGTATAGAGTCGACGTCAGTGCTGAGTACAAATACCAGGTTAAAGTCGTGACCAGATATTTCATCATTTCATAAGCCATTGTTACACCGCACAGTACCATAACAATCTTAAAGCAGGGCCCGGAAAGGATAAACAGTGCAACAGGGAGCACATACAGAAAGTAACGCGCTATAAAACTCAATTTGGAATACAGGCACAGCAGACTGGAGATTAAGGCAATCAACATCGTGACTAACAACTATTAAGCAGGTCCAATACTTATACCAATTTTAGTTTAACACACTCTGGTCAAATTTGTCGATATCTCAACCCTTTGAGCACCACGTTGGGCGCCAAAAGGACTGTTGTGGTTTAACCCGGCTGGCAGCTAAACACCACACAGCCGTTCGCTCACCCTCCCCCCTCCCTCTCTGGGATGGGGGAGAGAAACGGGAAAGTGAAGCCGGTGAGTTGAGATAAAGACAGTTTATTAAGACAGGAATATAATAATAACAATAATAATAATAATAATAGTGATAATGATAATAGTATTAATAATAATAATGTGTAAGAAAACAAGTGATGCACAATGCAATTGCTCACCACCCGCTGACCGATGCCCAGCCTATCCCCGAGCAGCCGGACCCCCACCCCAGCCAGCCACCCCTATATATTGTTTAGCATGACGTCAGATGGTATGGAATACCCCTTGGGCCAGTTTGGGTCAGCTGTCCTGGGTCTGTCCCCTCCCAGCTCCTGCTGCACCCCCAGCCTGCCTGCTGGCAGGACAGAGCAAGAAGCCGAAAAGTCCTTGGCCTGGTGTAAACACTGCTCTGCAACAATTAAAACATCAGCATGTTATCAGCGCTCTTCTCATCCTAATCCAAAACATAGCACCCTACCAGCTACTATGAGGAAAAATTAACTCTGTCCTAACTGGAACCAGGACAAATATATTCCCCATAATTCTGTCAATAGGAAAGCATCTGTGCTTGAATAAAAATATGGGAAACTCTAAAGACCTGCTTAAAGTGCAAGCAAACAGAAAACAGGAAAACTCTCTCACGATTCTAGTATTTGGAAAACAGAGAGTGCTTCAAGCTTTAATTAAATGTAAAGGATGAATTCAGCGCTTGCAGTAAAGTCTTGCCAAATACCTTGGAGGGAACAAGGGTTGGTCTATATTCTGAAAACAGCACCCAAAGTTGGAAGTGTCAGGTTGGATCATCAAGCCAGGATATATGTACATGCAGAGATCACTCAAATGAACAAACTTTATTATGGTCAAGATGTTTATTAGATGCAGTTACTGAGCTGGAGTGCTGTTTTCTGATCCACAGTAACAGATTTATGTTCTTTTTACATGCAGAGAGCAGGCAATTGTACACTAACGATCTGAATCACCAAATATTTAAGTGCATGCTTAGCTTTAAGTGGCCACAAAATCCAGCTGAAATTGATGACCTGTACTTTCAGAGAGGATAGAGCAGTATATGTGAACAGAAGTCAGCTCAGTTGTGAGCAACCTCGTATTGTTGTGCCCCACAGCCTTATAACTGGGCTGAGAAAAACACCTAAGAAAATGTAGGTAGACTGAGAACGGGTGCATTGGGAAGGTGCTCTGGGAGTCCAGACCAAGTCTAGTTTAGAGTACTTTTCTGAAAGATTCACAGGATGCGTTCTTGCTTACAAGCATGTTTCGAAAGTGTATGTTGCCTACTGCTGCACAGGTGCTTTGTAAGTCCAGGAGGAACTTTTGCAGGGGAATCCCAGTGCACAACATGAGCAAAAGTGTCACAGGCCTGAGCTTTCCCTTTGCAAGCACTCCTGTTTGAACCTCTGCATTTATGCCTAGGAATGGAAGTGTTGGTACAAAACCATGAACGTTATGCTGCTAATGGCAGATCTGTGCTTGCACTCAGATGGTTACAGTACAGGAAGAGGCATAGGCATTCCCTCCTCCTTTGGAAAAGTAAGCTGTGCAAGTTGTGATGACTGTAACGAGCAAAAAGCCTTCTCACAGAAAGCATTCAAATATGTGTAGGTAGTTTTACACACAAGTTTTCTATTTCATAGCTTTGTTTTTTCTTTGTAGTTTATCTTGGAAGATTTACAACACAAAAGCCTATTCTCCTTTGTGCTTTGGTCATAATTATTTTAATGTGCATGTTTTTCTCACCAGCCTCCAGCCTCATTGATCATTATGTTAGGGTGAACTCTTCTTCTCTCCTCTTAAACACAGCCCAGTGCCATCACCAGCATTTTTTATTTATTTAATGAATGTGTGTATCAAGCTGTTCGTTCTGTGGAGGGAAAAGTGCAAAGAGAGCATTGCTAGTAATGGCAGCGGCTCGATTTAGCAGGAAAGCACAGGAGTGATGGAACAGTGCTATATTTTCCACTAGCTGCATCTTCCAAGAGGGCTGAATGCTGTCCTCTTTCTGCATGGCTGTAAACGCACACACCAGTGCTGGCATCTCCAGCAGCCCTTAAGTGCCACTCAACTTGGTCAGCACGACATCTTTGGCACATAATTCGTGTTGACTGAAGTCTCTGACAAATGGAAATGCTGGGTTTGTTTGGATGTCTCTGCAGAGCTCTCTCATTTTCAAATGTTCTGAGAGGCAGTGGGTACCACTTTAATGAAACCAGTTGTCAAGGCCAAAAGCTGCTTGAATCGAGAGCAAAAAAACATCACACTGAAGGATATTCACCCAAAGATGTTTGAAACTTGCTGTTTCTTTAACTGAGCCTTCCCAGCAATTTTAAGTGAGGTTCAGAAATGAGTGTGATGCTAATGTTACCTGCATGGTGGGGATGCAGGCCATCTTTCTGTGCACTGACCACGGGGTGGTCCAAGAACACAGCTCGGAGACACCATTACTCTAATATTAATCATGTAATTATTTACACTAGTGAACATTTGTGTTTCTTGAACATCAAAGAGTGGGAACGCACGTCATGGTCTGAAACTTGGTTTTGAAAAATGGGCTTGTGCTGGATAAGCATGGTCCAAGAGCCGAGGATTGTTTTGCAAACTCTGCTATTTCATGGCTGGATGTGTGATAGATGGTTGACAGGCCCTACTGACAGCTTGAGGGAGAGGAAAGTGTGGTAGCTGGTGGGGATGTTAATAATACTCAGACAATTGTATATATGTAGTTTGCTGGAAGCTCACTGCTTCTAATAGCCTTTAACTATGCTTTTTGCAGGCCTAACCATCCAAATGTTCACTAGCTGCTAGAAGTTTATGTTGCTGTTAATAAAGGGATCCTCACCTAGACAAGCATTCGATCTGAGCCAAGAACATTACTGCATGGCAACTTTTAGTTTGCTCAGTAAATCACTATTTGCTTTCACATCCTACAACTGAAATTTACACAGACCATATTCACTGTGGGGCTCTTCAGTACGGAAAATTTTCTCATACACCACCAGAGCACTCTTGCTAAATTCCTCTGGTGGAGACTACACACCCCCGTACATCTATTGTTAAAAATATGGCTTCGATGTGCTAGATACTCCCTGGCATTCACAAGTCTCCAGTGTGTTGTTATTATTCGGAAGAGAGATGGTGAACCCTAATTATGTGTAATCACAACAACCCAGAAAGATATCAGTGGAGGTGCACATTTTACCCTAAAGTGCTATTTGAACTCTTCAGAAAATGTTGAATTACCCCTACAGCTATTGCCGATTAACTACTTAATGAAGCATCTGTGACTGCTGGCACGTCCCAGCCATGTCACTGTGACGCTTGAAGGACGAGGGAGATTAACTAAAAGATTGATCATGGTGATTTCTTACGTAGCAGCCAATCAAATCTAATAAGGGGCACTTTGAGTTGAAACTTGCTTTGGAAAAACATTATTTTGCTATTACATAAACACCTGTTTTTAGAACTACTCTATTTAAATTGCTTGAAAGGTACCTATTCCTGTTTCAGTAATGTTAGCACTTCACCACGTGGACAAAGAGTTATTTTATTTACAGCTGCTCTTTCTGTCTCATGTTTCCCTTTGATTCTGTACAAAATATGGGACAAAAAGATAAAGCATGTGAATTCAGCTGAAATCTAGGTAGGAATTCCATCCAGATTAAATGCCACATGTAGGATCATCTAGATTGGAAAAGACTTTCAAGATCGTCATGCTCAGGATCTCTGCTCAGGAAGAAGGGATCAGTGCATTTTCTGCTTTGAGGGTTTCTGCTCTGCCAGGTCATTATCATAGAATTAAGGATCCAACTTTGATCCTATATGGGTGAGAAGGGATGGTCACAAATATGTATTTCACAGAGTCATAGAATCATAAATGTTGGAAAGACCTCCAAGATCATCTGGTCCAGCCATCACCCTACCACCAATGTCACCACTAAACCGTGCCCCTAAGCACCACATCCAACCTTTCCCTAAACACCCCCAGGGACGGTGACTCCACCACCTCCCTGGGCAACCCGTCCCAATGCCTGACTGCTCTTTTGCATAATAATCAATAAATCAATCTTCCTCCTTTTGGCCTGTGTTCTGCTTCACTCTGCTATGTGTGATATCCTGCAGTAATAACACATCTAGGACAAAATCTCCTTCCATCAAAAACTCCTGGTCTTCTGGAGCATCTGTGTCCCTCTGGCAGCAGGGCTGGGGGGAAGTTGGATGCTGCGACCTTGACCAAAAGTATTGGGTATGCGTGGGGGTCCAGGCACTCCAGGCAGGGTTTGCTTCTGGTTGGAAGAGTGTGAGGATGCATAGGCAGCAAGGTGGTCTCCACTGCCTCCTCTTCCTGGATGCTGCTGGAGTGACTGGTTGAGGGAAGGACAGAAATGAGGAGGCCTAGATTTGGTGTTGGGAGGGCAGCCCTGGATGTATGTGGTACCACAGCTGGACATCAGTGGTCCCTCAGGGGGAGGTTGGAAAGAGCCTGGCTTAGATATTTGCAAATACATTGGAAGTTGTTTTCTGAGGACCATGATTTTGTTTCTGTAGACAGCACTGCCTTTAAGGTACATCTCAAGTTGGCTTGCTTTTCATGTCTGATCTGTGAAGTTCAAAACTGCCTTTAATTAATGCAACCATTCTGTAGCAAACCATAGTCTGTTCTGTAGAACAACAGAACTGTCTTTTTTCTTAAAAAAAAAAAAAAAAAAAAAGAGCCAAAACGCATGTTCAAAGAGGACTTTCCACAGTTCGTCATGTTTCTTTTTCAAGTTGCTCACTGTGGAACTTCATGATTTCTACACAGTCATCACAGAAGGTTTTTAATTCCAACAACTGTTTCTAGCTTTGTGGGTTGGGGGGAGCAACAGACCAACACAACCTGAAATGTTACTGTTGTGTGGTTGTCCCTGATCACAGGCTAAGCCATCAACAAGGTTGCCTTACTATAAAGATCCAAATATGCCTTTCCTATCCGAGTCACAGACATCATTGCTGCATGGGGAAGAAACCATGCTGTCCAAGAGCTGGCCAAGCTGTTGGGATGGGAATGAGAGGCCTGGAAGCTGGCTCCTACCTTCGTTGGTACAGCCATAGCCAGCATTGGCAAGGAAAGGTAAGAGGAAAGATTTCTTCCTCTCTCTAGTCACCTGCCTTGTGTGCGTTGGCCAAGACCATACAGTGTCTGTCATGCTTGTGTACTCTTGTGTTTGTGCCCTTTGCCATGCAAGCTCCAAGCACAGTGACTCTGTCTCCTCTTACAAAGGTTGTTGTCTCAAGTATTACGAGGTTTTTGGTGTTTTCCGTTTTCTGGGTGTCAGGAAATGAAAATATGGAGCTCCTGGCAGATCTGGAATGTATCTGTCTTTTCAGTGCCTCTACCCACCATGAAAGGACATGATTTTGTAACAAACACAGGAGAATGAGGTATCAAGCACAGCCCACTTCCCCTGCCAACACATTAGAAGCTGTGTGTTTAATTTCCCTCAGGCTGCTGAAAATTCAGGTCTAATTCCCCCATATTGTTGAATTAACTTACCTTGGTTATTCTCTACGTAGTATCTTTATTACGTTCTCTGCTATCCCACGTGGTCACGAGAATACATTACCCTTCTGTCCTCTCATTTTATCACTGTCTGATTGTTCATCTCCTTTGCAGAGGTGAATGAGCAGCCACCTCAGGCCAGTACAAAGTCAAGATTTACCTACCTGTAGGTTGTATAAATGCAAACGGTTCTGAATTGACTGGCTTCCTCCTCATCTGCTCTTTGTGATTTTTCATAAGTAGACACGCTTTGTCTAATAATGAAGTGCTTTTATCCACCACAGTCTGTTACCTGTGCCCTCGCAGGAAGAATTTGCTTTCAGAAAGCCATTCTAGGGGATCTCGCAGTCTGTCTGCTATTACAGGTTTTATTTCTCTGCTAGTTTACCTGACTCAGGTCACACCTTTTAATTTCTAAGATACTCACATTTTCAGAGTAAAAAAAAAAAATGCTGCTCAGTAACAGGCTGAACTACAAAGGTCTGAAGTTTCAAAATTGACTAACTGCTCCTCAGCAGGTGATCAATATATAGACACAGCCATCTAAAACGAGAGGGTATCCAGGGAGAAACAGGCAACGGTCATAAAAGGAAGCGAATGGGGGCTGAACTGTAAAGCTTATTTAAATGATAGCAGGAGCTCCCACTTTAGGTCGTTCAGCACTGAAGTGTGGGGCTAGCTGTAGGCACATGCTGCAGAGAAATGCTGTCTGGATAGTGGCTGGAGAGCAGGGCACAGCGCACAGCCTGCATGCTCTGCCTGTGTGAGCAGCCCGAGCTTGCAGTTGCACCTCTGTTGCATCCCCAGGCAGTTTCTCTTCAAGAAAGGGGAGTTATACTTAAATTAGATTCCTGTTTTTCAGCTCTTGGCCTAGAGCTCCCCAGAAACTAGAGTTTGAGATGAGGAAGAAAATAGAGTATTTCCTAGCAATTTACTTCAGTCTCAGTGGCTTGGTGGAGTATTTGGTTTAGGGCAGAAGGGACCTTGGTGCCCATGAAGTAATATTGTTAGTACCTGCAAATTCATATTAAAAAACTTGTATTTGTGTCTGCAGATCCCTTTGGGACTCCAAAGCCCACTCAAAATGAGAACCGAGCTAACGTTTGTGGCCTGTGTTTGCCTTCTGCTGTCTGTACAAAGGTGTTGGCTGAGGTTTCCCCTGTGCCGCGAGCCAGTTCTCTTCAGTTCCTTCTGTTGCCTTGTGTGAGGAGGTTAAACAAAAACACAATAAAACTCTGGCCCAAACATTTTTCACTGTAGCCCAGACAGACATTTTATTCATAGTAATTTCTTTATTTGTATCATAAATCCTTCTTCTCTTTGTGCTCCTCAAGGAGATTAAAATTAAGGGCATCACCTCTGCCATCAAGGCCTAGACCCCCGAGGCCCAGCGATGGTTTTGCTGCTTCTGCGTGTTCTCCCACCCACCACTTATCTGATGGCTGATCCTTTTAGGGCACAGACAGTCTTTACCTTTCCAGTTTGTACAGTAGATCACATGCTGCAGTCTTAGCCTGTGACTACAAATACTAATGCCCTTTTCCTGTTTTCCTTTTTCAGAGACTCAGTAGCAGACGTTGCATGCAGGGAAAGGAAAGAGAAACACAGCATAGGCTCAGTAATAATAGCAGGAAGGCAACAATAATGCATAAAACTATTAATAAAATTTTCTAGTGTTTCTCAGAGCATGGCACAATCTGGTGCACTCCTTACTATGCCAGCTCCTGGGAACTGGGGACTGTGAAAATGTCAGTTGTATTATTTTTTTTTAGGTATGATTTATTTATTTTTTGTTCACTTTATTGATTGATTGATTTGTTTAATGATTTATTTATTTTAGCCATCAAAGCTGCACAGCAAATTGTTTCTTAAAGACTTGAAACCAGAAGGTAAACAAAAAACAAACTGGATCCTTTTTATTAAAATCTCATGGGAGATTTTAATCAGTATTTGGAATTTAGGGGGAGAGAGAAGTTGTTTATTTTCATTCTCAGAAGCGCTGGGCTTCTCTGACTGAGGGATGGCAGGCTCACATCAACAACAGAAGACGGCGTTAATAACTTGCATCCTCTCCGTACAGTTGTGTTTATGAGAATTTAAGCAATGGGCACAGTTTCTAGCAAAACACATGCTTGTGTAACTAATAATAGGACCTTCAGATTCTTCTGGATGAATTTCAGTTCCTTTCCTTCACAGCACTCTCATGACTGAAGTAAGGACAGTGTAAGAAGTAAAGGAGAGCGAAAACTTGTTAGATGTCACAGCTGTCGCTGGAACAGCATAACATCCTTGCTGTGTCGTGCTGCCTAAGCTGTGCTGGGTGGGTGAAGGACACGTAGCCCCACTGGTTCCTTCTCACCACATGCATGCACTGGTCGCAGGGCACTCATCTTACAAAAAACTGAGGATGCCTGTATGCCTGGCAGTTGGTGATGGGTGCTTTCCAGCCTCTTTATCTCCCTCCCCAGTAAAGGCAGGTGAGCAGAATTATCCTAATTGTCTTCTGGGACCCACTGACCACTCATCTGTAGCGGGTTTATTGTTTCAGATCAGAGCTGTTCCGCGGTCAGACCTGCACTGGCTCATCCTAGCTCTGAATAGGCTTTTCTTCCTTCACCTGCTTCTCCGTGGCTGGTCAGACGAGGGCTGCGTGTTTTCCTGCCCTCTGGGCTGCATTTGTGCTGCTGCTCGTGTGGTTCTGCTCACTCCACAGAGCCCCACACTCCTTGCTCCCAGGCTGGAGCAGGCTATAGCAGGAGAGGCGATTTAGGTGTCATCTAGTCAGATGATCTTTCAAGGCCCCTTCCAATCCCTAATATTCTGCGATTCTGTGAGAGGAATGGGGAGCTGTGCCCTCCCTCCTGCCGCCCTGGCCCCTCTTTGCATGCCTTCCTGCTGCAGTCGGTGCTCTTGGTTCCCCTCAGTCTGGTGCAGGTGTTCAGAGAAAGGCACCGTGCTGAGAACAGCAGCAGTACAGGAGCACTTTTGTGTCCCGTCTCCTCCTCTCCCCTTCCTGGAGACCCACATCTACGTCTGTTTGCCTCCATGCACCCGCTCTTTTCTAATCTTTCTGTCACACAGACGCTCTCTCCTGTGATATATCTGCTGTCTGGGAAGCGGCTGTTTTTGTCTAAGCCCACAAAGCCAGCAAGCAAGGGCCCAAGTGAAAGGGTCGCTCTTTCCACAATAACTTTTGGCGGCTGCTAAGTCATTCCTGCCTCTCAGCTCCCACAGGCTCCTTTGTGGCTGAGGACGGAGGCTCCTGGGAAGCCCGTCCATGCTCCCGCTCTCATGCCCCAGCCCTACAAAGGGCCCTGCCTGCGTGCCGCGGTGCCCCGGGCAGTGGAGGTGTCTGCCGCCAGGCCCTCCGACGCCTTCCCAACCAGGCCGCCATTCCCGGCCCCCCCCGGCGCATAGATATGAGCCGAAGGGCGAAGCAGCTTGGAAACCGTCTTTTCTTGTCCTGCGGCCTATCTGCTTGGGAAGCTGATTGACAGGTGGAGGGTGAAGGGCCAGAGGCTGTGCTAATTGTCTGAGGCCCTTGCTCAAACATGGATGGAGAAAGAGGGAGTCCCCGCAGGCAAGGGAAGAATGGGAACCTTTGTGAGGCCTGACACAGTAAATGCCACCTTTGTGAAGATTTAGACTTGCTGGGGTCAGTTTTTAACAACTTGGGATGCTCCGGTCTTTTCCTCTTTCCTTTATCTCCAAAGGCTCCTCTTCCTCCTTTATTTCTGCTTCATCAGCAAACATTGTTTCAGTGAGGCTTGAATCCCCTTTCAGTGGCTTAGCCAAACACAGACAAGTCCCACCCTGCTAAACAAGCCTCTTTTGGGAGCTGCTGGATTTTTTTCTTCTCCCTCCTCCTTGTCTCACATGCTGCAAAGAATGCCTCTTAGTACTCTCAGAGGAACGGGAACATTTGCATATTAATTTAATTGTGTGTGTTCATGCAAAACTACTCAACTCACAGCAAACTAGCCACAGTTATTAAAATTAATTTGGAGAGGAAGGGAGCTATTGTTTTCCAAGACTAGAGTTGTCAAAGCTTATGTTTTTCTGTGTGCTAAAAGCAACCACCTAGTTGCTTGCTGCCCTCTTTGGCATTAGAGAATAGCTGGAGAATCATAAGAAGTTCCTTGGAGAAACTGGAGAGCGGAGGAAGTTTTACACAGGCAAGAAACGGAGGAAAGTCTGTGTTTTTCAGTTGCTCCCAGACCAGGATTTCCCACCTGTGCTTCAGGCCTCCCTGGGACTTGCTAGGAGGAGAAAAACTGTCCGATACTGCCTTCAACAGCGTAGATAAACCCAGCTGAGCTCCACCAGCATGTTTCCATTGAGCTCCTTCCGTGCATTTGGGCATATTTCCATCTGGCTCGGGCACGTCTCTCTAAAGAAAACCGTGTAAAGCTTTTTTGCTCGGTGTTGGTGTGTTTGCAAGTGTAGGTGCTGTGTGTGCATGTGTGTATATGTGTGCATGCATCTAAGTCAGACAGCGAAACACACGCCATCGCCCGCAGGAATACCAGGTGGTGGCGGGGGGCCGGCTGTCTCCCTCCGACTAGTGATGGATTTTGTGATCTGCAGTGAGAAAACTTCTCAGGCCTTCATGGTGTTGTTGGTGGACAACAACAACAATTGGTTGTTGTTGATCCTCCCATCATGGAAAGATGGGAGGATCTTTGCATCACTTCTCTATGAATTGGATTATATTCATATTCTTGTATTTTTTCTTTCAATTTTCTAGTGTTTTTGAAGATGTAACATAGATACTTTTTTGGTCACGATCAGTTAGAAGTCAATGTGTGTTGCTATTCAGTACGTGCAAGACTAAATCCTAGCTGCTTTCCCACGTTTACACTTGTTGGCACTTTATAAGTGATATTGCAGAATTGGCTACCAGTGCACAGATGCATGACAAAGCAGTGAAGGTTTTCTGGAAATTTTGACAGTTCCATACATAATCCGTGGACATGACATGACCTGGTCTGAAAACATATTACCAGAACTATCACCAATGCAATATCTGAAGTAATTTAGCTTCAGACTATGCACAGAGGTGTAATACATAGGTGCTTTTGCCACATTGCTTCTGCAACATTTGCTCCTGTGTCTTTGATAATAAAACTGTCGGAGTGACCTTGGGGAGGTAATAACGGCTCATTGATTTGGATTTAAAGCTTCCATATTGTTTTACCCATTGTGTGATATTTGTTAAAGGGAAAAATAGAAAAATGAACCTGTTCCACGATCTCATCCAAAAGACATAAGGGGTTTTATAGAGATGCAAAATGTTTATTGGTTGCATAGCCCTTTGGAAACTCCCAGAGCCTTTGAATTTCCTTATTGTGGGAAGCTTCCTGGGAGAGAAAGACTCGTGAGCTGTGCACCCTGCAGTACTGATTTCAGTAGTAGACAGCCTGACAAGTTGCAGAGCATTGAGGCAGTTTGCGTGGAACTTTGTTTGTTAGGCTGAGTACATGAAAACTGTCTTTCTGTTAAAAGATATGATTTGGGGAAATACCCAGCTAATACGGATTGTTGTCTGTCTTCCCCTTAAAAGTTAACTTCAGTTGCACAGTCTGGATGCTTAAAGATAAGCCTCTTTAAGTTGCTGGTCATTTGACACTTTGGAAAATCCACTTGCCAATCTGCAAACCTTAACATAGGGTAAGAAGTTGGGTGTGGGACTGCTGGCGTTGACAGTTACAGCATGAGCGTGGCTTGTCCCCAGCCTGGCACGCATCGAGCCTCTGACCAGCTGGATAATCCAGGGGATAATTCTGACCAGTGCCCAAGCTTAAGGAAATGTTCTCGGCTGTTCTGAACTAGAACATCTGATTTCATACACCAACTCATTGGATGCAAAGGTATATTTTGTGTTCTCTTCAGCACTGATTTTTCTTGGGAGAATAATGTTCGGGTTGCCTAGGAGGGAAGGACCTAGGGGTTAAAATGGGCAGTGAGTAGCTGTCACCAGAAGCACCTGTGCTGTGCGAGGTCAGGGGCCAGGAGCAGCCTATTTTTTCAGCCCATTTTTTCTGAAAAAAATATTTTTCAGAATGGCAAGTTCCACTTCTGCTTTCCTATTCCTGTTGCGCGAGATTTTCTTTGATGAGAATTTTGTTTTTAATGATTATTCTTTTCTTCATGTCTAAAAGAAAGGAAGCGTGTGTTTTGATTTTTAAAAATTATTATTATTGTTTCATTTGCAAAACACAATGGCTTACAGTAATTCTTTGGGGTATTTCAGCTGAAATTCAACGTGCAAAGGGATACATGTGACTCTAAGGATATGTAGAAAATAATTTTTCATTTATCCTGACTAGATATTTGCTTTTAATCTCTTACATAAAGTTATACACAATATAATTCTGCCTCTGATTTCTAGCTTGCTGCATACCGCACTCAAGAGTCAATCTTAGTTGGGTTAATTAATTTGAATTAACTACAGGGATCCTTTCCATTGATTTCAGTGGACTGTTGATCATGCTGGCATATAATACAAATTGCTGCTTCTTAATTAACCCCTCTATTCTTATCTGATCTCTTCAAGTTACTCACCAGGTGTGGGGGAGAATAGGGACTGAAGCCTTGGCCTCATGTATCAATGAACATCATCAAGAGTGGGTTATCCAGTCAGATTTTCTGTTGCCCTCCAGATAAATTGGTGCTTGTGTTGTGATTTTTTTTTTAATATATATTTTTATGTTAGCGGATGACTGCAGGAAAAATGGGAAGGAACTTTCTCTGTAGTAGCTGGTACCTGCCACGCAGGGGAAGCCCAGGACAGACTCACAGTGCAGGGACTTGATTTGAAATTTTTTATTACCCCTGTCAGGGCAAATCTGCTACCAGCTTCCACAACGTTTCCTTTTATTCTTCTGATGTTTAGCAAACCATAATATTTTACATTTGACCAGGCAGAATCTGGGGACCTAGAATAACAGTGAACATGGCCAAATGTTGTCCAAAAGAAAGCCTGCATGTGTCCGACTGAGTAGCGGTGGTCATCTTCCACCACCATGCAGAGGATGCTCACCCAGTACAGAAGTAGAGAATTTCAGGAGGCTCTTGGACGTTAAATTGTAGATGCAGAAGGCATTGGGTAGGCAAACTAAGATCACGGTTATTATGGTTAATGTAAACAGTTTGTCTTCATAATGCTGCCCTTTTGTATTGGTGAATTCTTTGTTCATTCTACCACACCAAAAATATATTGCGTGGAAAAAGGAAGTAAAATACTGACCAGGCATCAGGCCCCAGCTGCTGCCACTTGCTGTCCATGGCAGGGAGGCTAGAGACTGAAATGGTTTTAGTCCTGAATTGTAACAGTTTCTGAAATATATTTTCTGCAATTACCAAGTAGTTTTGCACCCTAGGTGTGATATTTTAGAGTTACTGTGGGTTTAGATCGTTATAGACACCTCATTTGCATGGGACTCAGCACACACTGAGGCATTAGGATCCTTTAGACATTATTGAATGTCTAAATGTTGCTGTTTCCAGTGAGAATTGAACTAGACAGCACTCTTGCAATTGAATCCTTTTGATTTTTTGACACCCAAATACCCAGTTCCACTTTGAAAATGATAGCTAAGCTCCTAAGTTGCATGGGCACACCGAGAACGTTGCCATTCACGTTTCATGACTACAGCAGAGAACAGCAAAAGTCCTCCTGAATATTGCAGGGTGCTTACTGCAGGTTGGTCACTTGTTTGTGTCATGGGGGATGGAGCCAAACTCGCTGATATGATGGATAGTAGGCACAATAACAAAGATGCTTGCTTGCAGAAAAAAAACATCTCGAGAAGTATATTTAGCCTGCCTTGCAATAAGGAACCACAGTAAATTACTGTAGCCATTTACCTGTGTACTTTTGCATCCATTCCTTTAAAACAAATGATACATTATTGATAAACCCATTTCAGAGAAAAAAAAAAATGATGTCATGCACTTTTGTCAATTTTCTTTTTAATTAATGGTGTTTTTGAGAATGGTGTTTTAGAAACTGCTGCATGCTTTCAAAGCCATCTTCTGTACATTGCTTCCTCGTGATCTAAGAACCAGAGAGTGAAATTCTATCCATAAGACATAGGACTGGGTGATCACAGAAGTATCTTCCAGCCTTAATGTCACCTTGGCGGGGTTAAAGTGTGCGTCTCCTTTTAGATAGCGTTATGGAGGGATGCCATCCACTAGGTCATCCAGCATCCCTAGCAGGGATCTGACCTGTGGGTTATCAGACTGGCAGAGACCACCGCTTCTTTATGTGCCAGTTTTTGCCACGGAGGGGCCATGTATTCCTCTTCACTTGGTGCAGGGAGCGAAGAAAGGCAAAAAGGAAGGCAGAAGGATAACCGGAGAAAGAACAACGGTGTTTCTGACAGGAAAAGAAGGCCTGTTAAGGCCTGACTGGGGCTGACAGAGCTGGCTCACAGTTTACCTAAATACATAGCCTCCCAGTAACCGTCAGACTGGATGGACCCAAAGCCCAGCTAGTTTCCAGCAATGGGCAGAACCAGCAGTACCAGTGGTGGGATTAAGACCTGTGCTGTAAACAGATGGTAATGGTGATCATCCACCCCCAGGTAAGACTTGCTGACCTCTATTAGGAACAACTTACGCCCTAGAGCACAAGGTTTAATAGCTGTTCCAAAGTGTTTTCTGATGGAGATGTTGGTTTTGGATAGCTTTGGTATGCAGGTAAATGTCTCATCTTATGAGGAATCATGTTAGGGACAGACTTATGTGATATACCTTCAATTCCACTGACTGGGGAGGTTGCCGTATAAGAATAGAGTGCCCAGAATAAAGTGTGAAGGCAAAGACAGGCCACCAAGATAATGTTTCTTCATGAGTTATTTATTTAATATCATAGTGAAAAGAGAAAGAGTTTCACTGTTCAAAATACTCACTGGAAAGCCAAGAAAACGCTCCTTGGTGAGCTGTTTCTTTTCTTCTTTGGAAAAGGGCTCATTTCTTGGGAGAGCAGGGATTAGGTCAGCTGGTCAGTCAATTATATTTCCCACACGAGAGGCACAAAGTGGGAAGACTGGGAGAGGAAACTGCTTTTTACTGCCGAACACTAAACAAAATGCAGAATTCTTCCAAGGGAAATGTGCACCAACAAAGTTTGAAAACATATGTTATGCATTAAAAAAACAACACCATAAAAATAACCATTGTAGATCTCTGCAACCAAGTATAACTTTTACTGCATTGGTACTAGAAAACAGCCTTATTGTGAAGTTGGATAAGAAGAAATTTCCAACATTGTTTGCAATTGTGCTGTCAGGAAGGATAACAACGTAAGCAAATTGGCAGCTCTGATCATTCACCCATGTAGAAATTGCCTGGTCTGTTCATGAACCATATTTTACTCAATCTAAAAGAAAGTAACATTTTCATCCTGATATTATTAAAAACCTAGAAGCTATTAAAAAGGCAGAAGTGCCTATAGATTGATCTAATGCTGTGATTGTAACTGAAAGGACAAAATAATATTATATGTGGAAGCCTGCACTTTTCATAAGGACATAAAATGTTAAAAGATCAAGATTATTAAAAACTTGAAGACATGACAGCCAAGGAGAGAGAGTCAAAACTGTTCTGCTCAGTATGGAGTTCAGGACATACATTTTAGCAGTGTCGTGCTGGATGATTCAAGTGCTAAACTAGTAAATGTTAATATAATATTAGGAAATTATAATGATGAATATAGCTGGATACCATCTGGTATTAACTCAGTTCCCAGGGCATTTAAAATTCTGATTGTGCAGTTCTTTGTAGGATTACTGGGTTGGAAAGCTGTGGTTGAGGAATGTTGTAATTTGTCTGGTGCTAGGATTACTGAAAAGTCAGCCAATGCTGTCTTTTGATGGAAAATATCTTGTTGGTTTTTTAATAAATAACACATTTCAGGAGGAGAGTGCGCTTTTCAGAAATTTTGGTTAATGAGGGTGCTTGCTGGAAGCCGCAGCTCTGTAGCCTTAATCTCATTCTTCCTTACAGTCTAAGTAGTAGCCGAGAAGTGAGGCTGTGCCTGCTGTGCTGCACCCCCAGACCCTGCCTTGCTCTGTGTTTTTCTCCCTTCAAGTCAGGGCTGTGTTGGGCACGGAGGACGTGGTCTCACCAAATCCACGGGCAAGAATCAGCAAGTGACAGAGGCAAACTGCATTTCCCAAGGGGCTGTTTCCAACCGGGCAGCTTTCAGTTCTAGGGCCCAATTCTTTACCACTTGCTTTTCATACCCCAGACAAACTTCTCTCACAGAAAAATAACCCCCCTTTTTTTTTTTTCTTTCCACTCATATATGCTCTTTGATTTTAGAGAAACAGCTTCAAAGTAATGCCGAGGATAAGACAGGAGATGGTGTACAGCATCTGTCAGCAACAGAATAGGTAGAAATAGTAAGTAGTAGCTTGATGAACATGAGTCAGCTGAGTTTGTTAAGTCAAGCAGAAGTAACAGAGCAAAAAATACTGGGAGTGCAAGAAATGTGTTAGGTTTTCCAGAGGCAGAAAGTCAGTAGAAATAGCTTTTATAAGACTGTTCATAAAAAAAATAAATCTGTAGCAATATAAAATGTAAGACAATAGAAGAGGCATCCAGTACCTTGAGTAGAGTACCCATCCTTGAGCCTGTTTTCAGTGGAGATTTCCATGTTCGTGCTGTGACATCAGACGTTGGTTCACCAGAAATCACCGGTATGAAGAGACAGGGGCTACGATGCAGAACAGCCCTCTATCTCCTGGTAGTGTCACTGGCCGCGGTAGTCCCAGCTGCCTTAATTAGGCAGATGTGCGTGGTTTGGAAGGCTGATAAGTGCTCTTGCGATCCTCTTCTCAGCACTGTTCCTGCCAGGGAAAACGAAGGTGCATCTCAGCTTCAGGTTGTTTTGATGAAGTCGGGCTTTTCAGAAGGGTTTGGAATACTTTTCTTCTTAGGCACCTGTTGAAATGCATCCCGGGGTGGCCTGAGATTTGGAAGGGCAGACTGAAACAAATCACACACGTTTCCTATGAAGTCTTCATTCTCCGTCATTACTCCCTGTACTCAGAGATTTTCTGCTCCTGCTCTGAAGGAACCTTTCATCACCTACCTTTGTGTATGCTTTTCAGAAATACAGAGCGGAGGGAGAGAAACCAGGGTGCATATCAGTGGTGAGCCAAATGTGAAGAAAAAAATGTTCCTCTGGAGCAACATTTGTTCGAGCAAAAGGCCCGGGTGATCAGAGTGCTCAAGTTCCCCCAAGCTGTCATTTCAAGATCCTTCTGTTCCACGTGGAACCATATAGTTCCAGCTGTCCCCTCACCTGTGTGTCTGCTGGGTTTTTACACCACCGTGGCAAGGCGGCAAAGCCTGGCAGCTGTCAGACTCCGTCCCATACGACTCCCTGCGCAAGGCTCTGCTGGCTCTGTCCCCCAGGACAAAGGCATGTTTGACAACTTCCCTGGGACTGCCACTCAACAGAAGGGCTTTTTAACATCTCTTCTGCGTTCTCTCGCCTGTTATGGGTGATATTCCGGCTTCTTGTCCCAGACAGATCCTTTTTCTTTGCCATAGAGCTTTAGAGACAAGGGGTTACTCGGCTATTTGATAAATTTCAGCTTTTTGTTTTAAATCCATTTCACTTAATGCCCAGGTTTGTTTTATTTTTCCTCAGACACTGGCTTTCAAGGGCATTTAGGCACTTGTCTGAATTGCTGGTGGTTTTTTTTCTGTACCTTTTAGCGGAGCTAAAGTGTCCGTGATTCCCTCTCCCTTCCTTCTTTCTCTCCTGATCCCTCCCCAGTTCTAATGCTTTGGCTTTCCTACAGAGGAGTGATAAATGGCCCGGAGTGGAGTTTGATGAGGTCAGGTGTTACTGTCGGCCGTAAATCCTTCCTGCTTGTTGCTTCAGCAGCACTCTCTGGCCTTGGATGTTTACGGCTCTTCCAGTGGAGGAGGGATAGGAGTGGTGTGGGCTGTCAGCGCACCAGAGTGATTTGCCGAAGGGTTTTACTTGATAGCTTCACGCACCTGGAGAAACTCCTCCAAGCCCCAGGAACAGAGAGAAATCTTCTAATCAGCTCTTTGCTCCGAGCTAGAGCTCTCCTGCTCAGGGAGCACAGGCCTGCCTATGGCTCATGGGGCGTAAAGTTAAGCAGTGCATTAGGAAGAGATGATCTCTGAACAGAGATGCAGAGACAGATATAAGGGGAAACTTGCTGTGTTAACAGTTGTAGCTCTGTCTGTCTGCATAAGCAATGTATTTACTTTGGTCGTCATCCCAGCACAAGCGAGGTGAATGTGTGTTGCTTTTTTGGCATACTGAGCGTGATAGCCCAATATACGCTGCAAACAATGGAGTGTTTGCAGATTGTCAGCTCGTAAATCCTAGGCAGCTGGTGGCTACCTAGAAGTGCCTTCACTGTGTTGATTCTGGCAAGAGTGCCGAAAGATAACGGTGTGGGGAACTGTGGGAGTGGCAAAAGAGGGCTACTTGGACTTACTCCTAAGTCCCTGTGCCACTGCGGCATGTACCAGAGTAGACAGGGAGAACTGCATGCACAGTTAAAAATGTAGTTTGACCCGTGTCCATAGGAGATCTCACTGTCTCAGTGTCAGCCCGCCGTTCTGCATACATAAGAAGATGCAAATGGAGATGGTAAGGGAACAAGCTTCCCTAAAATGAAGCAAAATTAGTGTTGCCCTTAGCTCTGCATATAGTTGATGCCACTCACTCTCCCCAAATACCATAATCATCAAACAAGTCAAGAACTTATATATGTAGTTAGAGATCACTTGAGCAGAAAACGAAACACATCCGCTAGTGGGTGCGGCATAATTTCTTCTTCACGCAGAAGTTTGTTTAAAATTCAGCAGAACAGAAAAAAATGTTTTTACAATTTTTTTAGTGAAAAAAAAAAGAATACTTACCAGATAAGGAATGCTTGTGCACATGCAGTTTTATTCTGAAATTAGTCAGCCTAATGAAACCAAATTTACAGTGCCACAATAGAGGAGCTATTCAAAATGCAACATTACTCTCCATTTCTCATGCATTTTTAGCTTTAATTTTGTAAATACCATTTAGTAAAATCAAAACTCTTCTCACTGTCTTGCTAGGTTTTGTGATATTCTTAATATTCAAGGAAGAGAGTCGTTACAGGATTGACATCAAAAATGATGTTTATTTATTTGGATCGCTGGAAGGTGTTGATGTCTTCTGTGTTCTCCATCTTGTCTCTTTAAACCTGCTGGATCATACAAAAGAGCATGAATAGAAGAATTTGCCTCCAGAACTTTTCATTATTAATGATGCTCTATGACTAAATTGGAAATCTGCTACTGTACCCCAAGGGGGTGATTAATTTAGCAGACTAGGAGTTTTGATTAAAAGGGAATGAAATGTCTGACACATAGTCTATTTATCAGTTATTATGATATTAAAACACTCTAATCATTGTGGTGCCTAAATTAAGGCTTCCCAGCCTAAATGTCACTTCATAGCGCTCTTTTAGAGCTGGCTGTGTGATACAAGTTTATTATCAGTGGGCGCGTGAGAATATATGTGTATATAGTGGTCTTTGATAGGAACAAAGTGGTTTGGTTAGAGCTCTTCTCTTTGCCCTTTTCTTGTTGAAGAGGAGATAAGGGAAGATTTTAAGATGTGATCTGTACTCGTAATGCATGTACAAGATGCAACTATCGCTGATGTCCCCAGGAATTATTACACAGAGTTTTGTCAGAATTTGAGCCTACAGAATACAGAAAACATCACAGTAGCATGGGGAGCTAAGTCAAAACTCGTTCCTTCTAGAACATAGGTGAACTCTGAGATGTTACATTTGCCTAGAGATGAAATCGTAACTATTCTGTGTCCTTAAATTAAAGGTCAGGGAAGAAATAGGCAACAATCAATCAAGACAGGTAATCAACAGTTGGCACCAATAATACGTTGTTTAAGCAAGCCACAGAGAAGTATGGAACCAGAGTGATAGATCGTGTGTTTCTGTATAAATGCCTGAGAAATAGCTATAAGCCACAGTATTGAATTGCCAAGCCTACTGAAAGCTTCAGAGAGGGAAGAGGGAGAGTCATGGAGCACTGTAAGACTGAGGAACACAAAGTTCATGAAAGACAGAGTCAAGAAGTGCTGGGATAGTGGTGCTTTGTGCTAAAGAAAGCTTGGTATCAAATCAGATCAATAGAATAGCCCTGCCAGCAACTCAAATTTAAGTTTTAGGCTTAAATAGGAAAAATACTGCACTAGGCCCAAATTATCCATGGACTGACCATGATGGCGATGGTGACTGTGACATTCTGAGTGCTTTGGAGGGCAGAAAACACAGTCAAGATGAACAGTTTCCATGACCCCTTTGTAGCTTGGGTAAGCGTCCTGCCAGGGTACAATGCCAAGTCTGTCCTTTGAGACCATCAGTGACCACGTCATGGAACGGTGCATGGAAGCCACAGAGCTGAAGCAGCCCCCGAAATTCGGGCCAGCAGAGTGTGCATAGTTCATCATGTTCTTGTCAAAGGCCTGCTCTGCCACAGGGACCACAACCCGTTTAGACTAAGCATTCTTGCAGATGCAAGAAAAGCTAACATCCACTGCTGTCACACTTAATTCCAAAAAGGAGAAGTTAGAAGAGGCTAGAAGAGTTAAGTCCTAAGAGGTAACATAAAGACTATTTAAAGACAGTGATGGAATCCCAGAGCAAATGCACCCCATTTATCGAAAAAGATCACCTTGAGGAAAAACAAAACAAAACAAAACAAAAACACAGAAGGAAGTTAGATAGCTAAGCAGCAGGAAAAACATATTACTAAAAGCAGGAAGGCATCCTTCAAATAGCTTGGGTCTGATGAATGAGAAAAGTAGAAAGTCTCATAAACCCAGGCAGGTTATACAGAAAAATGCAATAAGGAAGTTCAGAAGAACTGGAGAAACCTACAGAAAGAAAAAAAAATCCCTATTAAATCCCATTTCAGATACATGAGAAGCAGGAAGCTTGCCAGAGTCTGTAGGACCAATAAACAATAAATATGCAGAAGGAGTGTTCAGAAAAATGAAATGTTTCATGACGCTTGCCATGGGAGAGCATGGGGAGGTTCCCACAGTGGAATGCCTCTCCTGGCAGATTAAGGATGAACTCGGTGAAGTGGTGACTCCAGTGTGCATCCCCCAGATTATGCACTGGTACCAGAGGAAAAGGGCCAGTGTAACAGCATTTTAAAGTGTTTCCTGAAAGACTCCCAGAGCTCAAAAGTGGTAAACCTGTTATCTACAATAAATAAATTGACAAAATCTGTAATAATAAAGAATGTGTGGGAGCATCGATAAATATCAGTGACAAAGAGCCAGCCAGGGTTTTGCAGTGAAAATCATGGCATACTAATCTGTCGGGTAGCCCTGGAGGAGTGGATGGGCCAGACCTATGATATAACATACATGGTGAGATAAAAAGCATTAAAGGCAGTTAAGAAGTGCATGTGCCATGCAATAGCAATGAAGTGCTTCAAAAAAATGATTAAAATTGGGAAGCAGAAGGTAGAAATGAAAGACTGAAGTTTTCACAGTGGAAGAGGGTCACAAGTCTGGTTCTGTAGGGATCGGTGCTCAGGCCCACAGGGTTCAATATGCTCATAAACAGTGTGGAGAACGGGGAGTGCAGTCAGATGGTAAACTCTGGTGACCTCAGATTTTCAGGGAAGTGAGAGTAAGGGGCAGCTAGAAAGTGATCTCAAATTGAGAGCCGGGTAAGGAAAGTGCAGGTGAAATTCAGTATAGATAAATGTAAAACGATGTAAATGGGAAGAAACTATCACATATTTTTATCACTCAGGAACAGGATTTTGGGGGTAGTGATACAGAATTCCATGAAACTGTCAGCTCAGTGTTTTCAGCAGTGGTCAAAAAAACTCCAATTGAATGCCAGGAACAGGATAGAGTAAATGGAAACCGTAATTATGCTACTTCCTAAAGCTGTGCAGCATGTTCATCTTGAATAGCACGTGGTGCCCTGCCCTCCTCATCTCAGGAAGGACACAGAGAAGGATGACCAGGATGATCTAGGGTGTGCGGTGGCTTTTGTGATAAGAACACCTGTGTAGATTAGGACTTGTCACCCCGGAAAAGAGATAACTGAAAGGAAGAGGTTTGATAGAAGTCTATAAAATCATATGCAACCTGGAGAAAGCAACTCTGGAAAAAAAAACAAAAAAAAAACTTCTGCAGACTGCTCTGCAGTCAAAATCCAAGAGGCATCAAAAGCAACTAAATAAATAAATAAATGAAATATAACCAAGATGGGGACTTCCTTGTCACAGGAAGCATGGTACATTACGTTATAGCAGTAGTTAGCTTCCAAAAGTACCTGGAAAATTCAAGGATGAAAAAAAGAATCCGTTAAAGATGATTAAAATACAAAGATGTCACCTTTAGGTCTGTAAGTTCCCAGGCTGAAAAACAGCCTGGAAGAATATCCTTCCACAAGCTTGTCCTGTCCCCCAGGCAGCTGGGCTGCTCGCTGTGCAGAGGGAGGCAGAGTGCTGGAGTAGGCAGAGCTCTTGTTCTACGCGGCAGTAGAAGTGTGGCTGGGAAAACACCTCGGGGTTTTCGTTTGGGATCTGTGGACAAATTGGAAGTAGAAGAAAGCTGAAGTAGTCCTTACCTTCTGCAGTATTTAAACAAGTCAGTCCCATAATGATATTTTGATTCAATTTTCTTTTACTTCTTTATGTACTTAAATATTAAGTACTAATAACGCACCATCCATTATTTATGTAAAGTATGTGGGCTGTGCGTTCCCTAAGACACCAAGCCATCACTACTGCCCTAAAGGATGGGTAAATCAGATGGATATAGAAGAAAAAAAGTGCAGTGTGAGCCTTTTTTCTCCTCCCTAGCTCCTAAAATCTGGGCTATAGCTAAGAAAAGCATGTTGCTTCACGTGGGAGGAGGGACTGC
Source organism: Anser anser (assembly GCF_964211835.1). Lineage (NCBI taxonomy): Eukaryota > Metazoa > Chordata > Aves > Anseriformes > Anatidae > Anser > Anser anser. Next base: position 15,149,373 of record NC_139724.1, read on the forward strand.
ATGCTAGAACGACATTTAGAGAGGTGAGAGGGTGCCTGGAGAGCTTCCCGCTGGTCTGGCCCCATCCCTTTGGGCACTGTGACCAGAGTCCTGCCCTGCCTTTGCCCATCTTCTCCCCGTGACTTGGAGCTCATTCGGCTCCCAGGCCAGGAAGGTGCTGGTTGCTCTGTCCAGCTCAGCCCCACGAGCTGCTGAACCTGAACCTTTGGTTCATCACGAGCCTTTGGTTGCCTGGTATTGTGTTAAAACCAAATCACTTACAGGTCAAAGCACGACTCGTGTGCCCAGCACTGGTAAACCTACCTTTCTGTGGTCTCCCTTTTTCTGGTGGCTCCTCTGTGAAATGTTTGTAGTGCCACAGAACCCAGGGTCGTGTGAGAAGCAGGGTTTCCCCTAAATAAAATGCAGCTCTCCCACCTTGTGCTGCAGGTTAGCCCGGGCACAGATCCAAGAGCTGGGTTTGCTTTGTCCTCCAGAGTGTCCTGCGCTGCACAGAGACGTCTCTCTCCCAATCTGAAGGCAGGCACAGTGGTGAGCACCTTACTGAAAGGAGATGCAGAAGTGTGAAGAGTTGGCAGTTGGAGCTGGCTGCAGACAAGGCTGTGTTTTTTAAGAGAATCGGGATGCAAAATTGAAGGGGGAAACTTCAGGGGATAAAAACAGATGTTTTAAGACGTATTATCAGAGAGAACAGCACTTTGCAAACAATGCTTGTAAAAATATGACAGGGTAAGGGGAATGTGCCCTATGAATTAGTGGCAGATATGGGAAAAGGAAGTCTCATCCGTCTCCACTTTCTGCATTAATTTTTCTCCTAGCAAAAAAACACAAAGAGATCTCCTGGGGGCAAGAAATCTTCAGCAGAGAGGTTTTGTTTGTAAATAAAACAAGGAGAAAAGTGTCAGAAGATAAACATTTCCTGAAAAAAAAATAAAAATAAATGAAAAAAAAAACATCCCCCAGCAAACCACCCGGCACAAACGGAGCGGGTAACGTCGGCCTCCTGCCCGCTGCCGTAGGTGAAGATGTACGGGAGGCTGCTGGATGCTCTGCTCCCTCCCTCCCTGTCCGTCCCCCGGGTCCCCCGCAGCTGCTGCTGCTGCAGGAGAATAACGAGGATGTTCCTCTGGATGTGACACTGCCTCAGCGGGGTCTTTAGGAGAGCTCTCCCCAGCTATTCCCCCGAGCCCCGCGATAACGCACAGCCTGGGCGGGCAGTGCTGGTGGGCTCAGCACGTCCCTCGCTTTTATTTGCCTGTTCGGGGAGAACATTGCACTTACCTCCACGGCTCCTTTTAAAATGATGGCAAGCAGGAATGTATTGAAACAAATGGCAAATGTTCCCTGCCAGGGTAAGGGGGAACAGTCACGCATCGAAAGAGCAGCCTTGCGTTACCCACATTGCTTTATCTTACACACTGTGCATTTCCATTTATTTTTTTTTTTCCAGCAGGATTTAACACTGAAACTGAGCAAGTGTTAGTGAAGCAAAAGAGCGCTCGGCCTGATGGAGGCCTGGGGTTAACCAATGCACGGAAGCGGAGGAAGTTTGTGAATTTCTGTGAGAACACCGAATTTTGTGTCATCTTTTTCACTAACTTTAGCTTGTTGTTCTGGATGCTGTTTTAGCGACCTGGAGCTTGCCAAGGTGGAAATTGTTAGAATAAACCTGTCTGTGAGTTAGCGACAGAAATATTGCTAGCCTTTTATCTGCTTTTCCTGCTTTGATTTCTCCAGAGCTTACCTGCGCTGTCTCTTGTCCAAAGGACATTTTTATACCTGTGCCGATAAGTGGCAGACTGCTCACGAAGGGCACAGCACAGTGGCAGCCTGCGAGGGAAGCAGTGAAAAGCTTCCTTTAACATCGCTGTACGTGGCAAACCCAATTTTCAGCCGTATATGTCAGCGTGGCAACTCTTCTTGTTCCCAGTCAGCATGCTACAGGGTAATCGAGAATACAGCTTATTGCAGGCTTTTGTTTCTCTTCCAAGATTCGTTCCTTTTCATCCCTTTCTGTGCCGAGTATAATAAACAGAACAGGAAGCTGAAGGCAGTTTGGCTGGGGAAACAAGACACAATAATTAAAAACAAAATCAACAACAACAAAAATATGCAGAAAAACAACAAAAAAGCAGGTCAGCAGAGAGAGAGAAAGACACCTTTGTGAGAGGAAAAGGAAAAGAAGGAAAAGTAATGGCCAAGCTCTTCTCAACCAGCGTGAACGGAGGTTGTGAATAACAAACTACAGAGATCTTGCCATGTCCTACACAGGTGGGTCGTGCTTTTTCCGTGCTCCCTTATTACTGCCCACCCCACTACAGTCAGAGCGGCCCATGGCAGCGGGTCAGTTGACAGCCCTCCTCGCCAGGAGCGAGGCCACTGGTTAGGTGGGAGGTTAGAGGGCAGGGTGAATGCTCTGGCCTCAGGTGTCCTTCCAAAAATGAGTGTTGGAATTTGGCCCTTAAATCCTTAAGCAGCACAGAGATAGGCCTTCTTTTCTCTGGGTTTGGGATAAACATGGAAAAAAAATGACTGAGGGAATGAAAGAAATGCACTCCGGTTCTGCTTTCTTTGTGAGCTTCGAGCTTTTGTGTACATAGAAATGCAGATTTATGAGATCTTGAAAATGCAGCACTTGTATCAATTCCTTCCCTGGCGTTGAGCACGAAGAATCTAATAACCACCAGGTTCTCCTGTTGACGCGGGGAGGATCGTCACTTGGATTTGATCCAACCTCTAAGTATTACAGATGAGCCTAAGGCACTGCTGTAGTGACATATTATCCTGCGTCTCCTTATAGCACTATTCCTGTCTCGCCTTTTCTGGATGCTCTGAAAAAAGACAGTGGCAGAGATGCACCTCGGGGCTGATGTGCTGCAGCAGTTCCTATGTCTCCGTGTTTCACCCGGACTGCTGCAGCTGTCCAATACGGGTTAGACCACCGGGAAAGGGACAGAGCGCCTTCATCGCTCTGCTGGGGGCCCAAATCTGCTCCCCCGTACCAGCCAGCATGAGGCATGAGGCACCTGCACAGGCAGCACGGCGGAGCTGAGGATCCTTCAGGCACAGGGGGCTCAGGGGCTCCTGCCAGGCAAGGCGGCTGAGACGATCCGCTGCCTGCGACCTCATTAAAACAGCCTGATTGGGGCTGCTAATCACATAAATAAAGAATTAAATCATAGCATTAACCTTCTACAGGGAAACCTGCCCTGGCAACACTGGCAGAATTAGATCTATCAATTATTTACAGGGTCATTTGATAGAAATGTATATAGATGGCAGATTATGAGCACTTGAAGCAATAAGTTAACCATAAATTATTGCTCTGATAAGAATCTTTTAATATTTTCCTCTTCATGTCCTGAATTAAAAGCCACCTTGCTTTTATCTCTGGAAGACAGTAGCACCGCACATCATTTATCGCAGGTAGATCAAACAAAAACCATGCCCCAGCATCGAGGATTTTCACACTCCTTTTTTACTCCTGAGGCTCCTTGTTTTGTTGGCCATCCCTCCTGTGCAAAGAGAGCTAAATGCAGGGCCAGTTCCTCACCTGCTGTGACCTCTCAGAGCTTCCTTGGTGGCAAAGCTATTGAGACGACTGGAGCATGTGTCCTTGCCACCACCGAGCTGAAAGTCAGTGCGCAGGTAACCTGGCTCACCGGTGATCTCCTGTTATCCCCCAGTGCCGCACAGCACCAGGATGCTGTCTGCAGTGGCTCTCCAGTGTTATTCGTCAAAGCATTCAATTCCATTAAATGCCATGTAGCTTTTCCCTTCTATCTAAGGACTGCTTGGAAAAAACGCTCTTGAATCAGATGTGATGATGAGTTCATTGTTTTACCGATTCTACTGGGCTTGCAGGAATGACAATGGTACTAGATGGGCTTGTTTGCTGACCGGAATTTGAATGTGGATCTGTAGATAGCACACAAAAGACTTGGGCATGTGGAGTGGAGGAGGGTGGGGAGACTGAAGGGAAATCTGTCATTATTTATGGAAATATCCAGTATTCATGGAGCCATCTGCTGTGAGTGATTCAAGTCTGAGAAGTGTCATAAAATGAGAAAGCATAATGTAAAAAGAAAAAAAAAACCAACAACAAAAAACCCTGCATTTCTCAGAAACCTGAACCAGTGAATATGTAACCTCAGAATCTCTCTTTTTAAAGATGGTTTGCAAATCTTCTGCCAGACTGAGAGATAAAGATAGATGATATTTCTCAGGTTTCTTTCCTCACCCTTTTTGGAGCAATTCATTTCATTTGTTCATTTCCAGCCTTTTAATTATTGATCATGTCTTTTCCTTTTCACTTCCTTACTGTTACGGGCTATGAGACAAGGGGGAGTTAGAAAAAGGTATTTGAGACTGCTTAGACCTTGAAGCATTGAGAAGGTCTTTACTGTAGCCACGGTTTTCTCTTGATACTGAAACATCGGTTGTGTTGCCAGAATTTTTATTAAGAAATCTTATTATGGGTGGGACCCTCATAATACTCCCGTGGACCAGGTCTAGGCTGGGCTGCTGCCCTGTGCTGTGCCCTCCCAGGTAGTTCAGATACTTCATTTATTGATTTGATCATGCTCTTCTTTGCACAGTCAATATAGACAGACAGTGGGGAAACAGGCAAAAAAAGAGGCAATGATTTGCACAGCATCACAGCAAGCTACTGACAAAACTGGGAATAGACCGTATCTTTCTTGGTTTTTCATGGGAAATAATCCTGGGAAAGTCCTTTTCTCCTCTCCCATAGTGTTGCAGTCAAGGGCTATGTATTTAAAACTCTCCTTACTATTAGTTTGGTTTTTAAAATACTTCGTTGCTTTTAATTTGCTGTTCTTCTTCTTGGGTTATCTCGAAGCCCTGCAATGGTCCTGTTCTCCGTGCAGGGTTGCCTCTCTACTTCCAGTATTCCAGCTTCATGCCTTAAAAATTACATCTCCAGCCTAGCAAAGCACATAAGGATGTGCTCGAGCACCACAGATTTCAATTGATACAATTAAGGATGCTCTTAAGTGCTTGCTTTTTGCCCCTTTCTTCCGTACTTTGAACAAATACTGTGCTTCATGAGAAAACCAACAGAGAAGTGGTCCAGATGCTTGCTTACTAGTGATTTCCATTCTTTCTGGATGCAAGGTTTGGGATTTCCTAGGGCCAAGGCCCTACCAATGAATTACTAGATTACAATCAAAGCTAACATAGAAAATTGGACAGGAGGGTACCTTTAAGAGTTCACCTGATGTCTTGGTCCTCAAAGCAACATCAGCTCCACCTTTGCCTTGTCCGATGCATTTGTCAAGCCTCAGAAATAAGCTATAGAAGAACTGCAGCAATTATTCTCTGATGTTTAGAATGTGTCTAATCCAAATTTCCCTCAGCCATGACTACTTGCCCTGCTCATTGTGCACACAGGGAATGGGCTCTGCCGTTCCTCTCCACAAGAACCTTTTGCAAACCTGCAAACTGTTACGTGGTCAGCTCTGTGTCTTCTCTTCCGCAGACGTGTTCCAGTTCTTGAGGAGCCTGTGCCTTCCCCAGCTGCTGTTGTCCTAGAGGTAGGTTTCACACCTGATGGAAGATGCCTTAGCTCCTGCTTCAGGAGACAGCAGTGTTTTCCCAGTGTCTCCTTAGCTCTAGAAACAACTCCTTCCTTTTGTGCATAATTTGAAAGCTTTCAGCTGTTTTTTTTTTCCCTATCTTTGCACAAAAGCTGCAGAAGGAGCACCTGGCTGTGAATTACAATGTTATGGGATAGTAACTAAATTTTTGGACAGATCATTTGTTCCTTTCTTTAATTATACAGGACTTGTTCCAGCCACACTCATGCTAAGCAGGACCTCATTCAGTAACCAGCCCCTCGGTAATCAATGTCTGCAGGAGAGGAAATACGGTGTGCCAGGTAAGGAAACCTTTGTTTCCTGTCCCAGGTCACTCGTTTCTCTCAGCTGTAGCACAAGTTATGTTTAGTCCAGTAATGAAAAGCTGATTGAACTAAAACATCTGTGAGGTACACAGTCGTGCTGTCTGCAGTGCACTGAAGAATGGTCCTTTGTTTGCTTGGGACACCAAACCCATTGCAAAAAGCAATATTTGTAGCTAATCACCATAGTGATTTGAATTTTCATTTAGCCATTGTGCTAATAGAGGCAGCTGGAAAAAAAAATCAGCACAAATAAACACAACTATTAAGTACTGTCAGTTTTCAGCACCAGGAGCTGCTGGAAGTAATGCTGATGCGTCCAACCCAAGAAATCTTTGTAATGTGAAATGATATATATGAGGCCAAGAGAGGAACACATTTTATCTTGTTTGCTTAGACTCCAGAATAGATCTCTGAGTCTCCGGACATAATGATTGCTTAGGCAAGTCAAACACTGTATATCACCTGCTGAGCATCTGATTCATTGACTGAGTGGATTGAAGCCAATTTAACCAGCTGGAATCTGTAATATTGACTTCCATGGTGTGATACTGATCTATAGCACCCAGAGGATTTGGCCCAGAGACAAAGGGAGGCAGCATTTCCTTTGGGTGACATCTTTCCTGCAGGCCGAGGTGGACGGTAGCTGTCCTGTGAACCTTGCTTGCCCGAGAAGCGGTGTGTAGGGCACGTGCAGTGCCAGTGGGTTTTGTCATGCTCCCTGTGGATGCTTTAGTGTTACTCTGGGAAAGGGAAGGAAGGAGGCTGGACCCAGCTTTCCCTTCTGCTGAAGAGGAACCAGACCATGCATGATACCTCCCTCGCTCTTCAGAGCCCCAGCAGAGCTGGACACTACAGCTCCTGCCCAGCAAGGGCAGCGGGGGACAGGCAAAGCAAGGCCTGGCAGCGTTGAGTGCTGTGACAGCCCTGGTGCTTGGGACTGCCAACATCAGAGTTACGGCACTACAGTGGTACTGCTCATCATTATTTCCTAGCTAAGTGACTTAATTTACTAAATCCCTACAGCTTTCCATATCTCCATAACCAAAAAAAAAAAAAACAAAAAAAAACAGCATGGGGACAAAAGGCTAAGCAGAATTTATTATTGCTCTTTATTATTATCAAATCTTTTGCCTTCTTTTTAAGATTTATGAACCTCTATTTAATTAATTCATCAGGAAACTGAAAAAGCTAATTGTGGGTTCATATGCATTTCCATAGGCAGGGGCTCATTCCCTTACCAGATGTCAATAATACCTGATCCGTGCAAATGGAGCTTGGCTTGTGGCAGCCTGCTGCCTGATCTAATTAATGTCGTGACTCCGGTCCACCCTGAGCAAGAAGGGAGCTTGGGTTTTGCATAATTGTAAGACTGGGGGTAGGCAGGATTAGAAACAGGGAGCTGAACTCCAGTGTCTTGAAGGCTCAGTTCTGCAGTGCTAACCCTCTGCTACCAGGGGTCCAGATATAGGAAAGTGATGACAGAGGCAGGCTGCTTAAAAAAAGAAAACCTAGGAGGAGCTCTGGAGTGCACTGCCCAGCCCTCGTAACTGTTTGTAGGGACAGAAGGGGCTTGTTCACTTGAATTCAGGGTCATGTTAGGTCCCTCTTTGGTTTGCTTTGATCCTTCTAATGCTGCGATTCCCCCTGGGTCAGACAATGCCATGCTGCCTCAAGCAGAGCACTGTTTCACTTGCTGGGTTTTCTTAGGGCAGCATCAGGATTTGGTGGCTTGCAGAAGAGTTGTTCGTTGGCCAGGACCATGTGCATCATCACCTCGTGGCCTCTTCTGGGCACACAGATTCTCCTCTCTTTAGGGAAGTTACTTTTGGGGGAGCCTGGTTGAGATTGCACGTTTTCCGAGGCAGGTCTCAACCAAGCATAGCTTGCTTTTATTTTTGTTGTTCCTAGCATTATTAGCACACAGCTTGTTTTCAAAGATAATGATGTGGAAAAAACAATAGCATCCTGCCAAACTCCTTCAGTATACAGTCTGCAGGTTGTGCTATATTATCTGCGTCCTACTACACACACTGGAATGGTTTGTAAACTCTGTCTTGTGAGCTACAAAGGAAATGAAAATATTGAAATACATCCCTTCCCTTCCCTGCCAAATAGGCCTTCCTTCTTCTGGTACTTTTCTATCTTTGAGCTGTATTGTAAGGATCTTGTTTAGCATTTAAAAAGCTACTGCTGCACTCTATTATCAAAGACATATTTGTTAAAACATGCATATGAAAGGATTTGTAATTGAAGTACAGCTTTGATATATTTAATAGAATGTAAAACTGCCATCCCTTTTTAATAGGAGATGCTTTATGTGCATTAGAAGTAATATAATAATGCCTCTCCACTGAGCTCTACCCATTAGCAGACTTTTTTTCTCCCTTTCTTTTAGTTAATCTTAAAACTTTAATGTAATCTAAACACATTAACATCTTTTTTCTCCCCTTTCTGTACTTGGAAATGCTTTGAACTGAACTTTGTTTCAAATAAGAGATAGCTACAAACATGGCATCAATATACGGTGCCCCAGCACTGCTTGACAGATGGTCCATAAACCAGCACATCTCCTTGCCTTAGAAATGTTAACAGTAATGGGAGCGTGGCTCTATGTGGGAGCGAGGGAGCAGGCATGCATGAGAATGACCTTGTAAACAACGCACCACAATAAGCATGTGCTTTTGTATATTCCCATGTCTCAAATGTAATCAAACACCAGAGCAGCAGAAATAGAAAATGTCAAAAAAAAAAAAAAAAAAAGAAAGAAAAAAGCCTCTTTAATAGCTATTTCCATATTGCAGCCTCAGAATTCTTTACAAGGAATTGTTGTTACAGTTCAGGAAATCAGGATATAAGCTGGTAAACCTTAAGTATGCCAAACTGACCCATGGTTTGGGGTAGCTGTAGCTTGGCATCTCATCTCACACAGAGCTGTTTTTTCTTCCTGCCAGAACTCAGGATCAGGCACTATTTTGCAAGCTGGCTATCCAGTGTTAGTTGCTCTTGGAAAATCCTGGATATGTCTCAGGGCCATGTCAGAGGAACCCAGGTGAGAGCCCCCTGATTTCTAACCTAGTACCCCGCTAACATCCAGCAGGATATATTAATCACAGTTGTTGTAAGAATATTCACAAAACACCTGTGATGTTGTTGCTTTGTTAACAAATGGAGCCCTTTCAAAAAGAAAATATCTCCCCTTTGATTCAGATACACTGCTGTACTGGCCATGATCAAACTTCCACTATGACTGTGTGTGTGTACTTACTGCTTTTCCTGAGAACGTCTTTTAATTCACTCATTCACTGATACCTCGGAGCATTTTGAACATGAATATGTTGTGCCAGTGACTTATGAAGCTAGGTAGCTGTGAGCTGTGGATGGAGACCTTTCAGAACACAGCTTACCACCCACTGCACGTGTCCACTGTGAACGGGCATGTTGTACAGCCTGTGTTTGGGTGGCTGTAGGGATGCTGCCATCATCCAGGACCATTTGTAGGAAGTGGTCACAAGGTTCAGACTCTTGGATTCTTTCCCAGTGAATTTTTGAAAGAACGAATATTCCTCTAGGCTGATAGAGTGACTGTGGGATGGCATAAGTGGTCTGTCATCCCCCACGTGGCTTAGATGCAGCATTGTTTGTAAAGTTGTCAGATTCTCAGCTTGGGACTATAGTTTGCCATTGCTGCAGCTCCTTCTGCCTCTACTGCTTTTCTTAGCAGCATTCTTAACCTGTCTCCTCTGGCCTGCATTGCAGCCCACAAACAGCCATGTCAGCAAGGAGGCACGTTTATTCAAACAACACAGGTGTCTGAAAGAAGTCTGAGGCTCTGTATGTAAATACGTGAATGTTAGAATGCATTATACAAATTTAAATTGATGTTTCATGACTAGACAGAGAGAAAAACTCCATTTCACATGGGGAATAAATACATTCTTTTCCTAAAAAGAAACAGTACAATTCATTCAATTTGCATTTGGATATTGCCTTTGTTCAAATAAGTGGTGTATGTTTGGGTGTTTACAAACAGCAAGAATCATGCAAGGTGGTTTCAGTGTTTTCTAAAGCTGGTTCTTTTTTGCAGATGTAAATCCATCTCCCATATCTGTGAACATCTGAATTCTAAAAAACAGATGTATTCATTAACTGTCCAGAATATGAAAAAATAAAACAACCCTCTGATGGTGGTGAACCTGTTCTGCAATAGGGACTGCTGTAAGGTAGGTTTAAAGAGAAATTTTTAAAATGAATTGTCAAGCCGCAGTTCAGGGATTTTGTCGCTGGTTTCACTTTCAGTGCACACTGAACTGCAGTGAGCACAGCATAAATGCCAAGTCAGTTGAGTGTCATAAACTCCTCAGGTTAAAGTGAACTTGAGCAAAGTGCTTACCAGCTATCTGGGGTTAGGCAGATGAAACATTTCAAAACAATCCAGAAAAACAGAATGGGCTTAGAACGAGGTGGTGAAAGAACTGAAGAAGCAGTACTGCAGTCAAAGCTTCATAAGAATTCTAGTCTGGTTTGAAAACAAAAATAAGTGAGCCAAGTTGGCAGTGAAGTCTTGGACAAAGCTAACTGCACCCTGCAGTGTGAGCTCTGTGTGAGATGCAAGTTCACTACAGGCCTAACCAGACTCTGCTGGAGAAAATGGATTTTTTTTTTCATCATTTCATTAAGTTTTGCGGTTATTCCTGCATAAGTTAGCCCTTACCTTTTCTTGCAGGACAAAGCCATTGACCCAGAGCACATCACTAAACAGATTAATTACTGCTGGACACAGAACACTTGTCACTGCTACTCCATCCAGTTATCTATGAGGGATCTCCACGAAGCCTGTCACACGTAAAAGCAGTTCTACTTGTTGGCTCATGTTTGGTTCTGTACTCAGGTAACTGCATTTTCAGAAGAGCCTTCCCCACAAGGGTATTCTGCTTCACTGCCGGAGGTGCTAGGTGTAAGTTTCTCCATACTGCCCCAGCAATTTTATTTAACTCGCAATTTATTTGAAGTTGTCCTTTCGAAGAGCTGGGATAAATGCTACCTAGAATTTTAATTTTAGGTCAGATGTTTAGTTTTTCTGTCCTCTTCTCATTACACAAGTGTGTAAGGAAACCATTTGGGCAGAGTCAAGTATAAATATGCTTTCTAATCCTAACATGCTTTCTTTATAGCAGAGCTCATGGAGGAGTGAAAGCAATCATGCATTATGTCAATATGCTCTGGTGGTTTATTTCAGAAAAAAAAATGAACAGGATTTACTTAAGAAAGAGTAGTCTCAGAAAAAAGTACCTGAATCAAAGCATTCACAAATGCATGTATGAACTACAGTGGCTTGATAATAGACTAAATCGACTTAAATGAGGAACAAAAGCTCTATTTATGCAATTCCCAATGGTCTAGTCTAATAAATGACACAGAGAGACTACCTATTCTAATTTCTTTAGTGTCTGGCTTTTGTTATTAAAGAGCATGTGTTTTCAGAGCAAGTGTTACCTTAAGTCTGCCTCAGTGAAGAGATAAGTGCCACACGTTGGCTAAATACATAGGAGCAGATTCCTTAAGAGACCTCGCAGCCTAGGAAAAAAAAAAAAAGACTCATTTAGTTTACCTGAAGAGGCATCCATAGAAGCAGAAGAGGCATGTTTAGTCTTGTCTGAGACATTTGCTTTCCCTACTCTAAATCCTCCCCAAATGCAAGAAGAAATATATGATTTAATACTGATAACTTGTGCTCACAGGAGCTTTGGCATTAGTGAAAATGAAGTGCTCTGTTGAAGGCACTAGTTTCTTGAGACTGAAGGGGAAGGAAGGATTCAATGTCATTTCTCTTCCTGAAGCACAGTATGGAGCTCACCTGAAGAACTGTGAGTACTAGTTACCCCCCACGGAGCAAAGGTATGCCATTTCCAAAATTAGTGCTTCCCTTCACACAGAATTAGTCTTCTGGGAATTATTTTCCTCCCTTCCTCACTGGCACGCACAGCAAATATTTTAACCTTGAAACATCTTTTTGTCTTTCCTATGCCTCGGTGAAAATTAGCCTTGGAGTTCTAGCCCTCATTTGTGAGGCTGAGGAGACAGTGGTGATAGCGTCTTGCTTTCATAGAGTAATTCCACCAAGGCTGACTAATGCACAGCCTCAGCTGCACAGGAACATCCAGAGTGGTCAGTCTCCCTGAGAAGTCTCCCCAAAAGTGAATCCTTTAGCTATTTTCAGTGCTGGCAAAGAGACTCCTTGCCTGCTGGGTATTGGAGGCCACCACCAGGGTTGGCCTCAGTGAGGAAGCTGTGTCCTTCTAGAGATGCTGCTCCTGACTAACATAGGCGTCAACATAACACAGGTCAAAACCCATCCTTGCTGCCTGGTCCAGGCAGAACCTTTTTGCTGTCGGGAAGAACTCAGCCATCAAACTGTAGCAGGACTGTGGTCTCTGGAAGCTACATCCCCCCAAAGGAGCCATGACAACAGCTGCTGCTTTACCTTCTTTTCCTTGGGGCCAGGCAGGGACAGAAATTCAGCTTCTTAGCCGTGCAGTGGCAGTGGAGAGGAGGCTGCTCTTTTGCAGCTGCTGCGTGCTCCTGGACGGAAACCGGGGCTGGATGCAAGTCCAAGCTCTCCAGAGAGCTTTCTGATAATGCTTCCATGGTGCCGCAAGTCCTACAAAGAAAATAAAATACACACATTCATTTCACAAACCCTGTTGCAATCTATCCATTGGCATAGATATTCCCCCAGTCAGCAACAGAGGCCAGGCAGCAGGTTGGGTTGGATTTGGGGAAAAAAACTCAGTTGCTGTTGATGTACCTGTTGGAAATGGAGGTCTCTTGGAAACCTGGGCAGTTATCTGGGCGCTTGAATGGAAGGTGTGGGTCACTCACAAGAAATGGGGTGATGTGCCAGTGCCTGGAGAGTAATGAGAGCTGGGTAATGGCATCCAGACAATTACAATCTTATGTTGGCCTTGTCTGAAATGGAAAAACCAACAGTCTAAAAGGCTATAACACTGATTCTGTAGAACATTAAACTATTACTTTATGCTGATGATATCCTACTGTTAATTAAGGACTCGCATGCTTTCCCTCTTGCCTATAATGAATATTGCTCTCTGAGTACAAAGTTATCATTGCACAAAATTAATGACTCTGAGACTGCAGTGATGCAGCTTTCTGGAGTTTGCCCTTCAGCCCTGCTCACCTCATGGAATCTTAAGTGGGCACCCAAAAATACAGTACAATTAGTTAGAGGCTGATATTAACAAAGCCTCAGACAATGTAATTAAAGATAATTTAAATCCAATTATCAAGCAGGTAGGAAAAGATTTGGAGGGATAGCCAGCGCTAAATAAAAGCCAATGTACATGATTCAGTAGGCCAGATTCTGCCCTCATTTGCAGTCCCATCAGGTTGTTAAAATAGAAATGAGGACATCATGTAAGTCAGCACCCTCAGAATCACTGTCATAAATGTTCTTGTGACAATATTTTGCACGAGCAGCAAAAGTCGTGCATGCTTTGAGTTTACTTTGAGCATGAGTGGACATAAAGACCTATACATACAATGAATAATCCTAATTGTTACTAATAATTTCATTCCCAGTCCACCCCATAAGAAAATGACAATCAGATAGGAATACTTCAACTCTACTGAAACTCAATTTTATTAAACATACTTGGATCCAGACACAGTATTCAGCACTAGAGAATTTAACAAAGCCTGATCTGTACTACTAAGTTCACATTTACCCACAGCCCAGAGGCTTCTGATGCTATAAAGAAAGCTCCTTATAAGTCAGCATAAAACTTCCTGAATAGCTACAACAAATACAGTAAAAATACATTTCAGGTGACAGAAATCTCAGGACGAGAGGATGAATTAAAGATGTCACAGGAGACATTTGAAAAGTACTTATAGCTCTGGATGAGAAATGTTAATATTCCCCCTAAATGTCATATAATTGGCCCAATTTCATGCACCAGAATCATGCAGATTTTCATGTTTTTTGTTTTGTTTTGTTTTTTTGATTCCTAAAAGGGATAATTTTGAGTGAAAATGGCTGCATTTCAGGGAAGCTTTTTTTCCTGCCTCATACTGTAAACTAATATAGCTGTTAAACAGAGGTTGCATTTCAGCAGTGGCTTGAATGGAAATATCTTCTAAAAAGCACATGAAATCCTTTGTGTTGAAAATATAAATCAATTATTTTTGGAGTGGCTTGAAAAATTAAATCATGACAGTCTTATTCAAACAGTTTTCTAAACGGCATGATTTTTGGGGCTAGTCAAAATGTTCTGCAGAATTAATTTTATCTCTGGAAAAAAGGCAGAGAAGATCCAGTCCAATCCACGTCCTTGGATTTTTTTCAGTCTACTGTTGGATCAGCCAGCTGGGACCAGGTAGCAGATATGGTTTTGCCAGGGAAGGGGTCAGTGCTGTAGAGCATGATACCCACCTACCAAAAGAGAAAGCAATGACACACATTTACCGTAGGATGGAGCAGTGGAAATAAATGAAAGGTGTCGATGAAAGAAGTCTGGGCAGCAGCAGAAAAGGAGGGCCGGTTGCTGGTACAAGAGTGTGATTCATGCTGAACAGAAATGACTAAGAAAAGGGTATCATCCTGCTATAAAACAGCTTCTGTAACAGCTTTACAGCAAACACATAGATGATAGCACTGTAAATACATAACAAAGTTTGTAGAACTCAGCATATGGGAGTTCCTGTTCAAAACTGCAGCACAAGAGGTGTGCTTTTCTCCTTTTGAGATACCACATTCACTGAGTTATAGTCCTAGCAAATTCCTGCCTGGGAAACTGGCAACTTTCTGCACATACTTTCAGGCTGCACGGATGTGCTCCCAGAAGTCATGAACTGCCATAGAGAAAAAATGAAAAGATAACAGGAGTCGGGTGATCCTCTGCGTTTCCGAATTAAACTATTTTTTTACCCCTCCAGCAGCAAGCAAATTCACATTTCTATTCTCCATCCTCTCCCTTCTTGGCTGTTAACAGACTATGAGGCACCCCAAATTATTACCATAGAATCATAGAATGATTCGGGTTGGAAGAGATCTGTAAGATCATCTAGTCCAACCTTTACCGTAGTACTGAAGTCCACCAATAAACCATGCTACTAAATTCTATATCTATGCATTTCTTGAAGACCTCCAGGGATGGTGACTCAACCACTTCCCTGGGCAGCCTATTCCAATGCTGCACAACCCCTTCAGTAAAGAAATTTCTGCCTAATATCTAACGTAAACCTCCCCTGCTGCAACTCGAGGCCATTTCTCCTTGTCTTATCATGTGGTGCTTGGGAGAAGAGCCCAATCCCCACCTTGCTACAGAATCCTTTGAGATTGTTGTAGAGAGCAATAAGGTCTCCCCTGAGCATTCTCTTCTCCAGACTAAACAACCCCAGCTCCCTCAGCTGCTCCTCACAGGACTTGTGTTCCAGGCCCTTCACCAGCTTCATTGCCCTTCTCTGGACATGCTCAAGCACCTCGATGTCTTTCTTGTAGTGGGGGGCCCAAACCTGAACACTGTGCTCGAGGTGCCGCCTCACCAAGCCGAGTACAGGGGGACAATCACCTCCCTGGCCCTGCTGGCCACGCTATCTCTGATACAAGCCAGGATGCTGTTGGCCTTCTTGGCTACCTGAGCGCACTGCTGGTTCATATTCAGCCAACCATCAACCAATACTCCCAGGTCCTTCCCTGCCAGGCAGCTTTCCAACCACTCATCTCCCAGCCTGTAGCGCTGCTTGGGGTTGTTGTGCCCCAGGTGCAGGACCCGGCACTTGGCCTTGTTGAACTTCATACAGTTGGCCTCAGCCCATCGGTTCAGCCTATTCAGATCCTCCTGCAGAGCCTTCCTGCCCTCGAGCAGATCAACACATGCGCCCAACTTGGTGTCGCCTGCAAACTTACTGAGGGTGCACTCAATCCCCTCATCCAGATCATCGATAAAGATATTGAAGGGAACTGGCCCCAGTACTTAGCCCTGGGGGACTCCACTAGTGACTGGCGTCCATCTGGATTTAACTCCATTCACCACGACTCTTTGGGCCCGGCTATCCAACCAGTTTCTAACCCAACAAAGTGTATGTCAGTCCAAGCCAAGAGCAGCCAGTTTCTTTAAGAGAATGCTGTGGGAAACGGTGTCAAAAGCCTTACTGAAGTCTAGGCAGACCACATCCACAGCCTTTCCTATTACAATGTTCTTCCTCACATTTCATAGCTGGACTAGAAATTGTCAGCAAAGACAGCTTACAGGGAGAGTTAAATTCAAAAGAAAATAGAAATTGACAGAGACACTTGCAATAATCAAAGATCTTAAGATGTTAACATTATTGTTGAAGGATTATGGAACAGTTTGCAGTACAAGAACTTTGTACTCCCTCTGTCTGATCAATGTTCAGTTGCTGCCTGCGAGACAAAGGGAATGCAGATATTTAAGACTTGCAAGCTTTGAGAAAACTATGAGAGGCTACGGAAATATAAGTCAATGATCCACGGAAGGAAGGAAGTGGTGACACCGTTTTTGCTGAAGGAAGTCAGGACACTCGGACAGATCGAGCTATGTCCCAGCAGCAGAAGTCCTCTCCCTGGCACATGCCCAGCTAGCATCAAGCGGCTACTGAACAACATCGCTCATTTCTGACCTCAGGCCTGGTTATGGGAAAGGCAGTATATCCAGCTCTGAGCCTCGGGGGAAGCTGGTCTGTGTGCCCAGACCTGGAAGTGAGAAGGACTCTCATGCCTCACAATTTGAAGGCATCGGTGAGCATGTGGGTAGGAGCGGTCATTGGTGCATTCTCCTTGGGTAGGCAAAGGGTTACTGACAAAGCTTTTCACTGACAGCTCAGAAAATTGAGCAGGCGTGGTAATAAACAAAAGGTCTTCTCATAGATCACTGATTAAAGTAATTGATAGAGAGAAGAAGCAGGAATGAATAGAGGCAGGCTAGTGCTAGTCTTCTTCCAGAGCTGTTTTGGGTCCAACCTGTTCAGCTTGTGGTAGGAGGTTGTGCATAACAAGGTAACACAGTTTGCCTACGTTCCTAAATTGTTCAAGGTTTTAAAGCTAAAAGTTGATTGTAAATAGTTGGATCTGCCAGAAACTGACAGATAAAATGGAAGATGAAGTTTAAATTCAACAAATGAGAAGTCAATCACATAGAATTAAATAACAGTAGCTGCACACTCTAAATAGGTTAAACTTTCTTAAGAGAGAGACATAACAAGATCGGTGGCAGAAAGCTGTGCAGTATGGTGCCACACATCATTTCGGGTGAAAAAGGAGACTAAGAAGTCAAGCCTAACAGAAAAAATAGTATGTTGAAGGGGACAGGAACAGATGGACACCCGTTTTTGATACAGTTTGAGAATGCAGGCAAAGCACAAGTACAGCAGAGATGCAGTGTTAATCCGGACATGAAAACAAACACCTACACAGGTGCTGTGTTGGATACAAACCGAAGACAGAGCTGGGAGAGAGAACTGTTTGGAAGAGAAGGAAAACAGGAGCACATAGTCTGCACTTCTCTCCTAAAGAAATTATTCAGTGAAACATTATCTACAGATAGAACTGGACTTCAACCCAGGACTAGTTTCCCAACTCAGATAATCAGGGTGGCAGTCGTAAAGCCAGAGAATCAGGTATTTGACAGACCTTCACTGAAGTCAATATCCTTTAACACTGATGTCCCTAAATTGTCTAGTGTTACAGACATCATTTTACCTGTGTTTGGTTTTAGGTGTTGCAGTCAGTCTGCCTAGGTTTGTTGTCTTTCAAAAATTCCACTACTACCCCCCCAAAAAAAACCAAACACACAAAAACAATCTACCCTGCAAATTGTCTCTAAATAGAAATTTGAGAAATTTGAGCTTTGTTGCTCTAGTTTATGATGCTGGCAGGAATTAAAAGTTAGTGGAGAAGAGAGTAAAATGTATTTTTTTTTTTACACATTTCATTTCAGAGTGTTTCCATCACCAAATTTCTGTGCTAGAGCTGCCTTTGGCAGCCACAACAGCATGCAGCTGTGGCTTTTCAGAAACAGAAGAGGCCAATGGACCTGTTGGCCTTATTTTTAGAGCTACCTTCAGCTTTCCTGCAGGCTTTGAAAGTTAACTCTTGCTATCTAATTTTTGTCCCATCATCTGGTTTGTTGACTTTAATTGCAAGTTCTCCGGGGCAGGGCTCATTTGTACAGTGACTGTTGGGCCACAGTCTTAGTCTGGGTCTCTAGATACTACCATACTACAAATGATATGTAATAATAATTTTGTATGTGATCAGCTGCATTGTAATGGCTTTTTTTCTTCTGGGCTTTAAGCTTTTTTTATTTGATTGCATCCTTGCCCTAATTTCAAAGCTGGAAAATAATAGATTTTCTGGAGAACAATCCCAAATGTCTTATCTACAGCTGATCTGCAATTCAATATAATGATTCTTTCTTTTTGATGATTTTTTTTCCTTTAAATTTGAATAATATCATTTGTGTGATGTTACTCAATCTTTCTGTTTTAATTTGAAATCCTATTTTTAATCAATTAGGAAAAAATGACCTAATTAAGGAGTAATTTAGGCCAGCAACTTGAACGTTGTTTTATAAAGTAGCTGCATTTAATTGGAAATGTGCTCCACTACTGCATTGTGTTAGGAAGTAATTTGGAAGAATCAGCCAATGGGATCCCCTGGCTGCACTTCAGAAAGAAGAAGCAAAGCTGATGTCCAAAGCAGTCTGATGGACTTGTGCTTTATTAGTAGCTTTGCTATGAGCCTCAAGGTCCAGGGAATTGTCCTGGAGTGATGGGATACTACCACCACTACAGGTGGGTGGTAGGATCTGAAAGAGGAACGGGCACACCTGACACGTTTCTGCTCTCCAGCCTGCATCTCATTCTTAGCGTTGCTTTTAGCATCATGCACCTCCAGGAGCAGAGGGGAAGAAACAATTGCTACTCTGCCCTGGGCATCAACAGCCTCTGGAGGGACCGCTGGCTTCCAGCTGATCACCGAGGGTTGCTGTACTGCAGAGCAGGTATTGCTGGACAAACTTAGCAGCGCATCATTTATTCATGCAGGCTCAGACTTTTTCCTCAGAAAACAGCTCTCAGGGAAACGCTTTACAAAGGCCTTGCAGTGTACTGACAGAGCCCTTGATGCATGTTAGTGCTTCATGACAAGGAGCAGCAGCATTGTATTCTGGTTAAAAAAAAAAAAAAAAAAAAGATACCCAGAGAACGCTTGCAGGCTCAGATCACTTCAGTTTTAGCCTAATACTTTTTGTCATTGAATTTCATGTCAGCCCACTATTTATTTTCTGAATCTTATGGGTGATTCCTGAGCCCCAGAGGAAGCCAAAGAAGTTGCCACCCCTTGGTATTTAAGTGTCTGTCGTACAAGGAAGCCCCGGCAGCCTGGGAGCTGTTGTTCAAGGCACTGGCAGGAACATGTGTACCTTTGTGATAGTGCAGAGGGGACGCTTCTGCGGACAGGACAGAAATTTGGTGTCCTGGTGGTTTAGTCCACAGCTACTGATGCCTAGTTCAAGCAGTGACCAGTCTCACATGGCAGAGCAAAGAAATGAGCAACAGCCATATACAATTCACTGAAGTCGAGCTGCAAAGCAAGGCTGGTGCTCTGCATATCACCTCTAAAATCAAGTGTGCCTGGATGAAAGAGCTCACAGCTTTTGTAGTCAAATATTGAGTTCCCTGGGAGATCCACGTGAGTGGAGCAAGCCTCCTGCTCCATCCTCTAAGTCAATAGTAGCAATGCATTATCAGATTGCCTGTTTTCCCAGACACATTAAATCTAGTTTGACAAAGGTGAAAATGTTAGCTGTCTGCAGCCTTACAGAGTTGGCAAAATTCAGAACCCTACAAAAGTATCAGCTTTGATTAAAAATTGTGTCACACTTCAGGAGAGAGGATATGTGCTCACCTAACCTGGTGGGCTCCTTCAGTGACAGCTTCATTTCATCCTTCGGGCAGCACGAGATCTGGAAATGGCAGCACAGAATCCCCATCTTGCTGAGCCAAATTCATGTACAAAGCACACCACTGTCAACAGGAGCTTTAGATGTTCAAAGGAATTCAGCACAAGTTGAATCTTGCCCTAATCCATTTTACCTGAGCAGGCTAAATTGTCCTTCTGGAGGTGTCCTTCTGGAGGTGTCCAGACACAAACCCCTCCATATTCCATTCAAACACATCAAAACAGAGCATTGCTGCTGTTTCAGCAAGCCTGGCAGCCTTCTGACTTTGTGATCAACTAAAACTCCTGGAATTAGATGCACAGATTAAAAATCCAGTTGGATCATAAATCCCACTGCCACAAGACACAGCCTTGGGACCAGGATTTCTTCTACCAACTTTAGAGGCCAAGGTTTCAGAAGACGGGCATGGAGAGGGAGCGCTGCCTCCCCAGGGTGCTGGATAAGCCGCTCCGAAGGCACCTAGTCCCATTTTGTGGTGCAGGAAGAATGTAGTTCATGCTCACTTAAAGGAGGATGAATCCAGGCTGAAAACCCTACGAGGGTGTTAAATTCATGGTCTTATTACCAGATTCATGCCATTCTCCTCCACCCCGCAGCCACCATATACAATGTAAACATGATCACTAATGAAGCAGAGTGTGGCTGCATGACACTGGGATTCAGCAATGACCAGCCAGTGGGTTATTGACCACAATTAGTCCTTTAAACTGCCAGCTTTGTTGTGCTTATTCTAACTTGTGCTAAAGCAAAGCTTTTCTAACAGGAGAAACCCAATAAAACTTACATGATACCAGCTGCGTTTATAATGACTGTCACATTATTATGATACAATGGATGTCCTGCAGAGTCTTCTGAAACAGGAACGGGAAGAGGATTGTGTCTTTGCTTCATAAGAATCTCCAAGAGAACTCAGTACCAGTAAAGAAATACATGATATGAAACATCTGGATGCTGAAGTCACAGAATATCTGTTTAGAAAATAGAGATCTTTTTTAATTAAGAAAAATTAACCACTTCACAGAAGTAACAAATCAGAAAAAAACAACAGTCCATTTACAGAACAGGAAAAGCAAGTCAATTGTCTGTTCTGCTCCTGAAATCAAGGCGTTTCGGTGTGCAGGGGAGGGTTGTTTTCCTTAGAAGAAGAAGAAGCAATCAGTGCTAACTAATCAGCACCAGGCTAGACATTTAAGAGGGTCCATAACTGCAACCTGTAAGCACTTACAAATTGCTGTCTTGACTGAGCATAATGATATTTTACAAAAATAAAAACTATGTGCTTAGTACATAGTGTAGAAGTCTGGTTTTTTGTTGTTGTTGTTTGCTTTACATCTGGAAGGGAAGGCTGATTTTTATAGAACAGCTTTGACTTCTTAAAGTTAATTTGAAACCACTCATTTTCAACCAGTGGCGTCTAAATTGGTGTCAACGCTGATTTTTCATTTGTTCAGATGAGAAACGTTTACACTGCATCATTTTATTGCACCTTCCAGAACAAGAGCTGCTCATAAACCACACATAATGCAAACCCTTGACAATTAAAAATCCACTGTACAAATGTAAAGCAATCAGAAAGCACAGAAAGAAGTGGAAAGAAAGGCTGCGTTTACGTTGGAGGCAAGCTCTTTGGATGAGCAGCCTTCCCGCTCGCTTCGGAGACGCTGCTTCTGCCCCCGTGAAGAACAGCAGCGGTGAGGGACGTCTGATCAGAAAGCCTGAGCTGTGTAATGGGGTCAGCATCACAGGTGTCGGGGCCAAGTCATGGAAATGTGCTCTGAATGGCTAGTGCCAGAATGCACTGATTTAAGAGGTAAAACAAAACCAACAGGAAATAAACCCAAATGAAAGAGGATTAGATGGCTGGCGAGATTATCCTATAAATAGGCCCTCGCTTGCTTCCTTTTAATACAGCCAGGGGCCAATGAGACCCATGTTTCCAGCGTTAATGGGCCTAGCTGAAGGCATTAAGACATTTTATAAAGAATGAGAGGCGAAGGGATTAGGAGCGATGGGAATTTACAGAGCGTTTGTGAATTAGCATCAAAGGATGTCTGACTCCATGGAAAGTTTGAAAAGCGGAGGTAAATGGAGATACCATTATGGAAGAAAAATAGCACAAAAATTTCTCTAGTTAAAAACAATGCTGTTATTTAAATATAGCTCATTATACACGTATGTTAATTTCTCTCCTGAACTTTAAGATATAGAACAGACTGAGAATTTCTATTCACTCTTGCTTATCGTAGAAGCACAGGGGATATTAACTTTGTTAAGAGGATTACCAAATGCTCAGGGTCCTGGTCTAGAGTGGGACTTTGTGGCATGACTGCAGCCCACACGGCCCATACAAATACTAAGCACTGCAGCTGTGTGTGCTGAAGAAAGCCAGATGATTTAAAAAAAAAAACAGCAAACCACCTTGTTTCAGGAAAAATGGCTATGGAAGGCGGGCCTGTTAGAAGCGCGTACAACAGCTACACCAGACAGGGGTCATGTGGCTGAAAAGCCCTGGGCCCACCAGGTCCAAGTGTGCAAAGTCCTGAGGGACATGCGAATGCTGAAAACAGTTTCTGAACCTGCGCGCCCGTGTGTATGCACTGCAAAAATTGGCTCACTCTGCTTCCTGCGCTCATGGGCCCTGACTTGAGAACACCTGAAACCAAGCCTGGTGCACAGGGTAGAAGCAGCAGTCCTGGGAAACAAAGAAAAGTGTTCAAATAATGAAAAATGCTTCTCTATCTGCCACTGTCGTCCTGTTTCTGAGGTTATTCGTGGTGCTTCAGCTGCTGCACACTCACAGCCAGTAGATGAGAGGCTTTAGCACGTCGCATACAGAATCATCTTTGAGACTGTAGTAGCAGCAGTATTTGTCTCATCCAGTGTCCCCCCCTCAAACCAAATGCTCATCATACAGAGGAAAAAAGGAAAAAAAAGGTTGGGACTGACTCCAAAAGACCTTCTAATTTTCTCCTGGGTTTTAGTCTGAGAGGACTCTATTACCATGAGTGTGGGGGAAGTGGGACCTTTTATTGAAAGAGCCCAAAGGCCTCTGCAGAATGAGGCAGATATTGAGCTTTGATGAAGTGCAGTGCTGGGGTCGATTCCAGTAATCTTTTTCCTGCCCCCTCAAAAAGCCTATTGGATTTGCCCACCGGTGCAAGCTGTTGACCACTGCCGTTTTCCGTCAGTATTTGCTTACCAGACAAAAGCTGCCAGCCTCCCATTTGTGATGCACACACACTGCTCCGGCCAAGGTCACTTGTCTGACTGTAAAAACAGCACTTGGGGAAAAAAGAAAGAAAACAACTCATCATTGAAGCTACTCATGGCAGCCTTTCCCCACACAAATGCAAAAGCTTGCTCTGTGCCTGCATGTCGCTGGCAGCAAGTTTGTGGCACCCATCCCTCCACACAGAGGGAAGCAGAGGGACAAGCCAAGCAATGAAGCCACCAACTGCAATTACTGCAAATGCTCTCCCTGGGATTTATTAGCCTCCATTGAAGATGACTGCACGTGAAAATGCACCTGAAATATGGCTGATTCACAACGTTTCTCCTAATAGAAACCTGCTTATTCAGCAAAACTGGAAACACTGAGGCATTGCAGCCCAAACCAGTAGTATTTCAGTCCTGCAGTCCCACTACGATGCCCCACGAGAGTAAAAGCCAGAGCATTTTGTGCTGCCAGTGTTCCCTGGGGGATGGATCCACTGGAGGGCCACCACTTTGCATCCACATGTAAGGAAGTGGGGAGCGCGTATTTTTGATAGACGCACGCGACCATGAGTTCAGACAGGGAGAAAAAGCTGCGGTCGGAGAATGGGAAGAGAGCTTGCAGGATGCAACCACTACGGGCAAATGAAAAAACAACACTGGCAGCGTGGTCACGGAGAGTTAAATAACCATCCAGAAACAGCAGCTGCTCACAGCCGTGGCTTCCTGGGTATTATAATAACATTATTAATAATTTCAGGACTTCATAATATTTTGATGGACAGATAGCACGAGCTAGGATCTAATAACATTTGTTGCTGCTATTCAAGTTTTGCATTATTAAATCAGATCAAACCCAGCAGAGTATCACCTTTAGCAGGATCTGATATTCCTAGGGACAGACAAAACTTTTTAAAAGGAGTTAATGTTTATTCACCCTTTGAAAATAAATAAACTCTACCTGGAGGTCACTAGAGAGGACGGTGTACTTTTGCTTTGTAAAATCAATGTAATTACCGAAAATTCTACAACAGCAGAAAAAGAAAAAGCAAACCGAGTCTCCACTATGAGAATAATGGGCTAGCCCCTGAGCTAGCATAAAGCAACTCAGGTCCAAGGAGTTTAGAAGTGAAGCTTTGCTCAGGAGAGGACTTGATTTTGTCTATTCATATTGATTTGCATCATCTGAAGATCTGCCCGTATATCCCTATAAGATTAGGAATGCATAGTGCTGTGAAGTGAACTGTATAATTCAATATTTTATCTTTTCTTCAGGCAGGCAGGCAGGAAGTGGGCTCCAAGGTAAGAACTAATCAGTAGAGTTGAGAGAATAATTTACAGTGGAATAATTTACTCAATGAATTTAGCTTCTTATCTGCTGAGAGACTTCGCAGCTCTGGAAGGCAGAAGACATAATTGCGGGGTCTCTATTGCTCGCAGTATTTCAGGGCAATGACAGAACTTCAGGCAGGGCTGGCCACTGCTGATTAGTGCCAGGGCCTTTGCTCACCGGCAGGAACTGTAATTTCCTGACCAAAAGGAGCTGAAGAAACCCAAAATGCCTGCACTGGGAGGGGGCAGTAGGCCTGGGCTCAGCTGCCTTGTTTCTTGGCACCTGTCCCCTGTAGACTTGGAGCAGCCTTGCTTTAGCCTCAGTTTCTTGTTGCAAAAAGCCACGTTGGCAGTAATGTTTCCGCCCCATCCTTCACTCCATAAACCTCCAACTAGCAGGGACAAACCTTCATTATCTCCTGCTCCTTCTCTGCAAGCAGATGGGGTGACAGGAAGGCAGACAATGCTGCACGTACCACTAGAAGGAGGTAAAACCAGAAAGAATATGCAGCAACATCCATTCTTGCCATTTTCAGATAATTTTTTTCATCAGGCTCTGGTACCTGGTATAAACTGTATGGATACTCTCTTGCTCCTATTTCTAACTACCAACACCCCCTGCTCCAGCCTGGAATTGCTGCGAAGGAAAAACCTTCCTCTTGGAAACAGGTGAGACCTGTGTGCCTTCCTACGTAACCACAGAGGGGAGGCAAGCGTCACCGCTGTGTCTTCGTGCTGCCTCCGGTTTCAGAAATCTGCTCTCAGCCACTGCTAAATGCAGGAGACTGCCTGTCGCAGGCTGCGAGAAGCCTGTTTTGTGTTTGACAACGCCACCATGCTTCCAGAATACTTCGTTATGTCTTTGCTTTGCTCATGTCTCCTCTGCACTGTTGGTAGCAGCTCATTTTTATTTCAGAGATGCTTCATGGCTTGCAGAGCCCAACTTTCACTTAGCTTTGGAGTCTGCTCCACCTGCTCCAGAGCACACAACAGCAGCTGTCTGTGCCCATAAGCACGGCCACTTCTTTCCAAATACCGGCTAACAGAAGACACGAGATAACCCTGCATGTCCGGCACGTACCAGCTGGGCTCACCACATACCCTATCCACTCTATGTCCTATACACACCTCATATACAGGGCACTCCATACACTGGGGCATCCTTCAGCGATCTGACATGGACACACTTTCACAATGACACACTGACCTAAATAAAACAAAAGCACGTTAAATTAGTTTCGTGCACATACAAGATCAATTTGCACGACAGCAATTTTAAATCGTTGTAGCTTTATAGCACTGCTTGCTTGTTTAATGCTTTTTTTTTTAAATGTAATGATGTCAATAGTAAATTTCAGCTTTTATTAGCACACAAAGGAAAACTATGAAGATGTTAGCAAGCAAGTAGCAGCTAAGTGGATGATCAAAGTGTCTTCACAGTAAAAACTGTACGCTGAAGTGCGTGTATGAGAAATGAAATATGTTTTTTTGGTCTTTCTATGAATCATACGGATAGCAAAATGAGAAGAAAAATACACGTGCCTTATCACACTGCAGGAATTATCAGTCCCCTCTGAGACCACCTCTGCCTGTCACGTACACATTTTTACAGGAATTAAAACACTATTATAGCCACAGAGCACTGATACTGTTTGGTAGCTTCTTACAGCCGTCCCATCCTTTATCTGCTTGTTTCACATGCTGGAAATGACCGCTGTTACCAGTACACGCCAAGTGCATCGTCTTCAGCTATATTGGGAAGAAACAGCTCTCCTGAGTGGGGCGGCCAGCACAGAAGCCCCTTCCTGGCTGAAATGAGCCACCGGGAAAGGCAGACGTGTGCCCCAGAGAGCGTGACCCCCAGGAAAATGGGCTTTGGCATCTGGCGGGGTCAGGCACGCCGGTACCTGGCACCAGCACTGCTGCCGGGAAGGTTATTTCAGCATGTCTCCTGTCTAGACAAGCCATCGCTGTGCCTGTGCGAGGCTGCCCCAGCCATCTCCTGCCCACCAGCCCCGAGGGGCTTCCAGCAGACGTGCCGGGAGCCGCTGCGCACGCTGCTTTCAGCAAGGAGGTGGCTTCAGCAAGTCCTTGCTGCAGGAAACCAAGAAGATTTAAATCACGCGTGCAATGACCCACGGGAGCGTGGGGTAAAAGCAGGCTGGTTTCACGGGCAGAAGGAAAGGCCGAGGGCATGCAGGAGGCAGGATAAAAGCAGAGAAAGGCCAACTGGGTGGCAAGCCGGTCCTACAAACAGGGCTCCTACACCCAAGCACTCGCTGTCTGCTCCCTCTTTTGCAGGGGAACGCTGATTTAAATTAAAACACAGCAAATTTAGATCCAAATGCAGCTCCCTTCCTTTCCCCTGCATTTGGCATGAAGAATGGAGAAGCTGCTGAGCACGAAGCAGATCTTCTTGTGTTTTGATCTGCTTTTGCATCTGTGTATTTGATGCTGTTTATTCTGACTTTCTGAATACCAGGTTTCCTCCTCAAGGACTGAGGCCGACAGACCTATTTAATCTTTCATATTGGCCACAGCGATAACTTCTTATTAAATATTTCATGTTGTTGTACTGATAAAGAACATAAGACAAAACTTGGCATGAATACGATCCAGAAGAGCATCTGCTTAAAAATAAAACACTTGGGAGAATCTGGAAGGAAACAAGTAGCCATGTGGCTGGAAAAAAAAATAATTCAAGGTAAGGAGGTCAAGCCTATACAGAAGTATTTGTAAACAAAGAAAACCCGAACATTCCTAGAAAACATCAGCTCTGGGTGTTTCACCCCCTCAATATACACACTTAGTGGTCTGTTGCTATTCTGTTTTCTAAATCCACTTGCTCCGGAGGGCTGAAATGTAGGCAAACACAAGCAGCCTGACCAGAGTGGGCACAGATGTGTGAGATGAGAGCTGTCATCCTTGCAGCACGTGTGCCGTGGTTGCAAAATGGAAGTTGGGAGCTACGTGCTGTGGTTAGGGTGTCATGCCCTTGTTTAACACTGCAATAATCCACGATGGGTGCAGGCAATGGAAACAACCTCTGTGGTGCCAACGTTTACAGGAACCCTAGGTGCAAACAGCTTCCCCATCGCAAGGGGGACCCATTTGGGCATCAGGAGCCTATAAATTCAGTCGAATTCAGCAGTCCCTTTCTCAGACATTACACTATTAAAGGCTAATGCCATCCCGCCAGCACTTATGCTTTCTCTTGTCCCAAGGCCTGAGCCAGCTCAGGCTGCTTTGACCTGGCCCCGCCACACCACATTGACCCTCGTGGCCTCCAGTTGCCACAAGGAGCAAACCCAGGCACAGACCAGAGCGCTGCTGGCTCACAGCCGTCCACTTACCCCCGTAACACCGCAGGTTGCTGTAGATGCCCTGGTGTACAGCAAGCACAGATGCTAAGTTAAAGAAAAAAAAATCAGAAAGCTTAAAGACCTCATAGTCACTGGCAAAGACCAAAAGCAAAGAAAAAGCAACCACTAAGCAATTAATTGAAAAATTATTGGCAGGCCAGGCCAGAGTGTTGCTGCTGCCTTTAATGATAAATGATAATAGGGCCAGTCAACACTATACAGAAGGATAATACAAACACACCCTCTAGAGTGAAAGCACAAAATGAGACATACTATTATCATAAATAGATTAATTAAATAGAAAGAGAACATTAAAGAACAGGGGGCTATTAGCGTGCAGGCAATAGCCTATTACAACAGTGAAGTTGATGAATGCAGGTAGCCAGGAACACGGTGCACAAATACAGGAGCAGACAGAAGAAAAATGTTTCAGAAACTACAATGCAATTATCTCCTCCCGTGGCTTTGCAACTGCTGTGTGGGAGCTGCTGGTTTCAGGGGCTGGGTGGCTCCACAGCTTAGCCAGGAGCCTTCCCGTTGCATGAATCTGAAGGTCAAGGGCAGAACTTGGCCAAAACATGGCGAGAATTTTCCACCTGCCCGTAAAACAGAGCTACCTGATAGGAAGCTTCTTGGTTTGTGCTGAGAAATGACTTACGATACCCAGCAGAAGTTAATAAAGTTTCAGAGAGAAACATTTTGAAAAATGATCAAATGTCACAGCTGATTCTTAATAAGAGCTTTCCAGGTGAAAATAATGCTGCTGTTCCTGATAGCAGTTTGTTTTCTGACTGTATGTTACCCATCAGGAAAAATGTTCACCATTCAGAAATATTGAACAAAGCTCCATCCTAGATGCATGTCACAAATAACATGTGTAAATACAGTTACTAAAAGAAATCTCAGCTGACATGACAGAAATACCTCTAAATATACAAATTTAAGAGGGTTACGTGGTCTTCAGCTATCAATCCTCAACAATCTTCCACAAACTCATGGGGTGCACTACAACTGTGTTGTGGTTTAACCCGGCTGGCAGCTAAGCACCACACAGCCCTTCGCTCACCCTCCCCCCTCCCTCTCTGGGATGGGGGAGAGAAACGGGAAAGTTAAGCCTGTGGGTTGAGATAAAGACAGTTTATTAACACAGGAATTATTATTAATAATAATGGTATCAATAATAATAGTATCAATAATAATAATAATAATAATGTGTAAGAAAACAAGTGATGCACAATGCAATTGCTCACCACCCGCTGACCGATGCCCAGCCTATCCCCGAGCAGCCGGCCCCCCACCCCGGCCAGCCACCCCTATATATTGTTTAGCATGACGTCAGATGGTATGGAATACCCCTTGGGCCAGTTTGGGTCAGCTGTCCTGGGTCTGTCCCCTCCCAGCTCCTGCTGCACCCCCAGCCTGCTCGCTGGCAGGACAGAACGGGAAGCTGGAAGGTCCTTGGCTTAGTGTAAGCACTGCTCTGCAACAATTAAAACATCAGCACGTTATCAACACTCCTCTCATCCTAATCCAAAACATAGCACCCTACCAGATACCAGGAGGAAAACTATACTAACTGAAACCAGGACACTGTGATAGATTATATGATAGATTGCATGATTCTGTGATAGATTCTGTGGTAGATTCTATGATAGATTATATGATTCTGTGATTCTATGATAGATTCTATGATTCGATGATTGATTCTATGATAGATTCTATGATCGATTCTAAGATTCTATGATCGATTCTAAGATTCTATGACAGATTCTATGATTCTATGACAGATTCTATGACAGCTTCTATGACAGATTCTATTATTCTATGACAGATACTGTGATTCTATAAATGATTCTATGACACGTTCTCTGACAGATTCTAACATTCTTTGAGAGATTCTATGAGAGATTCTATGACAGATTCTGTGACAAATTCTATGACAGATTCTGTGATAGATTCGATGATTCTGTGATAGATTCTATGATTCTATGATAGATTCTATGACAGAATCTATGATTCCACGGCAGATTCCATGACAGATTCTATGACTGTATGACAGATTCTATGACTCCATGCTAGTTTCTATGACAGATTCTATGAATCTATGACAGATTCTATGACTGATTCTTTGACTGATTCTATGATTCTATGATAGATTCTATGACCGATTCTATGACAGATTCTATAATAGATTCTATGATTCCATGATAGATTTTATGATTCCGTGACAGATTCTGTGATAGATTCTATGATTTTAAGACCGATTCTATGACAGATTCTAAGATTCTATGAGAAATTCTATGACAGAGTCTATGACAGAGTCTATGATTCTACAACAGATTCTAAGATTCCATGACCGATTCTATGACAAATTCTATAATAGATTCTATGATAGATTCTGTGATACTAGGAGAGATTCTGTGATAGATTCATTGATAGATTCTATCATTCTGTGACAGATTCTGATAGATTCTATGATTCTACGACAGATTCTATGATAGATTCTATGATTCTGTGACAGATTTTATGACAGAATCTATGATTCCATGACAGATTCCATGACAGATTCTATGACTGTTTCTATGATTCTATGATAGATGCTATGATTGGTTCTATGATTTTATTACAGATTCTGTGATAGATTCTATGAATCTATGACAGATTCTGTGATAGATTCTATGATTCTATGATTGATTCTATGATTCTATGGTTGATTCTATGATTCTACGATTGATTCTTTGATAGATTCTATGATTGATTCTATGACTGATTCTATGAATGATTCTATGATTCTATGATAGATTCTATGATTCTGTGATTCTGTGATAGATTCTGTGATTCTGTGGTAGATTCTGTGATTGATTCTGTGATTCTGTGTGTTGTGGTTTAATCCAGCCGGCAGCTAAGCACCACACAGCCGTTCGCTCACCCTCCCCCCTCCCTCTCTGGGATGGGGGAGAGAAACAGGAAAGTTAAGCCTGTGGGTTGACATAAAGACAGTTTCTTAACACAGGAATTATTAATAATAATAATAATAGTATCAATAATAATAATGTGTACGGAACAAGTGATGCACAATGCAATTGCTCACCACCCACTGACTGATGCCCTGCCAATCCCCGAGCAGCCGGCCCCCCCACCCCGGCCAGCCACCCCTATATATTGTTTAGCATGACGTCAGATGGTATGGAATACCCCTTGGGCCAGTTCGGGTCAGCTGTCCTGGGTCTGTCCCCTCCCAGCTCCTGCTGCACCCCCAGCCTGCTCGCTGGCAGGACAGAACGGGAAGCTGAAAAGTCCTTGGCTTGGTGTAAGCACTGCTCTGCAACAATTAAAACATCAGCATGTTATCAACACTCCTCTCATCCTAATCCAATACATAGCACCCTACCAGCTACTAGGAGGAAAATTAACTCTATCATAACTGAAACCAGAACAAACTGGGAACGACCTATGTATTTCTCCTGCAGAGAAAACAGAAAAACATGTACTTTTTATGTTTCATTTTCGCGTGGAACAAGGTTTCATTCATTCACACCCGACTTGACTTGGGAAAACCCTGGACACACAGAGGTTGCCCACAAAAGTCTGGATCCTCCTCGCCTCCTCAGAGGAACCAGGCATAGTGCCCTGGTCCTCCAGAGACATTCACAGCCTGGATGGAACAGAATTTAAGCCCAAAGCCTCTGTTTCCAGTGTGCCCAGAGGGCAGGGAAGGGGACCTGCAAGGAGGATGCGAGATTTTTCCCTGATTTAGGAGGAGTTGTGCCAGTGGGGGGAACCCCGGTGCAGTCCTGCAGAAGCTGGGGGCTTTATTCTGGGAACAAAGTCAGTGCAGCAGGCATGATCCATGCTAACAGCAGAACAATGTAGTTGTAATGCTGCGAGTAATATTAATATTTGCACTGGAGTGCAGCACCATTTCTGACAGGCTCTTGGGGATTCCACTTGTATTAATGGAGATCAGGCAGTTTCTCTCCCTAATCTCTCATTGCCCAGTGTTTCTCGCTAGCTGTGAACAAGGGCTCAGCATTCTCTCTTGCCAGAACTGGGCTCTGCAATGCAGAGCCAGAGGGAAAAAAAAGAAAAAGCATTCAATTTCCCCCAAAACATAACAAAAGAAGACTTCCAACCCCCATACATCTGGGTTATTTCCTAAAGCAGATTCAGAGCAAAATGAAGAGAAAACATGCTTCTATAGCTTGTATGACACATGGATGCTTTAAAAACAGTGTGCTGCTATAGCCTATCATTATTAGCATCACAACAGATATACGGCAGAAATCAGGACCCTCCCTGATGACAGAGAGCCTGCGTGGCCTTTATGGATATGTCTATATTTACACAGACATAAACACACACATACATGTGCTTTTTAAAATAGATGTAACTTGTAACATAGACAGCACAGCATAAACTCCTAGAGAGTTTACCACACGCCACAGAAATACATCACCCAGGCAGTTTTAATCTTATCTTTAATTCTCTTTTTACCCTCTGCAGAATTTATGAAAAGATAGCAGAAATGCACAGTATCTCATCAGATATTTATTTATTCATTTAAAATATTAATATGGGAGAATCCCATCACAATATTGCCAAGCGAGAAGCACCAGACAGGAGCAGAAATTTATTGCAAACAGGTCTACGTGGCTGTGCAACACCTTGCTGACATCTTTCTGGGTTTTATTTCCCCACTTTTCTGAAGCCAGCTGAGGGGAAATCTTCGAGCACTTTCCAGTCTGGCAAGGCAAATTGATTTGTGCTGATATTTGAAGGGATTTTTTGCAACAGCTTCTGCCTGGCATAGGTTCAGAATGAGACCGAGACCTCTGGTTTCAGCCTCTTCAATTTCTGAGTGCTCGCTTGTAGAGGTCTCCAAGCAGGAAAGCTTTGCTGACCACGCTGAATATTTGCCCTCTCTGCCTCTGACCCTTCTCTGCCTCTTACCTTGAGAAGTAGATGGACCTTTTTAGACAGGGAAAAGTGAGATGTTTCATCCCTACTCCCAAATCTCTCTAGACGATGCTACTCACCAGTCCATGCTCCTTGTGCTGGTAATGCATTTAAATCTGATTTCCCCCCAAATCCACTGCACACAAAATCAGCAGCCTCACTGAAAAACACGGCTCACAAACTTTAGGTGACCCTCTGTTGCCTTGCAGCTCACCATGGAAAGCCCTCTCTGCCCAGACCGGCTGGAGCACCCACCTCCCTTTTTTGTACGAATTCACCTGTAAGAGCCTGCTGGTTTCTGCTCAATCCCTTTCCCCATTTGTGTGCCACAATGCTCGGTGCAGAACTGCCAATTAGCAACTTGCTGTTTGCAAAAATCAAAGCACTCGTGGCAGCAGCAGGATGGGAACCACTCGTGGGGCTGGTCCCTGTTGAGCCAACACACTCAGGACACAACCCTGATGCCAAGTGACAGCTCTCAGGTCTGGGCTCTAGAAAACCCAGACTCATTTTGGGCCACAACAAAGCATGCCTTGCTCTACCGTGGCAATGAAGACGGCTGCTTATTTGCACAAAACACACCCTGCTTCCCCCAGGCTTAGTCCTCCAGAGGATTTGGGGAGATCCTGGTGTCTTGGCCGGGGATCCCTCGTACACCTTTGCCTCTGCATCTTGCACAAGGCAGCAGGGACACCGGTGACAGGGGCAGCAGAGCACCCCTGCGATGCCAACCCTTGCAGCAGAGCAAAAGCCAGCAGGAGCGGGTGGAAATCTGTACATACTCTGTTTGAGCAGGAAATCCTTTTGCCTAATTCAGTAAGCATGAGAGCGTCTTTCGCTCTGAAGGGGGATAGAAAATGTAGCTTTAAGCAATTAACACGATAGCAAATGTCCCTAGCATTGCCCCATATGGCGTATAATTTAAATCATCTATCTTGTTCTCTATAAACGCTGCTAAAATTGATACATGACAATTTTAAAGCCAACTGAAGTTTAATTAATGTAAATTGCCTCAACATCTGAGATTTAAAAAATAGAAAAAAAAAATAGGATCGAATCAAACATGTCCCACTCACGCTGAGCCATTCAAGGTAAAATTGGGGAAAAAATAAACGATGACATATGTTGAAAGTGCAGCTTTTCCCTTTACTTAAGTAACGATGTTTGGGAGATCGATCTCATTGCTCCTTGCAGGACACAAGGGGTGTCTCTGAAAGGTGTTCACACCTCGTGCAACCACGGCTTGCACTGGTAAATCGGCATTAGCCAGGGAAAACTGGGAGTACACACAAATGCAACTCAGACACCATCACGTATCTCTCATTCTGGTCCTATGTGACAGGTATCGGAAAAATCCCAGGGAAAACAAAAACCCTGGGCAGCATTTTCCATAGGTGCAAGCCCTGTATGAAACCCACAGTGAAATGGTATATATGCCAGGGTGGCCTGAGAGGCTCTGGGCATGTGTGCACAGAGAAAGAAGAAAAATAATCCTGACAACCCTCTGTTTCTTAATGTCTGACCTACAAAGGGCCACAAACTGAAATACCCAAAGGCAGCCAGCGGGCCAGGGCGGTGGAACCTGTCCCTGCAATTTTTTATTATTGTTATTTTATTTATAATTATTATAAGGATATTGGGAGCATTTACAGCCCACTTTCCCTACTGTGATAATATTGCACATAAGTGAACGAATGAAAGAGCACAGCCAGGGCAATTCACACAACCGAAATCTGCATCTTGTAACTAAAATGGGAGGCAGGAATTGTGCGGGATACCTGACTTGCTCCCTGATATTGCAGCAGACTATTTGCTTGCAGCATGGCCTTCCTGGGCTCTGTGCTTCTCCTTTTTCTTAAATATTTGTTCTATACCCTGTGTTGTGAAAGAAAACCTCCTTCAAGGCGTCGCCAGCCAGAGGGGTCTTACGAAAATGAGGATATAAGTGAGCCAAGGTATTTCAAACTCCAAGCACCAGAACAAGCAGAAAATAAGCAAAACTGAAAAAAATGTACATCTGCCATTACGAGCGCACATCTACAATTACAAGAGAATGCTAGAAACCCTGTATTTGCTTGTCTAGTTATGACATTTTAATTTAAGCTTTTCCTCTGTTTCAGAACGCACATTTGCCACGCATTCTCTAAAACTATACATATTTATTTATCAAGCTTGTGAGAACAGATACAGTTCCCTGAAATAAAGATTGCCCTGAATGACTGAAATGTCCCTTAATTGCTATATCAGTCCTCCCACGTGTACTCTAAACCATGAGCTGCTTTAATTTCCAAGGTACAACAACAAGGCCAGTAGCTCTTCTTCGCAAGAACAATAAATACAGTCCTAACCAGCTTCCCCTAATTGTTTGTATTTACAGGAGGAAAAATAAGAGTGCCATCAGCCCAACAAACAAAATACTGACTCTGCAACCTCCATTCAGTTTTCATTCTTCCAAACAACACTTTTCTAGGTATTAATGAATGCGTTGCTGCTGCAATATATCTTATGTGGGGTAGGATGTATTTAACTCAATATGTAATTATTCTTATTAATGCAACTGAGCTTAGTGTAGCACTTTCCCTTATCTGGATGGTAAAATACAGTTCTCTGGTGAAATGTACAGCCCTTTAAATCCGTCTTGCATCAGGATTGCTATTGATTTGAAGAGGGTTTTGTCTGAGTGCATTGTATTATTGCTAATGATTAATCAGCATATGTTGCAACCCCCCTCGAATGGCTGCAAGTTCTTAAAATTGAAATACAAACGAAAATAGTTGCCAGATTTTGGTTGGTTTGTTTTTTTGTTTTGTTTCGGTTTTGTTTGAAACTAAAACACAGCTACGAGCTGCAGAGAAACATCTCCTTTAAAAGCTAAAATGTTTACATTTGCCTGAGCAGAAAAAACAGTGCCTCATTTTTTGCCAATATTGGCTGAATTTTTCATGTCCAGTGCTGCAATCCTAGAAAATTCAGCTCAAATACATCTGCTGTATGAGTGAAGCAGATTTTCTATAAAGCTATTTAATACCCCCGAATGATTTCAAGGTAGATTATTGGTTTTGCTACAAGCAGAGACACAATGAACGCACACGTACAAAGGTACAAATTAGTTTGCTCTTGTCTTTCATTAATGACCAGCTTTGCTTTAGCAAAATATAGGTCATTTTGTTCCTCCTTGCTTCTCTTACTGTCAAGTCCACAGTTTCCCCAAGCCATCTCTTCTGTGGCCATTTGCATTTTACTCCAGTCCCCAGATCTTCAGCTGCGAGAATATTAACACTGCCTATCATGGGCGAGGGAGAACAGTATATTCCCTACTTCCAGATTAATTTAAAAGCATCCCTTTTTGACAAGGTAAATAATCTTGCTTAATATTGACTATCGAATACTGACAGTTATTTATAAAGGGGAGAAGAAAATGCAGAGCGACTGTGAGCAGACACGGCTGGCACGTACACACAAACTCATCTTAAATATCAATGCCAGCACTCCTGACAGCCCTCGTAAATGAAAACTTCAGGGTGCTCGTCTTCACTGCCAGAATATTTTTTTGAAAAAGTGAATGTATGTATGATAGAGGCAGCTAAGGCTCCCTAAGTGCACAAGCCTATCACGCCCTCTGTTTCTATTAAAAAGAACAAATCGCTCACTACTCCGCGCATTTCCTTTTTATTCTGCCTGGCACAAGAGAATGAGGCGCAGTCGCATGTGGCGACTCTTCCTCCCCCCAATCAAAACATTTCCAAAGACAAAAGGAAGGCTTCTAGTGCTTGGTATGCACCCTTAGCCACCCATGTATCACACATAATTAGCAAGTTAAACCTACAAATTAGATGTCGTAATTTGGTAATTACACCACAATCTGGTACTTTTTAACCTCTTTTTGCCTGAATGAGAACAGCACTCGTTACCTTTTTCTATGGCAAAACACAGCCTAGTCATCTGCCCATACAGATAAGTGTTCATTCTAAAGGGAAAGCCTTAGGAAAGTTGAAAGTACGTGAGTTTGAAGTGTTTGCTGCTTTTGTTCTGCTTTGCTTATGGTCCACAGCCAGGACTCTCAGAAAAAGTTACATTAAAATTCCCACAGATTACAGCAAGCATACATTTTACCTCAGTCCACACACAATGTAAGAAGTAAACTCTTTAAAATAGAAAAAAACAAAAAGGTTTTGCTTACAGAGGGTAGTGGTTGTAAACATCTAGGGGAAAAAAAAATAAGAAAAAAAAAACTTATTTTATTCTACTGCTGCAACATCCAGATCCTTTCTATGCAATGACACCAGCGTTGTATTTATTTAC
The DNA here is from genome assembly GCF_964211835.1 of Anser anser. Classification (NCBI taxonomy): domain Eukaryota; kingdom Metazoa; phylum Chordata; class Aves; order Anseriformes; family Anatidae; genus Anser; species Anser anser. The sequence continues at coordinate 15,186,461 of NC_139724.1, forward strand.
AGCTGTCAAAGCAGAGCTCTAAAATATTTGTTTGCATTAAAAATGGAGGAACTGGACCGACTCTTAAAAAATGCCTCCACCCTCTCAAAGGAGCTTCCCGGAATAAGAAGTGAGTTCAATAGGTTCTTCAGAAAAAAAAAAAAAATGTGCAAAGCTATTATGGGCGAGGTCAGGAGCTGCAGGAAAACCATGGCAGCACAAACAGCAGCAGACGAGAATCCCCGTTTGAGGAATCGTTCATTTTCCCTGACTTTTTAATCAGCCCTTTGTGAGCACCTCTTGAGTTTCTCCAGTTCCTAATCAGCGAGCGTGACGGAGAAGTGGATGCTAGATAGATATATTTAAACATTTTTTCCTCCTTTTAAAAATCACTCCGTATGTTGGAATGAAAAAGGAAAGGCTCTACATTCAAACCCAAAGCTTTAATGGAGATGGGGGTTGTGGGGAGCAGGAGAAAGTCTTAAAAATTACGTGCAAATGCCAGTAACACGAGTAGCCACGGGGTGCCAAACACTCCCGATCTTCGGCTTATTTCCTGCTGCATTTGCTATCAACATCATTATTATGCCTTGACTGTGGCTCTGACAGGGGAAGGTACTCAAGCAAGCACCTAGTTTTTTAAGCACAGGAGAATTCCCAAAGGGATTAACGGTGCAAAGAAATATCTGGCGGCAGTGCTCGCCCTCCCAGACCCTAAATGCTGATTCTCACTGTGTCCTGCAGAGCTTCCCATAGGGACAGTTTATTTAAACAAAGGTTTGAAAACGAAATAATTGCCCTTTCATGTTTTCCCCTGCCACACCTCTGGCCAGAGCACCAGGCTCCCATGACATCTCGGCTCCTATTGCCAGCTACGTGGTTTGGAGGGCACTATGTGGGATAAAAGTAGTGCACGTAAACTCTTTTTAAACATCCGTGTTCACGAGCAAATGTTAACTAACCTGGCTACGGCATTTAAAATAGCCCTGGATCAATATAATTAACAATCCAATTAATATTTTTGCCTACTTCTTCAAGTATGCTTACTGGGAAAAGTGACTGAAAGGCTTTGCTCTTTTCACGCAGGTGCTCTATCGAAAAATGCTCATTCATTCCTTTGATGAAGTCTCTAATGGCACAAGGAAATCAAGGGCAGTTTTCCCGAATCACGGCATAAAACCTGACAAATAACTGACACCACTTTCTTTACAACACTTTAAATGAGCTATTTCCCCAAACATCAGGAATCAGAGTAAGAATCAAAAAAAAGTCAAATGATAAAGTAAGCTTTTGCCTGATTAAACCACTCGAGAAAATGTTTACAGAAAGGTTAAAAAAAAAAAAAAAGTTCAAGGAAACACTCCACTATTTTGCAGTGTACATTTTTAGTTCCAGGTTAATGAAAATGCACTGCTGGAAATTACTTCTTTTTCCTTACACTCTTCAGTCTGATATCTTAAGATGGTTTTTAATGCCAAATGTTGACATTATGGAGAACATTTTTGAAAACAGAAAGCAAAAATAAATAACACCGCTGCATTTAGTACCTACTACTACTGGCTTTTCCCCTCAAAGCACTATCGTTTTAATCAACCGAATTACCCAAAGCTGCAGTGATCGGCGTTAACTGGCACGCCAACGTACAACGACGGACAATATTTGCCGTTCCTTTTAAAATGATTATCGTCGGTCCCCTGGTAACGAGGAGGAAAAGAAATACCCACCCCGAAGTCAGTGTGAAAATGAAACCCAACACAGGAGAGAAGCTGTCATATTTGATTTACGGATTACAGAAGTCTGAGCTACCTGCTGGGGAGCCTGCCATAATGAGAGGGGAGAGAATTTCGATAATTTTTTCAAAAGCTTCCGAGTGACTGAATGAGCTTCCCTGAAACTCGGTGGGTCCCAGGACCCCAAGGAGCTGCTGCCTTTTGAAAAGTTTCCCCTCTACTGACTCCCATTTTCAGCGGCAGCATTTTCCCATGTGCTTTGCTGCAGTGCAGACAGCCGCGAAAGGATAAGCCGCTAAAGAGAAATGAAATATTTGGCTGAGAAAATGCTTTAGAAGTCAGTCCTCCTGCAAATATAGTGCAAAACTAATCATCTCCTCTTAGCTAAATAGTTTCTTCCTCTTTGTTGTGGGCATCTCCCTCCCCTCCTGTGGCTCCTGTAGCCGCCTAAAACTCTCCAGGTCTCAGCTTCCAAAAACTTCCTGCGTTTCTCCTTTGGTGACCTACTCCAGCATGTCAAAACCTCAGCCCATTTCTGAAACTCACAGAAAGCAGATGTAGAAAAAGAAAAACCAAGAGATGCATAAATTTAATTACTTGGGGTTTGGATGCGTCAGTACTGAAATAACTCAGGAGTGTGGTTCCATCAACTTCATGCAATTTTGCTGTTTTACCTCTGCTTTTTTGTGGTATTTCTGCAAAGGGCACGGTTTGCAGGGATCAAAACCCCAACGAACCAGCAATCTGCTGCCGCTGCCTTTCAGCAGACCCCCGGCCAGGGGGGAGGCGGAAGGGAAGGGATCCCCACCCCTCATGACTAAAACATGAGCCGCAGCCACAGTTACCCACCGGGGACCCCGTGTAGGGCGGCGTTTTGCTGGCGCGGGAAGTGCTTTTGCCTGAGGTGGCTTTTGTGGAGGCCATGTTTGCGTGCAAACCTTCACTTACAGCAACACGGGGCGGCCGAGCTGATGTTCATATGAGTGTAAACTCACAGCGAAAGGCCTGAGCTGCCGGAGACGTTACAGCGCTGCAGTCAGTCATCGAGGCGAGCGGCCTCATCTTTTATTGAAGCCTGCTCCTCAGAGGAGAGCTAAAAATTCACTTGACGCCGTTGGGAAAGTGTCTGTTTTGGCTGCAGAGAATGGTTCCCGATCACGGAAAGATAAAAACATCAAAATAAGCTAATAGGGATATGCCTTGAAATTCAGTCCCAGAGGGCACGGGGCCGGGTTTCTCGGGGATGCATTAAGCACGGCTCAGGGCATCGCGGCACGCATGCGTGCTGCAGCCAAGTATCCAGAAAGGATACTCATCAAGGAGAAAAAAAAATAAAAGAAGAAAAAAAAGCACCCCTTTTCTTCTCTGACTCCCCAGCCAAGGGGCAAGGCTCAGCTGCCAAGCAGGATTAAACCTGCCAGGGATGAGCAGTAGGTGCCAGAAAGGAAGCTGGATCTCCTCCTGCCATGCTCCCCAAAACCCTGTTGCTCCCCTGCTCTCACAGCTACTCTGCTTGCCCTTATGAACCTTTTAATGCACCTCTTAATGCTGAGTTTTATCCTCCTTCTTCTCCTCCTTCTTTCAGGTACCATCTTAGCTGAGAGGCTGAGAGCTCACAAACATGAATTTTTAGGAAACAGAACTCATGCAGGTGTGGTGACGAAGTTTTGAGCCCATTGCCTGATTTCAAGCAGTTTGTCCCTTCTGTTCTCCATATCCTATAAGTTTTCTGCAAACCACTGTTGCAAGGAAAGAGAGCCCTTATCAGCGCTGAGGGAAAGCTGTCAAAAGCACTCACCCCTTATTCGATACAACAGTGGGGAAAGCTGGACTCAACTTTACTGGGCTCCACTAGTTTGGTGCCAACACAACTTGTTTGTCCAAACCCAGTGCCTATTTCTCCAGATCCATTACACCAGGGACCATTTTTAAACACCAAGCTTTCTCCCCTACACTGGGTTTCTTAGTTCAGTAGTACAACTTGGTCCAGCAAATGATGCTGCCTGATGTTATACTGGCAAGCAAGAAGATCAAGTCGCTCTGCAGAGCAGCTTCCTAAGTAGACATAATCATATCAACATATGTGTGTAGTGTTTAAAATGAAAACGGAAAAAACAGTTAAGATCAGACTTCTAAACCACAGTCGAGTAATCTGCGAGCATAGGGAAAGACTCAGGACAGAGACGCTGCAGCGTCCCACACAGTCCTGTGTAACAGATTTGTCCTCTTTGCCATCTCCGAGCTCGCTCCAGTCATGAATATGCTGTGCTTTATTTAAGCTGATCTAACTCAGAGCAGATTTCTTGATTATATTTACCCTACTGACCTACTTGAAATATCATTTAATAAAATGCCCTGCCAGAACAAAGTACAAAAGGTTGAAAAAACATATGTTAGAGCAGCGTGGCTTTCTCAGCTCAGTACTTGCTGTGCATCGCTCTGGGCTCTCCCTAGCACTTATCAAGTGTCCCAGCATTTAATTATTGCAAGGTGAAAAATCATGCACCAGTATTTTCAATGCTTGAAGATGGTATCTACAAGTACATAGAAGAGTTAGATCCAAGAGCCCCAACGCAGACATTAGTGAGCCAATCTGCCCACCATCAACCCAATAGTACTCATTTTCAGAAGTAAATTGACACTAATTCTTTGTGCCTGTCAGTCTGCTTGATTGTTATTGGACTCTGCTGGATTTTGAAAGAGAAAAGCTTCATCTCCTTGCAATGCCTATGCCTGCCTTTATGGCCTTCTCACAGTGAGCTCCAAAATGAGATGTTTTCAAGCTTTTATTCCACCGATTATCCTCTATCTTTACCAATTAGCCATGTAAAAACAGACTGAAAATACCCTGGACTGGCAATGTCACCCGTACCGCCGCCTGCATCTTTCGCTAGCACTGCTGCTTTCGCTAGCAGCAGGGTGTAAAGGACAGCATTTTCTGCTCCCAGTTGTGCCATATTAGGCCTGCACATCCCCCTTTTTCCTTTTGTTATTGCAAGAAGACACATGAAACCGAAACTAACTGCCACCTCTAGTGATGCTCTCCCTTGCAGACATGTTCCATGATGATTCAATGGGCTTCCCTGTTTGCTTTTTGATCCCCAGGTGGAAAGCGCTCTATATGTGGGTATGATTATTTCCCTGGCCTCTACAGCAGTGTAACTTGGCATAGCCTCTGTAAAGCCCACCGAGCTCTGCCAGCTTGTGCCAGCCAAGGACTTGGGCCAGATTATCCTTACAGCTCCTCAAAAAAGCCAAGTATGGGGTATGAAACAGAAGTATAAATGGAGCTATTTCTGCCCTAAGCCATAAAGCAGAATTTCCAATCCTGAAAACACACCACCAGAAGATTTTTAATGAAATATATATATATATATTTCAAACCTTTTAAATTGTCTTTTGATTTATTCACACTGTGTCATAATTTTAAAGCTTTTTTTCTGAGGACCTGGGCAAAAATTTGGTCACGGAAGCTGGGGTTCTGGAGGGCTTGGAGTTTGCTAAGTCCCATGGCTTGAAAGAAGATCTCCAGAGCCAGCCACAAGGCTAACACCAACGGTACAGGGAGGGAAATAGCACCAGTGTAGCCCACCAGCCAAAACCCTGCCAAAACATGCAGTGCCCAAAGGCTTGCAAACCCAGCCCGAGCCGCCTGTGATGAGCCACCTCCCAAGGGAGGCAGACAGGACACGGCGTTTCCTATCACCTTGGCATTGTGGTCTTCCTTTTATTTATATCAGAGGAATGTCTTCTGTGGAAATCTCCATCACAGAAAATGAAGGAAGTACTGGTGACACCTCCTGGAAAACTGAGAAACCTCCTAGATCCCTGAAAATAAAAAGATGCCTCTATCAAGCTTTTGTCTGTTCTTGCAATTCTTGCTAAAGGACATTTGTGTAGATACAGAAACCAAGGTTAAAAAAAAAGCTTATAATGAGGAGAAAAAATATTAGTGCTACAGTTAGCAATTTGTTTCAGATCTTGTTCTTCCACGCTACATTCTCTGTTTCCTCTACACAAGAAGAAAATTAATTAAAAGTGATATTTTCCATGCTCGTCAAGCTCTCCTCTGCCGAGGCAGCATTTTTCAGGCCTCCCCCAGTCGCTGGGCAGCCCACGGCTGAGCACAGGGGCGAAGGGAAGTGGAAGAAAACCCAGGAGCTGCCTTGCCCTGTTGGGCTGCAGCTACAACAAGCCTGGCCCTGCAGTCACCCCCTGCCACCCACCACTGTCATAAGACTCCCGTGGATTTATTTACATATGTAGAGTTTCTGGGGAAGCCTCCCTCAGGTCTTATTTCTAGAAATATATGCTGCCTGGGCACGTGTTCTGGTTTGAGCACTGTCACAGACACTGCTGAGAATAAGCAGTTTTGAGACAAGGGACAAAAACAAGTCACCTGAGTCCCTGACGCATCCCAGCTGCTGTTTTCTGTCAGTCTTTGCCAGCTCTCTCTGTATTTTAACACAACATTGATAGCACCATGCATTAAAAAATTTGTGAGAAAACCCCCCAAATCCACAAGTAAAACTTAAAAGTGTTTCACTGAAAGTATGACGTGCACGTGTTCTTGTTTATTTTCCAATTTTGAATAACTTCTTTCCCATTTTCAAGCTCACGCCTGCAGCTGTGTGCACAAGAAACATCGGTTTACACGTGCAAGTTGACACTTCTCCTGAAGAAAGATGCACGTTTCGGAGAGGAGCTTCGTTGGAAGCACCAACTACTTAGGAGATGTGCCAAAATTAGGAAAGTGAAAAAGCAGTTACTGTACAGCTGCAGTGATCCTCCTACGTAAGCTGCTCTCAGACGGCTTTCTTTGGGAAGGTCTGACTAAAAGCTAGCCCGTATCAAAGTGCCTCCTGCTGAATAGCTGTCTGCTTGCTTGCCCCCCTCGTTTAGCCGACCAGGGAAAATCCCTCTCCACTTTCTATCTCCATCACCATCAAATCCGCTTCTGGGATTTCCCTCTTGTCCTTTTAGCTCTTGGCTGCTGCTGAGCCTCCCAAGGCTCAATTCACCCCCCGAGGAGAGCAAATTTAGTTGGAAATCTCAGAGCAGAAATCAGAGAATGGGAAAAGTGATCCTGTCCTGTTTCACACCCTTTCAGGCCAGACACAAATGATTCCTTGAGAAATGGAAGGATCGAGCCCACCAACTGATGCATTTGTCACGTAACCAGAAGCTCTGCTAAATAGATCCGTTTTTAATTTCTGTTTTGCTGATTTTATTTCTTTCGCTTCAGAAAAATGTTCTCGTTCTTCCCCTGCAAGTGCATACACATTATTTATTTATCACCCTATGAATATCAATTTGGTTCCTGTCCATAATTAAACTCTGCTGCTCTACATCAAACACACCATGTCCCCACTCCCTCAAATATCCTTGCCACCCAGCTAGGGATATGCTGCCACCAGTCCTGCAAAAACAATGCTCCTTTTTGGGCATCCTTTGGACCCAGAGCCACCACTGTGGCTGCTGCCACAGCCAGACTTCCCCTCCTGGGCTCCCAACACATCTTCCCCTCTGGATTTGCAGCTGTTTTCAGAGCCAGGTATTTCAAGGGAAATCCATACTTGCAGTTTTGTAAAGTTTTCCAAATTTGTCAACTCCACCTTCTTTCCAGCTACCTCAAAGGGGAAGAGCCTGCAGTCCAGGTCTGAATCTGTGGGGGTCATTATTTGTTTCATCCTGAAAACAACAGCACCAGGCAACCGATTACACACTGAGACAGGAGGCCTGAGAGCAAAACTAGTAATCTCTCCCCAGTAAGTGTTTCATTAGAGGGATTAGTTGGTCCCATTAGAGCTACAAACATAACAAACTAAAGGGGAAAAGTTGGGGGTGGGAGGACTGATTTGTGCAAATCAACACTTATTAGAGAGGAAAAAAAAAATTTAACTTTTTTTTAATCCCAAAACATTTGTGGCTGCAGAAGGGACCTGAGTAGGGAATGTGTTATTTGCCTTTTTTCAGGTGTTTTGTTGGCCTCCCCACTGGTCCAGTTCAATTAGTGCTGCCCTTGGGCAAGAGCAATGCATCTCCTTTTTCTGGGAGCTGAGCTCTTCAGTGCCTCAGATACATGCCAGATTTCCACGTGTGCCAAAATGAGGACAGGGGTATCGAAAGCCACCCTAGGCCCAAGAGCAGCTGCTCTTTCCTCCCCTGGTATCTGCAGCCCAAAAAATGGGCTGCAACAGCTCTTTGTGAGGGTGCTCACCACATCAGAAAATAACCGGTTCAGCTCCTCATTGCTTTTCTCATTCCCTCCTCATCAGTGTTGATTTACAAGCTCTTGGCTGTATGTTATCCCTCAAATGGAAAAGCACAGAATGAACGATTTCGGCGGCGTTTGTGCTCGACATTTTGCGGCTCGTGCTTTGACATATGATCGGAGTGGGTAAGCAGAAACACAAAGCTGCAGCACCTGTTTATTGTGAGCAAGCTGTCCTCTCCACTTCAGCTTTTCTATTTATGTCCCGGCACACAACATGTCAAGCCACATGGATTAGAAATTAAACTGTAAATGAGCCTTTTCCATTTCCTGCCTAAGTAAGGATTAGCATATTTTAAAACGTGCTCAGGGGTTTTGCACTTTCTGTAATGAAACCTGTTCAAACAGATAATTGATACGCAGCCACTAAATAAACATCAAAGACTGGAGGAACAATGTTCTCTCTTCTTATTATTTTTTATAAATAAATTATTCTCCTTCCCTCAGAGAACGTCTCCTGGTGACACCACCCATCACAGTGGGAGGTCTCCATGACAAAGTTGGAGCAGGCAGAAAAGAGCCCAAGTATGAGATACCAAAATCCTCCAGGAGCATGGCAGAGAGGGGAAAGAGCATCCAAGCAGCACCTCTTATCCTTTTCTGAAACAAAACTTTTGTCTGAAACGTTTCTGAAAAAAACCATGCTGGGGCACGGAGGAAAAGTCCTCATGTCTCCTTGGAGGTGGCACCTCTAAACCAAAGGGGAACAGCTTTACAGGGACACACAAGCCAAGGACACCTCTCGTTGGGTTTTGTCGCTGTTATGCTCCCAGTAGGATTAACCCCTTCAGCCAAACAACTTTTGTCACCTCCAGCCTGCCAGACCCCCAACACCACCCCCTGCAAACGTCTTCCGTACACGAGCTCACCCAAACAACTCGAAGGCAATTACTCAGATAACACTTCGTACCAAACAACTCAGGTTGAGCCTAATGAGTTTGTGAGTGCATGAACAAACACGATCTATCACATGGGGAACGGGGCACCTGCTGGGCCACCATGTCCTCTGCTTGGCCTAACTCCAATATTTAATTAATCTGTCATCTTTCGTTACATCGCTACGAGGCATGTAAATATATTCCAAGTCCCACATCCAGCAAAACAATGTCAGAGCACCGGCAGAAGCCTTGGCACCTTGGTTTTGATGGTTTCTAAATATCTATTTCAATTCAAAGGCACTTCAGCCTCCAATTAAAACGGGATGGCCAGCCAAGGTGATTAGCTTGAGTACAGCAATGAAGCATTTTTCTTCAGTTTTTTAGGTGACATGCACAAAAACAGATGAATTATCACCTGACTGGAGTTTAGAATAGAAATAGAAACATTAGGCATTTAGTTCAAAATTAAGTAACAACAACAGCTTCCTTTAAAAATGAAGTAACTCTAACGCTGGGCATCTCTGAAATCACTATTAGTAAACGCAGAGTAAGAATCTTCCTGGGAAAGAATTGATTTCCCCTGAAGGCTGGACCCAGGTGCAATATGGTCAGCAACCAAGGCAGGAGCTTTTTGGAGAAAGGAAAAGGTTTTGCAGGCTGCAAGGTTCTGTGTGGAAGCAGAGGCACAGATCATGAATTTGCAGATGTCGTCTTGCTTAGAGACGGCACACACCAGATGACAGTCGTGGCAGGTGAAAAAGCACATATTGCCTTTCAAAATGCAAAGAAGGGCTTAATGCAATTTGTGGGGGAGGCTTTTTTGTTTTGTTTTTCATCAGAAAGCGTCTGCTGTTCTGTCACTAATGCTGCAGCCCTAGCTGCTGTGATCACATTGTTCAGATGTGTGGCTGGGCTACCTCCATCCCCAACCTAACGGTGTGAGAACCACAGGAGTGGCGTTAGGATACACTTGCCACTGCTTCAAACTCCTCAGCTAGACAGGTAGAAATTCATTCCTTTGAAAACAAATACAGGAAGGACAATTTTATTGTTGAAGGTGGAAAATTGAAGAGAAAGCACCAATACATTTGGTCAGCCTCACGACTTGGGCAATATCAAGCCCCATGTGTCCAAAAAATGTCTGGTTTGCTAAGGTGGTACTAGACAGACCTGACAGTCATCTTGTATATTATAGGCGTATTCAGAAGTTGTTTAACAGTGATCCCATTTCTTTTTCCAGAAAGGAAAAGATCTCCAAGGTATGTCCCTAAGGTACACACAAGAAAGACGCATGTTTTAAGCTCAGACAATACAATCCTGTCCTTCACAGCAGCGATGTACCCCAACAGCCTGCCCTTCGGAAACACTTATTTCACTCAGAAATATCTTTATCTCAGCTGTCCCTATGCACAACAAATGGAGCACACTCTACAACCAGCAAAGCACGCATGCGATTTAGGAGTGAATTACCATTTGTGGTGGTGAAGGAGCTTCAGGAGCATACTTTCATACACTGCTGACCAAGCAGCCAGTTGGAAACCCACTAGCATGAAGAGAAGCTGAGCTACAAGAAATCCAGCCATGGGGCACTAGGGATTTGTGCCTGACGAGCCATAACGAAAAGCCCATAAGGACTCACTGACAGACACCTTGCAGACTCACCCCTACACCAAGCGTTCCCCTGTTGATGCCTGGACTCTTTCTCCCTCTTCAACAACAACAACAACAAAAATTCAGTGCCCTGTAGACAATGTATTAACACAAATGGAAGTCACACCTGCTACAGCTGGCATGAAATCCTATTAATAAAAAAGAATATAATCTATTTTAGTATAAACTCATGCAGCTACACTTCAGGACAAAATTCAGGACCAAATAAGCACCTGCCATCACCGCAGAGCAATTGTTTTTCCCTTATTTCCTGCTCCAGGCAAAATCTGTGAAAATTAACACTTTGTTTTTGACCCAAGGTCAAGCAAATCCTTAAACAAGGAGATTGTTTTTATTTTATAATTTTAATCACCTTAGAACTCTGGAGAACATCGAGTAGGCACCTGCAGGATTTAATTGAAAGCAGCAGCAGCCCAGAAAGAGGTTAATCCAAGACGCAGAGGTTAAAACCTGGCTTGCTGACAGATCAGACAAAAGCCATTTGGTGTGTTATGCTTTCAGTGGTTACTTAAAGGAAATTACATACAATTAACTCATGATAGCTATCTTGTTTTATGCTAATTAAATGTCTGAACACTTATTTTAATATAAGTTTTTTTTTAAAATGAGCACAAGTTCAGAGTATTTTTAATAGAAGGCAGCAATACCATGTTTATTAGTTATGTAAATTCCCTTAATTATACCCTAACTAGGTTATCTTATTTATTGCATTTCAATTCTTCTAAGAGTCACTAGCTCTTTAATTAAGTTGAGAGAGCAAGAGGTGTCTTGTTAATTGTAAATTAAATAGATTTGAATAGACAATAGATTGCAAATGGTAGATTTACTTTTAAGTGCAATTGAGGAGTTGCTAGAAGGCCTGAGCATGCTTTGTACCATCTGCCTCGGTTTGTCGGCGGAAAGGAAACCAGACAAACCCTACTTCTTTTGCTCCAGAGAGGTTCCAGCACACCAGTGGCCTGTCAGCCTTCCAACAGCTTTTCAATGAAAATTTTAAGTAAGATGGAGAAACCAAAAGTCCCTCCCATCGATCCAAGGCTATGACAATGCCATGAGCAGCGCAGGCAGCCTCACAAAAAGTGAAGCTCAACTTTGAACTTGAAGTCCACAAATTTTCTGCAGGTAGCCATCACATGGGCTGCCACAGTTCACCCAATAGCAGTAGACCAGACCACAGCAAGTTCACCTTTTTGTCTGCAACTCACTTCCTATGTTTTAAAAAGATCTCAGGGATGCTCTGAATTGTAGATGCATTGAAAGATGCACATTCTTACATGCCTATATGACATTGTTGGCAACAGCTGTGAGACCAATGAATCAGATGCATTTACATACCTAGAAATAAATTATTGTTAAAAGCCATTATTGTTAATCATTACCACTAATGTCCCATTGTTGCCACAAAGGCAACCGGGACTATTCTTCTAAACTAGGGCAAAGTGTATACCATGTATGTGCTTTTACTTCCAAATTAGAAGTCAAATTGATCATCTATGCCATCAGGAGTTATGGCTCATGGATTTTTATCATTCTTATAATGCGCTGTGAAAATGCAATAAGGGAATAAAACAGAATGGCAACTTAGAGTAATTCTTTATGAAACGCAACAATATTGAATGTGTCTAGAGTGTATTGATAAACAGATCTATTGTAACAACCAGTGGATATTATCATCGCGCTAGTGTTAATCTTTATACAGCCAATTTTCCTCATGGTACATTGGGGAAGCCGGATGCACAAATCCCATTAACCTAAATGGGAGGCGAGGGCAGACCAATGCCTGGTGTAAATCAGCGTACCTTCTCCAAGTCAGCAGGCCTCCAGCAACTCACACAGGCTCAGACACATCCCTTGGCGTCTCCTCTTCCAGGCTTCATGTCTGCGTGACACAGGCGGAAGGTAGCACTGGTGGGAACTGGGAACGCCTTCGAAGTTTACTGAGTGGTGTTAAAAGTAATGAATACACACGTTAAAATACCACAGCTCAAGATATTTCTAAATGTGTTCATTTGATTTAAAGAAACACTGCTTGAAAGGGATGGATAATCTTAGGAGAAATAAGCCTATTTTTGCCTATCAAAATATAAACGAACCCTTACCCCAAGAGGCACACAGAGTTGTGCCTGTGAAGGGCTCGTATGCCCTCTCAAGGGAGATAATGACCAAGCAAAAGTACCCGAGAGCAGACAGACACAGTGCACAAATCTGTTCCTCAGCATTTATTGCACAGGGGAATTTCCACCACTGGCACCCATGGAAATAGGGGTGGGGGGGGAGTACAGGTCAGTGTTTTCCAAACTGTTCTCCAAATATTTGCTGAATCTTCATAGCTCACTGGTGGCTACAAGTGACCAATGAGCCTGCATCTCTTTGGGCTACTCATGGTAGAGATTTCTCTGTAGCGTTGTGAGGAGAAGCAACCTAGTGGTGACTTATTAACACACAGACACACAAAAAAATGGGCTGCTTGTTAGAGCAGACAAACAAGAGATCAACAACCCTGATACCATGTCTTAATTCAGCAGTAAATGCAGCAGCTGCCCTGTAAAGAAAAGGAGCTTTTGCTTCTTAGATGCTCATATAGTATCTGAAACAAAAAAGTTTTCAGGTTGAGAAGTGGTCATGCCTGGGAGCATCCATCACTAACGAAAGATACGCATGAAACATTAGCCAATGGCGCTAATCAAAGTGGAGATGTTTTTCTGAGACTTCTGGAGGTATAATGCCCATGGCCGGAGAAAGCTGCCCTGTCCACACTTGTCTCTCTCACCCCCAAAATCCAGCCTTTGCCCTTCCCTAAGGAAGTGCCGTGCTGGCACTGTCATGACATTGGGACCTCCCTACCCTGGTGTAGAGACACTGTGGCCAGCACTCATGGATGTGTCCCACCACCATTCTGACCTGGACAACGTTTTCCACATATCCATAAAAGGTGATATTGCATTTTCTAGCCTTTTCTTTTTTCAGCTACAGTGTTTGAACTCTTATTTGGGGAGTATTGTGAAAAGGAAAAGACGACAGCTCTGTTAGACATGCGATTTTCAAGCTGACAGTTTCCCTTTCATTTTAAGGAGCTGAAAAACATTTCTAGTATCAGACAGATTGAGTTTTAACAACATGACAAACAGACCCATTTGTTGATCTCAAGTCCTCGCTATCCATCTTCAATTAACATGGTAAAAAGGTGGCTTGCATCCAGTGTCAGACATTTGTATAAGCAGCACATGCCCTCGCAGTTGGAATCAATGTTTGCCATTGATAGATTGGGAAGGAAAATGTATGGTATGACACTGGGCTCACATAATCAGAGGAAATCAGATACCTTGTGAAAATCTCTCTCTCATACAATCCAAAAGTCCATCTAAGATTTAGAAAGAAAAAAAAAAAAAGAATCGTGGTATTATAAGGAAATATAAAAAAATTACCGTGAATAACCATGAAAAAGTGCAAACAATTTTGGAGCCAACATAGAGCACCACAGTGATGGTACTAACGCAGATGTGCCAAGGCCATTTCTGTCCTGGACCTGTTCACAACAGCCATTCTGATTTGATTTCTCTCTTATTTCCTGATAAAATTAGGAGTGGCTGGTTCTAATTTAAAACCTCCTTACAACATGTGAGTTTTCACATAGCAAGAAAAGAAAGACAGAAAACGAAATACGTTTCACAAGAAAGAAAACAACTCATTGGGAAGATTTGGGGTTTCACACAACAGAAGCCTGTGCAGAAGCCTGGGGAGCTTTGTGCAAAACATATGTTCAAAGTACAAATACTAGAAGAATGAAATATCATGAACTGTAATCTAGATAGTAACACTGCAGATCAGAAAGATGATTTTAATGGCACTACTGACTCCAAAACAACAACTGCAGCTTAAATGCCATCTAAGATTAAGGTGCTTATTTGATAGTTAAAACTGTAAATGGCCAAACTTTTCTGATGGAGACAGCAAATTCTGAAATCTTATTTGTTTTCAAAGACCTGAGGGCTTTGAAAGATAATTGGAAAGAATGCAATAGTCTAGCAACCTGTAGCAGCATAGAAGTGACAAATGCATTCTCTAAATCCTGATTTTCTGGACAAAATAACTGTTTCTCCCTCTCTGAACACAGACATTTAGGAACACTGCAGTTAGCAAAAACTGTTCTCTTTTTTGTACAATAGCAGTAACTTAACAGACATTTTAATATTAAAATCAAATTTAAATGGTGTTTAGCACATACACTTGCCAACTGTCTTATACAGCAAATTGTGCCATCTGAATATTCAAATATCCCTATTTTTCTATGCAGAAAATAAAATTTCAGACCCAAATGTCTTGAGCAGAGTCCAGGAGATGCTCATTAAACCAGCACTCCCAGTCACCAGTGCCCAAAGCTGACAGTGGCTGTCCCTTCAGGATCAAATCCTGCCCCACTCCATCCTGCCCCAAGGTCTGTGGGGATGATGCACACCATGCTCAAGGGTACCTGTCTCCTCCTCACCATCCAGCAACCTCATCGAGTCAAGTAAATGTCACTGTTCTGCAATGGATGGCTACAGCTGGTGGAAGGCAGATATGCCTAAAGGACAGCCCTACAAAGACTCTTGTGATGTACATGCTTAATTATTAGGAACATAACGTTAACTAAGGGTCCTTCTGACCCTGTACCCGGTCTCTCACGGTGGCCGTAAGGAAAGAGTCATAAAACAAGCATAGAAGAACCCTTCCCCAGGTAGCCTCTGTGCCTCTACCTTCAGCCAAAGGGATTTCCTGCCCCAGTCAATATTTCTGGTTATTCAACGGCCTCCAAACAATCTCTCATCCAATCACTTGATTGCTTCTGAAAGAAATTCTGGACAAAATTCAAGAAAGCAGATACTAAGCAGGCAGGCTGAAGTAAAGCTTGGCTGAGCACAGACTAGTAGTGACTGAGACCCTTGCGGGTACGTGGCAGAACCATGAAGCACGTAAATTGAATAAATGAGAAGTTTGCAGACTGGGTTCCTTGTGATGCAAAGAGCTGGCTTGTCTTCAGAACTTGTGGTATTTTTAGACCAAAATAAAATGTAAGTAGAAGCACTGATTCCATTCAAAGAAGCACACTGTCAGAAGCATCAAAAGCAATACCAAAATAACCAGTTCAAGCTACAGAGAAATGAGAAAATGTATTTTCTCTTTGCATTTAACTAATAAAGGTTTCTGACACCTATACAAGTGAAACTAAAGGACCACTGACTCAGCACAATGGATAAAAGTTCCCTCCAGTGTACCACTGGACCTCTCTTCAACCAGTTCCTCTCTATCCTGGCTTCCCTGATGCAAGGTGCCCTGCAATAGCTGGTGTAAACAATACTGTTATTGCTCTTCTTTCCCTCTTTATTCTTAACTGCATTGTCTGAACTTATCCTTCCATCAGAAGTTATTAATAAAAACGTACTAGGGAAAAATCTTGTTCCAACCCTATCTTACATACTTAACACAGCTCAGCCGAACACTTAATCTGGACCATGGTATCAAGTCATGCTGCGCCACCATATAATAAATTCTTATAAATTGTGTGATTAAAATTAACAACAAGCTATACATCATGCAGACAGGACAAACTACTCAAGTCAGTTTACTGATATTACACACCTAATCCCCAATTTGTCTCATCTCAATGGTTTGGTTTAACATTCAAAGGCACAGATTACCAGATTGCTCTCACTGAATTCAGCTGCAGCCCTTACAGCAGAGTGTTTTAAGTTAGTTTCGAGTAACTCCATTTAAAAACCCAGACATCACCAATTAATTTTGGATACAAACAAGCAAAACCTAGTATTTTCTTTCTGCAGAAGGGAATTCATATGGTTGGCAGCCTTAATTATCTCATAGTAATTACTTAAAGCTATTTCTTCCAAAGTTGTGACCTTTCAAGAAACTCAGAATTTCAGATTTATGAGAACTTGCTGCATAGACTGCTCTGTGGCCATCACTGATCCTCCTGTTTTAGATACACGATCTCCTCTCCTTTGACTGCTCTCATTTGCTGCTTTCCACTATTGGAATGGACCCCTGTAACTGTGATTTCCTATGACCTTGAGGGTCTCCAAACCCCTGTTGAAACTGCACAATGCCACGTCTGATCACCTGCTACACCTACTGAATCACAGAAAATCGTAGAAACACAAGGTTGGAAAGGACCTACAAGATCATCTAGTCCAACCATCAAAGGTTGCTACTGCTATTACTAGGTCTGGGCTTGTGCTGAGCCTGCTCTTGCCCCACTTTTCTTTTAGGATGTCACCAACTTAAAGAGCAGCTGGGGACGTGCATTTGTTGCACTCGGGTCAAGGCCAGGAGAGCAAGTGGGAGATGGAGAGGGAGGCTGGATGAGTGCCAAGAAGCAGGGGTGCTATTGTCCCATGACAGCAGGACATTCACCACCAGCTTTTGTAACGCCGCTGGGGCTGAGTCAAGCTGCCTCTCCTTCTGAGATTTACAGTCCATAAGGCATGCACAGGCCGAGGAGCTCATTGTCCTGGGTGACTACGTTGCCCTGAGTGAGGAGGAGGCACGTCGCAAATGAATGAGGCACAAAGTCCACGCTCAGGGGAGAGCCAGGGCTCACATCAGGTTACTTGGTGCCACGACATAAGTTATGGGCAAAGCTCCACGGTGTCTCTTTGCATCTCCCTGGTGCTGGTTTGCTCATTAAACAGAGGTAGAAATAAAACTCCTTTTCAACCCTGGGGGCAGAGGGGGGGAACTTGCAAGTCCTCCACGAATCTGACTGCATCATTATGCTAACTTCACCTTACATTTTTGACAGGAAAACAACAAAAGTACATGACACACAAATTTGCGTTCCCTTAAGCAGCTCACAGATGCAATTTTTGCTCAGTCTTTTAAAGTTATCTTTTCTCCTCGTTTATGGCACGGATGGCTCCCTGCTAGATACAAAGAGGACCCAAACAAAATAAATCTGTAAATCCTTTCCTACTGCTGCTAACACAAGCTCCTATTTAAGGAAGATAAGTGTAACTCCTTGCAAGCCCTCCTCCCTTTTATGCAGATATCTCCAGTCATTATGCTTAGCTTCATCTTTAAAGCCCACCTGCCATCTGGATGAACTGAGACTTAGCATGATGGTTCGTGTGCTGGGGAAGCAAAGGGAGACTGGGTGCTGCATGGGAACATGAATGCTAACTCATCAGGAATGGAGCAAAGCCTTCCCTGGTGAGAAAAGCTAAGCATTCGGGACGGATATGCAGCGTGGGACAGGTTGGTCAGAAATAGCTGTCTTGTCTGAGGAAGGTGGATGACAGGGGCAGGCAGCTTCACGGGGACAACAGACAAATGGGAAAGATGTTTTGTCAGAGGCTGATCTGCAGGGCAGTAAAGGTAATAAAAAGACAGCCTTTCAGGAAGCTTGGGATCTGATTTCTGCTTTCCCCAAAGGGGCATCTCCCATGCAGCAAGGAGGGTGCAAGAGACTGAACTGGTGGCACCACTGTGCCAAGTTACAGCTCCGCAACCAGCAAGGGAATTCGACCCTCATGCACTCCCAGCTGCTCACATCCAGCTCATAGCATCTTCCACCTGGGCCCCAGTGTGGCAGTCAAAATTCAATGGCTTTGTCTTGCAAAGACAAGGGCACCTGTTTCCCTTGACTTGTGGGAGAGACGCTGGCTGTTCCCTTCCCATAGTCAAGGCAAGGGGTTACCACAGCACAGGTGTGTTTTGTGTCGCATGGCACAACACGAGAAAGAGCACTACATCTCTGTAAGAAGGAGATACAGGCAACAGCAGAGCCTGGCTGTGTTACAGCACACACGTCTAAACATGAGAACAAAATGTTCCAATCACAGCTGTAACATCTGGCACTTACGCTGGATCCAAGCAAAACAAAAGCAAGCAAACAAACAAATAAATAAAAAACAAATAAAGGCAAACTGACCAGGCAAAACACCTTTACTTGTGGGAATGCATTTTGCAGATTTTATGGATATGGACAGAAAGGCCAGCTTAGACTCTTTAGCACAGCACACAAAATAAATGTACACTCAATCAAGTAAAAAAGACATCCATAAAGTTTCATTAGTAGTAGTTAAACCTAACAATAGATTGAGGGACTTACAGTTTAGGGCTACTGTGTCACTAAGAAACTCTTCATTTCATTCCCATCACAGGCAGAGGAACACACCAGCAGTTCTCCCATTTTGCCTAAAAGCTTGTACAGACCTAGATCAACTATTTTTAAAGTAACAGGTTGTCTGTATTTAACAATTTGAAGTCCATAAAGATCTGTTGCATCTTCTGGGAAACTGCTCTGATGATTAATGTATCCCTGTTAAAAAGAATAAATAAATAAAAAAGCATACCTTGGCTCCATGTTGAACTCCTCTAGCTTCAGCTTGCAGCTGCTGGCTGGTGTTACATAGTTCCTGCCAATTAAAAAAACTTTTAGTATCTGGTAGCTTCTCTTCCAGTGACGTGTATATAAAGTACATACACCCCAGTATCATACTGCCTTTCAGCTTTCTCTTGACTGGCTTCAATCCCTGGCACTCCTGGAGCACCTCACCAAAGGAGATTTATGAAGAGCACTACTGACTTTTGCCAATAGGACCTTCCAGTAAGAATGACCAGATGGCAGCTGCCTTCTTTCTCCACCAGGAGAGATGGCTTGTCTTGGAGCCATGCTTCCATTTAAAAGAGAAGAGGACACAGGAGGATTTGGAAAAGGGATTTTTCAGAGAAGAGCCCAGGCCAATGTCCTAGCCCACCCTGAGCTATGGGATGTGGGGGACAAGGTTAGGGGAAGGGACAAAACAGAGAAAACCAAAAAGTGGCAGTGTAGAGAGGAGAAAGTGAGAGGCAGACTAAACCTAGGAAAGACTTTTTTTAGCACACACAGTCAGGCAGTCTGAACTCCACGTGCTCCAAACGCAGGGCTGTTGACTGCTCTGGGGTGTAATGGGGGTCACAGGTTTTCATTTCATCTGACATCCATCCATCCTGGAGGAATCTTTACAGTGAACATTGTATCAAACCAATACATTTCATCAAAAAAAAAGTTGTTTTGACAAATCACTACTCTGCAGTGAAAAAATACCACCATTCGGAAAAGTTTCCCAAACAGCTCTTATCTAAACATGATTAGCAATAGTCAGCTACTCAACACTTACAGACAGTTAAATTAAAAAAAAAAAAAGTTTGATATTATACTTTTTCTCTTCCAATCAAGCCTGGTAAAAACATTCCTTTACATATATTAGTATACAATTCACATTTGCCAAGGCAAAGACATGTTTTTGTTTTTGAAAAAAAGGTGAAGGAAATACAAAAACATCCTGAAATTATTTATTGCCAAATTAATGCTGTTTCCTGGGTTGTCTGAGGGGCATTGCTCATCAGCTGATGGAGAAGATGCAATGTGGTTTTGCAGCGATCATCACAGAGCTGACAGTGTTAGGCATTGTCCAAAGAAGAAAAATGAAAACCAAGAAATCGCCTGGAGAATTCAGCACCTCTGTGCTTTCCAATCTGCAATAGTCTGATTTATGGGCTTTAATGAGTGGGCAGCGATGTCTACAAGCGCTGTCAAATCCTTTAGGATGGTGCAGGATGCCATGTATTAAGGTGTCCAAACATGGATTTGGAAGCTTAGTGATACCCACTTGTTCTGCAAGCTCCAGCCAAGAAATCCAGATCGCATTCTGGTAATCCTGCAGGAAAAAAGAAACAGAACAACACATGCATTTGATGAGTACCTCTGTCCATCATTAAGCCTGGCACTTCTGCACAGAATTGCTTTTCACAGTTCTCTTTCGTCCACACCCTTTGTGCTCTCAGGCTCTCAGACACACAACATCTTGACTAAATTTTGTTTCCTATTTGCAGTAAATATAATCAACCCAAATGCAATTTTTCTGTACTTGTATGACCTACTGATACGGGGATTTCCTAAAAATCATTAGGGAATCAGGCACTAGAATCCCCATGAAATATTACCTGATTTGGCAGTCTTTACCAATGTATCTCAAACTCACGTTCTGAGACTTTCATCTCTCACACACTGGAATAAGTAAGCCATTAACCAAGACACACTTGAATTTTGCTGCTTCCCAAGCACTCATTTTCTGCAGGATGGATTTTCAAAACCCTTCCCCGCATTAGGAGCCTATTATCATTTCTGGACGTGACTCTGCATCACTGGACATTGGTTTCTCCCAGAACAAGTCAGAGAGGCGGTATGTGATCATTTAAAGATGCTCACAAGGGCCAAACTCAATTTGCAAAAGCAGGGAAGAAAATTAAGTCACATTAATTTTTACTGACGTAAGTTAATTTATGGAGATATAAAATCATGAACGGGAAAAAGAAAAAGGATAAAAGGATGTAGAATTAAAGTACAAGCTCTGCTATAGCTAAATGAAGGTACTGAACTGGGAGTCATGGTTACTGGCTCAGTTTTCACTCATGCCCCATGCAGGGTTGCAGGGCCACCTTACACAAGGTACTCTCTGCTTCCCATTGCCATGCAATAGCCAGAAACCCCATCTCACCTTAGACCAGAAATCCCTCAGAGCAGGCATCATCAGCATGCTGGTACAGCACTGAGCACAGTGGCATACTGCCCGCTTTAGACAATGGTGGAACATAATTATAAACGATGGTAAAAAAAAAAAAAATCAGCGCGGTGTCCCACAGCCCCTCCCAAAAGCATCAATAACTGAAGAAAAAGCCCAGGATTGCTTGTAAAAGCACTGTTTTCGAGCACAGTGTACTCCTCAAGACCAACAACTACCTGCCAACTTAGAAGCCTGCCATCCCCGAACCTTCCCATGGGGAGCTGTGCCCACCATGCCACAAAGACATCTTGGTCTTTCCCAGGAGAAATCCTGTTTTTTCCCTCCCAAAGCAAGAACCTTGTATCTATTCCCAGTGCACTTGAGTCCTTCCAGACCCCAAAAGGTAAAGAGCTTGAATTAACTGAGCCTCACCTACAGACTTCCAAGTGCAAAGAGCAAGAAGGACATTATCCAGTGGTTGATGGAAAGGGTAGAGATTTGTTTCTAAGCTCTAGGAGTGGAAATCCACTTTCTTGATCTCTTTTGGCTCTAATTCCTTTGCCACTAGGAGCTCGCTTTGCGAGCCTTTTTATTTTTTTATACAAATCTCAGGAGATCACTGTGCTAACAGAGAGGATTTTTATTAAATCTAGCAACTCACAGTAGTGTCATAAGTGTGAAAAATATCAATCTACAGAGCATGAAAGTGAGGAAGAAGGGTGAATTGGAGGCAATTACAAAATGTTAATTTGACAGCAGAGGAACAACTTTTGAAGGAAAGAACAATAAAAGGCTGACAAACACAAAAAGAAGAAAAAGCGTAGCATGAGCTTACCAAAGAGAGATCATACAAGAATTAGTTGGTAGCTTTCTCTAGAAAGATAACTCATTTCTTAGATAAAGGACATGCAAGAATGGAGTCTATTCAAACTTCAATAAAGTGTTGGTTATAATGCCACAAGGGAAATACTGAAAATGGAGAGAATGGGGATTAGCAGAGGAATTGAAAGCAGCTAAGAAATCAGCTCAAAGGAGGGACAGCAACAGATTGCACTGGAGAGGAATGAACCAGTCTGGAAGGTAAAAAACAGTATGGGGAATCATTTTCTGTATTATTTAAATTAATAGCCTCTGCGTGACTCTTGGAGCGTGCCGATCCGATTTGCTGATGATAAGAACTGCCATCCCATAGCAAAGTTGGAACATTTTGCAGCCAAAATTAATGGGGTATGCCTTAGGATGGAGCTGAGCAGTGTCCATGGTGGTAATTTGGAACTGCTGACAAAAAAATCACTTGATGCTTGAAACGATGGCTGAAGAAGGCTCTGGAGGATAGAAGGATTGTGAAATTACCAAGCAGCAGTCTGAAGGTGCTGTGAAAAAGCCAAATGTGTGCAGCTGACGGCAAATGATGGATGGGATTGCCATAGGGTGGGCACTGCACAAAGCCAGGGCAGGGGGGAACAGTATGGACTAGGGCTACTTGAAGGCTAGTAGTGGCCAGTCCAGCTGAGGAGAAGAAACTGAAATAACTTGCTGTGTTTGTGTAGCAAAACAACAGTTGAGAGGGTCCACAGCTTCTCCACATACTTACCTCACAGAAAAAGCCAGAGGTAGCTCATTAAACCAGCATTCACATAAGCATGGCTGGATCTATCTCCCCTATAAATAAATTTAACCTGAAAGCATGATGGTTTCTAACAGGAAAGGTGCTGATGTCTTCAGACCCCTGCAGTAGGAATAAATGGGGATGGAACAGATGCAGATGGGGAAAGCAAGGACGGCACTTCTCTTCCCCACTGCAGCATATCATTCTTCTTAAGCTGTGGAACCCGACCTGCCTCTGAATTCTGAAACGCAGTGAAATCATGACTTTCTCCAAACATTTTTAAACACAGAAATTATTGATTGTTTTGAACTCACGCTTCTGAAGACTGAGAAAGCTTTTCTCCTGTATTTAAGACTTGCACCAGCAATTGCTCAAACGACTACTCGAAGATGAAGAACATGCTGCTAAAGGGGGAAAAACTCTGACAAAACCGTCGCTCCCTCGCTGATCTCTTGGTCCTGAGCTACTCCAGGAGCCCTGCAAAACACTGTCCAACAGCGAACGTGAGAACAAGACTGATAGCTGTACTGGGAACCAGAAAACATAAAACTCAATAAAGATATTAGTCTCATGGAACAATATAATCTCAGCCCCTCACTAACCTTGCCGTGTTTCACAAGCTATAAAGGACCTGGCTCTTGTTCTCCTTCACAGGCCAAGACGCTTATCACCAGCTCTCCCTTTGCCAACGCTCCCACTATGCTACAGGCACCAGCTTATAGCATATTATTTTCTTTCAGAGATACTCTAACAGGTACACATCCAACTGAACTGTCAGCAAATGTCCTCAGCTTCGAAATCTAACTTCAAGAAGGGCTTTTGCACCCAAAACCATCCTATTTTTTTTTTTCAAATACATTAGACAGCTTAACGAAAGGTGAAATTAGTTGCCAGCATCCTTTGGCCATCAGACAGCACTTCCAAGAAGACTTTCAGACTGCAGAAGGTGGTAACTTGGGGTGTGCAAATTGAAAAAGCCACAGTCCTCCAGACAAAGATGGTTGGAGTTTCCTCATTTATCAAAAAATGCCCAAATGCCCAGGGGAAAAGTTTTGAGGTTCCAACCACCAGATTTCCAGTAGTTCAGACAGGCTTTTACAACAAAAACTGCTTCCTCCCATTACAGAGTAAATCCTCCAATGCTGTACGCATACACTGAGTTTAAAATAAACCAATAAAAAGTGAGACAGCTAAAAAAAAAAATCAAATGTAGTGGTTTGAACTTCACCTCTCGGGAAAGGTTTGGGTTGCTTTCAACCTGCAGTAATAAAACAGAGTAATAACCCTCCTTGGATGTGTAAAGCACCACCAAAGCTTCAGATGCCAGCATTCATTTCCTGCTTCGTTGCATAGGCGTTGCTTCATTTCTTGTTATTTATGAAATTTCCTCCCATACATTTTGATGGTTTCCTCATGACCAAGTCTTCAGAGGAGCTGGTAAAAATGTTCTGACTCAAGTCATCCTCGTGAAATGTGAAGTTTCAAAGAAAATAAATAAATCGATTTCCATCCAAGAAAATGTCACTTTTGACAGGATGTTCAGTTTTTCGATTGATTAACTCAAAAATGCTTGCAAACAGATTCTGGGGACTTTCTGTCTTTGAAAACTGAAGAATAGAAAATAGGGGTTGTTTTCCTTCTACACGTCTGTGTCTGGACCAAATCGCAGGAGGCCAAGAGGAGAAGGGGAAGCACAGACCAACTCCCCTCCCTCTCTCACAATGGGTTTCAAGCTGATCTTGATAGAAGTCAGAGGAGGAAAAATAATTATCAGTAACTTGTAACACTCTGAAATTTCCACTATCAACCATTACGAAGGCACTTAATTAAATGGATCCCACTTATTACACTATCCATTTTCCAACATTGGGTAAGTATTGAAAAGGCTGGAAAAAGGTAAAAAGCAGCAAAACAAAGTCACATACGGATGTCTAAAATTTCACTAAACTTAGGAGGGTGAACATCTCCAAAATGAAAGGACACAGAAGGTAACAAGAACGGGATGTCTGGGGAGAAGGAAAACACCAGCTCCTCTACTTCTCCTTCCCCTTCTGCACACACACATTTAAGAGATGCACCTAAGAGTGCAACAGAAGATGTGGCTGTGAAGTTACAACACAGTCCCCATGTCCTGGCTTAATTATTAACTACAACCCGGCATGCGTCCTCAAAGTTCATACCTGGACGATACGGCCATATACAGGGCAGAGAGACCTTCCAGTGCTAGTTCCTGTGGACGACCTGAAGAAATCTGTTTTTTCTCCAAGGCACAGCCTGGAATTTTGTGACACGACATTTCTGGGCATGCTGTTTTGCCAGGTTAGAACCACTCAGTCATCCACCAGTTAAACCTGGATCAATACTAAGAGGGATTTACTACCTGCCTCAGTGCATAAATCTGCAGTCATTAGAGTGTGTATTGGAAAATCTGGCACTCAGAGTGGAGTTTTTCTTCTTTCCACCGAGGAAGTAAACATTTTCCCCCAAAGTAGCTTTTTCTAGAAAATTTAGCCTGCTTTTCTTACGTTTATCATGTAAATGTACATATATTTAAATTTCAAAAAACTTTTCTTAGTCCAGTCTGGGAGCATAGGTTGTTTGCAAGCAGCTGGAGATATTGGATAGCAAAAAAAAGAGAGAAAAATCAAAGCAAGGATAACCAAGCATCAAACCAAGCAGTCGGTGCTTATTGAACACGGTTTGCAATGTTGTAACTTCTCTTATCGGACAGATAACATGGACTCCTGCCCCCCGAAAAGCTGGATGGAGTGGCAAAGCAAGTCCCTCACCCACCCTGCCACCAGTACAACCCTTAGGGCAACCATGATGCAGATTGCATGACTGGAAAGAGTTGAGTGAGAAGTTACTTTCCAAAAAAAAAGGGAAAAATGAGGAGGGCTCAGCAAGCAAACCCAACGGGCCTGAGAACGGACATGAAGGCAAGGTAACATTTGTCCAATGGGGGCACTGATTGAAGTTCACACTTCCAAAAGAGGTCAGCTGCTCTTCTCAGGAGGAATTGCAGGGAGCAGAGTCCTCTTGGAAATGTGTCTAATGAAGCCACAATAATAAAAATAAAATAAAATAAAAATATGTGCATTTTCTTGTGTGCTTCCGTATTATTAACCATTTCATGGGAAACATATTTAGACCAATTTTGTACCTTTTTAATTTATTTTTTTCCCAATTCCTACTCTCTCTTGCCATCTAAAGGTCTATGGCACTGGTAGGAATTTTTCCCTTGATGGCAACTTGAGTCAGGATGAGGCTTTCCATTTTCAGCTCTCTGCTACTACCTTCCCAGGGAAATACAGAGCCTTACATTTTCAGTTCAGCCAGGCATATAAGCAAGGGTGCTATCAAGGAAACAAACAGATTTCCCCTCTCTCTTTTCCACCAGGAGGAGACCTAGGTAGATCTCCATCCCTTTGCCTACAAAAGGTGGTTCACTACCGCTAGCCAGTCTCAGTGGATCGACAAGGAAAAGTCAGGAAAAGCCCCCAAAGTGGCTGACCAAAGTCCCCCTCCTCTTCGTTTAACTCCCGTGATCCTCTGCATATGCGGAGGAGGTCTTTGCTGTCATTTTAATTTCCTTCCCGCTCCAAATCACTCTTAAGAGTTAACTTTCTCTGCCCAAAGTACAAATTAAATGCTGAAAAGACCGACTCTGATGGGATGGAAACGCCAGGTTTATCTACTGAGCCCCAAATGCTATTCCCCAACATATATTTGCAAACTGGCAGTTGCATAAGAGCAAAAGAAGCCCTGAGAAGTGCGTGTGTGATAATCACAGCGTAATCACTGCTGATGAAACTTGATGTTCCTTCCATAATCGCTGTAATTTTAAGTGGATTGAGTGCCATTTAAGTGACAAGAGTGTTATGATGGATGAAATATATGCTTCCAAAGTTATATCAGCTTCTTTGACATTCATGGCATGGAATGCTTAGTGGCATTTCATGTTTGTAAATCTTTAGAAATAAGTTAAATATGTTAATTACCACTGGAAAAATCTCTCAAGCTGAAGTACTCAATGACTGTATCGCAGTTGTTGCTAGTACTATATTCTCTTCTTCCTTTTCACTAAGCATTACATCTTAGGTCAGCGATCACTGTCAGGATTTGCATCTGTCTTGATGTTAGCCCTTCCAGGTAAGTCAGTAAGCTGGCACCCAGCTCACACTGGCTGCTTTTCCCCCCACTTGCAGTCTGAGCACCCCGATGTGCCGACTCATCCTCCTGCAGGCATGGGCTGAGCTCAGCAGACAGCAGGTCTCAGCAGAGACGTGCCAAAAAGTGGCCCCAGCCTGGCTGCTGTGCCAGCATGCTCAGCAAGCAGGGCAGGGGCTGCCATCCCCTCCCCACATGCTTTTTGCTGGCCATCACATGGGACAAAGATCTGGGACCAGAATGAGTGAAGTGGCTACGGTGCTTTAATCCAAGCTTAACAAGTGAGGATCAAGGCTGGGGGCACGCTGAGCATCATCTGATGATGGCAGCCTGGGGCACGTCGCAGTCAAAATGGGTGACGGGACAAGGCAAGTATTACTGATGGCATCACATTTCTGTCAGGTTTGAGGTTCTGCATACAGGCAGAGACGGAGAGAAACCACCACCAGCCTTCCCTCAAGGAAGCGCTGCCCATGTCTGCTCTCCTACTGCTGCAAACCCTGGGCAACGGATTTACACCCCAAAGACATTTCCTGTCCAGAAACAAAAATCAGATTTTTTCAAATGTAATGCGAGACAGTTGCTCCGAACCAGGAACAGAAGTTACCAGAACGAGTGATGAGGACATGAAAAAACTCAGCAATGTATTCACTTGTTGGCATGCTGGCAACAATTTCAAAAATGGTCCAGGTGAGATTCCTGCAAGAACTGCACGCAACGAACAACAGGAACGGTAGGTCAAGGCAATTGACTTCTTGAAAAACTTTAAAAGTCCTGACAGAAATTGACTTGGGATATTATTTAACCATCTTAAAAACAGGTAAAAATATCAAAATGAAGTAGAACGTTTTGCAGATTAAACCCTCACAGACCCTCGGTGATTGCTTTACCTCCCCTCATTACTGGCTTCTTTAGAAGGCAAAATTGCTTCATTTTACAAAACTGTCACCCCCAACTTCTTATTTTTAAGTAAAGGTAACGAGAGCTAAGAGTGCACAGGCCTGAGAGTGGGGGATATCTGACTGGCATGCCAGCCTGTCAACTCAAGTCTTCCATTCCTTGAGCTTTCACGAAATTGTCCCGAGCAGCATGGTACAAGACTCCCAAATCTCCTACCAGAGCGAGGAACAAGGGAACAGAAAGCCATGATCCATTTTAAAGCAGCAGATAGGTCAAGTACTGACCAGAAACGTGGCTCGCCAAAGCCAGCCCACAGCACTGCTGCACAAAGTGACCTGAAACTCATGAAATGAACTATTAATAAGTTAATGCACTCATTATTTGCTCTGCTGTCGTAACTGTCATCAGTTGTTAATTGCAAATTACGAGCTGTGACTCCGATTTTTGCGATTTGAGCTGAAAGACCCACTTGCAAGCAGCATCATTAAATTCAGGCAGGCTCCAGGCAGGCAGAAGGGCCCAGGCATGTGGCCTGAACAGGGGACAGGGCCCCTGACACAGGACAGGGACTAAAATCGTCCTGGTTTGGCAACGAAAAGCACGTGCTTCCCTTTGAGCAGGAGCCTGTTCCTAATTTTAAGCATACGCTCAAGTGTTATGCTGAATTAAAGCCTTAAATCCCATCCTGAAAACTCTCAGGCACGCTACATTAAAGCAGCTTCGTTGACATTGAGAGGATTTTTGTAACCTGAGGTAAACTACTCACGAGGATGTTTGCAGGATTGGGTCCTACCCAATTCTAGGCCAATGAAAGATTCGTAATGCTGATACTGCCTTCGGAATATTTCCTTTGTAGGCTGAACCCATTTCCATCAGATATAGACTACATTTTACGAGAAAAGTATTGGCCACTTTGATATGAAGAAAAACCCTCTGGGCTGTATCATTCCCTGTAATAAAATAAACTAAGATAGAAGTGAGATGGAAACCTGGAATCAGTAATGTGACCGAGCTGCACCGTAAAAGCTATTTACAGGCTTGCAATAATCAGATCAACGTGTAAGTCGGAAAGTTTTCCAGTTAAAGGCACAGATTTCAAAACCAGCTCCGCACCAGAGTCAGCAAGAGGTTCCTAAATGAGCTCCGTCCCCATTTGAGGCTAACGTATGAAACGACAAGATTACCCTATGGGCTCGGTACTGTGCCCTTGTGGCTCCTGGTGCTTGGCGTGGCAGCTGCTCGACACTGAGCACTTCTGAAGACCCCAAGGGGCCTGAAATGGCAGTCTGTGAACATTTTCCACAGCAAAAACCACCCCTCCATCCCTCAGGTACAGTATCGCCCCACGCAGCAGGCAGGCAGCCATATATATTTGGCTGCACTGGAGCTCATAGGAAAGAAAAATGTTCCGGGTGAAGGTTGTCCCCTCTAGCGCAACCCTGTCTTCGTCTGTGCTCCTAACCCAAAGCTTTGGACTTTCTAAGGCTGACGCAGCCACTTCATTCGCTCCAACCAGTGAGCAACATGCCATCAGCTCAAAAATGGGTTTAATAACATTAACAGGAACACCAGCTGAATAACCAGCTCTTTTATTAGTATTATTTGAACACGGACTCCAGACGCCAACCTATTTCTGGGATGGCAGTGAAGAAATTGTTCCTGCATCTCGTACTGTTTAGTGGTTGCACTAAAAATTACAGAAATACTTGCAAGACTGAGGGGTTCATATAACTGTGTGGTCCCAGGCACCCCTTAAGTTACCCCAAAATATACTTCTTTTGCAGCATCTGACTAGGCCTATGGCTCCCCGTGCAATACCTCCAAAGCCTGCAGCTACACAACGCATAAAGGATTGCCAGATTTGGTTTTCTCAAGAAAAGTGTTATTTTGTGAGAAGACAGGAAGCACGGCATATGTGGCTCATGAGATATATTACTTTTAAAAAAAAAGAAAGAAAGAAAGTTGAGAATACTTTAATGCAATGTGTCATTCTCCACAAGGATTTATCATAACTCTGCTGAAATCAGTGGGGACTTTGCCATTGACTTTAAGAGGGATAATATTTCACCCTGAGTTCTCAGATATTGATCTGATCAAGTTAAAGTTTCAATGTGTCGTTTTCCTGTTTGTAAAAAGGAAAAAAAATAGAATAAAGAATTCCATTTTCATGAGGGTAGCTTGCCAAGACAATTTTCTAACTCCAAAGATTTTTCATTTTAATCTGTTTCAGAAGCTAATGGCTTCATTTGATAACATCCAAAAACTTATAAAAGAAGTCACAGAGGTAGATTCTTAAAGGCATTTAAGAGTTGCACCACAATTTCTCCTCCCTACCCATACCTGGCTCCAGAGATAGGCTCAAGCACCCAAAACCAAGAAAAGAGATGATGAAAAATATTTCCCCCCAAAAAAACAATCTGCAGAAAACGAAAGTTTAAAGAAAGCAAGAATTTGAGGAAGATTAAGATGTTGATGGTTTTCACTGAGAATTAAAAGTGTTCAACTATTTGCTTTTGCTATTTTTACAGCAATGCAGCTGTAAAAATGTCTGCCCTATGTGAGCAGGAACTATCCCACTGCTGGCTGGGCTCTGTACTGCTCCTAAATAGAATCAGCCATGCTATTTTTGTAGAAAAACAAAAAACAAAACAAACAAAAAAAGGACTGAGTTAAACATAAAACGATGTAACTAGTTAAGCCACCCACCAACTGATGAGGATTTTAAGAGGAAAGGTGATCAGAGATACAAAGGGAGGAAAACATAATGGCTTATTTACACCCTCTTAAACAGAAACGCTTGCTTGTGAGCCAGGCAAATTTCAGCTTAACTGTAGAGAGGACAAAGGGCTTTGCCATATACCTTAATGGTGTTTAATAAGTTCTGGCAGAACATCCCTCTTTCCCCACTCCAGTGTCTCAAACATTGCCATCAGGATAACAAAATAGGGGAGCCCATAGGAAGCCTCTAATGGTCCCAGTAGAATTCTCCCTGGTCATCGTGTGGCAGAAATTCCCAGGTGAGAAGCTGCACGAGGAGCCTGACTGAGCCATGCCATTTCCATCACAAGCAGGAGGAAGAAGGCACGAGGGTGACAGGAACAGATCCAATAAGGAAACTGCCTGCAATACAGGTAAGCCTACATCCTGGGGGGATTACCGTGGAGTCACGAACCACAGCCCCGCGTGCCTGAACCCAAGCCAGGAAATCACCTCTTAGGGCTGGAAATCTCACGCTTTACCCTCCAAATCATACCATGAGCCATTCCCATTCAAATCTAGCAATCAAATTGGGAACTCACAGGGAAACATGGAAAGCAAGCTACTGGATGCACACAGCTCAGCCTAGGTATGTTAAAGCAGCCCCCCTTCCCATGGGCACACAGACCTGCCCTGCACACGTTAGCGCCGCTTGAGGTTTGTTGAGTATTTTCCAGCTTGTCTTGTGAGTGAGGCTGGCACGTGCAGTGCTCCAGCTGGTGAAAAACCTGCAGCTTTACTTAGGGAAAAAACACCGCGGTTGGGAAATTTGCTTTTGTGGCAGGAAAAAATAAAAGGAGAGAGTCTTTTTGAGAGCTTTCATTACAAGATGCGAGGTAGAGCTCCCTGAGCTGGCAGCAGCCTCCTAATTAATCAGTGTAAGGGTGGTGGAAATTTTGGCACAAGTCCTTGCTCTGCCTTGTTTATCCCTGCAGGTTTTGACCTGGAAATGGAAAAAAATCTGAATTTCCCCCCATTTCATCCCTCTCAAGTCAGGTGAACTCAGAATAAACAAGCCATTTTTGAAATCTAACTTAAGAACATGGAAAAGAGAGAGGAGAAGACAGACGAAAGGATGGCTTGTAAAGAAAGCATTTTCTGAGCAGGAAACCAAGAATCCAGCCCAAGTGTGCTACTAGTCTCCTGTGTCCACACAGCTGAGGAACTGCATTCTGGAAGGGGCAGAGCCTCAAAACATCATAAGCATTTTAGTTTTGCAATTAAAAGCTTTCCTGAAATAGGCCATCGTTGTTTATATCAAAGTCACTTCTTTCAGATGGGGATTTTCCCTTGGATTTAAAAACAACAACAACAAACCACAAACATCTTTTTAACCTGGCTTGAACGTTTTCTTTTTCAAGATAACACACTGTGGCATCCACTTATATACACACCCATATAACTGCTCCCTGGAATTCAGTTTAATTTCTGCCCTTGCTTTTAATAACTCTTTAGATAACAGAAGAAGTTTCTCATTTCAACTGTGCCTCACTTTAGAGTCCCATTATTTCCTCTTGGCCTTAAGACTTTTGTTTTTAATATACTGCTACTTTTCAACTGCCTTTCTGGGCCTCGGGCTTTGGCAAAATTCAGCTGTGATTAACAATGTGCTGCTCACTTGCCCTCCACCCTTGGATGTATCGAGCTCCGATTTTTTGTTTCCAGTCTTCACTGTGTTAGCTTTTTTATTTTTTCAAATCATCTAACTCTGCTCTGAATGCTACAATACTTTACAAACCTAGGAAGCACTTCGTTTATTTTTCACCTTGAGGTACTCTTCACCCTCTGAGATTATTAAGCACGGTGGCTATCGTGCGTTTGGCTAGTGTTCAAACAACACAGAATTCAACAAACTCATAAGATTTTTCCAAGGCAAGCTGAAATCATATTGGCCTGCTCTCACAGCCTCGAACTTTTCTTGTGACTTCTTGCCACACATATTTATTGGCCTTTTTCAAAAGCAGATCAGTATCACCAGCCCTGTAATTTCAGAGAAAAATGAATCAAAGGGAAGGGGGTTGCAAGCCAGGAGACTGAAGCCATGGGCACCACCAAGATGCTGCGGTGCTGTTGGGCAGCTGACCCCCTGAGCTCCCTGACCAGTGGCTTGGCTGCAACAGAAAAATCCGAGCAGGAAGATGAGGAGAGCCCCCCAGAAAATGAATTAATTTACCCATCGGCACTAGGGGGTGGTTAAAAACAAATCTTGGTCCCGTTTTCTGTTTTCTCTCAGCCCCCACCTGGGTCTCGCAGCGGAGGGCAGATACATGTAAGCCCTCCTCTCACGTCCCTGGGGCCTCCTTGCAAGCAAGGGCAGAAAACCCCCACCTTATCCCTAGGTCGCAAGCTTAGTAAGAACAGGGGAAATCCAGACTGCCAAAATCAAAACGGGGTCTTCACTTTGGACATACTTTTGGGGGAAAGGAGCCGCCCCCTCTGAACTTTCCCACCTCTACAGCAGGCTCTGGGGAGTTGCTGCTGCCCACTCATTCTGCTTCCAATAAACCTGACTGGCTTCATGTGACATCCAGTACAAACCTCTTTTTCCTCCTTTTTTTCCTCTCCCCTTTCTCCTTTGCCCATAAATCAAAGAAGAAAGGATCAAATGGACAAAACAACAAAGTGGTAAAGTGCTCACTTTGGGGTTGTAGCCAATCTAATTAATTTTTCATTTAGGTCTGATGTATTAGAGGCCAATCAATCAGGGATTATGTTTACAGAGCTGTAGAGAGAGAGGAGACCAAGTCCTCATTTGTTGTCTGGGCTGTCCAAATTAGTCAGTTAAATGATCCTAAGGGAGATCATAAAGGATATGAATAGGTTCTTGTAAGTACCTTTCTTTTAATTACAGACCAAACAGTCAACACTTCCCGCAGTCCTTGACTTCCCGCCTGAAGGGCAGATCCAGCTTCTTGGAAGCCAGATGGACCATGGTGACTCCTGCCAGCCACCTTCGGGACACCGCAGAGTTACTTCAACCCCAGAGAATCCCTTTGGGCTGGGGCTGCGTACCCAGCAGGAGCTGGCAGCCAGTAAGTTCCAATACCTTCAGTGGGACCCAGCCCCTCTTAATTCTTTGGGGGTGCAAGAAGGGGTATAGCTGCAATCAGACCTCACTCCCAGGACCATCTCTACCTCCAAAAAGGTACAAAGAAGTTTTAAGAGAATCAGAATCAAATCCGATCGTGTGGTAGTTTTACTTTGGTAAAAAGGGTGATTTAGCAGATTGTATCCACAACAGTCATGCTTGCACTTTGCTACTTCAGCCTCCTCTGGTTGACTTTAAATTACTGCATCAACACAAGCCATTGGGGTTTATTCCCCCAAAAGTGTATGACTTTTGCAAGGCACCTGTTTTGTCTCTTATAATTATCTAGGCTACAGAGAGAGCGTATGGCTCTTACAATATTAATGGTCCTTAATAGCAACGAGTCAATACAGTGACAACTAAGTAGACAGATGGCTTCAAATGACCTGATAAACACAGGAGGAAGACAGGAGGAAGAGAGTGAGTCACTTGGTTATTCTGTTGTGACCTTTTGCTACAGTCATTTCATGTGGCGAGTTACCAAGGACATTTTTAGACCTGAGATGACCGGTGCTGAAAAGTCACTTTCCGTGTTCGAAAGCCAAGCCAGACATGGGGCTCCTGCTGGCACATGCTGCTCGGCTGGGGGCAACATGTGGCAAGCCCGAAGGCAGCTCCTCTGCCTCGCCACTGGTGAACCACACACCTAGCGACACCTGCACGGCACAACACGTGCAAGACAACCATGACTAGAGCTGTAATTGCTCGGGACAGAAGCTGCCCTGATTGCTGCAAATATTTCAAACCCTTCATACCATTACGACTTCGAAATTTCAGCAATTTACTCCATTAAATCTCAAATTAGCAATAAGCTCAGTACATTAAGGCAGCTTTGACCCAGACTTTCATTCCTTAAGCTTCCTCTTCACCTGCCACAGGAATGTACTTGCTTACAATACAGTGCGTTTCCATTTTTGTAAGCTTATGTAGTGCTATCATTTTGTGCACGAGCTATACTTAGTATCTCAGGGAATTGAGGGCACAAGGAGCAATAAATAACACCGAAATAGAGAGGAGATTGGGCCTTTTTTTTTTTTTTATATGATGGACTTTTATATATGAGAGTGCTCAGGTTTGGCTTTTATTACAAGCTCACCGACTAGCCAGCCTAAAAACATGAAAAGCAGAGAGCAGAATAGCCTCAAATAGCTGCATCCCAAGGCCACTCACAACCTGCACAGATGCATCCAGACACACAGACACACAATGCTACCCCTTTTCAGCCTTGCCAGACCGGAGCCCTCTGTCCTTCTGCAGGACAGAGTCCAATCTGAAGCAGTTCAAGCTGATGCAGAGCAGCTCTCCGATGGAGAAATCCTGACTCGAGAGGGTCTAAAGGTCTTATAGAAAATGCCTGGATGCCTAATTACTCTAAGTACTGTGGAAAATATGAAAACTGGTGAGATTTTCTCAAATGACCAATTTTATTGGATTCAAAACAGCTGTTCAAGCAAGGTGACTGTACCTGCTGTAAAAAGATTATTCACGTTCTTTGAAAATATGGTCAAATACCATCACTGAGGTCAAGCTTCCTTGAAAATCTAATGCCTATGGACACAGCAAAACCACAGAGCTCTCAACACTGATGCTGACGAACCTAGGCTTAAAACAGAAGAATCCATTTGAGAACAGCCACGCTCACACAGAGTGCAACACACAGCACCAACATCATCGGTCAAAGCACATTTTGATTTTTAACAAGTTGCTTTGGATCAGTAGATGACATGCTCCGGTGTTTTGTGCAACTAATTACTTTTGTTTATAAGAATGAAGTACAGGCAAAGCCTGGCCCTGCTGCCCCTGAGGGAAAGCCAGTTGGCCTTTCCTGACAATTAGCCCAGGGAGGCAGATGGGGAATAGCTGCAATTATTCTGGCAGGACAAGGTAGGAAGGGTCAGGACCCGAGTCCGCTCAGAAGAGAACAGATAAAAACAGTTTGCTGTGCTCGAAGGGATGGTGATGTGGTGGTAGGATGCATTTACCTAAGCTTGCAACGCTTTTGCTGTCTATTTTTCTGTTTCCCTGATTTTTTATTTTTTTTTTCTTAGATGCAAAGGTGCCTCTCCAGCTTAGGCGAATGTGCTATAAAGCATCC
Organism: Anser anser; assembly: GCF_964211835.1. NCBI lineage: Eukaryota > Metazoa > Chordata > Aves > Anseriformes > Anatidae > Anser > Anser anser. The sequence continues at coordinate 15,222,153 of NC_139724.1, forward strand.
CAGCTGGTCCCAGACTTGAGGCCAAGTTGTATTTGTGCCCTGAAAGCAAACCTTGCGTGATAAAAGAGTTGTTGCTGGTGGATTCATCAATATTGAGGCAAATACAATATGTGCTTATCCCTCTATTGTTTTATTCTGGGTATTAAAAGCTGGAGATGGAAGATCCTCTGGTACCTACTGGCTGCTGCTGTCAAAAACTCCTCTTGGACAGCTCTTGGCTGGAAATTTTGTGCAAATGTCTGCTTTCCTTGTCAGGTTGTTTATTGGGAGTAAAGTCCTTTCTGAGAAAAGAGAGTTACTGATAAATAACCATTGATTTTAAAAAAGAAGCAAGAAAAAGAAAAAAGGACTTCCTGAAACCGACATCTTCCACCTTAAAATAATAATAAAAAATATATAATTTTCCAATCTTTAATGCCTTTCCTTTTGGATTTAAACAAACAAACAAACAGTAACAAAAAACACTAAGATTCTTTAAATATGGAGATTACATCTTTTACTAGATTTGGTCTTGTATTTTGGTTGGCTCCAAGTTTTAGGGCACTCTGTCCTAAGCATTTTTGAAAAGCTCCCTTGGGAACAGAAAGCTGTTTCTAATCCAGCTTCAGATTAAAAACCCAGCTTGCCACCTAAAACAAAGACAAAGCCCTATTTACACAGCCAACAGGAGACCCAGCCTCACCAACTACACTCAGTGAACCCCCCCAAGATGCTTAAGCAAGCAAATGGAGGAGGAGCAGCTTCTTGCCTGCTAAGCACTAGCCACAGGCAAGAGCCCATCAGTAGTTTGCTTTCCTTGCTGGCTTGTGCTGGAAAATAAGGAGATGGGTAATCCAACCCTGCTCGGCCAGCCATAATGAACAGTGGCATGGTTTTCCTCCACTAAATGTACGTGATGAACCTGATCTACGGGTAGGAGTAAAGGCTCTGCAGCGGATGGGAATGTCTTTTGTGCTTATGCAGGTCCATCCACACGACTGTTTGTCCATAGTTCCTCTGTGCAAAGCAATGGCTACTCAAAATCATGCCAGTGGAGAGCTGTGGCACGATGCCGTGCAGTTCAGTGTCTGCTATAATAGGATTCATGACGAGATGGGTGGCTATCAGTTCCCAAAGCCACAGCAGAAATCCCGATGGGCTCTAACGAGCAATCCTCTTCCAGTCATGTTAGAGTTGTAATGCTGTATATATATGGGATTTAGCTTTTTAATTACCAGTCTGGAATAAAGCTTTAATCCAGTGTTCCTGTTCCTCAAAAGGAACTGCTTTTGAAGTGACATAAATCCACATTGTTAGGCTGAGAAAGTTACTTTAATCCTCACGCATTTATACTACCTTTTTTTATACGACAAAAATAATTGATTAAAATAAAGCACACACAAACACACAGACAAAGACGTAGTTGGCAGAATATTAACTCCCTTCCATTTGTGAAGCTATTGATCAAAAATGCTAAGGTGCCAGTAAAAAGTCAATCCAGCTCTTCCTGGCAAGAGCTGTCGGTAATGTCTCGAAAGACGGCAGTTTGTAGTGCTTTGCACATGGGACTGTGCAGGATGGGAACTAAATGCAGTTGTCAGAGTAAGCGCTTCGTGCTCCTTGCTTTGCTCTGTCCCTCACACCCTCTCTTCTGGCAGAGCAGTTGGGTATTTCCCCGAAAATCCTTTCAGTGTTTTGCAGTCCTCCCTGTCTTGCAGTCACTTTTGCTGGGGACAACGTTAGGGCCACAGAGGCAGGCTTTGCCTACACTTGATCCTTAATTACTAGATAGAGAGAGAACCAGTTGCACAAAACCCAAGAGTGTGTCATCTGCCTCATCTCCTCTCACATTTTTTGCATGCTGGCCCCAAACTAACCACGTCTTGGCGTGCCAAGGAGCCTTGGAGCAGGCCTGGTACAGGGAGGGTGCAAGTGGTGCACTCAGCTCAGAAGAATGTGTCAAATGGAGTGGTGTGGGGCTGGAGGGGGTGCAAGTTATGAAGAGGATGTCTAGAAACTCATTGGTTTGCCACACCTCGCTGGCTGGCATGCAGAAGATGAGGAGCTGCTGGAGGTGGACCCTCCAGAAGATGAACCTGTGGAGGCTGACCCAACTCCAGCTCCTCCAAAGGTGGTGGGACACACAGTGGAGGGGTCAGCGCAGCAGGCCGGCACGTTCTCCAGCCATGAGCAGAATAATTATGGAGCTTTAGGTGTTGTCTGAGCCCTTCTCCGTCATGCAGCAGCCTCCGCCTCACCCCGGGGCCTGCAGTTGGTATCTCTTCTGCACAGAGCCCTGGCGGCGAGGGGAGGAGAAGGCCTGGCTTCCCTGGGGCTGCTGCACGGGGGTGACAGCATGGGGGTCACAGGGCCGCCAAGGCCCCAGCATACCCAGCTTTCCTAACCAAAAAATATACAATTAGCACTAACGCTGCTCTGAGTCAGGAATACAAATATTGCTGATTTGTAAATTCAGTTTAAAGTCCAGTCAGTAGCTGTGGGCCCTCCAGCAAGCAGAGGAGGGGGCTTGCTCTGAGAGACATCTTTTACTCTCAGACCCTGTCTGAAAGGCACAGCGTGCCCAGGAACTTTTTTGTCTTGACAATAAACAAAGAGACAAGGCTCGGTTCTGAAGAATTTGAGTTTTTCACACTGGCCACGCCAGTACATCAAGCTGGGTGGCTGGTAGGAGAGCTGACTGACATCCTGACACGGCACCTTGTCAGCACGTGCCCAGACTTGGCACGTCAGAGCTCTTTAGTTATGATTTTAAGTAGAAAGCTGCACAACTTTGTTTCTCATAATGGCATCTGACACTATACAAAACTAAACTGTTTCTGCACACGTTTGCCTACCACTCTTTCATCACGACTGTTCAATCCATATGAAATGCGAACAGGAAGGAAAAATGCCAAGGAGATGAAAGGAAGAAGGAAAACCATTCCACAGCATGCTAACCCACTTCAGTATGTGATATAGAAGAGAAATTGCTACCCACTAGGAGCAGATGTTCCTTACAGCTCTTAAGCACCCGTCTAACATTAAGTCCCTGGTCATATACACTCTTGCTTACAGCTTTGATCTCTAACGTTACCCGTGTGAGTAATTTCAGCTACTTAAAATAAAACCTGTAAAGAAGCACCTGTTGTTATTTGCATTCAAGCAGCATCCACAGATTGCAGGCAGGGATCATGGCTCAGCAGTACTAAGGCATGCATGAGGCACCTGCACGCACACAGAAAAATGAATCGGTCTCCAAGAGCTGTGAGCTCTAAGGTTTTCTCTTCAGTTCCCATAGCAAAATGGACTTTGTCTCACATATCACAGGCTCATCCACCCTAAACAAGTTCAAAGGACCTTATATCTAATGCTACTTGAAACAGTCATGGAAACTGAAGAGCCTTCAAGACACCTTCAAGGCCTTATGTAGAATTTCCCAAAGCACCGGGTTCACACTCATCCTACTGTGTCATCTGGCTGTGGCTCTCTACTACTAATGCTTCTCTGAAAACAAATGATTTTAATTTCACCAGATCTCACATAATGTATCTGAGTGCCAACCACAGCATACTTCTTGCCTGAGTGGGCATTTGTTTGATAAGGTAACACAAAAGCTGTGCTTCTGCAGGCACTCAGCAGCAGTGAAGCCCCAGGGATGTCCAAAGGATCGAGTATGCGGCAGCTCCTAATATCTGGTCTGCACCTAACTGAGAGCTGAGCTCCCATGAGGCCAGACCCAATCAGAACCACCAGATTTGTCCTCATTGCCAACCCAGATTATATGAAGAAAGCAGAACTCCATTAAGCTAGACACACATATTTCACATACTTGTGTTTTATACATTTTTCAACAGCAGAAGCAGCCTCCCCTATTGATAAAACAGTTTTCAAAGCCAGCCTTTAAGGAATGAGAATTTGGACAAAGGAAGCACGTTTCAAGCAGCTCACCATATGCAACCTGTCATCAGAAGTGATGGATTAACCAGAACATACATTTCTTTGACAGCATAGCTTGAAGGGCTTGATGAGCCCAAGTTCTTTTCCCCTCAATCACACTGGCCTACATGAGAGATTTCTTCTTTCCTCCCTTATCCATGTTCACATCCAGCCCATTGGCAACGTGCCTCACCAACTCTGCAGTGACTCCCGAGCTCCCAGTGAATTGCTGTCATCCTCCCAGTCCAAAACCCATCCACTTCCATCAGCCAAACCGAGTGTGCCACCCAGATAAACGAAACAGATCGCTCAGTTGGGTTTGGTGGCATCACCGTGCCTTTTCTCTGTCTGACGTCTTAAAGGATACAAAAGGACTGTCACTGTAAGATTATGCTGCTACCCATGTCTCATGTCAGAAAGCTTTCTTCCTGCTGGACAGCAAGAAAGTTTCAGACATAATTAACCATCTGAGGCCATCCATTAGTTTAATGAGTCTGCTGAAGAGCGCTGTTCCTTGATAAAAGGCACGTGGAAGACAGAAGCCCTCATTATTTCCCAAACAGAAGCAAACTGCAATGGGGGAAAAATCCTTGCGTTAATACCAGAGGGAAGATGTAGACTGCATCTGATGCATGTTTTGATCGTGTGAAGACAAGGTGATGGTAATGCTGCCATTTTCCTAGTGATGACAGCTGGAGGAAACTTCTCTCACTGTGATGTTAAAGGTGGCACAGGATCTGGAGTTACAGGCTTTGACAGTCCCCATCCATTTGCAAAAGTCATCTTCAGAGAAGAGAAAGTTAGAACAAGGAGCACACGGGCTCGCTGTCAGCAGCAGAGTTAATTGCCCTAAGAAAGACTGATTCCCTCCTCTCCGCTCCTGCTCTGTGTCAAAGACACATGCCGAGCTTCCCATCCAAAAGCACTTCTGCAAGGAGATGAGGGAATCTCCCCTTCAGGGAAAAGGGGCCTAAAGCACAGTCAGCCCCAGTGCAGGGCACAGCAGCACTGCTCACCATCCCCAGCTGCCTAGCAGGCCTTCCACCACGCGCCTGCCACTCCCAGCACAGGGCAGACAAACCTGCCAAAACCCAACAAAAGCGCTGGCTGTGGTGGTGTGACTTCAGGTGCCCGGTGCAGATGAGGAGGAGGCAAGACATGCAGCAAGAAACATCCTTGGTAAGTACAGAATGGTGGGAGCTGAGGGAGGAAAACAACCACCACAGCTAACAGCAGCATTAACAGACTCACTGGGCTGCAAAGGCTGCAGACGGCGACCAGAAGAAAGGCTCGAGGAATCTGTGAACGCGCTGCATTTAGATGAGCTGACTCTGCGTAGACCTCTGAAGTTTACCACCTCCAGCTTCCAGTGCCCCTGGGGACATCTGGCTAGCAGATTTAAGGGATTACTGAGCTACGCGGAACTCAGCAGCCACATGTGTGGATGCTGTAAAGACAGTTTATTAGCCACCGAGATAAGGCCAGGCCATCCTCCACATGTGGCCCGTGTTGGCTGAGTTCCTCCGGCAGCCCTCCATGGGGGCATAATGTTCCTTCTGCACGTCAGAAGCCATGAAGGGTCTCTGTCAGTATCAGCTAGAAAGACCCAAATATCTGATGTGCTGCACCCTAAACAAAGCAGCTGGGGTAAAGGCTCTCGCGTTCGTTGCGGTTGTGAGGAAAGAAATGAATAAGCCAAAATTAATAAGCTCAAATGTCTGTTTTGTTTGTAGCAGATCTGAAGCGGGACTCAACCCAAGAGAGTCCTTGAAATGGCTGCCAGTGTGCCCAGGGTAATTGTGCCGTACTGATTACTGGCTGAAAGGTTAGCTAAGCAAGAGCAGTTCTGAGTGGAAGCACAAAAAGAACATGTTACAGAGGTCATAAAAGCACTAAACCTATTATCTCAGTATGTAATAAACATCATCCAAAGCAAAGAGATTATAATGCCTAAGAAGAGTGGAAAATCCTGATGTGCCAAGTTATTTTCAGCTAATCTGCATTAATACGGTAAACCAGCATATTAGCACGTAGGATTAAAGTGGAACCCCAAAGCCAGGCAGTTAGAAACGTTTTGTTTCGAGAGCAAAGATGATAGTGTCCAGCATCAGAAGAGCAAATACAGCACAGCCTACCGGGGGAGCACCCTGCACTACTATGTTCCAGGCATCAAATTGTCTAAAACAGTTTTGGTATTCTTCTCAGCCATGCACTGAGTAAAGCAGGATAAGCGCAGAAAATAACGTTATGAACCATCTAGACAAAGAGGCTTCCAAATAAACTCCTCTGTAGTCCTGACCTCTGCTGGTCACTCCAAAAGTTTTTACGCTGTCAGCATGGTTTGCTCAAGACCCTGCTCCCTGCTTATCCCTGGCCTCTCTCTGTTTTGCTGCTAAGCCTCTGACCCCTGATCTTCTACATACACACAACAGCAGCTCCCAGGCCCTTCTCCCTGCTCCAGAAGGCCACAGACTGCCTCACAGTCTTGAAAAAATTTCAAGACCACCAGAACATCACGTGGGAGCTCCAGGAGACCAGAGTCCTAGTTCAAAGCTGGCGGAGGCCGAGCAGGGAGGGTTTTAACTGAATAAACCTCGCCACTTGGTATCGTGAGGTGGCTGCAGCAGTCTGCAGGGTTAAAAATCTCACAAATGTCTGTATGAAGGTAATGGGTCAGATGCAGCAACAGGAGGTCTGGTGCAGGCCTCCATGTGTGCACATGCCACATAAAGCTCTGTTGCATCTTCAGTAACAAGTCTATCAACAAGCCCTGCCAAATTTAAGAATAATAATAATAATAAGGTGGGATCCTATCTTGTTTCCACGCCTAACAGACTGGAGTCAAAGTACCAGGAGCTGGAGCACTGCAGAACATTTTTTTCTCAGCTTGCAAGCCATGCATCAGGGTAGCAAGGTACAGCAGACCTCCTGCCCCCAGGGTCTACCCAGACATGCAGCATCTCCACCAGTAACCTCCACCAAGAAGAGCGCAACGTAACAGCCAGAATCCCCTGGATTACTGGCTGGGAGTCCAACCCTCCTTGCTGCGACATTAAATTGAGGCTCTGTAAGAAAAAACTAAAATATTTGTTATGCAAACAGGATTAACAGAGTATATGACAGCCTGACAAGAATGTGCTGACTGCCTGAAGCTGCAAGAACCTACCTAATTCACTCGTGGTTTCACTGTTTGAGTGTGTTTTTTGATTTTAGTCCTATTAGGCATTTAGACAACTTGACAACATCAGTACTTATTCACCCATCCACCCTTAACTCTACGAAGAACTGAAGTTATCTTTACTGTAAGCATGGGAAAACAAGCATAGCTGAGACAGTTTTGCACCCAAACCCTATGGCCTGAGCAGCTTTTGAACCAGCTGTGGACTGCATAATCGTGCTCTGGATTCATCTGTTACCATTCAGAGTTTGTACTCCGGGAATGTATAGATTCCCTTCTGCTCTTTCGGGTTCACCTGCCTCTATACAAGCTTACAATATTTATTTTTTATGTTGCCTCAAGGGGATGTGTATGATGTCAAGAAGCCTGCTCTTTGATGGTTATTCGATAGGCACACAGGAACTTAGGTCAATAGACAATACATCATTTTATTCAGCCTAGTATACAAAGGAAATACCCTTTATACTATGCTTTATATTACATTAAGCAGATGTTCCTTTTAATTAACCAAGATATATAGCCTGGCCATAGCTCCTATTCCACACGTGACAATAAATAACTGGTGAAACCATAAGCTGGAGAGGAGTTCTGATAAAAGATGAGGACCACTTCAGTACAGAACTGGAAAGAGGAGTCCCCTGGGTCTTCATTCCAAAATCACTCATGGAGTTTTCACTCCAGTAAGTAAATGAAGTGCTATCAATTGGACTGGCTTGAGTGTCTTTTGTTGTTTTTTTTCTCCCCCAGGACTGTATCAGACCTTCCATCCTACATAGGGGTGGAGGAAGTCAATGTTTTGATGGGATTGCCAAGACACAAGCAAGCCAGGCAACAGTGTTGTTCATATAGTGCTCAGTGTTGTTCAAAGCAAATCCCCCTGAAAGAAAATGCTCAATCTTTTCAAAACACCTAGGAGGATTTTATTATCGCAGTACCCCTGTGGCAGGAAGATCTGAAAATTATCAGTTCCTTGCTCGCCGCTTGCTTTGACCCCTTTGCACAGGACACAGTCTGAAATAGCAAAAAAGATCTCCAGCAGATAGAGATGGAGGCTGCAGAGGTTTTCTTCCCCCCAAAAAAAACCAAAAGAAACAGTAAAAACTCCTTCATGGCCCTGGATGAACCTCAGTGAGGCACAAGGGACAACACACTGAGCAGGTAACTGGACAGACACAGTAGGCATCCACCACATCCCAGGAAACACCAAAATACCATTCCCCTGCAATTAAGTGGGATCTCAGCGCCATGCAATTTTTGAAGCTGTTTTTCTTCCTCTGTGTTGAAATAAGTGAGTTTATCTACAGGGAGATGCAAGAAATGGGAAGAAGTAGGCCTTTGAAGGCGGCCTTTGTGGCATTCTGCCTAATGATTCACCTGTCTATTAGTCACCCAATTTCACAGTTCATAAACTTTAAAGGTTGCAGTTATGAATGGGTCCAGTGGTCCTGGAATAAGAAAGTACTTGTCTTCCATAAAGAACATGAAAATAGCTTTACGTGCTGCTGCTCTCAGCTGGTTTTAATTCTCAGACGTAGGTATGTGTGAGAAGAGGGAAAACCCATTTAAGAAAACCCATCAGCTCCGACACTTTGGGATCCAAAAGGGAGAGATGCCGACGTGCATCAGCTTGCTGGCCAAGAGACATGATACGTCCATTTTCAAACACTTTCAAGATAAAACTGTCTTTTCTTACAAACAATGGCCTACAGCTGCAGTGTGAGCACCAGACCCGGTACAGCTGGATTTATACATCACCACTCCCTTTGCTGCAAGACTTTTTCCTTCACTGGAAGATGACTATGTCTGTTTCCTTGCTGTTTACACTTCTACACAGATAATGGGATTTGGGCTCCACATTTAAAAAACTATGTTGCAAGTACAATGTAATTTGGAAAATGAAATCCTAACGTTATTAGCAGACCATGATCCGATGTCACGGATGAGGTGCCCATGGCACTAGGCTTCCTATAACCAGAGAACATGAAAAAAACACAATAGGAACTCATCAAGTTCACCACTCCTATTTCTCAGGAGGATTCCTGCTCTTCTGTAATCAGTAGTTCCATGCAAGCAATGATTTAAATAGGAAGAGTTAAAAGAAATTTTATTCCAGAAATGCTTTTTAAACCCTGCTAACAGTTCACTGTTAATTTCCCTGGGCACATGAACAAAATTACTTTGAAAACACAAGAATCAGCTGGCAAATGTCAATGGCACGGTAATGGATACATCCTGGAATTTACCCTATAGGCAGAAATTCAGTTGCCATCACCCCTCAAGCAAAAGCCTGAGTAAGCAGAGGGTTTCATAAGGTAAAGGTCAACACCTGTGTTCTGCTTTGGGACAAACAAGGGAAAAAAAGCCAAACGCCTACGTGTCCCCAGCTTACAGACACTTCAGGTGTATTCTTACCTTCAGTCCTACCTCATATCAGCTGCCACATCTACCAGCAATCTTCATTTGTGTGACCTGCCACTGGCTGAAGCACAGCGTGATGCACTGGAGAAGCTTTAGCTCACAGAGGAGAAGGAGCTGACAAACAGTGAGTCTGCTCCATAAAAAGCACAGCAGGGCAGTGAGCATTAAACCTCTGATGGCAAGGGGTAGGACCAGCCGGAACTGAAGAAGCTCGAGACTGAAGGGAATCAGTTGCACCGAGGATCACAAAACAGAAGCCATGCTAAAAGAGAGCAGAGGGTTGTTTGTTGAATGGACTGGAATGGCAGAGGCCGGAGGTATTCAAGAAAACCAAGCAGGAAGCACAGAGGTAAGCGAATTCCCACACAGCTCAGTTTTTAGCACTGTCTTCCTCATTGACTGGGAATTCATGACTGGAGCTCCTATATATTTGACAGAAGAGTCCCTCAGTGACTGAGCAATATACATTAGAAAACAAACCATTACAGCCATAAACTTTTACCCTCAAAAACTGTTCTCCCAACACTTGAAAGCATGAGACTGGGAATAACGCACAGGAATGTATTTCAGCAGGGAAGCTGGTGTACTGCTGGTGTTTGGTCTTCAGACCTGGAGCCTTCTCAGAGGTTGGACTAGGTGATCTTGGAGGTCTCTTCCAACCTAGACGATTCTGTGATTCTGTGATCAACAGACCTTGAGGCTTTATGATCAGAACAACTCAGAGTTACTGTAGTGCCACTGTAGAGACCCCCCCGGCACCACTTGGAATGGATGGCAAAATGAGATTTCTTCTTTGTGAATGATGAGGATGTTTTGCTGCCTACCATTTAGGAAAAGAATAACTGCCATTTAGAGGCTTAGTCTAAATGTAGGTTTCAAAACAAGCATCCCTATTTTCAAAAATGTACATTTAGTACGACAGACAAGCCCCATTTTTCTAAATAAAGCATGTTAGGTTGGGCACTTAAAACAATATTTTTATTTTCGAAAACATTGGAAACCTGATGGAAGCTATATTTCCAGTCCACCAATAGCTGCTGAGTTCTAATCGTCTTTGCAGATAGGCTAAGTCATTTAGCTCTGCAATGAAAACCAAATCTTTTCAAAGTTGAGGCCTCAAAGGTTAAAGGAGATGCAACATTTCAGTAATGTCGCAAGTGATTCCCTGAAAACACATGCAAAAGTATCAGAATAGATGCCATTTCCAAGAAGAAAATAAACTATCAGAAAGAATGCAAATTGACAAGTGTCATTATTCTTTTCTTGACCAGTCCTTGATATCTCTCAATTGTCCTACTTTTTTTTTTTAAAGGATGTTGCCATAGTGATATTACAGAACCTGCAAAACTGTCCCAGCTATTCATCATTGGAGATTAAAATATATTATGAAATGGGTTTTAATATATTATAAATTATACATACTGCAATACCAAATTCTATTATAAAACAGGCTTTAAATAACATATTGTGGAGCTAGAGTAGCTGTCCTGCAGTTCAGGTGGAAGATTGCTTTGTATTATAAAGTCTGATTTTTCAGTCTCACTAATGGCCCCGAGAAGGAGTCATCCAGTATGAAATTTTATCTCCAGTGTTTTATTCATTGCTGGGATTTTTTCAAGCAGCTGGAGCTGGATGGAGACACAGGGTTAGCTTCAGTGCGGTTGCCTGGGCACCCAGTGTCATTCAAGGCACTGTTAGCAGTGCTGAGACTTTCATGTGGGGCCAAGAGAGGCAACAAAGAAGCCGTGGCAGAACTTTGTTTTTCTGGATGGCAGCTAGAGGACCAGAAGGGATGCCCAAGGGCATCTCTAATGGCTCTAGAGGCCTGCTTTAAACTGAACTGAGTCTAAGAAATGTCTTTTGGTTTACTCCAGGGAAAGTGAGGTTAGAAAGAAAATAATCAGATTTGCCTTTATAAAGGGTCTTACCATGGCATTTCTTTTCCCTGTGTTTAGGAGGGCAATGGGAATTGACACACTGAAAGAAGCCTTAAATTCCCTCATGAATTCTTCCTTCCATCCCACATAGCGGCACATTTAGTGATTGTGAGCCACTTTTCATTTCTGGGTTGGAGAGTGCCTCTCTGGACCTAAAGCTTGGCAAGGAAGATCTTTTCATTGCCAGGTCCCAGCCACAAACGACCTGATCTTAAAGTACTGGGACACCTTGCAAGGCACTGAGGGCAGGAGCCCACTGCGTCTCCTGGAAGGTAGCTGGTGTCCCACCACTGCCACGGTATTAACTCCTCCAAGGGATTTCAGTCCTACAAGCAACAGGAAGAGCGAAGGGGTTTAAGTTGCAAAAAAATAAAAGCCCTCCCAAACCCCCAGATTAGCACAGGGCTGTGGTCGCTGGTGTCGAAATGCTCGTAAATTTTATACCCGCTTTACATGAATATTTTGAGTTTAAAAATCACTGCTTGCAAGAGTTTGGGCTGCTAAAGCATGAACACTTGCATGATCCTAGGAAATGCCAAGAGACACCCGAGTGTCTTATCGATTCCGTGCCAGCTCCAAGGTGTTTTCATTAACAGCCAACTCTTCTGGGTGCTCTCCAGCAGCTGGGTGACTAGTGGCCAGCCAAACACGTGTGAGCGCCTCATATGGCAGGATTTATGCCGTTCCTCAGCATGCTGTGGCAAATGCAATTTTCCTGATTGCACTTTAGGATTGCAGCTCTCAAGCCAGCAAGCAGTAGGGGCAAGAACGCTGAATGGACTGTGTCTCTTAGCAAGCAAGTCACAATCGTTATGACTAATGCTATCTGTCACCAAGAGACATCGGGGGCTGGGGGTATCGCTGAAGCTAGGAGATGACTTCTTTTCCCACAGAAATGCAGTGTCTTACATACCGAGGGCTCACACGACTGGAGTTACCCCAGAGCTCTGCATAAATCTTGGTGGCATTTGCTGTTTTTTCCGAGCGGCAGACGAGTTGTTTCCTGACTTGCGAGCGGAGCAACGCATTTCATTAACCTGGCTTTTATTCATGCTAACTTGAAAGGTCAGAACCAGCAGCCTGAAAGAGTTTCCTCATTTTAAGAGTGAAGTTTTCCTACTGATGAGCACCAGGCACTGCTGATGCCTCAAAAATAAACATTATGTTCATAGGTCTCTTAGGCGCAGTAAACTTGCTATGTATCTTGCGGCTGCCAAGCTGGAGAATTTCGCACCGCGTCCCCTGCTTGCTGCTACAGATCTGCCGCTTCAGATCTAAGCTCTCCCAGCCTTCTCTGTTGTTTTAATCACACCCCTCGTGCACATGACACACAAGAGCCCTGACATTATCTGAGCTCATCATCAGTCTCTTCAGGAAGACAAACCCGTACGTATTTGACTTGTGTGATCCACAGGTTGTTTATGTCTGTATCAGAGACTCATTCTAAATAAACTCTACGGCTGAGGTTTTTATGATCTTATGCCATCCAAGGGTTCAGAGAGACAACAACTTCACATTCAGAAGATCACACACGCAGCCAACAGAGTCAATCAATCTGCTTTGCCTCCTTGCCCTGCCTCATGAGCAAGACCCATGCTTGCATCCTTAAACTGTGTGGCACCGTAGGTCAGCATTTGTTACCTGAAGAGAAATAAAGACGTACAACGCATAGGAAGCTCAGTCTACTTCTGGATAGGCAAGAAAACAAAAGATTGCTCCCTAAACCAGATTATGGTTCAGGAGGGTCAGACTGGGTGTCAGAAGAAGGTTCTGCACCCAGAGGGTGGTTGGGCAATGGGACAAGCTCCCCAGGTCAGTGATCAGGGCACCGAGCCTGTCAGAGTTTACAAAGTATTTGGGCAATGCTCTCAGACATATGGACTGACTTGGGGGTAGTTTTGTGCAGATCCAGGAGTTGGACTCAGTGATCCTTGTGGGTCCTTTCCAGCTCAGGATATTCCCTGATTCTGTGATTAACTTATTAGGCATCAGACTTTAATAGCCCTGCTCCTTAGGGCAAGGCTTTTCTTTCCTGGGGTGTCGTGTGTTGCCCCTGGCCCGCTGCTCAGAAGGACAATCTCAGCAGCCTCACGGACAGCAGACAGCTGGGGAAAGAGGTGAATAAGGCAGCACAATACAAACGCAGACCTCCAACCTGGGGGCGTGTACTACAAAGATCAGGAGTTAACATTAAAAACCCAGGCTTTTGTTACCAGCACTATCCAGGGATAAATCAAGCCATAGTTTTCCCTGGTTCTCTCCAGCTAAGATAAAAACCCCATTTACATTCAACCTTCCTGAAGCATAAGGAGGAATGAGGAAAAAGATGAATCAGCGATTTTGATCAACAAACTTCTCAGACACAAAAGAAATAAAACACAAACTTGAACCGACACAGATCAGATAAACCCTCAGCAGGGAGCACTGACTGTCTGGATCGAGCCACTTGATGTGTCAGCTTGATCATCATTTCACACGCACTAAATAAACCCACATGAGCTTACTGATATTTAAATTAAAGCAAGTACCATTTAAATTGCAAACCGACTCTAGTCAAGCATGTACCTTTGAAAAATGTGAGAAACTTAGCCAAAATAGATAAGCAACGAAACCAGCAGTAGTTTGTGGAGATGCAAGGTTGATGAGTCTTCCAAAGGAACGTCTCGATCATGTTAGAGCACTCCCAGGCATATGGGAATGGGGCCATGTATTTCTCAAGGCAAACAGGAAAAGCATCAATGAAAAAAAAAAAGGAAAATAAAAGATAATAAACATGTGCTGCTTGGCTTCTGGCTGTCATCTCATCCGATTACAGGGAAGGGTACAGCCTGGGCAGGATGCTCATGCTGTCCCAGAGACAGCAGGACGCAGCCTGACATGGTGCAGCCCAGCCCGTAGGTCAGCAGGAGGCACCTCCTTGGCAAGTTGTGTGGTTACAGACAAACCCAAGAAGAAATGATCCTCTGAAGCCACGAGTTAACCTACAAACAAACCTAATAGCTTGTGCAGCTGGCAAGGTACTTACTTGGCTTACTCCAGGTGTGAAGCACATGGCTCTGTGCGTGTTTCCGACTGCAGCTTTGCTGCCTACCGAGGCTGGAGAAAGCACCTGGGTGGTCACTGGGTGTTCAGAAACACATCACGGAGCATGCAGATGAGGGTGAGTGATGTCAAAAGGTTAGTAACCAGGTGTGAAAGGTCCCACGGCACTGATACGTGGGGAGAAGAACAGAGCTTACACCCAGCTGCCACTTCTTGGGCACATACTGCTGCCACTGCCCATTGCTGTACCAACGATGGGTCCTTCCACGTTGCCACCTGCTCATTTTCAGCATCTTCGTTTGAAACTGGAGGCCCTGAGTTCAAAACTCCCTTACACGGAGCCTGGCACCGCTCACTGTGAGAAGAAACACAGGATGACTATAAGGAACATTTGCGCTCACCTTAAGGCCATCTCATCTTACCAAAGGGAGACGATGTGACAGGCACGTAAGTGACAGTTCAAAGTTTTCTCTGATTCTTTAAGAAAGATAAAAAGAAAATTCCCATGATATTGTTGGGCTCACCTAGAAAGGGAAAAATAAAAGGGGAAAAAAATAAATTTCCTATTTTCCTTTGCTTTGCTTCTAGAAATGGTTGAATAATTTTCAGCTCCAACTTTTCCAAAGCATTAGCCTGAGGCAGAGAGCAAAGGCTGAACACTGCAGCACCACAGGAAAGCTCTAAATACCTGCTCCCAGTTCAAAGTCTCCTGCAATGCCAAATGCTATTATAAGTAATGCCTTACAGCACTGCCAAAATTACTGCAGCGATGTGTACCCTTCCTCACCACAGCCCCGGTACCCGGGACAAGCCCTCTGAAGGTCTGAAGGTTGTATTTTCTTCTCTCCATCTCTTTGTGTGCCACCAGTGCCCATCCACATCCAGAAAAATGGCACTTCTCCACAGCAGCAGAGAACAAAGTGCAGCACAGGTGAGCCCCGAGGCCTCCTGGAAGCTTCTGTGGGCACTGCAGGGGCAGAGACCTCGGGGAAACGGAGCTCAAAACCCTAAAAAACAGCACGTGCTGCTATATTTTGCTTGTGCCAGGCGCAGACTGCCCCTGTGCAAGTGGCGAACAGGTCTCACTTGACCGACCAAAGCACACAATACCCAGACACCCGAGGCTGACAGCCCCACCAGCAGCAGGTTTGTGTATTTGCTGGAGGAGATGCAGCTCGTGGTGGTGCAGTGAGGGGCTTTCTTGAGACCTGGGAACAAGAGCTTGCACGAGCAAGCACGCAACTTGCTCTCTGCGTTGTTATTTTGCAACCCCTAAACTGCATTACTATGGAAATGAGGCTGACAGCTCTGCAAGACTGAAAAATTCCAGGAAATCGTGAGCTGTTGGAGGACTTTTTTGTTGATTTTTTCTAAATGTGGCTGTTTTAGAAATGACAGATGCTGAAATTATATAGACACATGAACAATTTGTACACATACTTTGCAAAACTGAAGAAAGTCAACCTGGGGATTAACATTTTTAACTCCTCGTTTTCCTTCTTAAAAAAAAAAGAAAGCAGAGAGGAGCTCCATCTTGAAATCTAAGGCACATACTAATCATTTTCAGCACACACAGTTATATCTGCTAATTACTTGCTAATTGTTCATATTCCTATAGAATTCCACTGAAAGTAAAAGTTTGTGGTGGGTGAAACATTGCTGGAATATTAATTGACTTGTAACACAATATACCAGATGATCAAGGACCTTTTCTTAGTAGACATTTCCATTTATGAAGACGGGATTCTGAAATTTTCTGTGCTATCAGCAGAGTTTAATTGCACTTGGCTAGAAAATAGATGGAGGAAAGAAAAATCCTGGTCATGTCTTAGATATTCATTCATTTCTCCTGTAATTTAAACATTCAAAATTGCATTGAAATTACAGAATAGGAAAAAAAAATGCCACAGAGCTTTAAAGGCAAATCATTCATCTCCTTACTCCCATCAGATCCTTTCACACTGGCAGCATTTTATTATGTGAAGAAGAAAAAAAGAAAAAAAAAGGAGGCTGAAATGGCAAAAAAAATCTGAAAGTACGAAAAATTTGTACTCAACCAAGTGAACCACAGCTGTAGAGGTTTCTCTGATCTCTGACTAATTTTTGGAGGCTGCTACCTGTTCTCAGAGGGGGACTGGAGAGGGCTCACAGGAGGACTGAATTTCCCCTGCAGCCCCGGCACGTCAAGGCAGACCGAAACTTCCACCCAGAAACGGGACCCACACGGAGCAATCCCAAAAGCTTCCAGCACCTTATTCCTAACATCAAAACCGCAAAATGAATTGGGACCGATGCTGTGGGAAACGTCTCTGGGTTTTCTACCAACAAATCAAAAAAATAAAAATAAACCTCAAGTTATTTACATTGCAAAGTCACTTTTGACTAGTCCAAAAGGCACACGAGGCAAGTTCCTCCCAGCTTCATTTTATGCCAGCAGACACCCTTTGAAAGTTCACTTCATTTACTGAATTGCTGATATCCCAGGTAATGTAAGCATTCAAATATGAGTCAGTTGCTCCAATCTTCATTCCAAAACTAAGGCTTTTCCTCCCACGTGCATTCAGTGAACCAGTCATAGTTGGAGGATGTGGCCTCTGCAATATCCTACAGCTTCACTGTCAAATTACCATGGAAGATGTGGAAGGAACATGAACTGTTGCCAATGCAACTCCTTGAAACAAAGCCTAAAATAGTAGAACGAGTTACTTTTTCAGACCCTGCATTCAAATTCCCAGTATCTCATTTTTTATAGAGAAGAGCGTAAGAAGAAGGAAAGTGACACAGGCATGAATCTATCCGGGTGACTGTGATTGACAATGAGCTGGTGAAGGACAGCACTGAAAATGGATCTATGAAGAGACCACAAAACTAATTCCTTTTGTGATATAATCCTGACTCTAAGCTACAGGAGAAATGCTAATACATTAATCTATGTCTCTAATGTCACCATTCTAATTTAATACATTACTAAGGAGATAAATCTCTGAATACATCCTGCATAAATAGCACGCATTGTTATGATTTCTTAATAAGCCGTGGAAAATTAACATAGGCATTGCTAGCAGCTTCATATCCTAACGCAAATGCAATTTATTGTTTTGTGGGATGTAATGCCATACACATATACAGGCAAGTTATGATATTACACTAATTTTTGCAGGCAGCCTTGAGACAGTTGACAAACTAGAAATGCAATGTGCTGCCTGATCGTGTCTCTTCTCAGTGCAGCTGCTCAGCATGAGGTGTAGCAGCACTGACACAGGACCAGCAGAGGACATTTTTAGCTGACAAAGCAGGGTGGAAGATGGGAACTTGCCTTTACATTGAGGAAACTGTTGATGGAAAATGAATTTGCTTTTTTTTCTTCAATGCAACTGCAGGGCAGTGAGTTTGGGGAAGCGCTGCTCCGGTCCTTGCAGCAGGGACAAACAGTGGCAGGACAAACCACAAGTCTTACACACTTGTACAGCTGCACTCACAGTTACCACCTCGTTTCTCCACTCAGTCCACTGGTGTAGTAGGAAATGGCTCCTTCCACGTGAAAAGTTGCAGAATGTTTTTGCTGATCCCAAAGCACGATGTCAAGAAATCTGCTGGGCTCGCTGACAAGTCTACCCCATGGCTGGGTACCCCAAAACATCTGGATGCTGCGACAAGAAAACATACCTTGGAGCAGGGGACACTGAAACAGCAGCCTAGGGGTAGGGCCAGCCCAGTGACACCCTGCAGCTGTTAGGCAAATTCGGATGGGAAAGAAATAGGGATGAGCAGAAGCACCATTTTATTTAATCCCACAGTCCTCCCTGCTGGACAGCACTGGAGAAAATAACAGCAAACATCCTGGTATTACCATACAAATCTGTGGTGCCTTGAATAACACAAGCAGAGCTGGTCTCACATGCCAAAAAATTAAAGCAGAGCTGGAGAAGGTATAAACAGCAGCAAGAATAATTAGAGAAGTGAAACGGCTTCTGTGTAGAGAGATTTAAACAGAAAAGGGCTTCAGTCTGGAAAGTACGGTACAGTAGAGATCTATAAAATTGTGAGCTGCATGGAGAAGAAAGAGTGTAGGGAACGACAGATCATCAATTTCAAATGCAAAAACTCAAGGCCACCAAATGACGCCAAAAAGCACTAAGTTCAAGAAGAGACCAAAAGAGGTGCTTCTTCATGAGATGCATGGCTGAGCTACAGGATGCTACGGATGTCAAAACCTTTATGGGAATTCGAGAAATTAATGGGAGAAAAATCCTTCCCGGATTAGGAAAGACAGGAGCACTACCTGTGGCTCTGGAAATCCCTCAGCTGCTGACCAGCAAACACAAAGGATCATCATGCTCTGCCCAAGCACCCTGGCTGTGCCAGTCTGACCAGGACAGTCAGCCTGATCCCATAAGGGATGTTTCCCTGCCACCACACTGAGCAGCATTCGACTCTCCACATATGCCCAAGCCTCAGCTCACGTGAAAAGCAACTACTTGCCGGTAGACAGCAGTGAAAAGTCACCGTCTTGCTACACTCAAGGCTTTTGCATTCGTGTGTGGCACAGCAAAGCCCAGCTAATGGGCACGGACACAGCAATGCCAAGGTATCAGCATGCATTACATGTGTGTTACATGGCATACATTGCTGCACGACAATCCTCCCACCCCCAGAAAATAAACAACAGACCTACAGCTCTAGCTCAAAGAAAAGACCTAGCCTATCATTACTGGTACACCTCAGCTCATTTGCAGACACTTCTCATTGCAGTGCAGCCCTCAGCACAGGGCATGCATCTGATGTGGGACCTGCTGTCTGACATAGTGATGCAGAGAGGGAAGGGGAAAAAAAACAATGCCTTCTCGTAAGTGCCACCAGCTAGTAGCTGGAAACAGACTAGGAGCAGCAGCTCCTCTCCAGCAGTCCCACGTGTAGAGCACAACAAAGAAATGAGGAGCAGGAGGAGGGCAGAAGGGGTGGTACAGGCAACTGCTTCTCTTCTGCATACCCATTGCACAACCCCTAAGTTATGAATTATTTCAGAGTCAAGACAAGACAAAATGGCTTTAAACTCATGTGTCTATTTAGTCTTCTCCATACCAGTGAACCTAACTTGAAAAACTCACAGCAACGTACTACAACCCAAACATCAGCCTTCGGCTGCTGGCAGTGCTGACAGTACCTGCTCGGTACGATGCTGCTGGCTCCACTCTGCTGCAGCCTCGTCACTGCTCACCTTGAGGACGAGCCGGACTCAAATCCAAAAGGCTCCACCACTGAGCACCACAGAGGTCCTCGCTGTGTGGGACATCAGCAGAGTGGTGTGAGGTGCCAGATGGATCTCTCCTTTTATCATGTACGGGGAGGAAGAGCAGAAAGGACCCCTCTGCAACAGCAAACCAGCAGCGGTCAGGTAGCACAGGTCTGGCTTTGCAGAGCCAAACTCCAGCACGGGGCTGGCCAGGAAGCAGAGCAACAAGTCAGGACTTCCCCCTTCCCTATACAATGAAGCAGCTGCCAAAAAATTAATCTGTGCTTGGTTTTGCCTTCCTTGACCAAATGCTGTGCTGCCATACTGCACAGAACTCAAGTCAGCAGGGCAGGTTTGATCTTTGCCAATACCATGACAGGTTTGATTTATTCCCAGCTATAATACACACTCGGACCGTGGCTTCTGGCAGCTTGCTTTACTTCCAGATCAATGGGAAATTATTATTGCAGAGAAGCAGACCTGGGGAGCGGATCTCCTTTGCTCTCAGGCACAGGAAGCCCACATTACTTACACGTGGACAACTCTCTCCAGGCTGTACGAGGAGCAAAAGGGCCGAGTTTCACAACTTTCTTTCTTTCTCCCATGCATTACCAAGAGCCTTTCTGGAGCCATTTTACACACCTGTGGCCTGAGAGCCCCTTTAGATGACCCACAGTATGCACAGCTTAGGGAAATTTCTGCAAACGATTGCAAGAGAATGAAGAGCTACCCAAAACTGGCTCCTCAGGGGGTTATCTCAAGTGGATGGACTGTAATAACAAGGGTATAATTGAAACCACCTGCATTTTCTGTCTCCTTGTGGGCTCCAAAGTTTAAGAGAGAAAAAGACTGGGAAGCAAAGATGTAGAAAAATGTGTATTTCCACATTTTGGGAGACTCCTGTAATTCCAGCATTTCATTTCAATTCAGACGGAAGTGGTGAACGTTCAAGTTTGGAATACAGTATGACCAAAAAGTCTCAAATGTTTTATTTGGGGCTAACTGAAACACTTAATCCACCTTCAAAATGTTTATCTCCCAGCAAACTAAAACAAAAAAAAAATGTAAAAGGAAATCTCTGAACAGAAGAGGAGCTCCTAAACTAACCAGCACTAAAAATCAAGATTTTACTCACTAGAAATCTATTCTGGAGGAAGATTGTTTGTGAACAGATATGTGAAAAAATAAGCTTCTCAGACAGCTTCTTTGAGAATCAATTTTAGATAAATATTATGAAACCACAAGTAGCATGATAAACATGCTCGCTACGTTTCTTCGCCCAGCTATAGCTGGGAAACCAAGCAATAAATACTATTTATTTATTTTAATAGTATGCTTAGCGAAAGTATTACCAATATTTCCCAAGCTTAAAATCATCCACGAATGTATTTTACCATGAGGCTCAACATTTTCATAGTAATTTACAACTTTAAAAGGGTAAACTCTATTACTCTCTGTCAAGCCAACAACTGGGGAAGTGCGGAGCGTTACCGTATGAAGTATGACGAAATTTATTGCTGCAGTCATTAGTACGTATCGATTTTGTTTATAACAACCCAAGGGGAATACTAAACCGATTATGCCTGTGCTGTGCTCGCTCTCGCTCTCTGACAGGAAGCAGACACAGCAAGGCCAGTTCGCAAATCCCCCTCCTGCTCACCTTCCTCCAAGGATGGCTTCTTGCAAGAGGTTGGTGTTGCTTCTTCACTAAGGGCTTCGGGCTTTGCTCCATTGTGTGGCTCCATGCACTGCTTGATTTTTAAGACTGCAGCTCGTAGACCACAAGGACAGCCACACGTAGCGACCTGTTATCAGTAAACATGTTATTAAATATATCAACCCCTTGCTAAGCATGATTTAAATCAGGTTTGGGGGCTTTTTGCAACGTTAGATGCCCACACCCAGCCTTGAATCACAGGTACTAACAACAGTAGGACCGGCTGAGGACTTCTCTTAAGATCACTGAACTATTTCTGAAAGATACGAGGAAAAAGACTTTTACTCTGGAAAATCTGCAGACAAATGTGGTTTCTTGCTTTGACTTGTGTGGTGAAGCTGCATTATAGGCAGATGCTGATTACATTTTTAACTGATCAAAGATGTGGCTTTTCATACTTGTGTAAGAAAACTAAGTATGAAATTCGATTTAAAGAATCAGAGAGTTTCATTTCAATATTTAATTGAAAAATATTTAATTATTTTCCCTCTGCAATTAGGACAAAAGAGGTGCTGAAATAGAATTTCCCACATTCATATGATTTTGAACATCAGGGGTAGCTCAGAAATTTCCCCTAATTAACCTGAAAAGACTGACATAGTCATTTCATTCCATTCTTCCTACCATTTTTATTTAAAAGGTATTTCTTTAATTGAAGAGAAAAAGCAATTTCTGTCTTAATGACACGAGTCCAGGGAACGGGGAACTTTGTGAAAAAAAAAAAACTGCTGAATTAACATGCAGGAAAAGGGAAATTACCGAGCTTGCGACTGCAGGGCTGGCTTAGGAATCACATTCCAACAGACCAACCCAGCGGTGGGAGGCAGTGGATGTGCTTCTCAGACTTTGGAGCTGCAAAAAAGTTACTTTTATGTTCACGTTTTGTTTTTTTCTGCCCCACGATGCGTGGGCAGCAGCCCAACTCACAGGTACTTACCTTGTTACTCAACAACAGGCACGATGAACCAAATCCCACAAGCAGCCCAGAACGCCACTTTGGGCAACTGATGTCACTCCTCTCTGCTCAGAAAACGGCAACCTAAAATCAGGTCACCTGTTGCTCAGAAGGTCCTCGTTTTCCATCTGTCTTCCCGGTTTTGTGGGTTTCCTTTTTTTTTTTTTTTCAGGGCAGGGGGTTGTGTGTATGCCTGTGCTACATTTGTTTGTGTTTTTCCCCCTCATTTGCTGTCGTTCTCCCCTTACAGACAGCAGCCGGCTGCTGGACACTCAAAATCCCTCCTGAAGTCACTAAGTAATGCCACCACTTACTGCTTTCCACCTGCAGTCCCATCATCGCTAATTACAGCTCCCATAAATTAGTTCACTGGTGACATCTCGATGAAGCCATTTACAAATTGCTGTAATGCCGGGCAGCCCAGCTTCCCGATACGGGTAATGACGACCTGTAAACACCGGCAGACTGCACGGGACGGATGCTGTGGCAAATTCCCCACTGTTACTGCCCAGCAAGCGGCCAGGACAGCAGAGTTTTTTAATTGTATCCCTTGCACATAGGATTTTCCTGGGCTGATCGAAGCAGACGGCATCTACTTTGATTGCCGGTGCTCCCCACATTCACTACAAGTTGAGGCAAAGGGGGAAAAGCATCCTGGAAGTGGAGACCTTCAGTTCCTTGCTGGAGGAAGCATTCAACCAGGCTGCACATATGCAGGGAAAATGGGGGCTTGCCAGCCTTGCTTACACACAGCACTCCCTTACAACACCAAGATGCCTTGAAGGGTAAAAGCTGTAGCTGGAA
Organism: Anser anser; assembly: GCF_964211835.1. Taxonomy (NCBI): domain Eukaryota; kingdom Metazoa; phylum Chordata; class Aves; order Anseriformes; family Anatidae; genus Anser; species Anser anser. The sequence goes on from NC_139724.1 coordinate 15,245,352, forward strand.
AGCAGAGCAGGCAGAGGAGAAGTGTATTTGTGGCCTCTCTGTAAGATATGGGATGGGATCTGATGCCTTTAGAGGCCTCAGTCACCCCAAGCCTTCCCAAGCAGCCATCGAGGTGCAAGAAGAGGTTCGTGCTGCCGAACTGCACCCAGATACACCTCAAAACGATCCTCTCAGTGGAGGTCCCTGCACTCCCTGACACAGTTATATTTCACCAACCACTTGCGGAGTTTGGTAACCGTAGCTCCAGCCTCAGCAATGCCCCAGGCTGCCTCAGGCTCTGCTAGGCCGTGCTGCAGAAATGCAGACCTGCACTGCCAGCAGTAGGGCACTGGGGTGGCGGCCGGGAATCCCTTATGGCTGCAGGAGCCTCCGGGACCATGTTCCCAGCCAGCTGACCCATCTGAAATGAAATCACCGCTCGTGCTGCAGGACTGGCAATCAAGGAACAGAGAGCTGCCATTTTTCCCTGCGAGCCAGAGTTAATTTGGTAACAATTTGCTGCTTCAAACCTACACTCTGTGACCCAAAGCATCAAAACAGAATAATCACTAAGTAGTCATCCTGGAAACACCCACACCACAGACCTTCAGTGACAGCATGGGAGAAAGAGCAAGATTAAAAAAAAAAAAACAACACAGTTTTTTAAAAGAAAAACAACAGCAAGTCCAAACTATTAGTTTTCCCATGGGTACTACTGTAAGGGTCTAAAGAAAGGGGCTATTTGAAAACAAACATCCCAAGTGCATCGATTGTTTCTTGCTTGCAGAAAATCCCAACTTAGGGCTCCCATTGATTTATGTCACGTTTAAAAGCCTGGTTCTCTTGAGTTATTCCATCACACTTTGAGCCGAGCAATTAATTCTTGTTTTTTTAATAACCTACTAGTGCATAGGAAGTTTCTGGAGCTATATACAGCACTACAGAAATGAGTCTCTTAGATGATGAGCACCCCTATTCCCATGTATTTCAGAGGTTGACCTGCTCTGATATGGGCAGCCTTTCCAGCACAAGGACATGTACACGGGACATGTCTGGAACATTTTGTCACCCTGGTGGCATCTGGATGCCTAGCGTGAGGAGCCTGTCAGCAGGTAGGAGGCACATCCTATTCACCTGCCACGTAAGCGCTTTGTATGTGGAGGTAACCCAGAGAAAAACAGGTTAGTTTTTAGCAGGCAGCCTTTCCCCAAGGCCATTTACCATGCTCCAGGTGCCTAGTTAACAGCAACACAGCAAGAAACCAAACCGCCAGTCACCAATCCACCAGCACAAAGACCTCACCAGTCACCCAGGACTGCTTGAGTCACAATTTCGTGCTCAGAGGTAAAGCCGAAAGCCATGGTGGCATGCAGACAGAGCTGATGCCCCAGCACCTCTTCCACCTGACACTGCGATTTTACAGCCCCTGCACACAGCACTGGGCTGAGAAGCCTGAAGTGGCCCCAGGCTGAAGTCTTACAAACCAGCCCCCAAGCCAAAAAGCACAAAACTGACCTTTTTAACTGTGACTTCAAGGCAATGATACGATTTAAGACAGGCAATGTATATGGTGTTAAAATCTCAGGACTGGCAGTGGTTCTTCAGACCGTGATTTCCATGTTGTCCTGCTAAGTATCTAAAAAACCTCCAGCATTCCCCCAGTAGGGAAGCTTTTTAAAAAATAAAAAAAATATTATCTTTTTTTTTAAGAGTTCATCAAGGTTTCTGTTAAATTTCCCTTTTCATTTCCATTTTTTAAGCTTTCATTTGCAGCCACAGTATCTAGAAATGAGTATTTCATTTATTTGCTTACTTTGCGTGCTGTACAAGTACAGGGAACCCTGCAGCTGCAGGACTCCAGCAGACCTTCGGGAAAGCAGCAAATGCCGTGAGACTGAGAGCTGGTAACATGGCAGATCTGTCACAGTGCTAACAGATTTCCCCCCGTGACTGAAATGAAATTCATGAAGTTACACGAAGGATGAATTTCTACTCATCGTGTTTTAATCTGTTCGTTAGAAATAAGCCTACAGATTTAGCTCTCGGGAGACACACGGCCATGTCTTTGGGCAGGACTGCTGCTCTTTTCCTCATGCTTTAGGAGCGAGGAAGCCCCTTGATCTCAGTACAGCTACAGCCATTAGGGAGCAGGACAGTGCTGCTTGATTTGTCCTGATTTGGGTCGTAACCTCGAGCATTGCTGGGGATCATGAGGGATTACCTCTGGGGAGTTTGGGTTGTCTCCAGCACCACAGACGCCCGTGCTGGAGACAACCCCACGTACCTCCAGGAGCAGAGTGAAACCTGCTCCCAAGCCTCGATCCTCCACCAGAAAGCCCCCATCTCTGCTTCCAGCACTGGAAAATGCATCTCTTCACCTCGACGTGTCACCTAGGACATGGGTATGCAACCCCTCTGGCAACTGCATGAAAAAGGCATGACAACTACTGCAGCCTTCCTCCCAGTTACACCAAACACATTCCTACTTGCTTGCCCTTTGGGGTTCAGATTTTCATGCTATGAAGGTTGAAAGAGGGTGGCCTTCTGTGTGGGTGAGGAGGAAGCCTTTTGCAAAGACGAGCAAAGTCTGGCAGCAAAGCTTCCTTTGAATTATGCTGACATACTTCTCAGACTTTTGTTCCCCCATTCAGTTGATGTCTTGCTAATGGTCCCCCATTCTCTTTCACATCTTCTTCTCCAACCATGATGTTTAAATCTCAGCCATAGCGATGCTGGCGCTGGTCAAAAGTGGATGGCAAGGAGGGGGAGAGTGAGCAAGAGTGAGCACCCGAGCAAAACTTGTCACCCGTTTTTGTCCAGCACCAGTAAGTTTCTCCAGCTCTTGCAGCTCCTTTCGGTTTGCCACCACCACGTGTCACAGCTTCCAACGGAGCACAGCGCAACCACAGCTGGGCTTTGCCGTCACCCAAAGGACAAAGCCTGGCGCCGCCTGGGGAGGCTGCACGTGGCTTTGGGTCCCTCCAGCCACAACCACGTCCGATTTGCAGCAAAGGCTTTGGCTTTTCCACCCATGTGTATCCTTTTACTTCCTAGGCTCACGGCCAGGTTTTTTGGGTGTAGGTGGCAAGGACAATCTCTCCTCTAGACCAGTCTAAGAACAAGTCAGAGGCAAACCTGGAGATTTACCAGTTGCAACACTTTTCCAGGGACATTTGTGCTTGTGCCCCCACTGGCAGAGAGATCACCACAGGCTTGCTGCTTCTTATTTGTAAGGAGGCCAGCACTGCTTTTCTTTTGCATCTGTTTTGGGGGGATTGGAGTACAGCCTGACTTACTGCCTTACTCTAAATTCCAGGACTGTGGAATAAAAATCTTTTGCTGTTAGTCAACCAAAGCTGTCTTTTCTCTCTCTATATTGATTACTCCTGAATAATCAATCGACATTTGGCACAGTCTTATTTATAATAATTCAAGTCAGCAGCAACATAATTTAGAAACTGGCTACTAGGCATGTGTTGGTAATGAATCGAATCCACGGATAATTCAAATTCATAGACTAAAAAATTACATTTAAATAATGTTAAGGTTGTGACAACCTGACAAAAGACTGCAAATTCAACGTGAAAACTTTGCTTCCCTCTGCGGCTGGGAGGAAAGCCTGGAGAACACCGGAGAAGGGACCGGCATTTGCTGCCTCACCTGCGACCACACACCACCTTTCAGTCCCTACCTGGATGACACCACCTCTGTGCCGAGCTGAACTGCAGCCCTCCTCCTTGGCAGCCACTTCTAGCGGCGTCCTTTCATCCCGTAGCAGGGAGCGTATTTGTATTTTCACACAACAGATTGCTCAGCCTGGTACCAAGCCAAAGGAGTGGGGCGCACAAACCTCCCCTGGTTTTGTGGGTTACTGAGCTGCTGGTGTGTTCAGCCAGTTGTTGCACAGAAATGGGAGGAAACCAAACCCCTGAAGCTCCCACTGATACCCAGCTGCTGTCACAACCCTCAAAACGCTCCTTTTACTGCAAACAGAGCCTGAACCTAGCTTGGAAGTTTATCCTTAAGCCTGCAACAGGAGACACCTGCAATTTGTAGGTAACCTCACGCTGAGCAAACTAATGGCTCCTTAAACAGCTGGCTTAGGCTGCTCATTATCCCATAGGATTTAAAAGCCACAGAAGCCCATCCAGATGGATGCACATACCCACAGCCAGCCCCAGAAGCACAGGTATTCCCCAGAAGCTGGCACTGCCCGTGACCACCAGCCCCTGGCACTCCCCCATCACATTCCCGAGATGGGTTTGTGCTTTCGAATTGCCGCGGTGTGGGACAAATTATTTCTGTTTACTCTGAAAGCATTCCAACAAATTATTATTTCTCCAAGTGGAAACCACGGGGAGTGCTAGTGATTGACTGCAGCACTTTTTTTTTTTTTTTTTTAATGGGATTAAATAGCTAATAGCTCATTAAAGCCATCATGTGGCCAGGCCAAAGTGGCAGAGCAGCCCGGTTGGGCAGAAGCCCTCACCCCAAAAAACAGCACCCAGGACTCACCACTTGTACTCTGAAGACGCAGCTGATACCGCATTATTGGCACCTGAGGTCTCAGAAGCTGTGGAAGTAGAGGTTCACTTCAGCCAGAAACGTGAAAGATCAGTGCTTCCTCAATATTTTCAGCCACAGACTTAGGGCTAAATGTGAATCCTCTGCCCTTCCCATGTTAGTGGGACCGACACTTGGGTTTTGGACCCACAGCACCATCATCTCCCTAAGTGCCTTATTAACACTGAACTATCCAGATGAACACGTTAATGAATGATCAGACACCTTAGAGATTCAGCAGTAGGCTGATATAAAGCAGCCTTTCATGATAACTGACCTTACATCTATATTGCCACCAAAAAATAAAATTAAATTAAAAAAATAAATAAATAAATAAATAAAGCAGAGAAAGCTTATGGCTGTGTGCTGGATTGCAAGCAGTATGGTTTTTGCAGTAGAATTTCAATTATGGGAAAACGCACTGTCAAGCCCTCATTCAAACCCTTAATTACCAGCGCTTAACCACCACATACCATTGAAGGAAACTATAATTCACTTTGAAAAAGACCTGGTTTATACCTATAATTAAACTAATCATAATTAATTCCAACAGCTACTGGTATAACTATTGAAGTATTAAAGAAATGCATTGTCAGGGATTGCTTATAGCATTGCTGTGCTGGAAAACAAGCGTGCTGCTTGGAGCACCGGAGCCCAAGCATCCATGCTGCCACGGTTGCACTTTGGGTGCCAGGTCATGTGTTTAGCAAAAGCCACTGAAGTTTCCACCTTCGTTTCAGCCTCACTTTTTCACGTGGCCTTCTCTCCAGCCTAAGCCATGTCCAGATCTTGGACTTTTACTGGCTCTAAGATCTCTAACATGTCTAAGATCCAACCTTTCTCCTCTACCTGGCAAGTTCATCGTTTACACTTTTCCTGGAGCTGCCCCGCATGCCTTTTGCCAACTCACCCCATTGCCAAGGCTCTGCTTTCCAAACCGTTGTTCCAAGTACACCGCTTCCCCTGCAGCTGGACCCCTAATCCCACACAGAAGAGCCTTTCCCCTGCCCACACGGCCCTTCACCCACTACTGCAGCACAGCTTCGCTCCCTGACAGCAGAAAATATTAACTTTCCCTCCGCCTACCGCTGCCTTAGTGCCTCTGCTGCAATTTTCTGCGTGTTCTTGCCATCCCCTCTGCAGTCTCTGAGCGACACGGGGAAGGCTAAGTGCGAGGAACACCCAGCCGGGAAGAAAGCTCTCAGGGAGCAGCAATCAGGGCCGGGGGATTGTAATCAGGAAAGAGAGGGTGGAGAGAAGTTGCAGTTTCTTCTCTTTCTTTAAACAAAATGACAGGCAGACTGAAGGGAAGGGAAATACTCCCCTACAAATTCTGGGTTATAGCGGCGGTGTGGTGCTCTACCAGATTATAGCGTTTTATTGCAGAGCACTGTTAAACGGCAGGAGGCTTTTCAAGCATCAGTGTCAAATATTGTGTAATCTGCTAAGTAATAAACTATTAAAAGAACACGGAGAACATCATCTTTCTGACTTGCACAGTTTGCTTACTGGCTTCTACACTTGTCTGCTTTTTAATTTCACCGCCAGAACACATCCAGCTGCTTTTATTCCTTCCTTTCACAGGGCTGGCTGGGTTTTGTTTTGTGTGTGAAAGGCAGCTCCTTTCAAGTGTACGGGTTCATATTCTTCAGCAGCCTTCAGACAAATCCGAGTCTTCGGGGCTTTTAGCACATCATCGGCCAGCAGAGCTGACTACCTTTCTTCTCCTTCCTCTTAGCGCTGAGCAGTGCTCCTCTGGCTTTGTCCGCAGCGATGCCAAAATCTTATTTGTTCCCTCATGGTTTCCAGGTGCCCTCTCTGCTCCATGAACAGGCTCTCGGTGACAATATACGGGTCTGAATTTTTTAACAAGGTCAAAGAAAGGACATTCAGCACTTTAAGACCATCTCGCAGGGTAGACTTAAGCAAAGTGCTCTTGTTTGAAGATGTGATTATTCATTACTGTCAAATTAAGGACCTTCACTTGGTCGAGGCCTAAGCTGCCTGCACTGGGCTCTCCTGAGGAGCAGCAACAACTGGAAGTCCCTGGCAGAGCTCTCCTGTATCTCACCAGCAGAAGGGTTATCAACATTGACAGAGACAACCAGGAGGAGAGAATTTGTCTGGTAATTTAAATGAGAAGTTATCCCAAATGTCCTGCTTGTTCCGATGTCACCACCTTGCTATTCCCGTAATCTTCTGCCCTCTTCCATCACTCACCTTGCCTATTCCTAAAACCACACATTTCAACAAAGTCTCTGCTGAAAAGACTGGGGGGATAATGACTTTTTTCCCCCAGCCTGGAACATTTTTGTTCCTTCTGCTGAGACAACCTGAAACCAAAAACTTGAGCACTCTGTCTTCAACATGTGATGGTTTTGATCAGTGTTACAACTTGGGAGTACAATTCTAAAAATCTACTTCACCTCCAAAACTTTTACCCTCCAGAGAGTCCTGCTGTCCACACACACTGGGCTGCTCCTACTCACACATCCAGGGAAACAGGGAAAACAAGTCCTTTTTTGAAAGCGATCCTCCTAGAACACTTTCCTGAATGTTTTATGTCGCTGCTTCTTTTTCTATTGCATTTATTACTATCACATCTTGAACGGACCCTGCAAGCAAAGCCTCTTAAAACTTTTAAGTTGGTTATGAAAAATTCTCTTTGTAAACATATTTGTCTGTTTCTCCTGGTTTTCTGCGTGAACAGAAGCCTAACCTGACTCAAGACACCCTTCAGACACTTGCACTAACCAATAAGTGAACTGCGTGGGTAAAGAAAACAAATCTTTCACCACTTACCTGCTTTTTTTTCCCCCAAAGGCTTTGAAAGAGAGAAATTCAGTAGGAGGTAATATATCAAGATGAATGGCACAAGTTAGTGAGGTGTGAGGTCCGTGACTTCCCAGGGAGCTGCACACATGCAGGTGAGAGATTTCAGCTTACCCAATGGGGTCCTGTGCTAGAGAGAAAATTTCTTTGTAATCTTCACCAACAGCTCAGCAAGCCAGAGCTGATCTTACGCTGTTGATTTTAAAGCCAACCCTTTGGGAGAAAACCATGCGAACACGTGGGTGGTATCTAGCAGAGTGACAACTGCTTGACATCCCGCTGGGTGGGTAATGCCTGGCCCGTCAGTATGGGATCTCACAAGAAATCCAGCGATGCAGGTACCGAATCCAAAAGCCAGTGGCCGACCTGCTCCGCAATGTCACTTTGATCTCAAAAGTACTATTAACCTTCACCTGGAGTTTTTATTAACGTGGAGAATATTCACACGTACCCTTAAGAGCCGTAATGAGCTGATGGCAGTGATTAATTGTCTGCAGCAGTTCTGCAATAGATGAATGCATATGATATCTCATTTATCAGGAAAATAACCACTTCTTTAAAGTCCATGATCAATCAGGTGAAAAGACGCAGGATTTGTTGACAATGCCAAATGCACTTAAGATGAGAAGGTCTTTAGCTAGTGAGGAGACTGCTGTTTTAAAGAAATGATTTACTGAAAACACGACGCTTCCAGCTCCGTTCTGCCCCCCTTCTTGCTCTGAGCGAGTTCAGTACGCAACCTGATTATAATCAACACATCAGACACCAAATGTGAAAGGTAGGATTTTTGCCACAAACGGAAGAATCATTTGCTTATTCGCCATTTATTTTCCTCCCATTTATATGGAGGCTCCAGCAGCCAGCAAAAGCTGTGATGGCAAAAGTTTTGATGGCTTCTCTAATGGAGCTAGTCATATGAGGTGTCACACGAGAGTACCAAGGAGACCATGGCTCTGTTAGGTGGCAGAGCAGCCAGAAGCCTACAAAGTACCCCTGACTTCACACCCACAAAGACAACTGCTGCCCAATATCACCCCCAAAAAAATGGATTTTATTTTTTTTACCCTAGAACTGGTCTTGCCTTCCAAAATTGGAGTTTTTCACAATGTTTCTTCCTTGATGATTTGGTGAATAGAGTATTTTGTGCTTTGTTGTTTTTATTTTAAAGATGTTTTTTTCAGTGGTACATTTCAAAGGTAAAAATAGCTTTGAAGCACCTGCTCTGAAATGTCGCATTTATTTTGCTTTTTTAGACATGAGCTGAGACTGAGGCATGAGTTGATGGAGAGCAAAGGGCCTATCTTTTGCCACCTGAGTGAGCTCTGGGATCAAGGTTTCGCCTGCGTGACTCTTAAACTTGACATTTTATTGTGCCTTGCATCAGTCCATGTAGGAAGAAACACCCTGGGCTCAGCAGGCCATTCCTCTTCTCCCTTCCTTGTTCACTGATCAAATATAGACAAAGTATTTTAAAACAGTCCAAACCCCAAGAAAAAAAAAAAAGAAGAAAAGGAAAGTCTGCAGGTCCTGGGGGGAGAATTGGTGTGAGGGAGCAAACAGTTTAACTCCTGGCTAATCCAGCGCAAGGTGAAAAGACCTAATGAAGGAAAATGACTGCTCAGTGGTTCTCGGTAGAAAATGTTATGCTCCAAATGCTGACAAACCTTACAGGCAGAGTCTGTAAATAGCAGCAACCTGTGTGGTAACCTCGGTGTCACCTCCCTTCATCTCCTCCAGACAGGTGGGATGCCCTGCTCAGAGCAGCACTGGGGAAAGTTTATCTCCTGCCTTTCCCTCTGACCTTGGAAAGGCCATCTACCCTCAGCCAGCAGAGCTCTGAGGTGGGGATTCTTAATTGTACTCAGGAGCACTCCATTTTCGTATGAATGCAGAGGGATCTAGACACCAAACCGCCTTGCTGCTTACAGAAAGCTGAGTCCGAGGTACGCAAATGGCCTTGTTAAGAGTCAGATCCCTCACAGGTTTAGAATTGGGCAGCTGCCCAAGAAGCTACTTTTTCTGAGTTCATTATTTTTTTCAGGGAGTCCTTTGTTATTTGCTACAGGCTGCTGCTAATGCACAAAATGCCTTCGTGGGGGACAAGGTAGGGTCACCCAAAGGCTCGAGCCACCCTGGCAACTACCCACCACCACCACCACCCCCCCTTCCACCCAGAGCAGTCATCTGCTAGATGCCCTCAGTCAATCGATGCCATTTAGCATCTTTGTGCAAAAAACAACAGCGGAAAATACAGCTATTTTTGTGGTGGGTCAGTGTGGTGGATCAGTGGAGGGTGCAATCAGCGCCAGGATGGGTGGGGAGCTGGGGTGGACAGAGGGAAGAGGGTGATGACCTCTCTGTTGGGCACATGGTTTTATGAGACCAGCTCACTCACCTCACCAAACATTGCCCCTGGACTGTCAACGCCTTTGAATGGTTTCTTTCTTCTATCCACTCGTATCAAGCATGACCCAAAGGGCCTCTTGATGGTTAGATTGCTCCTGGCTGGTGCCTCCACATACCTGGTGGTGCAAACAAGGATCACTCAGAGGAGGAACAGCTTGCTGCAGAGCCAAGGAAGGGCTCAAAATGGGTGTGGGTGTTTTGAAACCTCATCAATCCAGGGCATTTTATGACAGCGTAATTAGCACTAGAGGCTGAGAGGAGTGGCAAAATACATTTATCCCCAACAGAGGCAGATAAAACCTGTAATTCTCACCTGAATTATGGTTTTCAAAACCCTATCTAAGGAGACAGATGTTATGCCAGACCTCACTATTATAGATCACGTTTTTCTTGAAAATAACAAATAGCTAATTAGTTATGGGCACCTCCTACAAAGCAGACAATTTGTTGCAGGGAGATGATTTGATCATAAACAATTTCTTTGTTCTGAGGTTCGCCCTTCACCCCTCCGAGCGCACTTCCCAATACACGCTGAGTACAAATCACACCCAGAAAATACCAAAACCCTTTGATCCTTCTCAGGAGTGTACTACTGAGACGTGCTCCATGAAAGCCTACTGTGTATGGGGAAGAGGCACTGCCATCCACACCTGTATATCAGGGACAACCACCAAGGCTCATTTGCACTCTGGATGCATTCATCCCCCCCCCCCCCCCCCCCCCCCCCAGGTTCCTCCATTCCTCCTCCCTGGCCCTGAACGCAGATTAGGGATCGGGTTTGGGTTGGGTTCAGGAGGAGCAATTTCAATAGTGAGGGTAGAAATGACACATGCAGAGCCCAGTCGCTGCCAGGGAAGAGCAGGAACAAGCAACAGAGAGGCGCGAAATAAGGACAATGAGGGTGTAAGTGGGATGGAGCAGGACTGGAGCAAGATTTTAGCCAGAGGAACGAAAACCCTGGACTTCTTCAGCATGGAGAAGAGAAAGCTCAGAGGGATATGAGCAAAGGTGGCAAGATCCTAAGATGAGGATAAACTCGGTTCAGTGCTGCCATTCACTGAGCTCAGTATATGGAGACTAGGGAGTACATGAGAACCTGCAGAAAGTGGTGCAGAATCTGTTTAAACCAGAGAACAATGCAGGTCCCAAAAGGGATCTACCAAATTCACAAACAACCATAGTGGAATAACGCAGGGCGCAAGAACCATGTAGGAATGTGAACTTGCAGTGATACCACCTTAAATGTGCCACAGCTAGTGAAGCATCCCCATCCTCTTCCCCCGCAACACACACATGCACAACTTCATGGCTACCAGCAGTTAATGACAGATTTGTTAATTAACAGCATGAGGCAAAGCCAAGGTTGATGTTCTAATAAACAGGTCATTAACTTTGGTAATGACCAATTTGGGATGATGATTGCTCTTACAAACTGTATTCCATGGCTTATAAAAAGCAACAGTGCAGCTCTGAAATACAGCTGGCAGCCAAGGCTTCAGCAGAGCAGTTGGTCTGAAACACTGGCCGTTCCCTGGGAAGTTATCGTCCCCATTTTTCACCAGACACAATGTGTAACCTGGAATCAGAATAGATGTATTTCAAGCTACAGCAATTAAAATTCATACAGATGTAAAAATGAAATTGAAATCAAACAGCTTCAAGACAAGCGACCGTCTTCACCCAAGGCTGTTCGGAAAAGGCACGTGGCTTTCGTGAGCAACTTTCCCTGACACCTGCTTGCTGCTGCATTTAAATCAGTCTTTTCTCTGTATTTTTTTTATGAGACCAAAGGACATGCCTGCTCAAGAGACTGGGCTGCTCCAAGGAGAAAAGTCTTTGTCAGTAGCGTGTCATTGACATGGACTTGCTCCTTCGCTGCAGAGGCAGGCAGGGCAGTAAAATGTGCATGGACTTGGGTAAATAGTCAAACCACCTGAAACAGACACGGGCAAAAAGGGCTTTGAAACAATAACCCAATTTCCCATGGCACAGGAGAAGGGAAAGGCACCTGCGGTTTCAGTGTACTGCAAAGCAAGCCCCAGAAGAGACCTGTTCACAAGACTCGCTGCCAGTGACCTACAAAAATCTTTGGGATTGGGAACAGAAGGCTGAGAACATGCCGCGAGAAACTCCCCTGTTTGCAGGACCTGTGCCGTTTTCTGATGTTACTGGAATGAAAACCAGAAGCGAAGCGGACTAACAGTAATGTGTGTCGCGAGCCAGAGGATCCATTAGGAACACTTTGGGGCCTTTTGGGGGATAATTAAACATCCTAAAGAACGGTCACTTAATATCACAGCACTTAGTAGTTACTAGAGAGTTAGTAACCAGATACCAGAGGGAAGAAATCACTCTTTCTATGGTTTATTATCAACTGGTTAGAAAAAAAAAAATAAAGTTTCCTACATTAGAAAGGTAGGTGAATGGGAACGGTAGTCTGGATTGGACCCTTGCAGAGAGGAGTTGCACAGACATGAACAGTATTAGGGGAGCAGAGGTCACGGAAGACACTTACACACAGTGAAGCCAAAGAACTTGAAAACGTTTGGGGGAGTTAGTCCTGATAGTGGCTTAAAGTAGCCTGTGGATAAAGGGTCTGGATTTGTGGCATGGAGATAAGAGGTATATACACACGCACCTCTCAAGTTCTGCGACTAGTAGTGCTCCCTACAATAATGCTGTTAAAACATGGTGTTTTGAAAGGCTAGCGGAAAGCAAAGTTTTCCAAAAGTGATAAAACTGAGCAAAAGGCAAATCTGCCTCTGATATACTGAAATGGTATTTGCTTGTGGTGCGTGTTATAGACTAAAAGTTAAACTACTGTGCTTTTCCTGGGGAGATAGATATCATTTATTTTTCTTTCTCATACTCCCCTCTTGCATTTCAGCCCTGCTATGCAGTGTCTTCAAGGTGAAAGCTATTTTGGAAGAGGTTATATAAGTAAAACTTAGCAGGATCAGAACACCCACCATCAGGCAGGGATCTCTCAGGCTCCATGACGGACAGCTATGCAATCATGCACAAGCCCGGGAGCTGTGCCAGACGTCCTCCGGCAATTGCATCCTTGCACAGTCATTTGAGTGCACAAGGGCTGTTCCCTGCTAAGTACTCTCACGGGCTCTTTCTGCCTGAAAAGGAATGAAAAGACATGGGTAACTGCTGATTCCGTCTCCTCGCAGGGAGCTCGGTATCAGGAAACACTACATAGGTAGCTATATGGATTTGGACCGAGGGACCAAAAGCATCCACAAAGCTTGTGAGGATCTCACTGCTTTTATACGTGAAGAATCAGGCCCAATGATGCTGCATCATTTTAACACAACAACTTGAAAAGACTGACTTTCAGGGAAATCCAATTGGTTTTGCATCAAAATGTTCTTACTAACATCTTTCTTAAAATACATAAAATGGGCTGAAGAGACCCACGACACTGTAGAAATCCTGAGATTACTTAAGAACACCGTCCTTATTCTGATGAAAATCTTTTCTATTTTGGTAAATGTAACATCACTCTAGAAGTAAAAAATATTGACAAAATGACATGCATGAACATGATGACAGAGGCATTTTTTGTAAACAGAGCCCTTCCTAAATTTGCAACACAAAAAAACATGGGAGCAGACATAGACAAAGACTAAGTGGACAGAGACTGACTGTATCCATCCATCGATACAGCGATGAAAACTCATTTTGGGTGCAGATGGGAATTTACCAACACAAGACAAACAATCACGTAAGACAGAGGAGAATGCTACTGAAAATAAAAGTGAGAGATGACAAAGCACCTGCTATTGCCTGATGTAGCAGTCAGAGCCGACACGTTCCAATTGTCCATCCTAAAAAATGGGCTTTATCACTGAAGAAGGTCTCAATTCATTATTTCTTCATTGATGTTATGTCAAATATGCAGGTCACATCATCAGCCTGCTATCTAAGAGTGAGGAAAAGCTAGAGAACACGGTTAAGGACACAGAATGAATACAATTTACAGGGGTGATGGAATTATTTTTAAAAGCCACAACCAAGAAGAAATAAAATTTGGCAGGAAGAGAAACAGAGTGAGCACACACTCCCTCATTTTACTGTTAAGTTCCTGACTGTGTAAATTGGCCTAATATTTCAAAGTGACTGGCACGTTTAGGTCTTTTCATCTTCGTGGACTGAACTTGAGGGACTTATAAACAGGCCAAGCACTTTGTAAAATGCTCCAAGTTGAGGCTGAGGTAGCCGAAGCTGGCCGTTTCTGGAATAAAATAAGAGATGCAGTGTTTTTAACAGAGAGGTGGCTCTCCTTTGGAGCACACCTGCAGATGGTGATAGCGGCTTCACCCTCTTTTAGAGTGGATGGTGGCTTTTTTTGATGCACAGACCTTTCCGTTCTTTTGGCCGTTGATTTTGCTCCACAGGAATCCTTTCTTATCACCGAGTGAAAGACATAAATGAAGAAATTTAGTTTTATCAAGACTAGAACAGGACCAGAATTTACTTACCCTGTAAGTGACAATGCTAAATGAAACAAGATGCATAATCCAGTATCTCGTACACCCCACAAAGCTCTCAGCAGTGGCTTCTCTCTTTTCATATGGAAATTTGTATCAATTTTGCTGGGAAGAGATCTAAACCAACTCCTGCCCCTGCTCTCATGACTCTCGCAATATTTGTTGTCTTCCTTAAAACACCAGCTCCTGGACTCACCTGATCACACAAGAATCCCAAATGCAATCAGTCCTCTGGGCTATGCAGAGAAGCTTGAAAATCAGCGCACTCAAAGGGAACAAAAGTCAGCAGAAAAAGAAACCACCTGACATGGGGGGGGGGGGGGGGGGGTACTTTTTAACCCTCAGATATACTCTGCCCTTGCCGCTACCCCCTGTCCGGGTTACGAGAAGAACTGTGGGGCAGTTTGCCCAGCAAGGGGATGGAGATGTGTGGAGGGGGCAGGCTGCATTGCCAGCCGATAGCAAGAGACCCTGGCTTCGCTTTATGCAGAAAGGGCTCATCCTGCAGTACAGAGAAACCTGCAGCCAAACGAACCACTTAGTCCAAAGACAGTGTCAGTGGGAGGAGAAGTTGCATTTACAGGCATTTCTTTGGAAGGGGAACAAAAATCTAGTTTCCACCCCATATTTAAGAAAGATACGTTTTGCTCAGCAATTAAGCTGGGGACGGGACCTGTGCTATTCACTCAGAGCCGTTCTTACCAAAGATAATGGGGAAGGAGCCAGCCCCACGAAACACAAGCAGTAAGTGCAGGGAGGGAGCAAGAACAAGCTCCTCGGCCAGCGATTTGCAGCTCAGACAGATGCACGGTACAGCATTTGGCTCCCAGATTGTATCTGTGGTCATTGGGAAGAATCACTTCGATGGCATCCAGGAGAATTGGGATTTTTAAAAAGGGAATTAATTTTAAAAGGATTCAATGACCTTTGCTAACTTCTGAAACAAAAAAAAAACTCATGTGGATTTTTATATTCAATGTGCATTAGTTGCTCATTCTCTCCAAGGTGATTTGCTGCTTTTTTTTTTTAATTTTATTTGCATAAAGCACAGTCTGCATGAAAAGGCAAACCAGCAGGCTCTGTGTGCGCTCATACAGAGTTTTGCTGTAATATTTTTGGTGGGTTTAATGTTTGTTTTTTTTTTTTTCCTATTTGCAATCTCCCATCATTTCCGTTACATAGAAACAATTTATTTCCAAACGTAGCTGCACACAGTCCTCTCAGACCTGACCCGTTCCCCAGCTTCCCACTGCCGTTAAAGCCAAATCACATTTATATTTAACAGCTTAATTTCCCAAATTGGTTTTATCAGTGGCCCTGCTGCCCTGTGAAGACAGCACGGGAGGGGAGATGAGACCTGAACGGCGTGCCCGGCTGCATTGCTGACCTGCTGGCTGACACGGCACTGCCTCCCTGTGCCTCTTCTCCTCCAAGCTTCTGCTGATTGAAGATGCTAAAATCCCTCAGAGGAGGATCCACCTTTTGCTGAAGGGCACACGATGGAACTGCTTTGTGCTCGACAAGACAGGCAACAGCGGAGGAAGCTCAAGGTAGATGGGAGCCAACAAGCAGGATCCCAGCAGAAAATTGTACAAACCAGCAAAGTGAGGGCATCCTGCCTCAGATGTAGCATGCGTCAGTCCCTCGGCATGACAACTCTTCTCTTTTCATGTGAGGAACCTCAATCCATTTTTCCACGACTTGTCTGTGTGCAAAATACTCACATTATTTGTCCTTATTACGTCGAAAAGCATCACTAACTGCTCTCTGTTTTCAGCCCTGCAGCTTGCCTTTCCCCTAGCCTAGGCCTTGGACCAGATACATTAAGCCTGTGGAATATTTTTTTAAAGTCAGAAAAAACATAAAGAATTATCAGAAAAATAAACAAATTCAAATAGTGAAAGGGGATGTTTAATTTTTCTTTTCCTGTGAACAAACAGGCCGGGTTGTTTGTTTTTTTTTTTTTTTTTTTTTTTTTGCTTTCATTATTGTATAGAAATCTCACTTCTTTCTTCAAGGGGTCAAAATAGGAATCCATTCTGAAATTGAATTCAAGCAGGGAAGTGTAAAACAGTGGGGAAGATGTTCCTTGGTGAAGTAGCAATCACGATATGACATCACATGGGGTCCTGTGTGTAGGTAAAGAGATGGACCTGGATTTGAACCAGTCAGTGGCACACACAAACCACTTAGAGCCACACAGATGAATAAATACGTCTGTGCTTGAGAGGGATACACCCCATCACACCTATTCAGAGAAGTGCTAATAAGGTCTCAATTTCCAGGTTATGCTTGGATGTCAGTCTTGCATTGACATCTTGCATTCCCACGAAAGGGAAATATTTTAATTCCATCTGTGCCAGGATTCTGTCAGTTTTCAGACATCTCTATTTCTCCCTCTCACAAACCCTCTTAAAATTTGTCCCCTGGGAACACTGCTCAACTGCAAAGTGCCAACCAGGAACCAGAAAAGAAAAAACTGACTGAAAAACACGCAGACCTTCAAAGGCAGCACAGAATTACGCTGCTGGAAAGGAGATTATGGAACTGAAAGAAAAAAAAAGAAAGAAAAGAAAAGAAAAAGAAACCACCTGTGGCTTATCTGCACAGAAGAAATCACGGGTTTCATTCTGCCAGTCTTTGCTCACCCCGATCAGCAGCTAATTGCAGAGGTGCTGACGATCTCGGCGGTGCTACAGGGTGAGCTCTCAAAGATCAATAGCTGTCCTCGGCCTATCAAGCCAGCTGTGCCATTGCACACCGCGGAATTTCCGCTGCCCTTATTCTGCTATAGTTCCTGAGCTGTTAGGGCCCCTTTGGGAGCAGAGGAGGGAGCAAAGGCTTCTGCCTGCGGGATGAGGAGAAAATGGGATGGAAGCAAAGGCCAGAAGCAAATTGTGGGGCCCTTGCCTGAGTATAAGGAGCCAGGCAGCATGACCTTACAATATGATGTGCTGTCTGGACAGCTGCGAGCCTTGAACACTTGGGAAATTTAGGAGGTAGGAATGGACAGATTGGGGCAGCAGAGAGAGAGGGAGGTTGGTGTGTTTGGCAAAAGCCAGGACAGACAGACACAGCAGATGAGACATTGGTATGGCCACAGTAAGGCTACCACAGCTTGTACATGTCATATGATGTATGACAGGGCTGTCTGAAGGAGGGATCTGGGACATGGCTTTGCTTTTACAGCTTTCATATTGGAGGGGATTGGACAAAACCACCAGGGTTCACTTTGCCTTGGGAAAAAAAAAGAAAAGCCCCAAATACCACATTTTGCCAAAGCTGGAATTGCATCAGATGTCATCCACCTCAACAAACAATGATTCCTTTTTGGTGAAATTATCCGGGGGCAGGGCCACCTGCCTGCTCCAGAAATAGAAACAGAAAGCAAAGGGAATTAAAGAAGAATCTGTTTTGTTTAAAAAGGAGAAAGGACACTTTGACACAATCTCTTTTCTCAAAGGCATTCAAAAGTTTTGTCTCCATCCCAGAGACGTTCAAAAGCTGCACTGTTTGTCCTTCACTCTGCCCCATCTGCAGCTTTAATAGCATTTTTAATGCGTTCTTTACATAATTAATATTTACATTTCAGTAGCAGCTCCAACAGACACACAAGGCCCTATAGTGTTAGCGTGAAAAGGATCTGCTCCTCTCTAGTCAGACAGAAAGACTAAGACCAAGAGGAGGGGGACACAAACAGGTTACAGAAAGGATTTGCACCCAGTGATTCATCAGCTCAGAGCCAAACGTGTGAACGAAGCAGTTTTCCCTGACTTGAGTGGGGAGCTTTTGGGACTCCAAATCCAGCTGCCCAAGATCAAAGCTTTCCCCAAGGTCAAAGCTTTCCCCAAGTCCACTGAGGTTTCCCCAGCCTTTGCCAAGCCCAGCCTTATTTACACAGACCGGGAAGGTGGGCACAGTTCAGGTTTCAGCCATGACGTGGCTTTAGGCAGGTCACTGAACTTACCCTTGCCCTCCCAGCTAGGAATTACAAAAATGGACAATTATGGGAATCTTGGGACCCCAAAACCTACCGTTGACTGTCATGGGTGAAAACACGAGACAAACAGACAGGCACAGAGGGAATTTCAACTAACTTCAAAGATCCATGGTGCCAGCAGCGATGGATGTGCTACAGGAACCTCCTTTCATAGCCAAGGAACCCAAAGCAGCTGCCTTCAGGACATAATTCATCTCAACTATTTTGGACACCTAGGTTAAGGCAAGATCATCCAGGCACAAGCAGAAGGAGAGGTTAGAAAAGCATTTTCTAGGTGTATGTGTGGATGCAGATGTGGATATGGAACTTCTTTCACAACAGCACTTTTAATGGTGGATTTTTTATGTGATTAACACACAGTTGTCCACACAGCATCCTTACGCTTCTGGTGGTCTCTGCCCTTGGTGAGGTCTTATATAAAGGTACCGCCTCTGTCCATGTTGACTGCTGCCATGATAAAGCCACCGAAACCCTGTATGGCAGAGGGATGAATGTGGAAAGGCTGAAGGACTGCGCTTGTGTATTTTTTGTCAGGCAAGAGATGGTTGAGGGCCAAGCTTGGGTGATTGATAGAACAGGGTGAAGGCTGTATGCTTAATGGAAACGTTGAACCAAACATTACTTCTGCCAAGAGAAGTAATTGGCTGGTTCAATGGCAACGGAAATTTTAAGACATTGTGAATCGATACCTTACTAATTGTTCAATTAATTGCTGTCTGTCATCATTTTCCAAAGTACTTTCTGGAGTTTGCATCTTACAAAGGTTATCTAGCTGCCTTACTAGAAGCTAGATAACAACTTGCAGCCCACTTTCCAGCATTTTTAATTTCACAAATGAGGAAGCAAGCCTACCTTTGAATAAATGTACTCTCTCAGTTTCCAAGGGATGTTTGCTTTCCACAGGGTTTGAGTTTCACCTGATGACCTAAAAGAAGGGGTGAGAAACAAAATATCAGAGCCTGATCCCTGCGGGTGAAAAGGAAAAGCCACAGTGCTTTTGTGAATAGCATGGAGGGCAAACGAATCCCAAGCAATATAGGTCACAGGCAGGGCCACAGGGAATGTGGGACTGTGACCTTCATGGGAACGTCCCACCTTGTCGTCAGAAGAGAAGCAGAGACCAGCGCTCAACTTCATTATGCCCTAGGCAAGGTCAGATAATGGAGGGTTTTGATTAATGCATAAAATGCAATCAAATTAGCTGAGTAGGCACCCGGCACTGATGTTCGATGAAGAAGCTGCCATGCTCATTAGATGGAAGCAAGGCACCCAGAAGGTGAAAGCTAATTTTGAAAACGCTGCTAAGACTCGGGGTGGCAAAGCATAGCCTGGCATAGCGAAGAGGGGAAGAGAGAGCTGCTTCGGCACCCGAGCACTTCTCAGGTCTCTGTCACCACAGATTTCAGTAGGCTGCATTCGACAGCGGCAATTATCCCACGGCAGCCTTTACAAAAGGGTTGTGTCCTTGCCAGGTGCAGACCTCAGCGCCTGGCAGAGTCAGCCATTTGCTCCCAGGATGCTGAGGCTATGACTGAGACAAGATTAGTCCCAGCACCTGTCCAAAGCCCCGGGCTGAATGAACCAAATACGATTTGAGAAAATATGATTTGAGATGGTTGCAGAACCAAGGGAGGCTCCTACCCCTGTTGTGCTTAACTTTAAATGCAAAAGGAAGCTGGGCACCAGCAGAGCTCCTCAGGGTTTAGTTTGACTCCAAGTTATACTTGGGTAAAGCTGTAATTAGGGACAGAGCAGGCTAAGAAATTACTCAAAACTGTTTTAAGTAGTAAACTCAGACAGATAGGTGGGAAACAATATTTCTCAGGATTTCCATTAAGCTTTCAACAGCAGACACCAGGCTCCAAATAATAAACTGCAAGGACCAAACAGATATGGTAAGGTTTTAACTGGAATAAAGGCAAGAAAATTGCTGAACTAACTCTGACCTTTGTAAAATAATAAAGCCACAGAGCCATAGAACAAAGATCATAGCAGTAACATTTAACTACCACTGGGAGCAGTTACCCTTGTTGTGTTTCATGATTAAGACATACTAGGATAATACGGACCAAAGGACTTTGCCGACCAGACTCTCCATACAGAGCAGGGTCAACTATGTCTGAAAGTGCTGGAGAACATTAGTTTTTTAGCAAGTGCCTGACATATTTTGAACCAGACATACCCATGTTTGAATACTTCACTCAAAAGTGCCAGGCACTCCAATGTTTTGGTTTTTAATACGCTTCCTGAAGTCTTGACTCCTGAAAAGAAATGGGGTGATTGGACGTGTACCCTATCCAGAAAGAGAATAAGCCAAGCACTGGAGAGAAGTGTGCAGGGGTTCCTTATATTAACCATATTTATCTGGTATATCTGGTGGCAATTTATTCATAATGACATTATGTCAGCTCTGACTCGATACAGTCGAATCATGCTGTTTGAAAAGATGCAGACTGAGCCAGAAAGTCATTTCAAAAGGCAATTTTGAAATGCCACTGCAATGCTTCACCTTCCCCTTTTCAGCCTCCAGTGGAAACCACCTGCAGCTGCAAAAACTTCTCGGCAGCTCCATTTATGAGTTTAGTTTGTGGAGCATCTCCCCAACCCTGCTGCTGGGTGAGATGTTTCCCCAAGCTCACCGCATAGGGAAGAACGTGCCACAGTCCACAGCTTAAACCCCAAAAGAAATTTGGCTGTGGCAATGTTTACTTGAGGCCAAAACCTGCTTTTGTCCTTACTATAACCTCCTGCATTGAGATCATACCGTTCTGTGTCTATTTTAACAGCAAGCAAACGAATGTGGCTTCGTAAATAGAAAAGGCATCCCTGCTCATTTTTATGCTTGCAGTGGCCGAAGATGCAATGTTTCCTACAACACCTTCCCTACACCCCTTCATACACCTTTCTGCTGCACCTCCACGTGCACCTTGCTGCCAGAGGGGGGATGTATTTTCATTTTGCTATTAAAATGCCTACACGCCCAAAGTCTTTTCTGATTCATTCAGTCCTCCCAAGATTGCTTTGCTTAAATTGGAAACACTGGAAACACTCGTGTGTCTGAGTGTCAGCATGCATATATTTATTTCAGATAAATATATATACATGCATATATGTATCTCAGAAAATAGGCAGTGTCGAGAGGAAAGAGATTACAATTTTGTGGGGGAAAATAAGAGTTCTTCCTACCCTTTGTTCACCATAGCAACTCTCTCACACACACACAGAGGCAGAAGGAAGAGAAAAAAGAAAAGCTCCTACCTCATTTCCAATCAGGCCTTCTCCAACAACAAGAGCAAAGCTTTTATCTTCCAGACAGGGATAAAAGACCATTCTAACAGTTCATTTCATAAGCATGCACGGACTTTTCAAGCAAGCACACATTATCATTCCCTTGCCTGGGAATTTAGCACAGGCTGTGAGGGAATGCCTGCCCAGCACAAACATTTCTGTGTCTCCTAATGTCTGTCCTGCTAACAGAGGGAACTTAAGGGCTCCCCAGTTTCTGACCGTGATGCTCCATGTGCATGCACACGTGCAGACACGCATGCTACGAACCAATTCACTCTTCAGTTTCCCAGTAAAAGTAAACGACACAGAGAGAATAGAGGAAAAGTGATATCTTTGTATTTTACACACTGGAAGGTGTTCTCTGGTAGCACATAAAGAGCCCACGTGGTAGCACTGTGACAGTGCTGTGCAAGATGCTGTACAAAAACATACAGGGTACATGTAAGTCAAATATATGTATATATATAATCCTTCCTGAAGAGCCCACAGCCTGAGGATATGAGCAATGCCTGCTGAGGTCACAGCAAAGAAATCCGTTGGCATCAGCGAGCTCCAATTAAGCAAAAATATCCACAGTTTACAAACAGGTCACTGAAACACAGGAAGGTTAAAGGACCTGTTCATGGACACGCAGAAAGTGGCTTGTGGAGAGGCTTGAACATAAATCTCCCAAGTTCCCCTTGACGTCTTAAACGCGACCTACGTGCCCTCAGCCGGGAACCGACATTGCCCTGTCTGCTGCTTGGCTTTGTGTTGCTTTTTCCCTTTTTTTTCTAGAGAGAGCAGCCCCGCTCTCTGAAATCTGCTGCTAGCATTACAGGAGAAAATAATGTATTGTTCACCCTCAGCTGAGGCCTGTTCTTTCACAACAGCTACACCTATAGTATTTTGAGCACCTGCTGCAAAGCTGTAGCTTGGCTATAACTGAGCTCGTCACAAAACTGCTGTAGAAGGGACCTGATTTGCTACAGTTTTCCCCTAGCATTACGTTTAGATGAGACTCTGCTGACTTTTGGGATAACGACAAAGTCGTAAGAAAAGTCATTAGGAAAAGGCACACCTTAGTGGACTTCTTGGCCAAGAAAGATGAGTGTGGTTGGCTTTCCCCTGCACGTCACCTTCCAGCCTGCTGTCACTCTGAGCGCCCCGTGGTCCAGTGGGGAGGATGCGGAGGAGGCAAGGCGATGCCGAGCAGATCTCATCACTGAAACACCTGCATTGTGCTGTGGGAAAGGTGAAGGAACAGGATGAACTGAACTGAATGAAGACGAACAGCACTGGCAGCTCACTGCTGCACAACGGCTTACCAGGGCACTTCCTAACTCTGGCTTCGCCAGAGCCAGCCCCACCAAAATCTTCTCTGTTTTATTTCACTTATTGCAGGCATCATTCGGCTGCCAGCCTACCTTTTATTTCCCTCTCACACAATAAACGTGCCAGTCTTACAGCCCGGAGAATATTGCCCGTCCTGCTGCTGTCCTAGCACTCGTGAGGGCCTGTTCATTTGCAGAAGAATGATTGATGACCACAGAAACCCATTTTCCTTGGGTTTCAAGGTCAGGAGACAAGCTTAGCTGGCATGCAAAGAGCCCAAGCTGAAAAAGGACCATTTCTTTTTTGACGCACATGCTAAATGTTGCAAATAAATCATATATCCAGGTTTTATTCTTTCAAACTATAATATTCGCAGCAAGGCTAAGAAACCCCACGGCCTTAAATACTATTATTTAACAGGTTACTTAGCACTGCACTCTATGCAGCTCCAGCATCGGGACCACCAGTGCTCAAACTACACGTGTAAAAGGATCTCAGGCATGTCTACCCAAACTGCATTCCCATCTTGGGGTGCAGATATCTCTCCGGAGAGGGAATCAGCTGACATCCCTCCCCACTTGCTGGATGCTGATTTTTCTTACCTTCCCCTCGCAGAAGAACACTTAGGGCTTTTTCTTCCCCATCTTTGAGGCAACAGCAAATTAAATAGCTCTAGATCTTTTCGTCTTGCACTTTTTGGAAATGCATCTCTGCAGAGAAAACCAAGAGGACTGGTAAATAACAGCACACTGCCACTGCCCCGGGAGCGGTGATGCTGTATCCAATGCGCTCCCACGTGTCACTTCTTTATACACTGCCATTCATGCTCTGGCTTGTAGAACATGGTGATTGAGTGTTTCCTTCGAGTAAATGTGTGTGTACCTTCTTTACTGAGGCGTACGTGGATGCACAAGGTCTCCTTGAGGACGTAAATTCATTTTCCTGTCTTTTTAGCAAAGTGGCTGATTTTGGTGTCATTAGCTGATCCACGCTGGAACTTCCTTGAGCCATTCGTTGAGGTAAATGTCTAGGCAGGTGAAACTAATGTTTCTCTTTCCCAGCCAGGACGGACCAGTTCATTTACTCAAGCCAGACATATTAAGAGCAGAATTCTACTTACTTTATAGCCAAGAATTTTAAAAAGAGGTGGCCAAGGGGCACTCAGCAAAATCAGCATTGATTTTTCAGCACTGCCTGGAATACAGCCAGGTCTCATGGGGCCAGAGTAAAACGAATACAGGACCCAGTCTTAAAGTGGTTAAGTGGAATGGCGCACAAAGGCCTGTCAGCCAAAATCAGTTCGGGCAGGTGAGAGGAAATGGGTTAGTAAAGAATGAAAGGACGGGATAATTAACCTCACTTAACATGGGTTTATGAGGGCAAAAGACCCTGTCAAGTTAACGTAATACTAATTTTGGAAAAGTCCTAAGGTCACTGACACAAAGATTGGCTCCTACTTACACTTTTGTACTTGGGACCACAAGGCACTTTAATCACTGAAGTTTGGAAGCGGCAGAGCACAGTGAGCAGATTTAAAAGGAATTAATTGATGATCCGTGATTTTGGGGGGCATCTTGGGGATTGGGGGATGCTGCTAGTGGGGTCCTAGCACATGCTCACTTGCAATTCTTAGCTACCCTGAAAACAGGAGCAAAGATGCAATGAGAAACTCCCTCCTGCTTTTGGTGCAATGAGTTCAGCCTGGCCCCCACCTGCATGAAGCACACGCCTCCGGCAGCGGTTTCAGCTCCACGGACACTGGGTGCCATATCCACAAGCCCTACATTGCTCAGCACCTTCCCAGCAAGTGACTGGCCTTTGCTGCTGCCTATTTGTTTTCCCCAGCCACCTTCAATAAATGGTGACACGGGGTCCTTAAATGCCCTAAAAGTTCGGCTTTTGAACAAATTAAACTGGGCTCATTTGCTGTTGTCGCATCTGTGAAAAATGCTACTTTTTTTTGCTGCAAACAGCTGGAACAAGTTCAATTGAATTTATATCAGGACTGGGTTTGTTTCTGAGCTGGTGACTCATGTTCTTGTCTATTTCTGATTAAATATTATCCCTATAAATGGCATACACATTTTTTCCTATTTAATTGTCATGGCTGAGGGGATTTAATCTATGCACCAATTCAATAAAATGTTATCATCGACTAGCCACACGAAATGCAATCGGACTGCCATTGCACGCATGGCCACGAGGCTCAGACGTGCACTCCTGACTTCAGGGGACGGCATCTGAGACAGGGGTTATGTCACTCAGAAAGACACGAGCAGCTAAAAAATCAAACTGGTGCTGCATTCAGAGCCAGATGTCTGACACAAAAACAAAAGCCATGAGCAGCGAAAGAGTGATCCCAGCACGCTGTGGTATTTAATTGATGCGAGTTTGATGTTCAGAAAATCAGGAGGCAATTTCCACGTATGTGTGTTCACCAGCGGGAGGAAGAGCAGCTGGGGTGCTGATGGCATTATCCCAAGACTTCTGAAGGCAACGGAAGTTATTTTCATGTGCGTCTCTGGGATTCGCCTCATGCCAGGAACTGCAGGTTTTGAGGTGCTCAGGACAAGAGGTTTTGGCTGTTTAATTCTCGTCAGTGAAGCTAGGCATCCAAAAGAGCTCAGCTCCACCTAACGCAGTTCTAACATATTTTTTCAAGTACCTTTATATCAAAATACAGCACGATAAGAGCTGACAAAGGCAATTGTGTTTGTCACTGAAGCCTGCTAGGTTTAGAAGTGCCACTGACGCCACCTCCTTGTAGGAGGGGCATTTTCTTTGGCTATAACAACTGCTCAGGTCCCTGAAGGGGTTTTGAGCCAAGCAGGCTGAGGAATCCCACTGCCCTGTCAATGAGTCTGGGACACCTCCACATATCTGCAACTTGCATTGCACGGGAGTCGCCCACAGCCCATAGAAAAACCTCCCAGCACTCGTTCCTAGTGTTTGTGGAAGCTGCTGGAAGAAGACAGCCCGTTGCCTCTGCATAAAACCAAGCGATAGCGTATTCCTCCCCAAACCGCCTCATCTCCAAATGAGATCAGATTGTTCAGGCTCTCGTATGGTGTGGCCTGGATTTTGCAACTGCAATGCATCAGGAGATAATCACGAGTTAATACAGAGCAATGGTAATGAACAATAAAGAACGCTTTATATAGTTTTATAATCATCATACGGCACCATTATTCCCAAATGCACCCATAAATCTGTCAAAGGAAGCAGCTCTACAGCAGAGACACTTTAATATGTATTTAAAAAACGGGATAAAAGTCGTATCAATCCTTGGCAGACCTAATTTAGCATCACACAACATTTATCATAATCCCAGCAGCGTTAAACTAGATGCCCACTGCACCACAAGCTCCTTTATTGCAGGCCAAAGACAACCGGCACGCTGCACAGACGAGGGCTTGTGAAGGGAAATAAGGCACCCAACACCTCCCTCTGGGCCACAAACCCTGCTAAAGAAAGCTAACGGAGGTCCAGACGCTGCTGGGATTTCCAAAGGACAAAGCCCTAACAAAGCCATTTTAACAAATTAAGGGGAAGCCTGAATGTGGCCCCGGTGGCAAAGGCAGGTGGTACACAAAGAATTTGGCTGCCACCTGGCAAAGTGCTTGCGGTACCATCCAGTGGCGATCACACACACTTGGGGGAAGTTGGATCCAAGATGCGTTTCCCAGCCAAGGCTTTCATAAAAGAGTAAGTGCAGCGCTCACTGTCGGAGAAATTGTAGAGCTGAGAGCTCGGGTTTCCCAAATTAGGCTGTGGAGAGGTGGTTGAAAATTTCCTTACAAGCTCTTACTTGAGAAAAAATCAGCCTCGCAGCTAATCAGATGCTCACATGCACACACACACGGGTCTGTTTTCAGTGAAAAGCTCTGATTTCTCATCTCAGAAGCAGCAAAAAGAAAAGAGCACAGTGCTTCATGGAAAACACATCCCCAGAAGGAAACCAGAAAAGCAGAGCCCTCGAGTCCCACTTCCACCAGGCCCTGAGGAGGCGTTTGGGGATGGAGATATTTGGCCTTTTGCCTGCCTTGGGATCCTGTATGTTTCCCACAGACTGCAACATCACCTACCTGGGACTTGTTGAGTCATTTCTCCCACTTCTCGTGCCATATACTGAAGGCATGCACAGCATATACAGTGTGCACGAACGCCAAGGCGCTGTGTCACATTTGCAAACATCATTGTGATTTTCACCCCTCCAGCTTGCACCCCTCCTGGCCATCATAATAATCACAGCCATTCCTCCACTTCTCCAGGCTCCCAACCCACAGAAACCCTTATTCTGACTTTCCAGATCAATCCTTGCTTATATTTTTTTAGGATTATTTGCAAACACTGCTGTCTGCTGCTTAAACATCCAAGATACTTCTCGCTAAATATTTTCGCTCCTCGGTTTGTGACCAGAGTCAGAAACCTGGGGTTATTTTTAGCATTTCTCCAAGAGCTGTATGCATTCAGCAGGCTGAGCAACCTTCAGAAGAGTGATGGAAGTGGAGAACTGGAAGGAACCAAGCCCAGCTTTAAAAATGGAAACCAAAAAAACTGCTAGCACTGCTGCAGGCAATCCAAAAGGCATGCCTGAGCTGCTTCTAATCATATCAGCCCTGCTCCCCAGCGGGAGGCGAGGGAGGAAGCGTGACACAAAACTGACAAACATACCTTTTATTTCGCATCAGCCAGACTACCATGCTGAGAGACGTGATTCCAGCTTTTCTTAGGAAAGCTCGTTCCGGCCTATTGGGAGCATCATTTCTGCAACCCATCAGTGTGATCCCAATTAGAGAGAGCAGCTGAAGCCGGCAACAAGCCCCTCACCAGGGCCGGATCCTGCACCGCAGCCTGCAAACACATTTTGCAGTGCTGTCGCTGTCTCAGCTGGCAATGCATTACCCAAACCTGCCCGCTGGCCCAAATCCAGATTAAGCAAGCCCACGTGTTGCATGGGGATGTCTGCAGGTACCCCACCACCGGCAGCTGGGAGGGACGCTTTCCAGGAAGGGCCACCTCGCTGCAACTCTTCATCCCCGCATGCATTAACAGCCTCACCTTTACAAGACAAAAGGGCACTTTGTCAAGACGGACTAAGTTAGCTGCTTGATCGTTTAATTACCCTTGCTTAATTATTACGGCTTGGATCGCAGAGCTATTGATTTTTCAGAAAGGCTCTCCAGACCTTTCACTGGACTCTACCTCAAAGTGAACTAAAAAGTGTTGGGGAATGAAGTGTGCAATATAAATAATTTAAAGCAGTGTATCATCCATGGGCTACATTAAAAGAGAACGTTGGAATATGAGCTGTGGAAACATCAGTGGAGCAGATATGCTGTCAACCTTTGATTTTCCTACAAGCAAATGTTGTGGATTTCTTTAATGGCCCAGCAAACAGATATCAGAATCTCAGCTATTGTTAAAAAAAAAAAAAGTTTCTTAGGATTCTGGAACAAAATGTGAAAACAAATATCACCAAAATTCAAACACAAGTACAAAATAAAATAAGATCCAAAGATAGAGAACCATTATTTTGAAAAAGAAACCAAGGTTGTTAGGACAAACCTATCATTTTTCAGTCTACTTCTGACCATTTGAGGTCTGCACTGCAAGTACATCGTTACGAAGGCAACCCAGTGCCTCCCAAGTTCATCAGTTGGTCAAGAAGCTAAAGTCCAAACAAATTTAGCAGAATGGACAGGAAGGGGCAAGATCTTGAGAACACAGCAATGAAAATTCTATAAATCCCTTTCCTGCGATATTTTGTAAAGACTCTTACTACTCTTAAAAATAACTTTGTCACCAAAGGACTCAGCAATGGAATTATGGCATGCCAACAGAAATTACAGCCTGTCAACAGAAGCAAAAACCCTAAGACAAGAAAAGACATTGTAGCAACCTACGGCAGTGGGATATAGCCAAGATGGTTTAATATCGGGAAGTAGGTGGTGCACTGCACCCTTTGAGTCAAAATCAATGGGCCTCAGTTTAGTGATCTGCCCAGAAAGAACATAAATGATAAGGTGTATCAGCACTGGGGTTTCTAATGAATGCTGCTAGCATCACGGCAGGACTTAGGCACACTCAGTCCAGCCGAGCTTTGCAGCCTTCAGAGGGGACACAAGGGGAAAAGGATTGTGCAGTGCCACACGACAAGCCTTATACTCTTTGCTCGCTGAGATACGCAATTATATAAAAATACGGACTCACAGCAGAGAGCCAGTTTGCTTTTAAATTGCCAGTGCTCATAATGGCAAAGTCATATTTGAAAATGTTAAATGAATGACACCTGTGAGTTTAGAAATAGGGAGAGAAAAAAAAAAAGATCTGGGTTTGGTGGTTGCAGGGTTTTTCTATACTTTCTCAGCTCCTCATTCTGAGAGAAGAATCCCTTAACAGCGTGGAGCTGGGACAGGGGCGAGTCAGGCTGGGTGTTAGGAAAAGGTTCTTCACCCAGAGGGTGGTTGGGCACTGGGACAGGCTCCCCAGGAAAGTGGTCCCAGCACTGAGCCAGTCAGAGCTCAAGAAGCATTTGGACAACACTCTCAGACATGTGGTTTGGTTTTGGGTGGTCCTGTGCGGATCCAGGAGCTGGACTCGGTGATCCTGGTGGGTCCCTTCCAACTCAGGACATTCCCTGATTCTATGATTCAAAACTCTTTTTGTACAACATGAAAACTCACCGAAAATTGGAGCCTGCTCCCTTCAGCACAACTCTGCGTCCAGATGCAAAAGTGAGCGACCTCCCGGCTCTTCGGATCTGCAGACCCCTGCTCTTCAAGCCTGCAGCTGAGGAGCAAGTGGCGATATTCACGGAAGGCCAGAGTCTCCTCTAGTGGAATTATAGGAATTTACAGCTCCCTGGTTTGCCACACATTTGGGGGGAAAATTGCTTTGGCCTCGATCTAACTCCCAAGTAATTTCAAACAGGAATTAGGGATCCCTAAACATGGCAGAGTGAGAGGCTCAAACACAAGTGGAGCAGGGAACTAACTGGAGGAACACCTTCGAGCAGACTGGTCCCTCCTGTACCCATTGCCATGCTGCCCTCGTCGCCCAGGACAGCCCAACAGCCCTAGTCACGTCCTAGAGAAAAGCAGGGGGTTGGAGTTTGGCATTGCCTTCCCAAAGGCACACACTGCGCAAGGGACAAACTCAGTGCTGAGAAGCCACAAAGGGCCCAGCAAGGCAAGCAGGGGAAGAGAGGATGGAGTGTCCCACGTGGGACAGGAGAGGACCTACTCCCTAAGGAGGACCATCAAGAGAAGCAGGAAGCTGGAGAGCTGGTATGGAGCTAAGCCTTGTGCAAACTCCAGAATTTCAATATATGTTTCTCTGACTTTAATTCCTGCTGGAAATAAGGCATCCTGGGCATTTGGGATAATCGTACCAATACACGCATTTCTGTCAAGTACTAAGTGGGGGGGTATTATTGAAATCCATCTTTCAAAAAAAACCTATCAAGTGTATAATTATTTATCCTGTGCTTTGGGGAAATTAAAAATACCTACAAAGCTTTTTGAGACATACATGCTTTTTCTCCCAAAAATTTTACATAACTATGCTTTTATATTTGCTGCAGCACGTTCTGTGGAATTACTCTGAATTAAATGGTTTGATCATGGTAAAGTGATAAAAATGGTATCACAGAGCTGTAAATAATGCTAAGAGATAAGGAAAAATATAGTGGATTTCTTTCTCAATTACGGAAACTATTCCAATTTTTAAAAAGCAAAATGTTACTAATTTTTCTTTCTAAGGGAACCATAAATTTGAAACCCTGTGCTTCAAAGGGATGTATTTTTCCATAGACATTTGGGTGCAGAGTGATTGCAAAGAGCTCCTAACATATTCAGCCACCAGCCAGCACCTTCCAGACATCCTTGCTTCAGGCAGCGAGACGTGAAGTTGTAAACCAAACAGCTCCTCCACTTGGCTTCCAGTATGTGTTTCTGAGGAACTAGACATCTTCTGTCATTACAGGTGGGAAATGATTGCATCCATGCTAATTAGAACCAATTTATTATTATTATCAATTGCTATAATCAACACAAATTGGAAGCTTTCCTTCCTGCCACTCAGCCCCATCTTTTCTACCGAAACCTGCAAGGCATGCTACCTCTCTCAGTAACACGGCTCCAAAAGTAACCTCCTGCCTCCTTTGGCACATCTTACTGTCCACCTGCTCGTGGCCAGGTAGCAGGTATTCCGTGCCAAAGCCAAGCATGGCTTAAAGCATCGTTATTTTAGGTCCCTCCAGATCTAACGCATCAAAACGATCCGTATATAATCAATATAAAAGACTTAGAGATACACAAAGAGCTATGCATTTGTTTTCATCTTGGTAATACGAAAAGGAAGCTTGTGATATATAGCAAATAACTGAGTAAATTACATCCAGGAAGAATAAAGGTGGCTTGACTCCAAGATTTAGTTGTATTTGGAGTGTGTAGGATGGACTGCAAAAGGCAGTTCAGGAGAACTTGGACAGATGCGCACGCGTACATACAGACGTGAGGGTCTGGGCATGTTTACGCTTGTATTTATTTGCAATAGAAGTAAAAGAATGCACTCCAGCCCATGAAACTGTAATTGATTTGCAGGAATTAGATGAAAAGCTTCCAAACTATGGACTAGAACCATAAACGGGTCTCCGTATGCTGCAAAGCAGCCAGCAAACAGATAAAGAGGGTTTGTTACACGAATGAAAGACTTCAAACCACGAACAGAAAGGTGAAATAATACAGATATTTTTATGTCTATATTATAACACATTATATTCTCTATTTCTGTATCTGTGTATCTATATAAACAATGTAAAAAGCTCATGGTCAGTTTACTCAATGTAACTAACAGAGTTGTGGGGAGCAGAAATGAGTGCCAAACTTCATTTGGGCTGTTCTGTGCAGTGAATCCTAAAAAGCTAAACCCTAAAACTCTCCTAATTGCTCTGCTGTTTGAAGACGACAAATTAAATGACAGAGGCGACAATATTTGAGGCACGCAAAATTCCACTAGCGTCCTTCCCCATCGGCTCATAAAAAACCTTTCCTTTTCTGGGACTTCAGACACAACAGTCGCGAAATACCTGAGAACCTTCCTAAATACGGACTCTCTTCTTCACACCGAAAGCTTATCTACATCAAAAGCAAAGACTCCCAGACAGAGACGTAAGGAAAGCCAGCTAGATTTTTTAAAACTGATCTTTTGGCACCTCGTAGTCCCTACTCAGATTTCATTCATCCCTCATTTTTTTGACTCGGCCAGATAACGCGTCTCACACTCGGACTCTGGCAGACTGAGGGACATGCCTGAAAGCGGAGCACCAGTGGTGCAGGTGGCCTTTGTAGGTAGAGGTGGCTGTGTCTTGAATGCTAATTTCCGCTTTACAGCCTGCGACCGAATGCCAGAACAGACCTGTTTTCTTTTCTCTTTAGTAAGAGGGAAAACCACACATGCTCTTGCTGGAAGGAGGCCAAGCGGCGCCAAGCGTGCGGCAGGTAACTGGCAGCGAGGCAACTGGAGCTAGCACGCAGGAGACAACTTTCATGCTCTCTCGGAGCGAGCAAGGATTATGCCAAGCCCTGATGTTCCGTATGAAGGAAATGAAATCACTCAACATATTTTACAGCTCAGGGAAAAACGTTGCTTCATTTTTCCTCAAATGAGGTATTTAGCTCTGTTAGCAGGACGTTATTAGATTTATTATCATGTCAAGTCCAGGAGAGCTACCAGTTTAACTCTTAATGCAGCCAAGGCGCAGTTCGGAGGGAGGAGGAGAGAGAGCACACAATTGAAGTGGGCAGGAATTTTGTTAAAATATGTTAACAACTCTGACTGAGCCAAGCTGGTAAGGCACATTAAGAGAATGCAATTATCTCGATGGTTTGGAGGGAGATACAAGACTAGAAAATATCATTCCAGTTAGAGACCTGCATACCATTTTGCATAGCGAGGTTAACATCCAGAGAACAGAATAATGTTACAGCTCCCACCTCAAAGCAAGCAAAACTGTTTGGGGCCCGTATTTGGAGATTTGGAGATGCACACTGTTTTCAAAAATTGCTTGGGCTCTGAATTTAATGTGATTTAAATCCCTAAAGTGCACTGCATCTCCTTAGCTGTGCTGTGTTTTAAATGCTGCAGGTCCCGAGCCCAATACCTATAACTCTCGCTGAGCAGTACCTTACTCCACCACTTCCACACATTTCACTGTTATCATTTGTGTAGTAACACATAATATCCAGAAGCACATTCTGCTCACCATCACAGCTTGCCACCGCATCCATCTCGAGAGCTAGGGAGGAGGAAACAAAGGGTTTCCAATAATACCTTGCTGGTTTGCACATTTTTAAGCACAGTGTCCCACGGTACCCTTTTAGTATACCTTACAGCATCGGTGAATGCTGTGACAGGTCCTTGCATCACCATAGTAACACTGGGATTCTGTAAGGGACAAGGCTGGTAAAAAAAAAAAAAAAAAAAGAATTAAACAACAGGCTGTAGCTGAAGATTAGGAGGTGAAGGAGCCAATTTAATGCTTAAGGGAGCAAAAGCAGGAAAACGCAACACCGACAGACCCAAGTTTCCCTGGCTGCCACCAGTCACCAGCTGTTCGCCACAAGAGTTAACCAGAAGAGTTGTGTCTGATAGCATGGCTTGCACAATGCAATGCCCACGGATCCTGAGCTCCCTCACCAGTAGGAGCTGCTGTAATAGGAAAGAGGGAGCAAGGGAAAGAGGGAGCAATAGGAAAGAGGGAGCAAGGGAAGCCAAAAGCACCCAGCGCTGGCAAGGTAGCACGAAGGACAGTCTCAATTCCTGTTGCCCAGTGGCTCTGCAAGGCGCTTTCTGCCTTCGGGATGAAAAATCAGCACCACAAGTCTCCAGCACTTTACAGCCCAGTGATACAAAACCCACGGCGCCTCTTGTGCCAGCTCAGCGTGTCAGTGCACGGTGCGCTGTTTGGCAAGGTGCATCGGTCTACAGTGCACCTACAGATAGACAGATATGCAGATGCCGAGTCTGAAATGCTCAACGTGTGGCATTTAACTCAAGAAACAAAGAGAATGATCCCGCTTTTACAGACAGCTCTAAAATCATCCGCTTGCAGGACTCAGGTGCTTCGCATCCTTGAGTGTTTTCCAAAAGGCTCAGAGAGCAGATACTGGGCTGCTAACCGATCTGAAAAGCAAACATGCTAAGCACGGGGCGAGGGGAAAACAGGACTAATCAAACCCCACGAACGTGCTTGATGGTTTCCACAGCCAGGGCATCTTTCTGAGTGACAGACAATTCATCTTGCACCAGCTCCCATTGCCTAGAGATCATTTTCTTGGTTGTTTTCAGCTAAACCTACATAAACCCAAGTATTTTCGAACAGGAAACCAGATGTGATGGGGCCTGCCCCAGCCTGTGACAGCGACACGTGGGTTAATTATGATTGATGCCACGTCACTCTTCATAAAGCACCCACTTGCCACATCAGGTATTTTAATGTCATTTGTGGAGAGACGCCAGAAACCGAGGTCTGGGGTCAAGGAGAAAGGGACAGCAGTACGAAATACCCAATTAAGCTTCCCCCCCCATGCCAGGAGGAGGAAATAAAAATATGCATTAAGCACAAGCCATGCGGTGATATTTTCCTTGTGTTTTCTTGCTGCCTGTTGCCCCCAAGTGCCATTGCCACCCATGCTGAGGATGCCCTATCCAAGCTGCAGGCTGCCAGGGTTGAGCTGTGGCACCACGCGGGTAAAGCCAGGAGGGGGACGTGGGGCCACTGGGACTGCTGGGGACTGCCGAGGGCTGGGGAGCTGGTGAAAACCACAGCAAGAGAGCAAGAACTGTAGAAACAGCAGCATTTCAGGCGTGGCTTTGCTGCACTACTAATATCGCTCCTCCAGGGGCTACATGTGGATGAAGCATCTCTGCTTTCTAAAGGCAAACGCTAAGAAGTGCATATATACGTGAATCTGCGTGCAAGCATTTTTCTCACTTCTATCCAGCCATGGATATACGTGGTGCGCACCCAGGTGGAGGAAAACAGATCCCCATGCTGAAGCACTGGCTGGTTTAGGATGGAAGAAACGCCTCAGTCTGGTATTTCACCAAAAATAAGACGCAAATACCCACTTCAAATGGGTTCACCAACACATGGCGCACTTCACGTGTCTTCTAATCCCCTCAAGACCAGCTTTCAAGCCTTTTTTTTTTTTTTTCAATTTCTTTTTTCCTGATTGACAAGACCAAGTTCAGCTCCAGCCTGTGGTCTCAGGCAAGGTACATGTCTCTGCCACCCATCCGGCGAAGGGTCAGATACATCTGAGACACTGAAAACGAGCTAGTGCTGCTGTGCTGGAAAATGCTAGCAAAAATAAGAGCAAGTGAGGTGCAGGTGAGCCAGGGAGGAAAGCCTAGGCACAGCTGCCTGCTTTACCTACTCCCAGTTTTGTAGCGTTTTTGAGTTCGGTAGGGCTTCATGGGTGACAGCAGTAGCTGTCTTCTTGTGTGAGTTACATACGTGGACAAATGGTAAATGAACTGATGTGCTTCTCTTTATCTATTTTATGAGTTAGACCAACCTACTGTATTTTAATGAAAAATCAAGATAATAAAGCTCATAAATGAATAAAGGCAATAGTGTCTGCAGAGCCTGGTATTGAATGAGCTGGCTAATTTCATGTGTGAGGTTATTTATCCTCCTGTTCCAGTGTCACCTCTTTTTTTTCTCCTATTCAAACTACTGAGAGCCATTTCAAGGAATGAAGTAAAAACAAGGAGCCCTAAAATGGGTTTGCTCAGGCGTCACTGCTGGCTACAGCTCTCAGCTCAGTGCTGGGACAGAAGGAGCTATCAGACAGCCCAGAAAGCTTTTGCACATTATTTTGAAGTCATCTGCATGCCATTAAGCATAATCAGAGACCAGGTGAAGAACCCTCTTTGCTAACTCCTATGTGTCCTCAACTTGAGTTATCCAGATCACTTTAGCTATGTCCAGCAGTAGGTATCTGCAGAGCTGCTAAGGATGCCTTTTTTCATTAAAAATGGCATGCTTTGGATTTGGGGGAGTTGGATTCAAAATGGTGCGTGCGTCTGTACGGAGGAGGAAGCTCCTCAGGGTGTTCCCCCAGGTGAGACTTGATGGCTCCGCCACAGGGAGATGGGCGGCACTGGGTGAGTCTGGGGGAAGCAAGAGGGCTGTGAAGGTGCACCCAGCCTTTCCCAGCCAGCCCCTTGCACCTCTGCAAAAAAGCATGCGTGTGGGGGTGCAGGTGCCACCACATGATACTTCCTCACCTGCCCCAGCAGCACATCAGCATCTTAATTTGGGTATTTCTTCGCAAGTTCAGATGTTGGCTTGGTCTGCTGAAACTCAGCGAATAAAGAATAAAGTTCCTG
This sequence comes from Anser anser, assembly GCF_964211835.1. Classification (NCBI taxonomy): domain Eukaryota; kingdom Metazoa; phylum Chordata; class Aves; order Anseriformes; family Anatidae; genus Anser; species Anser anser. The sequence goes on from NC_139724.1 coordinate 15,281,634, forward strand.
TCTCAAAGTGCACCTTGTCCACGCGTTTCTCCAACTAACTTTTCAAGGCTTTTTCTCCTACCTTTGCAACCCTGATGTTCCTCTGTGGTGAAATGATCAGCACTGAAATGTGGGATCGTTTCTAGCAGATCATCTGGGTGGGGTGGGGTGGAGGGGAAATAAACAACTTTCACATTAGTTGCAGAGAAGTGCACAAATGAATTACCCGCTGTTTTCAGCCAGTCATGAATAATTCAAATTCCCCTGTGTCGGTGGATCTAATTAGTAATCATCCAAACTATTCCTGAATTATCTAGTTTAGAGTTACTCGCATAGCAACGACATTCATTTCCGATAGGATTATTAATCCATTTGCCAGTGTGAGATTGCCAGGGCAGAGGCAGTGGGAAGCCATACCATCAGTTAATGTTATTAATGTTTCTTTAACAATTAACCTATCCAGTGTTCAGGGACAAACAGCATATGTCATGCAGAGAGATATTTTTAAAGCTCTGTGGATACGTGCCATACATCCTGCTGATTCGGCCACCTTGAAACGCAAGGAGCTGTCATTAGCGAAGGCTTGACCCTGACTGTGCAAATTGCATAGGAACCGGGAGAAAATATGAAATAATAGAGTTACCTAGACCTCATAGCAATAGCCGAGGTGCAAATCCACTCCAAAAAGCAACTTTGCAAATCCGAGGCCCACTGGAGTGCTCTCCACTGATTCCCGATTGAGTGAAAGAAGGAACTTTTGTGGTTTTCCCCTATTGCTGATTTAAGAGCTCCCAAAGGCAGCCCATGTCCGGAGCTCACTCGAGAGGTCCCTTCCCACCACACCCAGCCCGTGACTCTGCGGTCAGCTCTTCTGAAAAAGAAAATGCCAGGTTAGCGTGCCTCAAAAGACAGCATAGCTGAGATGTGTGAGGAAGCTGTACATTTTAATATAATCCAGTAAATAATGAGCGTTTCATGAGCTTTCCCCCCTGTCCCAGGTACTCATAGTAAAACACCTGCTTCGACACTGCTCTGGAACTATGCGAGGTTGGGGTGAGACCTTTGCTTAGGGCAAATCATCCCCCATCTATTACTGTGGGATTTTCATATCTTATTTAGAAACATCTGGCGCTGATGCTTGTCACAGATGGGATACTGGGTTAGATGAAGCTTAGATCACACAAAAACATGTTCCCAAACTTGCTTATTTTTAAAGGGACTTTTAAAGCAAACTGATCCAGCATCCCCTTCAAATATAAGCTACCAGACAGGCAGTGCCAGCTTGCAGAAAGCTAGCAGTTTGATGTCCCATAGAGAAGCCCTTGCTCTCAGCCAAGCAGCGTTCAGGTCCCTGCGTAGCCCATTGCCACAGCCCACTTCCCTGCATAATCCAAAACTGTTGCTAAACCAAGATTCGTACAGCTAAATAGCAGGAGGGATGTGTCTGGGGGGAGCTACTAGACCTAACTCTGCCGTGGGTTGAAGCACAGTCACCAAAGGGAGTCACTCTAGAGTGCCAGCCACCATGGCTGCAGATACCAGCAACCCACTACTCTTCCTTTTATTTCACTCCCTATCATTTTAAAAGGGTTTTGAGACAAATCTCGCTTTCTTAGTCACTTTGGGGGCTTCACTGAAAACTGATGTTAGCAAGAACACCACATAAAATATCTTTAAAATCAGTAAAACCTAATGGTGGAAAGACAAAGGAGAATTGAGCCTTTACCAGCTCAGGAAAATCAAAAGACCTGTCATTAATTAGAATTGCGAATGCTTTCTCATTAGCACAATATGTTGTGCTGGAGCTGGCCATGTGGAAAAGTTCTGCATGACAGAATAGCATGGGAGAGAGCACAGCACAGCTTTTTTTTTAAAAAACAAATAAATAAATAATTTGGTGCCACCAAAGGAAAGGAATAAAGTTGTAAACATATTTCCCAAACATCAGCTAACAGCAGGAGTTTACAGTTTTTCTGCAGTGGCCAAGTATAATAAAATTGATCTGTTGACTATACAGATCCATAAAATAGTTTACACAGAGTTAGACTTATTGCCAGTTGGATCAGAAACAAAATTCTTCCTAAAGAAAGTGGCCTTGTAAGCATCCTTTTTCCATTACACATCACGGCAACTGCTGGGTAAATGAGGGCCAGGTTTCCAGAGTTCAGCACTTTGGGGTATTCTGCTTTTAAACACTGCTCGAGGAGCACGTGTAGGACAGTGGGTGAGCTGGAAAGGACTGGAAATCCCTTGGACAGTCTCCCCACAGCAGGAAATGCAGATTGTACCCATGAGCCCGGCATTGCACTTACCCTGGCAGCACTGACTGGATGCAGGGGACCTCAGACACGAGTCTGCTCTTCTCTTTTGGCAGAAGCAGCAACGGGAGATGCTCCCTCTAGCATCCCTGGGAAGGTGACAGGATGGGGAACCAGAGGCACAAACCCCTTAACCCACCACGGGCGCCAGTGCCCAGCAGCTAAGGCATGCGGCCTCCAAGTGTCGCTGTCCCCAGGCTGAAGCAGATCTTCCTGCAGATCAGACCGTGTCCCTTAGACAAACCCCACCAGGCCAGGCTTTCAACATCATCTCTGCGTGTAGCCGCTTCTGGCCTGTTATTAGGAATAAATGAAATGAATCTTAGAAAGAACTCTTTAAAAAAAAAAAAAAACGTCAATTCCAATACACAGTTCATAAACTTAACCCAGGAATCAGATCACTGCAGGTAGACACACATCTGAGCTAGGAATCAAGGAGCTTTTCTCACAAAAGCTTTGGAAAAGGAATATTTGGGCACAGAAATAGTGTTATGAAACCATCCCTGTGTGGACAGAAACACTCGTATCTCCATTGCACACATGTGGTTAAATGGCCTGCGGGCAGCCAGCACAGAGCAAAAAACTCAACCCGAGGCTCCAAAATCCCTGGCTAATGCCCTAAACACTGGAGTAGCCAACAGGCTACTGCCGGCCTCCTCCCCAATATTAGTCTCACAACTTATAAAGAAAATCAATCTATAAAGTATGCAAAACCGAAATTCATTCTTTCACTACGCAACGTATGCAAAATCCTCCCCGACACGCTGGCATTTGGTTTCAGATACGCCAAGGTTAATAGCCATAATGTAAAATCGTTATCTGCAGCCGAGTATTAATTAGGGCCCTCATGTACAATGCATTCACAATTTGCATGCAAAGAGGGCTGCAGCGCTTCTCCATGGGAGGCCGGCAGTGGGTTAGAGCTAGCAGAGAGCTAGAAGACTTTGGGAGAAGCCTCGCCAGATGCCCCTCTCCTGCCTCGCGTGCCGGGGAAAAAGCAGGTTTTTTGGGTCCCCTCTGTTGAATCCAGGCAGGGTTCAATCATTTGCACTGCCCTGGGGCGCAGGAGCCCTGCACGCAGCAGGGATGTGCCTCAGCACCGGCTGCTTTCACCCAACCCACACCAGGCACATTTCAAAGCCTCCTGACACTGGTTTTTGTGGCTTGAAGGGCTGTGTGGCTTTGGAACAACGCTGTTTTGATACAGAAAAAGTCTGATATATTTATTGCTGTTATTATCAGAGCGGGTCGGTCCCCAAGACTCTCAGATCATTCAGCAGAAGCCACCTGCACAAGTCTCAGAGGAGGACGGAAAACAATTTTTATGTCATTTTTGCAAGTTTTATCACTTTGAAGTGCCTCACAGCCCCACGCACAGCACTTGAACCTCCAGTCTCACAGGGCGGCTCTAGGAGAAAGCCACCAACCTCTCCCTGGGGATGAGAAACCCACCCAGCTGCAGGTCGGGAGCCCACCTCCTCCTCGCTCTCCCATTTGTGCCCCACTGGATGAGAAATGCCAGCTGGGTTTGTAGCTACCAGCTGCGGTGATGCTGCTGAGCTTGGTGTGTGACAGTGCTTTGGCTTTTAAAAATATAGGAGATGGCCGTGTGCTCACGTGTTCAGACTTTTTATTTATTTATTTTCCCAATCTGTATCTTTTCCATTCTTTAGGGGTTACGGGCTTGGGTTTCAGTGGTTGTTTTCCTTGAAAAATAAACACTTTCTAAACAACACTCGAAGTTTAAAAAAAAGAACACATTTTCCCAAACGACTGCTTTCCACATCCAAAATGGGTCCTATGTTTTTAAGCAACCACGATGCCCACCTAGATGTCTCAGTGTGCTTAGGTCTTTATAAATGCTCACTGAGGTCACAAAACCACAAGAAAAGGAGCTAGACAGGAGACTGCAAGCCCATCACATCTCCCCTCTCCTCCTAAGGCAAGCAGATCTCTGTCCCGATGGATGATACACACCACCAGGCTGAAGGACACACACATTCGTAAGACTATTAAACTCACAGATTTTCGGTAAGATTGGCAAAGAAACCTGGGAAAGGCACTCCTTCAGAAGAAAGCAGCCTTCCTTATTTTGAATCCCGGAGAAGAAATCAAGACCTCCTATCTTGGCTTTCTTCCGAACTGAGGAAGGTGCTAGCAACTTGCACGGATCCTTGGGACAGATGCTCAGGATTTGGCTGGGGTGAATTTGAGGCTCTTATTAATGTGATCCATCACCAAGCCAATGGTTAACGCATCAGTCTATTTACAGAGGCTGTTATCTTGCTGCCGAACTCCAGAAATAAACGATGGCTGAGCAACTTGCAAATTGCTGGGTACAGTCAGCGAGGCAAAAATCAATAGTCCCTCTAGAAAATTCTGTCTCTAATCAGGTCTGGATTCGATACGATGAGGACAAAAACATTTTCTTCTGGTGTTTTTCGGCTACATGCGATGGAGATTGCTCACATTAGAGCCTTGACAGCAGGGACAGGGATGCTGGCAAATGGTGCTGGCAAAGCTGGGTGCCTCTAAGCTTTGTGTGAGACCCACGGTGACTGGCCCACGAGTTTTAAGATGGAGTTTGACAGCCACAAAAGGAGGTAAGTACAGTGGAGTTGTATGCAGTCGGGGGAGTTAAATCATGACCACCCCCTTGCCCTATTCCCCAGCTAGCTTTTATTTTTTATCAGAGCACCGGGAAGAAAACCCAGATGTCAGGTGTATTCTACCCATTGCAGGTGCCAACAAATATTTATTCAAATGCTTTTTCTACCTCCTAATCATCACCAGAGCTCACTCCCTGGCTCCTTTTGGAGCTCCTTTTCCTCCCCAGCCCTGACCTGGTAGACAGCAAACAGTGGTGCAGCTTCAGCCAGGGCTCAGACGGCTGCGGGCTGAGATTCCAGCCAGTGAGGGCTGATGAGAAACCAGGAAAAATAAATCTCTGCCCGGAGATGCCTGCCTAGCTCATCACCGGCTGAGCAATGCCTCCCCAGGGACCTCTTTGACTTTTTAAGGATTTGTTTTATTTTTCCTTTAATAATGAGCATGCAGATGTTCCACGTTTCAAATTACTCCCATTCCCTTCTCTCTTCCCTCTGTTTTCTCTTTCGTTTCCAGCACGTTTAGGCAGGGCAAGCACTTGAGACAAAGCAAAGCTGAAGGTCGAAGGCCTCCCATCCTTGAACGCCAGGAAAAGAAAAGCGCATCCCTGCGACACTGCTCCCTTCCCCAGTGACAAATCCCTGTCCCCTTCCCCCTTTGGGCCACGACCTGCTACCATAATACAATAATACCAATGGAAAAGTCCAAAAGTGCAGTCACACTTCCCTAACGCACGTACACTTAACACTTTTTAAGGCAAAAGTTGTCAGTAATAGGAGCTTCAAAGAAGTTGCACGTCTCAATAAAAGGCCTTCCTTTTAACAGCAGCAGTTGCTGCTGGGAGCTCTGCAGTTTTTCTTTTAATTCAGCCATCATGATAAATTGCCTGAATATTCTCATTTTTATACTCAGAACCTATTCCCTATACCAAATTCCGCTCTCATTTCTACCCGGAGTAACTTGAAATAATGGACTCACCTCATTTATCTCGATAAGTTTAGAGTTGTCCAGCTAATCTTTTTGAATAAGAGCTATTGAAGCATTTTTCAGCATATATATTCTGTAAAACTGGGTTTGTCTTCAGCAATTAAATTTAAAAAAAAAAACTGTAGAGTTTGTTGTTGTTGTTGTTTTAATGGCCTGCATCGCTGCCATATTTGCAGTGTCTTGGGCTTTTGGCTGCTCAGAAGTGTTTTCATAACCCCTCCTGGTGATAAAAATAATCAATTGCGCACATCAGCAGAAAAAAAAAAAATAATAATTAAAAAAAAAAGCTTATTCAAAATCTCACGATTTCCTGGCAAATTTGGACCACAACTGGAGACAATCTACTTAACTACTTGAAATGCTATACCCTGCTTTGAAATACCTCCCTCCTCAGGCCATGTTTATAAGTCTTATTGTGTTACCTACTTAACAAAAACGAAACATGAGATTTTCCCAGCTTCATGAGAAAAAGATGCCAAGAGGACAGAGACCCCAGTAAGTCCTTAAAGAGTGAACACTGGGATTCGATATTGTGACCCAAATTCGTACTTGATTCTGTGAGTATCTGTGGGATTTACTGCCCCATAACACACTGCAAATGCATTCCAGATTTACAGACTTATTTTTCAGGGTATTTGTGAGAATATTATCCTGGGTTTGCTTTCTTTTTAATGTGTTCTCCAGCACACCCAGGAGTGCCCGCGAAGCTGCAGAGCTGCAGAAGTCTTTCCTGGAAGGAGATGATCCATCAGAGCAGACCTCTGCACTCTGCCTGAGCTTTGCAAAACTACCTGGGTCAGTGATAATTATTATCAAAGTAAATTATATTCTCTGTCATATCACATCTCAATTAACCAAGCAGCCATAATCACCTTACGTCTCGCTGGGGCCCTGAGTAGGCAGTTTGCTGTTTGCAGCTGGGAGATGAGATAGGTGCCCACGCAGCCGTGAGAAATGTCCTATTGTTTAGCTACCCTCGATCCATTTCGAAGGCGATAAATGGCCAACAGCGTACCCATTCGGCTGTTTTCTATAACCTTTCTCTCTCTACAACCTGATTATCACAGGCATTCTGCTTTCCTCCTCTGTCCATCATTTCTCCAAGCATAGGCATCATGCACCAGCTTCCAGATGTAATCTCCCACAGGTCCCCATCATGACCAATCAGCAGAGGTAAGGGAAGGCAAAGCAGAAGTTTCTGGTGCATAAAAAGCAGCTCTAGGACACGAAAGTGCCTCCCATCTCAGTGCACCTCAACTTACACCTCCACGAGCCAAGCTTCCTCTGAACACATCAAGACTGCTTCAGCGTAGTCTTGTGCCTCTTTCTGCCTGGGCTGTCGCCTGGCTTTGGGGGATCAGAGCTGCTGAAATCAAAATGTTTATAAGCAACCTGCAGCAGAAGCCCCACAGACAGCCAGTCAGCCCAATGTCATCCTTCCGCTGCTTGTAAACAATCTCCATGAGAGCAAAAATAAAAGCTAACAAATGGTAAACTTTTGTAAATACTTTTGATCATTACTCACTGGACTCATAAATCTTTCACACATTAGACAGTCAGACTAACAGGACACACAAATTTTGCTCTTAGTGCCATAAATCTCTCTCACGTTTTTTTCTATGGCCATAATAATAGAATTATTGTTGCTTTCGTTTCCTCCCCTATTCTGTGTAATTAATCTCGATGTGTTGCTGTGTACATCTAGAGACAGTACATTCCGTGTCTGCCCATTTGTATTTTCTTCAACAGCCAGTCCCATCTGAGTTAATATATTGTGTTTTATTATATATAACCACTGCCCATAACTCAGATAGAACACAACACATTTTCATTTTGTTGCCCCATTATTTTTGCAGTAAGTCGATACGATATGAGGTGAAGCGTGCCTTGCTCAGCACTTATTGATCTGTCTGTTTGCTCATTGCTTACATCAAAACACCACTTGTCAGCTCTGGCTCTGTTATGATTATCTTATCATGCAGGAAAAGACAGACTCAAAGACTAAATGCTAGTCGCCATCCAAGGTCAGCTGATGGCAAAAACCAGCCCAAAGGGTTTTCAGCTAGGCCGAGATAAGTAACTAGCACCTCAGGATCAAGTCTCCTTCTTATTAAAGGTGCCTTTACAATGCAGTTGGGAAGAGTGATTCAAGCAGCTCCAGCCAGTCCTTGCAGCTCAATGTAAGGGTGATGACAGAGGCACAGTACCCAACACTGACAGAGATCCTATGGAGCATAAATGAGGGGCTGTCTTCATTTTTCGGTAGAGAAAGGAGCTATGCGTGTTCTTCAAGCTCATCCATCTTGCTATAAGCAACGCCAGCCTCATGGGAGATTGCAGTGAAGCAGAGGTGCTGTGCATTAGTTGGGGCTTTTTCCTTCAATAAGCGCCCTGCGCACTGGAAAACCACAGCCCCGCTTGGCATGGAGGACATTTCACCAAGTTGTCTGTCATTGTGGCACGTCAATATCACTTTGGACTGAGACCAAATGTCCAACATTATGTCACCTCTGGCAAAGTGGCTGCATACTCAATGCACCAAGATAGCATTTGGAGCTCATCCATCTAGCCCTGACCTCATACGATGCCACATCAGCAACAAAAAATCACTGCACCCTCTTCCCTCTGTTTCTAAATGATATGCTTTCCCTCTCCTGCAGACCGCTGCTCTTAAGTTGTTAAGGAGCTTTGAAAAATATGTTTGGAAAGGCATCTCTGCTCTTTCAGAGCATGCAGCAGGGCAGTGCCTGAATAAATGAATTTGATTAGTGAACCCCTGCTTAAAGGATCAATCACTTTGCCTTTGGAAAGACGAGTCGTGGAGAGACATATGCCAGCAGCCAACCTGCTGATGTGTTTTGGAGTTTGTCAGCATGGGGGCAGGCAGGGCTGTGAGTGACAGCAGGACCTCTTTGGGGTTTGGGTCATGCTGCCTTGAAAATCTGGACAGAAGAGATCAAGATTTATGGCTGGATTACTGATCAAATGAAATAATGGAGCTGCCCAGCTCAAGAACAGCAAAGGGGCACTAGCATCCTCCAGCGTTCTGCTTTTCTACTGCATGGGCGTCACAGTTTTAAGCATGCGGCTTTCCAGTGCTGGGGTGGGTAGACAGGGGTGAGCCTTCGGTGGAGGAGCCTTGTCTCTCTAGGCTTTAGAGCCTCTGCAGAGAGCCCTTGCCTACAAGGTGATCCAGAGGAAGCGAGGAACCTAAATATCCCCCACCAGAAGCACCCTGGGGTGCTGTGCCGGGGCTGGCTGCTTTGTGCTCCAAACCTAGGCAGCCCACAGCACGCCGCCTGTAAGCGGGGCACGCCATCCAGGGGGAGGCTTCCTGCAGAAAAGGCTGATGCAATTATACCAGGGTTTTTAAGAACTTCCACTGAACGTTGCTACCTTTTCTGGACTTCAAGAAAGTAATTACGTGGCTGGCTTCAGTAGCAGGGTCAGTTGCACCACCTGGGTCAAAGGGCTGGCAAACAGCAGCGCACCAGGGAGGAAGAGTGGGAAAGGGAATTTCTTAAACTGACCTCTTTGCCAAAGACAAGCACGATCACCTCTCACGATGCTCTTTAAGCACCTCAGAAGATTCAGGCTCTCCCATATATTGCAGAGAAGCACTTGCTGTGCTTACACCGAGCAGGAGCATCTCCTTCCCCAAAGGCATGTCGTAACACATTAGTCTTCATCCCTCAACACAAACCTGAATGATGAGGAGGAATGCAAATGCAGGCATCTACATTTGAAGCCTCTTCTGACCTGTGCTTAGCTGGGCATAAACAGACTGATCTAAGGGAAGAGCAGAGCATCTCCTCTCCATTCGCCTGCTCCAGTGCCAGAACCCAGGGAACTAATCGCCAGGGTCAGAGGTTTTTGGGTCAGGCGAGAGCTCTTTTTTCTTTGTCAAGGCACCTCTTTTCAATGAGGCATGTGCCTGTTTCTGTCTCTTTAGCAGCTGCTAAACTAGCAGGAGAGTGCCAAAAATGCAGTGCTGTGCTCCTTCAGGCTCCCTCTGGGCTCCTGGCCCTGGGACAAGCCCAGAGCTGCCCACGTGTTTTCTCTTGCTGTCAAAACCCAGTAGTTTTGTTCCTCCATTTGATGTTCCTGGCAAGACGGCATTGCTATTAACTGCAGCAAGTGTGGCTGGAGAAATCTTTTTGTTCCTTTTTCCCCTCTCATGCACAGGCTTTCGGAGGAAAAAGAGAATTATTCCCATCATGATGCTCCTTTTCATTTCTAAGATTTACTGACATTTACTTGGGAACCGAGCAATCATTTTCTCTCAGCAGTCGATTTAATGCTGGTGGGAGCGAGTGCCAGACAGGAGCCCGTGCCAACACCTCCGCTATCATTTCAAGTCCAAGGAGCTTGATATTGATGCCTGGGAAAGACTCCTCAGCTCCAGCCACGCATCTGCTCACCGAGGGTTCAAGCGCTTGGAGAAAAGAAGAATGAGCATTTTGCCCAGCAGGAGGCAGGGACCCACTGGCTAAAAGAACACGGTCACTTCTTCCTCTGCACGCTGCCTGGCCCTGTGCCGGTTAGCAAGCTCCTTCCGTCTCCCTACCGTGTTTTTGCTCAAGAGGAAGACACGAATGCACCCTTCTGAAAGTTAGGCGGCACATACATTGTTTTTTTTCCCTGCTGAGCGTTAATGGTGACAAATACTGCTGTAATGAAGCGGAACTTCCTGTTACTTCAGCCTGGCTCATCATCGTATCACCGCAGCGAGGAAGCAGAACGGCCTGCACGTGCCACGTCTTAAAGACCCAACAGCTAGAGGCCACAGTATGGAGAAATTAATAAGATGTTTAGAGTAGTACGATTAGATTTGCATTGTCTTTGTAAGAGGCGCCAGCGAGGGCTTCCTCTCCAAGGTCAGATGCTTGAAAATTAGGAGCAGCCCTGTTTTAGCAAGGTTGCTCAGTGGGAGCAGTGAGGAGTGGCCACCCTATCGGTCTTACCGCAGTGGTGGCAAGGTGCAGAGAAGGTGAAAACCCCTCCACAGCACCAGCGCATCACCCACTGCCAAATCATCCTTGGTCCAGTGCTTTGGAGGCAGAGGTTGAGATCGAGTGCTGATGCCTAGCTCCACCAGCAGGCGTGCAAGGAGGCTGCCAAGCAGCACAACACAGCGGGGCGGCAAACCCTTGTGCACTCTACCACACACCTCTTTTTTTGCCAGCTCTTCTCTGTCAAACAACAACTGGAAGGCTTTCCGGAACAGCAAGGACTGTGACTGGACCTTCGTGATGGCTGGGGGACACAAAGAGAGCATAACCACTACCTGGGCCTCCATGCATGACAGACATCTGGTCAGAGGCTGCGCGGACCACAATTTCTTGTGTTTCATTCAGCAAAACAGCTCTAAACTAACCGATTCCTGGTTGCACAGCGCCAGCACCCTGGAACTCAACAGGCCAGATAAACGCAGACCCAAATTATTTCTGGTAACATGCTTATAAAGAGGAACTGAAAAGCATTTCCATGCTCTGCATGGCTTGCATTACCATTTTTGTTTTGTTTTGTTTTTTAATGTAATCCAATACATTACAGCCAAATCTGATGAGGAAATAGCTCACCACAGTCCCCAAAGGATTGTTTTCATGTGGTCCCTGATTTACGAGTGTCTAATTTCACTTTCATGTGCTGGATTTCTGACTGTAGCTTACCCACACCCAAGTTTCAGCCCACGAGCCAGGCACTGCTGGCACTGACCAGGGGGGGTGAGCACCCTTCCCTCGCCTGCTCTGGGGCCTGATCCTGCCTTTTTAGAGCAAAACCCCCTTGAGGTTCATGGAACCCTATGCTTTATGTTGCTGCACACTCAGTTCTCCTACCACATCTCTCCTTAAATATCCTAGCTTCTGCTTTTGAGTTTCGCATTTTCCACAGTCCTTTTTCTTTAGGAAATCGGAGGTTTCTGATTTCAGGCTCGCCAGAGCTGGCCTTTTAGGTACCAGCAGAATTGCCCTACTGCAGTCTGCAGAAAGCACGGCCAGCAGCACCCTTTTAGCCCCACTCCTCTTCTGTTATCCACTCTGCTCCACCAAAACTGCGAGGGGCTGTCAGCTCTAAGTTGCTCCCACAGTCTGGTGTTTCCATCCCCTGGGACAATGCCAGGGAAAGGTGCTAATGATATGATATCCATTTTGCAGCTGCACTATGCTTCTAAGGGGGAGATAATCTAATTGGTACCTTATTACTGGAGCACTTTAACAGCAAACTCAGTGACAGGAATGTGCACGCTGAAGTGCTTGGTCATTTGGGGAGAATTGATATGAGCTGTGGTGTCTGGGCTCATTGCTGTGAACTCCGAAAATTAGATAGAACTAAGCTCAGAAAGGCAGAAATTCCTCAACAAAGCTTGGAAAATCAGAAAGACCCAATTAATTTCCCCCCTTATTCCTCACCTTTTGGGGGAAATGTGGTTCTGAAACCCACAATTCAAGACCTTTGATCCCAATGCCTTACTTCTCAGAACCCTGGGAAGCTGGCAGGGGCCGGGAACCCTCCACCAAAATGCATGTTGCATGTGAATAGTCCAACTGTCAGGTGCACCAGCCCACTAAGGGTCTGCTGCCATCCTTTGGGGTTTTATCCTTTGGCCTTGTCTGTGTGAGGAGGGCACCTCCAGCCTCCTGACACCAGGGTGGTCAGAAACCACAAGTAAGCTGACAGACTGCAGCTTAAAAAAAAAAAAAAAGCTCTTTTATTCACTTCATTCCTCCTATTATTCTTCTTTGCACATGCTGCGTTTGTTTTTGTCATTAGGTTTCCAGTGTCCCTAATAAGAGATTAATGAGATGCTAATTCAACATGCAAATTACAGGAGACTGGCATGGAAAGGTTGCTATATTTAGAGCCAGAGCAGGATTTTAATGGCTGTCTTCAGCCATCTTGTGCCTTTTTTCAATTGCTTCCTTACTCCGGTGAGCAGCCTTGCATCCCTGAAGCGTCTAGGTGACCTTGGAGGTTAGCAGGAGTGACAAAAATTCTGGACTATGGTAGAAAACAAACATTGAAAACCAGGTTCCAATGACACTGTCAAAAGGAAATAGTGACAGAGGGCCTTATCTACCATTTTTAAAAAATAATAATGCCTTGGACCTTTGCCTGTTTAGCAGCAACAGCAAGAGGAAGGGACATCCTGAGAAATCAAATGCTCATAGGTGTACCAGCACTTTGACTCCTTAATATAAATGCCACTAGAAATGTTACCCTAAGTAAACAAGCAAGCAAGCAGAGCACTCAGATATTGAAGGATGCTAAATAATCGGGATGGGACCCTCTGTTCCAATCACCTTCACATTCCTGTGACACAGAGCTCTCCCACTGCCAGCACAAACAGCATCTTCTTGCGTCAAGCTCGAGGGTCAGCTCTCCAAGTCACGCCAGAACTCAACACTTCTACTTTGTCACCTGGAAACTGAGAATAAGGGTGCAGACTTCTGTTTATAAATGTTACAGCACAGCTGACTACAAACAGTGATTTTTAACCACAGCAAATTTAAAGGTGTTCAAGATTGAAAGACCTAGGTACTGAAAGGAACATGTCCTTTCTTACCAGAAGCTGTTAGTGAGTACCCTGCCCCAGAGGTTATCACGGGAGGGCCAATTCAGGTTCGTTTCCTACACTTGTGATGAAGGTCAGAGCTGACAGGGTCACCATGTTCCGCTGCGTTTTTAGGGTCAGCTCCCAGGGTGTTCTGACACCCTGCCCTGAAGGAGAAGAATTCTGCTTCTGCCACACTGTCACAACACCAACTTCAGGATGCTTTTGAAAAGAAAAGGATTTTTTTATTCTTCCTATTGAAAGGCACATGCAGTAAGCCTGCTATCACATTTGCTGTCACCGTGTTATCATGCGCACACCAGATGCCCCTGACTTCATTACAATGCACAGCCAACCCCTGTCGACAGTCATTCCCCCAGTTACTCACAGCAACCCGTTTTCGAGACTTGCAAAAGCCTAAAAGATCCTTTTTCAACCTGTAAGGACACGCTCACCTCCAGGGACTGATTTACCAAGTTAAAGAGTTCCCTAAACTGGGCTCTTGGGTCACAAAAGCCAGTTGCAGCCCTTGGACCACCTTGGCTTGAGCAGGCGTGACTCAGTGTTCACAGACCGCCTTGCCTACTGGGCTTCTGGCCCGCAAACTCTGTATTTTTAGATATGATCCTGAATTCCTGGCCGGACATTTACTTGCAGACAGATGTCCCTGTGGCTCCGATGCTTCTAACATGATTCGACCATTTGCATCAGCTGAGAAACTGGCTCCTATTTTATGGATTTTTTTTTTCCTCTGAATCACAGTCTCCAGACTAAAATGCTACCAAAATCTCTGCAGACTTCTCCCTTCCCCAGTGGTTTCAGCTGTTTTTATTGCTCTGAGGCACCAGACAGTTTTGTTAATAACGGTAAATCCTTTTAGCCTCTGGTTAGCGCAGGTTGTGCTGTGATTGACAAGGTAATAAAAGTGTTAATGAGAGAAACTGGCACAGCCAGAGATCAATAGTTGCCAATAAGAAAAACAATTCTGATACTTAATTTTGTAGAATTCCCCCAAAGCGTTTGAAAATACATCACAATCGGTCTATTTTATTGTTTAATAGATGTTCTCTCCCTGGTGCACTCAGATAGAGATCAAATTAACTAGAGATTGGGCGAAATGGCAAAGAAGGGAAGAGGACCCCTGATCCTGCAAAGTTTGCAGGACTGTTGGGACACGGAGCTTCGGGGCAAAGCCATTTCTGAAATAAACGTGCTTGGGGCTATCATTCCCAGCCACGTGATCTCCAAAAATTGCTCCTTCTTTGTGCACATTTTTCCTGCAGTGTGGATACAGGGGGTAAATAACACACGAGACCAGCTGCAGTGCCAGCAGTGAACAACTAGACTATGGCACTAAGACCAACCGTGAACAAAAATACCGTGTAAACTGTGCCACCTCAAAGGGCAAAGCTACATGAACACTGAAGGAGCCAGGGCAAATGTCCTTTAGAAAAAAGAAAAAAAAAAGGGAAAAAATCAGAAAGCCCTGCCAAACTGGGAACGCAAGGAGAGGAGGAAAACAATTTCAAAAAGAGCACAGATAGGTTGGAAGTCAAATGGAAGGGGCACTGCTATACCTTCATGAAAATACAGAGAAGGGGAGCGTGACTAAACCTTTATGACGTAAAAATGACCATGAATACATTTTCCAGAAGCCAGTTAGGCAATGCAAGGATGGCAGGGCTATTTGGATAGCCAGAAGATGACAGCTTGCTCAGTCCCATTGGTTAGGCACAGGGGGTCCTAGCAAAGTGAAACACCAGGGAAGGCCTCTCCAAGTGGGCTGTGCTCATGAAGGAGTGCTGCGAAACCCTTTCCAGGGCAGGACAAAGAAATCCCTAGCTCCAGTCCTGACAGCAGTTTCTGATACACACACATTATTACCTGACAGAAAATTTCCATTTCTACTCACACAATGTGAGAGGTTCATGGGTTTTTGTTGAACTGGGGAACACAGAAGGACAACAGAGGATATAGGCATAAGAGTGACATTGGGATCTCACTAAGCCCAGCAGTCACCAAAATTGGTGGCAAAGCTTCACTTGACTTAAGAGCAGAGCTTGGGTGACATTAAAGGCTTTTGGAAATCCCTCCATCCATCATTTCTATGCCTAGGAATAACATCTAAACTCTAACGTAGATTTGCCTGGTATTACACCTCACAGGTGTCCGTGTGCTTTAGGACAATAGAAGGAAGGCTAGGAATTGCAGATACTCCCACTTTACCTCAGGCAAGTCCTGCACAGTGACAAAGTCAGGCTAATTTTTCAGCTACCCAAGTACAGAGGTAGCAGCATACCAGGGGACTGCTCTTTCTTGCAAGCTTTGGCATAACCTCAGAGGTGCAGTGAGCTGCTCTCTCAGCTGGCAACACAGCAATTGTGCCCGCATTTTCCAGCACAGGCTCTTCAGGTTGTGACTAAAGCTACAGGGAACTGATGTGTGGGTCTGGTCAGACATACAAGGTCTCCAAATGCAGTTTTTGTCACTGTGAGAACTGATACAAATACAGTTTTGAGCAAAAACAACTACCAAAGAGTCAAAAAAAAAGTAACTAGATCCAAATCTGTCCTACATCCTTCCCCCTCCCATCCCACGGCATAATTAAACAAATATTCCTGCCTGTAAAAAGAAGAGAATAATTGGAATCAAAGAGCATGAAGGGAGAGATCAGCATGAAAGGATACCCAGATGACACTGAGGGGTTTGCCTTATCCCTTTGGCTTTATCTGCTTTTTCTCGCCCTGTCTGTATTAATGTGGTGCTAAAACCTTGTATTGTCTGGCTGCATTATTATTAATGGCAATTGGTACCCCAGAGGTCAGGGTGGCACTGCAGCTTGCCATTCACTTTAATTATCGACGCACATCGCCAGCTTGAGAAATCAGAAGAGATAAGGTGAGGATTACTGAATCCCATCTCATGGTGTGTGTGCTACCTCCAGATCAGTTCCTATCAGCCTTTGTCAGAAAATTGCAGTGAGGATGGAGGGGGGAGGCAAACTGGGGGTGGGCTCCCCTTTACATTTTAATTTTGCCCCCAACCTCACAAATTTGGCCAAAGCAACTTATCACATTAAAGCATGCATACGCACAGGGCTTGGCTTGTGGCCACAACAATATTTAGATATATAGCTCTTTATATATATTTATTAATGTATTTATCAACTCTTTAAATACCTAAATATATAGATATGGAGCTGCTGTACTTCAGGAATTTAACAGAGACAAGTCATCTTACCGGTACATGGCTTAGTCCCATTTTGCTGCCTTTTTCCCCAGTCTGAACAGTGAAATAAGCAAGCTGATGCAAAACAAGGAGGGGGGATTTTCTAATCAATGGAAAAGATGAGTAAGATCACAAGCACAGTAAATGTTTTTCCCAGCAGCGTCCTCCCAAACCAGAGAGCAAGCTCTTACATGCCACATTCAAAGAGAAAGAATTGTAGGTGGACAAAAACGAACAGATTCCTTGCATCTGCAAAGAGCACCCTCCACATGGTGGGCATTGCCACAACATTTTATTAAGGTATTATTTATGGAAATGTATGCAAAAACTAAATAACAGGAGCTATCCATATGCCCTAAGCACCCGTGCTGATTTTAAAAGGCAGCTCAGGAAAAAAAAAAATAAAAAGGTAGCATTTTATCTATCCCGTCACTTAGAAGCCATGTAGCTCAGCTCTTGAGTTACAACAGATTGCAGGCTCCCAAATGTAACTCATCATGTTTGTTGGTGATAAAACAAGATTAGGAGAAAGAAGGGTTTGAATAAACCTTTCTGTGGGGAACACTGCCCAAGCCACTATACAGTTTTACCCCATTTTCATGCAAGGCACGTGTACCTTGTTAGCATTTCTTTTAATACTTCCAATTATGATCAAGAGGCAGGTAGGCCCGCCACATGAGTAAAAGAAAAGGTCTTTGTCAACCCCCTTTTTGTACTGAGGCAGTGAAATATATATACACACACCTCTCCGAACACTTTGCTCCCTTTCAAAGCGCAATGATTACCTCTTACAGATGCAATGACAAGAGGCGCCTTTGGCAATCCCACGGTCCCCTTCTCCTTCTAAGAACTGGCAGAACAAGGGGGGAAGAAAAGCCCAGAAGCCTTTTTTAGCCTCCTTATTTTTTCTTTGTCACATCATTAAGGGTTCAATGAATCTCCAATTAAATTTCCCTGGCTGCTGTCACCATTTTGATTGATAAGTGTCCTTGGATCAACCTCAGCAGGGCATGTTGTTGCACCAAGCCCCCCTTTCCCCTTGCCATCCAATATCAGCCCCTTGTCATCATTACCTCCACATGTCATTCATTTACCACAGAAACCGTGTCACCAACTAATAGGGGCAATAGAAAAACATTTGTTACAAATAAGGACAAACTGTAATAAATCAGGTTATGCCTGGGTTTGAAACTATTGAAGAAACAGTATCTCTCCAGCATGCTTGCTTATAATTCACTCTCAAAAATATTTGTTTCTTGTCCACATATATGAAGCCCTAAACACACACACATAAATATTCATTAATAGAAGGAATGAACAATGCAGAGTCTTGTGCAGATAAAGTTAAAATACCTTTTACAGTTTGGGATTTTCATCATTTTGAATCATAAAATGAATCTGAGCACCTGAGCAGCTTCAAGTCCCTGATCCACTAACAGTGTTTAACTTACATAAGATAGGAGTCTTCACTACTGACTATTGCCAGTGCTGTCTGCAGATCTTCTACTGAAACAGCTTTTCAACAGAAAGTTTGTCAAAAAAAAAGTATTTAAATTGATTTGATTTAAAATAAAGTTCCCTTTCTACTTTTGTAGAGTCTCAGGACAGAACTTGGGTCAGTTTGGGAAATCCTTTGAAATGCTGAAAATCCTTATGGTGTGGGAAAACCTTACAGAGTTGGGCTCCGGTGCTAGGAGCATCACGCACGGACTTCAGGTTACATATGCACCCTCCCAGTGACCTGGCTGGGACAACAGCCAGGTTTTTGCCTCCTCTTTGTTCAGCACCTCATGCAGTACAAATCTGTCCGTGATGGACATGCTTAGTCCCTGCAGTGATTTATCATATAAAAAGGCCTCTGTACTTCACACACCAAGGATGTATCCCCAAGGACTGACACACAACCGTTGCTGCAACCCTTCTTTCCTTTTTTCATCTGATCACCACCAAAACATGGAGATGCCACTAGATGCCTGCTGATTGACAACCCAGCAGGGAAGATCTACCCTTCAGAATAAATTAGGAAAATCAAAATATCCTTGCTAAATTATTTACAAATGAAACCTAATTGTGTGCATACTGCAACACACCATCACCCCCATCCCAGCAACAGCTCTTGGTACAGGATGACGTTGGCACACACTGCCCTGAAACTGTAAAGAGCTGCAGCTTCCACTTTTGTACAAATGCATTTCACCACTTGCTAGAGGTTTTGCCAACCACAGTAAGAGGCAGAGGTGCTGGTGCAATATGCTGGACAATTTTACTTAAGCTCTAGTCTAGTCCTTACCTCTAGTTTCCAAAAGCTTCATCTATTCCAAGGTAGACAGCAAACCTCACATGGTGGAAAACTAGCTTTTTCCTTAGGGGGATATTTAAAAGATCATTAAAAAGCATCATTGTTACTGATATCAAGAGGATTGATGCTCTTAAATCCTGGGGATCCTTGCTTCATCAGTCCAACACTGCATACTTTTTCTACTAGTTTCTTCCTATCTGCTTATAACTGATTTTAGCTGGTGCACCCAGGAGCAGCAGAATGGTGGGTTCATCCAGGGCAGCTGCTGCTTGCCAAGCAGAGGACTTAGGTTTGCTAAGGCCACTGCGGAGCACCATAACACTGCAATTTGCACTGATTTATTATGCAATTAGCAGTGGGTGCAGCTCAATGTGTATGAGAGCCAACAGTGGCAAACCTCAGTACTTAAAACTGACTTCATATTCAGGCACCTAAATAACCACCCTGGCTTTCTTCACCGATTTCAGTAAGAATTTTGTCTGAAAATGAAGGTAACTTTGAGAGATTCTCAGTGCTGAAAATCTTCAAAGACCTCAAAGCTAGGAAGCACAGTTTTAAATGGATGACTCTCACATAGCCTTGCTGTATTGGATGCTACACAGGCACAATACATGGACATATGGACTTAGCTTACTGTAAAGCCATGGCATAAATGCTTACTATGCAAACATAAATGCATAGACAAATTAGAGATGAGGGATTCCTGTGGGAAATCAAAGCCATATTGCAGCTATACAAACCAGATGCATTTGGGGAATGTGTGTATTTAACACATATGCATGGACCACGATAAATGGTAGACACACAAGGGGCTGGGTGGATCATGTATGGCTCCCTCCCATACACAGACCATGCCATCAGGTGGCAAAACATGGGGTGAACATCTCCTTGCGAACGACAAAGTGATTTCAACCGCCCTACTTCCTACTTTCTCTGCAACTTTCTTTTGTTCAGCTGAAATCCCATGCTTGTGGCAAAACTCTCAGTTCCTGGGCCCCTCACAACGCAGATCAGAAAAATGACAGTCACCCACTGCGCTTCTACTGAGTATTTGTTTCAGTGGCTGCCGTTCATTCACTGGATAAAAAGAGGCAGGGCAAGTCAATTACTGTTTGGGTTTTTGTTTGTTTTTGTTGGTCAGATGGCTATTCCAACATCGCTGAGCAGTCCCCAGCTCTGATAGCCTATTGAATGTACCCGCAGGGCAGCTTCCCTTCCTTCTGCCACATGCAACAGCAGGGCGATTCTAATTCTTCCATGCATTATTAAAAGCCTCTAACTGAGCAAATAATTTTGCAGCGTAGAATCACTCCCCCTTGTCTAGTAAGATTTCTCCCGGCCCATATAGAAACATATGGAAAACACAGGCACACAGAAAGGGAAAACAGAAGTTACCTTCTTACAGTTCTTCATACAGAAGAGCATCCAGAGACAAAAAAAAGACCCACTCACCAGTAGGGACAGGACATGGTGCTAATTCTTCTGTCACAGGGGAAAATACATCATAATATGACTTTTTTTTCCAGTATCTTTACCTTTATTTTTTTTCCTCAATAACAAACTGAGAAGGTACGGAAGCATCAAGCTGCTAAGGGGGGCCTAACTAGCAATCAGAGAAATAAAAATAAAATCTAACAGCATGTTGCTTCTAGTGATACTTTTTGTAGGGGATGCCTGAACTGCAGTTATAAAACTAGTAAAATGAGCTGAAGGGACATGGGATGAGGAGCAGGATGTGGCCTTCGCTATCCATGAGGAAATGGTTGGCGACCTGCTACGGAGCTTGGATGTGCGCAAGTCGATGGGGCCGGATGGGATGCACCCGAGGGTACTGAAAGAACTGGCGGAGGAGCTGGCCGAGCCGCTTTCCATCATTTATTGGCAGTCCTGGCTATCGGGGGAGGTCCCAGTTGACTGGCGGCTAGCCAATGTGACGCCCGTCTATAAGAAGGGCCGGAGGGCAGACCCGGGGAACTATAGGCTGTCAGTTTGACCTCAGTGCCAGGAAAGCTCATGGAGCAGATTATCTTGAGTGTTATCACGCGGCACTTGCAGGGCAAGCAGGCGATCAGGCCCAGTCAGCATGGGTTTATGAAAGGCAGGTCCTGCTTGACGAACCTGATCTCCTTCTATGACCAAGTGACGCGCTTGGTGGATGAGGGAAAGGCTGTGGATGTGGTTTACCTTGACCTCAGTAAGGCTTTTGACACCGTTCCCCACAACATTCTCCTCAAGAAACTGGCTGCTCGGGGCTTGGACTGGCGTACGCTTTGTTGGGTTAGAAACTGGCTGGATAGCCGGGCCCAGAGAGTTGTGGTGAATGGAGTCAAATCTGGTTGGAGGCCGGTCACTAGTGTCCCCCAGGGCTTGGTACTGGGGCCGGTCCTCTTTAATATCTTTATCGATGATCTGGATGAGGGCGTCCAGTGCACCCTCAGTAAGTTTGCAGATGACACCAAGCTAAGTGCGTGTGTCGATCTGCTCGAGGGCAGGAAGGCTCTGCAGGAGGATCTGGATAGGCTGGAGCGATGGGCTGAGGTCAACTGTATGAAGTTCAACAAGGCCAAGTGCCGGGTCCTGCACCTGGGGCGCAACAACCCCAAGCAGAGCTACAGGCTGAGAGATGAGTGGCTGGAAAGCTGCCTGGCCGAGAGGGACCTGGGAGTATTGGTTGATAGTCGGCTGAATATGAGCCAGCAGTGTGCCCAGGTGGCCAAGAAGGCCAACAGCATCGTGGCCTGCATAAGAAGCAGTGTGGCCAGCAGGTCTAGGGAAGTGATTGTGCCCCTGTACTCGGCTCTGGTGAGGCCGCACCTCGAGTACTGTGTTCAGTTTTGGGCCCCTCGCTACAGGAAGGACATGGACGTGCTCGAGCGAGTCCAGAGAAGGGCGACCAAGCTGGTGAGGGGTCTGGAGAACAAGTCTTACGAGGAGCGGCTGAGGGAGCTGGGCTTGTTCAGCCTGGAGAAGAGGAGGCTCAAGGGCGACCTTATCGCTCTCTACAGGTACCTTAAAGGAGGCTGTAGCGAGATGGGGGTTGGTCTGTTCTCCTACGTGCCTGGTGACAGGACGAGGGGGAATGGGCGAAAGTTGCGACAGGGGAGTTTTAGGTTGGATGTTAGGAAGTACTTCTTTACCGAAAGGGTTATTAAGCATTGGAATGGGCTGCCCAGGGAGGTGGTGGAGTCACCATCCCTGGAGGTCTTTAAAAGACGTTTAGATGTAGAACTTAGCGATATGGTTTAGTGGAGTACTTAGTGTTAGGTCGGAGGTTGGACTCGATGATCTTGAGGTCTCTTCCAACCTAGAAATCTGTGATACTGTGATACTGTGACATGCCAGCCCAATGTTACACACCTTAAATAAACCCCAATCTGTCCTTGGGGATTGGACACTGGAATCCTTTATTTTTAAACCACCCTTTTGACCTCGTGAGGAAAAGTTTAGTTAAAAATAAATCAACAGCTAAAAAAGCTGCAGGTTATTTTTATATTATTATTAATTAAAAATAACTTTGAGTCTGAAGTCTGACTTTGGCAAGAGAGATCAGCAAACACTTCCCTCCTCTGAAGCCAGACACCGCCTCACACCGACCTGCTCTGCAGCCTTCACAAGATGGCTGCACGCAGCACTGGGGTCAAGTGAGCTGAAATAAGGCAGAACGATAAGGAGAAGCTCAGCTCCTGGAAGAGAAGCTCAGTACCTGGAGGAGAAGCTCAGTACCTGGAGGATGCCTTTGGCCAAACTGCTGAGAGAGCTGAACTCGTCAGCTCTTGTGCCGCCATCTTGTGGGCGTGAAAGGAAGGTGTGGGGAGCTGGGGGTCGGCCTCTTCTCACAGGGAACCAGTGATAGGACTAGAGGGAATGGGCTCAAGTTGCGCCGGGGGAGGTTCAGGTTGGAAATGAGGAGACATTTCTTCTCAGGAAGAGCAGTCAGGCGTTGGGACGAGTTGCCCAGGGAGGTGGTGGAGTCACCGTCCCTGGGGGTGTTTAAGCAAAGGTTGGACATGGTGCTTAGGGACATGGTTTAGTGGGTGACATTGGTGGTAGGGGGGTGGTTGGACCAGATGATCTTGGAGGTCTTTTCCAGCCTTAATGATTCTATTATTCTATTCTATGTGTGGCCTCTGTGAGGAGAGGACAGTTCTGGAAGGTTCCAGAAGGTTCCTCAACAGCCTCTCCACAGAGTACAGCCTGTCAGCCATACTGGCAGCACTGAGGGGGGAAAAAATTTTTTAAAAAAAAGGAGATTAAGCCCTGCCAGCATCAAGGTGATGCAATAAGGAGGAGGGTGAGGAAGTGCCCCTGGTGCCAGAACAGAGATCCTGTAGATCCTCTGCTCCTGCCAGAGCAGAGATCCATCCTGTAGCCCACCAAGGCCCCACACCAGAGCTGAGGCTTATCTCCTGAAGCAATGTCAACCTGTGGAGAAGACCCACGGTGGATCAGGGATAAAGCGTGAAGAGGAAGGAGCGGCAGAGAGGTGTTGGTTACAGAATGACCACAACCCCCAGTCCCCATCCCTCTGCACCACTCCAGTCAGGGGGTAGAGGAGTCAGAAATGAAGAAGTGAAGCTGAGCAGATGGTGGAGGAAAGGTGTTTGAATGTTCTCGTTGTTTCTCACTATCCAAGTCTAATTTAATTGGCAATGAATTAATTTTCCCCTATCAGTTTTGCCAGTGATGGTAACTTGTAAGTGATCTCCCTGTCTTTATCTCAACCCATGAGCTTTTTTGTCATCTTTTCTGCCCCTGTTCTATTGAGGAAGGTAAGGGTTTCCACCAGGACCATTTTTTCCTCAACCAGGGAGTAGGCTCGCTCAGAAGAAGGGACCATATGTGATACCAGTGCCTCAACTGGTGCGAACTGGGAACGGTCCCCAGAAACTGAGCAGCTCCCAAAGGACTCCCTTTGATTTACACCAGCTGGGCACTCAGCATCCTACAGCATGATGTTAGATAGAAGTTACGAAATAAATCATTACTCTTCTCAGCAGTTCAGGAGTTGTCTCTCCTCCTATCTAAGATGAGCAGGAAAAGACAGTGCTAAATTCCCCTTTTTGTTTTGATCCACTGTAATTGGGGTCAGGTCAGTGACCTTGTTTAGGCTGCAAGTCCTGGGCAATCAGGGGAGATGGAGAATTGCTCAATCAATCATGACGTTGCCCAGCTCTATGATCTATAAATGCAATAAATAGTTCAGATGACAAAGAATGTATTTTTGTTATTATTGGGTGGGCATCTCAGGCCAATAGATTTATTGCTGGGCAGTCAAAAGGATGGGAAGAAGAGACATGTTTTCTGGACTTCAGCATCAGCTCGCCACAACGCACATTTTAATCTCTCTTTCTATCAAACAACAGCATTAAATCATTTGCCAATTGCCAGCCTCTCTCTGGGTGATACCCTGGACTTGCAAGTCCAACGCAGAGTGAGAAGAGACATCATTATGACCCCTGTAGCAAGCAGTGTTATAAATCACAGTTGCAAATAACTTTCTCACAAAGCTATGATCCCTAAGGCTCAACCTCTTTGCTGCTATTGCCCAGAGGCAGCTGTTGATGCTGGTTTCATTAAGGGTGGCCTCTGACACCCTCTTTGATGCCTTGGCAGAAATTTCAACCCTCCTGTCCTCTGCAAGCAGCCAAGCATGATAATTCTTACAGGAACATGAATTTTTGTTCCTAAATCATGTTGGCCATAGGTTATGAAAGGTATGTTGTAACTGGAGGTGCCATAGGCATCCAAGGAAGTGTCTGTAAGCACCTAAACACATCTTAAAATCTGACACTTGCTGGAGCTTGCAATTTCATCTTATCCCTATGCTGCCTGCTAAATTAAGTCAAGTGCTCCCCTGCTGTAAATGCACTTCATGCCCAGTTTCCCTTCATTTTGGTGCTTCCCCTGTGGCAATGCAATTCCAGATGGAAACAGGGAAGTTTTTGTTCTCTCCCTTCCCAGGCCTCATCACACAGATACTGTTGGTCCTCTCTCCACCCTACCAAGTGCTCCAACTGCAGTTTCATCACAGTTGCTATTCCTCATTGGACTGTCTCAGCTACGCCAAGGTATTTCTGTCCTCAAGCCTCCAAATAACTTTAATTAACCAGTAAATATCTTTGAGAGTTTGTAAAAAAAAAAAATCAAAAGTTTATGATAGCTAAGCAAACCTAAGTGACATGAAAATTAGCTGTACAGCATCATCACTATCAAAAGCAAATTTCAGCTTGGATGTTAAATGTGTCTGATGAGCTTGGTTAGAAAAAAAATGGAGGGTTAATTTATAAGTGAATAAAATAAGAATATTTGAGGTATCTGCTATCAACTGACAATCAATAAATGTAAGGGGAAGCAAATCCAGAGACAGAACAGGAGTTGCTAAGTTCAGCATAGCTCAGTTTTGGCTCTGGTGCCCAAAAAAATGGGGCACCAGACCTCAGTCAGCTTGAGACCACTCAGATCATTGAGAGAAACCATCAGAAACTACATGAAAATAATTAGTAAATAGACTGCAAAAGACTTATGAAAGTATTTTGTGATATTTGTTTGAAAGGCAATTTTGCATTTCCTCCTCATATGTATTCTAAACTGAAGCTCAGCTTGAAAAAATTTGAGGGTCAGAAGTTTATGAACAGCAAGTAGAGAACTTAGTACCCAGCTACGCTGCAGCTGCGCTAGAAACTTTTTGTCTGAGTCATAACACAGTTGAGAAAGAGGCATACAGTTTTGCTCTAAAGTCTTAAGGCAAAAGGAGATGCACCACATCTCCCGAGGAACTCTTTTAACAGTTAATTCCCTCGTTGTTAAAATCTGACCCTTTGTTTTGTAGCCTTCAGCTTTCAGCCTTCAAAGCTCATTGCACCCGTGTGTGCTCCACTGAAGAGCTCTTTAGCTAAAGAAAACATGGCTATATTCAGTCTTTGATCAAATCACTTTTCAGTTTGCTCTTTGTAAAGCTAAACGGGCAGAGCTTCTGGGCAGCTCCCACATCTTTCATTTTGAAGGGCAATCATGGAAAATGCAAGATGTTATTCCAGGGGCAGCTTCATGGGGCTCAACACAAACCTTATCCTCCCGGCCCTACCTCTTTAAAAAGGCCATCATATTTACACAGCAGTATCTTTTACAGGATGATTAATCACACTAAAAGCAAGAAGCTGGGCATTCTCCCTTCACCACAAATGCCAGTTATTCCCCAGCTCTCCATCTTGAATCATCCTGCAAAGTCAGGACAGCTCACGCAAACACAAGAAGGGGATTAACACAGACCAAAAAAATTTAATGGTTATCTCTGTATGTGTCCCAGTATGTGTACAGAGGAAAAATTGTTGAAGACAGGAAAAAAGAACATCACATCAATATTTGGAAAAACAAAGCTAGCATGTCAACACCAAAAAAATGAAGCAAAACCTTTGTCCCCAGGTGTTTGCCTTCCTGCAGTTTTCCACAGCCAAGGACTGGCTTGCACTGGTTTTAAGGTACTTAGAGAAACAAGAATTGTTGAAGGCTGCTGAAGTGCTTTTTAATGATAAAGCAAGCAAGAACTTCCTGGTATGCTCAGTGTGCCCACATTGCCCCCTCCCTGCTACGCTGGTAGGCAAATAGATAGCAACACTAAGAAGAAGAGACCAAAGACAATTAAAAACATTAACATGCACAATACAAAAAGCTCCACTCACTTTAAAGCATCACTTCATTTCATCTCTGTTTTGAAATCTTAACCCTCTAATTCACTACTATTTTGCTCAAAAGTGACTAAAATAGAGTGTTTCCTCCTAGCTGTGGGTAAGGAGAGAGTTACAGGCTGGAACTGTTTTATGTCCATTTCACTGCAATAAGTGAGGAAAAACACAAAAAAAGTAGATGATGCATAGCTGTTATCATCATTAACACCATCCATCATCACCTGTGAGAGCTGATGGGTATGTTTTTCTTATATATGTGGATATACATAAATATATATAATAGATACACACAGATATACACACACAGACCTGGATATTACCCTCAGCAGAGTCCTCAGGACAGATCATCTCTCTCTGCTCTGCAAACTACAGCACCACAATCCCAACCCTCTATGAGCTGCTGGCTGCCCTTGTACCCACCAGCACCCACGGGAGAAAGCAGATGCAAAGCAACCCACAGCTCCCAGCCCCAGTCATCAGGCCCAGAGACTTTTCTTTACTAGGGAAAAAATAATGGTTTCAATATAATATCCAGCTCCTCCAAGGAAAAGCCTCCTGTTTCATTCAACTCCCACGATGTCCCACAGCTGTGCCTTTGAACTAGACCCTTTTTCCATTGTTAAAGAGTTCTGACATTTTCTTTATTTAGCACTTGAGGTTTTACTTAAAAATACAAACCACCAAATTATAAATCCCAACCAGGAACGTGAGCCATCTGTGTATACTTACAAAGTGCTACAGCTGGAGATACATTAGTGATGGAATATGGCACATGCAAATTCCTGCTTGGAAAATGTTTCGAAAATGCTCTTTTTTCTACAGAGGAGGCAAGTGACTGATTGCTTCTGTTGTTTAGGTTCTTGAAGTGGAAACTGGGCATTTCTGCTGTTTCGCCCTCGTTCCTAGGTGCTAAGGCTACAAATACACAATAAAGATAAAGCATTCCATGAAGGGTCGAGAGCTTGGCACAAAATCCCTCTCCTCCCCTTGGCCCCCGGGCTAGATATCGGGACTAGCAGCTGGCTGCATGTCTATGTCAAACTGTCCCAGATTTTTTTTTTTTTATGATTTATTGTAGCAAAATGAAAGTTGATCTAAAAACACATGAATGAATCCAAGTTTAATCACACTTCTGCTACTGACTCCAACTTTTCTGCATCAAGTCTTCAAAAATAAGGTTCTGTCCATGTTTTGTCCTCATCCAAAACCGAACGTAGGCTCCTAAAGAGATAACTAGATGGAATTTAAACCACAAAACCATGATCCTGGAAAAACATCGCACAGATGTTGCCTACACACAGCTCACCAAAATTCATCAGGCACCACGCTAGGTTGATAGAAAGCTTCCAGGTGCTCCAGGCCTGCTCTGCATGCTGGAAAAACCAGCGCCAAGCCACTGGGTTTCTGATCACACGCAACCCTAGGAACATTCTCAACAAGGGGGTGTCTTACCCATTGCCCTTGGGCTTGCTTCAGGGCCTCACAGGAGAAATCTCACAGGATTTCATGCAAAATGTGGTAAGAGCTGGTGCTCAGAGGGCAAGACACAGGTACAGCCCTTGCCCTATTGTGGTGGATCTGGGTGCCTTCACTGAGCACCCCCAACACCAGCAAGAACAGCACTGACCTTCCTTCCAAATAGAGCTGCTGTGCCAAAAGAAGTTAAAGACAGCTTCAGCTGGGCAAGTAACCGGAAAGATCTTGTGTTCCTCCTTCAATTCAATAAATAAGCGTATGCATTAAAAAAATAATGCATGGTTGGACTGACCCTTTCCAGCTCATTGGCTGCAGAGAAGTATTTTGAAAATTACTTTGATACATATTTACCCAATGGACTAGAATGATTCGCTTTGGCACATGAATATACCTTATTAAAAGCTGCTTACACCCAGGTTACTCAACCCAGCCCTTTTTTTTCACCTCTCCAGAGCACACATGAAATACGACATTCATTACGTGTAGGTCTAGGGGACCCATTTTATTTCTCCCATCTCCTCCTAGAGAAGAGGGGGTGCCTTAAAAAGAGAATGATAAAAATAGTTACAGTTAGTGCTGCAGATGCTATGAACTGGCAGAAGGAAGTGTATTTGTAACCGGAGCTGCGTGGATGAGCCAGCCTAGGGTGGCAAAGGGAGCTGTGGATGCAACTGGCCTTCTTCCTACCCTCTGTATAAAGCTGTCTGCAAAGAAAGCATCCAGCCCCCCAGGGTGCAGAGACCCCTTTGACAACGTGGTCTGAAAAGGCTCAGTTTTCAGCAGGAGGAGAATAGATTTCCATTATCTTCATGCTCTGCGACAGGTCAGCCCGCCCGCTCTGTGAGCCCGCATCGCTTTATGTGCCGGGGCCAAGCAGCACCCGAGCAGCCTCTGGGAGGAGAAGCGCCTTAATTGCTGGTAATGCAATAGCTCCACTTAGCACCCGCAAAGCAATTCAAAAATGGAATCAAACACTTTCTGGCTACACATTTAGGGAGCAGCCGGCTGTGTTGGCATGTTGCTCCATTACTTAACCACTGGGTCACGTATCTGTGACTACAGATGGCTTTTACATCCACACCTCTTAAGCAGCATCTGATACCATCACCCAACCCCGGCCCAAAGGGAGGAATGCATCCGTTCTGACCAGAAAGACTTTTCCTTTAAATTAAATACCATCTCAGCCAAGGTCTCAAAAGGTTTTTCTGTGGCTCCATTAGACCCATGGAAGCAGCCTTTCTCATTTCCAGCACATGAAGAAGCGTTCAGCTGCAGTTCGGCTGCAGCTCTGCCATGCAAAGGACGAGAAATGGCAAAACAAAACACAGCACAACAAACAAACTTTCCCCATCGATCTCTCACCGGCACCCCAGGACACACACACACTGCTTCCTATGGAGGACTTCTAGCAATGTTTCTTAATGATTTTTTTTTCTTGGTCTCTCTTTTACCTGCATGTTTTCTTCCAGGCATCTCCAGCGCACCTGTAACCTCTGAGGAAGGCTTCAAGAACATCCTCATGCAGGTTATTTACACCATGAATCTGCTAGCCTTAATGCTGATAGGGCTCTAGCAGCTTAGCCATTGGCTCCACAGGGAAGGCAATGTGGAAGGTCAGCAAAAAGTGCTTTGGGCTACTTGAGCCAACACACCAGCAACGTCAGTGGTAGTTACAGATATAAAAGCAGATGGTCTTACATCAGTCCCACAGGGCATCAGCTTATCAAGTATCAATGTGAAAATATTCATGCTATGGATCCAGGCACTCTGTGGCACAGGGAAGAAGTGGTACAGCTCACAAACTCATGGACTTTGGCTTACTGTAGACACGCAGGCTTCAGCAAATGCCTCAGTAAACACTTGTGGTCTCTCATCCCCAACCACAAGCTAAGCATCTAAATACTTAAACTTTACCAGAACTACCCCCTTGCTTAAATATTTTAATGCCTGTGATAATATAGTGAATAATAGTTCACCTCACTGAAAGAATTTGGTCCCAAAATTAAGAACTGAGGCATTTCTTTATTTCTCAACTTTCACCTTGTTCCCACACCCTTCCATAAAACACGTCCTTCTCTCTTTCATCCAAAACGGCTTCCAAAGCTCAGGCAGACACTTGTAAATAGAGCATCCAACCAAAGTGCACTTTTGCAGCAAACAAACTTATTGCCTGTGCTGCTTCACATGAAGCTAGATACCTCACCCCAGCAGTGCTGCTACAGGAGTAAGGAAAGTTTTGCTTTCTTCACATAAAAATATTTAACTGTCTCAGACCTCATTTGCTTGAAGAATCAAGCCTTCTCTTCTCCTTGGCTAACCTGCTACTTCTTATTAGTGTTGAAGATCTCCATATCTTTAGAAAGAACACTAGAATAAACTTGGAAATGTAGCATTTAGTGGGAAGAAGAAGGAGCAAGGCTTCAATGCTCAGAGCAACATGAAAAATTGGTTTAAAGTCTTCATTCTATGTCAGGGTTGGGGAGTGGAAGGTTCCTCATTTTTTATTTTTAAAGTTCCCTACCAAACTATATTTTTTTCTATGGTTTCTTGAAGCTATGAAGTGGGCTACTTCTCACTTCAGTAACATGTCCACCAAAGAGGAAAAGGCTAAAGAAGATGTAGGGGAAAATAAAACCAGCCCATTTCAGAAAGCCCCCAAAAGAGAGGCAAAGAACAAATATTAATCTTGTTGTCCAACAAGAGCAGGAAGAAATGATTAGTGTAATGAAGGGGACAGAGAACGAGGATTTCTTTTTTTCAGAGGTGACAGCTACACATCTCTCAGGGGCTTACCTGGCAGGACCGTCCACAGAGCAAATTAATCAACAGAAGAAGATTCACAGAAACTCAGCTCCCAGCCTCTCCCATAGCTAGGCACCAAACTCTACTGAGGGTAAAGCCACTAGTTTTAGAGGCTGGCTCCGGGCCTCTCCAAAATGAATCCTAATGAAACACAGATGATGCTAACTGGGTGGAGTCTTTAAGCCTGCTACTCCATTTCAGCCAGGGCATTTGCATCTGTTTTGGGTACTATTTCCCAACACTGTAGGTGCACCAGTTCAGAGTAAAGCATCAGGCAATAATGAAATTGTTTATAATTTAACATTTCTTACACTTTACCGTGATTAGGGATGTATTTAACCTGCCACCAGTACTGGGGAACGCAGCATCATAGCTGGAAATGCTGGTTGTTTTAAAACATTTTCTCTTGAAAACGTGTTCTTAAATCCATCAGTTGGAACAATGCTTCTTGCCAAAGGAGAGAAAAACACACCCCAGAAATGAAAGGAACAGAATGCGAATTCTATGGTTAAAAAAAACATTCAGGTTAACATTTTGAACCCAGGCATTAGAAAATACAAGGTTATAGTTGCTATAGCGACTACAAATCAATTACTTTACACACAGCTATTACAATATTAAAGTAAACACGTCCACAGTCAAAACTACTGTGTGGCCTCATGGGGACTAAGTTAAAATTGTTGTGGAGCCCAGAGCACGGTGGTACTGTAAGTGCATTATTACATGATTTTTATTTTTTTTTTTTTGCTTTGCATTTCAATCTGTATAAGCCCCTCAGCACTGCAACACAGTTGAATGGGGGGAGTGGGATTTCTTGTCCCTAAAACCTGTCCAATTTGGCCTTGCACAGGTCTAAATAACTACAGGGGACATGGGCAATGGCAACTGAGATGAGAAATGCCAGATTTGCAAGAAGACTTTGACTTTCACCACATCCTGCTACTCATGGTGAGTCTCTTACATGGCCTTCAAGAGTTTTAAGTATCTATTTGTGGATGATGAGCATCTCCAAAATGTCAGCTGCAAGGATGAGCATTGCGTCTTTTGTAGTGTGCTTGTTATGAGATGCTGCTGACACAAGCTCCAAATCCATAGAAATATCCCGTAAAAGTAACATATTTTCCTTTGGGTCCTAATGGCTCTTAAAAGCTGATTCCTAGCCACGTTAAAAGAAGGGTATCACTATAACTGCATACTGTGTTAGAGCTCTAGCCCATTTTTCACTTGGTAAGTGTCCTTTGGGGAGGGTAGCAAACAAAAATTCAAGTTTCACAGCTATGTCCACGCAGATGAGTCCAGATGTGGCACTTTGGACTTGCTGTGTGGGTGGGGGGATAAATTCAGACCCATCCATGTAACTTAATCATTTGTGACAACATTCAGAAAGTCTGAGAGCTTATTGATTTGTTTTATAATCATATTGTACATCCTTAAGAGCTGAACAAGTGCCTGATTTAAATGATTGGCTGGATTTTTTTTCCCAGTTCATTTTACCAAAGTGTGATAGCACTTGCATATCACCATTAACACACATGCAGTTCACATTTGGGCTTTCAGGTCTTCCACTGTTAGAGGCAAATGGCAAAGCAAACGGCATGATGTCTGACAATTCACCAGACCTGCTTTTTTCTTATTTTTAAAATTGTTTCAATTTTTTTTAAAATTATTTTTCCTGCATGCTAAAAGGCAACAATCCCATTTGTTTCTGCCTTCACCCGTTTTGCATTACCCTGTACATTCTCTCTGTGCATCTCCTTCTCCAGCATTGCCTACGAGTGGGAAAAATGGGCTGGAGGTGGCAGGGAAAATGGTGGTGGCCAGTATTGGCACCCAGCCCTCAGCCCTGGCGTGCTAGGGGGATCGCCCAGGAGCCAGGTAGGTGGGTTCTCCAGCAAAAGGCTGGCCTGTTTTCCAGCAAAATGTAATTTATATGAGGACATGTGGTTTCAGTCAAGAAAAATAAACATTTTCCCAGGAAGAAAAAAAAAAAAAGAAAAGATGTTTAACTGGAAAATTCACAACCGGTCTTAGTGTTAAAATAAATATGATACTCTTCTCATTGTGGATCCACAATTTGTTTACTTTTGCAAGCACAACTGTTTTCCCACCTATTTTCCCTTATATTCTCTCACATTCATGTTTATCAGTTATGCACAGAAATAAAACTGTTTTATGGTGAATACCCTCATTAATGTGTTTTAAACACTGTTGACTTTCAAATGATCCACTCCAAAGCCCTAAAGGCATTTTCAAGATTAAAAGTACCATTCCCCTTTTAGCACTATGTGAAAGCACCAGGTAGAAGGCAGAGATAGGGGAAAGCCATTTCCAAAGCTGAAAGGGATTCAGAAGATTTAGCTACAGCCTATCCAGCTTAAAATAAAGTTACAGCCCTGTCCTTTCCAATGGCTGATGTCTCTGACAGCAAATGTCATTAAAGCCATACAGAGAGGCATTGCTGCTTGTTCTCAATTGCTGAAACTTGACGACTGAGAAAATAACGCCAGCTAATGCATCCCTCCAGGGCCAAATCCTTTAGTGGATTTTTTCTGTTTGGGCAGGGAATACTGCTAAGGGGAAATGGTGCAAAAGGAAGAGGTGTCTCTGGGTACTGCGTGCACATCTTGATGGCATTGTCAAAATTGAGACTGCCTTGGCTCTGAGGATTCAGGTAGTTTTCCAAAGGGGTTAAATGATGCTTGAAATCAAGTTACCAAGATGCACCAGAGTGATCTCCTACCTCATTCACCTGTGGCGAGCTTTAAACCTACTTCTGCACATACACATACTCAAACTGCTTTTGCTTTCAAGTTCAGCTTTGCTCTTACTGAAAAAATAAAAGGCAAATTATTCATTTATATATCAGACCACACGAGGTGACTTCCATACTTAGCCTAGACTTGCTGCATAAAAGCCTCCCTTCTCCTTGGGTTTGCAGAAGGAAACCAGCTTGAGGCCCCATCTGCAAACTAGGGAATGCTTCAGCATCCTTGTAACTCACCTGCTCTTCTCTACGGTGCAGTAATACTGCATTTTTTGGGACTCCCTGAACAGTGCCTTCTGATTTTACCCCTGAGCCCATGCGGGTGGGATGCAGAATCATCCCCGGGACCTGAATCAAAGCTGTCTGTTCCTATGGCTTCTTCCTGCTCCCGGTCCGTGGTGCCCGACACGCGTCTTCAGAGCAATAACGAAGCTGTCAGCTGCAACCAGCCTTAGTGGATTACCCATATACATTTTGTTCCTGTAAAGCCTCTATTAAGGATGCCATTCTGTGATACATATTTAAGTCAGTATCTCTGCACCACGGTTGCCTGCGTGAAAGAAACCGAGAAACTATTACTGTGAAATTGCCTGCAGCTCTTGAGCACAGGAGGTAGCAACTGGCTAATAGTTTCTTAGACAGCCCTGGCAGATGTGTCAGGTTGCTTCGCAACTGCGCACCTCGTGGGAGAGCCACGCACGCAAAGTTCCCCCCTCATAGCGTCCCCAGCTGTAATTAATCCATAGCATCATTTCTATAGTGTCAGCAGCACCATATGGGCCAAGCGCTATTTTGCAGGACTAACCATAGAGGAGGAAGGTTGCAATTATGTGCCTGATTATTCTCCAGGACAGCTATGAGCTGTTCTATGGAAGGCAGGAGAGTCGGAGAAGGGTGGAATGCCATCATAGATGTGGCCAAGAGGAGGAGGATGACCAGTTGAAGATGAAACAGCTGGCTAAACCTACCTCTCACCTTCTGTACTGGCACTGTCTTATGTGACACTTCTTCCAGTCTTGCCTACACCGTAAAACCACAAAAGCAGCTTCTAAGAAAGACATATCACATCTATTTGGCATTAACCTCGCCAAGTTGTGCACCATATGGGATGCATTGAGTGAGCATTTAAGGAAAGTGCACGGACATATTTCTTCGGTACCAACATAACAGCCTCCCCTTCCCGAGGCGTATAAAGAGCTCCGGGGAGTTCCCAATCAGCGCAGAGTGCCCAGCTCCCCACTGGTATTTATACAGTATAGCATGTTATGAACCTTTACAGCTCTAGATTTGGGTGCAAAAGCCTTTTAATTGTCTTTGAAAACCCTACCCTAGGAAGACAGAAGCATTTTTAGCACAGAACAGCCTCTCTAACCCTTTATTAAAATCATTTTGTGGGCAATGCTATTATTCACCAATTATCTACTTAATTTATACATCTATAATATATGCATAATCAGATTACACGAAAGCTGATTTACCCGAAGAGACAACTGAGAAAGATTAAACGTTGCATTTCGCTGTTGGCATTGCGAAACCCCCTCCAGCACCCTGAAGGAGAGGCCAGGTGGTCCTCGTGCTCCCCAAAGTGCCCCCAGGGCAGGCAGACGTTGGGACTGCCGTGCCTCAGTGCTCTGGGCAATGCAGGGCAGCCACCCCCAAGGCTCCAGGAAAACTCTGCCAAACCAAAAGACCGAGAACTTCTTCCTTCCCTCTCCCAGCCACGCAAAATTTGAAGTTTAACCAGGAACACTTTGTCATCGATTCAAAGCAGGGAGAAAGAGTTTATGCTTAAAAAATAATAGCAACTGCTTATATTTGACTATGCCTTATAAAGACAGCTGAAATAAAGCAGTTATGATCTCTGTGACAGTCACTACTGCTAATGCCTATCATAAAAGCCAGTAAGGAGGCAGATATGTTGATTTATCATGCATAGCTGCTCCCATATATCTACTTTCTAATAAAAATCTGTGGAAATATTGCTTGCACTGAGCTTCATGCACCCATATTTGTATTGCTAACCTCTCCTGGAAGATTTCAAAGCTTTATTTATGGGAGGCTTTTATCTACCCCTAGGAAAAGCGCTCACAATGGGAGTGTGCCAGCCCCCGCGACTCGAGCCCGTTAGACTACAGATTTATACCACCCAAATTCCTCAGTGGAGAAACACGGTCTTTAGCTGAGCTCTCGATTAAGCATGACTGCAATAAAGCTCATGATTGCCGTCAATGAGGATACTGGTGACCTGGGACTTTTGTACAAGTCCTGGGTAAGTCCTCCAGCACTGTCCCTTTGGGCAGGCCCATGCCTACCACCAAAGATCAAGCTCTCCTTCTAAAGCTCTTAAGCTTTGTTTCACAGCTGTTTGTTGCTTTTTTTTTTTTTTTAATCTTGTCATATAAGGATTTTATTTTTTATTTTTTTAGATTGTAGATTTTTTTTTAAAGCTTTCATTACGTACACCCAGCATGTGCTGAGAGGAACGAAGCATTACTTTGAGCCAAACTCTCTTAACTGAACTCTTCCGGATGTAGTTGGTTCCTATCTTTTCTCTAGCATTCTACCAGGGTTGAGAACCAAAGAGACACAGCAAGTGCCGTACTTCAGAGCTACAAGGTTGTGAGGTGAAAAAGGCTGATACTTCGGAGAAAAAAACAAACAGTATTTCCCATGCAAGGCCTGCTTGAGGATGGAGGTGAATGCGGCAAGAAGCAAATTCCTGTTTCCAGCAGCAGTTTGGAGTTGCATCCACCCTGTTGTGCCCCCCAGACCCCAAACATGCACTGAGAGCACCTCACCTCGGATACATCCATCCTTAGCTGGCACATTGTCATGCCTCTGAGGAGGGGGTCAGCGTCAAGAATGGCGCTAGCATAGCTTCTTTTGGGACAAATATCCCAAACCAGAGCTCTCTCTGGAAATTTTTCTACATGGGGATTCTTTCACAGATTTGGGACACAATGTGTACGTTTTTTGCAAAATCCCTGCAAGCAACCGTGCAATACATGCTTCTGTGTGCACAGCACTGAAAGGGATACGTGAAGGGCAACATGCTCAATACGTGGCATTATTTAGGGGGAGGGTTCATTTAGCACTCAACACTCTTTTTCTAAATAGCAGGATTTCTGCTTTAGAGTCACCTTCCAAAAATTAACTGCGGCTCCACTTCCTACCTCAAAACCAAACTGCATTCCCATTGTATTTGCTCCATCTCAGTCAAAAAGCAGAGATCACTGTTAGTTAGGGATTAAACACAACTCCGACAAAAAAAGTAATTAGCATTGGCTAATTAATCAGACATCCTGCATGAGTGGATTCTCTAAACCAATGGCAAGGACAGCCCATGGGAAAGCAGTGCCCAGTGTGCATGTGTTACTCCCAGAAATTTGGGTGAAGAGTGAATTCTCATCTCTCCCCTGAGAAAAAAAAAAAAAATAACACGGAAAGTCCTAAAATAAGAATAACTTTATTCCACTTCAGCTGTCCAAACCAAAATGAAAAACATTTTAAATTTGGGTTTTGTGCATTTCTCAAAAACTGCTGTATATGGAAAGAACTACCAACAGTTTCTCCCAAATTTTCATTTTTGATTAAATCTCTTTTTGATGCACTCAAAGATGAAACGTATCAAGTCAAGGAAATAACTGTGTGAGCAATTTCCAAGAATAATCAAGATTTACAATGACCTTTTATTCTAGGCAAGCAAAGGCATGCGGTATGATGGATACAGAAAAAAATTACTGAGAAACAAGAAAATTTGCATCTCGTACCAGCAGCAGCAAAGGGGGCACTGAAATGTGCTCGCTTTACACAGAGGGCTACAGTGCCATGTCATCACAGATAAATGAAGGGCTTGTATTAAAAATGCATAATTTAATCAAGAGGAAAAACTGCTAATCAGATGGAAATATGCAGACCTGATATTGATTTTTTTAATATTAGTGTTATTAAATCCTGCTATAATTTCTTACAGAATCACCCAAATGTAAATTAATATAAGGAGAAACAGTTAACGAAATTACAGGTTCAGATCAAACATTCCTGCTCGTTCACGAGCATCCCACCGACCTGTGATATTCGCAATGGCATAAAAGGCTTAGTATAAAATACGACGGGCACTGATCAAATGGTTTTCCCCAAGTCAGAGCAGCTCAAAACCAGCCCTGATGCAGACGTTGGCATGAGGTGGCCGGGAGCTGGGGGCTCTTCCTCGTCCCAGCACAGAGCTGCTGCCTTTGTGCCATAACCAGGTCCGTGGCCACGGGGCTGCCAGCTCCACTCCAAGCCAGCCCACGCTACCAGGACCAGGAACTCACTCGCTGCAAGTAACGAGCTTCCAGAATTAATACCTGCCCTCAGAAAACAGGTGGGCCAAGCAGCTGTGCAGAAAGACTGTCACTTGCCAAGTGAAACAGCCCCGTGGGGTTAAAGCTAGGAAAAGACCCCAAGTCCCTGTTCTCATTTGAGCCTTTCTGATGTGGCAAACCTCAGCGGAGAGAGATGTGCTTGCCTTGAAACTCTGCCAAGGAACTTGAGTCTCACATTACAGACAAGCCTGTTTCAGTCTGCTCGAATTACAGCAAGAAAGTAACTCCGTAGCACCATTCTTCCAGAAAATGAAGAATTATTAATATTGACTCGGGTTATAACAGTGCCCGGAGGCCCTGGCCCCACTGTTTCAAGCAGCATAGAAACACCAAAAAAATACGTGTTTCCTTTTTTTTCCCCTTGTCAATTACAGCACAATCACTGTAGAGCAGATATTATTTGTTTCCATTTGTACAGCACCTTGTGCCACAAGGGCCTCATTTTTCAGGCAAATCTGAACATACGCACACAGAGGATCAAAACAGGTACCAAGCATTTAGTGTTAACACTGATTCCTACCGACACTTTATGTGATATCCACGTAAGAGAGAAAAAGAAGATGTGCAGCAGGGAAGCGAGAGGAATTAAACAGCATGTGTGACTGGTAATACACAAAATTGCTCATTTTGCAAAAACATCTGTACATTCTTAGATAAAAAGCTGATGTCACTCACACTTCCTACTTCTTTTTCATTTTATGGTATTTACCGTAAGGGTGTTTGTGGCACTGCTCACACGAGGAGATAAATAAAGCCAAGCCAGATTCCCTCTGCCTCCTTTCTCTCCCTGTTCTCAGCAGCTGGTGCCTCCCTCTGATCGCACGTCCTGCAAGAGTGCCGCACCACAGCACCACACGTGCAGCCAGCGGCAGCAGCAGATAACGGCCAGGGAGCTGCTGCTGTTCTAGCCTCCCTGCTGTGTTATACCAGTGTTAATGAGGAGTAAATAATAATAATGAATCAGATTTCTTCAGTTTATAGTATTCAATACTCACTGCAGTCACTGGAGGCACAGAGTAGGTTTCCAGAGGCCTGTACCAGGCAAACGTTGCGATCCTGCAAACTCCATATTCTGGAAGAGCAACTGAATGGTAAACACTTCAAAGCACCCATCCTGCTGAGCACCAGGATTAGGAAATCCTTTGCAGATGGCAGATGAATGAAGCTGGAGCGAACGCTTGCCCTCATGGGTTGCAGCCTGTCTCATGCAGCGTGTGCTTGTGCCTGACAGCGCCTTTCTAACCAAAGAAGTCCTGCAGCAGAGCCCTGCTGGTTTGCAAGGTGGGTTTGGGAGTTAGCAGATGCAGAAAAATCCTCAGTGGTTTGTGGGTGCCCTGGCTGAAAGGGTTGTATGAAGCCAAGGCACTGCATGTGCCCTGCACTTCTTACCCAGGATTCAGACTGACTTCGGCAATGTCCCTCAGAACTGCAATCCCAGATCACTTCTGCTTCCTACCATAGCAGCACATCCTCCAAAAACCAAAAGGAGAAGCCCAACTACCTCTAAAGGTAAGTTTCCCCCAGTCCTCAGAGAAATCCCACAAGTTTAGGAACAGCAACCAGAGCACAGTGCCATAACCAGACCCAGCAGTGTGGCAGCAGGGAGGGTTACACATCTGCACTGCTCGCGTGAGACCCCTGCCAAGCATCAACAAACCCCTAAATGACCTCCCAGTATCGAGCAGTGCCTTCAACATGTTGTAAGCATCTCTGGGACTAATCAAGATGTTAGGCAGAGTTACTCCTTGCTGATTTGGGCCAGAAAGCACGGGGCAGTTCCCAGGCTAACAGGCATGGTCCCAGACTGCTTCTCCTGTCTGTGACAAAGAGCTGGCACAACTACCTTTGTATTTGAGGACTTCTGCTCTCCTGACCCTCCTCATCGTGCAACTGAGAGAGAACCTGGGGAGCTGGAAGCTGGAGGCACCCAGACAGACTGATGGCAGCATGGACAGGCCCCTGTCCCTCAGCTGCATTTGGATGCTGTTGGCTTGGACGAACACTGTTCAGGATGATCCCCAGTGACATGGAGAAGCTAGAGCCGTAGCATTTCCTGAAACTCACAAAAGACCAAAGCACTGGTATCACTGTTCTGTTTCCAGTGCCTTTTTGATGTCCCCTTTGTTCTATGGAAGCTGTTACGGTTAACCAGGAATTGAAAACGTGGAAATATGCAAGAGCAAATCAAGAAGACAGTTCTTTAACTCCTTGAAGGTTTGGGGAACAAAACACTGGAAAGAAGTATTAGCAACTGAATTCCACTTCATTTGAGGGCAAACCATTTCTGAAAGAAGAAATTAGCATCAAGACAGAAATACAGCAGTTGAGCAACAGGTCTGGAAGGGGAAAAAAAAAAAAAGACGGGGCTTTCTGCTTTAAGCTTTGCAGCAGTCTTGTCTTACGCTTTATTGGCCTCTAGTGGAAAACAGAAGCTATGTCTTGTGATCACAAAACTTCATTTACAGAGCACAGGGGAAAAAATACCACTCCCCATACGGAGTTTGTGTATAGACTTGATGGAGGAATCAATGCAAGCAACTAAAAAGGACAGCTAGTCTGCCTGGCTACACACACAAGCTTGGTATTGCAAACATTCAGGGAAGACATTGAGTTAAACATTAGTTCTCCTCTACGTATGTGACGTGCCATTTAGGCGTGCTTTTTAACTGTCTGCCATAATAGAGTCAAATACAATTTCACCTGCAGAGGCACTACAGTTGGCAATGTTTGTGCTGGAAACTCTGAGCAACTGAATGTGCTGCACTGAAATTTAACTCCTTTGGCACTCTGAGCGCACCAGCTTGGCTATGAATTAGACCCTGAAATAGGGAGTTCAGTCGCTATCTTCTGTAAACACAGGCTCTCAAGATGAAAATGTGCCTGTATAGAGCAGACTGATTGTGATAACAGTGCTACCTAGGTATAAATTTGGTGATTCGAAACCCATTGCTCTGGTTTCTATGGATATAAACAAGAAGACAAGTCTCCTCGAAAATACAGGTAATAACCCAAAGAAAGCAATAAGCAGGATCACAGGCACAAGCCTCTGAAGAGGTGTCAGCAGAGGGCAGGCAGCAGGCTCAGTACAGAGATCTGAATAACACAAAAGGGTAAGTCATCTGTTGGAGCAAGCACGGGGCTCTCAAAACCAGAACCAGCTATAAAGCAAACACTGCCCCTAGCAGAACTGCGCACAACAGAAATAAACAGCTACCTCCTGAGCAGAGAAGGAATGCAGCTTGCTGGTGTGTGCCGGCCTCCTTCGGCCGAGTACCTGTGTGCATGCTGCCAGCAGCTCCGGGGGCTTGGTTTCCCCCTTTGAAGCTCGCCTTCCAGAGCCCGGGGCTCTGGCGTAATGACCACACGGACACCGGGGTTTCTTTCAGATGGCGGCACCGTGCTCGGCACCAACCCCACTGCTTGGCCACCATTTTGGTACAAGCATGGCCCTGCCTGCAGCTCAAGGGATGCGCCTTTGATTGATTCCCCACGCGAGCAGCACATTCGGGAGCCCAGGTATGCAGGAAAATGGCAGGTAGCAATGGGTACTGTCAAAACTAGGAAAAACTTGCTTAAAACATCATAACTTAAGAACAGCGTTTTCTATATATTTTGGTTGGTTTTCCTTTGTGTCCCTTTGCTTGTCTCCAGCACTCATTTCACCAGCCTTTATGCTAGCCAGGGGTATAGGAGCATGCCACTAGAAGCTTCTTTGGAGGCTAAGCTACCAAAACCAACCAACCAAAACCCTATGCCAAAACAACACAGTACTCATCCAGAATGAGAGTATGTGAACCACCTAACAAGTCTGAAGAAATATTTCTGAAAGCCAAGCTCAGTCTTCTGGCTTGCTTGTTCTGATCGAATCATTTGCATTCCCCATTTACCTTCAAGGAGAAGGAGGAAGAGACATCAACCACCAAAAGCCATCTTGTTAATATTTTTTGCCAATTCAGAAGTATTTGTACCGCTCACACCCTTCCTGAATGTGAGGGAGAGAGAGAAATGTAGTGAGCAGCAGGGAAACTCTAAGCAGTAAATACCAGGCTACATCTTGCTCAAGTTCCCTTGGCTCTGGGCTGCTCCAAGTGCCTTTTTCCCACATCATTTAATAGAAAGTAACCTAAAGCAACCTGATTTTCATGCCATAAATTTAAAATAATCAAGCATGGGACTTCAAGCTTTTGAATCCTATATTATGTTCATTTCCTTTATGAGAGAGAAAAAAAAAAAGAGAGAGAGAAAGAAAGAAAGAAAAGAAGAGAAAGAAAGAAACAATCAATTTGAGCTGGACAAGTCTTCTCACTGCCTCTTGCACAGACTGGGATCTCAGAAAAAGCCCTAGAAAGCAGGTATGATGGCAGCAGGACCAGGTGGTGGATCTTCACCAGGCTGAGGCAGCACTAGAGGTTGTTGCAGCACAGGAAAGCTTTCCCTCGTGCCCAGAGAGACAGATGGAGAGTTTTTCATACCTTGTCCTTTGGCTTTCTTTGCACACAAAATATAACTCACTCTACAGTTAATTTCTTAGGCTACAAACTATTTGGCCCTGGTTTGATGTATATTTTTTCAGTTAAGCATATGTGTGTGTGGATAATACCCTGCTCAGAACAGAAAAGGGGAAAAAAATAATCACACGATCCTTAACAGATGAGTTTAAACTGCTTATCTGCAGAGGAGTAAGTCTTGTTTTAGTAACAGCTGAATCACATAAGAAAGCAGTCACAGCTGTACACCAGCAGACCACAGAGCAGTGTAACCAATTTGCTTCCTACAGGAGAGAAGTATCCTTGTACCTTGAGGTACTGAAAATACACCAAGAGACTCGCATGGTAAAACCAATCCTGAGCTGCCAAAGGCATGCAATAAATGTAATAACCTCTTCTGTCACCGCCAGACAATGTAGATGGAGCTCTGGCTACGAGCCTTTGCCTTTGCACCCACCACATCTCAAAGCACAACGGAGCACAAAAGTTCGGAGTTGGCTAAGTAATACCAGAGCATCAATTTTGTGACTCACGGCGCACTATGTGCAAGTAATTTGTGTGCTGTGCCTGTAACCGAGCTACAACACAGCCACTAGGAACTCCTCTCAGGTCTAGGATTTACCAGGCAAATGTGCTGCCCTCTTGAACGTGAAAAGGGTTCAGTGTGAGCAGTCAAGATAGTCGGTCACCGCTGTGTCCAAGGCACAAAGGGGTCTCAATATAACATTAAAGCACTACCCTAGTGCCTGTGCAGTGCTGCTCAAGATGTGTTACTGCTAAAAAGGGGATGATTTTCCTTGATGTCCATGGAAGCATTCCAGGTGGTTCACGCGTACATCGGTTTGTGTTTTGTTGTCGTTCGTTCATTTGTTTTTGCATTAAGATAAAAAAAATGAAGTTGAATTTTCCTACATGCAGAGAAATTCACCTTTGTGTCTTCTGTTACGCCCTACGAATTGCCCGCTTTACCTGTTTATCACATCTTAAAATTGAAGCACATCTGTGATCACTGGAGAAACTGGAAAACCCCTGGACTGAACCAAACCACTGCTTTCCCCCGCTCCTCTCCCCCCGAAAGAACCACTACAAGGATACAACACGAACTCATTGCTTCCTAAAATTTAATACTGGGTCAATGTATAAAGGTTACTGGAACTGCCCTCCTTCTGCGAAATTATGAACAAATCTGACTGACATAGGAAGGGCTGACGTAAGTTCTGCTTCTTTCAAGTAAAGACAGGTAAAAGAAAAAGGCGTATTAAGGATCTTCCTGCTTATCAAAACACAGTACGTTGTATATGCGCTTAGTGCTTTGTTTCTGTCCAAGGCATTGGTTTAATTTAAAAGAAAATGCCATGGAGCATTCTAGATGAAGGCTTCTCCACTCCAACTTAAAACACTGTGGCAAAGAAAAGCAGTAACAATTCCTTATGTCAGACCACAAGCACAGGAGAGCACGACCCTGACTGACTGCTCAAGGTGAGGGAAGAGAGTGCTGAGATCCATTTCCTGCTTGGGGAATCCACAAAGCAACCTGGGCAGCAGCTCACCAGGACAAAGCACTTTTAGGCCCTCTACGCAAACAGCACCATCACCCTCCTGCTCCCATTTGGCACAGCATGCAGCGCTGTGCACACACGCACGCTTACCCAGGCACGCAGAAGGGACAGCGTACACAGCCCGAGTAATGTGAAGGCTGGGGATCTTAACCTAAAGCCCGATTCTCCATTGCTTTAATTGTAAATGCGAGCTGGAATTGAGACAGGGCCTCATGAACCACTGCCCTCCCACAAGGCTCCTGCT
This sequence comes from Anser anser, assembly GCF_964211835.1. Taxonomy (NCBI): domain Eukaryota; kingdom Metazoa; phylum Chordata; class Aves; order Anseriformes; family Anatidae; genus Anser; species Anser anser. Next base: position 15,325,991 of record NC_139724.1, read on the forward strand.
GGCACCCAGCGACGCCTGGGCACAGCTGAAGGGAACAAATGCTGTAAGGGGAGTTTATAAAACCTTTCAGGACTGGAAAACCCCTCTTGCTTTCCTCTCTGTAGCACTGAGATACCTTAGTATACGATCATTCTCAGCACAGGTCGCTGTTGCTCAGGGATGCGTTTATTCTCACCCTCCCACCTTCAATTTTATTCCTTCATTGCCAGAATGGTTTTAAGATTTAAATGCCAGACAACTCTACAACACTTAGCTTATAAAAAAAAGTGAGTTCAGCTGAGGCAAAGATACCTAAAAATAACAACAAAACCCCACGCTAACTACCCAGCACTGTGCATGGCATACTTGAGCCCAACTGGGATTTTAAATGATTCCTAGAGAAACCTACATTTATCACCAACAGTAAAGATTTTTGAGAAAATGAGCTAGTTGCTGTGGAATTAATAATAGATCTATGCAGATTGGTATTCCCAGGAGATAAAGAGAAAGGAAAAAAAATACTAAAATCTGATGCTCATGGCAAATGAAAAACTAATGGACCATATTTTCCCCAAGGGATGGGAGGTGCTTGCATTTTATTTCGCACTGATGACTATGCCAGACCTGCTGTAACAGGTAACACTCAGGGAGCGCCATCTCCAGCTAAATGGAAACACCTTGGAAATTTCACAGAGAAGGCAGAGGGGAGTGCAAGTCATCAAACACCAAACCTCAAGAGCACCGAATGATCGTGACAGTGCAGCAGAGTTTGGCTCTGTTTATGATTTACCTCAAAACTACAAGATTCCTACAGCATCGCAAGCTGGAGTTTCTGTATACCTATGGCAGGAAGAGCAGTGATTGACACTGGAACCAAAAGCACGGTCAGTCAGGAACACTGTTTTTCAAAGCCAATCTGTATTGGCATATTTTAGTTCCAAACTCCTTTTAAAAGTTTCAATACAACCAATGGAACAGTTGGCAGATTTCACTGGGGACGTCCTTGAAACCACTCAATGCAACTTCCTTCATACATGTTTACAAATCAAACTCCTCAGCCTCATGCAATTACCCGAGTTTTCATCATTGCACCAACTACCATAAAATTCATTCTTAAATGATTTAGAAAGGCAAAGGAATCAAAAATGATTTGTATTATTTAACATTTATTGATACAAAACAGAAAAGTAATTTGTAGCCATCTATTTACAATTTACACTGGAGGAAGATCTCTTAAGATCAAGGAAACTATGTGCTTCCAATACAGGTATATTTCCAGTTGGATGGTAGTTAACAGTGTTCTTCAGAACTCGCTCGCATTAGATGATCAACTTGCAGGTGAACTTATGGGGAAGAGGGCTCGGGCTCCAACAACGTGCTTGTTACAATTGGTCTGAAATGCAAAAAGAATAGAAATTAGTTCATCCGGATGAATGCAATGTTCAGTTAAAAACCACAACAAAACCTCTGTGCCATAATGCTAGACAGTAACTGCTCAGTAAAGTGGAATGACTGCAAATTGTATTCAAAGCAGCCACGTACTCCAGTGGCAAATCAATAAAAATATTGGTATCATTTCAATTATGATTTTCAAAAGAGCACATTAGCATAATTTAGCTAAACAAGGTACTCTAACAATTGTGTTCCTCTGTACAAAGTTTGGAGTTGTCAAAGCCACACTCAGTTGCAACACTGACACTTGTTCTACAGATTTGTTTTATGCTACCAGCGTTACGAAATGCTGCATTTTGTGCAGGACCAAGAGCCCTCAGTAGTAAACATACAAGCAAGTCTCATGCTATTTTTATAAAAACCTTGTGTATATTTTAATTCGTTTCTGCTAGTATTTCGGCAAATGGTCCACAGCCCACCATTTACAGCCCCAAGGCCACACAGAGCTGCTGACAGCAGGGAGGAATCCACGGATTAAGACTGTTGCTAACTGAGAGAACCAAGTCTGACACAGCTCACCACCAAGTGACACTGTAAACTGCTCTCTTCTCTGCCCTCCTGACGAGGTAGGTGGTACCACCAGACTCACAGCTTTGGAACAGAAGGTAGCTTACAACACCATAACCATCATCCTCTACCAGGCAGGACAGAGAAATGCTGAAAGTTATGACTGATTAAGAAGACTCAACAGTTGATCAAGCAGAACCAGAGGGATGCACATAAACTCCCTTCCCCCTTAAATGAACTTTCATCTCCTGCTCTCTTCTGTATCCCTTGACCTCTCCGCGGTGGCCAGTGACAAGAACCAGGATGCCAGGTGCGCACACAAGTGCTCACAGGTGTACCTTGTACCTATGCTGGTGATCCTGAAGAGCCATGACAGTCTTCCATCTTAGTCCAGGCTCCTCCTCAGACCCCACAGAAGTCTCAGCAGCCAGGAGGATGCCTTTCTCCTGGCATTTACCAGAAAAGCCAGGCAGCAGCGGGGTGTGAGAGGGCATGTGTGTGCACACACCAGATCTCCGTGCCAAAACCGGCCGGTGCCAAATGGCATCGCCCCTGGCGACAGGAATGAAGATGTAAGAGCAGGTGAATGCCTGGACGAGCCTGCCAGTACAAAATCAGGGCATAGCATGGTGCCTAGGTGATGGCAGAGTCACAGACAGATTTTGCCAAGGCAAAAGGTCAGCAGCATGATGAATTAGTGCTGCGAGAGGTGCCAGAAGCACGCTTTGATGCTGTTAAGTTTGGCTAGGTGCAATGGCATTGGAAAGGATTCTTTTGGCACTGCAGAGCCAGCCTCAACACAGGGATGAGGCTCAAGGACAACCATGTGAGCCTGAAATGGCGGACAATGATAACAAATACCCTGCCAGCAACAGCCTAAACTGACCTTTCTTGGGATTAAAACTACACACGTCTTTAAAAGAACAACAGAGGCCAAAAGGAAGCTTTGCATCACTTCTCTAAGCAAGAAAATCGGGAGCTTTGCCAGGCCTTTTACAAAGCTTGAAGGAGAGGTAGCAGAGGAACTTTCAGGCACAAGAACACTTCTGAAATAATTCAAATACCTGGAACTAAGTTAAACAACTGATACAGTCATTGTAAGCACCACTAAGACAAAAAAAAAACCAAAACTTTGTAGAGGGCACTGAATTGAAAAAAATAATCCTTTAGAAATTACTATAGGGTGTAAGACAAAAAAAATGAAGGAAGAGAACATTCAAACTTGATACAGTGCACCACACTGGCAAGTATGTGCATATGGACTTCTATGAAGAAAATAAAATTATGATCAACACTTGTCATAGATGGAGACCCCTTCTTTGTAATTTCTATAATAATTCCAGTTCCAGAAAAGGGTGGGGGGGAACTGGATATTTAAGCAAGTTCTTAGTCCATGCAGGCATCCAGTTAGTTAAAAATGGTTTTGTACTTCAACAGCATACAGAGTTCCTGGGAGATGGGCAAGGACAGGTGGAAGAGTGAGGCATGCACCTCATTTACAACCCTTAGCATCTTGCCAGAGATGAGCATTGCAGCAAAACAAATGCAAGCTTAAAACACCCTTCAGAAAAGGAGCTAAATTATTTTCAGTACAAACAGTATTGCTATGATAGTTCCCCCCTCTTTTTGCCATCAAGAAACACAAGTATGTCATGCAGTGTGGGTGTAGGATGTAAGCAACAGAAGCCATTTCATGACAAGGTAATGATTTCTGTGAACTTAAGTGGGGTTAGCAACCAAACATAATGAAGCTATTCCAAATTCTGATGAGATAATCCACTCAAAGTAATTTGTTTGAAAGGTTAAACAGGAAGCTAAGATGGGACTCGGTACACCACAAAATGAAGAGGCAAAAACCCTGCACATTCAGTGCTGCTTTGTCTTCAAAACATAGTCGTTTTCTTCACCAGCTAAAATGCTGCTCAAGTCTGGCAGCATTTTAATTTCTTCCTGCAGCAACCCCTGTATTTAAGTTACCTTAAGAGTAAGCTTAAGCTTAGTTGCTTAAAAACCAAATGTCTGCTTCTAACATGACGAAAATCAGCCATACTAAAAGTCAGAGAGCTTTTGCTGGATGAAGAAAGGCCTCTGCAATTATCACTTAACTGTCCTTCATGGGCCAATACCAGGAGTCTCGTACTTTCCCTTAAGGTTGATCCCTCCTTCAGCACTTTTTCTTAACTGGCTACTTAATTAGTCTTCCTTCCTGGGCTTAATTGTAAATTTGTTTTGATTAATTAGCCTCAGAGCTGACTTGGCACTTACTGAAATATAAGAGAAGTGCTTAGTTTCTTCAGCTTATAGCCTACAGCATCCTAGGGGAACCCCTGCTTTGTCAGCAATAAAATTTCAAGTTCAGATTGTGGGGAAAAAAATCATAATTAACTTTTATTTCTTTTAATTGCCCCCTCTGTACTCCAACACAAAAGCGATGATAACAAAGAAAGGGTAAGATTCAGTAAGTTCAGGCATATTGTCCAGTGAATTTTATATCACGCTCATGAATTTCATCTTGCAATTTTAGATAAGATGACTTAATGCTAAATCCAAGTGATCTCGAATCCCAAACCAAGAGCGTAAGCTGCTGGCACAGCCAGCCGTGTTCTGATGGCACCAACACCAGGAAGGTGTTTCTCTACCCTTCAGAAAAGTCATGTTCTACCCTTCCAAGTTATTGAACTTAACTGAAAACCCCTTACAGAGTCCTAGTCAAGCCAGGCTGCAACACCTTTGGACACCAGGACACTACCTGCCAAGTAGCACGGCTCTTCATTACGTTTACACCTCTCTCATCACTCCTCTCCCTCTTTACAGCATATCGATTCCAGAAGACACCCACGCGGTGGCACCACGTATCAGATATCTTGATCCATTCTCGTGTTAGCTAGTGATGCTGGAAGCACAAGAAAAGGCAGCTTCGAACACCCTAAACATGAGAAAACAATGAGCTAAGTAACACGTGTTGTCAGCTAGCAAAGTTTTGGTAACTGGGAGGTGGTGGTGTGGGGGGTCACTATGGGGAGAGAGCCCTCCTCTACAGGGACCTGCTGCTGGCCAAATCTGAGCCCATCAGTGACACTGGTAGCATCTAAACAGTTCTAAAAAAAAGGTAAAAAAATAAAATAAAATGAAAAAGTGCTGTGCAGCAGCCGGGGGGAAGAGGATCAAGACAGAGGCGAGAGAAACAGCCCTGCAGTCAGTGCAGGAGGAGCTGCTTCAGGCGCCCAAGCAGAGGTTTCCCTGCAGCTCACGCAGGAGCAGATATACGTACACACTGAAGCCCACAGAGGACCCCACGCTACAGCAGGTGGACGTGCTCTGAAGGAAGCTGCAGCTCACGGAGACCCCCCCTAGGAGCAGGCTCCTGGCAAATAACTAACCCGTGGTGAGGAGAAGGCACCTGGCAGAGACTGAGGTCCTTGGGGGGATCCATGCCGGAGCAGTTCTTGGAGAACTGCATCCCATGGTAGGGATCGCATGTTGTCTTCCAAGGGGGACCGAGAGAATGGCTGGGCTGGCAGCTGGCCACGGGTCATCCCACCACACTACCCATTTAATAAACTTCCCACATAGCTGTCAAGAGCATTACAATTCTTCAGTTTCCAAATTTAGAAGGCCTTACCTATCGAGCTTCAAAGAGAAGTTAAAAATCTTACTTGGAACATAAATATCTTGAACACTTTCAGATTTGCATCTCAATTCAATAGACTGAGGAAGTAAACACTTTGCTTCCTTAGGCTTATTTCATTTGTTGCCTGTCTGGTGCTCCAAATAAGAAAAGACTGCAGAAATGCAAAGCAAATGTAGTTTTACAATGTTTTGTGCGCCTTTACTTGGGCCCAGCAATTGAAGTGAAGAACAAAAAAAGAACACAAGCTTTGTGTGTGGGCTCAAGAACACCGAGCAGCTCTGCAGGCACCCCTTTAACGTATTTGTTCCCTAATATTCAGCAGCCCATTATTTTGACAACTATTTGTTTTAGTCTTAAAACTGGACCACAGGAATTAGTTTGGCTGTGAAATCCTAAAGGATGCTTTTCCTTACAACCAGAGAAATGTATTGTGAAGAGAGCTCTTCTGTCTGAATCTAAGAACACCCATGAAGTGACAGGATATTCTTTAGAGCAAGTGTACTGTCTTGGAAACACTAAGGTGCTTGGTTACAGCAGCTGTCAATACCATGTAAGAAGCATGTTCCATACTCCTCAGTCAGATGTATTATCTGCAATCAATCACTGCTTAAAGTAAATTTTGTATTACAATACACATCATGCAGCAGAGTCTGCGTCAGTAGAAATGCAAGAAAATATTCTTTCGTGTTGAAATGCCTTTTCAACTGTCATGAAAATGAGGAAATAGCTTTTTCGGTTTATTGCATTTCCCAAACATTAATTCAAAATCATCTGCAGATAACTAATTCAACTGCATACTTGAAAAATAGAAGGAATTGTGTATGTGCTTCAAGAGTTTGTTTTATTGGCGCTGTTTATTTTTCTGTAATTACTCAGCTCATATTCTATCTTATGTTTACTAAGGTGTACAAAATATGTATGTGTACACATCTGACAGTTTTGCAATTGTTCTCCTGCATTCTTCTTTAAATAACAACAAACTTTTTGTTTAGTAAGACAGAAAGAGCTTTCTAGCAAAACGAAAACTCCAAAAAGTTAGATTTTTCAAAGGAACCTACTAACCAGTAACGTCATTTTTTCTCAGATGAAGCCAAAGCCTAGAGAAGTCTGACTTTACCATTATGGTAGGTCACTGTCAGTTAAGCTCCTTAAAGTATGCTTCTAGTTGCTATCACATCACCTACCACAGAATGCACGTACCTACTAACATCATGTTGATGAAATACTTGACTCTGCTTTTGCCTTCAGCTCTCTCAATTACTGTTGACAGAAACCAATGAATTAATGTACTAAAACAGAGGTTTCCTCCAGGAACAGTGCAGTACCACACTGGCAGCAGAGAAAGGCCACGTCTCTTTCCTGATGACAATCCCAACTTCACCTCACAGCAGGTAACACCAGCTAACAATTTCAGCCTAGCTTAGTAATTACAAACCTGCCTCAGATCTCTACTACTGTTAGACATGATGTTCTGTGTTCTGCTGTAAGTAGATGAAAAGTTGTGTCATCTGAGCTGAATATTTAAGCCATTAGTCTATGAAACAATCTGAGCACTGTTAAAAGCTTCAACATGGAAATAAATAACATCGGAGAAACCCTAAGAATACGTATTTAAGCAACAGACCACAACATGTTCTGCATGGGCTATTATCTTAGCATTTTATCAACTGTAGGTGATTTTGCCACAGATCTATTTGAAATCATCACAGTAGTCACTGGAAGTTGATTATTCAACAGAAGCAAATGTGAAGATAAAAAGAATCACTCACTGACAGGAAGAAGAATGTTAAAATCTCAGATTTCAGAGAAGACTTTTTTTTTTTTTTTGCAATATCCCTTTTGGTAAGGGAAAAAATTAGACTGCCACAGGTTACCCACGACTACTAGTAGCCTGATAAACACAAAAGTGTAGGAAGCAGGAGCCATAGCAAGAACAGGCATAGGTGAAACATCAGCTTTTTCTTCCAACAACCAATTCTCATTTGCCACACTGCACAACTCAGCACCCACTGGAGTCCTGGAATACAAACAGGACTTCTCAGCTCAAGCTGTAAATACTCCTGCGCCTACTCACACTACACGTGTCAGGTTAAACGAAAATATGCAATCCAGACAAAGGGTGAACGATCTAGCTCACCTCAGTTCCTGCCGCACAGCAGTATTTTTAAAAACAACTTTGAGTGAGAGGCTGCAACTAGTACAACTTACATGCTGACCGAATGAACTTCGCAAGGTTCTGTGCCAAATCCTAATGTTAACGGAAATCTATTTACATTTACTTGCAACAGAGTTCAAATGAATTTATCGCCATTTGTAACATACTCCTCCCCCATTCAAAAGCCAAAGCTTTTGGGTACAGATGCCAGGCAACGACAAACAGCTATGCTTGAAGCGCCATCTAATGGCAAATGGTGGAATTGTTTCTTTTAGATAAGAACTTCGTACATTTAATAAATTTCAATTCTGTCCCTCCTTTCCAAAACAAGTTATTTCTTCCTAAACTATAGAATGTTGCAGTTGCAGCCACTTAAACTATTTTAAGAAATCAAGCTCTGTTTTCACTGCAGATTTAAAGGAACTTCATACTGAACTATCGCAGCAAAATGTTATGCCACTATTTCTTATACTAGAAGTTGAGCTAACACTGTGAAAGACAAGACAAAATGCATAACTGAAAGGCAAGTACTTCACCAAAACTTTACAAACTGAAAGCAACATCCTAGACACAACACCATGCCTGACATAACTGACTTCTGCTACTCAAAAGGAGAAAAATCAAGTATTTTGAGATGTAGTTCAATTACAAAACATTCTCTGCAAATTATACTAGACACTTCACACAATAAATCAACTAGCCAGAAAGCAACCAAACTACCTAGCCTAAAAAATTAGTTTTTTTTTTTTTTTAAACCAAACCCACAGTTTTCTGTTGACACTCTCAGGCACAAAATTAGGAAAAGCAAAGAGGCATTTGCAGCATTCTGACCTCAAACCTGCACTTGAACATCTGCTACTTCCCAGTCTGTATCAGGAAGCGGTCTGAACATATTACTTCTGCTTAAGAAAACATCCAGAAAGATGGATTTCTCATCAGTTACTCAAGACCTAAAAAAAGCCCACTCAAAAACCCTGCTGACAAGTTGCAATGTAGCGCAGTGGGGAAGATGACAATAAGGGCAATGCACTGCTTCCACCTGAACCTACCAAACCAGAAGGTATTCTGGAACAGCAGCAGGCTGCCCTGAGCTCTGTAACACACAGCCACACTTTCCTTTAGGGCCATCAGCTCCGTAGTCCATACGTGTTCACCAGACCCTTAACAAAGCACCCACTCTCAGCAGTCAGGTAATGCACAACAAAACTTGCAGGGTATCTTCCTTCTGAACTCCCTGGCCTTTAACACAATGGAGAAGTGGTTGCTTTCTTTCAGCTGGAGCTGATGAGCTCTTGGGCTCAGAGATCATCACATCCATGTCCTGACTGCTGGGAGACAAGCCTGGGAGAGGAGCACAGGATTTTTGGTCTAATGCTAGCCCTGTACTGTTTACCAAGTGGCAAACTTCCAGATCTCTGTGGGCCTGCCTAAAGAGTTGAAAGACTTACAAACGGAGCATTTTACTGGGTGGGATTCCCTGAAGCAGGGGAGACAGCATGAGTGCCCATCTGGTTGCTGGCAAGGCTCCAACAGAGGGACAATATTTGAATCTCACTGACCTTGAAGAGGCCAACCAAGCCCAAAAGTTGCAAAAAGCTACCGACATCAAATTATTATCAGTTCTAACTAAATGACTTGTAGAAAAAATAATTTTAAACCTCTTACAAAATTTGAGGCTGAGGGGAATAAACGAACGCTCTTCCCTGCAATCTGAACTTTGACTGCAAATAGTTTTTCCTCAAGAGGGTGAACTGAATGGCAATTGGCACGCTCCTGGAATCATCTCAGAGTTCAGTGTGACCTAGCCACGCATACAAAGATGTCACGTAACTTCACTAATTACATACAAGGTCATGAACTAATTATAGGAACCACTGCTTGAAAGAGAAAAATTGAAAGAAAGTGTATTACCTAAAATTCCCCAACCTAAAGCATCTCTCACGTCTTAATTGTAGCCTCAGTGTCCAAGTGCTTTCACAGACACGGAGTTAGTTCTCAGCTGAAAGTTTCTTATGGGTAACGCTAAAGCCAATTCTCCTCTCCTACTTTAATTTGTACTCTAGATTTAGCATAAAGATCATGGCCAAGACTGCTTACAAGGTCAATGCTCAATCCTCAAGTATTCTGCCCTTAAAAAGTTTTCAATTCCAGTTCAATTTTCCATATCTTTTCCTCTTCTGGAACAGCAGTGACCACTCAGAGAAAGCACCCTACCAGAGTAGCTGTAGTTTATCCCTTATGTTCAGCCAGAAGGAACCTTGAAGAGCTTGAGAGACAAATGTTATGTATACCATCTGCTGTCTAGACTTGGCTTCTGGAGTTTACAGTATAATTACAATTTTCCCAAAGGTCCTCGTTATTATTCAGAAACACATCAATCAAAACAAAAGGCAATATTAAAGTAACACATTTAGCAATGACCTATTGCCATTAGGCAAAATAAAGCTATCTGAAACGTTCAGAGCTCCATATAAAAGATAAAACCGATAAGCTCCTAGATAAAACCATCCATTTTACAATACAAATTTTAGGCACTAATCATACATCTGGTAGACAAGGAAGAAACTGCTGTCATTAACATGTTAGAAGAGTGCTGGACCCTAGCACGCAAGAATTCCAGCAGCCTGTCTCCTAGACAACAATTACTGGAGTGCAGACAGCATGGTTCTACGTTTAAACAGAGATTATTCTGAGAGGCAGACATTGAGTCTAACAGATGTTAGCTGAAGATGTCAAAATTAATTTAAGTGTTAAGCATTTGGGGGGAGATTAGGCATAAAAGTACAATTTGGAACAACAATACGTTTTTCCAACAAATTTTTAAGTATCTCTTCCTGTCTCTGGATGACAAATGCCCGATACAGAGTGAGGCCCTTCACTGGGTCACTGCAGTTTGACAGTAAACTTGTGAGTTGTTTTTGTAGCTCTTTCTATGTTGATCTTACCAGCTGTCTTAGTTTGTGAAGTTAAGCTGGGCACAAACAAACATACTTCTTATGAGGGGAAAAAAAAAATCAGAAAGTACAAAAGCGTGAGAAGTATTTCAAGCAAACTTTTTTGGAGGAAGTTCTTCACACCTGTCGTTTTTGAACTGCGTGAAAAGGAGAACACTTTCTTCGTTCAGAAGATTACGGATGTTGTATTGATTTCCTATAAATAAAAGCAGAAAAAGTTTTCTTTAGAAGCCACTAGCAATCTTTGAAGTCCTATTTGGCTTCAACTCAGTTGAAAACTATGTTTTTATTTCATATATTTAAGGAGAAGTAATATTAGCCCCAAATCTATGATGCCACTCTTCCAGGCAAGTCACTGCATTTCAAAGTGGTAAAAAGGAAGAAGACCTACAGCTAGCTTCATTTCTTTTAACCTGTGATAGGAAAAAAGCACATCTTCACCAAGACTTTTACCGAAGCCAAAGTAATTGGCTTAAACTCTCCACTCACAAAAGCCACAAGAAAACTTTAATGTGACTGAATTTATTTTAATTGTTATGGACAATCTCATTAAGAACTGCACAAGGAAACTTATTTGCAGATCTTCACTTGGGATTTTTGCATACTAACGTGACCTCAAATACAGAGGCATCTAAAAGACACTGGATGTTGAGGAAGAGCAACTTTCTAACATTCATACATAGCCACACTTGATAAGATACAAAGAGATCTTCCACCACAACCTCCGCATCGCCCATCCACGCAGTACAGAAAGGCCATCAGGAAACAGGGACAAACGGAGAGGAATACAGATATGGAACTTTCACCAGTTAATACAATCTCCTTTACCCAAAATCAAACCATATATCTGTCTCTGCTGACCCCTCAGCTTTTAAGATTAAAACCGACACTTTTACTGAAGTGTCAAGCATTAATTGAACAATGGTTGTTAAAACAGGATGTCATGGTGAAAAACTGATAAAACAGTAAGAGTGGTAGATTGTCACTTCTTTAACACAGCCTCTTCACAAGCAAGCTGTAAGTCCTCTACCACTTCATGAACAGTCTACGTTAGTACTACAAACTCTCCTGACTACTCTCTTACCCGCTAAAGGGTAGCTTCTCATACGGATTTCATTCCACTTTCATCTCAGAAGAGCAAAATCAGTGGCGTTCTACAATTCTCAATGACCCATATGAGGTTACAACACTTTCAGCAGACAGGCTGCACCTTCTGTACTTCACGCACTGTGCAAAATGTGGTGAACTGATCCAAATGAATTTTCATTAATTTATGTAGGAAAAGATGGTGATGAAAATTATATTAACTACCACTATTTAAAGCTGTCCGATTAAGTTTCCCTGACATCGTAGCTAGGGACAGAACTAGAATACCAAGAGAACTTCACTCTTGGAACTTGATTATGTTATCAAAAACTCTGAAGGAAACTCAGGTAAACAGGCTGTGTTTGTACCACTACAGTCCAAGGTTAGATCATCAGCCTGTGTCCAGTGTTGGGTCACACTCCCTTCTTCCTAATGCTGTGCTTTCCCATACTCTACTCCAACTCCTCTCTCCCAACTATTCACCTCAGTTGTGCTTCGTAGCCCGCTAATTCAGTCTAACCCAATCCCCAAAAACTGATTTTAAAAACATGCGCTTACCTGCTGGAATATAGAAAAAGGCCCCCGAAGTCAGATAATATGATGTCTTATGCAAAGTAACAACTATTTTGCCATGGATAACATGGAAAGCCTTTAAAAAAAAGAGAGGGGTGGGGGTTCTAAGATCAGCAATGTTTCCTTTGCAAACATTTAAGAAAGTTATCCAAGAAAAAAAAAACACTGTTTTTGCATACACACTGCAAGATAGCAAAAAAAACCACTAACATAATAACATAACTAACATAATAAACTGAGCTGCAACTCCTTTTCCCCACCCCAGTTGAAACCTAAGACAGGCAACTAAGACAGGCAACTTGTAGCGGGGGGGGGGGGGGGGAGGGAGGTATTTTTATTTAATCTTTCTATCTTGTCTGCACATGAAGCACACATGAACATACACGTTTAATGTGAAAGAAAGCAGGGTACTGTGCATGCAAAGTACCTCCAGCAAGTTTCTTTAGTTATAACTGCTTGATTTCACAGCTGAAATTTATTTATGTTTCCTGTATACATTTGTAGTTTAGGCAAAAAATATGACAAACCTGTCAACTTTATATGCTATTTTTAATCATTCTAAGATTCTCTGTTTTGATATAGATCATTAAATAAAAATAAATAAGGAAAAAGCATACTTACTATTGTATCCATGTAGACAAATTGGTGTCCTTTTTCTTTAAGTGGCTTCAAGATTAATTTACCAGTGGAAAAAGTAGATGTATTCAGATTTTTATATATTTCTACCGATTCATCTTTGAAGAAACTCAAGTGACTGTTTCCAGTGTTAATACACTCTACAAGGAAAGTCCAGGAGATTAATGTCAATGCTAACACATAACCAAGTCTTGTTGTTAGCTCAGCAACTTTTTAAATTATATGCACCACGCATTGTTTCAGTGCAAAAACCCCACAAGCTAGACTTAGTATTTAGCTGAAAAACAGGACATGTCACTCCCTTCCCCTTTTTGTGGCTCCCCCAGAATTTTCTCCAGAAAAGCAATGAATATTTTCACAGCTTACCCTTTTTATGCCCAAGGCAGCATGAACAATTTTCTTCCTCTATCAGTCTATATCTAAGAACTTGCTACATTGTTTAGAAAGGTCCTTGGTTACATCCCCTCAACTTACCTTGAAGAACTTCTTGATTTGTTACTGGGTCCACTACAATGGTTGGCTTAGAAGTATCAGCCAGGGTGCAATTCAATTTTTTAGCTACCTCATTTTCTAATGAGAAAAAAAATACAGAGAAGTAATCACTACACAATTTAAAAACTTATGTAACCACAATTTCACACACAGGTAATTAAATTTCCTTCATTAAGCAACTAAACAGACTGAAATATACCTTCTCCAGAAAAAGGGAGCTAACCCATAGCAGTTCTTTGAAAACGCAATTTTCACTGGAATTATTTCTCTGTGTGATCAGTAAATGGTCCCTAAAGCCTGAAGTATTTTCCAGGGCAACGCCAATAAGGTTGCCTATTAATGACAGTATTTACCCCAAAGTACCTTAACTTGAGAAGAACTTTTCCTGCAAAAGATACTAAGAGGATATTAAGAGAGAATGTAAAATACATGATGAACTAAGAAAAGTAAGTCTCCTCCTTTTACCTACTGCTGATGGGCATCAGGAGACTTATGAAAGTGTTCAAAAAGAATAAGCACATGTTCAATTTTCCTTTTCTTGAGAGACACCATTACAGGAATCTCACTCTAAGTTGTAAATCAGAGAACTATTTCTAAAATAAAATGGATTTTTCCAGAGAAGGCAACAGCTTAAGAGTTGATGACAACCTTATGCTTTTCAAAGAGAAAAAAGACACTGGAGAATTTTCAAGACAGAACAAATATCCCAAAGCTCTCTTGAAGAACTCTCTTAAGAGGACATGTTTACCTCCACAGTGCACAGGAAATCTCTTTAAATGTAGTCAGAACAAGGCTGTCAAAGACAATCTATAGCACTTTATAGGCACTCACGTCTACTTAAACACTCCAACACTAAACTACGACAGTCAGGGCTATGAGGGAAGTTACTGTTTGATATAGCATTGTTCCAAAAAAAAAAAAAAACCCTCTCTCTATAAAGAGGCAGTAATAGGTGCAACTCTACAGCACTAACCACAGGATTTTTATTGTATCATTAGAATTTAGAAATTTGTCCTAGAAATTCAACTCAGCTGATGGGCCTTGTACATATCACTTAAAATTCAAGGATGCTAACAAAAGAGCATCTCTCAGGATGAATGTCTGTTAACCAGGATATCCATCACATCTGGAGGCACTTCAAACTAACCTAAAGCAGCGAATTCTTGTATGATACAGTATGAATAGTCACTACCAGCTCAAGCTTACATGGACTGCAAATGACTTGCGTAGAAACTTAAAAGTTGTGCTCACATCAAAGGTTCAACAGATTAGGATCCTGTCTCCATCAGCAGCCAAAAGCAGGTATCCCTCCCACCTTCAAAACCGCTGTTAATGGAGTAACGATGTTTCTACAGAATATTCTCCACCTCTACACATGCAACTCACTTTTATTTAAGAGCTATTAACAATTAAGTCTTCCATTAATTTATCCAGTTCTCACATTGAATCTAAATATTTTTCCTCCACAGTATTTTGTGGCACAGAGCACAGAGAACACAGGGAGAAGAGCCACCTTATTTTGTGTGAAAAACCCAGCTCCCACTATTTTCCTTTCATACATTATAGTTCTTGTGTTAAAAAAAAAGCAGTAATTGCTTTCTATTTCTCTTCTCCACGTCATTTGTGATTTTATAGGCCTTTATCACACCTCTGGAATCTTTTCAGGGCTGAGGAGCCTTAGCCTACACACAGTTGTTTCTTGTACAGAAGTACTTCCGTGACATCAACAACTTTCTCTGAACCCTCTCTAGTCTTAGTACTTTCTTTTTGTGATAGGGAATCAAATTTACATGCAGCAGTCTAGAGCACCAGAAATTTGTACCAACAATCTCTGTTTTCTTCCTTATTCTTCCTCTAACAATTAGCTTATACCTTATTTGTTTTAGAACCATGTCAGGATCATACAGTATTTTCCTTGTTAACATTTATTTGCTCTAACATATATATAAAACACTGCAGTCACAAACAAAACCTCTAGTGAGTCCCATATAGAAAGGTTCTTTAGCACCAAAATCTCTTCCAAAGAAAGCACAGAAAAATGAATTTGTTTTTTTTTTTTTTGGACTCTGACCCTATCTCCCTTCTGAGCACTACCTACATACTTACCACCTCCTGGCCTTAGTGGCTGTAGCAAAGCTTCCTATTCATGGGTCTTTAAGTATATATTTGTATATAAGTATATATTGTATATTATATATATTATGTAAGTATATATTGTATATTATATATAGGTATGGTATATAAGTATATATTGACTAATTTTACCCATTTTGTGCATTGTTCTTAAAGTTCCCCATTCACCAAACTCACAATGATTTTGTATTTAACATAAAACAGTTTAAAATATTGATACCAGATGCTGCATTTCCAGATGTGGTGCTACAGGTATCAGCAAGACAACCAGAAGCCCTTATACGTTAATTGTGCATTATGAAACTAAACACATTAGCCTCATTAACTAACAATCTGGTCAAGGGCTGAAGTACAGCTGATTTTCTTTAACCGCAGCTTTAAGAGCATTACAACACCTCTGGATCTGTCATGTGTCTCTTCGTTCCCAACCCAGAGAAGTTAAAAGTTTAAGGTCATACAGCATTGCTAGGGCTACAGTAAGCAACAGCTGTGTTTTTTTCCGCATCAGATCACACTAATGCATTTAATTCCAAAAGGATTTTCACTCAAAGAAACTGGACTTGTTACAAGAGAAAATCTTACAGCAATGGAGCATTCAATTAGTTTTTTTTTTTTTAAAGCATCAAAAGAATGAAAAAAAGTGTTTATACTTGTATAATTTCTTTTCTCCTTATGACGAATCTTCTTCTGGCTATTCTTCCTGCGAGGTTCTGTTTCTGGACACACTATTCCACTAATTGTCAGCCCTCCTGAAACAAAAGTTGAACAAAGGTCGCTAACACGATATTTATTTTACATGAATGAACATTTACAGAAACTACAAGCATTTCAGTTTGGAATATATTTCCTTGATGCTGAAATTTTCAGGTAGCTTTAGAAAGCCAGAACAAAACCAAAAAGCTTTTCCTCATCAAGTATTTTGAAGTGCAGTACAACTTCAGACTTTTTGAAAAGAATCTGTTTCAGTCAAAGAACATTTCAGAAAGCCATGACACGAGAGTCAAGTTTTAAGACAAAATATCAATTTTAGGGACACATAAAATACTATTTTCAAGTAGACCGACTGATTAGGAAAATACCAAATAAGGCTAAGCCAACAGAAAAAAATCCCTGAGAACAAGATGTACTTTATCACATAGGTCATTTAACACTGAGACTGGATAAAATATTATTGTATCTGCTCCAGGAAGCAGTGTCCACACGATGACAAATGCTCCAATGAATGATCCAATACATTGTCTCTTCCTAGTATCATACAGAATCTTTGATACAAGAAACTTACTAGTACAAAGAAACCACGTTGTTCTTCCCTAAACAGTTAAGGCAAGTGTACATAACATGTTCTGCTGCTATTATTTCTATCTGAAACAGGAGTATCAAGAGAAAGATTACACTGAAAGATGACTAAATGGCTAGAGACTATAAATCATCTGCTTTTTTAAAACACTTTCATTGCACAAGATCTAACCACAGATTTCCCTTTACTGCCCTATCAGAACAAAGGAGATAGGCATTTTGGAACAAATACCTGAAGGTCTCATCGTATAGTTTACACGCTCGCCTCGCCAATATTCCAGAGGTTTTAGTCGTATCCTTTTTGTCCGACGAACATTAGGTGTATTGGAAGGCATTACTAATTTAAAGGATGAAACAATTCACAGTAAGCATGAAAGAAAAAAAAAATCAGAAATGGGAAACTTTAAATATTACCTCCCGCTGTTCAGGGAGTGAGCACTTCCCAGGGGTTATTTATATCACTTCCCAGCCGATATTTATACCAATTTCCTTTCATGACAGGAAAGGGAATCAGGTCTTGCCAGAAGCCTTCTTTTGCATACATCATTATTTCCCTTTCCATTTTCTTAAGCAGTCACCATGCTGACTGTAGATTTCATTCAATATACCTTACTGAATCACTGAGATATGGACATTAGGGGCTCAAGAACAAGAAGCAGCAAACATTATAACTATGAACAGAACCCCCTCGGCAAAGGCTAAGAACCCTCCTCAAATCTAATGGATTTCATTAGCAAGAGTGAAAAGGCTTCAAGTTGGTTATGGCAAGAGGAGAGTAACACAGAGCACCCAAGCAGACCCTGCTCTTCCAGATTCTACCCCTAACCCATCTCCAAGGTCTGGAAAAAGAACAATACTCTTCCCAACTGAAGACCCCACGCATTTCCAAGACTTCTCAGGTATGCATCTTCCAACTCATGTATTTCATAGTCTCAAATTTCAGTTTTTCTGATCTACCATATACAGTCAGAATTTCTATTTTAGTTTTTGTAAGGAATAACAAAACACCCCCTTAAGAGTTGAGAGCAAATTCGTCAAGAATATTTAGCTGCTAAAAATAAAAACAGTAAATTAAAAACAAGCCTTGTCTAAATTGTTTTTGAAGGTAGACAACTACATTGTTGTGAACAAAATAATAATAAAAGGAATAAAAAAACCACAAAAGCAGGTTAGTGTGGGATTACAATCCACTGCATGCCCATTGTGCCATCCTATCCTTCCGCAGGATCAACTCAGACCACCACAGAAGGCAGGTAGGTTATTTGCACCCTCAGTTACACTGTGCAAAACCAATTCAAACCCTCTTACTGCTCTCAATGAATAGTAAGCAGTGTCTTGACTCAAAAAAAGGAAAATGTTACAATTAAAAAGATAACTAAAATTATTAAAAAGATATTTTTTAAAAGAATTAAAAAGATCATGTTTGAATATAAAACAAAGAAACAGTATAGATTTCAAAAGTTAAAAAAACAAAAAAAAAACCACCTTGAGCAGGGTTACATAGTACCCTAAAGAGGAACTAACAAATCTTACCTATGCTTAGTGTTTTTTCCAGACTGTTTTCCAAATATTTTTCAACTTAAAATTACGGGGTTCTAGGGCTCTACATTTTCATGAAGATGCTTTGTGAATTAACAAATGAACCCTTCGCTAGGTGTCTTCCTGTGTCTTCTTCAGCTAAATTTACATTGAGTTGGAACTGCTTTTGCATTTATACACTTACATTAAAGTATTTTAAAATAACCTTACCTATTTTATGTCTGCTTATCTTGTCTGACAAATTTCTTACTTGATAATGCAAGTCTTCAGAATCATCTGAAATTACATTCAAAAAACCATCATAATAGGCATTTATTACTCCTGACTTTTATTCAATATATCTGCAAGAAGAAGAAGGTAATACAAGCAGAAGTCCCAATATCAGTGTTCCCACCAACATTTTTTCTTTAAAGATATACAAAACCCAGGGTAGCTGAACAGTATATGTGGTTTCATATCAAGAATCAAGTATTACAACTATGTAGACACGTAATTCTACTGATTGAAGTGGCTAGGTTGTTCACCTTCACACCCCTCTAGTATAACTTTAGAACAAACTTATTACCCGAACACCCACAAAACTAGATCTCTCAAAAAAGCACTGCACAAACTAAATACTATTTACAACTGGATCTAAAACTAAGGAAAAAAAGACTTTCTGCCCCCAGGGTTCATATTCATTATGACAGGATGTTCAGCTTGCATAGGGAAACTACTTAGAGAACCAAAATATTTTAGGTGAACACGCCTTCATTACCTAGGGCCAGACACTTTGCTCTACAGCGGCCTGAAGTGATCCCATATAGTGCCACCACATGACAACACACCAAATTGGTGTGTACAAACTGAACCTAAAGCATTTGTTCAGTGTTTCGGAAGGACAACTTTATCCTGGTAGGCTTGATGCCAAGCCACGCAGTGCTTGTCCTTCTACAGCCAGCACAACATGAAGCTGGCATATTGTACTTGGGCAGAAATGGGATCACAGCCAGCCCAGTCTGCATTTCTTATTCTGAATAAACCAGAAGAGCAGAGATCCAACAAAAATTACTGTACAACCTCAGCCTAAAAAGCTTATAAATAAAATGCAACAAAATACCGACTTTAAACATTACCTGAAGATTCATTATCCTGTTCACAACACTTACTTCTGGAAGTAAATTCATCACAATATTCTAGAACAGGCCCACTTCAAGAAAAGAAAAAAAAAATACATCTGCTTCAATATGTTACCTATCAAAGGAACATTACAGTAGTACAAGGAATACCAAATTTAAGTTTTTTTTTTTTTCCAGACCATGCAGTTTCTTTTTCTCCTTCTAAATGCTTTTTTGTAGTGATCAGACACTGAAGCAAAGGACTGCTAGTTAGAAATCACAGGTCTCTTTCATCAGCTGGTCCTCTAGTCAGCCATCAGGCAGACAAACTAGTATTCACATCATCCCTCTAACCAGACCTCCTAAAAATCTCATGACTTTTCCTTTTTCCTCCTCTCCTCTGTAGTGTTACCTTTCAAACAATTTTCTATAGACCATGATTATAAAAGTACTTTAAAGAAATCTTTTACATGCTTTGAGCAAAGGACAGTAACAAAGTTTATAATTTTAGCTAGATGTATTCTGCCATAAAGCCTTCCCCATAACACAGGGATGATTAACGTATACGTGCACCTCCAGAGACTCTCCAGCAATCAAATCACTTCTAACAAGACTTGTCTTTATAGCCACAGCGTAGTACGCCAACCTTGCCTCCTTCCCCATCTGTGGCTGCATTGCATTGCCATTAAATAACATGCCAGTAAAGCGCAACAGGTGAAAAGAGCTGTGCTCCACCCAAACTCCAAAAGGTGCATTTGTTTCAACACTCGATCAGCACGCCTATACCTTGTAGAATCACTTGGTCTAAAATGAAGCCTGCAGTAGGCTCACTTCAATGCAAATACTACAGTTTTCAGTAGAATTACAACGTAAGAATTTAATAAAGTCACAGCTTGCCACTTCTACTTGCTTTAAGGCGCCACTGCATGAAGGAGAAAGTATCTGCTTATCTATGTGCACAAACAAGAGTTTGGAGCATAGCTACTATTCTGTACCCTACTTACCAGCAGCAATGCTACTAGTACAGTTGTTATTAGCTTGAGAAGTGCTGATATTTCTGTTCAAAAATCACACGCTAATATGGAAGCAATCCTCAAAGGAAAAAAAAATCCCAGAAGGCAAGAAACATTGTGACATCTTCATCATGACAAAAAAGAACAGTTCCATTAGTTTATTAACTGTGTTAGCAAGGTAACTCAAGCATGAATCATGATCCCTTTCTACTGAGTTCTATACTAGTGGAGCACAGAGCACAACAATTGCACCAGTATGGCACGGCGGGGGATCGGGATTAAACACAAGTTTTACAGACAAAGGAAATTACCTTTCACAACTCATAACTTTCACAGCTGCAGAGGAATCTCTAGAAGAGAAACAATTATTATGTTTACTGTAAGCCCTTAATTTTACTTACTGCAGGGAACCATACAAAAGATTTTCAAAAAACAAATTAATGTAAAACAAACAAAAAGCCCACAAACAACAAAGACTACACCAAACACTGCAGCTGCTACTCAATCTCAAAAGTACACTTCAAAAATTCCGAATTTAAGTTTCCTTAGGCAGAAGCAGACACTAGATTTTGGAATCCACCTTTAATAGTAGGTTGCTAATTACACCACTTGGTTTCTCTAGTAGCTATTTAACCACTCTGAAACTGACACTTATTTCAACTGCAATTACTGCTTAGAATTAACAAAATGTGTTTCATTATCTATCAAGTCATACCACATTTTTAAGGAATTAAATGAAAAGCTTACTGTAGTCTATGTTGCGCGTTATGTTTTCTTTTGTTACTTTTTATTTTCACATCTGATTGCTTGTGTTTTTTTCTTGCCACCTCATGTGCAGAAGAGCTGTCAGAATCCGTTGTATTTTGAGGCTCAGTGTCCTCTGGGTTTGAGGAAACACCTTTATGGGTTCTGTGATTAATCTTTTTGAGTGTCTTTCCTGAAGACTTAACCAACGATCTTTTCTTTTCAGAATTTTTCTTTTCAGAATTCTGTATGCTGTCTGTGAGACGCTGCAGTAGCTCTGCAGCTTTTACAGGAGTTTTGTTATAAACACCACGGAGTGATTCCAATGCATGCAATACATTCTTAGGTTTTTCAGACGAAGCCAGCTTCTGAAGTACAGAATTCTCTAATTTCTGACGCAGAGGTGAGGTAAACATTTCATTCAATTCGACTGGTTCTCTTTCAAGCCCTTCTTCACTGGATTCACTATCAGAGCTCTCCCCTCTTTTTAACTGAGGCTTTTTATTACTACTTTTCTCTGCAGATTTTTTAAGCTTTTTCCTTTGACTTTCTGCCCGTTTCTTAGACAGCTTATCTTTTGATTCTTGAAGTTTCTGCTTAGCAGTGTGTTTCTTGTGGATTGAATGCAGAAAAGCTTTTGAAGCAGACTGCAGATACTTGGAAGACTTCAGATTCTCTTTTGGAGATGGCATCTGCTCTTCATGATGCTCAGCTGAGGGCATTGGTGAATCCTCACTTGGCATCACCCTTTTTTTCTGTTCTTCATCATATCCTTCTGTGTCCGATCCAGACAGTGACAACATCAGTTGCTCAGCTTCTGGTTCGCAGGACATCTTTCTGTGTCTTGGAGAGTCTTGATGAAGTGCATCCTTTTTAGACTTTCCTATCAATACATAAAACACATGGACATGAATACCTTCCGTGCATAAAAACCTGAAGAAAAACCTGAAGAAATGTGTTTACATCTAAAGACAAAAATAAACCAAAAGAATCATACAAAAATGAAATACCAGAAAAAGTTTTTTCCCCAGCACTTAATGTAGGCCTTTCTCTAATCCATAGTATCTCCTGTATCTCTTAGCGGAGTAAGTGCAGAAATGTCACATTCTGTCTGCTTTAGTTTTCAGTGCTTCCTCCTACAAAACCCTTCCAAAGTGATTCATAAAAACTGAGCACTCAGTTTAAAGCACACATCTTAATCTGCTATCTAGGGAGACAGGAGCAAAAGCTTTGTACCCATCTTTGTCTGCTCATAAGAAAAGGCAACACCCCTATCAGTTTTTAACCTCCTAACAGGAAAAGGTTAAAAAGAAGTGAAGACATTCTGTCTCACTGCCTTATATATACCCAAACTTAACTGTGTACCTGAAATGCCAATCAGGACTCCAATTATTTCCCTTATCCTCATTTCCCAACAGACCAACACAAAAATGTTCAGTACTACGATTTGGAAGAAGTCTGAGGACCAGGTAAACAACTTACCTACATGCGTACTGCTTTGCTTTTGAGATTTAAGTCCATTTCCTTCACCTTTAGAGGAGACTGGATCTGACTGTGACGTTCTTTTGAAGTTATGTTGCACTCTGACATCCAAATTGTGCGTTTTCTGTTCAGTAAGTGCTTCAGCCTGTACCTTCCCAGTCTTGCCTTTCTTATCTTCTGTCTTTTCCTTTTCAGAGGACTGAGATTTCGTAACAGGGGTTGCAGAGCCATCTTTTTTGGACTTTTTGTTCTTCTGGGGTATTGAAAACCAAGAATTAGAAGACAGACCATCTGATTCATCGATTAAAAACTCACATTCACTCTCTAGTTCTATGTCTTCATCTTTTACAACAGCAGGTGATAATGATGATATTGAGGCTGTATACCTAAAGAAAGGAGGGACAAAGTACTGACATCATTTGGGAGGAAAAGGTGAGTCTCGATCTTGTAAATCTAGTGATGACTGAGGAACACCCAAACATGCTGCAGGACGTTCCCATTATAAAGTCCATCATTCATTACCCTCCATCTTCCAAAAGACCTGTTCTTCGTTGTTTCAGCCTGATATTCATACCTCATTATTTCTCAGGTGCTGGACAGTCAACTTCCTACCTAACCACTCCAATCTGTATTAGCTCTGAAAAAAGACTGCTGTGATCACTGCTAGCACTAGGCTGGGAGGGATAGAGGAACATCATCCAAGCAGCCAGCGATCAGGTTCAGAAAGCCAAAGCCCTGTCAGAATTACACTTGGCCAGGGATATCAAGGGCAACAAGAAAAGGTTCTGTAGGTATAGAAAGCTAGAAAGGGACTCTGTCGGAGATTTTAGTGATAGGACAAAGGGGAATGGCTTTAAATTAAAAGAGGTTAGGTTTACATAAGATATAAAGAAGAAATTATCTGAGTGGTGAGGCACTGGAACAGGTTGTCCAGAGAAGCTGCAGATGCCCCATGCCTGCAGGTGCTCAAGGCCAGGCTGGATGGGGCTTTGAGCAGCCTGGTCTGGGTGGAGGTGGCAGGGGACTGGAACTGGAGGAGCTTTAAGGTCCTTCCCAACCCAACCCCTTCCGTGATTCTATAATTCTAACTTCAGAATCATTTAAGATTTTCCTGAATCCTCTAGTCTACCTAATTGAAACATCTCACACTCCATCTGAAACACTTTTCAATAGCTGCATACAGTTTTACTGGCAGACAAATGCAACAAACGGCATGGTTAAATCCTAACAGTGGTGTTAAATCCTCCCTGCACAAAACATTCTAACAACTATTTAAATAAACCCTTTCTCAAGCTGGATTTTTCCAGCAACAAATGACTATCCCAAAACATCCTCCCACACCATTTTTATAGGTAAAGGACATTGCTCCAGTACTTAGGACTGGATCGTTTTGTAAGCAAAGTGCATTTCATGTTAAGCCTCAAAACAAACCTTTTCCCAACTGTCCCTGTTGTTACAGCTGCTAAGAAAGCTGAAGAGAAAGACGACTTCTGCTTCCGTACAGATGACACAGCAGTACGTTCTGCTCTTTGTGTGAGAGTCTGCTCATCTCTCCCAGTTTGAGGTCCTTCCAAACAGACAACTTCTGCACGGCTCTTCACCACAGCAGGAATATTTTGGTCATCAAAATGTAATCTAGGTATGCAAAACAGCATTCAAATATGATGCTATAAATTGAGTGCACATTAAATTGTCTTGTGGATGCACAGATGCTCCCATTTTCTCTTGCTGACAGCACCTCAGTTTTTATGAATAAGCTTTCATTTTGGAATTTGCTGGAACATACATTAGTGGGACCACTCCCCAGGGTAGCAGGAAGTATTCAAATTGACAAAGCAACATGGGGTCAGCAAGGCAACGTGTGACTCTTGATCAAGGCAAGGGCTGCTCAACAAGACAAATTCCTAGTTTTAGAAGAACATAATTAGGAGAATCATTAGGGTTCCCAGACCCTTGGTACACTCTCTTCCCAGAGGCACTTCATCATACATCACTAGCACCACTGTCATTCCCTCCTCTCTGTGACGTCCCCCCAGAGATTCAGCCCTCCCAAAAAGTTGGGATAACCAGCTACTGCTGCAGCTGGGATTGAAAGTTTCTGAAGGGGAGATAATGACTACAACTGAACCTGTCCTACTTTAGGTAGTATTTGCATATTCAGAGCAAGAGGAAGGATGACTGTTCATCACTGCTTTAACAAAGTTTCTGTTACTTTTAAGGTCAACGCTGTCAACAGCACACTACTGCGCACTGTAAATTCACTGAGAAGTCTAGAGACTACCGATCTGAGAAGCTGTTCATTTAGAGTACTGTACTGGGAAAAAAGGAGTTCAAATTCATTCTGGAAGCCTTGGGTACTCTTTTGGGAATTAACCCTTATCACCAGAATACCTTATAAAAAAGAAAAAAGACAATGATGCCCCTTCTAAGCCTAGAAATTGAACTTTTCCTCCAACCTGGAATTATTTGCTTGAGTTCAGAATAGAAACTCATCAATGACTGAAACCACCATGCTAATTTACCCTAAAAGGTGAAAACAACATTCAGCTCTACTTACATATGTACAGGAGAACTTTCTGCTTCCTCCACAAGGAGAGGTGATCCCAAAGCCCCATTATCATCCTCAGGATCCACGAACTCAGCAGGGCTTTTGCATAGTGCTTCGGCATCTTTTAATGTGTCATGAGCCCCTCCTTTAGACAAATGGCTCTCTGTTTTCTTAGAATCTGCTGCATAACCGTGTATTGCAGGCGTCAGGTAGGATTTGTGCGGCCCTCCTGCAACGTATACTAAATAGGTTTAGTTCTTCTACTCAAAAGCTTATAAAATACCAAGAGTTATCCCAAACCTTAAATTAATAATAGTGCTACCAACCTTGGCTACTGACAGTATCTGGTGGTGATGCGGGTACGGATACTGAAGAAATACAGGTTCTCTTCACCGAGTTCGTTAACCCTGCATTTGACTGCCAGATTCAATGGAGAATAACAAGACAAGCAAAGGAAAATGTTTGACAAAGCAATGGTATTTTGACAAGAATATACATTTCTACAGAAAACAACAATTTTCGTCCCTTAATTCTTACTCATTTAAAGCACAGTTCTGTTTTAATTGAACACTTCAGTTTTCTATTATGTAAGACTTTCTAAGGCTAACTGTAAATTTCACACAGGTGTAACAGCGCACACACAAAAATCAATTTGCAGCATTGAATAGACATCCTGCCAGCCCACAGGCAAGATATTTTTTCTTTCCAGTACTAATTTAAACAATTTAATTCACCTTTATTATATCAGACTGAAGTTTTGCACAAATTCATTTGAGATTATACAGCATTCTAACATCAGACTGAAGTAAACAAATGCCATTATAAAGACTGTCTGGTTTTAACACTGTTAACAGAATATCCGATTTTTACAAAAAACGCTAGAATCCAAGTATTGAAACGAGACTGAATGGGCTGCAGACAAACCAGATTTGCATCATTCTTTCAGCCAATAATAAGTTCATTGATTTGTTTCCACTCCTCCCCAATGTCACAAAGTTATTTTACGCATAATAACTGTTTATCAGGAGCTGGCTTTTCAAAGGAACTAAAAGCTCCTTTTATACAAGGATCATCTTTCAGTTTTACTGTCCATCTGACAGCAAAGAGCTGAGTCTATACATCTGGTAAAGTGACTGAAACCAACTCCAATACAGTCCAAGACAGCCATACCCACCATCAGTTATATAGCAATGTGCTTCAACCTGAGAGTACACGAAATTTAACCATTTTATTGATCCAAATGCATACCCAAAGCTACACAGTGATACGTCCGTAACTAACTTACCCTTTGGCTCTGTATTGAAGTCCTCGTTTGGTTTCTGCCAACAGGAGTTGAGCAACAGTCTGTGCATGGAGAGCTTATTGTAAGTTCACTATCACAGCCTATAAAGAAAAAGCTATAAATAGGGGATACTTGGAATCACACTGATTTTAACAAGTTACTAAGGCTTGTTACATTCAAGTAAATGTAAACAAGAAAGAAACCAGCTACTCAGGAAAAAGATTATAAAACAGCTTACACAGGTTTAAGGGACTGCAAAGGGGGCACCGTTAAAGACTGACAAAAACTTTATTTTAACCATTTTATTTCTAATAATTTACCACTAAATACAATATGAGAAAGAAATTATTATTTAATCAGCAAATTAAGCAAAATGTCAAATAAAACCTTACTTTCAAAACAATCCTGAATGAATTTCAATACATTTTGACCTGGTTGTATATCAATCTTCTTTCTAGAAAGAGGAAAAAAAATTAAATAAAAAATACTAAATATCCTTATCCTAGTAATATAAAAGTACATGCAGCAAACACTTCAGTTATTGCTACTTAATATTTTACTTTATTATTTCCACTAGTCCCAACTTCAATAAATCTCATCTGTTCTCATACGCAGATATCAGCAAAGAAACTTGTCTCTATGAGGATTCCAGGAAAAAAAGCCCTGCTGTCACGAAACGTGGTACAAATGAGGAAGTATCTCTCCACAGAAGAAAACATACAAGTATTACAACAATCTTCAGGTAAAAGAACTTTGGGATGAATAAAGATTCTGGCTTGAAATAAATAGACTTTAAAAATCAGCCCTGAAGTAGTATTGCCTGCATGATGATTCAGCCTCAGCAGACCCAGAAAATGAAACGTGTAGTTGTCTGAAGGGGTAGATGTACAACAAGTCACCCTTCGCTTTTCTTCCTATCACTTATCTGCAGTTACTCCATGCTTCTACAAAAGCTTTGGAAGTAGGAACTGGCTTGTGGCATCAAAACTGTAAGCAAGCGAACAGCTCAGCTGCTTGGAATACCATTCTATATTCCCCCCATTAAAATTAACATGGGAGAAGTAATCCAACAGCTGGCCCATGTTGATCAAAACCAAAATAAAATGAAAAACACCATGGACCATTTTTCCCGTAATTATTAGAAGCCTGTCAAAACAGGTAATTTGGCACATTTGGTAAGCTCACGAAACGCATGTCTAAAAATTGACTCCAGTAACAAAAAGCTTGCTGACTTCTGGCATGCCTTTAAAGACTGCAGCACTACACTCAAACTCATCTTCCACATTTCGCAGCAAGGACCAAACAACTAAAGCTGGAACTCTGGGTGGGCTTCGTTTCTCTGCCTCCTGAAAGGCGCAGACTGCTGCTATCGCTGCACTCAGGTAGTCTAGTTAGGAGTAGCTTAGGTTTATCCACACCACAGTCTGTCACTTCAGCAGAAGAATACTGAGGAAATCCTTTCTGCTTTGTCCCCCAGCACAATTTACTCCTCCCACCACTGAGAAATACAGAAAGGTTGAGAAATATTGTATAATCAGCTTAAGATGCACCCAAGAGTTTTGGCATTAAGCTCATACAAATAAATCAGCATAACTTTCCCAAACTATTGTATCTAAGATTAAAACCGTAAGTGGAAATTACCCTCCTCCATGGCAGAATCTTGCTCTGTAGTCTTTTTTGAAATGATCCTGTTAAGAAATAAGAATCAGCTTTTACTAAGCATGCTGCTAACAAGCAAATGACCAGCCTCCTGTTTCTCACGTAAACGAGTCCCGGAAGACTTGATTCATCAAAACTAGTGTAAACAAAGTCATTCGAATAGCAGACAAGACTCTAGCCATCTCTTACCACAACTAGCACAGTAATAATTCAGGTGACAGTACGTTATGAGCCAACAAATGAAATAAATGCCAACAAATGAAATAAAACCTACTGAGCTAGGAACAAGCAAAGACAGTAGAAGAAACAAACAGGAAGGAAGGGTGAGTCAAGATTTAGTGAACAGAGTGCAGTTTTTCGTCAACAAAATGTTTCAAAAAACGTTTAAATGTTTAATGGAAAAAACACTTATGATCTCTTCACACGTGTAAACCTGCTGAATAAAGCGTATGTGCAGCGTGGAGATTGTGTAGCGCTAATACAGCAGAACTCAGTACACTTTAGCCTTACTGAAAATACCTGGGACCCTTCTACACGTTTCTCGATATTATATCTCGTGAAAACAACCAAACCGAAATAATTTATTCCAACTTCTCGGCGTAAAACAGCTGGAGGAAAGGCTGGGCCACTCGGGTAACCGACTGACAAGAAGCCGTCGCTTCAGAAACGCCCGGAGCCGAACCACCCCACAGCACGTCGCCGCCTCAGGCTCCGGGTTGCTCCCCGTGAGGTACTGCGCGGTGTCACCGGGCGGCACGCCGCCTTTCACACAAAAATAACCAAAGATGCCCGCAGCGGCTACAAAGTTTTGAGCTTTTAACGAAGTTTAACGCCTTATTCGCGACTAATACACGGCCTTTACAGGCGTCACGCGCCTGACAGGAGGCAGCCGTGGCGTGGAGACGCCCCGCCGGTCCGCCCGCCCGCCCCTCAGCAGCGCCGTGAGGAGACGCCGCCGGCCGGCCGGCCCCGCCGCTACGGACCGACCCCCCCCGGACCCCCTTCACCCCCCAGACCCCCCCGGTTCCCCCGCCGCCTCACCAAGCCCTCCGCCATCCCGCGGCGCCGCCACGACCAAGACGCCGGCCCCCGCGCCCCGCCGCCGGCCGCCGCCCCTCCCCCTGCCCTCCCTTAGCGCCGCCGCTTTCAAACCTCGGCAGCGCGCGCACCCCCAGCGCAGCCGCCTCACGCCATTGGTCGGCGGCCGCCGCGCGCCAGCGGCGGCCGTTGCTTCGCGCGCAGCACTGCCCCCACCCCTGGGCCTTTACCGCGCCTGCGCAGCAGCCCCCGCCGCACTGCCCTGACGAGAGGCAGCGGGAGGCGGCGGTGCCGTGTGCTGCGGAACGGGTGCCGCGGCGGGTCGGGCGTTGTGCTGCCAAAGCGTGGCTGAGGAGCCGCTGCCGCAAGAGTTGCGGCAAGTTGGTGGTGCCTAATGGCCAGCCCCGAACTGTGTCAGAGAGTAGTATCTCGAGGTGGAAGGGACCCATAAGGATCACCGAGCCCAACTCCTGGAATTAACATCAGGCTAACTCCTGGAATTTAACGTAATGCTTTTTACCGCACGGTAGCAAACGGCAGGCTGAGTGCTGCCTTGCTGTTGTCAGCCTTCCCCAGGGAAGGCGCAGACAAATCTTTTCCACTGGTTTTTCTGCATCACTCAATGGCAAAGTCAAGTTCTGCCAACAAAACCCAAGTGTACAAAAATCTGCCAACTTTTAGCCAAAACCTAAGAACGTGAACCTGTCCCCTGCCACACTTAGAAATCACACAGTTACTTTCAGACCCCTGTCTTCTGCTATAGCTGATTGGCAGCTGTATGATCCACCACAGCTCACCTTATGGGTAATTACATACTCATCTTACACATATATGCAGCCGAGGAACAAAAAAAAGGTCATGAAGTAGTTCAACAAAAACCAAAACACTGATTTGGTGTTTGCTTGCCTTGGTTTTGACAGCAGCAAGCACCAAAACACTTGAGTCCTGTCATCCCTATTAGTTCTGAACGCTACAGGAAGGCCAGAAACCAAGTTAAACATCACTGTTCTGAGAAATTTATGGAAATTTCACCCCTCATTTCAGCAGTACCAATGTTTCACTCCTGAACTACCATCTCCCTTCACATTGTGTTTAAAGACTTCCGTATATTAGCTCTTTCACAAAGAAAAATCTTTTCCTATGTGCACGTTAGAAAGTTGATTTATCCTTGG
Source organism: Anser anser (assembly GCF_964211835.1). NCBI lineage: Eukaryota > Metazoa > Chordata > Aves > Anseriformes > Anatidae > Anser > Anser anser. Next base: position 15,356,459 of record NC_139724.1, read on the forward strand.
CAGCTACAAACAAGTGTAAGCAGGTTTATTTCCAACATCACTTATGGCATCCCATTTCCTAAAGAAATTCCAACTCTAATTTGATAGTCTCAACATTAAAATGTGTTTTCACAGACAAAAAATAAATAAATAGCACTTGGGAAGCAGCTGAAAGCACAGCTTTCCCAGCCTGCATGTAGCCTATGACAAGTCATAAAAATCAGGCTGTTCCACCACCACGTCCTGGTGACATCCCTCACAGTAACAATGCAATTTTGTACCAGTGTGCTCATTCTCCGAACACTTACCCTTGAGCAAACTGAGGAGCACAGTCTTGTACAGCTCACTGGAAAAGGTCCGTTTTAATCCACTCGATCTGGTTCCCCCGACGATTGCACACCAAGCAGAGCATATGCTGACCTAAAAGCAAGCACTGAGACTTCCTCTTAGAGGCGCTGCTTTTTTGCCCCCTCACCAGGACAAGCTCTCCGGCTGACACTGACGCAGAGCAGGGGAGAACAACAGGCGAGGGGGCGAGCAAGAAAAAAACAAACAACCACCAGCACATCTGATGACCAGAAGATACTGAGAAGCAGCATGGAGCAGCCTGTGGAAGCTCCTCAGCCAGCGCCCCGGCGAATCTCCCAGGAGAGACAGAGGATCACAGGTCTGCCGCTGTACTTCCAAGGTTACCTGTCAGTCCGGCACGTGAAATCCCAGGTAAGGTGCACGGTCCCAGAGAGCAGATACGTTTAAACATTTCCTCAAAATATTATCGCTGCATATCTATCTGTTGATGATGGTGGTGGGAAATGTTTCTCGGTGCTGGCTGATGCAAATAGGTGCACTGAAATAGTGATATCAGCTTAATTTGTGCTTTTATTTGTTTCTGTTCGTATTACTCAGGGGAAAAACAGGAAAATAAATTATGTAAGGTAACCATCAATATCTCCAGGATCCCATTATAACTGAACCATAATTGTAATATTATAATTATATACCTGCTGAAACGTGGATTGATTTTGATCAATTTCATAGCTACCAGCACAGTGAAAAGCTAATGCAATATTTTTAATACTGAGACATGGTTCAATCGCTCCAGTGAATAATCTATTTTACTGAATGCATCCTGAAATCTTCAGGGACGCACCACCTGAAGTATAGATGAGCTGCGCTGCATCTCTTTTTTCTTGTTGGTATGAGCTGATGATTTCACATAGGTGGACTAGCTTGGAAACAAAACAGAGTGTTTTGTTTTTGTCCCGGGATTTTGTTATTATTAAGACACAAACATACAAACGCCTCCATGCTTTTATCTGTGCTACTACTATTGCATCTGTTCAGAGCGTGACCCTATATTAAGCTGATCATCCTTTTTTAGCACTTGATAATGACAATCCCTATACTTAGTGTTACAAAGTAATTTTTACCCTAGCCATACCTACACTCATGTCTCTGTAGGTGTAGATGAAGAAAGTAGAAAAAAATATGAGTTGTGCTGTGCTAAAGGTAGATATAATCAAGAGACCAAAATAGCACTGTGGTTCACAACGCAGGAACAAACAAGTACCACAAAAAACAGGAACTCCAAGAAACAAAAAGTAGACTGATAATCTTGCTGCTAATTTTTCTGCAGCACTAGAAATTATTCAATGCCTTGCCTTGTTGTAACAGGGCACAACAATAATACGCACCAATCTGAAGAGATTGACATGGGCTGGGCAAGTTGTATTATCATTTATAAGAAACCAGACACTCAAGAATAAATATATTAAAGGCTGTGAAACAATTACAAATGCTCCTGGGCAACTACTACTATGTCTCCATAGAGCAGAAAGCCTACATTATAAAGTGCAGTTCAAAACTTTCCCATAACATCCAGCCCCGCACCAAGCAAGCATTCACAGGCTTCATTAATTTGCTAGGGACAGATGGTTTAACAAGGTCATTTACACCTTAATAGCACACTGCAGTGCTCAGAGCTTGGGGTCCAGAGGCTGAACACTGTAGAGAATCTTACACCAGCAATTTGTCAGAAAACACCAGAAAGACTAGTTAGGAGCTAGCAGGACAGGGAGCAAGGACTGCCAGCAGGATAAACATTGTTCACTTTAATTCATATGACCTAGTGGACTTCACTAGTTACTTCTTTCTCCATTTTTGTGAATATGTCTAACTTTGTGTCAAAGAAAATCCCCAAACAAAACAAAATAAACACAAACACAAAACAAGTAAGGAAACTGAAAACTAGAACAGAACTTCTGTGTTACAGGTTTGTGTTCCCAATTCCACATCCCATAAGAGTTACACCTCTTTGGGTATCAGGGTTGCAAGAAAATGGAGAAGAGTACAGAAAGCTTTCCCATTACTTGGGTATGACTGTATTAGGGAACAGTAAGAAGAGTCAGACAGTCATACTTACTTCGGCATGATGTTGCTCTATGAGCACACATAATTTAAAGACAAAGCATGCAAAATACCACTTTGAATACAGGAAGTCCGGTTAATAGGTCAGACTGCTCTCAAGATCCATGATCCTGTCCCTATAGCAAGTAAATTGGCACGATCAAAATTATATGCAAATAGACACTTCAAGGGAATATGTATTTTTTTCCCATTCCTTACCCCTTTTAAGTCCCCTGACAAATGCTAAAAACATTTAATTTAATTAAAATGAAAGCTTTCTAGTTCAATGCCAAATTAGGATAGTAGAGAAAAAAGCCTAGAGCTTTTTTTGTTTCTACTTATCAAAAAATATTTAATAACTTTTTTTCATAAAATACTTAGAAAATAAATATATACATGATCTTTAATACACCAGTTTAAAAGTACATGACATTTTTTCTTAGCAGCAGTTCTTTTACTTTCAGCACTTTGTGGAAACTAAAAGATTGTATTGACAAACTGACGCTTCCTCCTCTATAACAGGAATTTAGAGTGTATTGGACAGAACTGAGAGGAACTGTGCTCTTCTTTTATGATGATAAGAAAGCACCAACAGTGAGTAGCATGCTGTCTTTGTAACCGCACGTTGTGTGAACCACATCAGTTATTTTCATGAAGTAATCCCTATGTACCCAAGACACCTCTCGGTGCCCTTTCCCGTCTCCCACCTGCACAGTCCAGAAAATAGTACTCAAAGTTGTAGCAGAAAGACTGAAATCAAAAAAAGACAGTGAAACAAACAACAGCATTTGAATCTGCCTCATTAAAGCAAAAAAGGAATTATTTTTTTGGCACCTAAGCTACAAATGTATCCAAATTGCTCCATAATGTTACTGCATGCTCTTTCCTCAACTGTGCACAAGAGTAAAAATATATCTTGGTGTGTAACATGACTTTCCTCTATGCAGCTGATACAAACTTTGGTATGATCATAAGGCATTGTGGCTGTTGGTTTAGCTGAAGTCACAAAGCAAGTACTTGGAGAGGTCTCTTGGCTTTAATGTGTAATTATGAAGACTAAGATGGGAAAAATCCAGAAGGCATGGTGTGGGTGCAAAGAGCTTTTGTAAGCAGAAACAAGGGACTGAGCTTTGAAATGTCTGTCAGTGAAATTTAATCCAAGATCTCGAAAAACTTTCCATGCATTTTCTTCTAAACAAATTTCTTTGAAGAGCAGCTAGATTTGGGGTGAAAATTACAACCTCTGTTATTTCTCCTTTTTTGCTTCCTTAGTACTCACAGAAGCTAGATATATCAGCTTTGACCTCAGCAACCAATATTTATCCAAACGAAAATGACTCTTCACAGTTCATCCTGACACTGTCAAATGAGGAACTAGAAGTGAAGGTAAGAAAATGAAAGACATGATTTGTAAGCTGCTTGGTGCTTTACCCCATCTGTCATGGATATTCAGAGCTCCATTCTGACACGAGAGTAGAAATGCCTTCTTTGGTGTGGCCAGGCACCAAAAGGCAGCCAAAGAGGGAGGCAGTGCTGAAGAACTTAACACCAGGGAAACTCCCCCTCAACACATTAGGCAGTTTTCTCTGGAGTATCTGAGAATATAAAGTGAGCAAAGAATTGAACCTAAAAATAAAAAAAATACACAAGAAAAGTCAGGAAGTGCCCCCCTGAAAGGCTTAGGCCATCTGTAAAACCAAGAAGGGCAATAAAATATCTGATCAGCCCCTTGCCACAGCTCAAAAGCCATAATAGAGATTATAGAGCTCAGGGACTACCTTTGCAGTTGAGACTCACCTACCTCCTTAGCTTGGCCTTCCGTTTGGATCCACACACCTTACTCCTTTTACTCCAACAGAGCCCATGATTTCTTTCCTTCTCACTTCCATCCTCTCTCACTAATTGAACTTGGAGCAACTGGGGAAGTGCAGTGCTTCAGGGTGTGATGTAGCTTGGCAGGAGGCTCATTTCCAGGCAAGGTACTTCTAAAGGGATGAAAGTTATCTGAACATGAAAATATTGCACTTTGTTTGCTGCAGTTATTCTTACACTGTCATTCTCTGTTCTCTCAGGCTGATAACTGTGAATATGGAAAAGAATGGAAGGGTTTTATTCTCACCGTAGCAAAGGTAGGGAAGGGTTTTGTAGCTCAATGTCGAAAGCCTGTATAAGGGGTCTTTGTGCATGCAACAAGTTGTCTTCCACAGGCATAAAGCTTGCTTCTAATGCGCTTGCACACACTAAGCTGCCTGCTCATCCCCCGAAGAGAGCAAAATTCAGGCTGATTTCACCCCAGCTCATCTGCCATGATATTTTATCAGACACAGCTCCCAACCCACTGTTTGCTGTCTGGGGAGGAAAGACTTCTAGCATAAGGCCATTTCCTGCACCTGTGAAAAGGGAGCCTACTCTGAGAGAAATAACTTCTTCAACATTTGATGAAGAAATAAGTGAAGAAATGGCTGAACTGCACACCTGAGAGAACCCCTTGAGCCCTGTGTTTTATTCTACTGGGGGAAAAAAAAGGTCAATTTCCCACCAGCCTTCACGTGGCACTTAGGAAAAGATGGAACCGTATCTGATGTTTCCCTATTATTCTGAACAGCTAGCACTGTCCTTCCTCTGGGGCTCCTTTTATTGGTCTAACAGTCAAAACTCACAGCACTTTGCCAGCTGTAATAGTTTGAAAATGGAAAGAAATAACTTAGGTAATTTTATCTCTGGCTTTATTTCTCTCAGTCTCTTTAGATAGCCAAACTACTTTTCTCCCCTTTCTTATATGCATGGAGAGTCCTAGGTGTCATCTACATGTTTAAGAAAAGATTGCTAATAATTACTGTGGAATAACTGTGCTATAATCATTTTATGTAAATTCATTCTTACTCATATGAAAGATCTTAGTTAAACGCACTTTGAAAAGAGCAAGACGCTCTTTAATAGTGACCGGTAGAAAATAAAGGAAATTCCTTCACAGATTACTTTACATTGGTGTAGCTGAATCACTTAAAAAGCTGAGGTGAGCTGAAATAGATTAAGTTACATTTATGCAGCCTTTTGCAGTATAGAATCCCTGATATTTTGCAGTTGTTCATACTGTTCCCACTTTTATCAGTGCACACCTCTGGTATATCAGGATACAGATGTATTTGCTCTACTATTTTAACAAAAACAGATGTGCAGCATCTTATTCAAAGCAGCATACCCAGACCTTCCAAATTATCACACTTGCTTAAACTGAGCAGGTAAGAAAGAGCAGCTGCATTCTGGAGATTGCTGTGATGGCACAGAAACAGTTGCTCACAACGTTTGTCCATTCTTTTCATTTGTAACTATGCTGTTCCTTTCTAGTTGTCAGTTCCACCAGATGAGTTGTTACTACCTGAACAACTTAGGAGAATGCATGAAGTGCTAGAGAAAGAAAAGAAAAGAAGGATCATGCTTGATGACTGTTCCAGCGCATCCCTGAATAATGAAAGCCTTCCCAGCAAGCACGACAGCAGTACAGTGACTGCTATGCCAGCGTAAGCTCTGACAGAAATATGCAAACCCCAGCCTGACTAGAGAGCCTTCCCCTCTTTCCGAGTATTGTTTTCATACAGACGTTCAAAATTCAACTGTTATACAAAGGGTTTTAAAATATTCAATGAACAAAGTCTACCTTAAGGCCTTTTAGAGATTTTACAAGGGAAAGATTACTCCTGCAGCTTTTCCACAATGCCTTTTGTTTTGAAAAGGTTGAGCATAGTATATTGCTACACTTGATAAACCTTTTAGAAAACCACGTGTTGGACTGGTATATCTGCCCTTCTGAGAACATGCTGATTACCCTTCAAAGTAATTCCATGTTGCTCTTCTCACATTTTTTGCAAGGGTCCATAAAGCAATATAGCTGAACAAATGTGCCACTTCCTCCATGAGAAGGGCAGAGCACTGCTGTCCTGAATTATGCTCCTGTAATAGCATTATTCATCAAGAGTCCTTCAGATGTCATGCCCCTTGGCAGCCACGGCTAATTACCTTGGGTGAGCCTAGCATTGTTAAGAAGCATCAGCCTGGTAGACCACATCTCTTGGCGCAGCTCAGAATGACATGGCCTTACTTGTGTAACTTGCATTCATGCTGTTTCTCCCCTCCCTTCTATGCAGCTGCTTCTATGCGGTATCTCGGAAAGAAGCGACAGAGATGTTGGAAAAGAATCCTTCGTGTGGGAATTTGATTCTGCGTCCTGGCAGCGACAGCAAGAACTATGCAATCACTGTCCGACATGGGCTGAAGTAGGTTGAGTCCATAATATATTGTTTCACAACTAGTACATACTGTATTAAAAGCTGAATTCATAATACCCAAAGTTGACATGCGAAGCATATTCTTCACCTTCAGACTACTTTGAACAAGGCAAACGGGGCAAGAAGGGCATGGGCCTGAGACCAATTTGTCAGTTCTCTCCTCCTCCAAAGCCAGTTAGATTAAACAAAGCAATGAAGACCCACCAGCAAAAGCCAGTTTCCTCGGGAAAACACTTTCCCATCTGCTGTCCAGCCATGAAACCCAATCCTAAGAGATCTTCGTGCAGAATGAAAACCGAACAGGCCATATCCCTTTGTAAAATGAATAAAGAAAAATGAAAAATATTTTCAAACAGTAACTTGGACTAGAAACACACCACATTTTAACTGAATCGCCCCATTTTAGCTTTGCAGAGTTTCAGAACAAGAGTCACCTGAGACACCGGGAAACAACATCTGCAATTCCCAGCGTTCCTAAACTATGACAAGAAAAAACATCTTGCCACACCCCTTCAATAGGCTCTGGGGATATTACAAAACACATCCATTGCTCCTCAGTGGAATTCATGACAGCAATGGTACATCATAAGTTATTTCATTTCTAGCAGCATATCAACTGTCATTTCCTTTCCTTACAGTGTCCCGTGCATAAAACACTACAGAGTGATGTCTAAAGAAACAAGTTACATTATTGAATTGGAAAGAAAGGTAAATGAGCAATTCCCTTGTTAAGAGATTCTTAAGCATGTGTAAGAAATATTACTTTATAGAAAGTTAGAAAAGCTACAGTAAATTCCTAACTCTAATTTGTGAGAAAGTATGTATTTTACCTCTCTTTAGCCCATCTCGTCTTTCTTTAGTCTTTTGCCTCTGTTAGTCTAACTAACCTAAAGAAAAAAAAAATATCAAGAATTAGAAGAGGAAAAAATACCCACAACCTCTTCTCTTCTACCAAAAATATAATCAAACCACCAACACCCACAAAACACTCAAGATTGTTTTTTTCTTTTTCCCAGTAATTCAGCCTTCAGTAATAAGTCTGAAAAGTGAGCTCTTATTGCAGCTAGAGGAAGTTCAAAGTGCACTTCATATAACTCTGAGAAATAAAAATAACTTAGCTGAGGTGCAATCAAGTGTGTATGGACCTTATTACTTGGTTCTAAATAGTTTTTTCCACTTTCCTTAAGACTCATTTAACCAGTGGCCTGAGAAACATCCTAATGATTTGAAAAAGCATTTGCTGCTAAACTACCTGCTGAAAGAGCATCAGCAGTCATTGAAGAGCATGAAGGTGCACAGAGCTATACCTCTTTTGGTTTGTTTACTCCTATGATAGAAGGGAAGGAGTTGTATGTTTGAGGATCAGCCTGGAAAAGAGCTGGAGAAGGCTCCAGGGAGACCTTACAGCAGCCTTCCAGTGCCTAAAGGGGGCCTGCAGGAAAGCTGGGGAGGGACTCTTTATCAGGGAGCATAGTGGTAGGACAACGGGTAATGGCTCTAAACTAAAAAAGGGTAGATTTATAGTAGATAAAAGGAAAAATTTCTTTACTCTGAGGGCGGTGAGGCCCTGGCACAGGTTGCCCAGAGAAGCTGCGGATGCCCCATCCCTGGAGGTGCTCAAGGCCAGGCTGGATGGGGCTTTAGACAGCCTGGTCTGGTGGGAGATGTCCCCGCCCATGGCAGGGCAGTGGAATTGGATGATCTTTACGGTCCCTTCTAACCCAAACCATTCCGTGATTCTATGATAAAAACATTACCAGATGTTGCAGGGAGCTGTCCTAGACCTCACTGCATCTAAATGCTAGATGCAAATCCAGTACCAATTGTTCAAAGAACATTGCTAGGCACACCAGCCTGCCAGCATGTTTTCAAAATGTATTCTCTCTCTAACACATGCAGTATGATTTGTTTGGTGTTTTCTTTTTGTTTGTTTTGTTTTTCTGTGAAACAGGTGTCACTTGCAAGTCTTCAGGATGTCATCAATTACTTTGTGACCCAAACCCAAGGAAACCTGAAACCATTTGTCATGGAGACATGCCACAATGCTCTGCAGATGGCCCACAGTTCTGAAAGCAAAACACGGAAAAGTCCTGCTGAAGGACAGAGGCACAAGGAGGAGCTTACAGGAACTCCTCTATTACAGCTAAGCTGAAAGCATTTCCCAGGCTATTATGTCACTATTTCTACAACAGCCTTGTTTATCCTAAATCAAGAATGTGATTCAGGTTCTCCCAGAGAAATTTATGAGATCTGGGGAGAACATCATAGTAGCTCTCAAAAAAAGGGAAAATACTGTACATCCAAATAACCCCAACTCCTACAGAAAATTAAACTGAAAAAAGTAAAAAGAGTGAGGGAGAGGGCACATTGACACTGCAAAATGCATTGAAAAAATATTGTACCAAACTGAGGCAGACAGCGTACGTGGGCTCAGTTCTGTCACTGGCTCACAGTGCAATAAACTCTATATTTAACAAACTTGTTTCTTTTCTATTCATTTGCAAGAGAATCAGTGCTGTTTAACCCATGTGGACAGCAGGGATGTCTCACATCTACTGGGGCTTTGAGCATTGCTTTAGAGGTGCAATACTGGCCAAGCAGAAAATACAAGCCTGGATAGCCTAAACTGGAAGTTCTTGGTTCTCTGCAAGTTCACACACATCCCATCCCTTACAGCATCTTGAACATTGCAAATGGGGCATCTCACATGTTTTGCAACTGGGGGAGGGCATAAATTCAAGCACACTGCGACATTTCCTGCCTAGCCGTACATTCCCACCCCTTCTACACGCTAACAGGAGCATTCATCCGATCCTGCCATGAGCTAGCTCAGGGAACTAAACACAAATTAGCCGGTGTCCCTGCTGGTTAAGCTCTCCGAACCACCTCTCCATGGGCTGAGGCAGAGCACAATGAAGAAAAGAGCACGCAGCTGGTAATGAGGGAAGGCAGCAAGCATGACAGACAGATCATACCGAGCAGGTGTGGAACCTCGCCGAGCCTCAGCCACAGAATCCACCTCGAAATTCCTCTCGGAAATTGGGGATCCAGCCTTCAAAACAAGTGACTGAAGTGATCAGCAGTATGATCCGAGTGTGATATTTTTAGCCTCTAAAGTGTGTCAGGCAGCTGGACCGAACAAAGTGCTTCCAGGATGGAGTATCTACAGCTGAGCTACACTCCTTTAGCTGATCCTGGCTTTTTTCTTAAACAAAACAACTCCTGTAGCACAAGAGGTAGAGGAACAATTAAGTCAGTTGCATTTGGCTGAAATTCAGTTCCTTTCTTCAAACAACTAGCCACAATATTTCCAAAGATACAAGGAAAGGTTAAAAACATGAACTTACCTAAAGCCCTTACCTCTGTTTGATACAAGCCAGATGTACATATAAACATTGCCTAGCTGAAACCTGTGTTATTTTAGGATGCGAGAGATTGTGATGAGATGACACGGGTGTTTCAGCATTGGTAGAAACTGGGGCCAGAGTTTTCTTTCTATGCAGTCATTATTCTTGAATAGCACTTTTTCTTTTAATAAATGTTCACATATTTACCACATGTATTTTGAAAATGGAGATACAAAGATGAAAATGTGTACTTTTTACTCCTAAATCCATCAAGAAGGAGGCCAGATCTGTCAAAACAGCCTTATTAAGAGTAGCATGATCTTGACACAGAATCCTCACTACTCCAAGCATTAAAGAGACATAGAGCCAGGTGCTAAATGCCTTGTTTTGCATGCATGAACATTCCTGCAGCTATTTAGGAAGTAATTTAATGTAAGAAATTAAGGGAAAGCTAATGTAAATTTTGAGCAGACTGTAAAAAAAAAAAAGCATGAATGAGAAAGATCTTTAACGCCGATATAAAATTTAATCTCTGCAAATCAACTGCTCTTGCAAAGAAAAACATTTTGAAGGAAAGGTATTCAGAGTGTTCTAGCAGAAAGGCAGTTGGTTCTTCATTGCTGCAGGGAGATGGCCAGCTCTAGCTGCTGCATGAGAACATAGCGTCAAAAAATCCTAGACACACACAAGTTTTCATCACAAAGCCAAAAAGCAGTTATGAGATTCCAGGTGGTGCAATGCACCTCTGCACTGCTAGCACTGTACTGGCAGTACTGGAGATCTGGAAGACCAGCAAATCCCCCCCAGCCCAAAGCTCACTTGGCCAGCCTGAGTTGAGCCCTTTTAGCATGATCCTGCTGAGCACCTGCTGGGACTTCAGGTAAAAAGCAGCACTAAATTGAAAAATGGACTGTATCAAACACAAATTAATGCCAAATCTGCTCACTCCCCTCTACACAAGCTCCAACATAAACACATTCACCCCCTGTATCAGCAATTCAGAAAATCTGAAAATATGAAAAACAACTTTAATAGCCACTTGACATGCACAGTTCATCCATATGAAGTCCTCTTACGTAACTACTTGTAAAGTGTTCTCTAGGTTAACTTATATCCAGAAAATCTTAAAGGTCAGCTAAAAACATTTATAGACTCGTTTTGCATTTTTGGTTTTTCTATCACCAACTGTTAGACTGAGAGGAACCCACCCATAGAACAGACATGCATCCAACAGATACACACAATAAGAACAGCACAGAGATACAGCCTTATCTGTCAGTTCTGGCCCTGATACTTGCCATCCTCTACCTAGAATTTTTGCCAAGGTTCTCACAAAGCTGCATGCATTGTCATTAGCAAGAGCCACTCTGTTACTTGTATCTGAAAATTTATTTTATACCCTGAGGGCCGTCAGATGGCCTTCTAGCAAAGTAGTGAGACTAACACTATTTTTCTACGCTGCCTACTTCAAAAGAAGCATGTTATCACCACGCTAATGCACCAGAGCATACTTACTAAAAATTTCATTTCTTTCACAGCTTACAGCTGTGAGAGGTGACACTGCTCTTCATTTAACCTAAACATTCAAGTAAGCGATCCTTAGTACTAATTACTGATTTCAGTTTAGAGTTTAGATTCTAATACCGCCACATGGAAATATATTTTGGTTGTTATTTAGAAGTGAAAACTTACTGTCTGCTTGTGCCTTCTCTACACTGTAAGTGTAATAATCTTTTCTCCTGTTTCAGAAAAAAAATCTATAAGAAGTTATTTAAAAAAAGAAATAATTTAGGTAGTTTAAAAAGCACTATTAATAATCTAGAAAATATCTATAAGCTATACTGACCGTAAAACTATATACACCTTTACAGAAGGTATCCCGTATGTATGAACAAATCCCATATACTGAAATAATTGTGTTGATTCCAGCTATTCAGTTCCATACATCTTGCTGTTCAAGTGCCCAGCCTAATAGCTATTGTTCCTGACTACAACTACCTGAGAAGGGGGTGGGGGGGGGGAAGAGACCTAACCAATAATGTTCATTAAATGTTCATCCCTAAATCTTAACAAAGAATAATCAAGGATAAACAGTGAAGTAGTTAATACCTTTTGCAACAACCACAGGATTTAGAGAAGGGCATTCACTGTCTCTAAAGCTTAAAAATATTAAAAAGTTTTCCAGTTTGTAGCGTTGTTGTTGTTGTTTCTTTTTTTTTTTTTCTTCCCTGATCCCACTTCACTATCATCACTGGGGAATACCAAAAAAAAAAAAATCAACCCACCCTCCCCCTGCCACATGAACTATGAGCTACACTATCTAGTGTTTGAATGACAGAGATGTTGTTACAGATGCTTCTGTAATACACCTCTGCCTCACCACAGCGCAAAGCAAGTCTCTAATTATTTCCAATAAGCAGATTCTTTATACTTAGATACCCTAGTAACTGAAAAAAACTCAGTGCAACTCAGACTCATGCTGTGGACAGCTGTACAGCATAACCATCCACTGTAAGGAAATGGTACCAGAAGGAGCAGCTGAGGAAACAGTGTTTGCTGTGACAAACATCTGCAGCCATTTGCCTTTACCTCCTTTCAAAGTCATCTCTTGCTACAGTGCTCTCAATTTGGTAAGGGCAGAAAGGCTCAACCACACTGAACATTTTCTCTTTCTTGAAGGCAAAGTTTTATTGTTGAAAGTGTTAACTCAGCTCTCCGATAGGGTTCCACTTTCCCCATATTGCAGTATTCCCCAGAGAACAGTCTTAGTGCAGATAATGAACAATTCCAGGTGTCTTGACTTCAGGGGAGCTATGACAATTTTTATACCTGTTCAAGACCTGCCTCCCTCTGTTTCCATGTGGAGACTGACATTAAGATAGCTGCTCTGGCACACAGCATCACATACAGTTCAGAAGAGAGCACCAACAACACAACAGAGCAGCTCATCTGCTTTTAAGTGGAAGTTTAAACATTTTGGATGGATTATCCCTCATGTAGATGGCAAGATTGAAATTCTGATTTGAGAAGAAAATAACACATGAAATGGATTTGACAGGAGTATCATAAAATGGCAGTTTCCCCAGTTTTTGCAATCTTCTCTAAGCAGTGCTTAAATTGCACATGGGGACAATCTGTTACGTTCACTGTTCTTCTTGCTTTCTTCAGCTCCCCACAAATTAAAACATATCTTTGTCTTTAAGGTAAGGACTGTACTGGACATTCCATCTCATGGAGTGACCAATCCTCCCTTGAGTAAACAGGTTTGAAGGTAACAGGAGATGAAACAAGTCCAGTTTGTCTTCAGTGCAAAGCAACTGACTTTCACCATTTGTTTTAATTAAGGCTTCACCAAAAAAAAAAAATATAGTACCATCTTTAATAGCTGAAAATTAGCACACTCCTTTCAAAACAAATGGTCCTGGAGTGACTTTTGCATCTCTACCATCAATTGTCTTCCTGAACAAAGTAGTATCTCACTGGTGGCCCTGGCAAGTCTTCATCTCCATCAGTCTCTGGAGCAAATGATACTGTCAAATCCACATACTTTTTATCAGCAGATGGCTTCACAAGCTTTTGCATCCTACAAAGAAGCAAACAGTTTATTGAGGTAACAGAAGAAGGATTGACAATGGGAATTCAGAGCCAGACTAGGATAAATTTCACTACTAGCAATGAAGCCCAACATACCAGAAACCACACGAAAATGGAGAATGAGCTTTCTTTTAACAATGGACACAAATAGACACAAAGGTCATTCCTGTCTGAACTATTGCAAATGGCATTCTACTTCTCTTGACACAGTCCTCACCCTGCTAGTGAGCTACTACATTGCTCACTAACAAGCGCTCAGAAAAAATGACAAGAGAAAATGGCCACTTTCAGATGGGATTCCTCACCCATGTGACTTCTCTTTCGCATCCTATTAAGGCACAAGATAGAAGTAGCTTTCTGTGCAGCAATTTGGTCATGAAGTAGGACCAAATTCTTGGTCTACCAATAATGGCTGGTTTTAAGACTTTATTAGGCAGACCCCCTCCAATGCAGACACTAGATATGCAGTTCTCACAGAAAGCAATTCTACTGAAGTTAAGACTTTCCAAGTCCTTGAATTTTGAAAGTGAACAGCTATGAGAGGGAGAAACAAAAAAGATCTAGGACTTATTCTTCGGTGACCACAAAGCAAATTTAAACTAGGCAAGCACGTCATGTTTCAGTACTACTTCCCCTCTTTGCTCTCTAGAGTCTTATCACTGCAACATAAGCAATAGCTGCACCTTGGAGACTTAAGTTGCACAAATAATTACTTTGATCAACGTCACATTCATTGCATATTTCTGGATGTCTCAAAACAATCTTTTTTTTTCTCCAACTTGGAGCACTGGTTCACGAGGCCAGCTCAAATGCTAGGAGGCTTGAGGAACACGTTTATTTCTATTCCTCACAGGACACATCAGAGAAGGATTTTACTTCTGGCTAAGCCTTAGCACACAGGACAAAAAGCTGCTTTCCCCAAAAGTACTTGTTCCCTCACAAGAACACAAAGCATTAGACTCTTCTTAGCAGAGATACTGACGTCACATCCATTTGCATGAGGAAGCCTCAAGTTACAGAGCAAGGTGGGTAAACGTCTCTAAAACCTGCACCTAAGGACTATGCTTCTAGTCAGTGCTGTAATTCTGAAATGAAGACAGCGTTTTGAAATGCTTGTTGTCCTAATATAGCAAGATTTTAAACACCTGAAGAAAAAAACAAACTTGCAAGCAAGACCTGAATTTGCTGTGCACATATCTTTCAAAGCTTTTGGGACCATCTGTAACAGAACCCCACAAGCTGTAACTACATGGAAAGCTTGAACAGTCTCAGGGTTAATAGAAAATCTTGATCTTTACACAGAGGCAGCTTCAAAGCAGGCCTTTGACTTTATTACAAACTCTACTCACTCAAAATGATTTATACAGCTGTAGGAGAAGGAATATAAACAATTGTTCTGAGGTGGGCTATAAATTCACATCTTGGTATGCCAGGCACCCTACAGGCAGCACCAACAGACTCTTCCCTCCCTGGAATTTGCCCACACAAGTACTACTTTCCCTGAAGTTAGCTACTAGCAGACTACTGATCAATGCATCTACTTACTTGTAAGCACTGACCAACGAACACTTCAGAGGAGTTGTGACGGACAAATTTTGAGCTACAGAAGTTCAATCGACACATAAAGTTAAATTCAACTTGGGTCAGATGTGGCTATTCCTTTGCAAAGGTCTATCAATCAAAAAATAATAATAATGGCCTGTACTCAAACCCTCTCAAATTTCTAGTTTGTTATACCCTGACATCCTGTCAGTAAGCTTCACTCACAAAGTCTTGCAAACTTCATTTTTAAAAGGCCTAAAGTAAACTAGAATCTAAAGGAATTACCACAGACTAAACACACTACCATTAATCTCAGCTTGCAACCAACACATTAACTCCTTCCTGAATGTCTTCCCCTACTTTCAGAACTAAGTTGCTAAATATCAACATTAGTTTTAAGCCTGTTTAGAACGGACCACTTAGTATTTGTTTTGCTTAAACCAAGCTATATTCTGTCTCCAAAAAGTTACTGTCATACTTCTTTGGGTCTCTCATTCTGGCATTCATCAGTTAGAGTCATTAGAGTTGCATTTTCTAAGTCTCCTGTCCTCAGCACAGAAGTTAATTCACCACAAGAATTAATTCACTTTTTTTTTTTAAAGGAAGAAAGTACCTTTTTTCTTTCCCAAATATAAACAACTAGAAACCACTTTGGGAGAAAATAGGGCCGTCAGACACATTCTTATGATACAACCAGTGAACATAATTTGTAGGTGCATTCACATCCCTGGATCCATTTTCCAGTTATACTTACGTCAGCTTTAATCTTTTAATATGACCTGGCATCACAGGAACATACAGCATTTTGACTCCCTGTACAACCATAGTTGGTTCAATTCCATATTTCTCCTGGAATTCACAAATTAAAATGTATTAAAGGACTATGACAGCTACAAAACCCAGCAGACAACTACAGTTATTACTACAGCTAATTATTGAAAACCATAGGATTCCAAACAGAAAATGAGATAATACACGGATGTTGACAGAAGTTTTATTAAGATACATTTTAACAAATCAAATTAAAGAACTTGAAAATAGGCTTGGATGTGTTAACTTACAAATTTAAGCTCCCATTGAAATTCTTCCTATAATTATTCTGGTTAAAACAACAATTGACAAGGGCAAAAAAAAAGAGCCAACAACCCAAGACAAGAAAATGCTTTCCTCTCATCTTGCATTAACACAGTGCAATAGATTTCTTACTCTGACAGCATTTATGAAGTCCAACAGTGTAAAATCCTCTTTTCCATAAATTGTCCACCTGTCCCAGATTGTAAATGATATCCCATTCCTGTTTTAAGAAGAGAAAGATGGTTTGTTACTTTAGAACAGACATTTCCTTTACACATATATCGAAGAATTGCTCTCTCTTCTAGTGACTTGCTGTTTTATCTCAAGCAAAAATCTCTTCTGTCTCCTGCCATTTCTCTAGCCCTTTCACCTGGCTAAGCACAAGACACAAAGCTATAACTGAGTAAACATAATATCTGGCAACGAAATTAGTGAGTTTTCAGACATACTGAAAAATAGGTTTTGTATTGACCAAGATACAGAAGTGTATCCAGTCTGAGCAGACAGGATGTTTATTAATAACTGTGCTGCATATCTATCTTGTCTAGATTTTTAGAGCCTAGCTACCAACAGCTTCCACTGAAAACAAAACTAAGCCCTTAAAACCACTAGCTTTAAAATTAGGACAGAGGAGCGTATGAGCTGCATGTCCAAACAGGAAGTTGAGTGATGCATTATGGGACACCCTTGGCAGTAGTATATGGCTAATAGAGCTTGATAGCAAACACAAAGTTATTCATCATCTTCCAAGTTTGAAGAACGAAAACAACCAACCTTGAATATATCTGTATTTTTAACTGGAGTATGACCATGAACTTTGGTTCCATTACACTTCTGCTATAACAAGCACATACGGATTTAATCTGATTATCTAGGTTTAATAAGTACAAGTCTCGCACATGTAATGTCTCACCAACTTCTAAGTGAGAGACATCAGGTTTCCAGAATACCACCTTTCTACCATCACCCTTCCTACCTGATTTCAGTTCTTCTTACTTCAGCAGTTTCTGTAAAGACCATTATGGGAATGGCTAAGTTCAGAAAACAGTTCTTGTATGCATCAGCTGGGTAACCACCCACAACTTTGATGAGTTCCAGTGCAACCTGCAATACATAAGAATCACTTGCTTCCGTAAGACCCACATTAATTTAATTAGGAGGCCACACAACTGTAGGATAAGTTGTTGAGGAGATCAGCCTTTGTGCAATCCACAAAGTAAATCACGTTAGATGCAACCCAAATATACCACAGAAATAAATCTACTGCTGCTGCAAGTATTTAAAATGTTCAAAACTCTTCCTAATGCAGGACTCTTACAAAATTCTTCAATTCAAGACACCCCCCATAAGGCTTGAAGTTCTGTTGAGGTGCGTGGATGTGAACTAATACTGAATAGATCATTTCCACTCTTGACACTGCCACTCTGATGGTAGTAATAACTGCAAAAAAACAAACCAAAATGCTTATCTTCAACTCCTCTTTCCGGTCAGAAAACCAGAAATAAAAGTACTGAGGGCTTACCACAGCCGAAACCAAGAGTGACCTTTTGTACTTGCACACAACAGAATAGAAGAATATGTCCTGGTTTCAGCAGGGGTAGAGTCAATTTTCTTCATAGTAGCTAGCCTGGTGCTGTGTTTTGGATTTAGGAGGAAAGTAATGCTGATAACACACTGATGTTTTCAGTTGTTGCTGAGCAGTGCTTACACTAAGTCAAGAACTGTTCAACGTCTCACACCACCCTGCCAGAGAGGAGGGCTGGGGGTGCACCAGAAGCTGGGAGGGACACAATGAGGACAGCTGACCCAGACTGGCCAAAGGGATATTTCGTACCACATGATGTCATGCTCAGCAATAAAAGCTGGGGAAGTTGGCCAGGTACCTCCCATTGTTTGTAGACTGGCTGGACATCGATCTGCGGGTGGTGAGTAATTGCATTGTGCATAACTTGTTTTGTGGTTTGGTTTTTTTTTTTCTTATCAAACTGCCCTCATCTTAACCCAAGAGTTTCACTTTTTTCCCCAATTCACTGCCCCATCCCGCTATGGGGGCGTGAATGAACACCTGTGTGGTGTTCAGCTGTCTGCCAGGTTAAACAACAGCAGAATATAAGTTTGAAATGAAAGTATTTATGACATATTAGATTGATAATTATCATTATAGAATGAATACATTGTGATCTTAAATAATTAAAAAAACCTTTTCTTAGATGATGCTCTGTCTGGGTAGCATTAATGAATATCCAAATAATAGTGGTTTTAGGCAAGGAACAGCAACAAGAAAAAAAAAAAACAAACATGCATTTTCAGAATTTTAAAAGCATACTTACCAGCCCTGAAACTGCAGCAGTAGCCGTTGCAATTGCAGGAATAATCTTTCCAGCAATGCGCTTTGTTTTGAACCGATCCGCTGGTTCGATGTTGTACATCTTGGCTCGTAAGTTTGATGCTGCTGTTATGAAATCTATATGTCCATTAGTATCGTCATCTTTTTCAAAAGAAATGGGCTTCATTTGCAAGTCATCTACTCATAGAAAAAAAAGAGCAAAAATTATTGTTAGAAAACGGAGGGTGTCCTAAACATAAGTTACAGGGAAATAGAACCTTAACAAATACACTCAAATACTTTTTTTTTTATTTTATTTTTTTAATGTTCTGGAGCTTGGTGCCATACTTATAACTTACTTTTCCATGCTAGAAGGAAAAATGTCCCTATCAATATTAATGATGACTGTTGTTAGAAGTGAGTAACTAAATAAATAAAGAGGTCCAGAATACTATTTTCCTTGCAACACCAAGAATAGATTTTGGATAGTTCTGTGGGTATTTCTTACTAACCTCTACCGTGTTAATAGCTTTTCTACTCTGAGAATTCCATATAAAAGCTTTGTTTATCTGTTACCATATTGGTATGAGCTCAGTAGCATGGGAGACAGAGGTTTGAGTCAACTCTCCATAGGATGGGTTAGAGCTGAAGTAATCTTTCTCCTCTGTGTCCATGGGCTAAAAATCTATGCATGCAGTTCATGCCCAGTGACCACTTCGTGTTGCCAAACACAGAAACAGAATTCAAGTATCTACATGTTAACATATCTAGAAGATGCTGATGAAGACTCTAACAGGCTTCACAATTTAGGATAATTTCAGACTGTTTCCTGTAAGAACCAGCTCTCAAGTTTCTCATACCAGAATCACTTTCAGTCCATCTGGGATCTAAGTCAGGACCTCTTCCCTCTTTAGAGGGAATACCCTGCTACCTTCTCACAGTTATCAGGGCTGCATTTGTGTGCGAGTATAACAAAGAACCCTATACTTCTGTATTTCTGAGATTCTTGCAAGTTTTAAGGTCAAGCAATATGGACAAATTACCTGCATGGTACCTTCGAAAGACTTAGTAATCAGCTGTCTAATTCTTGCAGAATTACAGAACTTTTTTTATCCAAAGACCTGAATGTCATGCTGCTGCAGTGCAATTGCAAGATGTTACTCATCTATAAAGCTAGCTTGTACTACTCACTTTCCAAAGCTTCATTGGATAGTATAAACTTCTCCAGCTGGAAAATAGCATTTCTTTCATCCTCACTGCTGACTGGAATATGATCTGGTTTTCTTGCAGTTTCATCGGTCTGTACAACCTGCAAGTGTGTACAGTGTTTAAGTAATAGAATACATGAGCTTTGTACAACACAAGCATACTAAATTTTCTGTGTTCCCTGCAGTCCTCCCTCCCAGGTACAAGAGGGGCATGGACTTCCTAGAGCAAGCCCAGCCAAGGGTCACAAAGATCATTAAGGGACTGGAGCATCTCTCATATCAGGAGAGGCTGAGAGAGCTCGTGCTGTGCAGCTTGGAGAAGACTCAGCAGGATCTTATCAATGTGTGTAAACAGCTGATAGCGGGGAAGGACAGAAGGTGGGGCTGAACTCTTTCCATTGGTGCCCAACAATAGGACAAGGGGATATGGGCACAAACTGAAGCTTAGGAAATTCCGTAAGAAACATAACACTTAAAACCAATAACAAACAAATAAAAAAAAAACCCACACACCAAAACAAACCACAACCAAAACCGTAAGGATGGTTGAACACTGGCACAGG
Source organism: Anser anser (assembly GCF_964211835.1). Taxonomy (NCBI): domain Eukaryota; kingdom Metazoa; phylum Chordata; class Aves; order Anseriformes; family Anatidae; genus Anser; species Anser anser. Next base: position 15,376,784 of record NC_139724.1, read on the forward strand.
TCACCCAGAGTGTCTCCAGTCCTCGATGGGATTCAAAACCAGATGGGACAGTCCCAGACAACCTGCTCTAGCTATCCCTGCTTGAGCAGATGGGTTGTACAGTCTACAGAGTTCCCTTCTAATGTGAACCATTCCGTGATTCTGAGTCAAAATAGGAGTTTTGTCTCATGAGACAAGCATTCACGAGACAAACATTAGCACTGGGCAAGAAAATATGAAACCACCCTGGGATATATTGTTAAGTGATGACAAATGCTAGCCACTGCAAAACAAGACTTAAGCTATTTTGAAGTTAACACTTCAGAAACAAACAAAAGTAATGACACTTCCTTAATACTACCTAGAGAGAAATAACAAATCGACTCTAGTCAAGGATTGCTTTGAAGTTGCTTATGAGTGACATTTTACTACTTTAATTATACAGGTATAAGCTTGTGTAAACTTAAAAACATTGTAGACTTATGATCACACCCGTGCATTGAAAAGGCTACTGCAAGTCATTTACAAAAGCCCCATAGAAAATCCACCTTGCATTTAGTGGCTGGTACCTTAGCTCTATTCAAGTTAAAGCAGTCCTGTATGTCACTCGCTTGTTTCCCAAAAACGCATTTTTATTCATGTGTATTTCATATCAGCATCAATGCACAGAGTAGTGGGAGATGTATGACACTGTGTGTGGATTATTTTTTCTTTAAAATTGAAGTCATACTTACTTTGTTTGAAGGTCTGAACTCTGGTACCTTCACAGATGAAGTTATCTTCAAAATAGTTTCCTCTGACAAATCCTATTATGGTTTTGAAGAAAAATAATTTAAATTCATAGCAACTGAAAAAAGCCCCCCACCCTCCAAGAGACTACGTACGCAGGAACATTTCAAAGAATACCAAAACCAAAAAAATCCCACAAATAGTTATCGGTGTTCCAATGAGACATCAAGTGAGGTTTACAATGCACAAGACCCACAGTGGTATGAAGTGCCTAGCACTAGAAAACTGAACAGAATTTGTGTGTCTGTGAAATAAGATTATTCCAGTAGCCTCTTTGCTATAAAGAGACAAACACATATTTGTCTATACAAATGCAAGATTTGCAAGAAATACAGAAGAGTGTCAACATTGATAGGGATTCATGGAAAAATAGGTATCAAAGTTACATCCAAGCTTAAAAAAAACCAGTATATTTTATTTGTATGTACTTTAAAATGTCTGTACTGTGTTTTGTTCAAAGAGTACTGAAGTCAAGTCAGACATCCTGAGGCAACATAAATACTTGTTATCATATGTCTGATTTCTGTAGATCTACCATGAGGGAAGAGGTGCCATTTCTTTTATCTGGTGTCTGCAGCATGAATGGCAGGGTAGTTTTGCATTAATTGGAATTTTGCTCTGCAAAGCACAGCAACTCTGACTGGCCTAGAATCAGTCAGTCTCACTGCACAGCACCTGGATCCACATATATATCTGAGGTCTCCTAATTGCACATAAGGGAGGCATTACTCATAGCACAATACTTGAACTAGTTCAGCAGATATAACTGTGACTTGCAGGAAAATTCAATTAGAAAAGACAAAGGGTAACAAGAAAAGCAAAGGATAAGCAACAGAGAGGCTGTGAGTAGTAATTAACAATAATAAAACACCTCACAAGATAGCTAAGATACTTAATCAAAAAATGCCTTAAAAAGATCTTCTTTCAATTCAGTCATTATATTACACAGGAAACAGGTCCGTCAAAATCAGGATTTAAGAGTTCAGAGCTTACTGAAAATACCTAATACACTAGTCATTTGTTTTCCTGGCTAGTAACTTTAATCAAAAAGAATATGTATAAACAGCTGCTGGACAACCAGTGCTGATGGATAGATTATTTTAAGAACCACTTTAGTTATCAGAAAGGACTGGCAACTAGAGACGAGACCAAAACTGAATGTGTATATCCAAGTTATGAAATGGGAACACTATTGCAATATGGATTACCTTTTCTGTGAAGGGAACACAGTACACGGTTGCAAAGAGTTTTGCTGCGCTCACAATGAAACCATAGTGCCTGAAGAGGAAGAGATTTTTTTGTTGTTCAGTTGTCCACATGAAGTTTTGCAACCATATTCAAAGAGATCTTGAGAATGCACATTGAGAAACAATGTCTATCCTCCAGAGCACACCATCCAAAACAGACAGATTTTGAGGAACTCCAAAGTCCTTCCCAAAACTAAGTAACCTTTGATGAGTAAAGTTATTTAATGCTAGGATTAAATGCATTTCCTTAATATCTGCAATCAGGAAGATCTCTCACATGACATCAATGGAAGGATAAAAAACTTCACCTCAAAACTACTCTGACGCTTGCAATGATCTCAGTTTTCTCCCACACTAAGAATGGGGATACAGACAGTTTCTCAGAGCAGGTGTAGATATGCAGCAGATCAAGGCTTTTTGATGATTCAGCCACATAATTTTTAAAATTATCTGTAACACTTAAGCCATCTAGATCAGACCCAAATCATGATGAATGAATGACCTCCATTAGGTCATTTTAGGTGGTCAATTTAATTGGGCATATTCTGCATTTTATGATGTGGGCTGATAGGGATAAAACAACAACTTTGTAATTCTGTAGCCACACAATAAATGAAATGGGTTGTTCTAAGCCATTTCGTGTTAAATATCATCAGAACTTCCTGTAGCATCCTCTGATCCTATGTCAGTAAGTTCTATTACCTGCAGTGAAAATGAAAGACAGTTCTCCCAATCTGCCACAGTGTAAGACTATGCACGAGCCTCTATTGAGTATTAGTCTAACTTGTACTGCTATAAAGCCACTGTCTTGTATGTCCTACTATGGGGTGAGCTTTATAGGATGCATTAAAATGCTGAGCCATACTTACAAAGGATCATTAAATTCAAACTTCACTGGGAAAGGTGGCCTCTTTGGTGACTGCCAGAACAAACCTGGCAAGAAGACAGACGTATGATGAAATCCTAATGAATCAGGAACAGCAATGTATGATATATGGCATGAATTCACAGGAGGCATAAGACAGTGTCTGTACTTACTTCCATCTTTTAATCGTGTATCAAGGGGAAATGAATGAAGAAGCTGAAGAGCCTAGAGGAAAAGATATAACAATTTACTAAAGTTATTCTATATAGACTGACACAGCTGCACAAAATCATGCCTTCTTTTTAGCAACAATGTGAAATCTTGATACAGCTTTTAAGACACTCCAGCGTATAGCTGACGCCATTTAAAGAGCTAAGAAAATCTAAAGATATAGAGAGAGCTTAAAGACATAAATACGTACAGGCAGAGTGACTTGCTCATTCATTCACAGGATGAAGATGACAATGTCACCTCACTTGTACCACGTCCAAGCAAGATACTTCATCCAACAAGCAAAGAGTTCCCCCCCACCTTGTTGTCACTTTAGGATTCTGGCATACCAATTCACAACTGGGAAAGTAACATTTTCATAACGTGACAACTGTCATCACAACCAGGGCTTCGATACACATGGATGTGATATGTTTATTAATACACAACATCCTAATCACTTCTTTCCTACACAATTCCTCACCACACACACATACAGACACTTCAAGCAACACTGTAGATCAGACTTTCAGAATGACTTGCTTATATTTTAGCCAACATTTCTGTGACAGCTTTAAGAAAATCAGGGATATGTATATGAAGAATTAAGTAACAAACAGTTTAGTGGGAGAAAAAAAGCTACTGTCCTTGAATAAAAGGCATCTGATAATCCGGCTGCTCTGGAAAAACAAAATACCTAGTCGACTGGAAAAAAATGCAAACAAAACTGCATGGAAACTACTGAACAAAGCCATTAGGAATTCGTTAATAAAGCAGTCTAAAAAAAACTCTACCGTAAGAAGAGGAAGGGATGCAGCATTTTAAAATTTCAAGTAAAGTTTGTTATTTATGAAGAAGAGATGGAAGTGCATGCAAAGACTTGGAAAACTAGTTATTAGGGATAAGTTCTCTAAAATCCCTATCAGTTAAACGCTGCCTTATTTCCACATCTTAGCTACCTACCTTATGGCTAAAATATTTTTCAAATTTTACTCTTGCTAGTTCCACACACTGAGTCCAACTTCGGGGTCTTCTACTGAGTGTTTTAATAACATGAAAACAGCCTTCTAAACTCTCCCCTGATTTTATTCTCTAGATACAAAAGGAAAAACAAAAATATTATAACAGACAAGATTCATCACAAAATGGTCAAACAGTAAGTTTGATCTTATTAAGTTATAGGCAAAAGGAAACAGAACATCATTTTGTGAATATTAACCTTCATGTGGTTCTTCCCTTTTGTGTTTTTCCGCAGAAGCTGTGATCTACTTAGTTTTATTTCCACACAGTCCTACTGACCATTAGCCATTATAGACAAAAAATAAAAACAATTCAGCTGTTAAATCCAATCTATCATGTAGTTAAGTTCACTTGAAAGTAAATCTACCCATCTTTTTTCCCAGCTGGTTGCACGTGAGTGATACTCACTAGTATTGTTGATAACAACCCCCCAGCGTTTCTGATACTTCTATATCATGTACAGAATACACGAACTAGGGAAGCATACCATGCACAAGACTTTGACTTTTATTAGAGAGCAGAAATACTGTTCCTATGAAGGATCTACAAATGTCTTGGCCAAATAAGCCTTCAGATTTTCTGAAGAAAGTCAGAAAATAACCCAAATCTTACTTAACATAATTGGGAACAAAATCCAGTAACAAAAGCATTAGTTGAACAAAAGCATTAATTCAAACTCTGGATTTTAACCTGGCAACACTCTCCTACCTGTAAAACTTCTTCTGCAGATGGATAGGTTTGCCAAAATTTGTTAAACAATGAAGGCTTATGAGAAAATGAACTTTCAAACTAGAAAATAAAAAGAAAAAACATAGCATTTTACAAGAAGTACTTCAGATCCCCCATCCTTCCAAATACACAGCAAGTTGTGTCAAAAACCTATAAACTTATTTCCTTACCTTATCTCTTGCCCACTGTATCGTATGTTCAATGGCAGCTGGGAAAGATTTCAAGGTACAAAAAGGTATTTCTTCTTCTGGTGGATCCCGCTATATTTAAGGAGAATAAACGTGGGCTTATTAAAGCTTATTGCTAATAATAGCACCAAGAATTTATACACTATATACATTTAGAACAAAGTTTGGCTTATGTTTATTTGTTTATAATGAATAATCTAAAAGATGCCAGAAAGTGAAATTCAGCCCTAAAGCATAAAGAACAGAAGAAGTTATCAGCCAGTTTTTCCAAGATATGTAGTTCATATTCACATACACTGACAAGATGAAATATGCCCTTTCACTCACGGCCAGAAAGAGTTTTCTTCATTGACTCCTGCAAGGCTCTAAGGATGGTCAACATTGAGGCTACATACCAAGTGGCATCATTTCATGGTGCCCTCAAACAGTGAATTTCTACCTCAAAAGGTAGTTTCACAGGAACTTAAATTGAGGGATACTGCAAGAGTTTGAGTATCCAATTCAATCAGAATTAGTACGTATCCTTATGGAAACAGGCAGACTAATGCCTACTACAGAGGCTTGTGTTTCTCCTACCTCCTTTAGAGATGATAATCACCAGGAACAGAATGAGCTAGAAGAAGGCAGTTCAAAGAAAGAAAACCACAAGCAAAAAAGCAGTTTGCAATCACGCTGTGGGACTGTATTCTTTTTCAGAAGTGAGCTTTCAAGGAAAAAAAAAAGTCAGTCCGTAGAAAATGTTTAAGAATTAACACTTTTTTTTTTCCTCCAAAGTTCTATTTTATAACCATTTTGTGACTACAGGAGGGGATAGGCTCCCTCTAACTGAAAACAACAGTCCACAGTTGTTACAAACAAGCATGGGAATACTGCAAAAAGGAAGCCCTTCTTTGGCCTTATGTGGTACTCATAACTTGAAAAAACTCAAATTTACTTCAACACAGAGTTCTATTACAAAATAACACATGTAGCTGTTCAAAAGAGGGAGTAACAAGGTTTATGTTTCATCACTCATAGAGCAGTTGGTTTTGATTATTGGCCCAGGTGTAATCACCAGCTACATAAAGATTACATAAACAAATCTCCAGTCTGCTCAAATTTAGTTTCCTGAGAGCTTTTCTTAAGAATCCAAGGAAATAATTATTTCTTAATAGGACTGAACTTCAACAACTCAAATGGGTCACTTATTTTAGACAGATACACAATTACAGAATAATAGGTTATCATGGGACTAGCTACAGAAGCTAAGTAATGGTCTTAAACCACTTACGTGACTATTATATGACTCTGTCAGATGAGGCACAATAACTTCCGTGTGTCCTTTCGTTCCCATAGTTCCAGAGTCTATAAGAGGACGCAGGTTTGCTACGCAACGACTGACATGGAAAGACACAGACTATCAGGATACAGATTAATCACTACACTCGCCTTGCAGACGTTACCAGACCGTAACCAAAACTGACTCTAGGACCTTTCAAGAAGAGTGGAAAGCTTAAACCAAGAACAAGTTAAATAAGAAGAGCTACTTCAAGTTAGACTGGGACAGCATAAACCTGAGCCAACCTAGAATTTTTTTTAAACGTAAGCATCCCTACTTAAAAACTTAGGGGTACATACACCTACACGTAAATAATTCAGCCTTAAGACTGCCACACTATTATCCCCCTCAAACAGGCCTTGACAGCTGTTCATTCCCAAGAAGCCAGTCAGAGGCTCCCTCCCATGTGAACAGCAGCATTTGCACAAGAACAGAGCTGGTTTTCACCACGAGCTTAAAACTCTTCCTCCTCCCAGCCAGCATCTTTGTCAAGGAGCAGAATAAATTTGAGTAAAATGCTATCAATCTTTAGGTAGTTGAAATTCAAGAAGACTAAGAACAGAATAATAAAATTATTCTAAAATAAAAATGGGAACAACAACCCTCACTTCCTTTTCACAACCTACCTATCGATGTACCTCCTCGCCTCAACATTGTCCAAAGCAGTCACAATCACATCTTGCTTGGTGTAGAATTCATCACTGTAAGTGTTCTCAGTGGCTGGACAAACTTTATTAATATATGAGTCAATCTTTAAGTAAGGATTGATGTTCAGAGTTGCTTCTGCTGCAGTATAGCTTTTAGGTTTCTGAAAGTGTAAATATATAAATGTATATCAACAATATTCAAATAAGGAACATCTGAGTCACAAGTATTGACTTCATTTGCTGATCAGACAACAATTCACTTCGACAGAAACATTAGCATGCAAAATACACAATAAGGGCAACTCTTTAATCATATACCTCCCTCACAAAAACACATCTTAGGTTAGTTTTGGGTTTAGTTTTATTTAAAGTAGTGGGTCAGAGACCACAGTGCTTGAATGGTGCAGCATAAATGTATCCTGTAACTGAAACAAATGCACGTGCTGCCTCTCATGCTCTCAAAACGCTGTAAGAAAAGAGCAGTTCATGACTGTCAGAGGATAAAACCATCAGTTACTGTGACTTTGACCATGCAGCACAGACATCAAACACCTATGAATAATCACATTACTGCAAAGTATTTCACACAAAACTCATTTCAAAACCTAAACTGGAATAGAGTTCTTAACCTGCCTGACACTTTTAGCCACTTTAAAACACTACATTTGATTATCTAGGGATCTCCACTCAAAACACCAGAACTCAAGGCAGTGTGTCTTCTGAAAGCTTGCAGAGGTCGCTTTCCATTTATCTATCCGACCAAAATATAATCTATTCCTAGATCTGCTCAACAAATAAGAGGCAAAGATCTAGCTGCTGGGTTTTGGGCAGGGAAATCCCTTCTCCCCACTGCTGTCAACATTTGAGCTGCTTTTTAATATTTTGTGCCATGTTTGCAAGCACAGGGATACTCTCTCTGCTTCTAAGAAATTAACAATTCCCATGACATCCATTTACTGAACATACCTATTTTTTTTTCAGGCTATTTACCTGCTTAATGAAGACTAAATTAAGACAGGCTGTAGTATTCAGCTAACACTTAGGAACTTAAGGAACTTAAGTTCCTTTAGTAGTAGTAGTTCTATTGAGAACAGACTTCTGCCAGTGCCGTCCGTTTTATTTTATTCTCCCTGAATTTCAATGGTACAGAAAAGCATTTTCTAGCTTCTTAGTTCATGGTGGTTTCTTACACAACACAGCATTTGTCATCTGATTCTTTCTTTGCAAGTTTGAGAGATTTCATTAGTCAAAGACTCCAGTACAAACGAAGATCAGACCAGCCAAGTTTAGTCAACCAACACCAGTGATAAGTGGCATGCCAGCATCGTCTGGCTATTGTTTTAAAAGATACTGAACTTCATTACAGCCATTAAGTCCTCTGTGGCCAGAAGAACATGCACTCACAGTGGAGCTCTCAGGGAGGACACAGGACAGGAAAACACAACAGTCCAGGAAGTTTACTGAACAAGAAAGTATACCTGTATGTGATGAGGTCGAAAGAGAAATTGCCTGTTCAGGTTGGATTTCTCTATCAAGTCTGGATCTGTAATTGTAACCTAAGTCAGAAGGGGCAAAAGCGATAGCTTAAGTTATAAATAAAGTGTAGCACTAAGCAATACTCTTGAAGAAACCTATACAGAAATGTGTTAAAACAAAACACACCTCTTGTCATTCACTATGGCTAACAGCTCTGCCTATATTCATACTGGCTGATTAAATTTTGTTTTAAAATCGAAATATAGCAACTCCACTCCAAGTGTTCTGCCTCTAATTGCATACTACTTCCACTTCATATAGAAACTATTCGCCCCTAGGCCCAGAGATAGACCTGAACAAAGGCTTTGACTTTTTACTACTTTTAATGTAGTCAAAGTATTTAACTATTCCTTGCTACAGTACTTTTTCAAAAGCAAAGTGGATGTACGTGACTTACCAATCCTTTATCTTGCCCAGTACCAACACCAAGAAGTGCAAAGTTTTTTAGCATTTCACAGCCTATTGCTCCACAGCCAACCTAAAGAAAATGACATTTTTAGAACTGTAAACTTCTGTGAGCTGTCCCCGAGGAAGATTGAGGAATTGATTATTCCCCTTTACTGAGCAGCCATTAGACCACACTTGGAATAGTGTCCAGTTTTGGGCCCTCCAATAACAAAAAAAAGGTGATGAAAACCTTGGGCAAGTCCAAGTAGGGGGCTGGAGCACCTGTCCTATTAAAAGATTACAGTGGATCCATACTTCCCCAAGATGGAGAAGAGAAAGTTTAAGGTGGACCTAATAGCAGGATTCTGATTCCTAAGAGAAGGTTACTGCCAAGGCAAAGCCAGGTTCTTTATGGAGGTGCACAGCAGAAGGATGAGAGATAATGATCAAAAGACAGACAAGAGACAGAGAAGGTTCTGACTTGGCATAGGCAAACATTTTCTTCTGTAAGACTAAACAGGCATTGGAACTGGTCCAGAGATGTACAACCTTTGTCCTTAGAGGTTTTCAAGATTCAAGTGGATTCCTAGACACAAAGCTAGCTCCAGAAGTCAAGCACTGCACAGGACACCATGTGCCACACAGCTTAGGACTTGTCTATTATATGGGTGTCTATGCCAAGTTTGGACCACTTGTTCTGCAGTGGCACAAGTAATCAGGGCTAATTTATTATTTTTTTAATCTTTGAGACAAGTGACATTAGCTGTACTAGCAGAGTATTTGCAAAAAGCCTAACAGTTTCAGGCATACTCACCAAAAAAACATTCAAATTATGCAGCTTCTGGCACAGAGGGTCTCCAATACAAGCCCTCAAGGCATCATACCTATCTCCCCTACGGAGGGGCAGGAAAAAAAAACAGAAGAGTAGCAAGCTGACATTTATCATGCTAGTATCATTGTTGCCAAACTGCACTTCGATGCAAATTAAGAAAATGAGACTGAGCCCCTGAAAATCCCTATTCCTCCCACACTCAAATAGGACACACATTCTTAAACCTAAACCTGTCCTCCTCCAGAAGGCTGCACTGAACTCCTGATTGAGACTCAGATATGGAAAGTACATAAAACAGCAGATTGTATTTATATTTACCGTGGAAGAAATTCTTCAGAGCCCATCTTTTCCAGAGGTGTAACAATGTCTAACATATCTATGTACAACTGTAAAAAACAAAAATAAATTAAAAACTGAAAAAAATCACATTTAGTTTAAAAAAATAACGTAAATATTTTCTATGCACAACAGAGTCAAGAAATTTACAAGTCCTGAACTTTTATTGTCAATGGAAGACTATACAGCATTCGGTTCATTACAGTTCACTACACAACTTTAGTGGACAGGAAAAAGTGCCTGGACACAGAGAAAAGCTCACTGAAATCTGAGGCACAACCTTTTGACTTGTGATGTTTTTAACCAGAGGGTTGTGATTCTCTAAATTGGACTGTGACTTTTTTAATCTAACTTTATTCTAACACTTGCCCTGTGGGTCCTGAAAGTACAGTAGCTTCAGCAGGCTTCTGCACCATAACACACCTTTGCAACTCTGTACTGACAAGCCAACACTTGCCTTGCTTATAGAAAAAATAATATGATGTCTGAATCCCAAATATGAAAGTTTTGGTTAAAATTGCTGCACTTTCATTATAGAAACAAAACCTTCATTTTTTTTCCCCTAAGTTCAGTCTCAAGTCCTTTTTTTCCTCCTGTTAGAAAGTTGTTCGAGCTCTTTTGATCATACAACATTCACATACAACCGTACATTCATTACATCACCATCAAAATAAAGCTAAAGAAGAAAAACGCCTTACCCACTGCTGTAATGGAGAAAATTTTCCTGTTACTGCTTTCAGGACTTCCTGACTAGCAACACCACCCACTGCTGCAGCCAGAGGAGCTAGAAATCCCTGAGCAGTTCTAGACAGCCATCTCACTATATCTCCATTTACCTGAGGCTGAAAAATAGGACACAGTAACAACAGATTTATCCCATCAACTGAGCAAGTCAGCACTTTACAGTGCCATAGCTATTGATCTATAGCAAAATAAATTACTTCACTCTGCCTAGAAAAATGATTTCCAGCTAGGGCAGATCCACTACATACCCTGAACATCGAACAATCAGTTATCTAGAAACTGGATTCACATAGCCACATGGATTCAACACTCATGTCAGGCAACCATTTGGTTGAACCAGTGTTGATACACCACTGTGTCACCTTGTGTGGCCTTCATAAAGTCAGCAAATCCATCGCTGGATACAAAGACCAGAACAAGGGCCAAAAACCAAAGCACAACCTTTAGGCAACTAAATGAGTGCATCAGAAATTACTCACAATGACAGTGATCTGTTACTCACTTTGTTTTCCAGTGTTTTGCTTACAGACATGGCTATTTTCAGCATTTCCTCAGCATCTTGAAGGCATCTAGACACCAGAGTAGAAACAATAATGATCACTTAAACATTCTATAGTCCTAAAAACATAATCAATGGAGAATGAGCCATTTGCTACAGCAGGAAGAGTTTGGAAATTTGTATTGGCTTTAATATTGATCATTAAAAAGCAGTTTAAATGTCAAGGTTGGCTCAAGAATAAGAGTCTCAGTGTAGAAGTCCATATGCAAGTCAGCTGCTGAGACTTACACTTTGTAAGTAGCTTTGTCTAATTTGCTTCAAAATTATGCACGTAAAGAGCTACAACTGAAAAAAAATTACTGATAAAAACAAAGCCTTCAGATTCTTAAATCCATAAGCTGCAGGATAACTCAGGAATCGCTGAAACAACTTTTCCAGTTCAACCTTTAAATGTGAAGAAACTGGAACAGAGAAGGACTGCTTTCAGAAGGAAGTAGTTGGATTTTCTGTCTACCCAGGCCCAAGAAAGTGCCATTGCTACACTGAAAACACCTTGTTCAAGCCCAGACAGGTACCATTTTGCATCTAGATTTCAGCTTTTCCTTTCTATGTCATCTCTTAAGTACTAGACAGACAAGGAATGCTGCTGCACATCAAGCCAGAGGAGAGATCTGATTGAAGACTTAGCAAACACAAGACTGCTACATTACCCAATGTTTGGCATGCGACCAAAGTTCTCCTGGAAGTGGTTCAAGGCAAGCATGGCAACATGGATCTGCAAAGGTGCCTGTTAAGACAAGAATACACATTGATGAGTTACATACTCAAACTGGAGGAGACAAAAGCAACTGTTTATTTGAACGGTTCTGCTACCTTTTCACTTCCTTGTTTCTTAACTGTACAGCTCCAAAAAAGTTTTTGAGTAGCATTAAAAAGCCAACTTGAGGTATCTTCCGCTAGCAATTTTACAAAATGGGTTCATAAAACATTGCTCAGAAGTAACACAATATCCTTCACACACATTCAGCACCCACTTCAACCAACTTCAACTACAGAGTCCACCAAAAGAATTTAGTACTAAAATTGGAAAACATGGTAATCTTCTTTTACCTAGACGTTAGAATGTACTGCATTCTGCCAAGCCTCAATATCAAAGCCCAACAGTAATGATCAACAGCAGAAAATCTGAACAGACAAGCTAGATCTTACATTATTAGACAAACAACAAAATCACTAGATCAACCTTTTTTTAGCGTAAGATTTTAATGGGGACAAGACTTACATTCCTTGAATATGAATAATACTTCAGTAAAATTGTGTTAGAGGCAAATACGGGTAGCTTTATTTTGGATTTTAAATACTTTTGAAACTTTTTTTCAACGAAAAAATATATTCTCACACTTAACTGCAGTTTCCTACAAGTAATTTTTCTAGATTATCCTGACTTTGGCGTATTTTCTTAATCAACCAAAGATCATCGATAAAGAAAAATCATTCTCTCTTGCAAAATTAATACTCCCATGCATTAAAGAGTTATGAAAACCCAAGATTTTAAACAGCAGATTTACAGAGAAGTGGATAACAAATTTCTACAGGGATCTAAACCATAACGTACGTTCTGTGTGAACACACAAACTGATATCCTACTCTCATTTCATACTTTAAATTCTCATTTTAACTACTGCAGAAGAGTTAAAAATATGTTGTTGTACATATAAAGCTACAGATCACATTCTTTGTTTTAGAGTTAAAACATTCCCATATATTAATTACCTCAGGCTTGCTCAAGTCTGCAACTAGGCATAATGGATTTGTTAGCTGCTTCTCCAACCGTTCCTGGAAAAAAAGAATGCATGAAAATAACAGTTACTGAAGGACATGATGGTCACTGCTATCTCACAAGACAATTCTCTTCCTGAAGAGACTAAGAACTGAATATCCTTTCTCACTAGCATTTTTATTACCGTCTTCATTACTAATACCTGGAAAGATGCAAAAAATAATAACATACCGCAAATTCTGTAAGTTAAAAGTGTCACAGAGATGTTTTACATTGCACTGGCAAGACTCATTTCCAGAACTGCTCTATTGTCATCTACCAAAGATTTCACAACTGGTAGTGTGCTTGTAAAAACTTCACAATCCAGCAAGAAACACGAAGCCACTGGTTTGCAGAGACAAGACACAGCCCACACACTGAGCTGGGCACTTTCATACCACCAGCAGCTGATCCTTACTCCCAGCTTTTACCAGGATGTTTAAAGGCAGCCAAGATTTATTTTCTGTGGGTTCAAAATGGATCGCAGCACCATGTGCCTTGCTATCCCTCTCATACAAACTCATCCACTCTTGCTTGTTCTCAGAAGGCTGCCAAGAAACCACATATTCGTAGACTTTCACGGACTCCCCAGCACTACAGGGATAGGCCACCCCTATTTCCCCTCCCCTACATTGGCCAGTAACTTTGAATTCAAAGTATTTCTTACTCTTCGTGTTTTATTAATAAGTAACACTATCCTTACCCAGTAACTGTAAACCTGTATCATGGTTAACCAAAACATGTATCTCCTGAACTCTGCTTTCAGTGCTTAGACTGTTATCACTGAGGAACCTGGTTGTGTAAAGGCACACTTACAAAGTAAAACATCTTGGGGGTCTTCACTTGGACAGCTATGCCACCATGCAAGTAAGGCTCCATATCTGATGTATCACCAATGCTGAAGGAGTAAGGTGACACCACTGGAAAGAAGAAAGAATAAACACTGTGACAATGCATGTTACAGTTCTACAAACAATAAAGAGTTATTTTTTTTCCCCCAGTGTTTATGTTCTAATGTTTTAGCATGCAACTTTGCTTTGAAACTGTGAATACAACTGATCCTCCTAACTAATGGGATTGTCTCTCAGTGCAAGGTTCTGGGACAAAGTATTACTCTCACATGATCTGTGATGAAATAAGCTTTTTAGAGTAGCAGCAGGTTTAACAAGAATTCTGATGACCACAGCTCTGTAACAACAGTGAAATCATTCAGTTTTATTTGGACTGTGCACAGCAGTGTCCAATATACCAGTCAGAGTAGGATTTTAGCCCAGTGACTAGAACCACAAGAAATCAAGAAAAATGCTCCAGCTGCCAAGCAAAGCAAGTTAAATCTTGTCTTCTTTTACCACCTGGAGCATCACCGAGATAAAAGAAGACAACATACAAATGTTTTGGTATCTCACGGGACATGAAAGTTGAAACCAAAAGCTGGGCCATGATTAGGAGGAAGAAATAGCATCAGAACTAGCTAAACAAATAAATGAGTCCAGAGAAAACAGACTCAACCACCTTTTGAGGGTACAATTTTTTATCTCAGACCACAAAGTACTAAAAAACAACTGAACAACTCCACAACTCCTAATACCCATTCTCCCTCCTTTTCAATTGGGTGATTCCCCATCATCCAAAATGAACTGAGTAGTAGGCCTTGAGACCTACACGATGAAGATGAAAGCAAGTTAAATGGCAGTTCATGAGAAATATTTCAAAAGCATGCTCGGAAACTGAGTGATGTCAATGCATCCCAATACACTTACATTATCACCCAAGAAACTACAAGGCATACAGTGACATACACAGTGGTGTTAATTTAGTCCAAAACAGGTTTTACAGGGCCCTCAAAAAAACCAAAACACAACACAACCCCAAAAAATCAGAAGTTTTGTCAGTCACCGCAGAGACTGCCAACTAGTTTCTACTAGCTGGTAGTTTCTACTACTTCTTAAGGAGCAAGACGAGTTTAGAAAAGCTTCACAAAATGGAAATGAAACAACGCTAGAAAGACCTCCATGCCAGATGGCAATTTTTCATGTGAGCTCTGTACAACCCAGAACTCTTCTGGCTACAATAACAGTGCAGTGGACTAAAAAAGGCCAAAAAATAAGTATATTGCAAATGAGTCAGAAACAATTTACCTGTTATTTGGTGTGTGGACCCATTTAAACATGACATTCCGTTAACTTCACGAAAGGTTAAGAACTGTCCAGTTTCAAGCCTGTGTGGACGATTTTCAAGGCAAGTGACAATGCCAGGATTTGACTGAAAGCAAAAATGGCAAAGTTAGGAAGGAGAAAGGAGTCTTGTATAAAGGAGTCATGCTTTATCATAGACAAAAAGCTTTTTGTCTATTGAAGCTGCAGCTAACGCTTCTAGTGCCTCATTTCTGCCATAACAAGGGATTTATTCAAAATATTTCCACTTCAGAAAGTGGAAGCAAGGTACAACTAAACTCAAGTATCAGATTATCAATTAAGAAAGAATTTAAGAAAAATATATTCCTTACCCTGGCATGTAGTTAGGACAAGATGTGAAACAACTGTGTACAGTTTATGTAATTAATGAGGATCAAATCATTCATTCCACTTTAAAGACACCAAAGAACTGGCTGCCCAAATCATCGTGTCATGAGCTTTAATTCAGATCAAATACCATTTGTTATACAACCCCTTCTATCTTTATTATTGTTACATCTAGAGTGGAGATATGACAAAAAACTTGCTACTGGATGAATAAGGTTCTTGTATGGACTTCCAAACAGAGTTGAGAGGAGCCAAAATCGTTTACATTTACAAAATACAAGATCAAATAGATATACTCTCCAATATTCTCCACTGAAAGTGTTATTCATAACATCCTTTTCTTGCTGCCTTTGCTTTGGGAGGTTAAAACAATCAACTCTTAAATTTCTTCTCAAAGCAGGCTCTTGATCCCCTTGATCATTCTGGTGGTTGTCCTCTATGTGTGATGTAGTTTCTCATAAAAAGGGCTAGTTTCATGACTGTTCTAGTCACGACTATTTTAGTCATGAAACTCGTTTTGAAGACTTAACCTATTCCCACAACAAGGCTATATCTCCTCTACACACTTCAACTCTTTCTTTCAAGAAGAAAAAAAAGCCTCAATGTTATTACGTTACATTTCAAGCAATGACAAGGAACATCTGCATGC
Source organism: Anser anser (assembly GCF_964211835.1). NCBI lineage: Eukaryota > Metazoa > Chordata > Aves > Anseriformes > Anatidae > Anser > Anser anser. The sequence goes on from NC_139724.1 coordinate 15,393,100, forward strand.
TCTCTGATGTCAGCACTCATCACTGACTGTTTTTGACGTAGACACTATAGAGGAGCTTGATTTGCCTCTGCTATGCAGTTTTCAACTGCTTACCAGGCTGGTAACTTGAAATGCTCTGCTTGGTCATTTAGACAATAATGAGTCATAACAAAGCAAAGTTATACCAGCACAATAGCTTCTATCCCTTACTTGTGTAATATTTGAAATGAAGATTTCCTTTGGTTCCTCTCCTGTTGTATCCAGCACTTCAAATTCATCACCAAAGTCACAAAACAGACGTGAACATATTCCGTACACATCTGCACTGATGAACTGCAAGACAAAGTAAAAATTGTAAGTATCCCTAAAACAGTATATACCAAAGGAATGAACTTTCAACATCCAACCTTGTCCAAGGCTAGCAGGTGTAACTTCTGCTCTGGTGGAAACCTGTGACATACACCCAGGTCACTGACTCTACAGCACAGCATTAATGACCTATTTGAACTCACATCAGCATTTCAGAACCTCTACACAAAAACCAGGAGTCATAGCAATAGGCAATGAAGTACTGCCATTTCTACTACTGCTACATTTGGTCTCACCCTGTTCTCTCATAACAGAGGTTTTGAGCTAACAGTGAAAACTATTTATTCACCAGCAGATTCCCTCCCCTTCCCCCCTGCCTCCCCCCCCCAAAATATTAACCAAGCTGCGTGTCTGTTGTTACATGGGTAACCACTCACAGAACAGAATGGCAGCAGCATATTCCCAAAAACTCATTCTGCTCTGTCATTGTGGTATCTGCATAAAACTATATACCTCATAACCCACTTTCTCAGTTTCTGGATAGAACATGCTGGAGGTGTAGAATGCTTGCTGTATGGATTAATTGTGTGTTTAAGTTTTCTGTTACCTTGATGGGTGGCTGCTGAGCATGACAGAAGTCATTAATCTTCTTCTGTAGCGATAGGCTTACTTCAGTCAGTATGACACACTGTGAACAAGAACACAAATAAAGCTGAGATACTGAAAGCAATCAACATTTTTAGGGTATGGAAAAGCTAGTATTAACAGTAAGTTACTTTGGCACCCTGAATGTCCAGAATTCCTTTCCCTACTACTCCCAACATAATAGAGAAAGCAGTCTCAAGTCAGTTTTCTCATCAGATAGGTTACTGCTCCACAAGTTCTTGAAGCAAGATGAACGGGACCAGGAACAGCAAATTCTCACTTTTTAATCACAACTTTGAAACTCCAAACCTAATTACAATACTCAAGAAAACAGTTACAGGTAATTTCTGAGAAAACATAGCTCTTGAATTTCAAGATTAAAGTACGCAAAACAAACAGTAGTGCCAGTGCATACCAGGAGGTCTGCACAAGATTCAAGTACTGGTGTTCATTAAGTTGCAGACATAACACAGTTTCTGCAAGCATTCTTTTCAAGTTCAGGTTAACATTGGGTTGCAAAGCTTATGCAGTGTGTCCCAATTCAGTTATACACATATCACTGTAGCTGGGGCATTCGGAAATTTGGTTAGCTTGGGTGTAACCAATAGCCACGCAGTACAAGCCGCCAACTTATCCCAAGCCATGCACACAGGCAGACGACAGCTGACTGAACAACTGAAAAAATCCTCCTTCCACTACATTTCACTAGATATACAGATACATACATAAACGACCTAATTAAACAGCCTGAGTTTCTACTGCATGGAATACAATGTACAAAACACATGTAGGACACTGTGCAATATGACTGTTAAAAAGTCAGTTTTGTCTTGCAAATAAGAAAACTATTGTACAGCAATCTCAACTAGCTATTTGTTGTCATAATAAATTCCATAAGTGACAAAGTAAATTGATAGGAACAGTTTTAGCCTTGAAAATATGAGCATGACCATTTCATTCATCGAAAGACACGTTTCTTTCTTTCCATCATCTCAAGATACACTTCAAAGTTTGCTTTCATTTTATTTACTTATATTAAAAGCTCTGAGCAAAATACTGTGACATTCAAATTAAGAGTGACATACCTGGTACTGCTTTAGGAAAGACAGATCTGTGTTTTCCTCTAACGGCACAGTTGATGCTGCTACGTGGACATATGGATTAAGTTCAGCAATACGATGAAGTGTGGCCTCAGCCCTGAAAGAATTTTCAAGTTGTTTTTTTTAATGCATTTACAAAATTGTATTTTCTAAACCAAATTTCATACTACAAACACCCTACAGGTGTCCTGTAGAAAGTATCCTGGTGACAATCAGCAACTCATTTCTTCACACTTAATTTCCTAGGAGGTCTGAGGAAAACAGCTCTGTCCAACAGACAGTGAGACATTCTAGTCTTGCAAAGGTGGCTGAGAAAGTCTAAGAAAAAAATACGCCCTGGCCCTCACTACTAAATTAACGTTACAAGCTCCCAGCTGCAAGAAGTGAGATATTTGACTCAGGATTCCAGCCCCAACCTAGACTTCTCATGATACCTACCTCGGCACTGTACTCAAAGCCAGCAACTCCAAAGGAAGGGGGTTAACAAGTACCTGATATTATTAACAGCTCTTAGACAATGAACTGCTATTTTTGCCACTGATCAGACTGTTGGTCCTAGTCAAGTTCAGTCCTCCCTCACCCCAAAGACTTCACCAACCTGTTCCTTTGACTAAGTATGTCATCTTCATGGATGAAGAAATTGATCCCTAAATCCCATTTTGTGCATTGCTTGGTGTCATGAACTGTAAGAGCCTAAGAAAGAGAAAAAGCATTTACTGGAAGAAGTATACATGGTTTTAGCACCCAAAATGATGGATTAATCCCCATAAAAAAGCTGGTGGACTAGCATTGCAGAAGACCTAGTTGTACCATATATAGGAACGAACTCCTCCATCCCCTTTGCCAAGAAAACTCTTACTGTTTGAGAGAGAGGAGTGCATCTGAAAGACGCATTACATTAAGTATTTTCCTTGCAGCTTGCAATGATGAGAGTATGTAAATACTGAGGATGATTTTTGCCACACTGCAATTAAAGCACAACTGCAATCTGTAACTGAACAATCTCCCAAAATTATAAATAAGCGGATTTTTGTGTGTGACTGGAAGAAACAGCCTTAAAAGGCTTCTCTAATAACATTAATTCCAGCAGCACAAAAGCAGTTGTCGGACTAAAACACCCAACCATTTTAAATTCTATACAAATGGATTCTGGCAGGTGACAGACTACGATAACATTTTGAACAGATTGGCGTTTCACTTTATATCACTCCATTTACGAGTGGTGACTTTGTCAATGAGTTTTGTGAATTCAATGCCTGTTGAGCAGCTGGATGAAATACTACATGAGGTATTTCATGGAATTGTAGGACGGCTTGGGTTGGAAGGAACCTTAAAGATCATCCAGTTCCAACCCCCCTGCCATGGGCAGGGATGCCACCCACTAGATCAGGTTACCCAGGGCCTCATCCAGTCTGGTCTTGAACACCTCCAGGGATGGGGCATCCACAGCCTCTCTGGGCAACCTGGTCCGGTGCCTCACCACCCTGAGAGAAGAATTTCCTCCTAACATCTAATCTAGGTCTCCCCTCTTTTAGTTTAAAACAATTCCGCTTTGTCCTATCATTATCTACCTGAGCAAAAAGTTTCAGAATGCTTCTACTAAGAATCCCCAAAGGTACAAAAACTCAGATTTCACACTAAAGCAAGACCCATACCTTACTACTAGAACATTCAGACAAAGTTTTTGCTCTAGAGTCCTCATTTTTTTTGCAATCCTCCCAGAGAAAGACAGTTTCAGAAACTTAAAATTAGTTAGCTAGTGGTGTTGTCCCCTTCCCTCCCACTCACCTAAGAATACCCAACAACAGAACTGTTTTACATACCTTTACCCCAGCCAGAATGATATTTTTGGCTGAAAAAAAGAAACACACAAAAAGAGAGAGGGACTGTTGCAGATTTTTTGCAAAGCTGTAAGTGAAAAGTTATGTGGGTGGACAGTAACAGTATGTCACTCCTAAGAACTTCACAACTTAAGGGTTTGTTTTCTTTTATGTTTGGTTTAAGTATTCTACAGCACGACTGAAAGCAGAATAACATGAGCAAGGTTAAAAGGGCTCTCTACGTTTGTCGTTCACCAGCTGTTCATCCACAAGTGTGATTACAGAAACACTAATGACAATAAACAGCAGAACTTGATAGATCAATTCTGGCATCTGGTGCAGAGTCCCATCAAAGCCAACTGAAAGGGTAATACCCCAGGTACAGACAAGACTAGTCTTGGCTGGTTCTTAAAGAGTAAAGGAAATGGTTATTGGGGTCTCTTGCACTGGGACAATTATGCATTTTTCACCAAATTGCATCTGTTCCCCTACGCCTTCATACCCCCATTTCCTACACGGGAATAATTCAGTCTATGGCTATTCCTACATTAGGTTCATCGACACTGAAGCCTAAAGGAATAACTTGGATTATCCAACCTCAACCTTCACCCAAGACACAAGACACTGGGTAAAGCTATCTGGCCTTTGGGAGCATATTTTAAAATAAAATTTAAAACTTTGTTCTATTAAGAAGATAATTTGACAGAAGCCCAAGATCTTTCCAGCAACTATGTTACTTACGTGTCATGAACATATATATATTCACTCAGATTTTACAGATGTACTTATTACATCCAAAATAAGCTTTAGAAGTAATCTCAACAGTATGTTTAAACACACTTGCTTCTGCTTACATAAATGTTGCCTGAACTTACCAATCTCCACACCAAGACCACCTATACCACTCAGGAACATGTGGGACTGAGCCATCTTCTGCATTGCTGTGTCTCCAAGAACATATCTCTGGCGACTACATCAGAGATAAATTCAAATAAACACAAGATACAAATAAAATCAAGAGCAAGATAAAATATTTTCATTTTTAAGTAGCTATTCCTTTCCTGCTATCAACCCAGTCAGTTTCTAATATGCAATATGTTTCTAATATGCAATAGTTATGCAGATGAACACGTCACTAGTGACGCATGCACAGCTATATTTACCACTCCTCCATTCATCAAGCAACTGAGGATGTAACATACATGGATCTGACCTGTATAGTACTTTAGGAAGTAAATGCATATCAATGGTAATATTTTCACCAACAATTGAAATAGCAAAATGCATTTACTATAGTGTTTCTCAATGTTGGGTTTTAGAGAGGAAGAAATATATATATATATGTATATTATATATAAAAGCAGTGCAAATTTTTTCCAGGACAGTAAAAAATCACTTCAGAATTAACTCTTGAAGAGACAAGCAAACTAAAAAAATTCTTTGCTACCAGAAATATTCAAATCAGAGGGTGCAGCAGCTTTTGTAGTCAAATCCTGAGCTCTGAAAGACTCTCAGTTTCTAACCACACAATTAAATTAAAATCATTTTAAGTAAAACTTCCTGATGGACAAGTATGACTTCCCTATGATTTGTGTCAAAAATCCATACAAGTGCTGAATTCGGTGCCTCATTTGTCCAGCATACAGAAGATGTGAATTTATTTATTTTTAATAAAGAAGCTTCTCATGTCACCATGTTTTTCTAGGGATACCATTTGTTCCAGTACAGGGTCTTTAAGCTATTGTCATGCCAAATGACCTCAAGTCACTTCTAGATAACAAATTTAAAAAATAAAAATATAAAAAATTAAAAGCAAAACTAAGGTCCAGTCCAAACCCAACACCCTGATATCTGGAGGATAAGAGAAATACTGATGATATACATGCAGACAGAAATAAATGAAATAAACAAAGTAGTAGGTAAACTACATAGCATAGAACAGAAGGGCAAAAAAAGACTGTACTGAAAGAAAATGAGGAACAAATAAGAGAGGAATATCTGCTTAGTTAAAGGAGAAACACGCTAGAGTCAGGAAGAAAAAGAATGCATTTCAAACAAGAAAAGTATTAGTCCTGGTTTCCAAAAAGCACTCATTATTGATACTGTTAAAACTGCGTTCAACACTGTAGTACATAACTACGTTTTTACTGGAAAAACACTAATAGTCAGAAAGCACCTGTTAGGATACCAATAAAGAAACAGTTTTACATGAAGATGTGCTATATCTGCAATCCAATCAGTTCTCATAACTAACTGTAGTTTAAGAAACTTTGCAGGAAGTGGATTCAGTTTCACGTGCTGGACATTTCGCCCCTCCGCTTTTAAAGTGAGGGACAGAACAGTTCGAGTACATACACCTGGACCTAACAGGCAGCAGATACTGTTTTCAAGTCTTGTCTTTCACTTTAATGGGAGTAGATCCATGTGTTGCTGAAGCACCAGGAGTAACACATTCAAATCAGATATTCTTACCTATACAAAGCATCATCAATTTCCATAGAGTCTGCTGCCATGACCCAATGTGATTTGTTTGCACTAGAATGGCACTACAATACAAAAAGAAAGAATGGTTACATTGGATGCAATTTCAGTTTGTCCCCTCTCCCTATCACCATTCAATTCTTTAACAGAAGAACTGAAAAACACAGAAAGCGGTGTTATGTAAGAGTTACTTTGAACATTGAGAAGCCTGCAGAACAACACGGCACCTAGGTAATTAAAATACACAGGAGCCAGAAGACAAGAAACCTCAAACCTTCAACACATGAACTCAAAATACAGAGACATATTAATTTCCTCACTGAGGAGACACAAAACTTATTTCTTGTATTTGCCACAGTTGGATTTAGTAAAAGTAAAATTTAATGTTAACATCTCCAAGTCATTTAATTTGGTTCTGCTTGTTTGCTGCTTATTTTGAATAGAAGAAACGCGATCCCTGAATGACTAGGAATAGTTATTTATGCTGCACTATTTTTATATTAATTGAAAAAACTCAGGAAACAAATTACCATTATAGCTAACTGAAGAAATCAATATCCAAAAGTACTTTAAAAATCTATGATGTATAAGCTAGTGGAAAGTACTCAAGATGTAATAACATTTATTTTTAAATTTACTTTATAAGATGTAAATTAATACAACATTTAACTAAGACATCAAGTTAAACACTTCAGTAGGACCTCAGTATGCGCGCAGTTAAGGAGTTCATTAATTAGCAAAGACCTTTTCATTGTGAAGTTACCTGAGGGATAACTAAACACTAGGATTAGGAAGAAATTCCATCACTGGGCAGGCTGTTCTTTTGTTATGCAGGCTTGGAATTTGTGCTTTCTAGATCTTACAGGAACCACCACCAAATACAGAAGCAGAACAGTCCCCACACTTGACCCAGAACATCAGTTCTCACCACTACTAGAGAGGTGCACATCTTAATACAACTCCCTACAAACAGACTTGGAAACAACGAGATGTTGAGACGAAGGCTGACAAACCTACGAGATTGCGTGTAAAGGCCTAGATATGCTAAGAGTACTAAGGAGTTTTCCCTCTGAGATCATGGATGCACAAATATACTCTGAAACAGCAGTAATACTGCCCACAGGTTAACTCTTACTTACCGTTCAGATGCCTTTAGTGCATATTGTAATATTTCTGATGTGCAGCACCTACACAGCCTGGCACAACTTGGGATCAGAACATTTTGATCTGAAATTTGCCCACTTGTTTTCTCAGACCACAAGGTAGATAGCGCTGCAGTATGGCAGTGAGGGACAGACAGGGTTACACTGGAAAGCAGGCCACAGATCTGACCAGTTAAGCTGCTCCACAGTGTGGACACTAAATCCCACACGTAAGCCAACAAAGAAAGCAGTCAGCATGCGGCACCTCCATTGTATCTGCACAACCAGCCACTTCAGCACAGCTCCCATGCCTTTACACAGCAAGCACTGAAAATAACCAACGCCAGTGTTACTACATCATCCTGGGATCCAGCTCTTAAGGCAAGAAGTAACAGACCTTATCTGATGACAGACTTGAGTCCCTGCTCAGGTAAAAGCCTAAATTACATCCTCTGTGTGGGTGACAAGACTGGAAGTCCCCTCAAGACAAACCAGTGCCGTCTCATTGTGGCCCGGAGCAGCCATCCCTGAGCTGTTCTGCTCCTCCACAGCACAGGCACTTTGGAACTGCTCAACGCTAAATGATTTTGGCACACTCAGGTGGGGAAGCAGGTGAAACACACCCACCTTCCTCCCTCACAACCCCCCAGCTACTCCTGCTGACAGCCACCACGTGTGCTCTCCCCGACAGCCATTTGTAAATAACGAGGACGTGCGATGAACACACCAGAGGTTTGCCACCTGCATCCCAGACCCATTTGAGAAGGGCCTTTTCAATATGCTTATTGACTCCCAACTCTCTTCATATGGCACACAGCTGCTGCCAGGTATATCACGTTTGGCAAAACATGGTTTCTCATGCCAAAATAGGTCTTTGTAGTACTATTATCTAGTGGCCAAAGGACAAAACTCTGTTAACATACTCCTGCATCCAAGTTGTATTTCGTATTACCTCACCTCATATTAAATCTGTCTCAAAGAATGGCACATAATACGGGGGGTAGGTCCTTCTAGTTACTATCAATTGTTCAACATTTATACGTTCACTTCCATTTCTTTTTAGCCTCAGCTGTTTGTGGGACAGCCCAGGGACAAACTGAGAAGCTATGTCTGACAAAGAAAGGCTAAGATATTCCGAACAGCAAAGGCACCGAAGCTGTGGTGTTTGGCTGTTTTCATGGTCCTTCTTACCTCAGAGTTAGCACAGGCTACAGCAGAATAAGTCAATTACTTGCTGTTCAGCAGGCAGGCCTGGGTTCATCCCACCTACCCCCGGTTTCCAGAGGCAGCTGACGCAGGCTCCCTGTTTGGGCAGCAGAGGGAGAGGACGCTCAGACCCGCTATTAGCCGCCCCGCCGGGCACCGCCGAGCTAAAACCGCACCTCGGCTCTCCCCTGGGGCTCCGCGGCGAAGCCAACCGGCGTCAAAACAAACTCGAGCCGCCGTCGGCAGCCCCAAACCCGGCCCTCCCCGCGGCCCCAAGCCCAGAGAGCAGCCCCGCCGCTACCCCTCGCCCCCGGGGAGCCGGCCCCCAGCCCCGGCCACCTCCCCGCTCCGGGGCCCCGCCGCCCGCTCTCACCGCGGCGGCCCGGCACTATGAGCAGGCCCGTGCCCTGCCGGCGGTGCCGGAGAAGAGAAGGCAGGAAAGGGGTGGGAAGCGGCAGCGACGCCGGTGCCGCGGCTCTTCCCCGCCTGCGCCGACATGAGGGGCCGGGCTACGGCCGCCACCTCCTCCTCCTCCTCCCGCCGCGCCGCGACATGGCGGCCGCGAGGGACGGAGGTGGAAGTGGTCCCGGCCATTTCCAGCTCCGGGCACCTTCGGTGTCGCTCTCCTCCGCGACCCAGGAGGCGATCGCTGATGCCGCAGAGACGATTTCTTCGAGGGGCTCCAATGTTTTTTGGGGGCGCGGGGCTCGTCAGGGGTCAGCGGGAACCTGGCCCTGAAGCTCTTTACCCGAGAAGCAGGGCCGGGAAGTCATGTTGTAGGGGCTAAATTTGCCCCAAGCGCCCCGGCAGGTGTTTTTCGAGATAGTTTTCTTCCAGCTTCCGGCTGAATTTGGTGATTTGCAACTAAAAGCTTGTGAAGTCAATTTTTGAAGACAAAATCTGTGCGCTCAGCTTTTCTTATTCTGCAAGCACCGTGTGGTTAAAATAAAATTAAAAGTCCTGTTACATTAAATTGTTACCAGTTTAGACAATAGATTATTTCTAAAACATGCCCTTGAGGTATCATCTCCCCATCGTGCAGGACACGGTGTGGCCTATCTCAAAAACAGACACTTTTACTAAATGGGTGCTAGGGAGTGAAATTTTGGCATCCCAAGCACAAATGCTAGGTGGCATCTAAAGGCATACAGGAGCACAGATCTGGCACAAAGTGGTCACACAGTCAACACACAACATCCCACACTGAAACAGTATGGGCTTGCAGAAACTTCCTTTGTTTTTTTGGTGCCATTCGACAAGTGCTGATCAAAGCAAGCTGTGGCAACTATCACTGTCTCCACAGAGTTCTGGCACCAGCAGCTCCACATCCTCTATACATATTTTCTTTGCAGCCTCCTCCCATTGCCCAGATTCTGGTTAAGATCCCAGTACTATCAGGCAAGTGGAATTTCCAACGTAAGCCCTGCCTTAGCTTGTGCTGTCCCTGACCATTGGGTTAGCTGAGGTAAATCTGCCTTGCTATCTCTGACACATCTTATTCAGATAAAATGGGAGGGATACATTGTTGCATAGCCAACAATGATGGAAGAAGTGTCATTGCATACAGTTTATACAGAATAGTCACCTTTTATTTTTAGATTTGTTACTCTTTTTTTTTAGAAAACTGCATTCTATATTACATGAAAAAAAAACCGCAAGTCAGCCTTTTCTCTATCTTGATTGTTTTTTGGGGGGGAACTTCACAGTATCACAGTATCACAGATTTCTAGGTTGGAAGAGACCTCAAGATCATCGAGTCCAACCTCCGACCTAACACTAAGTACTCCACTAAACCATATCCCTAAGCTCTACATCTAAACGTCTTTTAAAGACCTCCAGGGATGGTGACTCCACCACCTCCCTGGGCAGCCCGTTCCAATGCTTAATAACCCTTTCGGTAAAGAAGTTCTTCCTAACATCCAACCTAAAACTCCCCTGTCGCAACTTTTGCCCATTCCCCCTCGTCCTGTCACCAGGCACGTGGGAGAACAGACTTCTAGAGAACTTCTAGAGACAAGATGTCCCAAGTTTTGTCCTATTTGTGCATGCATGTGAGCATCTACTACATTATTTTAATTATTTTAGCATTTTTATCTCGTATGACTGGAACTAAGAGAGTCCAAAGGAACTTCCAAGTCTTCATCAGGACTTGCACCACAATCCCAACAACGCACGCAGGCTTTTGTACTGAATTATTAACTAAGGCTAAGAGAAGCTGGACAGCATTCATCTTTCAAACACAGGCTATGGTTTGGCAGGATCAGGGTTGAAGTACTTGCCTACTACATGCCTTTTTAAAATTTTATTTATTTTTTATTTAAATAGAACACATGGAGAAGATGAGGACAAACTTCACAGATCCACTAGAGGCCACTAGAAGTCTAAAATGCTGGACTCCAAGGCGGGTAAACAGAGAAAGCAATACGGGATGAAAAGAACGCAATTCGTACTAGTAAGGCAATTAATATTTAAGGCTGGTATTTGCTTTCTGTCTTTTTCATATAATACAAAAAATCAAAATACACAAAAATATAAAATTAATTCTGTTATTTCAATGACTCAAAGAGCAATGCACATACCTGATGAGCAGAATTAAACAGAGTCCCAGCTATAAAGGGTGAAAGAAAGCAAAGAAAAGTTTAAACTAAGCCAAAAATGTCAGCTTTGGGTTTGCCACTTTGCTAATTTTTCCTTCAGTGATTTTTTACCTTTAATTTTGTGGTTTCTTTCCTTAAAATTCGTCTTTTTCATTTTTTTTTTAAGATTAAAATAAGTTCTTTAAAATAAGAAGCTTTATCAATCATGCTGTGAAAAAAATTAATAATCTGCTCCCTACCCTCTTCCTGTCCTGGCTATTGAACACTTAAGAATCATGGAATAGCTTGGGTTAAGATACCAGTTGCTTCAGTATGCAATCATCTTACAGTGAACGCTCAAAAGCTCTTTGCCTGAATGGAGAAATCCAGTTAATTCTTGCCCAGCAGTTTGGCAGGAATAAAGCAAAGACTAACCATCAATGAAGCTGTAAATGTGGACATTCTAAGACAAATTGCCAAATAAAGCATGACAGGTTTTGTTTATCCCAGCGGGCAAAGAAGCGGGTTCTCAAAAGCATCAATTATTAGCAGGTATACTAAGGAGCCCTCTAGGCTGATGGTACCAAATCAAAAAACATACGGGTTTTGTGCTTATTTTCCAAGATTGCAAAATTTGAAACATCTGGAACCATTCGACTTGTTTCTTTTTGCCCGTATTCTCCTTTAAAAAATATATATATAAACCTAAGATCTTAGTTATAAAAAATAAAATATTAAAAAAAAATCCCGATTCCAGAGTTCTCATTCTACTAAAGTCAGCTATGGCATTTGAGATTGGCAAAAGGTACCAAACAAGGCTGTCAGCTTCCTGACTTGCTAAGGCCAGTCAGTGGTACATTGCTGTGGTCAGAACAACATTTTTGTACTTGAGGCAATTCACACCCTAAATCCCTTTGTGACTTCAGTTCACGTGTACTATTGTAGATGCATTCTGTGTGCAAATATTGAATACATCTTTAAAGCCTGTGTCTGCAAAAGGAGCTGAAGCTGATAGCTGCAAATCTCCCTTCCACCTGCTGTGAAAATCCCAGCCATTAACACATTTAAGTCTCAATTTTTTGATTTCCAGGCATGATTTCACATTCTTAACGAGGACTCCATAATGGTGATTTGGGGGATGTGTTTGCTTCTCTGATTTATTATTTAATAAATTAGCTGACAAACCTTCGTTTTCTCCCCAAAAACATATTCTTTGACAGTATTATGGCCAACGCAGTTCAGTTTAACACACAGGCCTGTGCAGAAATTACCATAAATCCACATCAGCAGTGTTCCTTCAATGGATTTTCAAATATCCTGCCACAGGCTATGGCTTGCCCTGGGCTCTTAAAGCAGTAAGGTGCTGCCTGGTAAGGCTTTAATCTCCTTTTTTTTTGCAGGACAAGCAGTGTAGGAATGCTTTGCTAGCGTGTTTAAAAGGCCTCCATCTTCCCCAGCGGGGTGGGATAAAGGATCTTCTCACTTAAGGCTGCTCTAGTAAGTGACACCTTCCTAGAAAACACATTAACAATGTTCTTATAATCCTGCTCCAGATAAACAAACGTACTAATTACCCAAGCTGATTCCAGGCTGACGTGCATGAAAGCATTTTCAAAAGCAAGAGCCAGTTTCTCCATGTACGTGCATCTCCATCACAGGCTGCAAGTTGCCAGATAAATATTAATTGGCGTACATAATATCTTTTGGCTCTCAGCTCTTCTAATTTGTTAACAGGAGCAGTAGATATGAAATCGGAGTTTCTTCAAGCTTTACTTACATAAGAAATCCCAGTGACTGCTTGATGTCATTCAGCCAGACCTCCTCATGTGGTTAGGCCTTGTGCAATCAGTTTCTTACTTGCTTCCTATTTGTGCTCCAGGTTGCAAGTTAGTATTGGGCAAGCCTTAACCAACCTGATTTGAATAACCTAGAGTTCGGAAAATGTTTCTGGAAGCCGTAAATCTGTCTGGGTAATCTCAGGAGAACTGGTACATCAGCTGCATAGAAGTCCCTACGGTGGAGTGCCAGGAAAGCCAAGTTAGAAGGACAAGGTTTTGCAAGGCAACAAGCAAGGCGGTTGATTCCAGGAAGAAGGTTCAGGTTCATTTTCAAATTTACATAGCACTAGCCATATTGAAATTCACCTTAGAGTATTTTTAGAAAAGTAGGTGTCTCACTTTTGTCACTGCAGAAATGTCTGTAAAGCTCCCATCACTGTTAAAAACAAAATTCCTAGAATTGGGAAGAGAAAGAGCTGGAGTTTTAGAATAGTTTTATACCAAACTAAATATAAGTCTATTTTGAATCAAATACACATTTTTACCTTGGCTATTACTAAACAAACAAACAAAAAAAGACAAAGAGCAATTTTTTAAAATACATTTAATGTTATGAAATATATTACCTTTATATCATTTAAATCCTTGCTAAATCTTAACAATAATAAAAGGTTTTTAAAAATCCTTTTCCTTAATCACACAATATTCTTTTTTATCTATTGCAGAAAACAGAGTTTTCATAAATAAAACACTGACATGGAATATAAGACAAACCCAGGCCAGACAGTTTGCTAAAAGTTTGTGAAGAAAAGTGCATCTGGCTGGCTCAGGACTCCCTGAGTAAAGTAGACATTCTCCCACACGCTCCTTGCCTTTTGGCCTCTCACTATAAAATCTGAAATAAAGGCTGCCTTTCTCCTTTTAAAGGTATCTTATGTGTGTCACTTTCAGTGTGAGGTAGGAACCAGTTTATAGGGATTATAGATAATCTGAGCCTTGCCCCCTTGTTGTTGCCTCTCCATCTGGTAGGCAAAAAGATAGATCTAAGTGCAAAACAAAACTTTAGCTCTCTCTGAACGTGAACTACTGCTTACTTTCAATTGGAACTCATCAGTTGATTATAAGCAAGGGCATTCACCTTCAAAGCAGTAAGTGGCACAAAAAAAATGGTGTTTTTTTTTTTTTTTTTCTTTCCAAAGGATACCTTTAATAAAAAGTGGAACCTGAACACTAGAAGAAAACTGTGTTTCCAGGTGACCTAATCCAAAACTCTGTACAGTCTCTATTTTGTAATAACCTAGCCCAGAGTAAATTCTTAGTTTAAAAATAGCAGCAACTCAAAAGTGCATAAATTACAAACTTCACCAATAAATTAAGAAAACAGATTTGCTGCATCTGACTATCCTCCTAACTGTCCCATGATCCTTTTAATTTTTAAATGGACAAATGGACGTGGAAAATCAGAATGAAGATACTATTACATCAAAGGCAAAGCTAAACTAAAGCCTTTAATTATTTCTGAGATAAGGTATCTTTTTTTTTTTTTTAAACTAAAATTCAAAAAATATGAAAAAAGAGTGGAAGGAGCTGAAAAAATAAGACAATTGCTTCCCCCTACACCACCCTGAGGCTTCAATGTAGGTTTTTCCATCTGTGTGTAGACTTTTCATTCAGGGTCTGACTTTTCTGGAAATGCCAAGCATCCTATTCCCACGGATTCTGATCATTACAGAACATGCACAGGAGAAGAGCTGAGAGACCCAATCCTGAGTAGAAGGGGAGTCAAGATGCTTTGGAGAGATTTTCTGTTATAAATTCAGCTGTGGGGTTTGCAGATTCTTTCATGTCTCGTACAGACTCCTGCGAGTCCTGCGTTCACAGCCTAAGCAGTCTGGTGGCCACTCAAAGACAGCAGAAGGAGATAGTATTAGATTGTCACTTTGGTTCCTCATATGGATGGCCTGGGCTGTAGGGGACAGCAAAAGTCACATCACTGATCCCCCTTCGACCAGCAATATACTAGATGTTCTGCACAGAGGTAGGAAAAGTGCTCAGTCCGTGTATAAGGATAGCATTTACTCTGAAGTTCTCATCTGGACTGTTCTTTAATATGAAATGGCCTCATAAAACAGGATCATATTTATTCGTGGCAGAAATGAATCCATCAGTGAAGCAAGACAGTTTGTCACTGTTTACTTTCTTTGCAGTGAGATGGCTTCTGTTGGCTGGCATGCCCTTGGAAAAGCACACAGTTTTGTGACTTGAAGTAAAAGGTAGTTCCAAGTTTGTGGTGAATAATTCTCTTTCCTTTAGCATGACTTTAAATGCTGGGTTTTCTTCCAGTGAGGTTGTTCATGGAGACATGTTACAAACAAATGTTGGTAAAGCTAGCATTTCTATATAATAAGAACATTGCAAGTTGAACAGACTGTCTAGAAGGGCATTGGTACAGGGATATTGTGACACTTGAAAATGCTATTGTAGAAGTGCTGTAATTTGAACTTCATAAAATCCTCCTTTTTTTTTTTTCTTCCCCTGTTAAAAATGTGCTTAAAAACAAGAACATGAAGCTTTTGTCTTTTCTCTTCCAAGTTGCTGCAAGCACAGAAATCCTCCTCTTCCTTAACTAGGACCTTCTTCTCACTCCTGGCTGACCCGTTTTAGCCACCAAGACCACCAAGCAGAGTGAGTATCCAGGTCTTGGATACAGTCGGTGCAGATGATGCTCTCTAATACGAATAATGAAGAGTTCACTTTCCTAGAAAGTCAGCTGTGACAACATTTGCTTCAGCTTCCTCTATGCTTAGAGCGTGGACATCTTCAGACCTCAGCCGTGGCTGAATGTTTTGTTTTTGTTTTTGTTTTTGTTTTTTTTCTCCCGGAAACTGTGTTTATAAAGGAGGTAAATAGCTAGCTTTTAAATGTTAGTTTAATTACAACAGTTTATAATTTCTAAGTGAGAATGCTTCAAAGCTCAAAGATGAGGACAGCAATCTCATATGCTTAGTATAAATTCACAAGGGCTTAGGATCTCTGACAGAAAAGATAGTGCTTGCTGCGGGCAAAGTTTGCTTTGACCAAAACTACATAGGAATGTATATACTAAAAAAAATAATTTTTCACAATTACAGACAAGTATGAGTTACGAGTAACCTATGTAGTTACATCCATTTTTGATTTTGGAATTAGATGCCAGTTTTTGAGGTAATCCAGTCACGGAAATAAGTCACTCGTGTGTAAACTCCAGGTTTATTTGGTTTGGCACATTCGTCTCCCCAGCTCACTATTCCCACGAGGTACCACATCAGTCTAGAATCGGGAGTAACCAGTGGTCCCCCAGAGTCCCCCTGGAGAAAGAGGAGGAAAAAAAAAAAAAAAGATTTAATTTTTCAGAAGGGAAAATATAATTCTCTCCATAGATAAGAGGAAGCATCCAATAAGAGAGGAAAGCAAGTAGTATTTCAAGAGCTGCCATTTGTGCAGAATTCAATCTGCTTATGAAATTTGAGTCTGAATTCACTGACTTTTGCCTGTCTGCCATGGAGTCTCCTGACCTGTGGTTGTACAATATCCTTTAATTAAAAACGAATGAACGAACAAACAAACAAAAAAACCCTTCTCTTCCGTTTTATGAAACATTCCTCACACTGGCTTGTCTTCCTCCTCATACAAAGTAGGGAAACACAGATATATACGTCATTCTAAGCCAACAAGAGTTGTGTTTTGTTTTGTTTTTTTTTCTCCAGTAACCACTATCCTTTCAGCAAATTCTTTCAGTCACTTGCAGCAACAACATTTCAAAAAGAATTTCCTCAGGAAATTGGTCTTCTAACTAGCTAATATTTCCTTAAGACTTTAGTCACTCTCAAAGGCTGAATTCAGATACTGTTAATAGTATGACGCAGTGATAACTGTTAGGTTTGAAACCTTGCAGTGCCAAAGGCAATCCTCACAGAACAGAACAAATTCCCCATCACCCATCAAAAGACGTAACTGAAATACACAGCAGTTGAATCCTTCTGTTCAAGTCTCTTCAATGCTGAGCAGGACAGGAACAGAGGAATTAGGTCTCCAGGACTTATCCTGCAAGGAGTTTTGCTTAAATCTGTAGGACTGGGATCCTGGAAGGGGCCTGTTTTGAACCAGCACTTACAAATATATTCTTTATAAGTAATATTAATAAAAATTGCCTTATTAAAAGTTATTGTTATGGAAATATTTTTGCTTGAACATAACCATTGCTTTGCAATGTTTGCAAGTCTGCATCATACATGTATCCCTACTATTCAATTTATGCCTAGCTTTCTTATCTTTGTTTCACAGTTTTCCTTGCGCTGATCAAAGTCTGTTACCAAAGATTGTAACAGATCTCTGTTAAAAGATGATCCTGTCATTTAATTTCAATGTGCAATTGTGCATTTTTGCACATGGCTTTTAATTAGTTGCCATAGTCAGCCCCTGCAGAACGATTTGCTGAAATCAAGGCACACGTACACTGGCAGAACAGCCTCTAGTATAAAGGAAAATGTAGGGGTTTGCTGTTCAGTAAACAAGCAAGGGGTTTGCTGTCCAGTAAACAAGGGGCTGGTGTGGAACAGCAGCAATGAAGGAGGAATAAAACATCAATATGGAGTATCCAGGTGGTATTTTTGAAAACAAATTGTTAGATTTCACAGAAGATACTATGAAAAGCAAATGGGTTCATAGCAGCTATTTTGAGTTACAGAATGAAAATTCCACTTCGTGCCATGAAAGATTTACATTCTGAATATTATACACATTTAGCTCTCTTAGTATAGGGTTTATTTGCTAAGTAACATGTAATAAATGCTATTTCATTTTACATGTTAATTCTTGTTTGAACAGAGCCCATTTTAAGGACTAATAAACTGTCAGTTAAAGTTTGATCAACCAAATACTGGAATCAGCATTAGAATAGTTTTCCTTTCTAATTTTCAGCTATGGTTACCTGGCAAGCATCTACTCCTCCTTCCAAGTATCCTGCACACAACATTCTGGGTGTTATGTCCCCATCGTACACTTCCTTTTTGTTGCAAGTATTCGAGTCAATAAGTTTCACTGTTGCTTCCTGAAGAGCATTAGGAGTTGGACCTGAGGGAAAGAATAGTTTGAGTAAATGCAATTGTGTTGATAAATAATGTTATCTTATGGAGGACCAGCTTAATTTTGTTTAAAACCAAGGTACTGCTTGTTACTTTCTCTAGGTTAGGCCTTAAAGAAAGTGTACATACTCAAACTCATTTAGAAACTGTACTATTAAGACAGAATTAATGATTGCATGGTATATAGTGCCCAAAGTACAACACTGTATTTTACAGATGTTCCATCTAATACCATGGAATGCAAATTACCTAGCAATTTGGCTAGAAGATATGAAATCAAGACAGCTTGGTTCCATTGCTAAAGGTACTCACAACTTGGCCTGATAAGAGCGTGAGCTTGGGCAAGTCACTATATGCAGCTCACTCTGCACATTTTCTTGAAAGCCTACAGAGTTATCTGCTTCTGGCTAGAGCTGGGAGAATATTTGCTCAGGCATTATATAAACACATGCATGGCTAGACTACCTGTCTTAAGAATTTACAATATGAAATGGAAAGCCTGGAAAAGGAGGTCATTTCTGCTATATTCTGCTTAAGTGGATTGTAGCTCTGTCTTCATCCAGTCTAAGTTTGGAGCAAGAAACTGCTGCTCACAATTAGAGAAATCTTTGCTTCTAGACAAAAACTAGGCTTGCTGCCACACAACATACAGGCTACACAAGTGATACCAATTCAGTAGCAGATCAGCACCAGGGTTCATGCAACACATGGGTTACCTGGTAGACTCACCATCATTGGTAAGTGCTCCCCAGCCTGTGATGACAGCATAAATATTATATGGAAAAGTCTCAGATGGCTCAGGCAGACAAACGCGGTGTATGTTACTTGTAAACTCAACTTGTTTAGAGAGCTTCACAAGTGCAATGTCATAATCATGCTCTGGGTAGCGGTACTTTTCATGAATAATAATAGTCTTGATTGATCGTTTTAAGCTTGGTGGCTTCAAAAGAGCTCCAAAAGTAGCAGTCCACTTGTGAGGGTGACTCATTCTGAAAAAGGTAAGAGTGCTGTAAATACTTAGCTGTAAATATAAGTACTTGGGGCTTTACACTTGGCAAACACCTTTCTCTCATAACCCCTTCAAGCAAACTCCCTTCTAGATTCTTAAGGCATCTGTCACTTCCCATAACACTGTCCCCCATGTAATTTTAGATTGTTTCTAGAAGAGAGCAATCTTACATTTCCTCCTCAGCCACAGTCTCCTACTCCCTCTGACCCCTCAACACTGACCTAGCCAGAGTGTGGCCACAGGGTATAATCAGGCCAAAAAGCCCTTCTGCTAGAAAACTCATCTCCTTTACTCTTTTTCATGTTAATAATTCGTTCAAGCAGCTGTTTCATCTTACACGCCCTGCAGCTTCACAATTGCCACAGTTGAAACAAAGAGTGCTGGCTGGGAGAGCATGGCTGAATGGAAAGGGAGGAATGTGGTTTTATAACTTCTGGTAGCAGCCTGAAGCTGCAGCAACCTAGTTATAACACCGAGGAAAACCTTTAGAAACATTCTGGGTAACAGGAAACAAACACTATCATTTCAGTCACATTACCTTTTCTTCATTTTTTTTTTTCCTGAATGTGCCAAATGACTATAGATTACCGTTTGTACAATTCCTAATTCTGCTCCATAGACTCAGTCTTTAATATCTCACTGAAACAGACAAGTGATGGGTCTGCTCAACCCTGACTTTTTTCCCTTCCAAGGCAGAGAACTGTTCTCCTGGGTAGTTAGGGGTGTGCTGGAAATCTGGAAAGCCCCCCAGCTTGATCCAAATGGTGTACATTCTGCTGCAGATTCTCTCTAAACTGGGAACTTACTCTCTGAAGCAGTGAGCTGCAGATACAAGCCACGTATTGCTGATGAGTGTCGCACCACAGCGATGGATATTATTGTACTGCAAACTAGCTTGCCATGGCCAATCCCCAGTCTCTGCAGAAGACAATCCGCCGACTATTCGCAACGATGATGCTTTTGCTATTGACTTGACTGATCTATTCTGCCGTAACCCACAGACTGTCAGGAAGGAAAAAGAATGCATTAGTTATTCTTCCATTTAGTAAACATGCCTGCCAAGGGCTGCAGGTACTGTCGAAAATGTACATAAAATCACACACCACCTAGGTTCTCTAAAAGTGTAACATCAACACAAAAACATACTTTCCACCAGCCCCCCAAAACTGAGATCCTCATGCACAACCTATTCTGTTAGAAGCCTGAAGGAACAACTAACTATTATGGTAAGCCATGATGGTCAACCTTTCAGGTCTAGCTTCATGAACAGCTCTAATCAGGAATCAAAAACCTTCACCATACAGCCAGGACAATTCCCAAATACAGGGATTGCCAGCTCAAATGCCCCAGGTGATTTGTCACAAGGATAAAACATGAACAAGGCAAAATCCAAGATGGCAATGATCCAAGCCATGGGTTTTTACCAAGCATGCATGCAGATTGCATCAGCAAGATGTCTCCTGGAATAAGGCAGCTGCGCATTGCACAAATGGCAGCTGGCAGGTGGACCTTGGGAGCTGCTCAGGCAAAGAGCATTGTGCCAATCCAAGCCACAGGTGACAAAGGCATGGATACCTCCAACACGGTGTGCATCCATGGTAAGTATTATCCTCCAAACCCAGAAAGGAATGGAAATACTCATGGTTTTAGCCACTAAACAGACATTCAGGAGCAGCTGAAGCTCTCCAGTAGCTTTAGAAACTTCCTCAATTGAGGGAGCTGCTTCAGCTGTCTTCTCCCCTTCAACCAGTATCAAATCTGTCTTACCTGGAACAAGACCCACTAGACCAGGTCCTGATTTCAGCTAGACATTAGGAAAGTTGGCAGACAGAACTATCCCAATCCATTGAAAAAGAGACAGAGCTAAGAATTATTTGCATAGTGACAATACAATCCAAACTACTGCACTGCCTGTCTCCCACATACAGTGACCCAGAGGGGGACAAGGTGAAAATCTGTAATACCTCACTGAAGAGCTGCAAGCCCCAGGCCCCTTGAAGTCCTCAGAAGAGAAACACTGGAGCCACGCAGAGCATAGCCTCTGCCCCGTCCTGCTAGGATCTGCACAAGGTGATGTTAATAGTACCTCATAATGAAAAGCAGCAGCAATAACTCAGCAGATTGAAAGCTGTTCGTAAATTTGGAAAAAAATATAATTGTCACACAATATTGAGAAGCTGATGCGCTCAGTGTAATGTCTGCCCTGTACGGAAATTTGTAACTGCAATGAAGGAAAACAGTGAAATATAAAGATATGGATACTTGTCCAAAACTTTCTACTTGAAAGGATGATGAAAGATTGTACCGTAACTGATAAGACTGTCTGTACTAGCATGTTTACCTCCTGAAAGCTATTGGTAATCCTCAATTACTGGGCCTAGATCTGTATAATTCAATCAACCACCTGAGCGGTCAATGTTCCGAACACGGAGAAAAACACAGTTCCCTCAGTGACCCAGAACACCAGCACTTAATCTGAAAAAGCAGTATTATTTAATCTTCCATTACTTTACATTACCTGCTAAGAGATCAAACCTTTCTAGAGGTGGAAGAAATCCATTCCTGGAGTGCATTGGGAAGAGTGTTGCCAGCAGGCCGAGGGAGGTGATCCTGCCCCTCTACTCAGCCCTGGTGAGGCTACATCCGGAGTGCTGTGTCCAGTTCTGGGCTCCCCGTTTCAAGAGGGACATGGAGCTACTGGAGCGAGTCCAGAGGAGGGCTACTAAGATAATTAGAGGGCTGGAGCACCTGTCGTACGAGGACAGGCTGAGAGAGCTGGGCCTGTTTAGTCTGGAGAAGAGAAGACTGAGGGGAGACCTCACCAATATTTATAAATCTCTGAGGGGAGGGTGTCAAGAGGATGGAGCTGGTCTCTTCAGTTGTGCCCAGTGAGAGGATGAGAGGCAACGGGCACAAACTGAAGCACAGGAGGTTCCGGCTGAATATGAGGGGGCACTCCTTTACTGTGAGGGTGACAAAGCACTGGGACGGGCTGCCCAGAGAGGCTGTGGAGTCTCCTTCTCTGGAGATACTCAAAACCTGCCTGGATGCCATCCTGCACAATGTGCTCTAGGTGATTCTGCTCGGCAAGGGGGTTGGACTAGGTGATCTTCAGAGGTCCCTTCCCCACCTTGGCCATTCTGTGATTCTGTGATTTGTAAGATTTTTTTTTAATGACTATTAAGTCTCCAAACAAGCTGACTTCCTTCTCTGAAAGCTCAAACATCTCTAAAACGGACTATCTCGACTTACCTACTACCTACAACTGAGACTACCTACAACAATACCTTTAGAAGACTGAGCATTGTCTATTTCCACAGCATTTTCTGTGCTACTAGTCATCCCCAGACCCACAATATTTTCATTATAGTCACAGACCGACTTAACTTCTACTCATTGCCTCATTGTCCTTCCTTCCTTCTGATATACACAAAAGAAATGTCAAATTCCCAATTTCTAGGAGCACACTGAAAGCCACTATTCCAAACTCTTTCACGTGCCCATTCCTGCCAGCTTTCAGGGGCACTTTGCATTCACAGGGTGTGATACAGGTCT
Organism: Anser anser; assembly: GCF_964211835.1. NCBI lineage: Eukaryota > Metazoa > Chordata > Aves > Anseriformes > Anatidae > Anser > Anser anser. The sequence goes on from NC_139724.1 coordinate 15,415,823, forward strand.
CTGCCAGGCTGCCGTCCTTAAAGTGTCAATTGAACAGCATGCTGGTACACAGCCAGGTGTAAAACTCGTCACTTAGAGCATATATGACAAAATAACAGGTGACAAGGTGGAGATGAATTGTCACGCTACAGCATCAAGGACAAGCAACAGATCCTGCAGTTGTTGCTCCAAGATGCAGAAAGAACTGACAGTCCTGTGCAGGCAGGATTAGACTTGACTAGATATTTAAGTACACGTTTTAATCCATTTTTAAAGAGATGTCAGACTTCACCTTTAAGATACACCTTCCACACCGGCACTGCTGGAGGCAGGAGCATGCCATGGGCAGGTATCAACCAGGGCGTGCTGCTCTGCAGCACACAGCAGCAGAACCTGAAGATCTCCTCTCTGCTCAACATTGGGTATTTCTATAGAACCATCAGCATTTTTTCTTTTCTCATCATGTGCTCTTTTCTTACTTAATTGCTATTACTTTTAACAGGAGGAACTATAAACACTATAAAAACACTATAAAACACTATAAAAAACACTATAAAAAACTATAAAAAAAACTATTAAAAAAAAATGACCAAGGAACTCAGCAGTGCGTGCAAGACTTTTTCTAAAGGGGATTTTCACCCCATTTACACTGAAGACTTTCAAGCCAGTTACGATAGTCTTAAAGCATCCTGAAAGGCACTGACAAAAGACTTCCCTGTGACTGAGCAGGATTTCTAATCCAAGCAGGATTTTCTCATCTGTGTAAAGTGTAAGGTCATGTTCAGTAGACAGAAGGAAAAGAAAAGGCTTTTAAGGGCCAGGAAAAGTGCTCAGAGACTCTTGATGCTAAAAAAAATAATAGAGGTTTCCCATGTTTAAAAAGCCCTCACTTACTGTCATTGAAGATTGCTTCTGCTCTTTTCTTCTCCACATCTGAAACAACGAAAAAAAGTCAGTGTAAGGTCAGGACAGCACAGACAATGTTTATCTCCTCCATGACCATCCTACCCTATGGCTGCTTGAGTACCGGGCATCACGAGAGGCAGAGCAGATGGGGGCTGCTGTAGAAGCCAGTGCAATTCATAAGTGGTCACGATCTTGCACTGGGTAGTGCATTCCTCTCTGCTGTGCAGTTTGCTGTTTTGTGGCCAGCCAATATCCTCTGGAGCTACCATTCTAGTTGCCAGCAATCCAGGGGATAATCACAGTCTTAATACCATTTTTAAATTGTACAGAAATTCTTGTACAGCATATACAACTTTGCAGTCTGTGGCTGGAGCTTTCCTCAACAGATTCCTGTCCCTATCTACTTTCTTGATTTTTATTTTCTCTTTGCAGCTACACAGAATGTTATCTAGCTTTGATCCAAGGCCACACCAAGCCAGGAGGAGTCTCTTTTGAATGCAAAGGGCTCTGGATCATACTTGTTGCCTACCGTGCTCTTGCAACTTGTGTTTTGCTTGTGGGCTTGACGCGCCTGGTATGCAAGGTGAATTGCATGTTTGCAATCCACCATTACTAGATACATACTCCATCATTTCCTAACAAGGCAATAAGCAGATCGTGATATAAAAAGGAAGCAAAAAGAACTGCAGTGTACATACAGTATGACTGCAGGGAATGTTACAGAGGAAAGGCAGCGGTAGGGCTGACATACATGCATCCAACTGCTGCTTTGTTTTATAAGAACAGGAGATGAATTATAACTGAAAATTTATATAGTGACGGTCTTATTCACCATAAACGGGAACTGTCCTCATGATAAAGGTTTACTGGTGGGCAAGCAGCAACTGGTGAGGTCCCCTATCAGTAGAAGTGTTCACTTGCACGTTCTCAACTACTGTGACAGAGAATGGAGAAAACCCTAAAGTACAGGTAATTCCATGCTTCAGGAATGCTTGTTGTACTCCAATAATTTCCATGTATAACATTACTGTCTGTTGCCAATATTCCTTAGATCAAAATGTAATAATATCAAATAGTAAAAGGTAGGCCAGCAAGGGGATTCAGCAGTGCTACAAATTTTTGTAAGTTAAAAAGAGCTGAGCCATGCTAAAGAACTATCTGCTTCACCTATGTGGTTATACTGGCAAAAAGTGCTTTGGAAAGAATCTGGCCCTCCTTATTTATTTCAACCATACTAAGAATCCAATATTTTCCTGGAAATTCATACTACATTCAATACTAGCTCAGCACTTGGGTCATTCTAATATTGTATAGCTGGAAAATGGTAAGAAACCAACAAATGTAACCAACAATGGAAGCACACTTTTTGCCTTTGAGTGCAATATTGATGATTTTTATTTTTATTTTTTAACTCCTCTCTGGGTGGAGAGACATTTACCTCATAAGGCCTAATTATAAAGCCTGCAGTCAATTATTAATACTTGCATTATGTTGCAAAGCTAATCAAGAAGACAAAAGAAGCAACCAGCTGGTTCCAGCGCAGTGCCGGAAGCAATTCAATCGGTATGTTCTTGCTGCACTGAGTTTTGCTGTGAATCACGCAGCCATTCTGCAAAGCACCTGTCTATATCTCTATTGGCTTTTTTAAGAGGCAACTGAAATAAAACTAAAAATCTCCTGTGGGCAAAATTCTGTTCTGAGACCTAGCCACTGCTTGTAGCTGGGCTATACTACAAGTATTTGGAGAAAAAACTTTTCCCCACACTGTAAGTCTTAAATAGGATGGCTGTAAAGCTTTGAATTTTAGAATATTTTATCAGCAGTTGATGTACTCTCATATCCACTCACTGCTGTAGAAAAAAGCGCAGTGACACTTGTCAATAATGAATGCTATATTCATCAGGGTAGGGTCACAGCTTAGCTTTAGAGATCTGTCAGATGCAGTGCCCTAAATGTGTATCCAATACTGGGAGCTGGGACAGAGGTATCAAAGAAAACACCACAGTGGGGAAAACAACAACAACAACAACAACAAACCACCTGGCAAAAGCAGGTGTTAACAGACCTGGGAACACATCATGCAGATTAGGACAGGTGAAATTAAGGACTCAAAATTAAAGACACAGGACTCAAAACCAAATTCAGAGCACATGTACGTCTTTGGAAACCAGAGCTGACATGATTTTCAGATAAGCTGAACCCACAGTAGGTACCATCAAAAGCAGGGAACACTTCAGGTTACATGATATTTCTGGGGGAAAAAAAAACAACCAACCAACCAAACAAACAAAAAAACAGGTTTCTTGCTGTCTTACCTCACTAGGGGCTTGCTTTCATTTGCTACCATCAAAAAATGTTGACATTTTTTACCTGGTCAACAGCACAGATATTCATTGTGTCAACCAACATGCTGCAAGCCCTGCCTTGAAGCAATCACTTGTAAGGCACGAGATAATTTCTCTGCCCTGCTCATTTACTAGTTGCCCTAGTTGTTTGCACTACCAACAAAAAGCATCAATTAGTAACAATTAAAATGTCATATCTCATCCCAACCACATAGGGCTGCAAAAATAGTTGTTTGTGCTGCATTTAGGGAAACAGTGTTCAGGCTTCCACTGTAAACAAGAACAAGTTAAACTTGAATATGCAAACCTACCTGCAAAATGGAACTTGCTATTAAGTTAAAGCTTGCCCAACTTAAGAGAAAACTAATGGTTAAATTAAAATCACAGCAATCCATTGAAATATGGCTTAGGGAAAGCATCTTTCAGAAGACGGCCCTGTTTTCCAGCTGGATGATCAGTTAAAACAGTTATTTTGTTTACTCAGTTAACTAAATTACCTTTGAACACACCTAAGTTATTGGTTTCAATTTCCTACGAATGAGAATAGTGACTTGGTACAGTTACTATTTGTTATTAATATTAGCTAATATCTTATTTTTACTGCTGAATATACATGTTTGAGCAAGCACAGAAAGAAAAGGAGAGTAACTAAAAACAGGAAAGCTGCCTGATTTTGGTAATTGTCTATATGCAATAGCCAGTTAAGGCCAGGATTCCTAAAGGAGTTCAGTGCCCAAAGCCTGCATATCTATTTGGCAACCATCTAAATGTTGGCAGGTTTATACTTAACTGCAGAGTGAATGTGACTACTCCCCTCCAAGGGACTCAGAGATTCCTACAGAAAAATGTGCTTGCATTGTCTTGCCTTTAATTAACTTCAGTGTCACAGCATCAGAAAGGTTAATCTTGTGTCCACTGCCCTATTTCACTTGAGTTACAGAAACCAGTGCTTACAGTAAAGGGAAAATAACAGTCAGAACCCCTTAATGACTCAAATGGAACAGACATTACATTGAAGAAGTTCAATCAAGGCAAGTAAATGCATTACTAGAGGATACCAGGCATTTTCAGCTTAGAAAGGGCAAGAGAGCCCTTCAAAATTAGAGGTGAGAAAGCTGCTTCAGAAATCTGATACAGCTTTACCAGGACAATTGCCTAATTTTTCACAGATGCTAATTTCCACAGGCAGCTTCATTTTCTTTAAAGGCTTCCAACTGCAGGTTTCTATGTGCCATAATGTAACCACTAGCTTCAAAGGCAAACTGCATGGTCCGCGTTCATCACATAAGTAATGTTTAAATTGTTTTCTCCCACAGAGAAGACAGGGTAGGGATTATCTTAAATGGGGTAATGAGAGGAGAAAAGGATTTAAAATGTAAAAATAAATAAATAAATAAATAGAAGTCAGTACTAATACTACTTCAGTACTAATGCTATTTTCTTGGACATGCATTTGAAGCAAAGCTTTGTGCCATGCATCAGAGGAAGCATCTTCTACTGCTCCTTGTCACTTTGATAACATAAGTCCTTCAAAAATACAGGAAATTACAGAATTCTCAGGTGCATCAGAAATAGTGAGATCACCTATTTTGATGTTATTTAGGGTAACAGCAGTACATGTAGCCGAAAAAGGATCTCTGACAAGTTTCAGCAGTTCACCAACCTTGGGCAGCCAAGAGGAGTGCTGCAGAGTGAATCTGTCCCATAGTGCAGTCATAGAGAGGGATAGTATCTCTACCCTAATGCTCTTTAATTACGTTAAAGACTGCAAAGGCCCCAGGTACTGGGGCGAAATGGGAATTAGAGCAGTCCTTCAGAGTGAGAGGCTAAGTCCTGTTCCAAGAACTGTACCTGAAAGGAAACGCAGCAGTTTCCTGAAAGATTGCAAAACACAAGCACTTTGGGCTCAGCAGGGAAGTCTCACTCCTCTGTGGTTACATCGTGCACACAACCTAAAACAACTTCCTACTAATATTCCTACATTCTCTCCATTCTCTCAACAGGAATTACCTCCCTAGGGTTAAGCACCCTTGTGGAAGTAGGTACCTAGGTAAGGTAGGGAAGCATAGCTTAGGTACAAATGATGCAATTCTCATTCCTTCAGTAGGGGAGAGTAACCTGGTAGAGACAAGACAAAAGCTGTATACCTCTAATTGTCCCTGTCACCCTGCCCTTCCCTCCCTACTTATGTCCACGGGACCTGTCCTAGCATGCATGACTTCCCCCCCATCTCCACCTTCAATCACAACTTAATTCCTCTCCATTTCCTGATTAAGACAACAATACCTGTCTTTCATGGAAATTTGTAGCTCCAAAATTGGTAATAATCATCCCCTTCTGAAGGATGAATGAATCTTTAGTTCAATAACATCCCTCCCGTGTGAGGATAACATGCCATATGTTGTCAGACGTCCAGTGAAGACACATGTATGGTGATATGTAAGTGCAGATCCATCAACCATTAACATATGCTGGAGTCCTCCTTTACAAGTCAGGCCCTGTGGCATCTCCAGCACAGCATGTATTCACTTTGATTTCATCACATCCAAACCAAGTATCAACTTCATCACTATCAATGAAAATAGTGGGATTTTTGTGTGTGTGTTTTTCAGTCTGCTGTATTGAGCCAGGAAGCCCCCTGGAACTTCAGCTCCATTTAAAAGGAAGATGTCTCGCAGTGCTTTAAATCTCTAATTCTGGTGCCAGCAATGGCACTGTGGCATAGCAGCCCTGTTACTGTGCACGATCAGACGCAAGCCTAGCATGAACAGAGGCTGTGAAACCACACTATGTGAAACAAGACTGTGAGCAATATTGTCACTGCTCAGCAAGGACTAACAGCTCCCGTCAACCCGCTCCTTACTCTGCCTCAAGTGCTGCCTTCCTCCTTCACACACACAGCTGAACCCACCACTCATGCAGATGAGAGCTGTTTTATTCCCCAAGCCTTTTGGGGAAGACAACAAGATTGTTGCAAACACTGAAACGTGCCACCTTGTGCCAGGGTAATGGCATCAAAGTGGGGGAATATAGGATCCCCGCTGTGTTTCTCAATGTGTTGATACATGTCCTGTTCTACTACCACAGGCTGCTGTTGTGGCTTGTACAAGTGGCAAGTACAAAAGAAAAAGCACAGACTGCCACACACATTCTTTGAGCCACAACTTGATGAAACATACCTCAGTAATCCAGGTCAGACACTCATCTGCATGTCTCCCAAAGAAGACTTGATAAAGAAATGAGAATCCATCTCACCAGGTTCTGTACTTTGCAAGGAGCTTTGGCAAGTACCAGGTGCCAGATAAACAGAAATAATAACAGTTGACTTGTTGATCAAAACCAATTCGTGACTCATTGTTCACGGTCAAAACCCTTGGCTGTGAGACAGATGGGAATACTTCCTACTCACTATGAACAGTGCCAGTGATCTTGCAACCAGTTTCTTTCTGACGTCAAGAGTACATTCCCAAAAATACCTTTTGAGAGACTTCCAACCTACCTGGCAAGGGGAAAGAGGCTGGCAAGCTGCTCTACACTTTGCCTAATAGGGACGCAGGCTCTGAGGTGACTACTTCTAATCAGGAAACCCTGAGGAAAAAAAAAAATCAGCCTTGTAGATCTCTTTGGTGCCAGAACTATACAGAGGACAAACTGTGACACCTTCTTTCTATACAAGTGGAAGAGCAAGTTCTAACTTGGGTGCTTCTAAGTCAACTGCGATTTGACATCTTATTCTGCCAGCCTTTCCATTGGTCTTGGAGAAGATAGGACTTTGCTAGTTTCTCCACTGAAAAATATTTAGGTGGACAAACCCAACTGGAAACAAGCACAGAGATCTCCATCACCTCCCATTTTCTATCAGAGCTATAGTGGATGTATAGAAATATCATTGTTCTTGGCTAGTAGACTAAGTAAACTATGGCTAAACAAGAAAGTAGGGACTTCAATAATAACAACACACCTGAAGACACCCCAATAACAATGTATTTTTGCAGCTCTGTGTAAAGGACATCAACTGTTTAGTGATGATACAAAATAAAGACAATATTATTTTGCCTTTTTTCCTTTGTTTTGCACACACTATTTTTCCACATCTATGCTATCCAACTTCTCTGGTTTTCACCCTCCCAAAAAAGAAAAGTGAACTCGTAAAATATCATCAGCTTAGATTCCATCTCCTCAAAGCTCTTTATTCCCAATCCTCTGGAAGGAACGGGCAAAGCAAGATCCTGCGTTGGCAGAATACTTCTGTGCTTCTGCCCTGGACCACAGCCGAAGATCCCAAGTGTTGCACCCAATTTGAAGGTAGTTTTTTGGAGCTGATCCCCACAGCAAACACTTTTGAGTGAAGTGCAAGTTGAGACATGGTGTTGAACAACAAGACGATTAGATCCTGGGAGGAAGACTTACTCATTCTCCTTATCAGACCCTCCTAGCATGCCATGTAAATAAGTGCCTGACCTGGATTTGTTCAACTAGTTAGCTGTGCTCACCTAAGGTGAGCTATATTATTGCCCCCAAATTAGAATCTTTTGATAAGGGGATTATAATGAAAAGGTTAATGTTTTTTTAGAAGCCATCATGAAAAAGTTCTGGGATTGCCTCAAGATAAATAGGGATTCCAGTTGGCAAAACTATGAAAGTTACAATGAAGCAGATGTTAGAAAGGTTCTGCAGAGCATGGAACAATCTAGGGCTTCTCAGCTTTCCTTGGCTTAAGTATTAGTGCTGCACAGGATATATTAGAAGGGAGAGAGAAACTGGAAATGCAAAACCTAGATCCCTCTCTGGACTTCCAGGACCTGTTGTAAGTTGTCACTTCTACCAGGTGTGGGGAAGAAGGATGAACTTTGTAAGCTGAGACCTTCCCTTCCTCAGAAAGTACAGGAGTGCTCCATTCTGTACTCTCTACCTTAGTCAACCTCATTTTCTTAAATGGCACTGCCAACTGGAGCTTGCCTAAACCTCATAGCGCTGTTGAAATCCTTTCAGCAAAGAAAGATCTAAATTTTATTGCTGTCTCCTAGAAATGGCAAGATAGTGTTTATGTTCCTTTGTGTCATGGGTAACAATTGCACAATGCTAGTCCTGTAGTGAGTAGCAGACCTATGTAGTCAGTGTTTTATGGTTAATGTGGGACAGCCAAGAAAAGCAACAGGAAGTTTATCATACAACTTTATCAAAGTAACACCGAGATGCCATCTTTTACTGAAACCAAATATTTAATAAAAACATAGTGATTCAATTGTATAAACTAATGTTTTAACTAGCAACTAATCATAGAATCATAGAATATTACTGTAACAGTCCTGGTGCAGTTCAAGGTCAACTAAAACATCTCTGAAGCACTTCCCTCATTTACCAGACTGAATATAAACAACTAACCAGATAACTTGATGAGATCACAGTTATTCTTAACAAGCATTTTTGTACTTCTTCCAGTTTTATCCTTTAACCAAGGCATCAAATTAAGATTCATTAAGCCATGACCTGACCAGCATTAAAAAAAAAACCACAAAACACTACCACCGAAAACAAACCACAAGTCTTTCAGTCTCTTTGGTTGATGGCCTCACACTATTTCTATCTGAAAGGAAACAGAAAAGTGGTGCTTCTTTGCCCAGAGGGATGTTATCCATTATCCTGAGCCACCCCAATGGTGGGATGGTTTGACTGGTTGGGCCATTAAGAAACAAAGGTCGTTTGACAGCTCATATTTGAGTTTCCCTGCACTGCTGCATCTTGCGCATTTCAAGCACCAAGAGGTAGAACAAGGGGTTGCTCCTGATCATTTCTGAGTGGGAAGAAGCCTGGATCCATCCAGCATAACATTTGACCTAGGATTCTCGTTCATTCAACACAGCTGTCTGGTCTCCCTGGATCTTTGCTGGCTTAAGTGGTCTAGGTGGTCTTAAGTGGTCTGCAAGGAATTTTGATCCCCTCACCAAAAATTATTTTTTCCCAATGCATGTACTGTTTCTCCACAAAGACTGTCATCCATGCATAGTTTCTGCAATTTCAGTCTCCTCAAAGATGGAAGGACCTAAGGAGCATGTTTGTTTGCATTGCTGTGTACTGAAGCACTGTGGTGAGGCTCCTACTCTTTACCCTGACAGGAGTGTAAGGTTGATATTGCAGTCGGGAGGAAGAGCAAAATTGTACGGAGAGGCCACAAAGCATCTGCTCCTGTCAATCTTTATTTAAAAGACTTAGGTGAGCTTTATACAGTGCCATTGATTTTGTTCCTACTTAACATCAGGAAAGACTCGATCTCAGTAACAGCCATCATCATAAGGGAAAATCAAGTCCCATCAATCAGAAGAGCACAAGAACTAGATTTAAGAGAGATGTAATATACTTACTTGAGACCGTAGAAGACCTGACATTTATTCGCAGGGGTCCAGTGTATTTTCTCAGGCCCCTTCGTAAGATCCTTTCAACTCTTTCTCTCAGTGCTTCTTTGCAATCCGTGGAGGAGAACCAGAATGTGAGCAAAGCTTCTGCCACCACACCATCAGCATCTGGACTGCAAACCAACAAAACAGTCTGGTTACCTCCAGCCTATTTTGGCATTTCTTAGTTTTCATCTTAGCTCTTCTAGCAATAACAATGTAGCAAAGGATTAGATACATGCTTGAACATTTCGTACATTTTTAAGAGTATGAATTGCTAAAAGAAATCCAAGCATCTGCTGAATTGTCTAATGTTCCTTAGGGTATGACAAGGCATGATGTTTTCTGTAAGTGGCCAGACCAATGTTATAATCCTGGAGTCTAAAAAGCGGTGACTGATTACATGTTTGGGACGCAAGAAAAGGATGGAACGAACTGATTTGATTGCAATGAAAAGCCGGATATGCAGTACTTCAGAAACATAAGGCAGATGGTTAATTGTATCTGGACAGACCTTTCCAGGGTCCTGTATGTGCACAGAAGAAAAATCTTAAATTGCCATTCAAAAAGGTATTTGAGGAAAGGCGAGAGACTATCCAACTTAATTCTCGCCACCGCAGCCTCATGAGAGATGTGAGTATCTGCTTGGACATTCCTGGGAGAAAATGTGATTGATAACCTCACAACATGCAACAGTGAATGAAACTCAGCAGCATCTCCCACAGTCTACTTATCACAGTCCAAAAGATGAATAAAAAAGGAGCCTTTTACATCTCACTGAAAAGTATGAGCTGCAGTTATGCTGGGACACACGTTTCCACAGTGGTTGCTGTAAATCCCACATGTGATCAGAAGAAAGGAAGAAAGGAATATAATCTTACAAAGGACTGAATTCATCCAAAAGTAATACTTATTTCTCCTTAGACAGAGCACCAGACACTGCAAGAGATGGAGTGCTAGACTACAAACACTGAAGTGTCTAATCTGGCATATTAAATCTTGCTCTACGCTTGCAGATGGCTTATCCTTGGTCATTACACAGGGAAGATAAGAATGTGTACCAAGAACCTTCTTTCCTCTGTTTCTTTCTACCTGAGCCAAGAATGGCACAACCTACAAGAGACAGAATCTCAGTTACTTCGTATTTCATGGAGAGTGAGCTAAAAGTGGGTTGCTCTGTCTTAAACATCATTCAAACAGGAAAGTGAAAGAGAAGCACTTCCAGTTACATCTCACTGCCTTGGACAGTTGTATTTATGTAGAGAAAAAAAAATAAAAATAAAAATCAAGTAGCTTATACACATACCATGTGATCAGCCTTTGATAGTAGAAAAGAACGTGCACCAGAACAAAACAGATATTCCTGTATTGCCAGTGAAGGGCAACAAAAAGACCATGGGTTATTAGCCCACCGTAGTATGCAAAAGTGCTTCATAGGTGAGCAGAAAGACACATTCCTTGCCTCAAGGATATCGTATTTGAGACCGAGTAGCTATATGTGAACTTTCCAACAGACTGTTTTTTCCCTTAGTGCCAATTTCAGCATGACTGCCACTCCATTTATTTTCCAGATATTATCTGATTCAACTGTGGGTGTTGCTTTGCATTTCTGAGGTGTTCCCTCACCTCTCCCCCCACTCCTCTTCCTGTGCTGTGCCACGCTGGAATTACCATATCAACTCTTGCAAGCACACCACACCTCTCAAAACCCTCAGGTAAGTACAGACTGCCTTGAATCACTCACTGTATAACAAAAGTCCAGAGCCAATGGCACCTAGTCAAGACATATTTTGGCTTTCTTAGTAAGCGGTGGGGATTCTTACTAATGTATTGCTTATGCGAAACAAAAAATACGCACAGTGCTTTCCAAAGAAATTCACAGCAATGACCCTGATTAGGAGAGCTTGCATTCTAATCACCTGAATAGCCATGAAGCTTGTAGTAAGAGATCTCTCTTATTAGGCCAAATGATATACCGGAAGAAGCAAACAAGTTTTAGCACATACAAGTCTTGCATCCAGCACAACAAACCTCACAGCAAGTACCTCAGTCTGTTCTTGGGAACAAGACGTTATGAAAGATACTACTTCTCCCTACCGATTGACCTGTCAGATCTTTAAACCACTTTGTCTGCACTTACAGCACATCAGCATCTAAAACATTCCTAAAGCTACGTTCAAATAACAATTTGTATGATTTGCCTAAGTGGGAGTTAAGCCAAGATAGAGTGGGAGCCCGGATTCCACAAACCATGGAAGAACAAGGAGAAATACATTCACAGCAATAAGATCTTTGGGGCTGCTGTCATTAGTCTTGCATCTTTGATATGTGATTATTAGGACACAAAGCTCACTTGTGGAGTGATGTGCACTCACTCAGGAAAAAGACCTTAGTATTACAATAGGGATTTCTATGAAAAAGGTCACTTTCAGTAGTCAACAGTAGTCAAAAACACAAATCAAAAGCTAGATATTACTGGCAAATAGAGATAAAATAAAATAAAACAAGAAAATAATTGCAATATCATAATCCCAGTGATGGTTCTGACCTCTTCATCTCAAAGAGCAGGGGCAGATTCAGAGCAAGGTGACAAGAAACAGTTCCTGCAAGGAATGGCTGAGCAGACTGGAACTTTCAACTTAAAAAAAAAAAAAAAAAGAGAGAATAGCTCATAGGGTACAGGAATGAAAAGAGATATGAGGACATGAGGGAAAAGTCTGATACCACTAATTGCTTGGAGAGGAAGGATAGAAACCTACTTTTCACCACCCACCTCTCCCAACACAAGAACTACGGGCCATCAAATGATCCAAAGGAGGTGGTTCTTTGCAAGAAACTCCTTACTGAAGGATGGAGGTGCAAGAAGTTCAGGAGTCCAAAGAGAAAATCATAGAATAGTAGGGGTTGGAAGGGACCTCGAGAGATCATTGGGTCCAACCCCCCTGCCAAAGCAGGTTCCCTAGAGCAGGCTGCCCAGGTAGGCGTCCAGACGGGCCTTGAATATCTCCAGAGAAGGAGATTCCACAACCTCCCTGGGCAGCCTCTTCCAGTGCTCCGTCACCCTCACCGTGAAGAAGTTCTTTTGCATGCTGGTGCGGAACTTCCTGTGCTCTATCTTGTGGCCATTGCCCCTTGTCCTGTCCCCACAAACCACTGAGAAGAGGTTGGCCAAATCCCTCTGTCTCCCACACCTCAGGTATTTATACACATTGATAAGATCCCCTCTCAGTCTTTTTTTCTCCAGGCTGAACAGACCCAGGTTTCTCAGTCTTCAAAAAGAAAGAAAAGAGCTCCGCGGGGGTTTGCCAAGCAGACAAACCTTTCAGGAAGTCCCAAGTGGTAAATAGCTGGTAGGAAGCATACGGAGGAGCAGTTATCCTCCACAACAGTTCGGTTGTATTGCTGCTGCTCCCTAGGCATCTGCTTATGCACTGAGCAGAATTAAGATTACACTCAGTGGGGGATTATGCTCCAGTCATACATAAGATCCACCATACTGAATCAGATCAAACGTCTCTCTAGCTGGACCTGGTGCCTGGTGAGCATTTCATGACATCTCAATTGTATGCCCTTTTCTTTTTTTTAAACAATCTCACATACCTCACTCTGACTAAGCGTGAACGGACGTATTTTTTCCTTAAAATGGAATTGTGAAATGTCTTGTCCATCTGTTGAAAAAAAGAAAAATACAAATTAACAACAAAAAAATAGGGGGGAGGGATGCACTGCTGGAATGAGAATTCAGAAAAAAAGCATTCGGTTACAAAATCACAGATTACAGAGCCACAGAAACACAATCCAGCCCAACCTCTAAATAAGATTTGTCACAGACTTTCCTCTGCTATTCCCCATTTTAGTTGAGGCACATCACAAAAAGTTAGCTTGTTTTTCCTCAATATCCTATGGCTACATCAGTGTTCCACTAGACTACCATCCTATCCACTCCTAGGCATAATTAGGGATGTTTATAAACATCTGGAAACATGCGAAACATGCTGCAGCAACCTCCCCAAGCATATCCTTCTCAAAAAGGCTTACAGAAAGGATACAGCATGCTGTGCTCTGCACTGCACCTCTCTTGTAGACTTTTTTTTTCTGATAGAACATTTATCTTTGCTTTAAATTTCTATAGGACTAAGGATATCAGTGATCTCAAATTGCAGCCCTCCCCAAACACCCTTGCTATTTGCCACATGCTATTCTCATCTGAAATAGGAAGCCTTGGACTTGTTTTATAACTTCTGAGTGTTAGGAATCAATGCCCAAATGACATCTTTGCTGGTATCTGCTTAACCACATCCTGCTTAAGGCTGAATGTTGTCTCAAGATTGCGTGACCAGTCTGAGACAATGCAGTGTAATATAACAGGGCAAGAAATTCTGCCAGGAATAGTTTGGGATCACTGAAGTATTGAGAAACAGCAAAGTCACAAGTGAGTTATGCAGTTCCTTGTACCAGCAAGACCCAGGAAATCTAATGCATACACCCTGTAAACATCAAATGTGTTACAGGAAAGAAAGAAACAAACAAAAACTTAGAAATGCTTTACAAAATCATGTAAGTTTTTTGTTTTGTTTTGTTTGTATTTTTTTAGCACATATAGGCTCTTTGATTCAGAACCAAGTCTTCACATTTTCAGCCCTTAAAAAAAAAAAGTAGAAAAGAATAATCAAAGTTATGGTAATGTCTTTCAGATTCAGAAACAAGTAAGAAATCTGGTGTGATTCTCACAAATCTCCTCTTTTCAACCTTGGCTTCTGTAAGATGAAGCCTGACATTGCTATGTATAGAATAATTTCAAGATTGAAACTGCCTTATTTTGAGTGGTTTTAAGGTGAAAAGCACACACTAGGGGGAAAAAAACATTCTTGGTCACACACTGGGCTGATATCTTGCTGTTACGAACAGTTATCTGGAATTACTAAGGAATTCAGAAGAACAGACAAAACTCCATGGAAAAAAGATACAGTGGACATATCAAGTGCAACAAGCTACTGTATATGCAAAATGCATTTCATACATGCATTTAGAAATTAAGAATAGGCATACATTTAGAAATTAAGAATAGTTTTATGTTGCCTGTAATTCTGAAGCCTGTTTCCCTCACCCCTCTCTCCACACTTTGGATATTGGAAGTATTTGTCCTCAGACAAAATGAGATTTATTTTTTTTAAATATATGTCATACTATTTGCTTGTATTTCCTGTAACAATTTCAAATGCTTCACTGATGACTGTGTTAGCAGAAGGACGCGCTGCTAGCTTCGTGGCGTGCAATGGCGCGTGCTATCTTCGGCTGCACTGCCTCCAAAGACTTAGAGATCTTTGGGCCAGAGACTTTGCAGAGCACAAAGCACCGTGCAAACGAGAGAGAGCTTTGAGCTGTGCTGCTGTACATGTCAAGCCTCTACATTGCAAAAGAGAAAAGCAAAAGCAGGCTGATTTTACACTTAGGCAAGAATTTGCAATCTCTTGCAAGGGAGGGTGAAGTTAATACGACATGTCTGAAACCTGTATCTCCTCCTGGTGATTATATTTTCAATCCATCTGTATTCTCTCATCTCAGAGAATGCAAGTGTTTTTGCTACACTTGCCACTTGCATTTCTGTAGCAGAAATGTGGATCCTTGCTTCTGCTCCCCATTCTCTTGCACACATTTGCTACAGCCTGAGCAGTTCATGTGGTTGTGTATTCTTTACTCTTGACACGTTCAGCTTTCTCCTCATCCTGGACCACTTCCTAGATGTTCTGTGCAGACTGGTCAGGAACACTATGTCCTGCGGCGGAGTGGTTTTCAGTGACATCAGAGAAAAAACTATTACACACAACACTTTTTTTACAAAAAAAAAAATCTAAGGAGTCCAAATGCAATTTGGACTATCAGCAACAGATACTGTTTTCAGGAAGTTCAAAAGGGATGCTGGAGTTATTTTATGGAGGAACAGTAAGTGTTTGATTTAAAATGATACCAACATTACTGGATTTGCGTTACTTCCATTCTCTTTCACAATTTCATATCTCAACGAGAAAGGAACCTATTTTCCTGTTACACACAGTCACTAATTTTCTCCTTCTTAGGATTTGCCTTAGTTCTACATCACCAATAGATCAAAAACACCAAGTGAAGAGTGTTTGTCTCTAGTTATTCTTACAGACTCTTTAACACCTTCAAACCTGACCAGGAATTTTTTTCCACTTTTGTAACCTGCCATATCTTATTGGGAAAGGCATGCTAGCCAAATGTCTACACTGTGGCCCCTAACTCTCACCCTGCTGATAAATTAACTTGACAGATATGAATCTGTCCCAAATGTACTCTTTTATATTCATACAGAGTTTACATTAAGAGGAAAAAACTTAGAGAGATGCCTTCTGATAATAGCTCGCAAAGATTAATTGTCTATCCCACATTTTTACCATAAATCATCTGGTAAAAACTTTCACACCCATAGCCAACAATAAACATTTTTCTCCAATGTGCCTATAGCTTTCTTCTCAGCCTGAGTCATAACCCTGGAAGCAAAAGTAACTAGAACTTTGCCCAGTAACTAGGTGGGACCCAGTCCTGCTTGGGTGAAGCACCTACACTCATTTAAAGCATTTTGTTTTGATTGCAGCCACTGAAAAGAGATGCTGTCATGTCCAGATCCCTTAATTTCACCTCTGATCACTTGTTTTCCTGGCCATTGTCTACCAGCTGCTGGATGGTGACTACTGCTTTAAAAAAAAAAGAAAAAAAAAGAAAAAAAAAAAGAAAAAGAACACAGCTTCTCTCTGTGCATTACATTTTCTAAGACAAACGACTTCACCCTTGCACTCTGCTTGATCTACGCTTCTACAGTAGTTAGTAGTGGCCAGTAACAAAGACACAAGAAGAGGGCTAAACACTCCCACCTGTACAAACCCAGCCACAAAGGAGATTTCTTCCTTGTTCCTTGCAGCCAGAAGTTTTACACCTTGATGAGCAAGACTTGTTTTTCTATTCTGCCTCAGGTGACTCTGGATCTCATCATTATCCTCTTTTTCTTGTGTCACACCATGTCAGCAGGGCCAGCCCTCTGAGCCCCCGGAGCAACCTACCAAAAGCTTTTCGTGATGTCAGGTTCGGCTGATACACCCTGCCTCCCTGGGACCCAAAAGAAAAGCAAGCTCTGTAAGTGGGTCACGTGCGACAGCGATCACGTTGCTCCACTGTGGGACAAAGCTGACCTGGGCTGGGATTGTTCAGATGTGTAGCTGGGTCTGGAAGTGACCCAGCAAGGTCGGTGTGCCTTGCTTTCTCCCACCACACATGGTTCTGTCACTGCACACAAGGTAAAGATTCATAAAAAAAAGTTCTTCTTAAATCTAGTTTGACAGAACTTGTGCGAGATACTTGCTGAACCCACTGAATTACGCATGTGGGATGTTGAAAGGCATTCGTTAGGTTTGGGAGCAAATCCTCTTGTTGCTCAGTACTATCACTCTTCTGCCTGCCACCAGTTTAGTCCTTCTACAGCTATCTTCATGCTAACACTCTTCCCTTTGCCTTGATAGCTCCTTGGGAAGTAAAGCCTATTATCAATGATTTTTTTAAGTTTTCCAACCATAAATAACTAGAACATGTTGCCTGGTCCGGTGAACCCCTCCAGTACTTTACAGTAACAGTACAACACAAATTACTACTAATCAGTGGGGTTAATCCCCTACCATCGAACTCAGTGGCCAATTTCCAGCACAGTCTGCTGAGAGATCCAGCAGCTGACTGTCACATAGTAGCAGCTTGCTTGGGAGCCTGGTATATCCTCTACCGTTTCAATTGAGGGGTTAGTTGGGAACTCTACCAAGGACTGAAGGAAAAGAGGGCAGGAAGACAGTTGGACAGGGACAGCAAGAGAAGCTGAACCTGGCCCTGTCCTGAACCAGGACGTGGACATAACCATCCTCTTAGAAACAGAGATACCAATTACTCACAGCAGTGGCAACCATAAAGCCCCACTGTTTGCCTGAGGTGAAGAGAATGGACCTGAAAGAGAGGGAGTGTAATAATCTGCAGGCCTCCAGCAAACCAGAAGATCAGAAACTTTCCCATCAGAAACCACACAAAGACAGCATGTGTCATACCCAGCACAGTGGGCAAGGGCAGCGTGAGCCTATGCATCTGCAAACATCATCACAAAACTCTGCACAGAGTTTAATCGAGCTCAACTGCTAAAGCTGGGAGGTGAGTAAGCACTGACTGCACTACAATGAGCTCAGCTGGACAGTTCTTTGAGGCATCGGCTGCAATAGAAACAACTGACCACACACAATAGTTCCTAAAGGGATTGGTCTTTCAGATGGAAGAAATTTAGAAAGCTAATACCTGGAAGAATGTCAAGATTTAAAGTATCATGCTCATCCCTAGTGCAACCAATTTGAAAGGCATGTCATGGCATTAGGGTTTCATTATAGCCATGTAATAGCAACAGCTGGAATTAAGGTCACCTGAGTATTCCCATCCCTACTCCTAGCTTTCAATTGTCCGTAATTAGCTCCCTAAAACTTTCACACTGCAACTGAAATTTTGTCCACTTGGGAAAGAGATTTTCCAAAATTTGGAGAGAAAAATCCAAATTTGGATAGAAACCCATCTAGGCCAAAATCCAGAGGATGTTGGTTGTTTTTCTTTCCCCCCAAAAGTAGGTTTTTCCCCAAAAAAGTTGGTACGAAGTTGAAATATAGGAATGAACAGCTCTTAGGACAAGGCTAATTTATAAAATCTAGGATAGATCTAGGAGAGATCAATAGTCATGTAGTCAGGTTACAAGTGCCCAGATAGCACCAATCACACAAGTACAGTACCGAAATTGGATTCTCCCTCTTGACAACACCATGTTTTAAACAACTACTGTCTCGACCAGCCAGATTTTGATCTCAGTGACACCAGTTCACATCCTGAATCACTTCATTCATTTAATTACCAGTAAACAATGTAGTAATTCTGGATCATGGGTCTATAATTAAGATAAGATTCTACCTTTAATCACACACACTATCGATAACTGCCCTTTATTTCATTTTGAATTCCTTTTTCCACCTCACGTTCACATCCATTTTCCTTGTGCCCATTTTACACCTCTTTATCTTGTCACACACTGGATCTGAATTCAAGTTACTTATTTTGGGGGACGGAGAGTGTCATGGTATGATACTGCAGCCTTTGTACGCGCTTTTTAGACCTTCTGCCTTGATTAACTGGGGGTGGGGGTGGGGAAGAGAAATCATTTTTTATGTTTATTACTTGAGAAAATCTGATGGTATTAAGAAGTTGAAGAATCACTACATATAAGTTAAAGAAAGAAAGATGGATATTAGGCACACTGTTGATGACTGTAGCCATTTCATCCTGGAAATGCTGCTTAGGTAGAACACACTAACAGTTTGAAATCTTACTGGTAGGAAAATCATGAAACAGCAGCTTCATGCACTACACTGCATCAGTGAAAGTACATCATATTTTCCTCTATTTTTTTTTTTTTTTTCCGCTCCCTGTGTTACTGTGACCTGTGAAAACAGGAAGAACTGGAAACAAATCAAAACAAGAAAGCACCTAAGTTTTGAAAACAATACAGCATATGCCTCTACCAGCAGTCTTTCTTCCTTTGGTTTCAACGGGAATTTACAAAAAAAAAAAAAAGGTTTACAAGTGAGAAGCAAGTGCTTTCTGTGAGTTATTTCCTCTCTCAGCATACAGCATTCCACCTATGTCTTTAAGACCACACCTGTAGTGCTCAGTGTAGCCTCAATCTCTAATTCCAGCGCCAAATAAACAAGCCATCAAACTGTCATCTTGCCCACTGTCACACTGCCATGTTTCCCACTTGGCTGAATTACCATGGAAAGCTGCTTTCTGCTTTGTTTACAGCCTTGATCACCCATAGAGGGCACCCTTATTGTGTCATGCTAATCCAAGGGCGATGCTTCCACTTTGCAAGTGTTCCCTCAAAATAAAGCTTTCCAAACAGAAGTTGTCAAATACTCTAAATTCATGCTAGGAGTTTTCCTCACGGTGCTCCTTAGAAATATTTTCTACAAAGAAAACAATAATATTGCTTTCATCTTACAACATTATTTTGTAGAAAAAAGGGAAAAAAAGAAGGAAAGTATTGTCAGAAAATCTCTAACTCTTAATTTTTCATTTAAAAAAACTTTTTTTTTTCTGTCTTCCTACTACAGGCATACTTCTAAATAAAAATGCTACCAGTGAAGAACAAGAAAAACTTTCAGTAGAAGTTCTTACCTTTTTGCCTCATGTTAGTACTAAGCAAGTACTTCAGCGATTGTATGCAGTGCCTAGGAATACCCAGGTTTAAATAAGGAATAAAGTTTTAAAATTTGGGACTATATCTGAAAACACTAACAAATTTCTTTTGAAACTTATTAAAAACTTACTTAGTATTTGTCTGAAAAGTCATCAGAAAGATTTGGCTGCTGCAGCTACTATAATTTCTGTGTGATCTGACTATTTTATCTTCAATTTTCTTCAATGTTTCAGGGACTGAGAGGGGAAAAAGATATAATTTACAAGGGCAGGGGCAGTGGGCAGGGAAATAGCCCATGCAGCAAATGAAGCTACATGATACTTGTAGTGACCATTGCTTCAACTTGCTGTTAAAAAAAAAAAAGTCAAGTTAGACTCCTCTGAACTTCAGCACACTCCCTTTCCTGGGACATGCTCAGTTATCACCTGTACATTAGCCCTCACAGCCTGGTTTCCCAGAGCAAATACAGTCTTCAGGACTGTTTCAAAAAACTCCTGGCTTGGGGATCTACTGCTGAATTAACCTCCAGACCACGAGGTATCGATCGAGCAAACCACATGCGTCTGAGCTTTACCTTATCAGCTCCGTGGAAGGTGCAATGATCACCTCGTGTACAGTTCCAGTCAGCTTTGCTACTAGCTCTTGGCTGTAAAGAGACTGTATTTCACCTTCCTCTGTCTCCCAAAAAACACACAGTTTGGCTCCCCAGGACGACTTGTCTCAGGTCTGACCCCAAAAAGGCTAAGTGCTATGAGACAGCAGTCTCACCTACGCATTCACTACTGCCAGACCTTTCAGTCAGACTTCATTCATCTCACATGGAAAGCTTAGCCAGTATTGAAGGCTTTGTCCCTGCAGATGGGACTGTAAGCTATTCACAACTCAAATCACGATGATCGAAAGCTTATAACTGGATATGAAGCAGAGAGGCAGCCTTTCAGTTATGAGAAGTGTCCTGCTGAAGAATAATCTGCCAAAAAAGGTTATCAAGAGTTAAAGCTCTATTTTCCACAGTAACGTAAGTGTCTACGCAGGAGTTGAAGGAACGATCACAGAAACTCGAGTACTGTGATGAGGGTGAGTAAAACCTGCGTGTGCCAATGAAACCTTTTCAAGTGCTTACAGATGATCAGGAAAATTCTTTTGTCTCTGGGGATCTCTTCATGGGTGTTGAAGTAGCTTTACGGATTTGGCCTCTCAGCTCTCTCCAACTCAGTTCCCCATCTGTACAGTAGAGACATCAGTGCCTGGGAGCTGGGAGGCTGCAGCGTGCTTTGGTTGGTTGTAACTGGAACGTGCTGAAGCCGCTGAGAACCTGCACTGCACCACTGACGATGCAAAGGATGGAGTCAGCTCCCACTGCATCCCACCAGTGTCTTCTGTGGTGGAAGCAGCTAAGGGCACTGGATTCAGCTAACAAGCCCCATTTGTGGCCACAAAGTGTCAGGAAAGGTGCAGAGCAGCAAAGAGCTACTGGGTTCCAAATGCTGCACTTGACAGTCCTTGGGATTCTTGCTTGCCTTTAGTAGCACAAAGAGCAGGATATCTGTGTGCAGGGTTGTGCAGGGACCTGCCTGCCCCCCCACTGCTCTCAGAGAAATATGTCAACAGACATCATCTGCCAGGGGAAAAAACTGTCTCCTTCCTTCCTAGCTCCATTACAGGGACTCGTCAACGAGTCCTTAAAACAACCAAGAACAGGCACAGTCATCAGAATCATTCTGAAGCATTTCATGTGGTATTGCAAGTGCGATACGCTTCAGAGCCACTACTTCTAAACTAAAACATCACTGATTAATTTCTATCAGACAGGGCACGTTTCAAGAGCTGTATCCATCAAAAACTTTTCCCAGTGTTTGTAGTTAAGAACACAGAAGATTCTTTGTTCACTTCAAATCACTGAAGCAAGATGTCTGTTTCTAGAAGAGATGTCATGACACAGCATTGAGTTCAGAGGCAAGAATTACTTAAGAAATTCCATGACTTCAGTAGAAACACTGGGATAGACAGTTTTCCAGGGAAAGTGCCTAGCTATCCAGTTAATGCAATCCCCAGCCACTCTGCCCAGATCCAGCCAGGTAGCTTTGTGTTGGTTGTGGATGGTACCAGGAAGGGGGAGAGCCAAGGTACCTTGTGGAGGGGAAATCCGTGACACTCCACTCCATGGCTTGAGGCACTGAGGGTGAGAAAACAAACACCTTGTGTCTCCCCCAGCCACCCCATAGCCAAGGAGGGAGCCACGCTGCACTCCTACCAGAGGAACATCCATCCACCCAACTCACAGCCTGGCTTAAAGTCACACAGGAGCAGGAGAGAGTAGGGGATAGGAAACAGGTACATCTGCAAGTCACTGGTGGGCAGAGTAAAAGCTGATAGTCACTTCTGTTGAGCAACCAGCCATGTATTGAAGGGGCCACATGCTGTGGCTGCTTGGTAGCTATTACTCTCTCATAACTAGACACTTGCCAGCCTTCTGCTGAGGCAACTTCTCATTAAATGGTTCTTGATAAAGTGCTCGTTTCAAGTCCTCTTCAACACACAACTCCTTCACTTGGTATCAAAGACTGCTTTCCAAATGACCTCCACCTTCCTCCTTGCACACGGGGCAGTGGGTGCTGCTGCCCGGGATCATCCCGGTCACTGAGGTCTATCTAGAGCTGGCTGTCTCAGCTCCTGCTGCACTTCGGGGTCTTCGGATGAAGAAGAAAAGCTTAGGAATAGGGCTTTGGATGTCTCCCACAGATGCTGTTACTAAGAGGGTGGCTAGGGCCTTCAAGACACACTTGGGAAATTCAAAAGCAGAATGAAGAGATTTTGTGCAAGAAGAAAAAACCCCAAGCCTGGTGCAGGAGCTACAGAAAAACAGAGAGTAATGGTCATGTAGGAAAACAGTGGCATCTAAGACAACGCTTGGCCGATCCGCACATAAGTGAACCCACTAGAAAATAGAGGCTCCCTGTGGAAGAAGCCATTAAGGCTGAAACTGTGCCCTTTGTACTCAGCTCAAGAGAGACAGGTCTGGCACAGTGCATTTTAGGCTGGGAAGGGAAGAACGACTGGTCCAGCTAGAAAAACAAGGAGGCTCTGGCAGGCTGGAACATCTCTTCCCACAGTGGCATTCAGTCAGTTCTGCTCTTTCAAGAGAAGACAAAGGGAACCCTTATGGCCGCTTGTAGGAAGCCATGCAAGGAGCAGATAGCTTTCATCATCTGTTCCTCAGTCCCCCCAGCTCCACCCCACAATACATTTTCCAGACTTTCCAGTCAGCCCTGCGATGTTGACTGGTGCACTGGCTTCATCAGCTCTTTGGCATGATCTCGCTGCATTCCCTCCGCCTTCAATGAGATAAGAGAGTAGGGAATGTCATTCGCATAATGGGTGTTACTATTCAGCTGTGGAAACCAAAGCAAACACCAGAATGTTTTCTGCTAGTCCCAAGGAAGACAAAGGATGACCTCTCTACAGGATCAAAAACATTTTTCCTCGAGAAACACCAACACTCAGAAGAGCTCCTTTCAGGGTTTTTCTGGGGACAAACAAAGGAGGCTTCATCAGGGAGGGATCAGAGAAGGGAACACTCGAAGGGAGTTGCACTAACTCGGGTAATTTGAATGCTTCTGATTATCGGAGATGATTCACTTCTGTTCACTTTGCACCAAGTATTGTGAAAGATGCTGCCTTTATCTGCATTGACTCACTGTTTCACAACATGAGCTTAGGTATCGTTACTACTAATGACAACTGGAAGGCTTGGACATCCAGAACTCTGAACCCAACTGGGTAAGACTACAAAGGATTTTGGTAAAACCAAACACATCAGGAAACATGATTAAAAAAACAAACAAACAAAACAAAACAAAAAACACAAAACAAAACAACACAAAAAAAACCCACAACTCCCTCCACCTCTACTTAAAAGACGGTGTGAAAATGCTGCTGATGAAAATGTAGGTGTTCTGAGACAGCTGTCTGAAGAAGTCAAGAGGATATTTCTGCTTCTACAAAGATTGCTTTGATTTTTAACACCACTAACTGGGTTTTGCTTGGGCAGCATCAGACTTAGAGAGAGCATATTGTTGTTCATTAGTGCATGGAGTCACTTAAAAAAAAAACAACTTATGGACAAATCTCAGTCTCACCTAGCAAAGAACTCAGAAAATTTGAAAGACTGAGGTAGAAGCTAATGCCTGAATTAAAGACCACTTAAAAGAAAAGTCATAGGAATGAGGGAAAGGAAACAGTTCTCTGTCTGCATGTTATGGCATTACTTATCTGGTACAATTAACATGCTCCGAAATTACGTTTCTCACTGCTCAACCAGTATTCCTTCCAGTATTTACTGTCACTACTGTCAGAAGTACTTGACACCCATAGAGGAGACAACGTTTCTAAAACACTAGCTTCTATTCCAGTATCTGAATTAACAGCCAGGTTCAGAGGACATTCTGACTGCACTTGACACTGTATGAAATAACTTCTTGGCTAAAATTGGTGTTTCCTTGCCAAAGGAGACTTTAAAAAAAAAAAAAGTAATGAAGTGGGAGAAAGGGATTCAACTTTACTCACTAAGTGTTCTTCCTCAAAGCTTTCTCCTTAGTCCCGGCCTTCCTCCCCCCTCAGCAATACATGTCTCCTTGCTCAGGGAGAACATTCCCTCTCCAAGGTCCTATCACAAGGTTAAAAGCCTGCAATTATTAGGTAACAGTTGTCAATTGGTAGCACCTAAGTAAACGCAGCTTATGTAAGACTCTATACACACAGACATGCACTAGAAGCAGATCTTGTGAAATACAATACAGTCCCTGGTAGGCAAATGGGGCAGAAGGGAAACAAATGCATGAGAGGAGGACAACTCGACCAAGATCTCCAAGGCCCTCAGCAGTGGAGTTGGAAAGAGATGTTAGCACTGATAAATCCTGCTTCTCCAGGACAACGTTCAACACAGCTCAGATTTTGTTATGAACAAATGGCACGTCCCTAAATTAAATGACAGTGGGGAGCAAAGCATTGATTGTCCTATTAACTGAGTATCTGTGCAAGGTTGCTAAACAGGAGGTAGGAGATATGTATCAGACCCTAATGAATGAAATACAAAAAGATACAAGCACAATCACATGCTTATGGCTGTAAAGAGCTGAACTCTGTAATTATCATCTGTGGGGAAGTGTCTCAAAGAGAAAACAAGAAAGGAAATTGCAATGTATCTATTTATTTCCATAGCTACTGTATGAGCACCCTCTACTATTTGTAGGAGAGTTTCCCAACAAAACATACCAAAGGAGCAGGAAAAGGACTTGTGTATTGTTTTCTCAACATCAGCAGCAGCCTGACAGATAACGCTCCCCACCCCGTAAAGGAGAGGGTGTAAAAGCATGCTTTCCTTAGAGACAGCAGGGTAGCAGGAAAGCCAGCAAGCAGTGCCAGGTAGCTAGCTATATGGTAGGGGAGGAGGGAAATAATTTGGAGTCTGATGAGCTCTGTCAGTATAGGCTGGTCTCTCGTGTGCCTGATGCTGCATATATACACGTGGAAGTGCATACAGCAGACAGGCTGGGGAAGGAGAAGGCACAGAAATGTTTCTTGATGTAAGAGGAAGCCGAGAATATTGCAAATATCTACTAAATGGGCTAAAACAAGTGGATTTGGTCTGCCAGGTATGAACACGACTCCCATGTTATCCATTGCCCATGTCTGCTAACCATGGGGGGTCAAGATGCACCAAAGGCTCGTGATCTATTCACATTATCATCACACAGTCCTTAATAAAGGAAAGGCACAACAGTCCCAACTTACCAGTCTCTCAACCCTCTCGCTCAGGTCTCTAAACTTCCCTGAGGTCTGTCTGGACAATTCATTACTGTACCGGATATTGCTGATTTTTACGTTGCCGCTGTAATAGAACAGCTTCTGATCTGCAAGGGAGAGAAGAGGAACAGGCAATACTCACAATGCACCGAGACCCATGAACTTACAGAAGGGTCTGGGGCTGACTGCATAGATGTCCGTGGAGTGGTTGACCTGTACCCAACCCATTCAAATAAAAATTCTGAAAGCTGGGAACGCAGGAACAAGAAATCATTTCTGTTGGGTGGGCTGTGCCAAGTAGTAACAAAAAGCCCAGTTTCTCCAGCAGTTACTTTTCTGACTGACCAGTAGTACATGCACACAGAATCACAAGTAGCATCCTCCTGGTCAGCTGCCTTTCTTCCTGGCCCACTTATCCACACAACACTGAGCACTGGCATGCAACTGCTGGGGATCAGGGCAGGGGAACGGGGAAACACCATGGGTAGAATCAAGCGGGAGGCTTAGCTTGTCACTCGCTTAACAGAGGCCAGAAGGCTCATGTGTTGACCTCATCACAGAAGTAGATCATGAGGAAGACATGAAAGGAGTGAAAGCGAGTGAAAGGCAACAGAAACCACAGCCCTAACCACCCTGCACAGAAGGAAATGCTCCTGAGAAGAGATCTACAAAGATGCTAAATGAGGATGGAAAGAGTGATAGAGAAGACAGTGGATTTTCCCCAAATAAGCTTTGGTTAGACTGATGGAAAACAAACTCCCAGCACTGTGGACCTCAAATAGCACAAGAGAGATGCACTTAACAGAGTAACAGAAGAGTGGTAAGTTCTGTAAAACTTACCATATGCCAGAAAATAAACTAGGAGACCAATGGTGATGGCTGCTGCCACTGCTGTTCCAATAACAATTAGAGCAATTTTCCAGGGCTCGAGATGTCTTATTTTGATGGCTGGCTGATGAATTCTGAAAAAAAAAAAAAAAAGGAAAAAAATAAATATCTAAGAGGTGCTTTTCAATTAAAAACAAACAAAAAAAACACAAGATGCAGATGCTAAAGTTTTCTCCCTTGGTATAAGCTGATTCTTCCCACTAGTATTAAGTGACTTCTCACCCAACACCCTTAAAAATGAAACCATGACTCAAGGCTATTTTGAAATATATGCTGACATATGCCAAGAGCCACAGAAAACAGATGCAGGTGTTTCGTTCGTTTGTTTGTTTGTTTTAATGGCTCAATTAAATAGGTGTCCCACTAAGGACTTTCTTACAGTCCCTGACTGGAAATTTCCAAGAATAAAACTGTTATTCTCATTCTTCAGCTAAGTGAACTCTTGTACAGCAATGTAAGCAGCTTTCAAGAGGTTAAACAAGTCAGTTATCACAGACATACTAGTGCCTTTGCTCCTTAGTGCAACAAAACTGGAAAAAAAACCCATCCCCTTCATTTCTATAGTACGTATTTATGCATTACCCAAGCTGTTCGGTTTATTTCAGGATGAAAAGCAGGGCTGGACACACACACACAAAAAAAAAAGACAAACAGATTTTGGAGGAACAGCGTGTGCTTCCTGTTTTACTCAGGCCAAATCCAAAAAGAAGGGTAAGCATGGTACTAAGCAGTATTAGCTGAAGGGATGGAATGACAGGGAAGGGGGCAGGGACATGTGAGCAGACAAGGGAACACAGGTAGAAAGCCTAGCCGGATACTTCTCTCTGCTGTGCTCTTAATTACACAGGTGCTAATCCAAATTAACACAGTGCAAGTCAATAGGTCAGTATGATATTTAAACAAATCTGCCCCCAAAAGTTTATTTAGAGCAAATTCTGCCTTTGGCTATGAACTCAAAGACATCTTAAGATCCCATGAGCCATGTTTTCTATGATGTTATCAGCCATTACAAAATACAGAACAGGAAGGAAGAGTTTTTGGCAAAGAGTCATTCCTACTAGAGCCACCCACCTCACTCATGCTAACATGCACACCTCCAGCTCCACGTACAGCTAGAAAACAAGACTACAGGGACCCTCTCCTGAGGGTATGAAGGGATCTCAGTGAGTTCCCACATTCGTAACAAGATAATATAGCTCACTTCTGGAACACCTCATGAGGCATAATTTAAATACACTAGAGTTCATTCCTCCTATACTCTAAAACAGCTTATTAAACTCTCATCTCATCTGGTTTTCTTCAAAATGAATCCGTAGATCCACAGCAGAAAAAAATAACACCAAAATGAAACGGTTGTGTTAAGAGTTTGGTGAAGAGCAGCTCCAACATTATTTCTGAGCCTAGTGCATGGAAGTTCTCTTAAAACACTAAATGGAGAAATGAAGAATATGTAGGTATAAATGGTTAGGGCTTTGTCTCATTAACAAGAACATTTAGGAAATAGCTCGATATAGTAACTGCCTTTGATAATTGAAAAGACTTTGGCTGGTCAATCTCTGTAGCATCTTTTCCTCACGCCTCATGTTACCCTGTTTTTCAAGCCACACATTTCTAGACTGATTGACCAATGGGCTCACAAGTGTTCAGAGTCAGATACAGAAAAATATAGGAAACTGCCTCTAACTTCCTCATAAACTGATCTTTCTTTCCAAGGGACAACTATCTCAGTTATTGGAAAGCAAATAGGAAATGGGATAAAATAAAATAGGGATAATTTAAATATTTTGAGAAGAGATTTCATAAGCACTTTGGTCAGAAAATTGATTAAAACAAATCTAAGAGAACCACACCTTAACATCTCTAGTACTACTACATT
Organism: Anser anser; assembly: GCF_964211835.1. Lineage (NCBI taxonomy): Eukaryota > Metazoa > Chordata > Aves > Anseriformes > Anatidae > Anser > Anser anser. The sequence continues at coordinate 15,444,296 of NC_139724.1, forward strand.
TGCTCTCTCTGTTTATTTAAAACATAAAGCCAGAGTAATTTAACTAAACTTCCAATGATCACTCACCGCTGTGGTGCCTGGAATCTGGTCTCCATGGAGAACATTCATTTATGGGGGTAGCCCTTATAGATGTGCTACATGAAATCAGGATCTAACAAGACTCAGCTTATTGTCTGAGAGGTCTCAAAGCCCTAGTGGGTGTAGCAGTAGCTCTTACCTTAGTTCATTAAGTGAGTGGCAAGTTCAGCCTTAGTTTATGCTTTTTATTTTTTCCTGTGCGGTGCCAGGAGTTGGACTCGATGATCCTTATGGGTCCCTTCCAACTCGGGATATTCTATGATTCTATGCAGCTAATAGTCAAAACTAAGACATTCTGTCTTCTCCATGGACAATGTGTTTTGCAAATATTTCTACAATGCTTGCAGTGAGACTAAGTCGCAAAAAAAAAAAAATCAAAAAAAACAACAACAAACAAACAAAAAAACACAGCTAACTTGACACGACCTACTCACATTCATTATCTTAGTTTCATTTAAAAAAGCAATTGCCTTCCTCAAACTTCACAGAAGGAAAAACACTTAGAAGGTCTTTCAGCTATAACGATCCTGGCAGAGCCCCAGACCAAAATGCTGGGTTTGAGAAGCCCATTTAAAAGGCTGAATGCCAACTCCACACCACAGCAGGTGAGTGAGAAGAAGTAACTGCCTATTGTATCAGTGAAAGAATGGTATCAGACCAGAAGTAACATGGCTGGGACACAGTTATAGAGAGAGAACGTTCTATATATTACAAACTTTTTCAGCATTTTTGTGTAAACATTTTAATTTTTTATATCCTTATTCTTAATTTCTTCCCTTTTGTGTTCCATGTAGTAAACACAAGCCTCAGTCCACAACAGTTACTTATATGTGTAATCTTACTCACTATATGACTTCCACTGAATTCATGAAACTTCTCTGAGAGCACCATTTCATCAGGCTCTAAATTGAACAGCTTCTTAACTGACTAAATTCAACAAATACATCATAGAAAGTCACTTAATAGAGGTGGGATTGTTTGGGGAAAAACTGAGATGTCTTTTTCCCCTTTTTTTCTGAATAAATGCTTCCCTTTCCTTTTAAATAAAAGCATGAAAGGACTGTTAAAGACTTGCTCTCCATCACTAATTTGTTCTAAAGCCAAAACTTTGTTTAAAAAAAAATGTTATGACTAGAATGTCCCTGATTAGGCTGTTTGGCTAATCTGTACAAACTGGATACTTCTCCATTTGAAAAGATGCGTGGACTGAATTTCAAATCCAGGTTTTCAAAGATCTGTGTTGGAGACAAAAGCACAGAGCTTGCTGGGCTGATACTTGTCCATTTCCACTAGGTTTGAGTTGTATTGCTGCTCTGCTCTGTCTCCTAAGGTTCATTCCTCAAAGATTAATTATTACACAATGGGACGTTGTCAAATAAAAAGTGAGACAGTACTTGTAGGGATTCAAGACACGTGAGAAGTAACTATCCCAAAACTGAAATAGCTTTGATTCACATGACCAAGAGCTTGAACACTGCAGAGAGCTGATACAAGTTCAATGGCAGGAAATTATGTTCACAGGTCAAGAGTCAAGCAGTCTCTGCTAACCCCTTGGGAACTACCTGTTCAACAGAGAAGGAACAGGGAGCGTAACAGAAATACACAGCAGGATTAAAAACCCTACAGCAGCAGTCAGTAGTTTCCTTCAGGAGAAACGGAGATTTTAAGCCTGAGCCAAAAATCAGCTGAAAATCTCCCACTGACCTCACTGGGTTTTCTGTTAGGGTCCCTTCTGCTTGCAGCCTTCATGGTCCTGCCCTCTACCTCATTGCAGTAATCTTAAATACACCGCAGTCAGGGACTGGGTTTCATCCCTTGGCAAAAGGTTGTTTGCCAATTCCAGCTTAAAATTTGTCTGATTAGGAAGAGGAGTGAAAAGTTTGCTGATAAGGAGAAACAAACAAACAAACAAAAGATGTAAAATTGTCCACATTAGCATAACAATTTCATTTGGTTGTTTTGTTTCCTAATAATTCCTAACAATTTAGTGGCTTTTTCATCTGGCGTTCTGCTGGTTATTTTCCTAGAAATGTCCACTGAGACTTCCTGAGTGGTGGTGGGTGATTTGAAGGGACACATTTTATATCAGTGTTTGGGCTCCCCCCATCATGAGCACAAAGCAGCCCCCAAGAAACCTCTTCCTGAATAAGAAGCCCACACCAATAAACACAAAACCAGAGGGATCCCTCCCCCTTATAAATTTTAAAAGCCACACATGGCAAGGACACAGTGGTTAGCTAGTTGTCTGTTGACTTTCATTAACAGAGGGGTATCAAAAAAAAAAAGTTTCAACAATTTAAAAATCTTATCTAATACCCTAACTAGTTTCTTATGGATGCCATTTAATAAAAGTGTCATAAATACATTAAATAAACCATTCACATACTTGCCTCAGTACAGCCTGAAACTGCTAATTTAGGAAAGAAATAGCAACTCTTCCACATCTCGGAATTAAAGTTCACTTCTTCCAAGGGAGCAGATTTAAAACCCTCTCCAGTGAGTCAAACCTCCTGCTTCAGAGGGAAAGCCCTTGCCAGGGAAGAACGCACGCTCTGACGCTTGTGAGAATTATCTGCCCTCCATTAGCTGCTGTGAACTTCAGATCAGAGACTGTGTCTAGCTAAGTCAGCACGCACTGTGAAACAGCACAGGCCTCTGCTTCAGCATGCAAGCACCAGCAGCGTCTGCAAAAGAAAGTTGTTGACATGACAGTGCAACTACCAAACCCAAAACAGCCACCTAGAAGTGATGTTTTCTTGTGGATTATCAAATGTCTTTCGTTTATAGTCCTATAAAAGAAGCTTAGGCAGGCAGATTTTCTCTATAGTTTTAAAATGTCTGATATTTCATTCCTGTTTAAGATGCTTTGAGGAAAATTGATGAAAAGTGTTTTATCAGCCTTAGTAATAATTGCTCTTCTGCCTTCGTGATTGTGTGCATCTGCAACAGCTTATATCCACTGAGAATCTGGCCCAAAGTATCCAGCTTTTCATGTAGTTTGGAAGCTTGCATTTCTGGCTGAATAATAGGTTTTTCTCTATTTTATAGCTTATATACAGTAAAAAGTTGCTGGTCTGGGCAGATAAACAGTGCGATGCTGTAATCTAGCAAAGTTTTTTCACTGAACAGAGGTGGACAAATTTCTTCACAGGAGAAACCCTGATGAAATCAGAGAAGACTCCTTAGGCAAGAGATTCAGCTGAGCCCAGGGCAATTTTCCAGTGACAGAGAAATTTAGCAATTCCCATGTTCTTTTCTGTATGAAACCTGTCCCTGTTATCATCAAATCTGTCCACAAACTACATGAAGTTGTCAGATTGTCTAGTATCGGAAGCATGTCAAATTAAGCCATCCCAAGGTTTGTGTTAACAAGACTTCATTGAGAACACTGATCTCTGTAACTAAAAATACAGAAATGGACAAAGTATGTGATGGAAACAAAATGAATTAAAGGCTTACAGTTGACCCAAAATGCACTGACCCAAAATAGATTGCCTGTGAAAAACTTAACAGAGTAAGGCACTTCTGCAACACCCTCTAGTAGGAACAGCAGAGGCCAGAAACGCAGCTGAGCTTACACTGGGGCTTGCTCAGGTAATGAAGATGACCAGATTTTAATACCCAGGATTAAGTTCTTCACAATTTTGTTTTTCTGTCTGAAAAGCTCAGAAACTGAGGGAAAGTGGCAAGGAAACACAAATGGTACCAATTCTAAAGTCATCAAATTAGTTCTGGCATATATCAGAACTTCACTACAGCTTCTGGAATCAGGGTCTAGACCGGAGCACACAAACTGAGCAGAGTAAGTTTGTTTGATACCATGCAGGAACATCTACCTCCTGCAATAATCAGGCACAACTCCCACTAATACCAATGGAACATGACTGTCCTTGCACCAGGGCTGGTATTCATTTCCTGCTACACCTCAACAGTCTGTAATTTACACTTATTTTGCCCACCTACCGGATGACAAATTGGTGCAAGTGGCACTGCATTTCCACCTACATATTCACTTTTAGACTAACGTATACAGCACCAGTTACTCTACAACTTACCCTGCCAGCACACAAGATCTTCACAAGGAAGCTGTGGTAAGCTGCTGCTCCCCAGACCACAGGGCACAGCACGATGTGAGAGCGACAAGACCAACTAGGCTGTCCACTCCACCCTGTTCTCCTTAGCAGCTTTGCTTTCTGAAGGGTCTTATGGAGGCACATGTTCCAGCTTAGCTCAAAATGCAGTAAAAAGGGACATCTTGGAGCTGGATAAAGCTAACACTGAAGTAGTACTCTTATTATAGACTAAGGCACAGTGTGATGTGCTCAAACAGCAAGGTTCACAGGTGAACACTCAGACCTATATCCCTGGCCAACAAAGATATCTGGACATTTAACAAGCTACATGGGCTCTTTGATTAAGACCAGTCTCCATCCTTTCTGAAATGTGTAAATATTTAGTTATCCAACACAGATTTTCCCCACGTAAGATTTTACAACAATCTAATCAACTATTTAAACAACTAAATCCTTTCCTAAACAGGAGGCAACCAAACTGGACTTAGATGTTGTTTAACTACTGTCTAGCACACTGTTATTAAAATGATTTACACCACTGTTGATATAAACAAGACATAGCAACTAGATTTCCATCTAACTAGAAAAAGGAATAGCTTTTCAGTTCTGCTATGTACAGAACCCTCACTTATACACCTTTATATAACATGCACAAAGTGATTTCTTCCTCACTGACTGTCAGAGCAGCACAGTTTTAAAGGTATGGATGTTGAACTGGCAGCGGGATCTTTGAGTGTTGAGTACCACAAGCTGAACTCATTCTTCTCCTGACAAAGTCAACACTATATTGACTAAAATATTATTGTCCTTGGAAAAAGAGAAAAACACTTAAGTGTGCAGAAGGAATAAGTTCTGTCAATCCAGCAGCAAAGTTTCCATGAATTCAGGAGCCAGTGTTAAACAACAAACTACAGGCAGCTCACTCTACATTTACAATTGGATCCCTACTCTGATCTAAGAGATCATAGTAGAACACTGTGGCTGGGAGGCTCCTTTTTGTAAAAATACTCTGAACTTTCCAGCAATGTCTTTGACATTAAGTTACGGTAAAACAAAACTAAGAATATCCAGCATCTCTGACCGCATAAAATGTTTTCAAATACAAAACACCTGGTCACTATCCTCAGAAACTGTGGCTTCTTCTTTAAAAGTTCTAGCAACAACCTTTAACAATGAACATTTCATGGGTACCTTCTCCTTATGTAGCTATGCTGTCTTTGCTGTTTTAACTGGGACCCTTTGCACAGCTTGAGGGAAATAATATTGCACCTAGACCTGACCAAAAGGCATGTTTTCCCAAAATCATCTTGTTAAAATTTGATTTTGACACAAAAGTTTCCTGGATTCTGCACTGCTGCAATAAAATCCTGCTGGGGGCAGGATAAGACAATTACAGAGGGAAAGATAAGCGTCAACTTAAGCTATCATATCAACTCTCTAAACAGAAGGCAAATCTTTGTGCTCCTGGCCATGCTAAGAAAGGATTTTCCTCTGCAGTTCTCTCTCCAGCCACACATTGTTCCTTTCATTCAAACCAATCCCCCAAATCTCCCCTTCAGCCTGCAACTTACTGTTTAGTGTCCCCTCCACTTATTGCCCCGTTTCAAGTTGCAAATTTAGGGTGGGTCCATGATGTACTCTACTTCTAAAAGGATGAAGGGAGGCAGAGATACAATGAGGGCTGAGAGCAGGAAAGGCAGAGAACAGCAATGTCTTTTCTTGACCTATGTATGTCCTTCACTTCCTGAAGCTCTCCCATAAACGATATCCCCTACTAACATTACACCTCCAAATAAAACTTGCTGAGTTAAAACACACCACCTACTTTTGAAGATCCCATGGTAGGTCCCGGTAGGTCTGGTAGCCTTTCTGACCTCCAACCACAGTTCGACTGAAGTCTGGACTGCGTAGCGAATGCTGCTGGAAAATGCAGGAGTCGCATTGACTGGTGTGACGGGAAGGGAAAGGTGTTGAGTGAAGATCCTTCATTGAGGCACGGCTGGCGCAACACCCAGCACCCTGTGGGTTATTGCAAAACGAGAGAGCGAACTTCGGAATAAAAACAAACAGAGGTAAGCATGGAGTCGATAAGAAGACTCTAACTTGATCAGCTCAGCATCAAAGAACTCCCCAGGCAGAGATGGATGGGGCAGATAAACCGGCCCAGGCAAGAAGACTTGTTCCTCACCACAGCAGAACAGGAAGTGTGTTAAGTTTCCCTTTCCTAGCACTCCCTTTCTGTCCAAATTGTGTCCTTACAGCAGGCCTTCGCCTGACTGGCAGCACCTTCTACCATAGACTCACTGTAAAAGCCATAAGGGAGAGTCACCGCACTGTCCGCACTTCAGTCACCCGCCTCTTGAGATGGCCAACACAAAGGCCCAACACAAAAACAAACACAGACATAAACGGCTTGGTCAGCCAAGCCGCATCTCCCTCAGTGCTCGCTCTTCCACAGCCGTCCTGGACTCCCTTGGCATCAGGGACATGACAACTATAAGTATCCGGCCTCCTAATTACACGTTAGTCATGTAATGGTTGGCACAACCCCGCCTGTGGAAAATGCTTACTCTGTGAAAAGGGCCACCAATCTCCTTGGAATTCACTTCTCCCAGCACAAACCTGGTTCTTCAGAGCCAGCTGGAAGGGGAAAAAAATGGATATTCTCTGGTGAGAGATTCGGCACTTACATCTAAATCCCCAAATGAAAATGGAAAATTACCAGAATCCAAACTCCTTGCTTCTGGCCTTTGATGCACTTGGGTTTTTGCCAAAAAGTTGGAAGCATTTGTTTTTTCAGTGAAGTATCAGGAATCCAGTCACTTTCATGGGAACACTCATTCACAAAATCCTCAGTAACAGAGGGGTAGAAAAAACAGAAGGATGAAATTTTCATCTAGTCACACACAGTCCCTTTCCCTCTTTCCCCAGAAAGGTCCACTCACAAGCACTTCAACATGATTTGAGGAACAATTGTCTGGACAACTCATTTCTGAGACGGTGGGAAAAGCTGAGTGCTGCTGCACTGCACCTCCTGTTTCTCTCGCTGTTTTTTTTTTCCCCTTGCTTTGGTCAAGTCAACTGCTTTTTTGGCTTCTCTTATCTCCCTGTAGAAAGGGCATTGCTGCAGTTACCTACCTTATATGAGTGAATAAATACAAAGTTACTGTGTACTAATATCCTCCTTTGGACCTTCTCTTCCCGCACAGCCCCACTATTTTCTTTTTCAAGGTCAATAACCGCCCCCCCCCCCCCAAAAAAAAAAAAATTATGAAGAGAAGTACCAGCTTAAAAGGAAACTCCTGCTCCATAGAAAAATATGCAACATCCACAGGAACTCCAGCACTCCAACTTTACAAACCAATTCAATCCAGAATTTATGACAATATGTTAAAATCGTCTGGTTTAACTTTTTTTTTTTTAAAAAAAATACAAGTTATGATCACAAAATCTGTCATCCTTTCAAAATACACACTCCTAGAACAGAAAAGGTTTAATTAAGCTTGGGATGTAACCCAAAGAAGCATGTAGCAATTTCTTCCCAGAATGGTCAGTCTGAGGCTGTGCACAGTGGCCTGGTCACAGAGATAAAAGTTAGCAGCATTGTTAGCAGGTTATAAACATTAACTGCTTGATTAGTATTTGAAGACCACAAATAAGGTGCTCTGCATAGCTAGGCCAAGCACACTGGGCAAAGGTGGCCCTTGAAGTCTTGACAGAGTAAGATGCATAGAATTTTCCCTGATGTGCCTACAAGTGCAAAGGCCAACTCTACCCACCTGGGTCAAGAGAAAAACAAATCCCAGCAGAACAGGTCTTTACTTCAGCAAACAGTGGGAGCTTGAAGTAAAACTCACTCAGGAACATGGGTTCTGCAATGAGATTTCTTGGAGAGGAAGAGCATTCACTAGAAGAACACCAGGTTGCGAAGGATCTCTGGAGGTACTGCTAGAGGAAGTGTCATGGACAACAAATAAATGAACTGGTAATTTTCAAAGCTCATCTCCAGAGGACAGACCTTCTTCCTGCTGTTACTGTAAAGCATGAACAATAGAGATAGTCCAAAAATAGGATTTGGATTTTTCGGATCAATAATTTTTTGCAATTTGCCTAACAACAATTAAAGTAGGTTGCTTTTGTTTTCAGATTAACTAGCCACTAAAATAAATTGTCCTGGAAAACAGTGGAAAATAAGGAAATATTCTTGCCTGCATCAGAACATACAAGAGCCATTTACACATACTTGTCCACGGGAACAACGGTACAGACAGGCCAAGAAAAGACAATCATTAAGGAACAATTTTCTTCACAATAAATTAGCAAATTGCAAAGTGCTTATTATTGGGGAGTTATTCAGTAAGCAAAGTCAGTAAGTAGTATTTTTGGTTAATAGTAGGGAAGCAATACAGAAACTATCTATCAAAGCATAGGGTGGAAATCAGACAATGTGGGCGCATGGGATTTTGTAAATGAAAGTGTAAAAAGATGTAATAACGATTCCATCCATTTAACCCTGCAAAGTCAGCCCAGCCAGTCAGTCTGCTTGCCTAAGAGTGGTAATAACAGGCTGCCTTGGTTTATGTTTGTGTACTCACACAGGCTGCATGGCTGTAGAGACAAAGGATACCTTGAGAGATGGCCACTGGCCAGCCCCAAAGCAATAACATCTTTGGAATTTATAAGCAAAGATGTTTTACATAATTGCCTACCAGTTACTCAACCTGAGCTATGAATTTTAGATCATGTATCGTGCCAGTCATTACTTTTCCAGTGAGAAGTGGATGTTCCTGCCGGCGATATTCAACAGAACTGACAGAAGCACTGTTAAAGTGCACAGCACCAATCAACCTGAACTAATTAGACCTGCTCTGAGCAGGGGGTTGGACAAAGACCTCTGGAGATCCCTTCCAATCTAAATTATTCTGTGAGCACCTGAAAAGGCCAAATGGGTCTACTACAATGGAATTCTATCCTTGGAGATGTCCACTCATTTTCCATCAGCTCATTTTGACAGCTCGGTTGAGGCTTCAAGACCCCTGAATCCTGAAAATATGAAAGCATCTTGCATTTCACTTCTGAAATTCAAGGGAGCTCTAAATGAGATGCATTTCTTTATACTTACCTTCAGCTAGACATGCTACGCACCACCTCTCCTGCTTTCACAAAAAAAAAAAAAAAAGTTTACTATAACATCCTTTCTTTGGCACCTGAAATTCCCAGCCATGGCTTTTAATAACTGGTAAGTGGAAGGATGGAACGATTCTCCAGCTCAAATGTCAGGGCTGGGAGAGAAGCCAAGTCCTTTATCTTGAGCCATAAAAAGTCACTTGAGGTCAAATTTTAACACGTGCCCCTGCAGTTTTGAGATCCTGAGCATGTAGAGGCTCTCAGATGTTATAGCCATGGCCTCAAGCCCTGCAGTATGCTAGATCGTGCCCTGGTTGGTTTCCAAACAGTCCCTCTTTCCAGGCCCTTATAACAGAAACTGCTACACCCGTCTAAGTAGCAGACAGAAAGGCCAGCCCACAATACTGACAACGCCCTTAGACAACAGAAATCCCCCACTTCCAGTGTCATAAAGAAAGAATTCATAGCCTGTCACCCCATTCAAGGCAAAAAGGTAGCACACATATATGTACCTGTCCTCTGCAGCTGCCCAGCCAGAGCTTCTGCTTGGTACAGAGGAACAGGCCAGCCCACATCTCGTTCCTGGGGTTACCTAAAATCAGGCCAACAAGCCTCTCTGGCTACCCACCACACAAATCCTCCTCTCACGGTCATCTACCAAGCATCTACCAAGAGACATGAGGTCTTTATATGGCTCGACTAGGCCTACAAAGAAATAAGGTACACTGAGATAAAAAAAAATCCGCTATATCCTTTACAGGTACTGCCCAAATTAAACATAAGATTGTAATTTTAGGCAGCAGAAGTGCTGAAAAGACTTACTGGGAGCACTGGTGCAGATTGATGCTGCAGGCCTGTCAGTGGTCAGGAGGCATTTGTATAATGCCCTCGCTAACATGCTTTAACTTTTGGTTAGCCCTGAAGTGGTCAGGCAGTTGGCCGTGGTGATCCTTGTAGGTCCCTCCCAACTGAACTATCCTATTCTGCTCTCTGAAGGTGATATGCTCAAAACAAGACTTCTCTTGTGTCTCTATGTTCCCAGAAAATGGCTAGCTTTGATTTGATTTCATTCTAGTTCTTACCAGCTAATTTGCCTACTGGAAGCCAAACTGTGTCTGCCTCTTTGAAATGCTTTCTGCCACAGCTATTATCTGTGCCAGGTGACTTTGCAGAAGCATGCAGGACCCACGCAAGACTGTGGTTCTTGTGAACAGTTGCCTGCCTGATGCATTGTATGCTGCATTAGCTTTTGAGGCTTCACAGGCTACATCAGACATAATGAGTATCAAGCCCATGAAGTCTGTCCTGCAGCCATTTCAACTCTGGCTAACCTTGCAGTCAGGGTTTAGAGGACAAGTCACTTTGAAGGAAAAACTCAGCATGCTTCAAGCAGGACTGCTCAGCACCAAAATTAAGGTCCCACTTTGCAGCAGTGCATATGAGAGCTCCCTCTTGGGTAACCTGTTCTCTGCCTAGGTTGCACAGAAGGGCTTGTTTTCCCCTCCATGCCCTACTATTTTCATTGATTACTCAATTAGTGGTAACAGTGCCAGACAAGGTGGGGACAACAGTGCCAGGTACTGCATCCTGGTGAAGTTCCGTCCATCAGCATGCAGATGGCCTGGTGTCAGCTGTCCTCAGCTTGTCTTGCTGGAGCACTCACCTGCCACAGAAACCATTGGGGGGCAGTCAGCTAGCCTGAGTACCATAAACAGTCTAGTCCAAGCCTCCTGCTCAAAGCAAGAGCAACCAGACCATCTGGGCCACAGTCTGTCCACTGGGAATGGATGATCTCAGTAACATGTCCCTTTGGTATGCAGGTCATCTGGCCTGGAGTGCCAGACTGTCTGGGTCACTCAAAGGTTGCAGACTGCAGGTGACCCCAAGAGTCTGAGGAAGGTCAGATACATGACAATTGCAGGCAGCTGATTGTTTTTGACTTGCAAAGAACTGTCCGTGGTTATAACAGCCTCCGGATACCAGGATGCTGGCAAGTCCTTCCTCAAAGATTGTGCCGCCCAGCGACACAAACAGAAGGTGGGAGGCACTGCAGCTGAGGGGAAGAACAGAGCAAGGCACAACTTTTTGGGTTTAGCTAAGGCATTCCTTCCAATAATCAAGTGAATAAGAAACATGCCGTGTATCCCTTGACCTATCCAAGTTTACAGAAAAGAAACTCATCAGATTTTTGAGTAACAGGTTTCCAAAAGCCTTTTCTTTGTCTTTATGGGAACAGCTTATTTGCACGAGAACAAGCCGCTAGCGATGAACAGTGGCTTGCAAACAAAATATCCTTAAATGACACTTCCTTTGAATAACGTATTAAATTAAAAAGCTCAAGATAAAGCAGATTAACAGCCATTTGTAACACTTGCTTAGCTATTCTATCCAGATGAGTTTTGAAAATTGTTCTTTGCAGCAGTAACAGATCAAAGAAACCAAGCAAGCTGAGATACTGACAGCCATAGGTTTTATAGAAGGATCCTGGTTCAACCACACGTACGAAAGACCAAGAATTGTTTCTCAGTTCTCCACTTCAAGCCCTTTGATAGGAACTCCACCCACTTGGCTCCCCCAGCCAGATATGGCCACAACAGCTGAACGTTTCCTTGGACCATGGCAGTAACCAGCTACAAAATCCTCATTAATACTTAAGTGTCATGTACACAGCACATGCTGCCAGAAAACAGCAAAAAAGTAGTTTTCCCTAAGTTGATCAAAAAAACAAAACAGACTTGTTACAAAGATGTCTGTTACAAAGCCTGTCTCTGATTTAAGACTCCCTTTATTACACTTGACCTAGTAAAACATGACACAAGGGCTACTGTTCTTCCAAAGGAACCTTCTCGTTCCTACCAACCTTGCATGTCTTGGAGTTCTGCACTAAGGCTGGCGTACTTTTTTTTTTTTAACCCTTTCAATCTCAAATTCGAAGACCCTCCCTTTGTCTGTTAGGTATTACAGACCAGGATCAATGAACTCTAGCACATTTTAATCATAAAGAGCTTGCTCTTCTGGCTCAGAACTTCCCAAGTTTCCCATCTTGGAAAGGAACAAATCTGGGGTCTTCAATCTATAAGAATAATCAGTTCTCAAAATAGGAGATCAAAGCAAACAGCAGCTGTAAGCCACTGCAAGGTTCCCATCCTACCAGACTCCAAATTGCTGCTGCTCTTTGCCATCTTTTTTGCAAGAAGGCCAACGAGCTGAGAAAACAGACCCATGATGCCAATAACCAATATTGTGCACTTCCAGTCTACGTTCCTGCAGCACTGTGGTTTGGCTCTGGTGCAGCAGAGAAGCAGGCAAAATCTGCTCAGTCAGTATGGCTCATAGCCATAATGTGCTGTACTTACATCTGTGAACAGGAGCATTTGATACCAACTTTTTGGTAAGTGGGGGAAGAAACCAAAGCTCAGTGCTGCAGAGGCCTACTCTAAAAGCTGAACAGCTGTCCTTTCCTCAAATTTTGCAAGATGACCATGGAGCATCTCTGCATTGTCAAGGCAATGCTGACATACTACCTTGTACTCCAGGCTCCCTCCATGGAGCTGAAACGGAGCACCACGAGTAGCTAAGAGGCCCTTATACAATACGATTCACCCTCTAGTGGCTGACCCAAGACCTGCTTCTGCCTGCATGCAAAACTGAGTAACGTTGACCAGGCAGGTTAACTTGTTCGAGTCTGGACAGTGTGCACAGGGCTTCCAATGACACTCCTCAAACAAGTCAAAGACACCTGTTAAAGACTACATAAATTCAGTATGTAAATACATGGCATAGAATCGGTATAATGTTCTAAAACCGATCAGTCCCCAGCTGGCAGTTGTTTACCATGACACAGGAAATTAACAAGTACATAGAACAGAAGACAATTTTTAACAGTTTTTTATTAGATTGACATATAAATTACATTCCTGTGTGTTATGGTTAGATGCATCCCATTCTGCCTTCAGTGGTGGTCACAATTCCTTTGAAAACATGGTTGAGAGCAGGCAAAGCTTGCAGCTTTAGAAATAGGTGAGACCAGCTTAGAAAAAATACAAGTCTGCTAGGCCACCTAAACCAAACAACATTTTTGCTGCATACATTGCTTCAGGTTTCCACAATCTCTCTCAAGAAAAGCTAGACGATGCTGACATCAGTGTAGTTTTGCCATAAGAAAGAGATTCAGATCCATCAGGTCCATCTGCACCAGTATGCCTGTGGATGGAGTGTTCTTTGAAGTGATCTCTTTGACAGTCCCCATTTATACTGCTTTGCATCACTAAGAGGCCTCAGAGCATGGAAACTACATTGCTTCCAAGAGAAACAAGGCCAGAAGACTTGTTCCTGCTGCTATCATGAAAAACACACACTGTGTAGGTGTCTGGTCCTCTGAAGTCCCATTCCTCCTTGCTGCACTGCACTGGCACTTGGCATTAACGTCAGCCATGCACTAGATCCCTCCAGACAGATGCTCAGAATTGGAAGCTCCTTCAGCAAAAAATGAGTTCACTTTTTCAACTTTGTGTGCACTACTTTGGAGAGTTACATTTACAGCAGCCCTTTGCACAGATCAAAATGCTTAAGGGTTTCTGATTTTGTACCCAAAACAAGTGCAACTAGAAAGTTCACATATTCAGAAGAAATCTTTTGGACATCTACTTACCTGTTTCTGGAAACCAGTGAAATATTTGGGATTTGCAGACCTAAAAATATTCTGTTCCTGAACTACAATGAAATTTGGCAGGATAGGGAAAAAAAATGTGCCCTTTGAAAACCCAAGCCTGAAGTGCTTTGGGAATTAGAAACTCTTGGCATCTTTTAATAATGTTTCTTTTTCAAGAAGACTTGAAGTTCACTTACTGTCCTGGTAAGACAATTGTTATCAGGAAAAAAACAAATCTTATACACTTACCATGCATTGTATTTAAGCTTCCTTTACGGGTAATATACTTCAAATCCATGTTCTGTTTACGGGATTAAAGTGAGATTTGTCAGGCTCAGACCTATGGAACCAGCTTGATACTTTTTATTCCCTACCTAAAACTTAAACCACTACGTTTTTTTTTCTGGAGCTCACAGTATTCCACAAGAAAAGTTCCTTGAGAGCACATTTTAAACGCCAGGTCTTCATGATGTTCACAGAAGTAGGATAACAGCTTCAGACCCTTGTTCTTCACGCAAACCTTTTCTGGTCATCCAAACACCCCATAGCTCCAGTGAAGATCCAGCAAAGCATGGTTTTTTTGCAGGCACCTAAATCATAGGATGTGCAATAAAAGTACTTCTGTTAACTTGATGCTCTGCTGGGTAGGGTTTGCAGCAAGCTGCATTACCCCTGAACTACCACGGATGATATTAACTGACTTGTACTCAGTTTGGACAACACTTCGATCCTAAGACTATAATCAGTCTTTCCCCAAATGGTCTAACTGTGAGGATGCTGAAAGCCTCCCGCTTTGCTCATCTTTTCTAGCCTGGCATAAAATTCCTGCCTGTTTGCTACACTGGATCAGCTCCGGGTCTCAGCAGTGTGGCTGGTATTTCCTTTGACAAGTTCTTTCTCTTCTGACCACCAAGGAAAAAGAGAGCGAGTGGCTCATATATCTAACAATTAAGACCACACCATTCAGAGTTGTCAGAATGAGCAACCACATGGTGTTGGAAGGAGTCTGCAAACATATTAAGGAAAGCATCCTCACCAGGGATAGGCACGTTCCACTGCTGGGGTGTACGAGTTTGAGGAACGTGGGCTCCTGAAAACAAAGGCAAAGAAATTAGAAAGTTTGTGAGATCAGATGGGCTAGCTACGGACTAGCAACAAGACACAGGCACCTCTTAACTCCTGACAGAAGAAAGATCTTTACGTCGATTTCTGGGTCAGTCTGAAGTTCTCTGTTCTGAAGCAGACATGCAGTTCCACCATGACAATGACGACGTGTTTTTTTTCACCCCCCAGGATGCAGCTGCAGATATACAGGTTAACTTAAAAAGACCTGAGAACACCATTTGTGAGAACAAGCTGTTTTTGGAGATTGTTTTTGGCAATGGTCATACCAAGATTGTTACAAAGCTCCATCCTGCACAAAAAGCCAAGGACTTTTATTAAAAACAATACAATCTGGAAAGTTTTAAAATGGAAATTCATTCAGCCAAATATTCTGATATGACAACAGAATGGCATGAATACAAAGTGGTTTTCAGTCTCAAATCCAGCAATCACTCGTGGCAAATGCTGTGGTAGGTACAGTTCATACAAAGCGTGTTCACTTGTTCAGAGAACGTGGACAGAAGTTGATGTCTCTCAGCAATCACTACTTCAGGATAACACAGCAAAGAAAACTTCTCAATTTACCTAGGTAGCTGACATGATACTAGGAACTGGAATATCTCTAAGCCATCTTCTGTTCATTATTACAGTATGCTCCCTGGAACATTGCAGGAAAAGAGCTCAAGGAGTATTCAGAAGCGCAGCAGCCTTGGAGTCACAGGCTCAATTACAGCTGGTCTACGGATCGGAGGGGCCTTGGGAACACGTAGCAAACAGATGGGCAATATTTTAGTTATGACTTCTCCTGGATGCTGATAAATGATTGTTTAGGCTCAGATGCTTTGCCTGGTTACAAAAGTAGGCCAAGACATTTGGACACAAAGAAGAGGGTCAGCATGTTGCACATAAACCAAAGCCTTTGCCCCTTTGACAGAATACTTTGTGAACAAACAGCTCTGTCACACGAATTGAGTCCGTTCCTTTCTGGAGGCAGGCCAAACCAATTTCAAGTCCTAGACTACTCTGAGCTTGCTGGCACTTGATATATCACCACAAGCCAAGCCAGCAGCTGTTTAGAGGGTAACCACAGAGCAGAATGTGTCAGAGGAATAGCCTTACACACAGCCCACAAAACTTAAGCCACTGCAGGTTTCAGATGCCCGTTTGGGAAGCGATCCAGTCTCGATAATAAGTCACTCGTGTGTATACTCCTGGTTTATTTGGCTTGCCACAGTCATCTCCCCAGCTCACTATTCCCACGAGATACCAGATTCCTCTGGAGTTTGCATGCACCAGTGGCCCACCAGAGTCACCCTAAGGAGAAAAACATCAGTAGGCAGGAACATAAAGAAAACAGTGTTCACTAATGAAGTGAGCATCACATTGTTCTGTTACAACTGACAGATGTTTGTCTCCAGACCACAGCTATGTTTAACCTCTGCATGACTTCTTGAGAAGACGGAAGCTGACAGCCAGTATCTAATAGTCTATCCCATTCTATACCCTCACATCTTCATTATATATAAAAACTAAACACGTAAGTGCAGACCGCAGCCCAGGAGCAGTGAAGTTCTTAATTTACATCTGTAAAGATCTTGAACCCCATAAACAAAAAACATACTTTGGAGGATCTTGATTATTTCTTATTTCTAGGAAACATCTCTTCCCACCCCATGTCCTTCCTTTTTACTATTACTTAAGACAAGGCTTACCTGGCAAGCATCCACCTGTCCCTCTAAGTATCCAGCACACAACATTCCAGGTGTTACTGCTCCACCATACACTTCCCTCCTATTGCAAATTCTAGTGCTTATAATTTTCACTTCTGCTTGTCGAAGTTGATTAACGCTATAGCCTAGAAGGAAAAGTGGTATTAGAATTTGCAGACAGTGTATGCAACCTAAAACACACACAAGGATTAGGAGTAGTCAGGTTTTTCTATAGCTTTCCTGCCGTTGCAGGCAGCAAAGGGAGCTACTCAGACAATGTCTAAAGAAGA